>NC_137085.1:3184544-4392925 GCF_951640355.1 Cnephaeus nilssonii
GCTGCCAGGGGACCAGGAACTACCGCGGGCTGAGTCAGACCCTCGGGATTTACCTCCCTGCCCAGACGGAGCGGGACAGAGCTGTTCAGGGTCCTTTCCTCCACAGGCTCCGAGATCCACAGGCGGTGGCTCACAGCTCTCACCTGAGAGGCCTTTCGTTTCGTGATGGGACAAGTCCCGCTGGCAGATGCCTGCAGTAGAGCTGCGGGCCGGGCGTGTTAGCGTGAGCGTGTAGCTAGCCTTGCAGTGAGCTCTGTCGGTGCCCGCAGGCTGTGGGGTGGCTTTGTGTCTGCACAGCGAGTGGCCTGCGCCAGGGCCCAGGTAAGTCCGAGTTCTGATGGTGACTTACATCTGACATTCCTTTCAGAGAGGCAGGCTCCAGAGCACGGAGCACCTGCAGGAGGTCAGCCATGCACACCTGCAAAGCTGTCTTCTCCTCTCTGGGGGAAAGGTTCAGATCAGACAGATGATCATGACAAGACCAAAGCCAAGAGTAAATGTCCCTTCTCCACCCCCACCCCCCAGACTAGTCCATTAGCAACAGCTTTTCAATTACATTCCAAGTCCTGCCCTCTGTCACCTCGAGTGTGGCCCAGATCCACGCTGCCCCCGCATGCCTGGAGCCTGCAGAATAGTAACTGGCATCTAGGATGCGTGACTGCAGATCCACAGGTAGTTTTCCATTCGGGAGCCCCCATGTAGTGGGAAGGAAGATGGGCTTGGAGCCAGAAGCAGAGCAAGACTCTAGTCATCTGTGCCCTTGGCCATGACCTGACCGTGACCCCTTCATGCCTTTAGGGTTTCTTCCATCAGTGAGGGAGGGCTGGGGCCTTTCGCCCGTGAGGACTGGGATTCCCGGAAGCATGGAGATCTGGTGGCTTCCCACGGATTCTGACTCCAAGTACCGGAGTCGGGAGTCGCGTTCCTGGTGGAGACTGCCGTGAGTGACCTGATGACGGAGGCGGAGGGACTACCTCGGAGCATGCGCTTCGTCTCATTTTGCACTTCCCATTTGCAAGGAGCCGCTGCGCATTTTTGTGGATTCGCAGTGCGTGTCATGGGGATACATTTACGAGAGTTTCCTTGGCGAAGTGCAGTTCTGAAAATAGTACCGTGCCTTTCTGAAATTTTTGAATTAACACCCACAAATTGGAATGGCCCTGGGTTTGTATTTTGAATAAGCTGTGGCATACTGTTTATTCAAGCACGAGATTCTTGCCAGATTAGAAGACAGCGTGAGGAAGTATTCGGTTACGGACGTGACGATGCTGGCCACCTCATATCGAACACCTACTATGGACCAGGCCCTGAGCCTCGCACATGAATCCGCTGTTATTCAGCCGCGCTGCGAATGAGGAAGATACCGTTCTTCTAAGTTTCGCGGATGAGAAACTGAGGTGCGAGAGGGTGAAGCAGTGCCCGGCAGCCCGGAGAGGGCGAGGCCAGAGCTCTGCGACATTCAGGGAGGCCGCCGGCTGCCGCCCCAGCACTCTGCTCCTTCCGCCGTTTAATCTCGTGGGGGTGGCACTACTGTGTTTCTCTCAAGTGAGGAAACTGAGGCACAGAGGTGAGGTGACTTGCCAAGGCCGCATCGCTAGTTAGTGTCAGAGCGAGGGTTTGACTTGGCGTCACCGTCCGGAGCCCATGGTCTTAGCTACATGTCAGGTTCCAGCGGCTGGCGGACCGGCACCGCGTCCTGGCTGTCAGCCATGCCATTAGAAGTGACACCAGAGGAGCAAACGGGTCCTGAGTGAGACCTTTTAACTCCCCACGTTAGGGACATTGAGTGTTACCCTATTGCATGTGGCCTGAAATTCAGCAAAAGCAAGCCGACCTCTTGCCTGGCCACTGAGGCCTGGAGCCTGGGGGCCGTCAGCAGGAGCGCACCCGTCGTCTCCGGTGTCTGAGCCTGTTGCGAAGGATGTGTCCCCCCCCCCCCGTCCCCCCCCCGGATGCCCTCGGCTGCCTCAGCACTGAGGACTCTGACTGTCCCCTGGCGGCTGGGGCCCGGTCACTCCGCACTGGAGCTTTAACACGGAAAGCTGCTCGTTTAAAAAGAGGGTCCCCGGTTTGGTGGGGGGTTGGGGGCGGGGGGACGGTGTCTAAAATTAGTGACATTTTATGAGAAATTGGAGGCAATACCGACCAATGGAGTGGCCTAGGCTTGGTGTGTAAATGGATTCCTCTATGTTTTTGTTAGTTGACCTGTTTTCTTTTTTTTTTTTTTTTTGACCTGTTTTCTTAACTTCGGGTTTGTATGTGAGAAGAGGTGGAGCCCGGCGATACCTCTGAGCACAGGTAGCCCAGACTTTGGTCAACACGGGCCCTGAGACAGCCCAGCTCCGGGTCTCGGCGCTCGGCGGGTGGAGCCAGTAGCTGGGGACGTCTTCAGTGGGTTTTCACTTGAAAAGAACAAATCTGAAATAAATAGACGGGCCCTTGACCTGCTACAGGAAGGCTCCCACTGTGCTTCGTCCCCCAGGCCTCCCCCCGCGCTTGCCGGGGCCACACCGGAGGGGGTCTTCGGAGACGGCGGGCCACAGAGACCACTGGCTGCCGCTCTGTGTGTGCGAGGCGGCGCTCGCGTCTCCACACGCCGGTCACTGGCCGGGGAAGCGCCCGTGGCCGTTCAGCGCTGGGGGCCAAGCTGAAGTTCCGGGGCTGCGGACCGCGAAGCGTGTGTTCTGCACTGGCAGCCGCACTTCAGCAGCTGCTTAAACCTGACCCTTCGGGAGCGAGGGAGAGAGTTTCATGAATAATTTATTTCCGAAGAGAAGATGAAGGGACCTGAACTCTCCCCTTCCCAGCTCTTTTCGACTCGAGTGAAAATAACCTGCGAATGCTCGCGATCAGGCAAATGGAAGGCGTCACGCACACTAGACGTGCGTTCGCGCTGGAAACGGCTGAGCAGGGGCAGCCCTGTAAACACGGCGAGTTTGCACTGAGACCGGCCTGGGCCTGCTGGGAGGCGGGGTGACAGTGCGGAGGCGCATGAGCATAGCGCACGGGAGAGCTGCAGGTGGTCCCCGTGTCCTTGGGCTGCAAAGGACGCCGTCAGAGCGGCCAGGTGCGCCCTCCTCGAGCAGGCCACCTTCTACGAATGACGCGTCCTTGGTTCAGGTTCGAATGGGAGCGTTTGGGGCAGGGGTTGGGCACAATATCACAATGCAACCCCCTCCTGCCCCTTTCTTCTTTCTCCTGTTCTTCTGTCCTTAGCGCCCCCCCCCCCCCCACGGTTTTGTGCTGTGGCCTGTGTGATGTGTGGCCAGAGGGATCGTCCGTGGATGCCGTCTCCATTGACGGCTGTGACATTGAAGGAGTGAGCAAGGGCACCGTGTGCCTGCATACTGCTTCCCAATGGTCGCGCCACCACCCCCCCCCCCCCCCCCCCCCCCGAACAGGCAGTTGTCCTTATCGAGTGATCGCTGGGGTCAGGCCCTGTTCTAACACCTTGTGTAACCCCAACTCCCAATGAAAGACGGCCTTCCGAGCTGTGGTGCCATTTGCACCCTGTGGTGGTGGGACTTTTGCACCCTGTGGTGGTGGGACTCGGCGTGGAGGTCTGACTCCCTGCCCAGGGCGCCAGGGCCCGTCTCCATGCCTGTCCCCATCTGTGCCCCCTCCAGTGCTCAGTCAGACCGAGGCCCTCGTGCTGGGGGGCCAGTGTCCAATGGGGCACTCTCGTTCACTGTCCGTTTCTGACCCCATAACGACTGGGAACACCGGCAAGAACCGAGTGGGAGGAGGGCAGGCAGAGCCACGGCCTCCGCTGCCAGAGCAACGCGTTCGGACCCGCAGCAGACACAGCGAGGGGCCCGGCTGGCGCCCCGCGGAGAAACGAAAGCCAGTACAAAGCGCAGGACGTTCATAAAATAAAGTGCTTTCTCGTGAGGAACAGACAGACCTTTGTTTCAAGAAAGTTCTCAGAAAAGTAGGTAAAATGAAGGTTAGGCATCTGGATAGATAGACGTGAGGGCGCGGACCGTTAGCTGATGGGAAGGCGCAGGCTCCGGCCGGGCCGGGCAGTGAGGACGCGGCGGCCTGGCGGCTGTGGGGGCTGGAACCCTGAGTCCCCGCGGCGGAACCTTGATGGTGCTGCTTGTTTTCTGCTTCTGGCGCTTGGAAAAGGTCAGCTTTCCGGTGGCGGGGCTCTGGTGGAGCCGTCACACTTGAAAAATACCCTCTTGGAACGACCTAAACCTGATTTCTGATCATTCTGTCTTGGAAACTAACCTCAGGGGGTCTTTGTTCTGCATCTGTTCGGGAAAGTTCCACTTGCTCTGTGGTAACGGACTGGGCGTGGCTGCCGGGGATGGCCCGGGGCTGTTACCCCGGAACACTGTCCGAGTGGGTCTGGAACAGCTGGGCGGCGCGAGCGGAAGGGAGGCCTGGCTGGGCAGTGGCCTAGCGGGGCGCGACGCTTCGGCGTTGCCTGGTCATCGCGGCACGGCGTTTTAGAAATGCATGTTCGGTCCTTTAAGGGTTTATTTTTGGAAACTTTCTCACGCACCAGAATAGATGAATCAAGAGCTTTCAGATCAATGCTGGAATGGCATCCAGTCTGCAGAATGGAAAGCAGTCGCCAGTTACCTGAAATCCACAGAATGAAACCCGCTCACCGCTTCCCCCCTCTGCACGAAAGGGAGGCGCGCTGGGCTCTCTACGGAAACGGGAGACGTTTCCCGGGCTTGTTACTTTATTCCAAAGGTGTTTCAGAAAATACCAGAGCAGATAGTATCGAGCGGGGGCAGCTCCGGCCTGGATTGATTTCAGGGCGTGCACGCATACATTTAACCACAGACTCATTATTTCTCCAGAGGCTGGGCCTGAAAACAGATCGAGACGATTTCTCACAACCGTGTGGCGTAATTCCAATTACATTCACGCGATGACCAGAATTTATTGTTGGAAAAGCGAGAGTGGGTAAGAATATTGGAAACGCTACAATGGAACTATACAGTGAAAACTTGGTTACATGCGGCTATAAAAGGCTCCTAACTCTGCCCTTTGGAGGAGTTTTTGGGGGTTTTTAGTGTTACTATGCAGCGCATGTTAAAGGTCTGTAAGAAGGACCAGAGCAGGTTCCGAGTCCAAGTTCTAATCCCGCTTTGCCCACAGCGCCGGAAGGCGTCAGCGAGGCCGCCCGCTCCACTCCGGAGGGGGGGAAGGACCGGAGAGCCCCCGCCTTCAGCCTCAGGGTGACATGCCTCCTGGGGGCTGTTCCAGTTCTTACAGCTGTCAGCCGCCGCGGTGTTTCCAACATGAGTGGGTCCCTGGAGCGCCTCCCGCCTCGGGGAGAAGACCGTGCTGGCAGTGCGCTCTCCCCTGGCCGTCTTCCGGGGCGCAGCAGGCCGTTAGCCTGGGGTGTTGGGGCCCCGTGGACACGGTGGGCGGTGCCGTCTTGGGGGTGAAGGGGTCCAGAAAGCGCTCCTCCGGCTCGAGATTCCTGAGCCGGCCAAGGAAGGCAGCGTTCCGTGTGTGCGCTCTCCTTCCCGGGCCTCGGAGCTGCGCGGAGGCCGGGCAGGCATGGCTCAGTGGAACCTGGAACAGTCTGTCTGCCGGAGCCTCCCACCTGCAGCCGCTCGGAACCCGCATGAACCGCGAGAAGGTTCTGAGCCGCCTAACCGAGCTCAAATGCTTCACGTTGCTTCACAACAAGTAATGTGCTGTTGTGAACTCAACAAAGAAAGCAGCCTTTGGGTTAGGGCGGAAAGATGTCCGAGAACATCGCGGGCAGGAGGACAGGCCGCTCTTAGGTTGCGCTGTGTAACCCAGCAGAGCCCCTCCCGGCGCATTGCCCGGTGCGTGTCCTGCCGCCGCCGCCGGTGCAGCCCATTTCAACGGCCTGCGTCGGTCTGGACGTCAAGAGTTCTGCTCCGTGGGCAGAGCCCTCTCTTCTAGAGGGGCCTCCTGGCTCTCCTGTCACCTGGACCAGAGCAGACCTCTCGAATGCACGTCTCTCGGGTCCCGAACGGCAGCAGGAATAACCCACGGTGACCAGGCAGGTGCCTCCCCGGGCCGCCATTCCTGGCCGCCCACAGCCCCTCTGCGCCGCTGGCTCCATCCAGTTGTGAAGTTTTGCCTGATATTTAACCTCAGTGTTCCCTGCCGGAACTCTCTCTCTCGTTGTTCTCATCGACCAGCGTAATTGACCCGTCTTCGCTGGCCACTTCCATTTGCATGTTTCAGGGGTAACGGAGTCACCTCCTCTGTTAAAGGCGCACTCGCTCCCTGTGGTCACGTCTTTGTGCACCTGTGTCGTCTGTGCCCACCTGCGGTTTGCCATCCCTCCTTGCGAACATTGGTGCTGCGCCTGTTTTTGCCAAATGGAGTGATGACCTATCTCTTCTTCCACACGTCACCTCCCACATGGCACAGTTCCAAGCGACTCATTCACGGGTGATTCTCCAGAGTCCTTGGACAGCTGTGGTCTGAGCAAGAGAAACAGCCTTCATAGTGAGCTATGTCCCTGACTCCTGAGCAGTGTGCTCTGCCCACTTAAATACCATGTGCACACATGTGTGCCTGTGTGTGTGTGTGTGTGTGCACACGCACGCGCGTGCGCCGTTTCACAGGTCAGAGCTGGAGCTACAGCCTTGGTGGGTGGTGCACCAGGTGGTGTTGGGAGCGTTGGACGGAGTGGTTGATACGAGATAACTGAGTGACGGCTGATCTGCTCACTGAGCTGGTCTTACAAGCGTGGTGTCTGGAATCTAAGAACTGAAGGACCTGGCTGCTGTGCTCCTGGCTCCTGTTTCTAAGCCGTTGACATTTAAGTAGTTGTTTGGTCTATTTTGTTGAGATCCTCAAGTGAAAGACGATTGTATTAGGTTTGTGCTCTTTCATTGCATGAGCCCTCTGAGCATCCTGCCCGGCGCGTTGGGGCAGCCTGCTCAGCCACCGCGAATGTTCTCCTGTGAACTCGGGTAGGCAAGGTCCTTCCTGCCAGTTCCCTTGATCACAGATTTGCTCTTTCCTGGGCTTCTTGTCAAGACACTCATCTTCAGTTCCAGTATGTGGTCGCAGTGTCCTTTCCAGCGATAAGTTTCTTCAGGAATTTCTAGTAATGCCACCCCCCAACACACCAGACAGGGTCAAAGTCAGTGTGTTTGATGCCAGTACTTGGAAGAGTTCTGCTGTGAAGATGCTGGTGGATTTTACTAAGATCCATGAGGGCCAGTAGATGCCAATCTCTCAGAGGCTAAGGGTTGGGGCGCTTTGACTGGTTGGATTTTCTAGAATATGACCATGTGCCATTCAAGATGCTTAGTCGTTAGGGCTGTGTAACTGCCTCCTTGTGCACATGGTAAGCTCCTAGGAAACGTGTGTTGCATTACCAGAGCTAGGAGGACCCTTGGAGATCATCTAGTACAAGGAAGAGGAAGCCAGAGCCAGGAAGCCAGAGCCAGGAAGCCAGCGGACCTGCCCACGGAGGCCTGTGGGTGATGAAACGCCCGCTGTGCCCGCTGTCGGGGACCCCACGGGCACTGTACCCGGTGCTGCCCCTCCCCTGCTGTAGGGCTGCAGGGAGCTCAGCGCTGGCCGTCCCCACACGGTAGAGGAAACAGACCCAGTTCCCATCACCCGAGTCCCGGAGGGATACAGGCTCTGCCTCGTCTCCCCAAGACTTACTGACAACCACTTGGTGACCTGCCTTACTTTAAGGGGGTTTCTACACTGTTAACGAATCGTAATGTAAATATCTGTGTTTTCGATGGTCTTAGGCTCTACAGCAGTGGTTCTCAACCTGTGGGTTGCGACCTATAGGTTGAGAACCGCTAGCAGGGTCGCCTAAGACCATCAGAAAACACAGATATTTACATTACGATTCATAACAATAGCAAAATTACAGTTATGAAGTAGCACAAAAATAATTTATGGTTGGGGGTCACCACAACATGAGGAACTGTATTCAAGGGTCGCGGCATTAGAAAGGTTGAGAACCACCGATCTCGGGGATTTTTTTGATGTATTCCTGATTTTCTGCTTGTGCTTAATTCCTGAGACAAGGCTATCCATGACTTCTTAGGACCAGAAGATTATCATCTTTTGGATGAAGTCACCCTTCCAAGCGTCTTTCCTTTTGTGAATCATCTTGGTGACTTTCTTATTTATAAACGATGGGCTCGTTCCCTGAAGTTTCCCCCCTCCCTGGCAGAGGAAAGTTTCCTTGGGTGGGTGCCATGGGGGAGGAGCCAGTAGGCAGGGCTCAGAGGGGGGTGGGGTGAGGTGGGGGTGGGGTGAGCAGAGGGTCAGCTCAGTTCATTTTATTTCTCTGACTTGAGTGTAAGAGAGGTTTGCCAGGGGTTGAAAGACTGCCGTAGACTCTCCGCTCAGGGAGACAGGGTCAGTGTTGGTGGTGGTCTGGTGAGGCCACTGTACACCTGCAGAGGGCGCCCTCTGAGTTTCTCTAGGGCTCTGCACACCACCTCTCCCTGTCTCCAGGGGAGTCCTGCACTTGCTGCCCTGGGAGGAGCGCGTTCTGGCACCATTTAACACCTTTGAACGTGGCGAGGGGGTTGGGGCCGTGGCCGCGGCGGCTGCCTGTGAAAGCCTGTTCTGTGTGGAGAGCCTCCCTCGCCCGCCCAGCTGCCTTTCCGACTCCCGTGGAGTCCGCTCCGTGCTGGATCACCCGCGGCCTGGCCTCGGCATTGCGGACCTGACACCCCTCCTGGGCCGCTTCCCGCTGCGCTCCTCGCCAGCTCCAGGTGTAGGCACGAAACCTTTTTTTTTTTAAGGTATAAAAGTGAGGATTTATTTAGAGTGGGGGGAAAAAATCACCAGTTTTCAAAGCCAAGCAAAACCTTTTTGAAACCAAGCTGTTTTATTGCCTGCCTTTTTTTTTTTTAATCCTCACCTGAGAATATGTTTTATTATTTTGAGAGAGAGAGAGAGAAACATGGATGTGAGAGAAAAACATCGACAGGTTGCCTCCCGTACGCAGCCCAACTAGGCATGGAACCTGCAACCTTTTGGTGTGCGGGGCGACGCTCCGACCCACTGAGCCACCCAGCCAGGGCTGCGACCTGCCTTACTTTAAGGGGTTTCTACACTCAGTCATTTGCAACCACCTATAGGAGTTTCGCCATAATCTTTGACCAGCTGTTCTATTATCTGCATGATGTTTTTCTTTCAATAAACTCATGTTTTAAACAGCGTCATTCTAGGAGGTGACGTCTATGCACTCCTGGGTTTCAGTGGCTAGTTACGTGTTTTTCTGTGTACGTGTATATTTGAATGAAAAATGCCCTCCCATAGGTGTGCGTCGCCTCCCGCACCGCTTTGTGAGTGTGCCTGTCACACTCTGGAAATGGTTAGTCTGGGTCAATGTGACTGTGACTGAACTTAGAGGGAAAAGCAGACTAGCACTTGACAGTGTCCGAGAAGGAATGCCTGGGGCCCGCAGCGTAGGTGCTGGACCCGAGGGAGAAGGGGGAAGTAAGAGGAGCAGAGAGGCCTCTGGGTAACTTTCTCAGGGGGCAGATCTCTCCGTTTGACCCCATGTTCTGTGTGAATGCCTTCACTGTCAAAACTGGCCACATCCACAGCTCAGCATGCCAGGGAGTATTTGTTTCATGAACTGAGTGTGTGTAAAGTTTTATTTTGTTACCAATTTAGAATATTCATACCACTGTTACCCTCAATTAACGTAAACATTTTTCAGTTTCCCGTATTTCTTATTCCAGCCATTCCAAAGGCGCAGGCAGGGGAGCCAGCGTCCTCAGCTGTCCCCCTGGGCAGGCAGCCTGTTGTGTGTCCGTCCCGGTCCCTTTCTCACCGTGTGACGTGACCTGCTCCCACATTCCTCACCGCCCCTGAGCCCCAAGGGTCGCCTCGCCAGGCCTGACGGGATGACTGACTGAATACCTGTCGGCGCTCAGGATGGGTGTTTTCCTTGTTGGGTGTTTTTTTCTCCATAACATCTGAGAGCTCGCAGCGGACAGAGGTGTTGAATGAAAGTGTAATTCTTTCCCAGGCTTAACACATTGCTTAAATGTTTTAGGGAAAACGGGGCCCACAGATATCTGAATACATTTTTAGTGCAAAAACAGATTTATAAAACGTCCGCCCTCCAGTTATTAGTAAAAATAAAATGCAAAGCAGGTGTTTACTATTTGCCCCTTCCTGTTACTTAGCAACTTTGCGCATGAATTGCGAGTCATAAAGTAAAAACCCAACAGGAGGTTGGAAGGGATCTTAGTTGTCGTGTTTTTCTGGAAATGAGCCTGTGGCCTTTAAGGCAAAGGGTGTGCAGAGGCAGTGGGAGCCCCGCGGGCCGATCCCCAGCACCTGTGTCCCTGGCCCCCTGAGTCCTGCAGGCTGGCCCCCAGCACCTGTGTCCCGGGCCCCTGAGTCCTGCAGGCTGGCCCCCAGCACCTGTGTCCCTGGCCCCCTGAGTCCTGCAGGCTGGCCCCCAGCACCTGTGTCCCGGGCCCCTGAGTCCTGCAGGCTGGGCCCCAGCACCTGTGTCCCGGGCCCCTGAGTCCTGCAGGCTGGCCCCCAGCACCTGTGTCCCGGGCCCCTGAGTCCTGCAGGCTGGCCCCCAGCACCTGTGTCCCGGGCCCCTGAGTCCTGCAGGCTGGGCCCCAGCACCTGTGTCCCGGGCCCCTGAGTCCTGCAGGCTGGGCCCCAGCACCTGTGTCCCGGGCCCCTGAGTCCTGCAGGCTGGCCCACAGCACCTGTCTTCCTGGCCTTGACAGCCCACTGCTGAGGTGGCCAGTGTCCTTAGCGAGGCTGTGGAGTTTCTGCCTGCCTCTCCCTGGACGAGAATCACAGTAGGTGGTCTCAGGAGCTCTTTCTCTGTCTCTGATGCATCTAGTCTTGTTTGTGATGTGCAGTTTAGAACCTACTTCTTTCTAAGAGAATAAGAAATCTTTCACGGACATGACAAGATATTTTACCAAGTGGAGAAGTTTGACCTCAGATTCCAGGCGTTCTTCATCACATTGAGATCGATAGTTGTAGTTTGGGGCAGCCGCATCCTCGGGGGGCATTAACCCAGCCCCCCTCTGTCTCCACGCGCTGGCAGAGCCTCTGGTGCCACCATTCTGGACGGTGTTGGGGAGAGCCTTAACTCACTCAGATCGCGCAAGGGCCGTCCCCAGCATCACCTCGCCCCCAAATGCGGCTGACTAACAGGCCCTGCTGGGCTCGGAGTTGGCAGGGGGCGCTGGACAGTGCGCGCCCGCACGGCGTGGGCTAAGTGCCACGGAAGCTGGTTTGAGCGGCTCAGCATCCCCCTCACACGGGATCGCTGGCTGGAGTCCAGACTGGTTGGTGTGTTTTTTTCTTTTGAGGAAAGGTCAGACTTCAGAGAACGGAGCCATCTGTCCAGCAAGTTGTCTTAAGGCTTTAATAACAAGTAGTTTGCAATATGTTTTAATGTGTGGAGTGGACGGTTTGTGTTTGTGAGGCCGGTCTCTTTAGAAATGTCTTCCACAGCCCGTGTAGCTATGGCTTTGGTGTTGTGACCCCGTTTGCGGTGCGCAGCTTCGTGCTGCTGTTTTCGCAGAATTAAGTGGTTGGTTGGAAGCGGCGTTCGGGTGGCCGGGTGCTGCGGGCAGAGGCGGCGCCGGGCCCGGTGCTCTGAGGCTGTGCCGGCTCCGCTGCCGGGGCGGCTCTCTGGCTGCCGTGGTCACTGACTTTTGATGCCTCACGTAACGGACTCGCCCAACACCTCACGTCTGCTGACACCTGCCTCTGGGTTGTTTCGTGACTGCCTCGCCCGGTCCGCGCTGGCTTCCCGTCCCGCCTGCTCAGCTCAGCGGGTGTGGAAGGAGAGCGTGGAGGGCACCAGGCCCATGGCAAGGAGCGGGACGCAGCATCGAGGGCGGCATCCTGCGACCCCCGGAGAGTCCTGTTGGGAAGAGAGACACTAAACAATCACCGGGAAGACTGCTTCATTACAGCCGGGACAGGAGACCCAGAAGAGAATAGGAAGTGCTGGAGGGTCAGATGAGATGCTCCGGCTGATGGGCCGCAGGGAGTGTCATTGAAGTGGGAACCCAAAGACATGGAGCGGGAGCAGGCCTGACCTGGACGTGGGGGGCGTTGTGAGCAGCATCCTCCGGGCACAGGATGCAGAGTGCATGGGGTGCAGGCGGTACGAGGGGCGCAAGCTGCCCAGGTCACCCTAGGAGGCGGAGGCGGAGGTGGAGGCCGGGCCAGGGGAGCAGAGGCGGAGGTGGAGGCCGGGCCAGGGGGAGCAGAGGTGGAGGTGGAGGCCGGGCCAGGGGGAGCAGAGGGGGAGGTGGAGGCCGGGCCAGGGGGAGCAGAGGGGGAGGTGGAGGCCGGGCCAGGGGAGCAGTGGCGGCCGCTGGGCCGCAGGGCCTCCTTGGCCATCCGAGGACTTGCACTGGCGCTCAGCACTGAGCCACGGCGCCTCATCCAGGAGGCAGAGAGCAGGCAAGTGCGGCTGTGGAGGCAGAAACGGTCCCTCACGTCCCGCGCCCTCCAAGGTCACGGAAGCGGGTCCTAGACCTTGTTGGGAAGTTTAACAGGGAGACGGTTGTTTATAAACAAACACTGCCCTTGGGCTTCATCATGGAAGAATGACGCTAAGATCATCGACTCTTAGACTCATTGCCCCCCCTTCTGTCTTCCTGCAACCTTTTTTTTCTAAAATTAAAATAGCTTTATTGAAAAAGACACTTTCCCATTCAGAGGGAACAGAGAAGAAAGCAGATACCTCAGCTCTAGCCAGTCTAGCGCAGCTCTCCTGAACCTGGGCTCTGCGCGGATGGGAAGGGGCTGCGGAGCTGGGACAGCGGCCTGGACAGCCTGTGCGGGCTGTGCTTTCGCTTGCAGCCCATCCTCCAAGGACCTGGACCCAAGGAAGAGTTAGCGGCCGGCCAAGAAGTCAGGGAAGCCAGCGTGTCACCGGCTCGCGCAAAGCCTGTAGGTTGGGAGGAAATACCTGTGTGTCTCCCACGGGCTGATGGGGTGGTTGGGTGGAGACACTGCAGCCCCAGGTGGGCAGGGGGGATGGAGACCACCGCATGGAGATGCCGCTGGGTCCCCAGACTGAGAGGGATGCTGGACGAGAGGACCTCCGAGGTCCCAGGGCTCTTTAAATGGGGGACATTTAAAGGGGCAGGCCAAGCCACTTGAAAGCAGAAGAGAACGCGGTGAGAAGTCTGAGAGTGGCCTGCTTGCTTCCGATCCGCAGCGACGGGGAAGCAGTTGATTCTGCGCTGAGCCCCAAGGACGCCTTAGCGACCTGGAGAAGAAGCCGCTGGGTGTCCTGGGAGAATGGGGGGAGCCCAGCGGGAGTCCGATGGAGCAGAACAGGACCGGAGGTGGGGTTCTTCCGTTGTTCAAAGTGAACTTCGGCCTGAAAATACTCGGATGAGGCACACCGTGACCCGACCCGACCCGTGGTTTCTAGGGGTTTGTGTTTCTGGCCCTTCGCGGGCCATCGGCCGCAGCTCTGGGGGAAGTCCTCTGTGATGTCAACAGGAGCAGGAGCTCTCCAGGTCTTACCCTGTTAGCAGATAATGGTGACTCACCACTCAATTTGGCACGAAATTAGTCTTTCCGCGTCGCATCTGCTCAAGTGTGACTCGTCACCACTGCTGTGTGACTGCTTGTTTGCCTGTAGCCAAAGGCAGAAATGAAAGCACTTCGCTCCTGCCGCAGAGCGAGTGGGACATACGGTGCCGTGTGGCAGGGAGCGCGCTGTGCCCGCCTTCCCCACCTGCCCTGCCCTGCACGCGGAGCCCTGCGTGGCAGCGGGCGTGGCTTGGGGTGGGGGCAGCGTTCAGAGATGACCTGCAAGAGGGGTACCTGGGGCAGAGCCGCCTGGACACCAGCCCCCGCAGAGAGAGGGGGCGCTTTGCTGCCAGCCTCATCCTTCTGTCAGGCCGCTAGCGGTGGGTTTGCGTCTTGAAAGCCACGTCTGCTTGCAAATGAATGTTTTGATTTTTGCTGCAAGGATTCAGACATTGTTTTCCTCAGTTAAGCAGGCAGCTGACTTTCTCTCTCTCTCCTCTTGGCAAACACATAATGTCACCTGTGAAAAGGGAATTTGCATCTCCGTGATGTTAGACATGGGAATGAAAAACAGTCTCCTGGAAATGGATTGCTGCTTAATAAAACCTTTGGGTGGAGCTTCCTGAGCTTTTTCTGCGCTCGCTGGTTGGGAAGAAAACAACAATGCGGCCCAGGCCGCTCCGTGCCCGTCAGCAGCAGATGGTTTCCTGGGAGCCTCCCCCCGCCGCTGCCCTCCTTCCTTTACCAGCGAGCGCTCCCGGAGACGGGATGGAAGTGCGAGGAGCACGCGTGGTCGTGCGGTCCGCAGCCAGGACTCTGGCCCCTCCTCCCGCGTCCTGGACTCTGCACCGAGCTTGGTTTCCAGACCCGCGCTCAGCCTCCTCAGTGCCCGTCTCCTCGCCTACTACAGACACCGGCTTTCCAGAAAGTGCTGTGAGCCCTTCAAGGTGACCGCACGGGAGAGCAACCGGGAGGCTGCTTCGAGCCGAGGTTCTGGTTCATTTGCATCCTGCTGTCGGAGCTATGATGGCTATTGATTATGATGGCTATTGATTGAGGATCGTTCAGAAAACATGCCCCCTCTCCCCATTAGCATATGCTTAGCAAATGACCTCCGTTCTCATAGGACAGCAGATTTTTGCTTCCTGCTGAGTCTGAATTAACTGGGTTTAAACTGCGTACACGGATTTAGGAGAGAAATATGCGAATGTCCTATGGCCTGGTGTACACTGTGGCGCAGAGTTTGCTGTGTGTCTCCATCATGGCGAGGAACATCGGGAGTGATAGAAAGTGAGTTGACCTCCTCCTTTCTTCATGTTTTCACCTTCCGCAGCGTTAAGCTCAGAGCTGAGGCTGTACGGCAGGCAGCTGTATGTCTGGAAGGGACAGTGTGGCCTGCGGTGTGCTTTCTTAGTCACTGTTTCTTAGCCTTCTTTACATTTTTTATTGAGTTCAGAGAGGAAGGGAGAGGGAGAGAGAGAGGGAAACATCAATGATGAGAGAATCATTGATCGGCTGCCTCCTGCATGCCCCACACTGGGGATCGAGCCTACACCCTGGGCATGTGCCCTGACCGGGAATCAAGCTGCGACCTCCTGATTCATAGGTCGATGCTCAACCACTGAGCCACGCTGGCCGGGCTGTTTCTTAGCCTTTTTGAAAGTCAACAGAATGGGCCTTACCTCTAAGAACGGCCTCTTGTTCTTTCTGAACGAGTTCGCTTCTGAATGCCATGGCCGCCTCTTCTGGTCCTTCCAGCTGTTTGGTGCTGAGTTTGCAGGAGGCTTCGCAACTTGAACATCGGTCTCCCGCCCTCTTCCCCGGCAGCCAACGCCCTCCGCGCACCTCCGCCTCTGCCCGCGATCCCTGCGCCTCTTCCTGCTGGGGGTTTCTTATTGCCGCCGCCTTTGGATCTTTTCCCTGCCTTCTTCGCTGAAGTGTGAACTGTGATAACATGCCCTCAGGAGAACCTGCGAGTTAATCAGTGGACTGCTGTCTGCCTTTAAACAAACGGCATTGTGTTGTCTGCTGCTCTCAGGGGCCCTGGGTTGCAGGCTGAAGCCTTTCATGTTGTGAGTGGAGAGCTCATCTCCCTCTCCCCCCAGAGAACACGGCTTTTCTCTGTCCCTGATCTAATGGACTGTAATTTAATTTGTCGTGTCCAACAGATACGAAATCCAATGCAGAATCCTTAATGGATAGTTTTGTATCTCTGCTGTTGTATTATACGTCCCCTCTGTGGCCAGTGGGTTGGATGGTGAGCACAAACGCTGGTGGATTTCACGCTCAGAGGGTCGGAGCCAGGCCAGCTCTGTCGGGGCTGCGCTTGGCATCTCCATGGTGAGCCTTGGCTGGAGGGAGAGTTCGCCCACCGAGACGGGGCGTTTTTGCAGAACCGGCTCACAGGGGACCAAAGTGTCCGTATGCGCCAGGTGCCGTGCCAGGTGCTTCCGGTCAGTTGTCTCAGTGATTGTAAACCCTAAGAGAGACAGGTTCCATTCGGGCCAGAGGAACAGAGGACTTACTTTGGGAGGAATGGCTCCAAAAAGAGTGGAACTGATAGAGTGCCTCACCTGTGTGACTGTAGGGAGAAGTTTCAGAGTCATGTGGAGAGTTCAGGGGTAAAATGGTAAAAGGTGCATAGAAAACTAACCAAGTGAAAATCAGGCAGAGCAGGAAGCTGTACAGCAAGTGAATAAATGTACTCACACACTGCTGTGTAGCTCAGCTACTAAAGATGTATGTATAGTCCTGGCTGGGTGGCTCCCTGGGGTGGAGAGTCATCCTATACACCAAAGGATTGCATACGGGAGGCAACCAATCAGTGTTTCTCACATTGATGTTTCTCTCTCTCTCTCCCTCTCCCTTCCTCTCTCTCTCAAATCAATAAACATACTAGTATCCTCAGTTATTCAATGTTTACATTCTACATAGAGTGTAGAATGTAAACGTTGAATATCCGTTTAAGCAAAGATTGTGATATAACTTGAATTAGCTAGTGTCCAGCCAGGAAAAAGGAAGGGTTGGTGTTAGGGTTAGGGTACCTTAACCCTAACTAAAGACTGGTTGGCTGGAAGGCAAGAGGAGGAACGGGGAAGTGGTATTTTTACAAAGAGCCATGTTACCCCATTAGCCTTCTTGACAGCGGAGTCCATTAATACAAGTGAAGCTGACAGAAGCCCAGTGCACTGCAGGTCTGTTCCTGTGACGAGGGTGCCGTTCATGCAGTGTGTTTCTGTTCCCGCTTAGGTATGTTGATGACGTGATCAGCCGCATTGACAGGATGTTTCCTGAAATGTCCATCCAGTTATCCAGACCCAACGGAACGTCAGCGATGCTTCTGGTAAGTTCTACCTGACCATCTGTATGGAAGAAAACTGGCCTCGAGATTACATGGTAAAGGGTGTAAGGTCACTGAACTCCAGAGCCCGGGGACCCAGGAAGATTCTGGGTTTGCCGCCATCGCCGAGCAGTCACCGTGGGCCAGGGGCAGCAGAGAGCCTCAGGTGTCGGTGACCTGTCGTGGGAGCCCTGCGTCGTCCGCAGCGTCTGCCCAGGCAGCAGGGGCAGGAGGGGAGGGGAGACTTGGCCCCGTCTAAGGCGGTTGGGGTCTGTTGGGCTCACTAAAGCTGACCAGCCTTTCCTCGTGGGCCCGGAGGTATCGGGGCTTCGGAGCCCATCAGAAATGGAGGGACGGCCCCTTCCCTGTGTGTGACCCGGAGACACACTCCCGCCTCCTCTTCACGCGCATGGACCACAGATGCGCACGGAAGACGGGCGGGAGCAGGAGGGGAGGACACACAGGCGCTCGGTAAATATTTGCTGAGTGAACACGTGAGTGACAGGTCACAGCATCTTTCTCTCCCATGTGTATGCGTGTGTCCGCGTGGGCTGCAGTGGGGACTGCTGCGGGGGAGGGAAGGAATGAGGCATCCGCACTAGTTCCATCCCAAAACTGTCCCTAACCCTAACCCCAACCCAACCCTGACCCTGACCCTGACCCTGACCCTCCCTTTTTCCTGGCTGGACACTAGCTAATTCAAGTTACATCACTTCCTCCAGCGTCTCTGTGAGTCGGAGGTCATGGCCATAGCTGTGCACTCCATCCCCCGGATGATGCACCCGAAGCTTTCAGCCTCTGTTGTGGCTGCTCTCTCTGCCCTGTGGGGGGCTCTTTAATGCTGGTATGTTAATATCATGGTGGAATAAATCCTATTTCCATTCTTTGAGGAGATGAGCTCAGTCATCCAAAAATAAATCTAGCTGTGTTGATATTTAGTTTCAGTTCATCTACCGCCTAACATCCCATTATTAATTTTCTTCCAGCAGTCAAAATATTGTAAGCGCTTAATCGAGTCAGAGACTAGAACAAGCAGCTGGCTTCTTTCGGCATTTAAAATACTCATGTACTGCCGGCCGGTGTGGCTCAGTGGTTGAGTGTCGACCCATGAACCAGGAGGTCATGGTTTGATTCCCTGTCAGGGCACATGCCCGGGTTGCAGGCTTGATCCCCTATGTGGGCGTGCAGGAGGCAGCCGATAGATGATTCACTCTTATCATTGATGTTTATATCTCTCTCCCTCTCCCTTCCTCTCTCTGAAATAAATAAAAACATATAAAATATATTTTTTAAAATATATTAAAAATTGTGACTGATTCACCAGGTATAAAATCGTAGGGAAAAGATGAAGCTTCAACCATGATATTTGAAAGATACCTTGATATAATATAACTGAATCTTTATGTTACATGATTTACAACAAATAAAACTCACTTGTCAATCTTTCTAAACATGCATTTTAACTAACCTTCCATCTCTGTAACATATTCATGCCTTCTGTTGAATGGCACGTCTTTTTTAAGCCACGCGGACACATCTCAGTGCCAAGGTTGAGAAGCCCTGCTTTAGCGCATGCAAATGTGCGGCTCCCGGGAAAATGCCAAAATGTTTTCCTGGGAGGCAGCACGGAGCAGGACACAGGCTTGTCCCCGTGTGCCGAGGCCAAGGCACAGCGTCAGCCGTCCTTGGGCACACTCCGGAGTCTAAAATTCTGTGATGCTGCCCTGACCGGGTTGGCTCAGAGGATAGAGCGTCGGCCTGTGGACTGAAGGGTCCCGGGTTCGATTCCGGTCAAGGGCATGTACCTTGGTTGTGAGCACATCGCCGGAGCGAGGTGTGCAGGAGGCAGCTGATTGATGTTCCTCTCTCATCAATGTTTCTAACTCTCTATCCCTCTCCCTTCCTCTCTGTAAAAAATTAGTAAAATATATATATTTTTAAAAAATTCTGTGATGCTGCTCTAGCCAGTGTGGCTCAGTGGACAGAGCGTCGGCATGTAGACCGAAGGGTCCCGGGTTCGATTCCGGTCAAGGGCATGTACCTTGGTTGCAGGCTTCTCCCCAGCCCGAGCCCTGGTCAGGGTTCGTGCAGGAGGCAACCAGTTGATGTGTTTCTCTCACATCAGTGTTTCTCTCTGTCTCTCCCTCTTCCACTCTCCCTAAAAATCAGTGGAAATATATCCTTGGGTAAGGATTAAAAAGTAATAATAAATAATAAATACCTAATTAAAAAAATAAAATTCTGTGATGCTGCAGCAACCACTTGCGGAATCTGTACCCAGATTTCAACACTTTGTCACAGCACCGATTATGATTGGAATTCTTTGTTAAATGCTGTTTTGAAAGTGCCATTTTGTGAGACTTACTAGAAAAGTCAGCTTTTATTTTTTACTTCATTTTGACACATAAAAATTGTACATTTGTTTTCTGAAATCAGACCCGATCTTTAAGGCAGCAGATCTCAGATTAGGGTCCAGCCAGAAGGGGCCGCAGAGACTGTTTCGGGGGCTCCCCAAGTCAACGCCGCTTCCAGGGCGGACACGCTTTCCTCTCCGCGCTCTCGTTCGGGTTCACTGTGTTTCCCGGGGCTGCCTGGCCTGAGGTCCGTCGTCACCCTCATGCCTGTTGGCTTGCGTCTGGTGTTTCAGACATTTGTTTTGTTTCTCATGCGGTGAGTACTGATAGCTTCCCACAGAAACAAAGTGCCAGGGCCTCGGGAACTCACAGGATCGCAGCGAGACCAAACGTTAGAACTGCTGCTCTCAGGCCCTGGCCGGTTTGGCTCAGTGGATAGAGCGTCGGCCTGCGGACTGAAGGGTCCCAGGTTCGATTCCGGTCAAGGGCATGTACCTTGGTTGTGGGCACATCCCCAGTGGGGGGTGTGCAGGAGGCAGCTGGTCAATGTTTCTCTCTCATCGATGTTTCTAACTCTCTATCCCTCTCCCTTCCTCTCTGTAAAAAATCAATAAAATATATTTTTTTAAAAAAAGAACTGCTGCTCTCAGGAGAGGTGTGTCTAACGTACGAACATTCAAACGGTGTGTCAAACTGAATTTCACAGCAGTGGTTCCAAAAATGGGTGTTGCAATGGCAGTGAAATGAATGGAAGTTTATTAATGATGAAAAACGTCAAGGTTTAAAAAAGAGTAAAAGTTGAAGGGATGTTGGCCGCTCTACAGGCCAGCTGCCTCGGCTTCCCCAGGAGAGCATTTCCGGAGGCAGTTTGGGGGCTGTGAGCGGGGCTGCGCTCACCGGCACCGAGGGGTGCTGGTGGTTGTCGGCTACCACAGTGGCCGCTGGGCTGAAGCCGAGCTCTGTCTTTTAGGGGAGGAGACTGCAGTCTGTGAAGTGGAAACAGCGTGTTGTATGAGGTTTGCTTTAAAATATTTCAAGAGAGAGAGGGCTGGATAAAGCAGGTGTGGCGACATCTAAATCTTGGTCGTTTTCTAACTTGGGTGGTTGTTAAATAACCTGTTCCTTTATGTTTGAAAATGTTTGCAATCAAATATTATGGGTGACTATCTAAATCCAAGATAGATAGTATTTCTCAAAAAAATACAGAAAACACGAACAAATAAAACTACAATAAACACAACTAGAAGACCAAGAATGCCCGCACTCCAAACTGTGCGTGAAGAAGACAAGAAGAGCCGCACGGGCCAGTGAGCTCTCCCCTGCGGGCTCCCTCAGCCTGGCTCCCAGGGCGGGCCTGTGACTCCCCGCGGAGGGCAGGGCGGGCCCCAAGAAGGCCAGTGAAATCAGGCAGTGCTTGCCCTGGAGGCCGGGCGGGCGTGGACGGGGAGGCACGGGGAGCATTGGTGGCGGCGGAAGCGTTCTGCCCTTTGAGGAGTGGTTTATGTGGCTGCGCATTTCTCCACGTCCGGAGAAGGGTACACTAAGGTGTACATTTTACTGTAAGCAAACTTAACCTTAAAAATGTTTAAACCTTAACTCTACCAATGGTATGCTTGCCTAAGTGTTTAGGGATGAAGTCTACTAATGCCTGGAAAAAATGAAGATGGATCAGTGGCTAGGTAGATGGAGATATACACCGAGTGGCCAGATTATTATGATCTCTGAACGCATAGTAATCTGGCCATTCAGTGTATATCCTATATAATAAAAGGCTAATATGCAAATTGTCCCCTCGACCAAGAGTTCGACCAGCAGGCAGGCCAGCCAACCACCCATGTCCCCTCCCCCTGGCCAGGCTGGCCAGACCCCACCCATGCACGAATTCATGCACTGGGCCTCTAATACACACACACACACACACACACACACACACTGAGTGGCCAGATTATTATGTGTTCAGAAATCATAATAATCTGGCCACTCAGTGTATGTGATAATTAGGTAGGACAAAATGATAACTATAGATCCTAGATCATGGGAATATGGGTGTTCACCTTACAATTCTTTCAGCTTCTTAGCTGTTTGAAATTTTTCATCGGAAAAGTGTTGAAGGACTAAACAGCACGTGAGGAACCACCCCCACCTCCCACCCAAGGAAACCAGCGCCACAAAGCAGAAGAGCACTGTTTGCCATCGCTCTCCGCTGACCTTCACCCCCTCCGGTGGATGGAGAGCTGAAAACTACTCTTGAATCAGAAACTCGGAAACAGGCAAAAATGTGAAAAAATGACAGAACTTACACTCAGTAAAAAACGGACGAACTGGTAAAATTATCTCAGAAATTGACTAAATTTCAACATGCTCAAGGAAAAAAATAGATTCACGTGAACTATAAGAAGGGCATTGAAGAGATGCCGGGAAACAACCAAGAGGATGCAAATAAGCAAAGGAAGAAGAAAGGGTCAGAGAGCAGGTGGTGGAAGGGAAGCAGAGACGGAAGGAAGAGACGCCGCGGCCGCAGCGGGGGCCCTGAGCGCGATGGAGCAGGAGGAGCGCGGCCGCTCACGGAGGTCTGACCTGCACACCGGCAGGGCTCGCGGGTGCCGGGGACATCGACCAGCGACGGCCCGGTCTGAGATGCAGTCCAGTGATGCTATTAGACATCAGAGATCAAGAAGTCCCCACGGCTTCCAAGGAAAAGAACCCAGTCGCTTACAAGGCAAGAGAATCAGACTGGCATCAGACGCCTCGAAATCAATGCGTAAAGCACAAGGCAGTGATGGCGGCGCTTTCAAAGGCGTGAATCAAGGGTGCAGGTGCCTTCCAAGCAGCCAGGCCAGAGAAAAACCATCTCAAACAGAAGTCGGCGCCTGCTCGCCCAGCTCGCGGAACCTCAGGAGGACGGGCTTCGTCCAGCCACGGGACAGGCGGGGAGACTTCAGCTGCGCCGGAGAGGGAGCATGCCCTGTGTTTCACTGTCGCTGTGAGACTGGACAAAGGGTGTGATGGGGGGGAGTGCTGATGTTCTAGCACAGCGGAGAGCATCTCCACCAAGGTGGGAGGAGGGTAGGTGAAGATGCAGTAGAATGAGCTCACTGGTTTTAGTGTGTGTGATAGAGGAGACTTAAAGGGACCATCACAGATTGACACACGAGACGCTGAAGTGCCACCTGAGAAAAGGGAGGTCTGAGGACACGAGTGTGGACAGGCGGTAAGAATGAGAACACAAATCTAAGCCTTCCAACAGCCGTCAGCCAGTGAACACGTGTGCCAGCCAGGAGAGCATCCCCGAGAAAGACGCATTGAAAACATGACCACACGTGGAAACTGCACCAAAAGGGGGCGCGGGGCGTTCTGTGGGTTTGTTTGCTCGTTTGAACCAATCTCATTACCGGGTCCCTGTGCTTCTTTAGTTTCTGTAGCTGTTCGCTCAGCACGTCCCCAGAGGCGATCGTGCACGTGTGTCTGTCGTGGAATGTGTGTTTAGCACTTAGTGGTAACTGACAGTCTCCCTAAGAGTCCCTAAGATATTTAGTCTAAATGAGTGATAGCCCAGTTAGTCTCCCTAGAATCTCCCTGCCCCCCAAAATGCTAATATTTCAATAATCCTCAGATGGTATCATTTCTAATGATACCGTTTAAAGCCCATAGTTCATCTCTCGTTTCCCGCCACACTTTTCAGTTGCTTTGTCCCCAGAAGTTGGGAAGCACCTTCTACCAGCGCTGACGGGTCTGTATCATGAGGCCGGCATGTACAGTAGTGGAAGTAAATGTGGGAGAAAGTGTTGCCTCTGCTTTCAACCACTTTGGGTACATTCTGTGAACTCGGTGCCTGGCAGGAACAGCTGGCGCTTGCTCTTTTGAGGCACGTGAGGCTGTGCTCACGCCTCAGGGAAGCGGGTTGAGGAACACTGTCCCACGGCTGCCTTAGCGGGTTTAGCTTGTGTGGTTCAGGTTTATGTCATGGTAATGGGGCCTCTTTTCAGGGAGCCCAGTTTCCAGACTGCTGGTCTTAAGCCCTGCCCCAACGCGAGAGCTCTCTGTCCCAGCGATCATCTTCCTTCTTCTGACAGACACCAGCTGTACCGGTTACTAATGCGGATTTTTTTCAATAGATGGAGTTACACATATGTTGACATACATGCGATTTGATATGTATGCTATTTTGTTGTAATGACAGCAAGCTTCAAAACTTCATATGTCAAATTTGCTGAAGGTGTTAACATCATAGATATTTTTACGCTTAAAAATGTCGAATTTTGTGCCAAAAAAGAGCATTTGCGGGAAGTTATAATTCATTACTTTATTTTGAAGAAAAGTGCTGCTGACTACTTCAGGAAGCTTATGGTGAACATGCTCCATCTCAAGATACTTGTGAACGCTGGTTTAAACGCTTTAAAAGTGATGATTTCGATGTGAAAGATAAAGAACGTCCAGGTCAACCGAAAAAGTTTGAAGACCAACAGTTGCAAGCATTATAGGATGAAGATGCATGTCAAACTCAAAAACAACTTGCAGAAAGATTAATTGTTGCTCAGCAAACAATTTCCAATCATTTACAAGCAATGGGAAAGAGTTTAAAGGAAGGAAAATGGGTGCCACATCAACTAAACGAAAGACAAATGGAAAACCGAAAAGTCATCAGTAAAATGTTGCCTCAACGGCACGAAATAAAGTCTTTTTTGCATCGAATTGTGACTGGCAATGAAAAGTGGATTTATTTTGAGAATCCCAAACGCACAAAATCCTGGGTTGATCCAGGTCAACCATCAACATCGACTGCAAGGCCAAATCGCTTCGGAAAGAAGACAGTGCTCTGCATTTGGTGGGATCAGGAAGGTGTGGTGTATTATGAGCTTCTAAAACCAGGTGAAACGGTTAATACTGATCGCTACCGACAACAAATAATCAACTTGAACCACGCTTTGATCATGAAATGACCAGAATGGGCCAGAAGACACGGCAAAGTAATTTTGCTTCATGATGATGCACCATCACACACTTCAAAACCAGTTAAAGACACGTTAAAAGATCTTGCCTGGGAAGTATTAACCCACCCGCTGTATTCACCAGACCTTGCTCCTTCAGATTACCACTTGTTCCGATCAATGGCACACGCTCTTTCTGAGCAGCACTTCAAAACGTACGAAGAAGTGGAAAATTGGGTCTCTGAATGGTTTGCCTCAAAACAAGAAAAGTTCTATTGGGACGGTATCCACAAATTACCTGAAAGATGGGGGAAATGTGTAGCTAGCGATGGACATTACTTTGAATAAAGCTTTTATTACTTTGGATAATTTCTCTTGAAATTACCGTGTTTTCTTTGATTACAAAATCCTCCATTATTAACCGGTACACCTACTGCTGACACTGTGGGAAACAGCCCCGCATTGTGATCCAGCAGGGAGCTGGCCGCAGGTGCACAGTGCCCCGGGCACACCGGCAGACCGGCCTGCACCTGCCGCCCGCCTCTGCCGCCCGCCTGCCCTGTGGCCTGAGCTCTGGCCGCAGGCTGCCAGCTGGCCCCCTGGTTTCTGGACGCACAGCCCTATCCACCTTTCTCCAGGCCAGCCTCCTGCTCCTTAGGGAAGCTCACCTGGTCTTTATAACCTGGCCTCAGTTTACCTTTGACCTCTCTCCTCCCTCCCGTGGCCTGGGGTCCGTGGCGCGCTCTGGTGCTCCTCATCGGAGGCCTGTTGGCATCTGGATTGGACCGTTTCTCCTGCATGGAACTGGCGGCGTCTGCAGACGGTTGAGCATCCCTGGCCCCAGACTGCTCAATGCCAGTAGCTGCCCCACTCACTGTGACAAGCGAAAGTGCCCCCTCACTTCCAGGGGCTCCTGGGGACCACCGGACCCCCCAAACGCTCCATGTTGTCCGCGGCTGTGCCTTGGGCCTGCTGATCCCTCTGCCTGTGGCGTCTCGGCCACCTCCTGCCCTTCTGGCAAAGCTGCTGTGCGTTCTCGGGGTTGGGTCTGCGCTCCTTTTCGAGAGGCCCAGCCTTGCTTCTTCGGGCCGGTAGTCTCTCTCGTTGCTCCCAAAGCACAGCACAGGCCTGTCTCACAGGGGCATGCGGTGCACAGAGGGCCACGGGTTGATGTCAAGTGGGTCACTTCGCTTTAAAATGCCAGTTGGGCCCTGGCTGGTTTGGCTCAGTGGATAGAGCGTCGACCTGTGGACTGAAGGGTCGCTGGTTCGATTCCGTCAAGGGCACATGCCCAGGTTGCGGGCTCAATCCTCAATAGGGGGCGTGCAGGAGGCAGCCGATCAATGACTCTCTCATCATTGATGTTTCCATCTCTCTCTTTCCCTTCCTCTCTGAACTCAATAAAAATATTTTTTAAAATAAAAGTGCCATTTGACAGCTCCTACAATATCACATACCACATGCACAGAGCCTCGATGGGCTTCTGAAGGAGTCTGTGGCCTGGCCAGTTACCCAGTAACCTCCGTTCCCACCTCGTGCGTGGCCTCAGCTGCCTGGGTGGACACGGGGCACTTTACAGAGAGGGCTTCTCCGAGACTTCACAGTTTCCAGAGGACAAAGAGCCGCTGTAAATTATTGGCACTGATCTTGTTATTAGAAGACAACCCTATTGATCAATAGGCCCTTTGAATCCCTTGTAACTTGTCTCACTTTGTATTTGACCAAATGGAGCCATTTCTCCCAACACCCACTGCAGTCAATAATACAGAGCAAAATGACGCTCCTCTTCCCAAGTCATAATCTTTGTTTTGAAGAGTTATTAACACGGAGCCGGCTGCTGTAGACACGGTTGTCTTCTGCAGATTTATGCCCAGCAATTGAATCTCATTAGCCCGGATTTACACTGCATGGACCAAGCGTGTAAATAATTGAAACCTTCCGGGGCTGCATTAAATCTTCCGCTGATTTTAAAAGCAGTTTATCTCTGTATTTTACTTCATTCCCTAACCCGGTCCACACAGTTGATTTTTCCTCCAGTTAATCGTTTCCTCGTGCCTATGCGTTGAGATAAAACAGTTGTCGTTTTAATAAAAGTGACACACACAATCCATTTTGGTTGCCAGCCGAGTTAAAAGATGAGTATGCGTTCACACTGCCGTGATCGGTGGCATTATCAGTTATATAAGTTATATGATATTGAATTTTATTAAAGTTAATTGAAATAATTGGGCTGCGTGTAGTTACAGGAGTAGTGGTGGGCATTACACCGTTGTCATCGCCATCAACCCCCTTCAGGAGCAAACTAGTGAGAATGCAGGCTCTGCCCTGGCCGGCGGGGCTCCATGGTTGAGTGTCGACATGAACCATGAGGTCACCATTCGATTCCAGGTCAGGGCACATGCCTGGGTTGTGGGCTCGATCCCCGGTAAGAGACGTGCAAGAGGCAGCCGATGAATGATTTGCTCTCATCATTGATGTCTCTCTCTCTCCCTCTCCCTCTCTGAAATCAATACAAATAGATTTCCTTTTAAAAAGAATGCCCTCTCTGGAGCAGACCCCGGCTCAGTCCCGTGCTCGGACACTTCTGGCAGGCTGAGGGCTCACCTCTGTCGGCTTGACTCCACGGTGCATGTTCTTTCTCGATTACTGGCCCCCACCCCCGCTTCTGGGTGTTTCTGAGCCACTACCAAACCTCTAGGAACGTAGTGTGCCTGTGAAGGCCTCCTGTCCGGCTCCTGTTCGTGGCGGTCATTGGATCCTTTTTGGGTGCTGGTTTCCCGGGCATCACAGAGCCTGCCCCTGCCCTTCTGCCCAGCCTTGAGCCACTGTCTTGCACGACTGGGAGCCCCAGGAAAATAGAATTTTACCAAGTTCTTCCTGTTCCGTGTCATGTTTGCAGGGCGTAGAACTGTGCCTGGTGCAGAGGAGGCCTCCGCTAGGAGCCGCTGAGTGGATGAAGCCGGGGCACAAGTAGTGCGGGCGGCAGTCAAGTCTCCGGTTGTTTAAGTAACAAGGACCGGCTCCCGCTGCCCGGGTGGGTCGGGCCACGCCAGCGCAGGGACTGCTAGACTCTGGTGCTGGTTAGAGGCCAGTCTCAGCCCAGAGCTAGCCGAGCGGGGTGGGGCACCTGACTCGGGGAGGGGGGGGGGGGCGGGGAGGCAGCTCACACAGTGGCAGTGCCATCCAGGAGGGACCTCACAGCCGCACCCTCACGGAAGGGGTGGGATTTCAGGAAGCTGACGGGCCTTCCACGCAGGGAGACAGGGAAGCAAGGGTGAGACTTGTCCTGATTCTAGAAAAGTCTGCCCCTGCTATCGTGGGTAGAATCCTAATAATTGCTCCCTGTAACTCCTGCCGTGTGGTGGGAACTGTAATATATGCTTATCAATTTGGTTTTCACACCAGCCCCTCCGTGCAAGATGTTAGCACCGTTTCATGGAAGAGAACAGAGAGATTCAGAAGGTCACACTGAGTACGGGAGCTGGGGTGTGACTTGAGATCCAGGGAGTCAGCCCCCGGTCCTGGCCTCGTCACCCGGCGCTGTCCGCGACAAGGTCGCTGGGCCAAACAAATGCAGGAAGCGCCTCGTACCTGTGAACTGGGGGGATGTGTCGCAGTGAGTCGGTTTCTTTAAAGGCTTCTTGAAAGGGGATGGTTTTGATAGCATTTGATGTGGGTAGGAAATACTTTCTGAATATATTTCTGACTCTCCCAGTTGTATTTCCTTCCTTCCCACGGGCTTTATCAAATGATTGTTTTGTTGGTAAATTTAGGGTGCAGTTGGGACTTATATGTAGATGGTAACCTCCTCTCAAAGGGAGAGAGGATTTATCGTTTCCATTCATTCTCATTAAAATCAGAGCATTTGCATCTTAACTTTTACATCTTGTTCCAGGAATTTTAAGCAGCATGATTGTATGGAAGTGGGTCGTATTAATTGCAAATGGGCTAGACATCTGCTCGCTAACAAGAGCGATTTTTTTAGCTCTGTTTTGTTGTTACATATGATCTACCAGAGTGATTAAGTGAGGGCTGGCGGTGATGCTGTTACAAGACTAGGATTCTTAGAGACTTACAATGTAACCATGAAAATGAATTTAGGAGTGAATCTTGAGAGTTCTGGAACTGGGAGCAGTTACCCATCGCAGAGTGGGGAGGTTTTTATCCACAGCGTCCGGGAGCCTTCTCTGATCTTGGAGCCGCTCTGGGTCCGCTCACAGCGAGCCCAGGTCCCGGTCCCAGGCTCTGGGGCGAGGGGAGAGGAGCGGCGTGGCTGCTGTTCCTCCGGCAGCTGTGGGTGGAGTGAGGGGAGGTGTCGGGTGGAGAAATACTGTCCCGGCTGGAGACTGGTGGGACGGGCGAGTTCTCTCCTGAGGCTAATAGAACGGTTTCTGAGGTGGTTTCCTGCGGCACTAATTGCTAAGGAGGTTGATATGCACAGGAAGCACTCAGTGGTTAGACACAGCTCAGCAGGCTCCTTCATTGCAGTCCTTTTCAGAGCCTTTAACCTGCCAGTGTGTACGAGCGGGGGTATGTGTGTGGTTTCCCCAACTTGTTTGACCAGGGACACCCTTTCCTCCCGTGGAGTACACTGAGGGACACGCTGTCGGGGAGAACTTGCTAAGTACTGATTTTATCATTAGGGGCTGAGGAGTCTAATGGATGCTGTGGCGCAGTTTAACGTGGAGTCCAGCTCCTTGGGGGGCTGCCTAAGCGTCGTGCCACCTTGAACCCTGCAGGATCGGGCTTCTTCCAGGCTCAGGTTCCAAGCCACTGGTGCCACTGGCTCCGCTGGGGCAGGAGGGAGGGTGGGGCCTCGGCATGCCTGTACTTGACAGGAGGAAGGTGGCAGGTGACTGAGCAGCAGCGACAGGGAAGGAGAAGGCAGACCTGTCTGCGGAAAGTGTCCAGAACAAGCAACGTTTCCTGCAGTGGTTTCCTGGCCTGACCCGGCGCCTGCTGCCCGTGGGCTCCGTCAGTATTTGCTGAATGAGTAAATCGTTCGGTGCTCGAGGCCTCTGCACGGAAGGTGTCCAATGTTGATACTCCATCACGCCCTGTGGCCGTTTCATTGTCAAATGTAGGTAATCTTTCACACCTGGAATCAAAGGTGAAAGCGCCAACTTTTCTATCCTGCCAATACCAGCTGTCCTCTCAGAGACAAGCCCCTGGCACGGCCTGCCGCCGCAGGTGTCCGGCGTTGTTATTCTGGGCGTGGGGCTGGATGGGAACTGATGCATCCACACCGTGACTCCGTCCCTCCTGGAACCTGTGAAGTAAGCTGACATGGGAAAGAGGTGATGTCTGCTACCATGCAATTGAGCAAAGCTCGCTGACTCACAAGAGGGGCCAGGCTGCAGTTTGAACCGTGACCTTGACCTCATTCAGGCGTCATGGTAATGGTGCCGTACCTGTCTTATAGCCAAAATCCTTCCCTGAAGCTCAGCAGGCTCTGCCCAGTCAGTCCCCGCCTTCCGCAGAAGGTGCTTGTTACCCAACGCCAGGATCCCTCGCGCCCTGTGATAGGGGAAAGCCATTTAGAGCACTTAATTCGCGTTGACTGTTTATTGGTGCATACTGCAATTAAGTTAGATTAATGAAAGGTAAATTCCAGTCTTTACGTGAAAACAAATCTCTTGGAAAGGTCCTAATTAGCATGTGTGTTTATTTAGCCTCTCGTGGTTTAATTGCATCTCATCTTGCTATTTACAAACAGGCGTCATTACGGAATAATGAGCGTGAGGAACATTGCTGCTGCTGCGGATGAGGGCTGGAGGCGGGGGAGGGGCGGGCCGGGAGTCTGCTGGTTTTGTGTCGCTTTCGAAAGAAGAAGGCAGATGAATGGTCCTCTGAGCTGTCTGAGGGGAGGACAGGGCGACAGCATGCCAGGTGGCAGCTTGCCCTTTGCTGCAAGGAGTTGGGCAGCTTTAACTCGCTGCTGCAATGTAACCCGCGAAGGTGCACGCGCTCACACAGCTGTCTGGGCTCCGTGTGCAGGCTGCTCTCTGTACAGCCCTGCATTGCAGAACCTCTGCCTTCAAATCCATGAGGGCTCCCTGGAGGCCGGCCAGCCCGCGAGGTGTGGGGCTCCCCTCGTGCAGCTCAGCCCGTCCCTTCAGCCCCTTAGAAAAGCCCAGTGTAAAGTAAATGGAGAAAGAGGTTCATGAATGATATCTCAGCGGCATCCCTAACACCGCATTCCAACCAAGCATAATGTGCCATCATTCCTGAAGTTACACAGCAAGTTCATCTTCTTCCGCTGGGTGCTTGGTCATTTACCGCCTGTGCTCGCCTGGTTCAAGGGCAGAGAGCTGAGCTCCCCGTGGGAAAGCGATGAGCAGATATCTCGTCGTCTGTGCGGCTCTCCAGTTCCTGCTGTACAGCACACGCTTCTCATTCGCAAGGAGCCGAGTGGAGGGTCGCGGTGGCAAACCCGAGGAGGACGCGCCCTGAGTCCTGGGTGGGAACCTGGTGGGAAGGAGCCTCGGAAATGCCAGGGCCTCCTTTTCCCCAGGTTCTGGTTGTTGTTCCACCACTTCTGTGACTGTTCTATATAAATGCAAATGGCTACCACTCACTGCAGTGACACCTCTAGGGATTCCTGGGTGAGCTGAAGTCCAGGTTTAATTTATTTAAAATCGGGTTGCAGGAATTCACAGTTTTCAGTGCATTTGTTCAAACAAATGAGATGAATTGTAAGGTGCCCTGAGTAGAAGCCAGAAAGTTCTTGGTGTTCTGACTGCAGCCCGTGTGTAAGGGACCCCGCCGCTGCGTCCTCCAAAAGCGGAGGCCTCTTGGTCGTCGCTAACTCGCAGCTGGTCCTTTCCAGCTCACAGAGCTGTGGGCACTTCTTCCCGTTCATATTAATTGGATTTTAAAGTGACCTTGTCTGTGTATTGATTTGAATGAACATTTTCTACATCAAGGTCAAGCTGGCGCACGTCTGACAGTCGAGATGGTAAAAAGCCAAGCGCTGCCGAACGGCATGGACAGGAGGGCGGGGCTGTGGGGGGCGACTTTGCACAGAGGACGCCCTGAGCCTTTGCAATGGAGGGGGCAGGTGGCGGGGCAGTGCGGGGACCACCCTCGCCTGGGCTGGGTCTGCCTCCTGCCCCAGAGCCCTGAGCCCAGATGCTGCTCCTCGGGTGTGTTCAGGGTGAGGTCTCAGCTCGTCTGAACTCGCACCCGCCGCCTTGGGAAAGTCATCCATAAACTCTGCCATCTAGCCAGGACCTCATCCGTGAGTCCCGTCTCTAAGCTGCCCATTTACCGTCTCTCCATGTAGGCGTCTCAGCAGAATCCAAACTCAGTAAAGGGAAGTGATCCCCCCGCCCCGCCTCTGTTCTTCCCTCTTTTCATCTCCTCTCAGTCCACAGCAAGACCATCTACCTGCTGCTCAAGCCAGAAGCCTAGACGTCGGTATGCGGCCTCACAGGCGTGCTCTGCCCTTGTCCTGGAGCCCAGGGCAAGTCTGCATTTTGGGGGGAGGACCCCAGGAGTCAGGGGAAGCCTGGGTGGCACTGAACATGGTCGCCACATCTAAGAGCACCTCTTAGGAGGAGCACCAGGTGGGAGTGCTCACCTGTCCAGCCACCTCCACCTCAGCCTGTGATGACGGACAGGCGCTGAACCAAGTGCCTCTGATGGTGCCACGCAGCAGGGTGACGAGGCAGCGCTCCCCCCGCCACCCTGGGGTTCCTCCAGCTACTCAGTCACGCATCGCTTTGTCACCTCTTCCAGAGGAGCCATAGTGGACTCTCCTGAGCCTCTCGAGGCTTCTGCTGACACGGTGAAGATGGGGCCTTGGACAGATGACGTTTTAATCCTTTACAGCTCTCACGTCACGTGATTCTCTGAACCCGTGTCGGCACCCCGAGTGTCCCATGCTGCAGGCACTCATCTGTTCAATAAATGAGTGCTCATTGGGGTCACTCACTTCATCTTTTCTTTCTCGGGAATTAGGACAAATACGTAGGTTCTTAGTGCTGTGGGGTAGCTATGCCTGTCTGCCTCCCCCGCCCCCCCCCACCTTCCAACTACACCTGGAAAAACGGCACCTACAGAACCGCAGGCCTCGTACGTCCTGGAGAGTGACATCTCTGGGTGGCTGTATAGCTGTGAGTGGCTGTATGGCTGTGAGTGGCTGTATGGCTGTGAGTGGCTGTGAGTGGCTGGTGCTTGTGAGTGGCTGGTGGTGTGAGTGGCTGGTGCTTGTGAGTGGCTGGTGGTGTGAGTGGCTGGTGGTTGTGAGTGGCTGTATGGCTGTGAGTGGCTGGTGGTGTGAGTGGCTGGTGGTTGTGAGTGGCTGTATGGCTGTGAGTGGCTGTATGGCTGTGAGTGGCTGTGAGTGGCTGGTGCTTGTGAGTGGCTGGTGGTGTGAATGGCTGTATGGCTATGAGTGGCTGGTGGTGTGAGTGGCTGGTGCTTGTGAGTGGCTGTATGGCTGTGAGTGGCTGGTGGTGTGAGTGGCTGGTGGTTGTGAGTGGCTGTATGGCTGTGAGTGGCTGGTGGTGTGAGTGGCTGGTGGTTGTGAGTGGCTGTATGGCTGTGAGTGGCTGGTGGTGTGAGTGGTTGGTGGTGTGAGTGGCTGTATGGCTGTGAGTGGCTGGTGGTGTGAGTGGTTGGTGGTGTGAGTGGCTGTATGGCTGTGAGTGGCTGGTGGTGTGAGTGGCTGGTGGTTGTGAGTGGCTGTATGGCTGTGAGTGACTATATGGCTGTGAGTGGCTGTGAGTGGATAGTGCTTGTGAGTGGCTGGTGCTTGTGAGTGGCTGGTGGTGTGAATGGCTGTATGGCTATGAGTGGCTGGTGGTGTGAGTGGCTGTATGGCTATGAGTGGCTGGTGGTGTGAGTGGCTGGTGCTTGTGAGTGGCTGTATGGCTGTGAGTGGCTGGTGGTGTGAGTGGCTGGTGGTGTGAGTGGCTGTATGGCTGTGAGTGGCTGGTGGTGTGAGTGGCTGTATGGCTATGAGTGGCTGGTGGTGTGAGTGGCTGGTGCTTGTGAGTGGCTGTATGGCTATGAGTGGCTGGTGGTGTGAGTGGCTGGTGCTTGTGAGTGGCTGTATGGCTGTGAGTGGCTGGTGGTGTGAGTGGCTGGTGGTGTGAGTGGCTGTATGGCTGTGAGTGGCTGGTGGTGTGAGTGGCTGTATGGCTGTGAGTGGCTGTATGGCTGTGAGTGGCTGTATGGCTGTGAGTGGCTGGTGGTGTGAGTGGCTGGTGGTGTGAGTGGCTGTGAGTGACTGTATGGTTGGCTTTTCTTTTTTTAACACACCCCTCCCCCCGAAGCCAAATGACAGGCGCTGTGCCACCCCTCGCCTCCCACGTGTGGCTTTGTGCCGGGTCACGCATGTGCATCTGGTTCTGGGTTCCTGGTGCAGTTAAGCCTTCGGTCAGCTTGCCTCCCCTGTGTCCTAGACGCAGACGCTGCTCAGGGTCACGGTGCCTTCCCCTGCGCACGCCCCGGAGGGACAAGGTCTCGGTGTCTCCCGGCCTGCGGGGTGGGTCCAGCGCCATATTTGCTCCGTTGGTGTTAGGTGGCCTTTGGTGGCAGAGTGGAGATAAACATTTCTGCTGTTCTCCTCAGCCTCGCTCCACTCTGCCTTTCCTGCCTGTGACGTGCCTTGCCATGGTGAACTAGGACTTCTCTTATTGGACGACTCCCCGCAGGCAGCGTCCAGCCGCCCAGCGCAGCGGGCCAGGTGCGGAGCGAGGCCGGGACAGCGGACAGCGTTTCTCCGGGCACCTCCCTGGAGGTCTGACCTGCCGGCAGGCCCACTGGCTTCCTTTGAGCCCACAACTTGCCATCGAACACGCGGGGACAGACGCAGGAGGGGTATGGAGGGAGCTCTTTGGAAATGTGCTGCTTAGTATAGAGAAGGGTTGCCGTGGCAACGGCAAGCCTGCTTCATTACCAGATGGCATTAGCTTTATCTGTGGGATCCCAGAGCAGTTGCCAAGAGCCCACCTGCACCCGATCCCTGGGCATCTTGCCTGTGACCAGGGCCGGCGCTGGCTAGTTTGCAGGTGGCGTCCATTGGCCTGTGTGTGACGCACTGCCATTTCCTCCTCCCAAACGCACGGTCATTACAACCTGCTGCACGCCGATACATTAAACCCACGCAGTCAGACCCGCGGGAGTCTGCGGCAGGTAGCGGGGCGTGCGCGCTGGAGAGCGCCTCCGCACACTGCACTCGCGGGGAAACGGAGGCTGGCGGCTGTTTGTTCAGTTGTGGGCCACACCCGTAGCCGCGTCTCGTGTATCTCACTTAATCCTCCAGCAGGCCCCGTGCGTTCCCAGCCGCGTACAGGCACCAGGGCTGTCTGACTTGCCCTGGGTCACACCACCCCAAGTGGCAGATGAAGGACTGCAGCCCAGTGCCCTTGACGTTGGGCGTCATGTTCACACCTTGGGGCCCAGCACTGCTGCAGCCTCGCTCTGCTGCATCCCTTAGCCGCAGGTGTGGGCAGGAAGGCAAACAGCGTCAGGGCAAGCTCGCTCCAGCTTGAGGTTAACTGGCTTCCAGTGCCCGCACCTCTGGGAAGTGCTGGCGGGTGTGGGCAGAGCCACCGGGGGCGTCCTCCGTGCAGGCCCTGTGCACACCCTCACCAGCGCATCGCCTCGTGGGCGCCTGGTGGCCACTCTGCGACGGAGCTGTCCTCACCTCCACTCGTCAGGAGGAAAGCGATGTCCGGAGACACCGACTCCAGGGCCTCAAACTGCCAGGCTTCAAACTTGTACGCAGAGCTGCATTATTGACCGTGTTAACCATTGAGGCGCCCTAGTTCATGCATTTCCACCTGGATGAGCGCCAGGTCCTCTCCGGCCCCGTCACACCTGAGAGCTGACACATGCCAAACGACTGGTGCACTGGCTGTCCGCGGCCTGCACAGCCCAGCCCAGGCACAGCGTGGCGGCGCTCCGGGTACGGATGAATCCAGGATGAGAAAAAGGCAGGAGGGAGCTACGCACCCTGATGCAGGTTCATGCAATTAACAACAAAAACTGGGCCCATCAGAGCCATTTGCCGCTCTTGCCCGGTTGTGGTCTTGCAGTCCGTTTCCCAGGACGAGAGCCAGGGCTGCGGAGGCCAGGGCCTCGGCGGGGGGTGAGAGGCAGCCTGGAGCCGCAGGCGCCCCACGGCAGGAGGCACCAGGGGCCAGGTCGTGAGAGACTCCACGTCGAGCAGGTGCCACCAGCCGCAGGCGGGGCAGTTTGAGCCTCAACACGAATAATAATCGCACCAGACAAAACCCCAGCAGCTAGTTTAGTCTGAGAGCGTAGGATAATGGGAGGAAAACGAGCCGTCTGCAGTGGGAGAGAGCTAGTGAGCCGGGCACGTTTTAACAACTGGAAAGGAAGGAAAAAGAGTTGAGCCTGTACCCTGCTTTCCTGGAAAGTGAGCCCTGCCGCTCCGTAGCCACACGGGAGGGGAGGGGAGCTTTCGTATAAAAGTGTTCCCGCTAGTGAGGGGAAACGGGGGTCGCACGGAATCCGCCGTGTGGGGCCTGCTGGGTCAGTGCTGGGTCAGCGGGTCCCCTCTGAGACCCAGCCTCGCACGCCTCCTGTGGGTGGAGTGGAACACGCCTGGGAAGCAGTCTTGACACACAGAATCGCCTGGAATGCCGTCTAATCACCAATTTACGGGAAGCGCAGAGTGAGAGGAACACGTCAAGCACACCACCGGGAGGCCGTCAGCAGAATCCGGCTGTGGGAAACGGGCGGGAAATGACCCGGTTTCGTCAGCAAATCGCGTGGAGGCAGGTAGAGAGAGGATGCCTTTCGTTCAGGAGCCGCTTAGGAGCCGGTCGGCAGTCACAGCGTGTCCATGTTCAGGTCCTGGGACCAGCAGCCTCTCACAACGTGCCGCCTGGGAGGCTGCGGAGCTGAGCACGCTCGCTGCACTGAGCGTGGGTAACAGTGAAATTTCTGGTTTTGTAGACGGGGATGACGTCACAGTGATGCTCTGCTGTTTCAGAGCCTGTACCTTTTGGAGATGCAGACTGAAATATCTACACATGGAAACGATACTCCGCTGTTTGTCTCAAAATAATACAGAAAGGGTAACCCACTAACTAAATACGCAAACATGCAGAAAGGGGAAAGTAGGTGGGGGAGGGGAAAGACTTGCCAAGAGTTGTAATTGTTGACGTTGGGATGGGTCCCTGGAGTTCCTTATACCATTTCGTTCATTGGTTTGTTATTTTAAATCTTCTTTAATAAAAGATTTAAAGAGATAATTAAGTTGGTGCTCCCGGGAGGGGTGATTTGTGTTATTTTACTTTAGTAGCACCTGCTGCAGCGAGAGCAAACTGAAATGGGTGTGTTCGCGCCTTTCTGGTTGGCATGACCCTGTGCTTAGCACTTGGGCAGATTGTATCAAAAACCTTAAAATATTTGCACTGTTTGCCTCAATAATTACATTTCTGCAAATCTGTCCTCAAGAAGTGATCCCAAATGTCTTGAACGCTTGGTGAACGAGAGTGTGTGGCAGCCATATTTATATGAGGGCGAACTGGCAGCAACTCCTGTCCCGCAGGGTGGCTGCGGGAGCCAGTGTGGCCAGCGAAGAGCCAGGCCGCGTGCAGTGCCGCCTCTGCCGACGGCGCCGCGACCGAGCAATGCTCATGTCGTAACTAACTTCGAAATACCAAGTTCGCTCTTCAAAACAAAAGAGTTAAAAGTAAAAATTCTAGTACCTGTAGCGTGTACTTTTTCCTGAATTCCATCCTAAGAAACTTAAGAATTACCAAGGCCATGTATCAGGTAGTTAAAGCCAGCTAGACCCGGGGTGCTTTTACGGAAACAGCATCTTGGTTACTGGGCGTCGCAGGAGAGTTCACATGTGCTGAGAGCAGTGGCCTGCAGGAGGAGGGGGAGGCTCTTCGTTTCAGCGCTTAGTTACCAAGTTATAACTCGGTGCCTCCCTCCTCCCCTTCCCCTTCTCCCCCCTTCCTGCCAGTGAGCTGGACGTGACCTGGGGACGGAGCATGACCTGGGGACAGAGCCTCCCCTTCCCCTTCTCCCCCCTCCCTGCCAATGAGCTGCGCGTGACCTGGGGACAGAGCCTCCCCTTCCCCTTCTCCCCCCTCCCTGCCAATGAGCTGCGCGTGACCTGGGGACAGAGCGTGACCTGGGGACGGAGCGGCCGCTCCCGCCTCTGGTTTATTGGCATCTTAGCTAGTGGTATCCGGTGGTGTGAGAAGTGACCCGTAATGTTGCGGGGTAGCAGTAACGAGAAGACCATACGCTCAATGAGGTGTTTTTGTTAACTTCCTCTGAAATGTAAATAAGTGTATTACCTTTTTCTTGCCGGGTTTGTATCCTGTGCCATTTGGGCAAGAGCGGAGACACCCTCTCGGAACTGAAAGCTGTTGAGGAACAGGGTATCAGGGACGTTCAGGGGAGAGGAAGGCTCTTATTGGGGACAGGCAGTTGGACAACCGCTAGGACTGGGGAGGAAGGAAAGGGGGGGCAGCACCCCCAGAACCGTCTGCATGCTGGAGCTGCAGGGGTCCGCTGCTGGGGGGGGGGGCTCTTGTCCTCACTCAGACCAGCGGGCCTTGGGCCAGTTCTGTGGGGTCGGCCTCCCCGGAACTCGCCCAGGGTCTCACCCAGGTGTCGGAGTTACGGGAGCCCCAGGAAAGGGAGGCGCCGTTTCCGTTCTGGGTGCCGGGGCTCCCGCGAGCACAGCAGGCACTCTTCCCTGGCGTGTGTGACGCTGCACTACTTTTGCATATTTTAATCCATATGCTTCCTGAAGGTTCTGAAAGAGAAAAAGCACTTAAACGTATTTCCAGGATTCTGTTCCTTTTTGGAGATAAAATTCAGCCACTTTCCGTTTACGGTCAGAATTTATTTGGAATTGCCGTCCACTCTGACCAGCCGCTGGGAACAGATTGGCCCAGGGGTACTCCCTGGACTCCGGGGTGCACGGGCCACGACGGCCCTGAGAACCCGGCTCGCTGACTCCTGGGGCGCCGGAGTCAGGGCCAGCCGGGGGGGAAGCCCATCTCGGGGCAGAGAAAACGAGGGGTGTCACCTTACCCGGCAGATAGCAAGCACGTGGGGCGCGTCCTGACAGGTATGAGCCGTTAGAAACCACGCAGGGTGGTGAGAGGAGGGCCCGCACCATCTTTAAGGTGGAGGAAGAGCTTGTGTTGCTGGGAGTTGGTTACTAAATGCTTCGGGACGCTAGCGCAGGCACAGCCAGCACGCCCTCCGCCGTGGCCTCCCCCGTGGCCCCCGGTGCATCTGACACAGGAGGGCGAGCCCAGCGTCGCCCAGCGTCGTCCTCTCATCATCTTGCCCAGCTTTGTGTGATCTGCATGTTCAGGCGTGGTGTTCATGGTCGCACACGTGTTTTGGCAGGTGACCTTGGGAAAGGTGCTGAAAGTGATTGTCGTCATGCGGAGCCTGTTCATTGACCGAACGATCGTGAAGGGCTACAGCGAGAACGTCTACACGGAAGACGGCAAGGTAGGCGGGCAGCCGCTTGTTGGTTTTCCGTTCTTGTCCGCGTCCCGGGGCAAATGTGGCGGAGCCCGACGAGCGGCTTAAACACACATGAGGCCGAGGTGATCGGCGACGTGGCCGTGGCCGCGTGAAGACGAGCGCGCGGCACACCCTCTCCGTGGTCTCCGCAGCTCCGCTCTCCTCTCCGCCGATGCCCTTAGTTGAATTTCTAATTTATCGCCTTAGACCCCAGGTGCCTCATTAAACGTGTCTTCTGAGGAAATGGATTTTTTCCTTTTTCTTCCTTTTTTTATTTTTTTTGCCCAGTCGCGCAGCACATCAATAGCCCTCGGCTCGGCGTCTTGCTTTTCCCAGAACCATGAGGGAAATTCGAGTTTGACATACCAGCCGCCGCCCATCTTTCCGTGGAGCGAACACGGAGCGCAGGAAGCAGCTTGTCCTCAGCAGCTCCACTGAGCGGTGCCCCGACCTAAGGCGGGTTCTTCCGTGGGTGACCTGCTTCATGGAGAGATCACCCCCGTGAGCCCCTAATTTCCCGTCACCGCACTGTCCATATGGCTCTGTGGCGAGCGTCAGAGACGCTGATGGGCGCTGACAGCCTGCATTGTGTTTGCTCCCCGAGCGGAACGGGCGCTCCTGCCGAGACACCCCCCAGCGCCCCCTGGGCCCCCAGCACCTGTCCCGTCTGCCCTCAGGGCTGTCCTTCTCTCCATGAGTCCCACTAAACCTGAGTGTGTTCGCTCTAGCACTCACCCAACAGCCACGTTATGATGAGGGGAGAAGGTTCTTCAAAAAGAGGTGCCAGCCCTCGGCGGGGCTCAGTGGTTAGAGCATCGCCCACGGACTGAAGGGTCCCGGTTTGATTCCAGTCAAGGGCCCGTACCTCGGTTGCAGGCTCGATTCTCTGCCCTGGTCGAGGGGGCGTGCAGAAGGCAACCAATCGATGTGTCTCTCTCACATGTATGTTTCTCTCTGTGTGTCTCTTCCTCTTCCTTCCTTCCACTCTCTCTAAAAATCAACGGGAAAAGTATCTTCTGGTGAGGATTAGCAAAAAAAAAAGGGTGACTGCGTGAGCCGCTACCCCCCACGCCTCCACCCTGCACGCCCGGCTCCGGCCTCTTCTTGCCCGTGCCTTGGCCTCCACCCCCCGGAGGTCCCACCTGGCGCCCACACCGGTCACTCCTGGACTGGTTTGTGGCACCCCTCTTCTCTCCGGATGGGCTCAAGCTCAGCCTGCCCCAAACTCAGCTCATCATCCCCCCTAACCTCCGGCTCCATCATCCCCCCTAAACTCCGGCTTCACTTGGTCAGTGGTGCCACCGTCTCACTGCTCAGTCCCCCCTCCCCGAGTCTAGTTTGTCAGCGGGTTCTGGGGTCCTCCTCACCTCTCCCTCCAGTGGGCCCCTCCTGTCCTGCACTCCTTTCCGGCTCGTTGTCTCAGCCGAGTCCCCGCGCTGGCCGCTCACGTCTAGTCTCCAGGTTACTTCCCCAGTCTGTCCCTCCCTTGGCTCCCAGGCTGTCTTCCCAAAGTGCCATTGCTTTTTGCCATCTTCCCACCCCCCAGAGCAGCCCCCCACCCCCAGAGCAGCCCCCCCACCCCCCCAGAGCAGCCCCCCACCCCCCAGAGCAGCCTTCCCACCCCCCAGAGCAGCCTCCCCACCCCCCAGAGCAGCTTCCCCACCCCCCAGAGCAGCCCCTCACCCCCCAGAGGAGCCCCCCTACCCCCCAGAGCAGCCTCCCCACCCCCCCAGAGCAGCCCCTCACCCCCCAGAGGAGCCCCCCCACCCCCCAGAGCAGCCCCCCCAACCCCCAGAGCAGCCCCCCACCCCCAGAGCAGCCTCCCCACCCCCCAGAGCAGCCCCCCACCCCCCAGAGCAGGAAAGGGGGAGTTAGATGCTGGGCACCGCGCAGCCTGCGGTCAGGAAGTTGGAGAGGGCTCGGCGGGTTCTTCGCTGCAGAAGCTCCTAGAGACTGGCTGCTCTGTGCTCCGTCTCCCGAGAGGGCTGTGCAGTGTGCAGGTTTCCTACTTGTCTGACCACCAGGTGCTTTTCTCCCCTTCCTCTTAGAGCACTGTGACTCGGCAGTTTCCAGAAAACCCCGGCTGTGGAATAGATCTCAGCTCCTTAGCCAGGCGTCTAGCGAGCTGGCCCGTCTTCCTCCTGACCTCGTCTGCCTCCATCGCCACACGCCTTCCGTCTTCCTCTCCTCCAGCCTTTGTGTTGTGTGGCTCTCTCTCTCTCATTGGCACCCTCTGTGCCCTTAGCCCGGGTGCCATGCCCTCCCCGTCCACCTGATAAACTTGCCCTCTTCCTGGTCAGTGCCATCTCCTTCCCACTCTGTCCTGTTTCCCAGGGCCTCTCACGAGCACAGCTGTGGCAACGGCAGCCTGGGTTTGCCTCACTCACGGCGCCGTGCCATCACGCATCCATCCACAGCGTTTGAACCACCTTCAGATGCTAACTAGAATTAGTACATCGTGGTTATTTCTTTCCACATCTATCTTGCAGGTAGTAAAAATACTAACAGTATCCGTATGTTAGTCTGGTAGGCACTGTGCTCAAGCAAGCTTTGCCTACAGGGGTTACTGAATCCTAGACCCATTTTCCAGGTAAGGAGACTGAGACCTGCTCACACTGAGCCAGAGCTCACACCTTCCCCTGTTCGTGGCTCCTGAGGACACAAGCTGTCCTGACTGTCCCAAGGATAGACCTCAGGGCCTGGAGCACAGCCCAGTGACATGGGGGGGAGGGCGATGAGAAAGCCCACTTGGGGTGTGAAAGTGCTTTGCCTGGAGTGAAAAGGGGGAGAGTGAACTATTAGAGGTGGGAACTAAAGGAAGCAGCCGGGAGTGGAGTGTGAGGCAGAGAATAAAGGACACGCACAGGCGCGCACGTGGGTTTTCCTAATGAGTGGTGGGCGTGGGCTCTCCGTTCCCCAGAGAGAATGCGTGTCCGGAAACCTGCATCGTACCGGCTCCATGTCACCACGGCGATACGGAGGCTCTGTTCCCTGTACAGCTGCAGGCAGTGCCCTCACACCGGGACGAGCAGACTGAAGGGCCCAGTTCGCTTGTTCCCTTAAAGGGACATCAACCGCCTTCGGCAGAGCAGCTCTCAAATGACTGCTCCGCCCAGAATAGAATCCCGGCCAATTTTATGAGCCCTTTTTTCAGAGCCCTTCACGAACAGTAAAAATAAAACCATGCAGCCACTATCCGTGCTCTGCTTGGAGGACTGATGCGGCATACGCGCACGTAAACATCTTCACATACAGACACGCATGCCTACGACCCACGGTTGAGATGTCTAGTTTGTCCCGAGTAAACGTGGCATCTGGAAGGAGCCGTTGGCGCTCGAGGTTGGTCAGTGGAACAGCTTGCACATCGCTGGTCCCAGGCGCAGCCTCACCTGCTGACGGGCCTGGGCGGCCCCGGGTGTTTGCTGCGGCCTCAGAGGCAGCGCGGCCTGTGGGTGGGGCTGGAGGCCTCCGTGGGGATGAACTGTGTGTCCTCCAAACCCAACGCGGCCAGCACGTTCTACGAGGTTCCCGCATCCCCCTGCGGATCCCCAGCCCCACCCACTGCCCACGCCCCGGCTTTCCCTTCGCAGTGCCACCGGGCTGTCACTTCGCAGAAACACCCACCTCCTCTGGCCCAGTCACCTGTCCCCTCACCCGCCGTGCACACTTTGGATACCAAGCACCGTGCTAACTCCCCCAATAAATAGGAAAAGGCTCTCCGACTCCCTGGCCTGGAGCGCGGTGTCATCTGGGCGGCGCCCGGAGCCTGACTCAGCGCGCCCAGGTGTTGTCCTCGGTTCACACCGGCCCACTTACCTGGGAAGTGCAGGTGTCTGGGTTGAATTGATCTCATTAGGGGATTTAGGTTATGTTCCTGCTACAGCTTCATTAATTACCCCACATCCATTTGTTTAAGGCTGCTTTTAGCCTCCTCGCGAAGAGAGGGAAAGTGGGGTATCAAAGGGAGCCTTCAAAGACAGCCCGCGCCGTCCCCAGGGGGATGCTGATCCCTGCCTTCTCCCACTTCAAAGTGGGACGTGTGTGTGTGTTTGGGCCGGGGAGCTGAATCTGATTCCTCTAATAAGAGTTGGCATCAGCCCCGTTTGATATTAGATGCAGGGAACATTTTGATTTGTTAGAGCCTTTGAAACTGTTCAGACGACCTTCAGAACAGGGGCCTCTTGTTACTGGCGGGGGAAGGGCAGCGCTGGGCGCTGGGCGGGGACGGATCGCTGCAGCTTTAGTGACAGATGCGCGCCCTGATGGGAGTGAGAAGTTCACAAATAGTGGACCTGTCGCTGCGTCCTGGTGACGCTGACCCCCTCTTCCATTCCCCAGGGCGGTGGGCGGGCACACAGAGACCACCAAAGGGAGGTCATGGTTTCGGAAACGGGTAACCACAGAGAAACCCATCACCATTGCTGGTCTGTGGCATCCCCCACCCCTACTGGCGCCCACCTCTTGACCGCGCAAGGTGAAGCTGCTGGTTAAGTAAAAGCTTTAAAGCTGAAGGCCCGGAGGCCTGCAGGTTTTGTTTGGAAGTGTCCGTTTTAGGTCATTTTTAGTGCTCTGCACTGTTTTTTGAAATGAAAATTGGTAACTTTCTGGGAAGCTGCCAACCCCCCCCCCCCCCCCCCCCCGGCTGCTGAGTGGGTTGAGGTGCTGACGACGGTCCCACCTGCGTCCGGAAGCAGGTCTGTCAGGTTGCACTTGGCGAGGGCGCTCGCTGAGGCCTGGGACAGCGTGGGGTCTGAGCCGCCCCACCTGAATTCGCTGCCGGGCCGTCTTCCTGCCGGGTGGGAGCTGGGCCTCTGGAGACAGGCCGGTTCCTGACCCGCCATCGCACCTCAGCTTGGTGACGTGGAGCAAGGGGCTCCCTCCCTGCGCCTCAGGGTCTGTGTTACCGTCCTTGTGCGATGGCGGGAGGGTGCCTGCGGCCGAGTGCGGAGCTGTCGTAAGAGGCGCCTGCCACCGCGGTGGCAAAGGTCATTGGCGGTGGCGGAGGTCATTGGCGGCGGCGGCAGTCATTGGCGGTCATTGGTGGCGGAGGTCATTGGCGGTGGCGGAGGTCATTGGCGGCGGCGGCGGTCATTGGCGGTCATTGGTGGCGGAGGTCATTGGCGGTGGCGGCGGTCATTGGCGGCGGCGGCGGTCATTGGCGGTGGCCGTCACGGTGGTTAGACTCCCTGGCTGCCCACGCTGGGCGATGCTGATGTCTCTTGCGTAAGTTTCTGTCACTCTTGTCACTAGTTCTTCCTGTGCCTGGGGGGCCCTTGACGGCTTGATGACTGGCCCGGGGCGATGTGTGTGTGAAGCAGGTGGTCCTCCGGGATCTGATGTAATCTACCTGGGAACGCGGTCCCCCACCCTGAAGTGCTCATCCAGCCCCAGAGCCGGAGGCTGCTCCGAGGCTGCGTGTCCACCCCGTCACGGGAGGTTGGCTTTTCCCCAGCAGGGCCCTCCTGGGCCCCCGATGCTGTGGGGCGTCACTCCTCAGGACACTGCAGTCAGAGAGTTGCTCGGGCATCGGCTAGGCGTTTGCAGCCTCCAGAAGCTCCCATTTGAATGCGCAGCCAGCGAAGTCCATAGTCCTGCTGCCTTGCAGCCTAGAAGCTGAAGCTAATGAATATTCATGTGGGTTAGATGTGGCTCCCGGAAATGAATTTCCAAAATCTTCTGGCCCCGAGGAGAGGCGGACACTGACCCCAGAACGCTGCTGAGATGCTTTCTTCGGCGTAAATCTAGCAGAAAATCAAGTGCAGCGCCTGCTGGGCCTTCCTGGCAAGTCGGACCCATTGTTACCAGTCCTCTTCTTACCGTGTGCACCTGGTGAAGGGCGCATTGTCCGTCTCCTGTCCCAGATGGTCCTGCGTCCCCAGGGCCCGGATGATGCGTGTGGGCCCCGTTCAGAAGGAGCAGCGCACGTTTCACAAGCATGTGCGTTCTCGGGCCAGCTAGGCCGGTCATGGGCTCTTCGTTCCCCTCGGATTTCTCTGTTGAAACATTTTGCTGAAGGTGTTGCTGTTTTTTTAATAATTTCATCTTTTAAATTAAAACCTCAACCCCTCCATCTGTATGCAGACTCCTTCTTTTCTGCTTGTCCATGTCTCTGTCTTGCTGAGCCCTGTGCGGTGGGGGCGGGCAGGAGGGACAGGCTAGAATGGCAGGAGGATCTGTCCGTTCCAAGCCCAGGCATGGAGGTGACTCTCCCTGGAATTTAGATTTGGGATCTTTGTCATCTTCCTGTCATCTTGGCGGTGATCTGTTAGAAGTAAGACACAAAAGATGGTTCACTCAGCAATCTGGATGGTCTTGAAGGCTGCGTGTTCTAAGCCCTGGCCTGCACTGCTTCCCTAGGAATGGAACGGAACCGACCTCCCCGAGGTGACCGGCCGCCCCGCAGGCCCCTGCCAAGGAGTGGCTGTGCGGGGAACTCACGTTTCTTCAGTTTCCTTCAGACTTCCCTGGAAGTAGCGTGTCACTTTCCCCTAGAACTTGCAAACCTGTCAAATTAAAAGTCTAAGCCTAAAGCCTTTTTAAAGTGTTGCCCCATCAATTGGTTTAACTGGGGGTGGAGGCTGGAAATTGGCAGCACCCTTGTGAGAGTCGGTTAGCCAGACAGAGGAGAGGGTGCCAGGGCTGGTGTGGGAGTCCAGGAAGGGATGGGACGGGAGAGGGAGGGGTTTGAACGGATGTTCAGTCGGTCAGATTCTTCCATGACGTTTCCTGGACTTGGGTTAGCAAAACCCCCACCCTGGCCAGCAGGAGCCCTGCGGAGGTCAGAGGTCCGGAACCTTCTGCTGCCCCAAAAGGTTTCCGACACGGTGACACTTACATAAAGCTGACTGCGAGCCGGAAGGAGCCGGGAGAGCCGGTGCCTGTCTTCACAGCCAACCTTTTCTTTCAATCCTCACCCAGGACAGGCTTACCGATTTTAGAGAGAGGGGAAGGGAGAGAGAGAGAGAGAGAGAGGAAGAGAGGAACATCATCGTGAGAGAGAACATCAATGAGTTGCCTTCCGTACGTGAGAGAGAACATTAATTGTTTGCCTTCCACACAGCCCGGGGACTGAACCCACAACCCAGCTATGTGCCCTGACGGGGGGCTCTAACCCACAACCTTTCGGCGTATGGGACGATGCTCCAACCAACTGAGCCACACCAGCCGGGGCCACAGCCCAGCTTTTCATTTCCAAGGACTATTTCCAGAAGGACACGTGTTGGTGTTTTCACCTGGCAAATGCAGCCCTTCACTTCCTGTCTTAGAGCAGTCTTCCGGCTGATTGCTGCCCTGCGCCCACCTGCTCCGGAATCAGTACCACAGCACGGGCTCAGACACTGGGTCTCAGTCCCCCTGGACCGCCGGCCAACCCCAGAGGCAGGTTGCAGGAGGCCCATCGACCAGGTGTTTCACTTTGCTCAGCTCCTGACCTCGTGTATTCAAGTTGACTTGTTGGCGCCAGAGGACATACTGGAGGCCCCGCTAAGCTGCCCCATCCTGAGCTCTCCGTCTGCTCTGGGTGCTTCTGTTTGCCAGACTTCACTTGTTCTTGAAATAGTGAGGGGCCTCAGTTTATCTCTCACGCAGACCTGTAAAGACAGGGTGGTTTGGTGAGACTGCGTGAAGTGCCCCTGCAGGACCCAGTGTGGCCGGAGGAGGACTGGCCTGGGTTCACGCCGAGCCCTGCCCACGTTTCCTCTTGGGCCGGGTTCGAGGCCGGGGCGCCCTAGTCACAGGCTCTGACCTGAGCAGCCGTCACAGTTACTCAGTATCCCTTCAACAGGCTCCTTACGTCCCCAGCAGGTTGTAAAGAAGACATTCAGGCGGGACAGTTAAATCCCCGGGATCGTTCTACTAGTATCATCGGTCTTATTTCTCCAAGCTGAGCAGCAGCAGCTGGAGCATCATGTTTTGAAGTCGGATTCTAACATTGGCACTGACGATCCTTTCATCCCTTCCCCCACAGCTGGATATATGGTCCAAGTCCAACTACCAAGTGTTCCAGAAGGTAAGCTCTGCTCTTGGCTTCTTGCTCAGGGGGACTGAGGGGAGGACGGTGCTCTGAGGTGTCAACACTGGTCTTTCATCCCAGCCTCTCAACAGTCACACGCCAGAGGCAGAAGGCTGCCCACTGTGGTTCCTTTACGTGACGGGAGGTGACGGGAAAGACAAAACCTTGCGGAGAGAGCAGATGCGCGTCCCCAGGGCTGGGGGTGGCAGGAGCTGAACCCGGGCCGAGGGCCGTGGCTGCGATGGGAACATTCTGTGCGGTGATTTACAGGGTGTGTGCTTCAGAGCGAAGGGACTGGAACCTGCAAAGGGCGAGTTTGTATTTGTAAATTATCCCTTTTTAAAAAGTCAGAGTCTTTTTCGTTGTTTCAGGCTCAGCCCGTGGTTTTTGTGCTCAGCTTCTCCGAGCCTGTGGCCCGTGGGTTCCCTGGGGCCGGCCCAGGAGGCAGGCGGCCCCGCCCGCACCTACCCCACCCCCTTTACGCCGGTGCCATCGTTTTCAAATTGGGCTTCCTCGTGAAGTACTGTTTGGGAAATATTACGGGAAAATCCACGTTCCGGCTCCTGCTGGTGGGAGGGCTCCGCTGAACCAGCTCCACCCCTGGGCGTGGGAGGGCCCCACCACCTCCCCAGCCCTCGGTCCGCTCCCCACGGGCACTGCCGCTTCCTCTGTCCTCGTCCATCCTCTCTGCTTCCATCCAGCCATGCAAACAGCCAAGTTGTTGTCATTTCATTCATTGCTTCAAGTTCAGCAACAACTATGGATTGGGCCCCTTTGCCCCGTGCCAGCTGCTAGGAATCTGGGGGACAGACAGAAGAGCAGTGAGATAACTCAGGGTGTCACTGGGGCTGCTATCAGGAGCAGCAGGGAAGGAGGGCCCTTCCTCTTGGGGCCGTCACAGGAGGGAGGCCTTTCCGGGCAGACCCTCACCGGAGCAGGAAGGTGAGAAGAGCAGCCACGTGGACGGCCGGGAAGAGGTCCCAGCATGGGAGCAGCAGCCAGGCCTGGTGCTGGGAGCGTGCACTGCCAGGAGCCTGCGGGCTGAGCGAGTGGCGGGCGGGGGAGTGGGAGAGGGGAGCAGGTCTCCCAGGTCCTGGTACGGAACTTGGATTTCCTTCTCAACCCAGTGTGGAATGCTGAAGGGATGGATGCGGAGAAGGGATGTGATTTTGTTTTTGTAAATATATTTTTATTGATTTCAGAGAGGAAAGGAGAGGGAGGAAGAGATAGAAACATCAATGATGAGAGGGAGTCATTGATTGACTGCCTTTTGTATGCCCCCGCCCGCCCCCCCCCCCCCCACTGGGGATCCAGCCCGAAACCCAGGCATGTGCCCTTGACTGGAATCGAACCCGGGACCTCTCAGTCCGCAGGCCCACGCTCTATCCACTGAGCCACACCAGCTAGGGCGAGGGATGCAATTTTGAAAGTTGTGCCCATGTTATTGCCACTGAAGTAACAGTGTATCCAGCTCGCCTCACCTTCTTCCTGGAAAACAGTGCTGGGGGCTGAGGAGCGCCCCCTGTCTGCTCCTCCTGGGGCCGAGCCTCTCCTCATTAGTGTCCGTCCCCCTCCCCCCGCCCCCCGCTCCCGTCCCCCCCCCCCGCTCCCCCCAGACTGCTGACAGTCTCATCAGGGGCTCCCTGCACTTCGCTCGGGGCCAGGAGGCTTCCCCAGCCAGCGAGCCTCCAGCAGGGATCCGGAGAAAGGCGCCTGGGGCGGGGCGGCACCGGGAGGAGGACGAAGAACAGGAAAGGCTTCGGCGATTCTGTTCCTCTGGCATTTAAGCTCCGCAGGGGCAGTCACTGGTGGGATCTCCCACCTCCTCGGTTCAAAACCGCGTTTCCCTCCAGTAGCTTAGGACGCGGGAGGGTAGCTACTCCCTGCGTGAGTCTTGGCAGGGAGGCCAAGGACAGAGGCAGTGTCAGCCACAGGCACAGCTCCCAGCCTGCCCCGCGGGCTCAGCACCAAGGCCGGAGCCCAGGAGGCCCCTCAGCCTCCATCATTGTCCTGGGGCCCCCAGCCCGCCCGCCAGCAGAGCCAGCTGTGCCGGGTGGGGTCCAGTGGGGGTGATGCCCCGGGCAGGCTGCACCACAGCTTCGTCCACGCACTCATGTTCACGCACTCACACGTTCACACATGCACTCAGTCCCGTGCAGAGATGGCCGCTGTGGGCAGACTCTCGGGGTGTTGCCGAGTGGCTACCTGGCGCTTTCAGTCAGAGAGACTGGGTCACCCTGCGGAGGCGTTCCCTGAAACTGGACACGCCGGCCCCGGCATCAGTCGTCCCCTGAGTGTATGTGACAGCGGACTGGTCGCTAACTGCAGGTCCCAGCAGGGGAGCTCCCGAGGACAGGCCCGCCCTTTGAGCAAGGCGAGGGCTGCCGTGCGGCCCTGCTGAGCACCCACCTCGCCTCAGAGGCCCTGAACCTCACCCCCACGCAGGGCACGGCCTGGGCGAGCCGGGGCTCCTGGTCACGGGCCAGACACGCACAGCCGGGGAGTCCACAGGTGCTGCTGAGGGCAGGCAAGTCCAGGGGACGAGTGGGCAGGAGGGTGAGGGCACATCTGGGCGGCAGGTGGGCTCCTAGAATGGGCCCGGCCCCTCTGCTGCCGGCGGGGATGGGCTTGGTCTTTTTGAAGGAAGGGCTTTCCTGTCACTGGCTGCGAGGCTGGAGTTGTGGCACAGCTGCACCGCAGGGTGAGCGCCAGGCCTGCAGCCACCTGACCGCAGCCGCTCTCATCCCAGGGTCCTCTGCGGGGAGTGGCGGTGCAGCCGGGGCACCAGGTAATTAGTGGGGATTCGGCCTGAGCCCGTCTCCTGCAGCTCTGTCCCCGCTGTCCGCCTGCTGCCTCTGTGCTCGGTACTGCGGCCAGAGGCGGCCTCGCAGTGGGCAGCAGCGGTATCGGCTGGAGGGGTGCCACACTAGCGGGCTCCTCTTTTCAGTATTTTCAGTACGCACCTTCTAAACACTCGGGCTTAACTGTCCCTGTTTACTAATCTTGCAGGACGGACTTCTAATCCGAGGCCCCGGCTCTCCTAGCTTAGCGGGGTGGGGCGTGTGCGGACAGACAATGGAGTCATGCCATTGGGCCCCACACAGCGAGAGCACCTGGAACCCTGGAGTCTGGTCAGGCTCGGGGCCACTCGGCACTGCGGGCACAGTCCTGCCCTGGCGTGGGGACATCCGCCACACACACCCCGCCCCCCGCACAGTCCTGCCCTGGCGTGGGGACGGCCTGGAGTGGGGCATCCCCCCCATACACACACCCCGCCCCCCGCACAGTCCTGCCCTGGCGTGAGGACGGCCTGGAGTGAGGACATACACACACACACACACCCCCGCACAGTCCTGCCTCAGGCACAGTCCTGCCGGCTGCTCAGGAGCTGCTGGGCTCGGGCAGGCCACCCCCTCCCTGTGACTGGGAAATGGAAATTCTCACAGGCCATCACGGGGTCCTTGTGGGACCCCTCCCACCTGGGGTGCTTGCTCTTTGTCAGACCCTGTTCAAGTACATGTAACCCTGTCCAAGGACATGGCTTTAAGTGACAGGCCCGTCCAGAGCCTGTGCCCTCACCCTCGCCAGGCTGTGGGTGTGGACCAGCCTTGGCCGGGGCAGGTGCTCAGTGAGCAGGCAGCTCCGCTGGGGGTGCAGCTAAAACAGCTTGTCCTCTCCGGGTGCCCTCCAGCGCTCAGATCCCGGGCGTGAAGGTGTCGCGGCTCCTCGCGCACAATATGGTGGAGGCGCTTTGGGACACTTGTTTTGACTGGTGGCTCCTCCGGTTGTTGACTGGCAGCTGTTTCAAGGTCTCCTGAAAGATTCCTTCTCCTCTGAGCCTGGTTCCGGCAGCCTGGAGGGGGTCTGTGAGCCCTGGCGGGGGAGGGAGAAAAGACAAAGCGCATCTGCTGGCGGGCAGTGGACATGGCACCCACGCAGAACAAGTCACCTGCGGGCCAGCCGGGACTCGGGAGGCGCCCCCAAACTAAGCAGCTGCCGCTCTCTGCCTGGAGGTGTAACGGACCTCCCTGTGCCCCTCTCCGTCTTCTCTCTCTGCGTCCCTCTGTCTTCTCCCCTCCCCCTTGCCGGGCCCTATCTCCTGGTTAATTGTTGCTTTGTCTTCCCCTCGCTCCCCTTAAGGGCTCGCCTTCTGCTTTGGTCTTTCAGCCCTGCCGCTGGCTCACGATGGCTCCATTCTCAGGATCACGATGGCGCCCTTCCTGAGCCTCTGCCGCAGCTTTCATCTCCCAGCGGAGTCTCATTAGCTTTCAGCACACCTGGCGTCTGTCCTCCTGGGCTGGCAGTCGATTTAAATTACTTAATGGCAAGTTTTTTTGTTGCCCCAGGCCCCTTTTTTTCTGTCTTGGATGCTGAGCAAAAAACATCTTTGTTGTTGAAAAGTGTAAAACAAAAACATATTGAAGGTGGACTGCTTTGACAAAAAGGACGATCCTTGCAGGGGAATTTCTCCAACGTTCAGCAACGCTGTCTTGCCTGGTGCTTTGAAGTTCGGTCATGGGAACCAGGAACCAGCCGTGGAGGAGTTTGGGAGGAAGGGAGGGGAAACCGCCAGAGTCCGCTTCCTTCTATAACTTCCTTCTGTAACTGCTGATGGGGAGGCTCGGGAGATTAAATGCTCCTGTGAGCACTAGAGAACCGTTACCGTTTGGCAACTGAACGAGTACATTTCACTGAGCCTGCATCTGGCCGACCGCCCACCCAGTGATGGGAAGGCGAGGTAGGGGCCTGCCTGGGAGCCACCTGCCAGAGCAGAGCTGAGCACGACCCCCGAGTCTGGAGAACACTCCCCAGTTAGCTCTCCTGCTCTCGAGGAGTAGCCACATGGCAGATCTCACCTGCGCCTCGGCTGGGACTCTGGCTTCCGAAGACGCTCCGGGCTGGTTGGTGGGGGCAGATGACATCCGCGGGGAGGGAGGCCACAGGCTCAGACAGCCATCGCCCTCCCGCTGTAAGTCTGTTTCCTCTTCTATAAAACGGAAATAAAGCGAGCACCCAGCTAGTTGCCATGGGGACGAAGTGCGAGGGGCGCGAGCATCACAGGCCCCATGAAAGCAGTGACTTGGTTAGTAAGTAACCCCTGGTCCTGAAAAGGCACCTTCGGGAGTAGGAGAACCCCGCATGGCGCCAGCTCCCACTCCACAGCACCCCACTCCACGGCACCCTGTGACATTTCAGCAGCCGCGTTTACCTTGATTCTTGAAAACGACACGCTCTCCTTCAGATTTGCCCTCCTTGGTGTTGTGCACAGACTCAAAAGCTGAGCCGGGGGGGCATGGGGAGGGCCTTTTCCCGCCGTGCCTGGACCCCACCTCCTGGCTGCTGGAGGCCCATCCCTCCCCGGCAGCGGGTCCCTCCCCAGCAGCCGGCGCCTGAGAGTCTGTAGGGAAGTCCAGGCTGGAAGGAGCCCCACCCCAGCCCTTAGTCAGCATCTGCTGGGGAGCAGGGCCCCGGGGACTTGTGCTCGTTACCGTCTGCATTCTCCTGCACTTTGATCCCTAAGAAGAGCTGCAGAGGCTGGCTGATGGCTGGGCCCGGCCCGAGACCCTGGTCCTAGGTCCCGGCAGGGCCCAGAGCCGCGAGGCCAGTGCTGCTGGTCCTCGAACCCCATCTCAGGCAGCCGTTCCTGAGGGAACGTCCTCACCACAGGGTGACCTTGCAGGCCTGGCCAGCGCCTGCTCCTCTGGCGGGTGGGCGGGCAGTGTCCTGGAGGAAGAGCCGGGAGAAGGGGACGGTAGTGCTGCTGCGACAGATGAGCCTCTCAGTCTGTCACTCAAACAGCCAGTTTACTTCTTGCTCACAGTGCACACCACCCGAGTTGTCCGAGAGCTGGGCTTCCATCACTCGGGACCCAGGCTTAGCAAGGCACCGCCACCTGTGAGTCCACCTGAGCGTGGCCCCGACCCGGCATGGGGAGGGCACGGGATCCACACTCGCCTTCTCTGGCTCCAAGGGAAGTAACACCCGTCCATGGCCCGGTGCGTCAGCTGGGGCCAGCCCCGTGGACCGACCTAACTGGGAAGTTCAGGAGCCTGAAGGGCCGGGCCTGGCGGTAAGCCCCCGGCGCTCCCAGCCCGAGAGCGTGCAGGGTTCCCAGCCGGCCAGGGGGGCCGGGGCCCAGAGTCCTTGGTTCCGGTCTCGTCCCCAGCCGTGGAGGCCTCGCTCTCTGCCCCACACACTTCACATGAGCCGGTCTCCCTAATGTCTCCCTAATGTCTCAGTGACGGAGTGCACCATCCGGTCGGTACACGGGCCAGGAACCTCCAGGTCGGGCGAGACAGGCAGGGCTCTGCCTCTCAGAATTCACAGTCAACTCGGGGAAACTGACACTAAACAAAAGTTGCAAAGAATAATTATACACATTCGGTCCCAAGGAATTGCCACGACAGAAATTATCTGAGCCCGAGATATGTCCCCTCAGGGCCGTGGTCGGCAAACTGCGGCTCGCGAGCCACATGCGGCTCTTTGGCCCCTTGAGTGTGGCTCTTCCACAAAATACCATGGCCTGAGCGAGTCTATTTTGAAGAAGTGGCGTTAGAAGAAGTTTAAGTTTAAAAAATTTGCCTCTCAAAAGAAATTTCAATCGTTGTACTGTTGATATTTGGCTCTGTTGACTAATGAGTTTGCCGACCACTGCCTCAGGGGATTCTGGGAGGCTTCCCTGAGCACATGGATCTGAACTGGCCGAAGGGGGATGGGAGCTGGGGGGGGAGGGGGCACTTGAGGACCCACAGCGTTTTCAGCAGAGGGGGGAGGAGAGGAGGTGGGACCAGGGCCTCAGGGTCCCCAGGGTCCCGCCTGGGTTCTGTCCTGTGTGCACGCATACCCTGAGAGGCTCTTCAGCAGCGAGGGCCATGTTCAGAGTGACGGCTGAATAAGCACTAATGTTGATCAATCAGCCTGCACGAGCTGTTTCATTTATTTCATGCTCACAATTACCCACGTGGCAGGTGTTGTCAGTTATCCCATTTTCCAGATGGGAAGAATGCAGCCAGGAAAGCTGAAGCGCCTGCCCCGGGTGGCACTGCTGGGAGGGGGAGGCCCATGCAGCCCTCCAGAGCCCACAGCCTCTGCCCCTGCGGCAGCAGGTCCCTGCTAGTGCCCCGCTGAGGCAGACCTGGGAGGAACGGCAGAGCTTAGACGGGGTGGGAAGAAGCCGGGAGAATCACCCCGCACCCAGAGACTTGAGTATGTTCCATGGACAAGCCCAGGTGTCGGCTTAGACCCCTGGGCAGGTGGTGGTGTCGTCACTGAGCAGCTGGAGGAGAAGCAGGTTGGTGAGAGCGCTTTAGATGTTTCTGGAAGGCAGTTATCAAAACAGCCAGGAGCGGGCAAGTCCCGAGGTCAGCCAAGGAAAGGAGGAGGAGATGGGCGCAGGCCAGGCACTCCATGAGCAGAGGATTCTGGGCAGAGGTTCTTGGCAGAATCTTGGGGAGATGCCCTAAATTCCAAAGGACACAGGGGCCTGGCAGATAGCATGGTGAAGCAGGCTAGGGGAAGCCCTGGGGGCCGGGCACAGGGCCCCACCCAAAGGCCCGCCCGCCCCCCCCCCCCCCGACTCACACTGATGGTGGCCACATGGCTGTGTGGGGGCCAGCATGTCACATGGGGACTCGCTTCGTCCTCACACTGGGCCTCGGGGCGGCACGGGTTGCTGCCCCCAGATCTGATACTGCTAGAAGCGGGGGATCTGAGTTGGGTGAAGTTTCCTGAACTTAAATGTTGGTCATTCGTGTTAAAAATTGTCAACAGGAAAGCAAAGATACTGTCCACCTGAACAAAGCATCCTGGCCTTGGCGGTGGCCTCTGGGGGGCAGTGTGACTGGGAGTTGGGCCCAGGCCATGCTCAGGCTGCTGAAATGCAGATCCAGGCTCCTCCCCGGGGCTCCGGGGCCGGAGGGGACCTTCCACGGCCGGGAAAGGAGGACACCCAGGCTGGGGGACAGCAGGCCGGGTCCCCTGCTGCGACAGTGGTGCTGAGGGGGCGGGGCTTTGTTAGGGGCGCTTTATGAACTAAATGGTAGGTGCAGGAGAAAGAATTCTCCAGAAATTCTGTGATTGTGAGGAATGTCTTCTCGGCTCATAAAACGGCACTTGCCGGGGTGTAGAGCGAGGCATCGCGACGGGGAAGAAGCGAGCTTTCCGGCTCAGGTACCACTGGCCGAGCGAGCTTTGCTGTTGGCACCACGCCGCTCAGCACCGCCACTTTACCAGGCTGCCATCGCTCTGCGGAGAGGGTTAGAAAGCTGTCTGGCAAGAAGGCGTCACGTCGTCGGTCTCTGCACTTGAGGAAACAGTGCCGTTGGCCTGGCAGGCCTGCGTGGGAACGTCCCGGACCCGCGCGGTTTGCTGCGTTGGCAGGGGAGCCAGGCAGCTGTTTCCGGTGCGTGGCCTTTGGTGAGTGGGCACTTTTAACTTTATTTCTTATTCAACAAATATGTGCGGAGCACCTGCTAGATGCCAGGTGATGTTCTGGGCCTTGGGGACACAGCCCAAACCGAATGGGCGTGATCCGTGCCCCACAGAGCTGCTCCCCTAGTGGGGCTCACCGGCCACCAAGCAGCCATGAGGGTCCGTGGGCAGAGGCCAGGTCCAGGGTCCAGGGACCAGGAGGGGCGGGGGGCGGGCTTTGCCTGCATGGCCATTGTATCGGGGAAACTGAGGCCTGGAGAGGCTCTACGAGCTTTCTGTGAGCTGGGGAGCCCGGTCCTCACGCTTCGGCGTGGCCTCTGGCCTTGGGTGCAGGCCCACCATCCAGCTGCGGATCGTTGACAACTCGGCGAGTGGGGCCAGACCAGCCCCTGGCTGCCACCTGGCTGGTGTGCGTAACGGCTCTCAGGCCCTCAGTGCGTCACACGTGCGCTGCGGGTGGGGGAGCCGGGGAGTCGGCACGAGGGGGACCACTGTCTTTCTTGTGCACCGAGTGTCGGAGCATCTGTAATGCGAGAATCCCCGTGAGGACAGTCACATAGACCACGTGTGGACAGAACCGTCACATTCACCGTAACCTATTGACTTGCTGGTGGGTGGGGGCATTAGCAGTGGTGGCGTCATCGGGCATCAGGCCTGCAGGGACCTCAGATCGGCCCTGTGTTCCAGAAGCGCCATTGAGACAGGGCAGGGCTGAGGCCAGCGGCTCCCTCTGGGCGCCAGTGCCTCCAGGGGCTCGCAGCAGCTGACAGCCGCTGCTTGGAGTGGGGGTGCTGCTTGGAATGGGGGTGCTGCTTGGAGTGGGGACTGCTTGGAGTGGGGGTGCTGCTTGGAGTGGGGGTGCTGCTTGGAGTGGGGGTGCTGCTTAGAATGGGGTGCTGCTTGGAGTGGGGGGGCATTGCTTGGAGTGGGATGTGCTTGGATTGAGGGGGCTGCTTGGAGGGGGCATTGCTTGGAGAGAGGGGCTGCTTGGAGGGGGCGCTGCTTGGAATGGGGGTGCTGCCTGGAGTGGGGATGTGCTTGGAGTGGGGGGCTGCTTGGAATGGGGGTGCTGCTTGGAGTGGGGGCTGCTTGGAGTGGGGGTGCTGCTTGGAATGGGGGACTGCTTGGAGTGGGGGTGCTGCTTGGAGTGGGGTGCTGCTTGGAGTGGGGGGGCTGCTTAGAATGGGGTGCTGCTTGGAGTGGGGGGGCATTGCTTGGAGTGGGGATGTGCTTGGAGTGGGGGGGCTGCTTGGAGGGGGCATTGCTTGGAGAGAGGGGCTGCTTGGAGGGGGCGCTGCTTGGAATGGGGGTGCTGCCTGGAGTGGGGATGTGCTTGGAGTGGGGGGCTGCTTGGAGGGGGCCATTGCTTGGAGGGGGCGCTGCTTGGAGTGGGGGGCTTCTAGGAGTGGGGGTGCTGCTTGGAGGGGGGGGCATTGCTTGGAGTGGCTGCGGCTCCAGGGGCTGAGACAAACCACGGCCGTCGGAGGGCTGGCGAGAGACCATACTTTGGGGACAAGGTGCCTCGGAGGCAGTTATAGTGAGGCCCCGGGAAAGGTCCTCAGAAGTGGCCCCATTCCTGACCCTGAGGTTGCTGGAATGTTCCCCCTGCGCTCGCCTTCAGGCCTGGACACTTCCTTTCTGCCCCTCCCCACTGTGCGGACTGCCCTGGCACTTGGGATTTCCTTGCGGACGCCTTCCCTCCTGGGCGTGCGGACTCTTTGCGCTGAAAGGAGTGAGCGGGTCTTGTTTTCTCTGCGGACTTGGGGTGGCCTCTAACCCGTCACTCTCCTCGGTCCCCAGGTGACAGACCACGCCACCACTGCCCTGCTGCACTACCAGCTGCCCCAGATGCCCGACGTCGTGGTCCGGTCCTTCATGGTAAGTGGCCAAGAGCGGAGGCTCATTTAAACCTGAATCCCCTGCATGAGGCTCGCAGGGGCAGGTGGGACCACAGGGGCAGGTAGGACCCTCAGGGGCAGGAGGGACCCGCAGGGGCAGGAGGGACCCGCAGGGGCAGGAGGGACCAGCAAGGGGCACAGGTGGGACCCGCAGGGGCAGGTGGGACCAGCAGGGGCAGGAGGGACCCGCAGGGGCAGGAGGGACCAGCAGGGGCAGGAGGGACCGGCAGGGGCAGGAGGGACCCGCAGGGGCAGGAGGGACCGGCAGGGGCAGGAGGGACCTGCAGGGGCAGGAGGGACCAGCAGGGGCAGGAGGGACCCGCAGGGGCAGGTGGGTGTTCCGTCCGCACTCAGCGAGGGCCTCCCAGGAGGAGGCCAGTGGAATGATGTTGCTGTACACCGGGAAGGGGTCCAGGAGGAGCGCCGTCTGCTTAGCGAAGGTGCTTTTCTGTCTGCGGACAGCCTGCGCTTCCGGGAGGGACCTCCAGCCGTTCCCAGCGTCCCTCGGGCAGGGGCACTGAGCTCCGGGCTGCGCCGGGCTGTGCTTGGCGCTGAGAGGGTCGCGGTGACTAAGGCCAGCCTTGCGCTTCTCCCAGACATCTCGTCCTCCGATGAGGAGCGGGCTCAGGACGGGGAGGGCCCCGGGGGTGCTGGCTCAGCTCCTGCCGCTCCTGTTCAACGTTCAGAGTTTTGTGAGCAGCTGTTCAACAGTTGGGATCGGAGCTGGGTGTTTACACCACGGAAATCAGCAAGCACTGCCAGTCAGGCCCGCTCCGCCCCACCCACAGCCAGCTCATCCGCACGCCACTGCGCCCTTTGTCACGTGACCGCCAGTTGGCCTAAGCAGGGCCGGCCACGGGCTCCGCACGGCCTGGCAGCACCGCCCACGGTTGCACCTCGCTGGCGGGCTCCACGCTGTCCCACCAGTGGGCCCGGCCTTCACCGCGGCTGCGGCCGCCTCCGTCCCTGCCGGCAAGGCTGCCAGGAGCCACGGAGGACGTGCCTGTCGGCAGTCCACGGCGTGGGCAGCGAGTGGGCACTGCTCGTGCCCTTTTCCGATCGGGTGTGCCTCCCAGTTCAGCTGTTGAGAGAGCCTGCAGTTCGTTTCTTAGGGGACACGCCCGGCTCCTCGGTGGGGGGCTGGAACAGGCCACGCAGGCGCTCAGCGCCGTCCCCGCAGGGGCTCGCTCCTGTGTCCAGGGTCACTCGTGTGGACAGAACCGTCAAATGCGATGTAACCTATTGCTGGTGGGTGGGGGCATTAGCAGTGGCGTCATCGAGCGTCAGGCCTGCAGGGACCTCAGGTCGGCCCTGTGCTCCAGAAGCGCCATTGAGACAGGGCCGGGCTGAGGCCAGCGGCTCCCTCTGGGCCCGCCCTCCGGGGGTCTTCACCTCCGGGTGCGCACAAGGGCTTGGTTTTCCCCAAGGGGCCGTAACGCCTGCTTTCCATGGCGACTTACCTGGAGGCTTGGGGAGCATTTGATTTGACCAGCACTGAAGGATAAATAGTTTAACTGAATGACCCATCGACCTCGTCACGGTTATTGCCAAAACCTCCAGCCCGGCTCTGCACAGTGGCAGCATCGCAGTCAATGAGGTTTGTCTAAGGGGTGATTATTGCTAATTGAAAACTTTTCCCCGTACTCCGCCATGACGACTTGAAACCTTGGCAGCTTTTCACAGTCTCTATGGAGACTGAATTAAACACACTCACACACACGCACGCACACACACACACACACACACACTCACAAACACACACACTCACACACGCACGCACTCACACTCACACACACACACTCACAAACAAACACACTCTCACACGCACGCGCACACACACACTCACACGCACACCCTCACACACATGCACACTCACACACACACGCACACACACTCACGCGCGCACACACACAGTCACACACACTCACACGCACGCACACACACGCACACACACGTACGCACTCACACACACACTCACGCACTCACACACACACACTCACACACTCACACGCACTCACACACACACGCACTCACACACACGCACTCACACACACACACAGCACCTCCAGCCCGGGGCCTTGGGAGGCGGCGGTGGCAGCCGGGCTGCCCTCAGGGCGGCTGTGACGACGAGAGAAGGGCGTATCAGTGAGCCGGCGCCCTCTTCAGAGCAGCATCACCGACGTAGCTGGGAGGACGGTGAATGACGGCTGCGTGAGCTCTCAGGGCGAGCACTGGCCACCCGCGCCGGCTGGGTGTGGGTTGGGTGGTTTGGTTCGCGGCGACCCTCCCTGAGCTGGGGAAGGAGCTCTGAGTCTCATGCTTATGCATGATGCCGCGGGGGCTGCACTCTGAACCGCCGAGCGGGGCTCCGCCGCTTATTACGTTACCGGTGGCACCGGGTTGTCCCCGCGCCCCCCCTTCCCCGCAGGTGTGCTGGCCGCACTGTGACCGTGAGCGACGACCTGGAATCCGATTAGGCAGAGGCATGGTGGCCTCAGTGGGAATTCTGAAGTGTCAGCAATGTGTTCTCCCTCCACACGTGTCCTCGACCACTGGTGGGAACAGGAGGGGCCCATGCCGGTGTCAGCAGACACTGCCCGCCGCCCAGGGAACGTGCCCACGTGCGCCCGCCCGTGGCTGTGGGCCGTTCCTGCCTGAGAGGAGGAACTTCCATTTAAAAGCTCCCTCAGATTGGGGGGGGGGGGTGCAGAAGTGAAGATGGGCAGTGTGATCTGTGGGGTCCAGTGTGGCTTGTGGGTGATCTGTGGGATCCAATGTGGCCTGTGGGGTCCAGGGTGGCCTGTGGGGTCCAGTGTGATCTGTGGGATCCAGTGTGGCCTGTGGGATCCAGTGTGATCTGTGGAGTCCAGTGTGATCTGTGGGGTCCAGTATGGCCTGTGGGGCCCAGTGTGGTCTGTGGGGCCCAAGGTGGCCTATGGGGTCCAGTGTGATCTGTGGGGTCCAGTGGGATCCAGTGGGATCTGTGGGGTCCAGTGGGATCTGTGGGATCCAGTGTGATCTGTGGGGTCCAGTGTGACCTGTGGGGTCCAGTGTGATCTGTGGGGCCCAGTGTGATCTGTGGGGCCCAGTGTGATCTGTGGGATCCAGTGTGATCTGTGGGGCCCAGTGTGATCTGTGGGGCCCAGTGGGGCCTGTGGGGTCCAGGGTGGCCGGTGGGTCCCACTGCAGTCCGGTGACGACTCGGTCACCTTAGCCCTCTGTCCGAGAGGTCACTAGGCTTGAGAGGAGGGTGACCTTGGAGGCACCGATTCCTGTCTTTGGTTCTCTCCTCGCTCTCCAGACCTGGCTGAGAAGTTACATAAAGCTGTTCCAGGCGCCGTGCCAGCGCTGCGGGAAGTTCCTGCAGGACGGCCTGCCCCCCACCTGGAGGGACTTCCGCACCCTCGAAGCCTTCCACGACACCTGCCGGCAGTGACCGCCCCTCCCGACCTTCACCCCCAGCGTGTCGGGTCAGACCGCCCACTGCCCCCGCCCCCCAGGAAGCCTGGCTCTGAGGCGGAGCCTCCGAAGGACAGACCCCAGTGGACAGGACACCGTGCGGGCGGCACAGCGACCTTAGACCCGGGATGAGGGTCCCGGCGCGCTCGGTGGTCGCTCTGCCTCCGGGAATCACCCCCGGGGTCGCATTCCCAGTGTTTCCACGAGCCCGTGTTCGTGCAGTCGTGCTGGCGTTGCGTTTTGTAACTTATTTTTATGACAATAAACCCGTCCCCAGCACACGCTGTTTCCTGTCTCCTGACGCCCCTTTACGATGGGTCAGAGGAGGGGGCAGACGGGCCTTGGGAGAAAACGCGCGCTCGTCGGCGTTGAGAGCGGTGCTCCGCGAGGGGGACCCGCTCCTCTGCTTGCTGCTCTCGGGGCACGTGGGCACCTCCGTTTCAGACCCTTGGCCCCTCGGAAACTGTCGTCCTTTTGGAGAAAAAAGTGCCCGGTGCTTCTTTTTACTGAACCAGTGACACGCACCCCGCACGAAGGGCGGGGCCCGCCCGGGGCTCCAGCCGGGACCCCAGCAGGCGTGCCGGGGCCTGGCGTGTCTGCCCGAGCTGGGACCTAACTGTTGCTGTGAACAGATCCCAGCCCCGTGTGCTGGGCTCGTCACCCGAGTGGGTGGGGTTCTCGAGGAGAGCGGGCGTCTCCAGGGCCTGCCCGCAGGCCGGCTGCGGGTCACCCTCGGAGATGGCCCAGGAATGGGCGGGTCCCGCCTGGTGTGGTGCCGACACTCCCCCCCCCCCCCCCCCCCCCCCCCCCCCCGGCGCGTGGAGCGGAGGGTGAAGGGACTTAATGATGGAAACAACAGAGGGCAGTGTGGCCGGCAGCGTGGCGTCCTGGGAGCTCAGCAGAAACACACCAGCCCCAGCGGAGCCCGGAGCGGCCGAGCGGACGGATGCCCTGGGGGCCAGCAGCCTGGGTAAGGAGCCCCAGGTGGCTGACGCGGGCCCGGAGGAGGTGGCCCTGCGCCCGGTGGACATGAACCGGGAATGTCTCATCTGTTCCAAGGGGCTTGGCGATTTCTCCTGCCTCCTGTCTTCCCGTCCGTCACGTGACAGGCGATCCCTCCAGCAGCAGCGCATGCAGCTCCCTGACCTGCCGGCAGGTCCCTTCTTTCCCCCGAGGCGCTGTGTGCGGCTCCGCAGGGAAATACAGAATCGAGGACATTGGGGTGTGCGGCGTCCCCATCCCCCCGTATCCGAGGTTTCGCTTTCCGCAGTGTCGTTTTCCCATGGTCAGCGGCAGTCTGAGAATATTGAAGGACCCACGCGGGATTGCATGTGACTTAGTTATCACCGCCAGCTCCGTGGGCTCCGTGCCGGAGTCTCTCACTGTCACCCAGGTGGGTGCAGGCGTCCCCCGGGTGTGCGGGCGGCCCGGCTGGAGGTCCCGCCAGGTGCGCAGATCTCTGCCCGCGCCTGGTGCGCCCAGGCGACCTAGGCGGCAGGCACCGCCGGACCGGCAGAGCGGATGAGCTCCTGGATGTGTCCAGGTTCCTCCCGCACTAAACGGGGAGCTGGCCTTCAGCGGGCGGGCGGCGCTTTCACACCTCACCCCCGCCGCACGCCGGCCTGAGCGCTGATCTTTCCGTGTGAACACGCCAGTCTCCATCGCACTCGGGGTGTCAGAGTGGGGGCTGCTGCTAAATCCAGAGCCTTTGAAGGTCACCCTTAAAGCGACGGCAGCTTCAGCCACCAGCGGAAGGGGCGGGAGGCGTGGGAGCGTCAGGGTCTGAGGATGGAGGGCAGAGTGTAAGCGTCCGCTCACCCCAGCTTCCGCGTCCCCGCCGGCGTGAGGACACCTCGGGGGCCTTCCTTGTCCTGCACTTGACAGGAGAGGGTGCACCGGGCCACCCACCTGCTCCCCCCGCAAGGTGCAGCCGCCCCGCCCGAGCTGTGCACAGCCCGCCTGCCGCCAGCCTCGGCCCGCCTGCTCGGGGTAATTAGGCTTCACTCTAGGACAGCAGGCCTCTCTGCCATCCCTGCCATCCTCCCCTCTCATCCCCCCCTGCTCCTTAAATTAGTGGAAAGGAACCTCATAAAATGACTTTCCAGTTGGATTTTAAATTGCAGGTCAGCTGCTTCCTGTGATTAGGACGTGAAGAGGGAAACGTAAAGTTCACGCTCAGCCCAGGTAACGCGGCGGGCAGCTGTAGGGTGATTAGTTGCTCAAGAGCCGCTCCCGCCTGTCTCTGTGCTAATTGAGTCTGAAATTCCTGCTGGAGATGTGCGGGGCTCAGTGCGATCCGCGGCCGGCCTCGGCTGCAGCTGCTTCCCGAGTCCACAGAGACACCACAGTGAGGCGTCCCTGGGGAGAAGGGGGCGGGAGGACGGGGAGAGGCGGGAGCTGGGAGCCGGCCTGGAACCCTGCAGGCCTCACCAGCCCGCTGCGGAGTGGGTTGTTAGTGAATGCATTGCTCACTGTCATCGAATGCTTGGCTCTCACCTCAATCATAGGCTTGCTTTCTTAATTACAAAAGGAACACATATGTTCCTTCTATAGAAAATTAGGTAACATGGGGCGGCTGGCGTGGCTCAGTAGTTGAGCGTCAACCTTTGAACCAGGAGGTCATGGTTCAATTCCCTGTCAGGGCACATACCTGGGTTGCAAGCTTGATCCCCAGTGGGAGGCATGCAGGAGGCAGCCAATCAATGAATCTCTCATCACTGGTGTTTCTGTCTCCTTATCCCTTTCCCTTCTTCTCTGAAATCAATAAAAATATTTTTTTAAAAGAAAACTAGGTAATGTGAATAAACACAGAAAAAAAGGTAATATTAATAGTCCCCACCTGCAAGAGAGAATTACCAGGCCCTTTGGTTGCTGTCTTCCCAGACCTTCATACGGACACGTTTGTGTGTGTACTTGTAAAAAAAGATCCTACTGTGTGCCGTTTTGAAACCTGCTTCTCATCCCTGGGCAAAGACCTGCCTCTAACACAGAGGCCCCAAATGCAGGGCTCGGAATGTGGACACCCCCTTCTCCTCCTAGAGCCCCACAGGGCGGTTCAGACCAGGCGGACGCTCGGTTCCGTGCAGTCACGCGGGCCCTGTCCTCCCGCCCCATTGCACCCCCGTGGCCGGGGACAGGGTCTGCAGGGTGGGGCCGAGTCACGGGCACCTCCTGAGCTCGCAAACGGGGAACAACAAAGCCATCGTGAGCACACGTGTGCAGGTTGCGTGAAAGGCAGTCTTCGTTTCTGTGGGGCATACATGCCCGGCGTACACGTGCTGGGTCATAGAGTGAGTCCACTTTCAGTTTTAAAAGGAAATGCCAGTCTGGCATTTCACATTCACACCAGCAGTGTCTTCACCAGCATTTGGTTTGTCGCTCTTTCCTATTTCAGCCGTCCTGATGGGTGTGGAGTGACATCGCATTCTGGTTTTTATGTCCGTGTCTCTGCGGGCTAACGATGTGGCCCATCTCTTCTGTGCTTCCGCGCCATCTGCATGTTGTCGCGGGTGAAATATCTGTGCATGTCTTTTGTCCATTTTCTAATTGGATCTCTTTGTTGTTCTTTTGTAAAATGTGTTTTTATTGATTTTTTTTTTTAGAGAGGGATAAAGAGATAGAAACACTGATGAGAGGGAAACACCAATCGGCTCCTCCTGCACGCCCCACATTGGGGATCAAGCCCACAACCCGGGCATGTGCCCTGACCGGGAATCGAACCGGTGACCTCTTGGTTCATGGGTCGATGCTCAATCACTGAGCCACACCAGCTGGGCTGGATCGTTTTTTAATACCGAGTTTTGAGAGTTCTCTGCATACGATTCCTTTATCAGGCGTGTGGTTTGTACATATCTGACCCACCTGTAGCTTGTCTGTCCCTTCATCCTCTCTATGGGCTCCTTCTCAGCGTGTTTTCACTTACCCATCATTCTTTGGGCGTTGAGTCTAACGTTGGGTTGTAGGTGAGCAGTGTTCTGCTCTTATGAACATTGCCGTGTGCACGCGTGTTCTCGCAGGCAGAGCAACCTGTGGGACAGGCCTCCCTGACCACTCGCTGTCCACGTGCCGCCCCGGCCACCCCCTGGCTGTCCGTCAGAGCACCCATCGCATTGGATGTTAGTCATTTGTTTACTTGTCATGGCCCATCCCCGCCACAAGAGGGCCAGCTCCATGAGGGCAGGAGCTGGGTCTGTCTTGGGCGTTGCTCTGCCCATTGCACACAGTAGGTGCTCAAACTTTGCCGAACGTTGACTGGAACAAGGAAGCCAGGCCCAGATCTCTGCTCTGCTCCCAAACAGGGGACTGGGCCGGTCGCTCGATCCCTCTCAGCATGCAGTCCCCGCCTGGGCATCCAGCATGGAAGTCCTGTGAGAGATCACACCACATTCTCACACCACAAATCCTTCCTGTGCACCTACTGTGTGCAGGGGCTAGTGCCAGCATACAGGCAACATCTAACGAGAGCAGGCAGGCAGTGCGGGGTCGGTGGCATCCCTTGCAGGCCCACGCGCACGGATGCTCGGGAAGTGGTCACAGTGTGGGGCGTGGTCTCTGTGCCACCCCCACCTCTCCTTGTTCTCTCGGAAGAGAAGGTTCCGAGAACGGAGCGGGAGCTCGGCGGACGTCCGAGCAGCCTCAGCTGCGCATCCAGACCGTCCCTCAGGCGCAGGGATTCAGGCACCGTCTCCGGAGCGGCGCCGCCCCAGCCCCCCATCCGCCCTGCATTGCCGTGGTTAGAACGCGCCCCTTTCTCGTCGTGGCCTTTTGATATTTGACTTTGCACTCGACCCCCTAAAGCCGATGGGCGCTGGCCTTTCGTTCCCAAAGGGGAGTTGGCCAAAGGCCAGAGCTAATTTGCTCTCCTTCCCATTCGTTTGCAAACCCGCCAAGTTCAAGAAGATTCACGCCGGAAGGGCAGGCCTCTCATTAGGAAGCAGGCATGGCTCTCCGGGCTGCGGTGGCTGGGAGATGGCTGGCAAGTCGCAACCACGGCCGACACGCACAGGCCTGCACAGCCTCGGAGGGGCGGGGACCTGGTCACCTTGCGTCCAGCCCGGAGTGAGGGGCCACGGCCTGGGGGTGCCGCTCAGGCTGCGGGGAGGGCCGAGGGCAGCGAGGGTCCAGAGCGGCCGGCCTGCTCTCCTTTCTCAGAGCACAGAGCCCCGTGCAGGCTGCGGCGGCCTCGGTGAACCCTGCGCGTGGGCCTGAGCGTTTCCTGTTAAGCCACGTGGACCGCGCGTTTCCCCGCTAAGCCTCAAAGTACGTGGAACGGCCCTCGCTGCACAAAGGTTGCGGGGTCTCGAGCCCAGCGGAGGGCCAGCGCCGCAGCCTGCCACGCCGGCCCACCGCGAGCCGCGTTCGTGAGTGTGCCCGCCCCTGGGAGCACGTGATCACAAGAATCCAGTCACTGTGGTGTCAGCGTTTGGGGAGGAAGCAGGACCTTGCCTTGTCCACACGCACACACAGACAGACACACGCGCACGCACACTGACACTCACACACTTGCACAGTCACACACTCATACATACACTCACATTCACACACACTGACACACATGCACACAGTCATACACTCACATTCACACATTCACACTGACACACACTCATACATACACTCACATTCACACACACTGACACACATGCACACAGTCATACACTCACATTCACACACACACACTGACACACACACTTGCACACAGTCACACACTCATACATACACTCACATTCACACATTCACACTGACACACACTCATACATACACTCACATTCACACACTCACACTGACACACATGCACACAGTCATACACTCACATTCACACACACACACTGACACACACTCATACATACACTCACATTCACACACACTGACACACATGCACACAGTCATACACTCACATTCACACACACACACTGACACACACACTTGCACACAGTCACACACTCATACATACACTCACATTCACACACTCACACTGACACACATGCACACAGTCATACACTCACATTCACACACACACACACTGACACACACACTTGCACACAGTCACACACTCATACATACACTCACATTCACACACTCACACTGACACACATGCACACAGTCATACACTCACATTCACACACACACACTGACACACACACTTGCACACAGTCACACACTCATACATACACTCACATTCACACACTCACACTGACACACATGCACACAGTCATACACTCACATTCACACACACACACTGACACACACACTTGCACACAGTCACACATACATACACTCACATTCACACACACTGACACGTGCACACAGTCATACACTCATATTCACACACACTGACACACATGCACACAGTCATACACTCACATTCACACACACATGCACACAGTCATACACTCACATTCACACACACATGCACACAGTCATACACTCACATTCACACACACATGCACACAGTCATACACTCATATTCACACACACTGACACACATGCACACAGTCATACACTCATATTCACACACACTGACACACACTTGCACAGTCACACATACATACACTCACATTCACACACTCACACTGACACACACACTTGCACACAGTCACACACTCATACATACACTCACATTCACACACACTGACACGTGCACACAGTCATACACTCATATTCACACACACTGACACACGTGCACACAGTCATACACTCACATTCACACACTCACACACACACTGGTTCGGGGACGGGCACGTGCTCTAAACCATCGAAAGACACACAGGGCTGACTTGCTGGCACTTAGCCTGACGCAAGCGGTGGGAGAGGCTATGGTGGCCGCGCCCTGCGGACCAGGCGCTGAGGCGGGACTGAAGGCCGGGGCGCGGCTGGACGGCCAGGCGCTGCCTCAGGTTCCCCAGGGAAGATCCTCTCTCCCCGCACCCCCCCCCCCCCCCCGTCCCCTGGGCGTGCTCTGCCCCAGGCCGCTCTGCAGCTGGCGGGGCTCTGCCATCGGAGGGCTGACCGGGAAGCCGCCTTTCCGAGCCGGCCGGTGGCTCCGCGTGGCTCCGTGCCATGTTCTCTGAATCTCCGTGAGAAGCGGAAACGGTTTCCTTTGAGCCCCCGGGCAGCAAGCCGCTGCCTCCGCCCTGAGCCGCCGTCCACCGGGCGTTCTGGCTCCGCTTCATCGTGGGTGGCGCCCCACCTCCCGCCGCAGAACAGGGGTCCCCCTCCCTCCTTCCTGTAACCTTCCCTCCTTCCAGCCTCACCGTGGCCCCCCAGCCTCACCTCCCGATAAGGGAATTTTCAAGAGTGTGTGAACTTGTTTTAAAACCAGAATGGTGCCCTGACTGGTGTGGCCCAGTGGGTAGAGCGTCGGCATTCGGACTGAAGAGTCCCAGGTTCGATTCCGGTCAAGGGCACATGCCCCAGTTGTGGGCTCAATCCCCAGTAGGGGGTGTGCAGGAGGTAGTCAATCAATGCTTCTCTCTCATCATTGATGTTTCTCTCTCCCCCTCTCCCTTCCTCTCTGAAATCAATAAAAACATTTTTTTTTAAAAGAAAGACACTATTAACAAAACAAAAAACAGAACGGACCAGCCCTCTCCTTCCCTTCACGCTGAGGGACGAGGAACTCTGACCTGGGGACACAGACCACTCACCGGAACCAGGGGGAGCCAGCTCGGGGTCGGGGCCCACAGCCACGCCCCAGCCTCCGCCCTCCGGGCCCAGCGGACCCACAGGAGGACACTGCGTGGGGGGACCTGGTTTTGTGTCTTGTCCCTCGCAGCCCAGTCCGTCCCAGATGCACCGGGGCTGGCCCTGCGTGGGGAATGCTCTGTGCGGTCAGTGTCCGATCGGCGGTCCCCGGTAGGTTTGAGCACCCAGGAGGTCTGTCTTAGGAACCGGGGGCGGGGGGGGGGGGGGTTCGGCTTGTTCCCTGGTTAACTGGGGAGTGAGAGGATTTCACTCGACACGTCTTCCCGAGCCGTGGAGCCCGGGGTCCGAGCCGTGGAGCTCAGGCCCGGACACGGACCTCGCGCAGCGAAGCACGAGTGGCGGAGACAGCGGAGGGCCAGCGGAGCAGAGACGGTGTGGCCGCGGTAAGGTTTTGTTTCCTGTCCGGTGACGTTTACCTCGCACAGTCGCGTGAGTAGCGTGGTGACAATGTCACGGTCTAGTGACTCATCCCGCGTCCTTCCCTCTGTCTGCTCCCTCCCTGCCAGGCTCCACTGCCCGGGGCCGCCCTCAAGGGCAACATCTTGTTTGGACCCGAGAGGAGACATGGTTTTGAGTGCATTGTGACCCCGGGACCTGGCCGAGTTGGCTCCTTGCCTTTCCAGTGGCCACACTTGCATGCTTCGCCCCAGGAGCCGCCACCATGAGCCTGGGATAAAGACGTGGCCTCCCAGCTCCTTGCGGTTGGGGGTGGCGGTTGGGGTGGCCTCGGGTTGTGTTCAGCTGCTAGGCGGTGTTCTGGGGGGGCAGCTGAGAGGAGGGAGGTCTGCTCTGCCCCTCCCTCCCTCCTGCCAGCCGGGGCGGGCAGAGGGCCGGCTCCAAGCAGCCCTGTTGGGCCAGGGGTGGAGCCACAGGCCGATGTGGCGAAGGGGCCCGTCTCTCGGGCAGCTGTGCCGCCCCTGGGGTTCCATGGAGAGAATGAGGCTGCCTGGTTAGGGGTGTAATAGGACACTCAGGTTCCGAATTGTCTGTAAATTCGCTGAATTGGACCCTAATTGACACAGGATCTCCAATGGAAGTTGGGTTTTTACAAAATCCTCAGTGCGAGCTGCTTTTCCTGGTTCTTTCTCACCTTCCGAGGAGTTAATTGAAAGTCCCATTTAATTGCTGTTTTTCTGTTCTCGGATGTGGGGTTTGTGGCCGCTACACCACAGGCCCAGGCAGTGCGGGGCGCTCCCCCTCCTGGTCCTGCTGGCCGCCTCCCCCGCCATCATTAACACCCCCGTTCCGCCCGCCTCCATTGCGACCCACACGATTTCGGTTTCTGCTAGTGTTTAACACTGCTAAAGGTTATTGGATCCATCTCCAGTCAAGAAAAGAATTTAATTAGCATGTTCCTGCCTCATGACGAGAGGGGCTGCACGCATGCTCTGAGCTGCCACACACACACACACACACACACACACACACACACACACCCCGTGCGTTCCCGGCCCGTGCCAATAGACCGGAGGCTTTCTCATCTCCTCCTCCCAGCCGCCCTGTCCCCTCATGCATTTTTCATCTCTGCTCACCACTCCCGAATCCTGCCCTGCGAACGGCATCGATCGGCTGATTAAGCCATCAAGTCACAGCAAACACCTTTCATTTCCGCAGTCCGGGCCCTCGCTCCCATCTTCCCCTCCTGCCGCGTTCCTGCCGTCCGCGTTACAGACGAAGGCGGAGGGTTCCGCAGGCCCGACCCACCTCCGACCTCCGCATCCCTGCCCTCATCTGGGGGTGCTGGGTAGTCAGAAGATGGACTTACAAGACACCAGGTGCTGGGCTTAGCTGCCACTTCACCTGTCGTCTAATAGACGTGCGGGGCGCCCTCTCCCAGGGCCTGTTTGGAACCCCCTCTGTGTGAGTTCCTGTGCTGCGGAACAAATGACCCCACGCTTAGCGACGGAAGGAACAGACTCGCTGTCTCACACGTGGTCCACCTCTGAGTCTCGTTGGGCGTCGTGGTCACGTGGCAGATGCTGTCATCCGAAGGATGTGGTTTCAGTTCCTCACCAGATGGGCACCTCAGAGCTCCTTGGGTGTCCCTGGCATGGCCGCGCGCCCCCAGGGTGAGGGTCCGAGAGAGCCTTTGACCGCCGAAGCTCACACACCGTCTCTTCCTCTTTTCTCTTTGTCAGACGTGTGTCACTAAGTCCAGGGGAGGGCGTTAGGCCCCACCGTGGGAAGGGCACACCCAAGACCTGGTGGGCATATTCGAATTATCACGCTCTGCCCTCGGACACAAATGGACACACAGTCTCCTCACCCCGCCAGCAGGCTCAGCTTGCTCCTAAGCAAGCCCGGGAGTGACGGGGTCAAGCGGACGGACACACCTGCTCCCCAGGTGCTTCCCAACTCCCTGGAGGCCCAGAGGGGGTGTGGGAACCCTAATCAGAGTACGCCGGATGATCAAGGCCAATCTGCCATCGCATGCGTGCGGCGAGTGTAACCTGTTCAGTTGATGTGGCACGAGCGGCACTGATTGCCACGAGGCCTCTTCTGTGTGCGCGTGTGTGTAAGTTGGCACTGACCGGCCGGGGCTGCACGCTGTGCACCGCTGTGTGCGGCAGCGTTGAAGAACTGCTTGGCCTGGTGGCTCCTGTAGCAGCCACGGCCACTTCCTACAATAAAGTCTCCCGCGTGTGCCTGCGCCTTCTCGTGGCTCCATCTCACACCCGGCGTCCGAGGACCTGTGCTCCCACAGGGGCAACAGCTCCCCCAGATTCAGATTCAGGACGGAAAGGCGGAAGCTGTGCTGCCGGAGGAGTGGGTCCTGGTGGACTTCTCTGGCTCCCAGCCCCAGGGACGGCCCAGCAAAGTGGCCACTTTCCCTCCGGAGGCCCCTCTGCGCATCCGAGTCAGGAGGGGAGCGCCTCTCCCAGGGGTCCAGGCACAGGAAGGGCAGGGAGGGCTCCCGGCAGGTGCTGTGTTCACCCGGGCGGCATGCCAAGGACTGTGTCGTCCAAGAGGAAGACAGGAACAGAGCGGCCATGCCCTTGACTCACCCACGGTCAGCTGCTGTTCCCAGGTTCTCGCTGGAACCATCTCCTCTTCCCCCAGGTGGTCTCCCCAAACCCACGTGGATGTGCCCCAGGCCACACCTCTATCTGGAGCGCATTCCCCCTCAGGTGTGGCCAGAGCTGTCCTCCAGCTCCCAAGAAACCACTGCTGGATCTCCACCACCACCACCACCACCACCCCACCACCCCCGGCAGGAACGTTCATGGCCAAGTCCAAGGGTGAAAGGGAGGGCTGAGTGGAATTTACTTAAAGCCCCAGCTCCACTTAAAATAGCTTCCACCAGGCACTTAGCAGCAAAGTTCTTTGATTTCCTCTCCACGTGCTTTCTCACCATCACTAAATACCAAGATATTCTGGTCCCAGTTCCAACTCCCCCAAGGCCTGACTCACGCAGCTGCACATGCTGGGGGCATGAGACATCGCCGCCGTGAACTTGGATGGGCGGTGACATTGACAGGAGCATCAGGCCAGAAGCTGGCATTTGAGCTCGAGAACAACTTGGCTCTGCAAACATCGCCAGCGCCCAAGTTAAACCGTCAGAAGCCACGCGTGTGACCAATGACATCACCTCCCATTTAAAGCACTTTAAGACAAGTTTTGTTCTTGTCTCAATTGATGTGTATTTCTAACTGCCCGTTCTGGCTCCTGAGCTATGAGAGCCGGGGCCATTTTGAGGGCAGATGCCCCAAGGCCCCTCTCTCTCAGACTTACTTAACCTGGTCTTTGAACATCTCGCCTTGTTTTGATTTCTGGTTTTTCATTTCCACCCAATTTTGAATTCACCTACTTGTCTTCCAGCTGATATATGAGTTGAGATAAGCTTGATGATGATGGTGGTGGTGATGGTGATGATTGTGATGATGACGGTGATGGTGGTGGTGATGATAGTGATGGAGATGATGATGATGGTGATGGTGATGGAAGTGATGGAGATGGTGAAGGGGGTGGGGTAACAGGACACTCATGGAGGGCTTGCTGTGTGCCCAGCACTGTGCAAAGCCTTGCTGAGGTTGGGTTCTCTGGAAGGAGATGCTGAAATGGACTGTGAGATATTTATTATTGATCAACACCTGTGAGGGGGAAGCAGGAGGAAGCAGGATTGGGCAGGGGGGTGGCTAAGCCACGACACCTCTGGGGCCTCGGCAGGCCCAGTGGGGAAGTCGGAACCAGCACTGGCTGATGCCCAATCAACTAAGCCACATTCCCGGTAAAGGGCACATGCTCAGGTTGCAGGGCTGGGAGTGTGACCCTGTTGGAGTGCATGCTGGAGGCAACTGATCGATGTTTCTCTCTCACACATACATTGATGTTTCTCTGTCTCTCCTCCTTCTCTCTAAAATCAATAAAAACATACTTTAATTTTTAAAATGTGGTTAAATTTAAATGAGGTCACATGGGCGTTCCCTATGACTGGTGTCCTTATAAGGAGGAGAATAGGACATAAACAGTACAGACTGAAAGAGGGCCGTCTAAGGACAGCAAGGAGGCGGCCATCTACAAGCCAAGGAGAGAGGCCTCAGGCGATGCCAAGCCTGCTGACACCGATCTTGGACTTCTGGCCTCCAGGACTATGACAACATCAATGTCTGTTGTTAAAGCCACCTGGTCTGTGGTATTTATTATGGCAGCCGTATCTAAACCTTTGAGTACATTTCAAGTTTTTCTTAAGCTAGAATCACAAAAAAAAAAGGGGTTACTTTATCAAAGGGTATGCACTTTTTAAAGACTTTTACTTAGAAACTAGAGGCCCGGTGCATGAATTCCTGCACAGGTAGGTTCCCTCAGCCTGGCCTGTGATCAGGGTCAATCTGGGCTGGCTGGCCGGGGGGGAGGGACTGTGGGAGGTTGGCCGGCCGGGGGAAGGGGCCGAGGGAGGTTGGCTGTGGGAGTGCACTGACCACCAGGGGACAGCTCCTGTGTTGAGCATCTGCCCCCTGGTGGTCAGTGCGCATCGTAGCTACCGGCCAGTCATCCCGTCTTAATGCTCATTTGGTCTTTTATATATATAGATGATGATAGACTCATAGGAAGTTGCAGAAATAGTACCAAGTCCCATGTAGCCTTCTGCCAGATTCCCCCAAAGGTGACATCTTACGTAATTATAGCACAATATTCAAACCAGGAAATCAGCATTGGTACAATTATATAAAATGGACTACAGGCTTTATCCAGTATAGTGGTAGGTTTTGTATATCTTCCCATAGATTAATTCCTCAGTATTTGATTTTCTTATGCTATTGCAGATGTTATTTTCTACTTTGTTTCCAGAATAAGGAAACTGAGTATACTGACCTTGTTTCCAGCAGTCTTGCTAAATTCACTTATTAATTCTGTTAGTTTGTTTTAGATTCTATTGGAATTTCAATGTTTACAATGATATCATCTATAACTAAAGAGTCTTTTTTTTCTTCAAGCCTTATACTTTTTTCTTGCTTGATTGCATTGGTTAGAAGTGCCAGTATCATCCTATCTAATAAAAAGGGAATATGCTAATTGACTGCCGCGCCCTCAAAGATGGTGGCGCCCAGTCACCTCAGCCATGCGCCTGCCTCCGGAGTCCCCCAGTCTCCTCAGCCCCCCAGTCACCCAGGGCCGGCCCAAGGCACAGGCAATGGTGACTGGTGACTGGTGACTGCCCAGCCGCCCAGGGCTGGCCAAAGCTTGCGCGGCTGGCGGTGGCAGCAGCAGAGGTGTGATGGGGTGTCGCCTTCCCCTGATCACCAGGTTGCCTCCTGCCCCTGAGGGCTCCCAGACTGTGAGAGGGGGCAGGCCGGGCTGAGGGACACAGCCCCCCCTCCAGTGCATGAATTTTCATGCACCGGGCCTCTAGTGTAGAATAAAAATGATGATGGTGTATTTCACTTCCAGTCTCAGGACTGAGAGGAGGGGAGGGGGGGAGGTTTCTCTAACCTGTCATTAAGTATGATTGTGCTAAAGACTTTCAGTTCGAGCCAAGGATGTTCACTTCCCGTCCTAGTTTTCTATGAGCTTTCTCTTTTCATGGATGACACTGAATTCCATCAAACAATTTTTCTGCATCCATGGAGTTGATCAGATTATTTTTCCTTTGTTACATTATGATTTACTTCTGAATGTGAAGCCAACCTTGCATTCCTGAAACACGCCCCCTTTGGCTGTGATACTGTTTTACTTGATTCACTGATATTTTGTTAAGAATGTTTGCATCGGTTGCCATGAGGACAGTGGTCCGTGATGTGCTTTCACTGTAATGTCCTTGTCAGGATTTAGCATGAAGGTTAGGCTAGCCTCACGCAGTGATTTGGGAAATGCCCCTTCTTTCTGTATTCTGTCGGCAATTTTGTGTGAATTTGGGGTTATTTCTTTCTTAAACAGTTAGTAGAATTTGCCAGTGAAGCCATCTGGACTTTTTTTTTTTTTTTTTGTCAGATCGTTTTCATTTTGGATTCAGTTTCTTTAATAGGTAAGCATTTTTTTTTTTTCTTCTGAGGTTTTTGGTCCGTTGTGTTTTTAAAATATTTTAAGATGTCATTTAATTTTCAAACACATCAGCATAAAGCTCTCGCTGGTGTCTTCTCCAGTTCAGGTCACACATTAGACCTCCATCTGATCACACAGGTTTCTCTACGATTCTCAGTATCACTGCCTGACCCCTGTGTCGTAGCCCTGGACAAGGTACATCGGCACGTCTGTGCACGTGCCCGTCTTTGTCACCTGCCCACACCGAGAAGAGACCAGGTGGCACTCACTGAGCAGACAGGACACCTGAGAGGACGCTGACCCGGGGCAGAGTGGATGGCCAGCGCTCGGCACAGGGGCAGCCTCAGTGGCCGCTGAAGTGACCGCTTGTTAACGAGTGAATCTCACCTCTTGGACACGGAGCTTCCCGTGCTGTTTGCAGCGAGGCATCGAGGACTCCCCAGGCCCACTAGCCAGGGGCCGTCGCTGATAGATTAGCGTGAATGAAGATTAATCAATAATTTATGCTGATGTTTTCCCTCATGCTGCAGGGAGTCCTGTTTTGATATAATTTGACAGGGTCAGGCACACCTTGGTTTCATTAAAGCCGATACAGAAAATTAAAAGGAAAAAAATGCCTACCACCCCACCGGTGATTGGTCACCCTAGATGGACGCAATCTGCAATCGATGAGGAGGGGTCGAGGAGCGGACGGGCCGTGGGAGGAAAGTCCGGACTCAGCAGAAGCTTCTGCGTGGCGGCCCCGATGGAGGGCGGCGAGCGTACGTGCGCTTATTGGCATCTTCTCGTAACGTGGCCTTTAGGAGGCAAGCCGTCCGCGCAGCGTGATGGATGGTTACGCTGCGGAGCCGGCGGCTGGAGCCCCCGGAGCAGCCCCCCCAGAAGCAGGCGGAGCTGGCGATCACTCTTCCCAGCAGAAGTGGGGGTCTCGGAGCCTGGCGGAGAAGCATTGCCGGTGGGCTCCTTGGTGGGACTCCCCAAGGTCTCCCCCTCCCGGCTCTGCGAGGCTCTCGCGCTCCCGGTTCCGTTCTGGGAGAGACCCCAGCGGAGCCCCATCCGAACCCTGGGAGCTTCCGAGCTTCCGGGAACTGCTCTTCCAGCTCCGCCGTGTCCTCCGACCTCCGGACGTGGACGCACCTCTGAGGGCTGCGGCCCACGGTAAACCCGAGTGACCGTCCAGCTCAGAACGGCACCTCTGCCCGGGGCCAGGGGTGTGCGGCTGAGTCCGGCTGGTCACCCGGCCTCTTCCCAGGGGCCTTCTCGCTCAGCGGGGTCCTCAGTCCCCCAACACGTGTGCGAGACGTGGCCCCGAAGGAGCCGCCCAGACCTCGGGGCAGCCTCCCTGGGAATGAGGGTCTTTGCAGAGGTGGTTGGGGCCGGACCTGGGATCGTCCTGAACGAGGGAGCGCCCTGAGCCAGTGACAGGTGGGGTGCGATGGAGAGAAGGCACGGGAGGCGGAGGCGGAGGGATGGCCACAAACACGGCCGCCGGGGTGCTGCCCTCCAGACGCAGGAGCGGGGCCTGGAGCATTCCCGGCCCAGCCTCCAGGAGGGACCACGCGCCACACCGGGCTCGGGGACATCTCTGTGGTCTTCGGCCACTCTGTGTGGCCGCTCGTTGTGGCAGCCACGGGACACGCATACGCTGCCCTCCGAGGCCCATCTCCCGCCCTCTAGCCTCTCCCGGGCCGCCGTGCCCACCGGCCAGCCACCCACCCACGGCCGCTCCCTTTGGCTTCGCGTCCCGCCCCCCCTCGCCCCGTCCCCATCCAGCTGAGGGGCCGGGACAGACCCCCCTGTTCAGGAGCCACTCCGCGCCCCTCCTGGCCAGCTTGCCTGGCACCGGGATGGGGTCTGGGCGAGGAGGGGCATCTCCTCGGCTCCCCGGGAAGCTCGTGTGGCTGACACTGCCCCCCCCCGACCCCCAAGGTGACCTTCCCACGGCAGACCCCGGGCTGGCCTGTTGTTCACACAGAGCATCTTGGAATGCGCTCAGAACACACGGCCGGCCGGGTTTGGTGGTCACCCCACGCCTGCCTTAGACGGGCATTGGGGAGGGGTGGGGAGCACAGCGCTCTCAGCGGTGGCCCCACAGCGGCCCTGAAAGTGGAGGCTCCGCACAGACCTGTCCGCCCTCGGCCCCTCCCTGACGGTGCTGACGGTGCACCTGGCGCCGCCGTAACTCAGGGCCCGAGCGGCTGCGGACTCCGAGCAGGACCTTCCCACAGCACAGGCGAAGCGGGGCGCCGGGAAGGGCGTGGGCAGCAGGTGGGGGGGGGGCTGCCCCTCGTCTGTTCCTCTGCTGACCCCCAGGAGGCTCCGGAGCGGGGGTGACTACACCTGTCCATGGTCTGCCGTCTCAGACCAGGACTGCCGGGCGCGTGCCCCATGTCCCCGCCCGTCACCGTGCGCTCGCCCTGCTGATGGCCATCTAGTAGGGGCCGCACCTGGAGGCACAGCGCAGGCCACAGCCCTGCTCACGCCATCAGCGGGGTGACCTGGGGAGGACCCCCGCCGCCCGCCTGCCACGCCTGTCCCCGTACAAGCAGTGAAAATGCGCTGGACGGGAAGGCGCCCCCCCCCCCCCCCGCCCCCTCCACCACCACCACCACCACCACGGGCGGACCTGCTGGGCTGCAGCCGTTGGAGGTGATTCTTCCAGAGTTTGACATCGGCTTTTCCACTTGGCTCCCTGGGGTGACCCCACTCCCTGCGCGGTGGCCACAGGCAGGGACCAGGGTCCAAAGGAAACAGGTTTGGGGCCCTGGCCCCGTGTTCTCCCTGAGGCTCCGCCGGCCGCGGATGAGGACCGGCCAGTGGGCGTGACGGCAGCTCCTGCAGGGCCATCGGGCTGGAGCGGAGCCACTGCCACCAGCTGTGCGGCGGCCGCCGGCCAGGTCTCTGAGGCCCCGCCCTGCCGGCGGGGCTGCGGCTGCGGACGGACAGGCCGCTCTAGGACAGCCAGTCCCCCCGCCCCCCGCAGAGCTGGCAGAGCCGGGGAGCCGCATGCAGGCTCTGTGCAGAGGGCTCCTTGCCTCTACTCCCCCCCGCCCCTCCCTGTGCAAGGACAGGCAAGGACCCCTGCTCGGAGAGGCCGTGGCCGAGCGGGCATTGAACCCAGAGCTGGGTCTAGAAACGTCCTCTGGACCACGGGGCTCCCTCGCGGTGAGCTCTGGCCTTGGCGCCTGCCATGGCGGGCGTCCTGGACGATTAGCAATCGCTCTCCTTGGAGAGACGGGGTGAGAAAGGCCGTGAAACTTGGCTGCGCAGACAACTCTTCTGACCCCCGGAGGGGATTTGCCTCCCCCGCCCCCCACCCCTACCCGGAGGCGGGCAGCCCAGGTGAGGCCCTGGCTCCCTCCATGGGCACTGGATCCTCATTTCATAACCATTCGGGACAGGTGCGGGCACTGTCCTCCAGGGGCCTGCGTCCCACCGGGGAGACGGCAGGTGCTGAAACCAAGCCAGCGCCAGTGCGGCGGGATCCCCCCTCCAGCAACTCGGCCCCTGGTGCTGGCTCAGACGGCTGCAGGCCCTGGGCCGCAGGTCCCAGATCCGTTCCGGGGTCGGGAGGCCCGCCCCGCCCAGGACCAGCCCTCGCAGAGACTCACACGGCTGGTTGGGGTTTTGATTGGCCAAGAGCCTGGAATCCCCCCGGCGGACGGCGCAGACGGGAGCCCCTAGGAAGCCACTGGCTTGTTCAACGTGGGAAGAGGAGGAAGCCTTACTAGTCGGTGTCTCAAAGGCCCAGAACTCACAGGGAGCTTGTCCAGCCCCGCACTGCCTCCCCGCTGGCACCCCGGCTCTGCCTGGTCCTGCCTCCCGGCATCTGAGCCCCAGGCCAGCAGCCCCATCCCTCCCGAGTCCCGGGGTCCCTGCCTGCCCACCCGCAGGCTGGACGAGGCGCGGCTCCCCAGCCATCCCCACTTCCCGTCATTGCTCTGAGCTCGAAGCCACCCGTTCTAGGCTGAAATGTGGACCCCAAAATCCATATGTGGTAGTCCTCAGCCCAAGTACCCCGGAATGTGACCTTGTCTGGAGACAGGGTCTCTATAGAGGTCATCGAGTTAAAGTGAGGTCATTGGGGGGGAGGTCCCAATCCAAAAAGATATCCCTTCAGAAAGGGGAGACTTGGACCCGGAGATGCGGACTCACAGGGAACAGCAAGAACAGACCTTCCTGGGGCCCCAGGGAGGGACCGGCCCTGCAACACCTTGACCTTGAAATTCTGGCCTCAGATTGAGACACGAAAGGCTCCTTGGTTAAGCCCCCGCCCGGCGGCGGCGGTACTTGATTCCAGCATCCTTCCCAAACTCACACGTGACCTTACCCGCGAGGCCGCCAGCATCACCACTTCCCGCCTATCCCAGCCTGTGGGCGGGCGGCCGCACAGCGCACCGGGCCCACTCCTCTCGGACCTGGTGCACACGCCCCCCACGTGCCCCCCACGCCCGCGCAGCTGGCTGCTCCTCCCCAGGCCCACGTGGCGGAAGGAAGAGCCCCCCTCAGGAGTGCTCAGCTTGCTGGGCAGAGGGGCTGGGAGGGAGCGGAGATGGTGAGCAGTTTGGGGAGGTAAGAGCCCCCCTCTTCTCTGAGTGGGGTACAGCCTTTTTAGGAAGCATGGCATTCAATCTCCCCACTTAGAAGAGAGGAAACTGAGGTCCAGGGGTCCCTGAGGAAGGTCCCGGGCCAAGCCAGTGAGGGGCCTCCCGCCCAGGGCCTGGGCCGCCTGGGCTCCCCGCTGAGCCCCTCTTCTTGTGGGCTCCATTTCCCAGCGAGCCTGCTGGCTGCCGGTCCCTGGTCCATTCAGGTCCCAGCGCAGCCCGAGGCCAAGCAGACAGGTCACCGCTAACTATATGCTAATGACAGCAGGGACCAATCAATCTCCCCTTAATCAGGCAATCGATGCCCACGGCAGGTGTGTTCAATCCTGGCCTGGGACTGAGGGCGGAGGGAAGGGAGGGGGGAGGTAGAGGAGGGGAGAGGGGGGAGGAGGAAGGGAGGGGCCGAGCTCCCAGCCCACCTTCCTCCACCCGAAGAGAGCGAGAGAGCGGCTGCAAATGGAACTCAAGCTCAGGAAAGAACCAAGAGAAAGGGGGAACGTGGGCATCTTTTTAATCAACAATCAGAGCTGCAGCTGCTAATGAACCCAGGTCCTCCAGGACCCCAGGGCACGTCCGGGTGGAGAGGCACCAAGAGACGTCCGCCCTCCCCTGCGCCCCGCCCCTGTCGCTCCCCTTCAGCAGTGTGTGGGGTGGGGGGGCGGTTCTAAACCTTCAGACGGGGGGACCTCAAGGTCAGCTAGTCCCACCCTGTCTTTTGGAGATGGAAGGGTCCCCCAAGGTCACGGCCACACTGTCCCCTCAACAGACGAGTCAGCAAGACCCAGGGGGGCAGGGCCTCTTCCATTTGTTCTTGGGGGCGAGGATGTGGGGCAGCTGGTGGGCGGGGACCTGGTTCTTGCGGGGCCCTGGCCTCACTGGGCCTCCGCTCCCTCTGCAGCCGGTCCGGCCGCGAGCGCAGGGGTCTCCCACCGCCGCCAGGTCAGGGCAGAGGGAGAAGCTGGGCTGGAAGGAAGGGGGCAAACGAAGCAGGTGAAGGAATTCGTGGTCTGGAAACCTGTCCCCAGAGCAGCTCGCTCAGCCGCTCTGCCGGTAAGAGCTCTGCAGAGACGAGGGTGAAGACAGGCGCAAGGCCACACCCACACACAGGGAAACAGGCCTCGGCTTCTCCACCACCGCCCCTCCATCTGTCAATCTGCCTTCCTGCAAGCGTGCACACACGCAAACACACACACACACACACACACACACACACACACACACGGGGACGGCTATAGCACCCACGCTGGGCTGACCTCAGTCCTGAAGCCCCGGCTGGCAGAAGAAATCCCACTCAGGACAGATTGCATGGGGCTGGGGCTCCTGGCACCGGAGGCCGGGGACCCCTGGGCCTGGGGGTGGCAGCAAAGCACTGGGGTTGTGAGACGGCAGCCCGCAGGCACGTTGGAACTAACTGCGCAAACCTGAGTCCGATTTGAATTGACTCCCATGCCCTGCAGTTTAGTACCTGCTCCCAGTGCATGAGCCACACTTCGAGCTCCGTGGCCACGTTACAAACCAAGGCTGAGCCCGCCGCCCGGCCATGGAGCCAACCAGACCCCACGCCTCGCCAGGCGGGACGCGGCATTCCTCCACGGCTGCTTCTCTCTTCCTCTCCGCCGGGCCCTCTGTTTGACCCGCTGGCGCGTGGCCCAGCCTGGCCCCAGCAGCCTTTCCCCTGCCCTCTCAGCTGGCCCCACCCAGGAGAGCCCGCGGCTGGCTCCCGGTCTGCAGGCGAGCACAGGGCCCTGTGTAGGCAGCGCTGCCCCGGGGGTGGGGGTGGGGGGGGCGGGAGGGCATGGGCAGGCGGCTTCCTCAGAAGGGACCCGGCTCCTGGGGCCAGAGCGCGGAGGAGGAGTGAGAGACGTGATGGGGTGCGTGTAAACCCCACTCCTCAAGGCAGACGTGCCTCCGCGGGAGATCCTGTCTCTCAGCAGCCCGGACACATTTTACTCTCGATCACGTTTCCGATAAGGAAACTCCAGTCCGGGGAGGGAGAGCCAAGGAAGTTATCTGGGATCGCACGGGAGTAATGGCAAACCCTCCAGGTCAGATTCCCTGCGATGGTCCTGACAGCAAGGCTGCCGCCGAGACCGGCCGGCGGGCACCAGCGCTCCCCTCTCCCCACGCCCCCTCATGGCTTTATCCGCCCCCCGGAGAGAGGGGCCCCGACACTCTAAAAGTAACCCCGCCCTGTCCCCTCGTTCAAGGTCGCCAGGTCTGAGAGATGGCCGGCCTCCTGGCCCGCAGGGCACCTGCAGGACTGCCGCTCCTGGGGCTGCGCGTTGGGGCGGGCTGACCCCTATAGCAAATGACCCCACACCTCAGGGGCTCAGGCAGTGAGCGTTTCTCTCTTGCTTGTGTCTCCGTCCAGTGGAGGTTCTTGGGAAAAGGGAGACCAAGCTCCATGTGGCCACCCAGGGACCCAGGCTCCAACTCGGGACTCCACCCCTGCCCCCCAAAGCAGGAGCCAGCAAGCCTTTTCCGTGAGGGACCAGATCGTAGATATCTCAGTTCTGCCACTGTGGTGGGAAAGCAGCCACAGGCAACAGAGAGGAACTGGCACAACAGCATCCCAATAAAACTTTATTTACAAAAACAGAGGGAGACATAGGTTTGTCCGACTCTGCCCTAGAGACTTAGCCTCTCACTGGGCCCTCTGCATCTGATGGGGAGACCAGGAAAGAGAGAGCAGCTTTGGAGGCCAGGCCTGGAAGAGGCATAGACTTCATCGCTCCCACGCAGGTCCCATTGGCCAGAACTGAGAGGCGTGGCCCCATCTCGCTGCAAGGAGTGCTGGGAACTGTAGTTCTCCTCTGTGTCCCGGCGAAACTTGGGCAAGAAGAGGCCTTCCCTCAGGGGTCACCTGTTCGCTCCTGCCCTGGTCCGCGCTACGATCACCCACAGGAGGCCTCCCGCATGGGTCTTTGGGAGTGCTGACAGCAGGGAGGGGTTCCCAGCACACCCCTGGGACTGCCCCTCTGGCTGGCAGGCGAGTCCCGGGAGGCTGGAATCCCAGGCAGATGGCGGGTCCCTCTGCGCTCCCCCGGGAAGCCATGCGCCTGCAGCAGGAGGCTGCACCAGCCACGGACTCGGCTGCCCTCGCCTCGAGGGGAGCAGCTCGTTCAGTCAGCAGGCCGTGGGGCCGTGGGGACAGGGCCCTGAGCAGGGCCTGCCAGGACTCTCATCCACCCAACACCTCTGCCCTTTTCTAAGCTGCAGCTCCGTCACGGACATGCGCTGGGCGGGGAGGAAGTCTGCGGTCGGCGGTGACACTGGACGAGGCTTCCCCCTCTGCCTCTGCTGGCGGCTGCAGCTCTCCCCGCTCTCACTCTGGAGTCCTCGGGGGCTCCCTTCAGCCAGGGAGGCACCAGCCGGCCGGCAGAGCCCCAGAGGCCCTCGTGGGATGGGCGTTGTGCACGTCGTCGCCATGGGAACGTGCACGGGCTGACCTGGTGGAGAAGGGAAGACACGTAATACGAGTTAACACGGCCAACAGCAAGCTGATCCCAGACACGGGGTGAGCCCAGGCCTGGGCGTGGTGCCTGCCACTGAGACGGGGGAGTTGTTTGTTACGCAGCACTAGGAAAGCGATGCATATTTGGTACACTCTCCTGTCCCTTTTGACACAACGTTGTTGATCCTCACCTGAGGCTGTTTTTCTACTGATTTTTAGAGAGAGTGGAAAGGAGGGGGAGAGACAGAGAGAAACATTCATGTGAGAGAGACGTGTCGATTGGTTGCCTCCTGCACATGACCCGGCCAGGCTGGGGATCAAGTCTGCAACCAAGGTAGGTGCCTTTGACCGGGATCAAACCCGAGACTGTTCAGTCCAAGGGCAAATGCTCTCTCCACTGAGCCAAACCAGCTAGGGCATCGTTGTGTCCATTTTGAAGATGGAAAAACTGAGGCCAGGTGATGTTAAGTACTTTGCTCCAAGTCTCGCTGCTGGTAAATGGCAGGGCCTGGGTCAGCCCCTATCCACTCACCCCTGAAGCACAAGCCCACGAGAGCCTCCGCTTTCGTCTGAAGGCGACGGCTGCTCGCGCCCGCGGCGGGCATGGTGCTGAGCAGGTGTAGCCGGGCCGGTGTTTGTGGAGGGAGGGGAGGAATCCCGCTTTGAGTGGCAGCGACTGAGGCCCTTCCGGCTCTCGGGAAGCTCATGGGCCTGACTCCCTCCAGCGGGGAGAGGGGCCTCTGAGCCAGCAATCAGACCGCATGGCAGGAGCTGAAGCCAGGCCGACAGGGACACATTACCACTCAGGCATGCACTTTGTTCTCCCGCAGACCCAGGGGAGGCCGGGCCAGAATCAAAGGATGAGGGGAGAGAGATTCTTTAAAAAGCTCTGGGCTTTTGATGAGGTGACAGCCCCTTTGGGAAAGAGGTAGGGAAGAGGGGGTAGGGGCAGGGGAGGCGGTGGGGGTGGGAGGCTGCCGAGTGGTTCAGGCCTAGGTGAGGCCAGCTGAGGCCAGGGAGCCACCCAGAGGGACACCTCGGGGGGAGGGAGGCAGTGTGCAGGGAGAGGAGCTTGACCAAGCCCTTCACAGCACCCCCTCACCCCAGCCCTGCAGCTCCCGGAGCCCCCCAGGGAGCCCTGCTCTGCTCTGCCACCGCCGAGAGCAGAGGAAGCAACGTCCTCTCGTTGGCTGTAGTTTCACTCACACACACATGCTCACACATTCACACACTCACACACACACACACTCACACACACCACACTCTCACACACACCACACTCACACACACCACACACTCACACACACACCACACACACCACACTCTCACACACACTCACACACACACACCACACACACACCACACTCACACACACACCACACACACACACTCACACACACTCACATACACCACACACTCACACCAGTCACACACACACTCACACACGCACACTCACTCACACACACGCACACTCACACGCACGCACGCAAACACACACACCACACTCACACACACATACACGCACACACTCACACACATACACACACACACCAGTCACACTCACACACACTCATGCACACTCACATGCACACACACTCACGCTCACACACACACACACACACACATACACACTCACACACGGGACACTTGGTCTTCACTTACCTGATGTTCCCCATCATGCACCCCGGCTCCAACAACCTATGATTCCATCACATTCCTGCCCTGTCCCTTATCGGCACTGATGCGTCTCTAATTGAACAGAATCGAAGTATGTAGGCCTGTGTGCACCGTCACTGAACACGCACACGCACATGCACACGCACACACAGAAACCCCTCCTGACGGGCCTGTGTGGCTCCCTGGGTGGTCTGATGACAAAGCAAAGCACCCACCAGGTAAGGGGTGTCTCCGTTAACGGCTGCTGGAAACTCCGCCCCCCAGCCCCCAAGTCCCTCTAGTCTCCCCAGGAGCCGTGCAGTTTTCAGTCAGGACGCTCCATCTCCCTGAGAGCAGAGCGGAGTCGCATCCCCCCATGGGCCGGGCCAGGCGCGAGCCAGGCTGGGCCCCCACCTTTCTGCGCCCCCTGTGGAGGCGCCGTGGGGCTGGAAGGTCAGCACGCGCGGATTCGTGACGTCTAACCCGGTCTCGGCATCACGCCTGACGTGTGGCCTGCAGCGGTGCTCAGTGAGTGCGTGTAGACATTCGTGTGCTCCCCATGACGGGAAGGTGACGGCGGCGGGAGGTGGGCGCTCTCTTCTCCATCCCCGATGCTCCCGGCATCGCGTCCTTTGGGGTCTGTCTCCACGGCCACTGAGCAGCAGCGCTGGGCGGTTTCAGCCTGAGTTTCGGTTGTGGGTCGGGGACGGGCAGTTAGAAGCTGGACGCGAGGGTCAGAGACACCTTCGTTTGAAGCCTGGCTCTGGTGTGCACGTGGCTTCGGGCGAGCTGCTCGCGTCCTCCGAGCCTCCCTCATGACGCTGGTTGTGATGGGACCTGCTTCTGAGCGTTACCGTGTTTGCAGTGAGACAGAGCACGGACCGTGCCCGCGCAGCCCGGGCTGGGCGCTCGCTCGGGCGGTCGACGGTGCTGCTGGGTCGATGTTCACGCACGGTCCGGGCTCGGTGCTTCTGGACGGAGGTGCAGGGAAGCGAGGACCAGGCCCTCCGAGGTCCCGCCGCGGGGTGGGGACAGAGCAGCTGGGGAAGCTCTGCTTGCTGGGCGTGGCTCTCGGCGTCCAAGGAGCGAGAGGGTACGGGGGGGGGGGGGGGGGGGGGAGAAGTGGCCACCAGGGGGTCCCGGGAGGAGGAGACACGGAGGACGGGCCTTGGAGGAGATGAGGGGCCAAAGGCCTGGGCTGAAAGGAACAGAGTGTGCAAAGAGCTCCAGACAAGAGGAAGGCGTGTGAGCACAGACCTCTGGTCAGAGACCGGCGTGGGTTTGGCCTTCGCCATCAGGGGGCGTCAGGAGCACTTTGGGGGGGAGGCAGAGGGAGGTGCCCAAGGTCCCCAGGGGAGGGTTGTGCTTGGTGATGCAATGATGTGAAAGGCAGTCCCCTCCCGGGGACCGTCTGACCAGCAGCCCCTGTCTGGTGTCCCCTCGTCCTCTGCCCCTGCCCCCCACCACTGCCTTTGGCCCGTGGCCCAGGCATAGGCGAGGCCGCTGGCCTCCAGCCTGGGTGTTGGTTCAGCACCACGGAGAGCGCCCAGGGCCGCCCCGCCACAACTTTGGGCTCAAAATGCCAGTGGTTCCTGTCTCCCCCCCCCCTCTCGGGAAGCGGGTCTCGGCTCTGCTGGGCGCACACTCAGACCCACTCCTGGCTTTTTTTTTTTCCCCCGCATCTCCTGCTCTCAAAGCCTAGTCTCCGCCTCCCATGAGGTTGGTGATACTTTGCCTCGTTCACTCCACGAAGATTTCCGAGTGTCCCCACGGGGCAGGCAGCGCACGGACCTACGGTCTGGGCTGATGGCAGTGGGTCCCAGACGGCCGCTCTGGCATCAGCTGGCATGCGTCCCCCAAGGTCTCCAGAGCCCCTGGGCACCTTCTGCAGAGAAGCACCGCCAAAGAAGTGGAGGCGGGGAGAGCCGTGGTGGGCAGTGCACGCTCCCCGCACCCCGAGCGGCCCGTTACGCGCACGCATTCACGCTGCTGGTTATCGCGGCTGCCGGTGCGCCCTGGCTCTGCACAGCCGCGGGCGGCGCCGAGGCTCGCGGTTACACGGAAGCGGCGTGCCCACCTCGAAGCACGAGACAACCAGCCCGAGAGGAGGCCCGCCCCCCACACCGCACTGACCAGCGGCAGAGCGGGCGGGCCCAGGCGCCTGGCTGCGACCCGCTCCCCGGAGCACGCCCTCCGCTGCTCCCGCAGGTGGCCTGCCATGTTCGCAGGTCAGCATGGCTGAGCATCACCCACAGCAAACGCTCGTCTTCATATTTTCTCCTTCGCAAGCATCCCTTCCCCAGGTCCCCCGCGGCGGGGTCCGGCCGCAGCGACCTCCCGCGGTGGGCAGCTGGGGAGAGTGTCCCTCTGCGGGAACTGTCTGCTCTGCGGGCCCCCCCCCCCGCCCGATCCAGCCGGGCGGTGACCCCAGCAGCGGCTAATGGGCACGGGCCATTCGAGAAGGCAGCTCCGTGAAGGGCCTTGGTCTGGAGGCTGCCTGGCCTGAGCACGCGGCCTCATGAGAACGCGTCTGGAGGGAATTAATCCTGAGGCTCGGAGAGTCGCCAGCGGCAGGGAGGAATGAGCGTGGGGGGCGGTTTTGGGGGCGTCCATCTCAGCAACCGACGCTGGAAAGAATTCTGGGAGTGTCAATGGCCCCAACTGGGTCGGAGGCCCGATGAGGACCCAGAACGCAGGAAAGACCAGGCCAGGTGAGAGAGGTGTGTTCGGGTAACCCGTCGGCCTCTGCAGCTGGGGACAAGGAGGGTCGCTGGCTGGCATCCATTCATTTGTTCGTTTATTCATTCATTCAGCCTCTGTCAGCCGATCCATATTCCTGGAGGTCCTCTGTTTGCCGGGACCTGGCAGGGACTGTAGCCATAGTGACTGGACAGGCCTGGCCCCGCCTTCTGGGACTGCATTGCAGAGCCGCCCGCGATCAGGCTCAGGGATTTTGACTGCCCCCCGAGTTTCCCCGTCTCCCCGCCGCATGTGTTGAGCATCATCATTTCTTGAGCCCTTCCTCTGACCGGGCAGCTCTGTGCTCTCGGCACTTCCTGACCATGCCTTTCGGAAGGTGACGCTGTTATTCTGACGTTCCAGACCGGGGGGGGGGGGCGGGGGGCGGGGGGCAAAGCTCAGAGAGGAGAAGGAATGCACCCAAGATCCCCCAGTTCCTCTCCGCCTTTCCAGGCGCCTGCCAGCCCAGCACCCACGCCACAGACGCTGCAGTGCGCCCGCCCCACTGGACGCCGGGGGCCGCAGAAATAGGCCGGCCCAGGCCTCGCCCCAGCCCGGAACGTGGAGCCAGAGAGACAGGCCTCAGACACTCGTTCTGTCAGTCCCTGGGATGAATGCCGTGCAGGCAGGCTGTGGGTTGAAGAGGGTCCCCCAAGTTCATGTCTACCCGCACCCCCAGAATGTGACCTTATTTGGAATAAGGTGAGGACCCCGAGATGAGACCGTCCCGGATTAGGGCGGGCCCTCGGTCCAGTGGCCATGCCCTCATCAGACACGAAGGGAAGGCGGGCGCAGAGGGGAGGGTGTGGCGATGGAGGCAGAGGCGGGGTTCTGCAGCCGAGGCCCCGGGAGGCCGGAGGCCAGAGACTGGGCGCGGAGACGTGGGGCAGGTTCCCGCAGAGTTCCGGGCCAGCCCTGCGGGGGGCTGGGTTTCGACGTTAGCCTTCGGCACTGGGACCCGTTTCTGCTGTTTCGGCCCCAGGGTGTCGGCCGGTTGCAGCAGCCCCGAGAAAGCTGGGTGGCACCCAGGCCCCGTCCCGCTCTAGAAGGTCCGGGACCGTCCTGGAGGAGAGGACGCCTGCGTTCGCGCAGCAGTTAGCAGCACCGAGCGTCCCAGCTTGGGAGTGGCAGGCGCATAGGCCCTGAGCAGGAAGAAGGGCCCGAGGGAGGGACCCGGGGTGTTGGTCCGAGGCCGCCAGGTGCATGGTGGGAGGTGGGCGGGGAGGCCGCCAGGTGCGAGGTGAGAGGTGGGCGGGGAGGCCGCCAGGTGCGTGGTGGGAGGTGGGCGGGGAGGCCGCCAGGTGTGAGGTCGGAGGTGGGCGGGGAGGCCGCCAGGTGTGAGGTCGGAGGTGGGCGGGGAGGCCGCCAGGTATGTGGTCAGAGGTGGGCGGGGAGGCCGCCAGGTGTGAGGTGAGAGGTGGGCAGAGGAGGCCCGAGGCGCTCCCAGCTGGAGCCCGGTCCGTGCCCGTCGCGTGCGCGAGGTGCTGGGTAGATGCCAGGCGCTGGGCTGTGTTGTGCGTGTGCGTGGGGAGGGCGGCGCCGTGACCGCGCCTGCAGTGTGCCTGCACCTCCCAGGACAGCGGGTGTCACCTGGGCCCAAGCCTGTGGCTGCGGCCTTGTCCCCTGTCAAGCTTGCTGCCTGGAGGCCCCTGGATCCCTGCATCCATCCCGGGTCCTTTGTCCGTTAGACACTCTTCCCCCCCCCTCCCCCGTCCTGCCACCTCCCTCCACATTCCCGCTCCCCACGCTCGCTCGGCGTGTTACAGGGACTCTCCTCCTTTGATCTTCCTCGGACTGAATTAAAGTGGCATCACCAGGGCCCTGTCAGATGTGCCCAAGGAATTCCGAGTCTCCGGTGACTTCATTAGCGCCAGGGCCTGGAGTCGTCCGAGCCACGGCTCGTTCCTGCCCCAGCCCCTCCCCCCGCGGAGGGGCCTCATTAGCGGGGAAGTATGAACCACTTAGTAGTTCCATTAACTCGGCTTCCAGCCCGTCTCTCTCTGCCTTTCTTCCCGCTCTGCCCTCCCCCTCCCCCACGAGTCTCTCCTCTCTGCTCATTAATCCCAGGGCTTCCGAGTGGCCCCTGTCCCCTCACTCCGCCCCCCCCCACGCCTTCCCTTCCTTCTCCCCCATCCATCTCAGAATCCGGGGACTCGGACACCTGGAGCCAGGACCTTCTGCAGGGAACCCAGCATGCCACTGGCTCCAGAGCCTCCCCAGCCCCCCAGCCCCCCCATAACACCACGTCGGCTTTACGCTTCCATCCGGCTGCCTCTGGGGTGGCTAAAGGCCAGAAGGCCGACACCCCCAAATGCTGGCGAGGATGCGGCACCGGGGACGTGTGCGTTCCCTCGGAGTGTGGCTGTTTCCTTTACAGCCTGCCCGGTGGCCCCACCCCCACACCTGGCACTCACCCAAGAGAAACGAGGGCACGTGTTCGCAGAAAGGGGGTGCCCAGGGCAGCCTTGTTTATAGCGGCCACGATGGGAACAACCCCAAATGCCCACCAACGGCGGGGGGTGACAAATTGTGGCTCCTCCTCATGACCAGTATGGGTCCTGGATGAAGGGGTGCACGCCGGCTCCCACAGAGCGGGGATGGCTGGGGCAGGCCCGGTGAGTGCGGGGGGCCGTGCACGTGCAACCCGAGAGCAGCGAGCGTGATCTGTGGTGTTAAAACCAGACCGCGGAGGCGGGCGGCCAGAGAGGGCGACGGAAGCTGTTCGGTCTTGTCCTGGGCGGGGCCTGTGGGCGCGTAAAGCTGCTGAGGTGGGTATGTAAGTCCTGGCACTGGATTGTCCCTTAATCATCCCTCAGTTATACAGAGAGTGTCCAAAAAACGTACACCCACACTTTGAATAATTATAAAGGCGGTGTTTATTCAAACACATTTCATTCTCAAAAGTAACCTATCCGCTAAGGTGTGTATACAATTTTCAGGGACACCTATATGTGTATGTATATGCATCTGTGTGTGCGTGTGTGCATGCATGTGCATGTGTGTGCATGTGTGAAGACCCCTCAGGCCTTACCCCTCCCGGGACTCCTTCCCCTTCCCATGTCCAGCCCACTTCCCAGCTGAGCCAGGGCCCCTTCTTCAGGCCTCCAGGCAGCATCTCTGCCTTTGCTGCCCTGGAGCCTCCTGTCCCGCCCGCCGCTCAGCACCGGCCCTCGGGCGCCCCCTTGTGGTCACAGGTGGTGGTGCATCTTTCTCACCGGCCCTGGGGCCCAGCATCGCTCCCCACGCCCCTGGGGGCTGAGCAGACACGCGAGGAAATGATTGCCGCCTTTGTCTGTATGGCTGTAGCTACAGTCTAGATACGTGTTTACCTCCTATTTAGGTTGGTCTCTTCAATCCATGCAGATCCACAAACTCCATTTCCAGTGCACGTGTCACTAACTCTGGGATCGTCCTGAGCTCCGGGAAGGGGGTAGGCGCCGGCCAACTCTCTGGCCCTCAGGGTCCCCGGGGGCCTACAGGTCAGCAGCCTCTGCCAGTCCTCCCTGCAGGCTCGCCCACGCCCACAGGCCCCTGCCGCCTCCTCCCCACCGCCTGCTCTGAGGCCGTGCGTGGAGCTCAGGGCCCTGAGGTCAGGCTCTGAACTGGACGGAGCTGGGTTTGATTTCTGGCTCCGCTGTGTGACCTTGAGCCTCAGTGCACTCATCTGTGAAATGGGGTAATAGCACCTGCCTCCTTAGGATGTCAGGGGGGACCAGGCAACGTCTTGCTTGTAATGCCCCGAGCTGGGTGCTTGCGGGGAGCTGCACAGCCAGGCAGCCCCGCACACCTCCAGGGTCCCGTGAGCTGAGTGGGTCTCCCAGCCCCTGAGTGAGGGGTTCCAGCCCCCCCCCCACCCCTGCACCTGGGCAGCCTCCGGTGGCCTCCTCAGGACAAGGAGCACTTCCAGCTCAGAGCAAGGAGCCAGCCCTGGGCAAACTGGAACCTGAGGCTCCTGGTGGAATCCCGTGCCAGGGAGGAGCTGCAAGGCGGGAGCCGCGGAGGGGCGATGTCCGCCAAGGGCACGAGGTTTCCGTTGTAAGATGGAGCGGCTCTGGGGCCCTAATGCAGCATGGTGCCTGAGCTAATAATACTGATCTACACGGGAAAGCGGCTACGTGTACATCTTAACCGTTCTCACCACAAAGGAGAAACGGTAATTACGTGACGGGTAGAGACGCTCGCTAAGCTACGGCGATGATCATTTTGCAGTTTATAAGTCTATCGAGTCAACACTTGGACACCTTGAATTTACACAATTTATATCTCCCACTTACATCCCAATAAAGCTGGGGAGAGATTCTAGTAGAAAAATTAGGAGGACATAATTCTTTCATCAAAGGCAATCATTTACATTTTTAAAAAGATTTACATTTCAGGGAAAAACGCAAGCAAGCAGATGAGAGAAAGCAGAAACCCGCTGACTGCAGGAGAGGGGGCGGCGGTGAGAGCTTGGAAAAGGGGACGGCACGGCGCAGTGCGGGTGAAAGTCGGTCCTGGGAACGCAGGGAGGACCGCCCTGGCCGTGGGGACAGCCCGAAGGCATCGTCACTGTGCCGGGGCCTCAGCCATGCCTGGCCCAGGCGCTCCTGGCACCCAGGAGGGACAGAGAGGCAGGATGGCGTGATCAGCCCACGGCGCCAGGACCCGGTTTGGTGGCCAGGCCCGCCCCTTCCTCGGCGCTGTGTGGCCTGGGGGGAGTCCTCGGAGGGTCTGTCTGTTTTGAGCCCAGCTCCCTCCCTGGGCCGGCACAGGCGGGAGCCTGATGCAGATGTGGCAGAGCACGAAGGACAGTCCGGCGGGCCTGCGCTCTGCGCTGACAGGGGGCGTGGGGAAACCGAGGCATGGAGGAGTTGCTGAGGGGGCTTGGGTAATAAGAGGGCGAGGAGATGCGACGCCGGATTCCAGCCCAGATGCTCCAGGCGAAGTCCCCGGGGCATTAGCCCTCTCTCCCTCGCGCTCTTCGAAGCCCCTCCCCACCAGGCCTACCTACCTGCTGAGAACCGCACAGGAAATGCATGCTCAGAGGGAAGGAGGCAACAGCGGCAAATACAAAGGAGAGAGAAACATCACCCCGAATCCCGCCCTGACGCCGCCTCGGAGAGACGCGCCTCCTCGGTGTCCTTCCCGGCAGCGGGGTGCGTGCGAGCCCCTGCGGGCGCGAGGTCACAGAAATGAGGGCAGCTCCCCCTGGCTTCGGCCGCTACCCGCGGGACAACGGTCGTGCACAGCCTTCATGTCCGTGTGCACAGCCTTCATGTCCGTGTGCACAGCCTTCATGTCCGTGCACCGCGTCGTGTCTACTGGCTGTGCAATCCCCCGCGGAGCACAGGTCCTCGGTGGAGCCATAGTCGCCAGGTGGGGCAGACATCACTGATCGGAGTGTGTTTTCAGATAGGAACGCTGGGCGCGGTGACTGGCGGGCAGGCGTGTTCCGCTGAGACACCCGGTGCAGGGGACTTGCCTCGTCCATCGCAGGGGCGCCAGGTTAGGGAGTCCTTCCCGAGGGGGCGCCCACATCTGTCTCCCAGAACTTGCCCACGTTGGTGTCTGCTCTGCATTGGGGTGACATGGGGTGTCCACCCCTAGCCGTGGCCTCCTCAACCCCAGCCCATGGCCCACCTGCCCTTGGCACCGGCTCCGTGTGAGAGAAGTCTCCGGGCGGGCGTGAGGTTGGTAAGTTCAGAGGTCAAGAGCCCTGGCTTCTGAGCCACACAGACCTGGGCTCACGGCCCGGCCCCCTGCTTCCTGGCCGGGCGGCCCTGGGCGGGCATGTGAGCTCCCTGCGCTTCTCTTTCCTCGGCTGTAAAATGGGTTTAATAACAGAGCCCACCTCACGGAGCCATCACCAGGCTTTCACGGCGACCAGTGAGCTCGGACCCGCTCCTGGCAAGGACTTAGGCTCAGTGGGCGGTGGGGCCTCACCCAGACATCGCCCCAGCCCTGCCCCCGCCCCTGGCTGTCAAGGTCTGTCATCTCATCGAGGGGGGACCCAGGCCGGCTGGGGAGGAGGGAGGGCCACAGACCGGAGAGCCACCAATACATTATTTAACAGCGAGAATGCAAATGAGGAGGAAGTAATGAAGGCGCTCCCTCCGCCCCGCCAGCCCCGCGTTCCCTGGCCGGCACGCTTGCTGACAAATTCTCTAGAAAATATCAAAACAGCCTCCGGCTGGAGCCGCCGCCGCCATCACCGCTATTTATTATTGATGGAAACCTTGGCAAGTTCTCTTTCTAAGGAAGGCGAGCCGGGGAGAGAGCGGCTAATCCGCGTTTAAAGGGACAGACTCCCATTCCCCTCCCAGGGCAGCGGCCACCTGCGCTCTGCATCCCGCCCACCTGTCCGCGTCCTGCCGGCAGCGAGAGGGAAGGGAGGGGGACCTGGAGAGCAACATGGGGAGGGGCTCCGCCTCGGTTTCCCTTCGGTGCATTTTCCGCGGCCAAGCCTGGGGGCGGAGGGGCAGGGGTCCCCATGTGAGGCCAGGGAGCTCCCACGCTGCCTCCGGCCACGGAGGAGCCGCACGCCGGGGCCGGGCCTGTCTGCGGTGACCCGACAGCTGCCCCCCTCGGACCCTAAGCTCCATCCTGCAGAACAGCTCAGAGGTGCAGATCGAAAATGCTTTGATGTTAGAAATACCTCAACCACCCGGCAATCGCCCGGCGAACACCTGCATTATCTGGTGCAGTGGTCGGCAAACTCATCAGTCACCAGAGCCAAATATCAACAGGACAACGACTGACATTTCTTTTGAGAGCCACATTTTTTAAGCTTAAACTTCTTCTAACGCCACCTCTTCAACATAGACTCGCCCAGGCCGTGGTATTTTGTGGAAGAGCCACACTCCAGGGGCCAAAGAGCCGCATGTGGCTCGAAAGCCGCAGTTTGCCGACCACGGCTCTGGTGGATGGAGGAGAATCCATCGCGGGAAGAGGCGGAGACACCTGGGGCCGCGGGGTGTGGGGCGGCGTCTTTGCTCCCGGAGCGTCACAGCGGGCAGAGACGGGGAATTTGGAGGTTATCACCCAGGGGTCACGGGGTCCTGCCTACGGGAGCAGCCGGGTCATGGAAATAAAGACACGGAGGACCATGGGGAGTGGGGTGACGGCGGCGAGCTGGGGACCACGGGCCTCGTCTCGACAGGCAGCTGTCCCTGCGCTCTGGGCCCGATGATGGGATGGTTGGGTCCGCTGTTGTCAGATCTCCCATTTTCCAAAGGAAGGTGGAAACAGAGTTTTAAGATGAGATTCCCCAGTTTTCAAACATTGGCAACTCGTTCTTACCCAAAAACAGTGTGCCGGCCGCGCCCAGCTGGCTGCGGGCCGCGCCCAGCCTGGGAGCCACAGCCGTGCTCCAAAAGGATCTCGTGCCCTCAGCGCCCTCCTGGACCGGCATCCCCACGAGTGGGTGCCCACAGGAGCGTTGGCACGAGCCTGCGGGCTGCCGCGGGAGCCGGGCACCGCGGACGGCCTCAGTGATGCTCGCACTGGGCTGGCACCGACCCCGTGGCTGCAGCCCAAGCGGCGGGCGCCCCGCAGCCCAGTGCCAGCCTGCCTCCCCGTGGGGAGCCGCGGACACGCTGTCCTTGCACAGGCGGGAGGGCTGGGCCCGGCTGGAGACTCCTGGGCTGGCACCTCCGCTCGGTTCCTGAAGGGCCCTGGGCCTGGCTTTTTGTTCTCACCCCGCCCCTCATCCCGTCCCCCCCCCCCCCCACACACACACACACACAATTCTTGCGAACCAGTGACCTCGGCAAGTGCATGAACCTCCCATAGCTTCCGTTTCTCATCTGCACCGGGGCCCCCCTCGCCCCGTCGCTGTGGGGCTGAGGGAGGAGGATCCGGTCGGTGTTTAGGGTGCAGTAGGAGCTCAGTAAGTAAAGGTGCGTATTAGCTTGTGTAGCTGGCCGTCTGCTGGCTCCCTCCGTGCCTGGGGACGTCCCTCCCTGGGGAGCTGGGAAGAGGCCCTGTCAGCTCACATGCTGTGCCCGGTACCAGCTGAGCCCTCCTGCTGCCCCTTCCAGCTCTGACCCCGCCCCGGAGGCCACGGCCGCCTGCTCCCTGGCCCAGCACACAGGAGCCCCCCTTTTAAAAAAATATATTTTTTTATTGATTTCAGAGGGGAAGGGACAGGGAGGAAGAGAGAGAAGCATCAATAATGAGAGAATCACTGATCGGCTGCCTCCTGCACGCCCCACACTGGGGATCAAGCCCACAGCCTGGGCCTGTGCCCTGACCAGGAATCGAACTATGACCTCCTGGTTCACAGGTTGACGCTCAACCACTGAGCTGCACCAGCCGGGCTCAGGGAGCCCCTGTAAGGACCAGTGGGTGGAAGTAGGCAGAGCCTCATGTGGGGCGGGGCGCCGTGGCCCTCAGGGATGGCAGAGACCTCCATGCCACCCACCATGACGGGAGGGGGTGGCGGGAAGACAGCCCCATGGCCCCAGAGCAAAGGTCATCCTGCCCCCCCAGGTCACAGGTCATCCCTGTCTCACTGTCAGGCCCAACTTTCAGATGAGCCAGCAAAGCTGCCTGGATTTAGGAGCTTATGGAGGTTTCATGAAAGAACCTCGTGTTCCTTCGGAAAAATCTCTCTGCCCCATCGATCCCCTGGAAAGGCGTTTGCTCCAGCGGGGGCGGGGGGGGGGGGCGTGAGAGTGAGGGGGGGCGTGAGAGTGATGGGGGATGGAGAGCACAAGGAGGGGGTGAGGGCGAGGAGAGGGGAGGGTAAGGAGGGGAGAGGAAAGGGAGGGGGATGGTGAGCGCGAGGAGGGGGTAAGGGCGAGGAGGGGGAAAGTTGAGGAGGGGGGAGGAGAGCGAGGGGGATGGAGAGCATGAGGAGGGGGCTGAGGGCGGGGAGGGGGTGAGGGCGAAGAGGGGGAGGGTAAGGAGGGGGAAGGGTAAGGAGGGTGGAGGTGAGGAGGGGGGAGGAGAGCGAGGGGGATGGAGAGTGCGAGGAGTGGGTGAGGGCGAGGGGGGAGGGTAAGGAGGGGGAAGGAGAGCGAGGGGGATGGAGAGCGCGAGGAGGGGCTGCTCGAAGGGCAGGGCCAGGCTGGGCAGGAGGCCTCCGGGGTCTGCAGTCCCTGCCTGCCCCGCCTCTGGGGGTCTGCCTCCTGAGCCAGGGCTGCGTCCAAAGAGGGTGAGGCCTCCCGCCGCCAGGCCCGCTGGCCGCCTGCCTCGGGCTGCGCCTGTCCTCTCTGCGGGGAGAAGCGGGGGGGGGGGGGGGGGGGGGCGCAGGGACGCAGCGAACAGTCCAGGCCCCGGGCGGCTGGCTTCCACGGCCCTGCCACCCTGGGCTCAGCACGGGTTCAGCCGGTCTGGGCTCAGGCAAGTGGGTGCAGCACCTGTCGGCCCAGGCCTCCGTCTGCGCCGCCCCCCCCCCCCCCCCAGCCCCAGAAAGCCGCACGGAGAAGGCCCAGCCCTGGGGCGGGAGGGAGCCTCGCCTGTGCAGAGAGGGCCCGGGGGCACAGGGGGCACGGAGCGCGGGTGCCGGTGCGAACGCCTCTGGGGCTGCACTCCCTGTGGTCCAGTCGGGCCTTCACTCTGACAGTCCTCCCAGAGGCAGCCTGGGGTCCCCGCACCCCCCCACCCCCGCCCCCAGAGGGGCTCCTGGCCAGGAGAAGGGCTCATTTGTGCCCCGCCCGCCGCCCGCCGGAGCGCTCTCCAGGAAACAGGAAATGCCAGCCTTTGGCCAGAGCCAACGGGCCAGCCCGGGTGCCCCTCCTGACGGCCCGCCATCACGAGGGGGTCCCAGCCTCCTTCCCACTGAGCCCCACCCACCTCGGAATCCTGCCCCTCGGAAAAAATCCCGGGCAGCCAGCCCCAAGCCGCCTCCCAGCCCATAGACGCCCAGCAAGCCGGTGCGTTGTTCCAAGCGCTCCCCCAGAGAGTGGGTGCAGCCGGGGACTTGGGGCGGCCGGAGCCGGGGCGTGGCCTCGAGGCAAAGATGTGGGTCTCACTCCAGACCCCTCCTCTCGTGTTCCTGCTGCTTTTCTCAGCGGCTCCCAAAGCCAGGGCCGCGTTGCTCCCAAGCGGCCATTCGTTTTGGGGTGTCAAGAATCTTAGTGTTTTCCCCCCGATGTATTTTATTGATTTCAGAGAGGAAGGGAGAGGGAGATAGAAACATCAGTCAATGATCAGAGAGAATCATGGATCGGCTGCCTCCTGCATGCCCTCTCCTGGGGACCGAGCCCGCAACCTGGGCATGTGCCCTGACCGGGAATCGAACCGTGACCTCCTAGTTCATAGGTCGACGCTCAAACACTGAGCCACGCCAGCTGGGCAGAGCTTAGTTTTCTTTTCTTTCTTTCTTTTTTTTTTTTTAATGTATTGATTTTTTTTTTTTTACAGAGAGGAAGGGAGAGGGATAGAGAGTTAGAAACATCGATGAGAGAGAAACATCGATCAGCTGCCTCCTGCACACCTCCTACTGGGGATGAGCCTGCAACCCAGGTACATGGCCTTGACAAGACTCGAACCTGGGACCCTTCAGTCCGCAAGCCGATGCTCTACCCACTGAGCCACACGGGCCAGGCAAGGCTTCGTTTTCTTACTCTTCCCCTCCCCCCAGTGCTCCTGACACCACGGGGCCCGAGTCAGGCGACAAGGAGCATTTCTGGATGGGTCGGTAGCTGGTGTGGCCCGTCACCCCATTCCGCGGCTGGGAGAGCAGACGTGGCCGTGAAGAGCACTGAGACCTTGAGGGGATGGAAACACCCGAGAAAGTTCCCGCAGAAACAGGGAGCCCGCCCTTCGGAGCCGGGCAGCAATGGCGCTGGGGGGAGCTCCCAGACAGGCGAGGTGTGCGCCCTGCCACCCCTCAGCCCAGCGGAGCCCTCAGGTATGCGGGCCTAAAGTCTCCTTCTTTCTCAGACACCTTGAGAACTGCTTAAAATGCGGGATTTATTCAAATGCAGTGGGTTTATCTTTGCTTTCAGAAGAGGAGCTTGGAAGCGTGGGCAGGAAACGGTGATGAAAAAGCGGGCACGCGTCCATAACGCCTTTTCCTTGTTGCCCTGGGAAGCGCTTGTTAATTAATAACCAGCCCCCTTCTCCGGGCCGGCCCGCCCCTGGAATGCCGCCGGTCTGGCTGCTGGCATCTTTGAGAAACAGCGCAGATCTGGGCTAGAGAAGGGCCAGGTCCGTAGTGTGGAAGGTGGTCGTGTGGGCAGCCCGAGGGAAGACCAGGACGCTAATCCAGACTGAGGCCACCGAGGGAGGCTACGGAGCGAGGGAGGCCACCAGACAAAGCCAGACACGGGAGAACAGAGACGCCAGAGCTGGTCGTAGGGCCCGGGTGCCTGGAACTCCAGAAGGAAAATCGTAAGATTGAAACGCCAAAGGAAAAAGGAAGTCTGTGGGAGGGTGAAGGTCGTTTGAACTTAGTAGCTAAAGATATGAACAGGTCAACGAAGGTTTTCATAAAATACTAGAGGCCCAGTGCACGGCATTCGTGCACTGGGGGAGGCAGGGAGGGGCGGTCCCTTAGCCCGGCCTGCGCGCTTTCATAGTCCGGGAGCCCTGAGGGGGGCGGGTATGTCCGACTGGCAGCTCAGGCCTGCTCCCCACTGGGGAGCATTTCCCCCTGGTGGTCAGTGTGTGTCATAGCGACCAGTCATTCCCCTGTTTGGTCGATTTGCATATTTCCCTTTTATTAGACAGGATTTAGGAGCAGGCGGGACCTCGGGAATTCCCTAGTCTAGTGTTTGAAACATCTTCTGGGTTAGTTTTAGTATCGGAGCTCTTTTTTCAACAAATAAAATGCACTAAGCCTGTAAGGGCTGCTCTGGTAGGAGCGGGGAGGGCTCCCCCCCCCCCACGGCCTCCCGCCCCACTGCCCCTCAGAGGCCTCTGGGCACCTCCAGGGCCGTCGATAACAAAGCACTGACTTCCTCCTACCTGCTCCCACGACAGGGAGAGAGGCGCAGTGTGCGGGGTGACGGGAGCCCCAGCGACGCAGCAACATCCCTGCCCTCCCACAGGGGTGCCCCCGACCCTGGGCCGTGACGGCCACACACGCGCAGGAGCCCGCCAGCCTCGCCAATGGCCGCCGAGTGCTGCCCTGCGTCCTGACCGGGGCCTGTGGCCCGCCTGCATGGGTGGGGCAGGGCGCCCAGCCTGGCCCCTGCCACGTGGGTGCCTGGCTTGTCCCTCCGTGGCCCTGACTGTCCCTGCGTGGGGGGCTGTGGTGTGAGGGGGCGGGCGGGGCACTGGAGCAAGAGCAGGACACCCAGCCCCGGGGGAGGGGTGTCGCTGCTGGACGCTCCACCTGCCCTCCCCTCTGAGCTCCGCCCAGGGCGGTGGTGAGATTCTGGAGAGGAGGCTCCGGAGGCCCCAGCCTGCGTCCAGCAGCGGGTAATCGCTCAGTAGACCATGTTGTTAATTTATTTCTAGAATTAAGCCCCACGATAGACCCACTAAGCGAGGGAGGGGTTCTATTGCCATTTTGCAGGAATGGAACCCGGGGCACAGAGGATTGAACGATTTCCCCCAAACCCCAAGGTCCGTGAGCGATGGAGGCAAGGGGTCCTTGGATTTCCTCCCCAGGGCCCAGCCCTCCACGCCAGGGTGGGAGGAGGGGAGAAAAGAGAAAAGTGGGGCTTCGGACAGGGGAAGCCAGGCCAGCGGGGTCCCTCTCCACTTCCCTGGGGGCGGCACTGGCCGGAGGCGCTGTCCTTCTGCCGGACTGCGCTGCCCTCTGGTGGCGCTCAGCGCCGGGTGGCGGAAGGGGCCTCGGTCTGCGGGCACCTTGTCGTCTCCGCCCACCGCATTCTACAGCTGGGCGCTTCTCACGCAGCGGGTGCTGTGGGGAAGGGACCCGTGATGAACCCCGCCCCGACAGACGTCAGCCCACGCACCTTACCGGCCCGGGGAGAGGGCATGCCTGGGAATGGGGCTGGGTTAAGGCGCAGCCTGGAGTCCTTGCTGGGCCCCTCAGCTCAGGTGTGCAGGGGTGTGAGCAGGGGTGTGTGTGCAGGTGTGTGCGCAGGTGTGTGAGCAGGTGTGTGAGGAGCATGCAGAGGCAGCGTTAATACAGGAGAAGGAAAACAGAAAGATGGAATTCCACGCAGACCGTGTCCCTTGTCACCCGCAGATCCGAAGCAGCAGTTAAATGGAGTTGAAGGACTTACTGAAACGCCTCCCAGGTGGATGTTTTGCAACTGCCTCCGTCATCATTGCACACCCTAAAAGCCAAGAGACAGGCGGGAATAGACATCCGCACAGCTCCTTGGGGTAAACGTTTGGCTGTAGGTACCAAAGCCAAATAGACCTGCACCCTATGCCCCAGGGATTCCATTCCTGGGCGTGCCCTTGAAAATCGGAAACACACACACACACACACACACACACACACACACACACGTATGTCCACCAGAGGGCAGGCACGAGCACGTTTGTGACCGCCCAAACCTGGAAGCAGCCGGAATGTGCACCCCAGCAGGACGGGCGAATGCACTGTGGCATCGTACACGCTGCACACGGTGGAGTATTAGGCAGCAGTGAAAAAGGACGCCTGGAGCAGCATCATGGATCTCACAGACGTACGCGGAGAAAAAGATGGACATCGCGTTGAAAAAAAGTCTCAGACAATGTTGGGCGATGGAAAGATGCAAACTTCCCATTTATCTGAAGTTCAAAGCCAGGCTCCGTGACCCTGTGGCGGTGGGGGTCAGAATGATGATTACCTCCCGGGGTTCTGATTAGGAGGGGATGAGGCGGCACTGAGATGGGGGTGCACCGACAGTGTTCCCGATTGTGTGTGGGTGGTGCACACAGGTAAAGATTCCTTGCCCTAGCCCAGTGATGGGCAACCTTTTGAGCTTGGTGTGTCAAACTTCGCCAAAAACTGAGCATAACTCGGGTAGTGTGTCACTTTGAGGAAAAAACTAACTCCAAGACTCTAGTCGCAAATGTTTCATCCTCAGGAGCAGCGAATGTTTCATCCTTGGCATGCGGCCGCCTCAGCGGCCGCAGTCAGAAATGGCTACGTGTGTCAGTGCTGACACGCGTGTCATAGGTTCGCCATCACTGCCCTAGCCTGTTTGGCTCAGTGGATAGAGCGTCAGCCTGTGGAAAGAAGGGTCCCGGGTTTGATTCCCATCCTGGGCACATGCCCGGGTTTTGGGCGGTCCCCAGCAGGGGGCATGCAGGAGGCAGCCAACCAATGATCCTCTCTCATCACTGATGTTTCGATCTCTCTCTCTCGCCCTCTCTGAAATCAATAGAAATTTAAAAATATATTTTTAAAGAAGATTCTTCAAGCTGCACGCTTGAGATCATCCTGCTTTATGTCTGTTACGCCTTAAAAATAGAAAAATAAAATGAAAGCCAAGAGACGGGGGCGGGGGGGGGCAGGCGTGTTGCTTGTTGTGGCAGCGCAGGGCAGGGGCGCGGACAGGAGGCCTTGGGTTGCTGTGGGGCCTCCTGAGATCGGGGGGGGGCGGGGGGGCGCAGGCGCAGAGGCGGTGCCAGGAGTGCTGCTCCTGTTGGGGGTCTCCCAGCCCCAGACGACCCCCCCGTACCCCCCTCCCCACGGCTTCCTTTCTTGAAATGTCCTTAGTTCAAAGCTGCAGTACAGGATTGTGGCTTTTTGCCCCCTCCTTTGTGCTTATTCGTACGTTTCCCTTTTTTCCCTTCAGTGGAAGGGTTATCGCTTTAATAATATGAAAAGGGCAATAACGCCTGTTCTAATTCAAGGGAAAAGCTGTGCGTGTTTCTGGTTCTTGGATTTTGCAGGAAGGCACACTCGGAGGCGGGGCCAGACTCTAGGAGCCCTAAAGTCATATGTGGGCGGGGCGGGGGGGGAGCCTTTTGGCCCAAACTGCCTCTGCATGCTTCATCTGTCTAGGAGAGTGCTTTTCTTTCCTCCTCCTCCTCCTCCTCCTCCTCCTCCTCCTCCTCCTCCTCCTCCTCCTCCTTCTCCTCCTCCTCCTTCTCCTCCCCCTTCTTCTTTTGTTAATCCTCACCCGAGGATATTTTTTTTTTCATTGATTTTTAGAGTGGAAGGGAGAGGGAGAGACAGAGAGAGAAACATCGTTGTGAGAGACACATCAATTGGTTGCCTTCCACACGTGCCCCAAACAGTGCCGGAGATTGAGCCTGCAACCCAGGTGCATGCCCTTGACTGGAATCGACCCCAGGACCCTTCCGTCCAAGGGCCTATGCTCTAACCACTGAGCACACCAGCCACGGCTGAGACATTGATTTTCAAGCTTTTTCATCTCATGGCACATAAACTACTAAAATTCTGCGGCCCACCAAAAAACATATTTTTTGCCAATCTGACAAAAAAAAGTATTATTTTGATTGATTTACAAATAATAATAATAGTAATTACACGTTTTGCTCCACAGTGACTTTAAAAAATAAAACAGGTGCCTATGCTTGTGTACAAGGATTTCTGGTGTCAGGAGCTAAGCAGACAGATGCAACCTTATCATGTGACGAATGTTGCTTCTCCGTGCGCGAGGGGCTCAGGCAGCACCGCCCTCCTGGCCTCGCCCCTGCGCCCCAGGCAGGAGGAGCTGCTCAATCTGGCTGGTGAGAGTGGGAGGAGAAAGCGCGCCCGTGACCGAGTGCCTTTCCCTCTTCCTCCGGAGCAGGCGGCCTCCGGAACACCTGTTGCAGGTGAAACGCCGCTGTGAGGCGGGCATCAGTACTGCCCCCAGGAGCCGAGCACACTGAGGCTTAAGTGACCTGTACAAGGCTGCTTAGCACAGAGTAGGACCAGAACTCGGGCCTGGCTCTTTCTTTATTCAAGGATCTTAAACACTGCATCCTATTACCTCTGCAAATGCATGCCATGACCAAATAGAATTCTTCCAGATCATTCTCCACTGCCCAGGTTATATTTCAGGGTCCTTATCCTATATGCTGAGTGTCCAGATTATTATGATCTCTGAACGCATAATAATCTGGCCACTCAGTGTGTGTGTATGTGTGTGTATATATATATATTAGAGACCCGGTGCATGAATTCGTGCATGGGTGGGGTCCGGCCAGCCTGGCCAGGGGGAGGGGACATGGGCGGTTGGCCGGCCTGCCTGCTGGTTGAACTCCTAGTCAGGGGGACAATTTGCATATTAGCCTTTTATTATATAGGATATACACTGAGTGGCCAGATTATTATGTGTTCAGAGATCATAATAATCTGGCCACTCAGTGTAAAATAAGGCCTCATATGCAAATTGGACTGAACAGCAGAATGACCAGTCACTATGACGCACACTGACCACCAGGGGGCAGACGCTCAACGCAGGAGCTGTCCCCAGGCTGCAGGCCCCAGGCCAGCCAAGGCAAGTGCCAGTGCAGGGCCCCCCCCCCCCCCACCGCACCCCATCACCCACCAGTCGACCCACAGATTGGCCCTGATCGCCGGCCATGCCTAGGGACCCTACCCGTGCACGAATTCATGCACCGGGCCTCTAGTCTGAAATAATAGGTATAAGAACCTGCCCTACAGAAGTACCCGCATGAATGCACCCGCTATACCAACATTGAAATTTATTGCAATTTTGTTTATAATGTTAAAAATTGGCAACAATGTGAGTGCCCATCAGGAAGGGAATGCTTAAATACATTTTGATACATCTATACCATAATGCTATACAACTGTTAGAAAGTGTCAGATTTGTATGTCCTGGCATGAAAGATGTCCTGTCTATTTATACATAATGAAAAAATATATTTAATGAGAAAATGCCAGCTGTAGGATGCATTGGACAGGATGGGCTGGCAGCTGGGCAAGCCGCAGTCCCACCGTCGGATGCAGGTCCAGGGGGAGGGGCGGGGCCTGCTCAGGCAGCTGTTCAGGGACCCAGCCTCCTTCTCTCCCCAGCACACGTCCCAGCAGAAATAGAAGGGCAAGAGCAGGGGAGCAGGCGCGGGGAGTGCTGAGGGCTGGGCGCGGAAGTGGCCCGCAGCCCGCTGTCCCCGTGGCCGCACCTCGCCGCACGGGGAGGCCGGGGGACGTGCCCAGCAAATGGCTCGGTGAGCATTCAGCCAGCGCCTGTCATGTAAACTGGAACGTACCGTTGAAACCCACTTGTATCCAATACCCGCCAATGAGCGAGCGCATGGATGTATTTTAACAGGAAAAAGTCTGGAAGGGTAGACATTCAGCGGTTGCCCCTCAGGAGTGAAGAGGAGGCCGTCACGTTCACTGCACCGCTCTCTGCGTGGCCGTTTTAACGATGGCACATAGTTTCTGTGATTAATTCGGAAAGGTTTGTAGGATGATAGCATGCTGCTTTTTCTAGAAGGCTTGAAGCAAGGAGCTCAGAATTCTGAATGCCCACTAGGGGGCAGAGGAGGCGCGTGGCGTGAGTGCCTGCGGTTGCCTAACCACCCTGTACATTTCTTGCACAATTTCCCCCTCCGACGGGCCATCTGCAGTGTTTACCCCACTGTGTGAGGAAGTGACAGCACCCAGGCCCCTGGCACGGGCAGTTCAGCCACCGCACAGTAACCAGGTCCTCAAAGCTGTGCCACCTTGTGCGCCCCCGAGGAGGCGTCTGCTCCTGCCAGCCTTTGAGTACTCAGCACGAAGCCTGTGTAAACAGGCAGAACATCTTCCACGCAAATCCCCACTGGTGGGAGCGGGGCGGGGGTCCCACCACGCCCGCCTGCTGCCTGCTCTGCGGGATCCGCCTGGGAGATGCGCGTTTCCATCGCCGGAGACAACCCAGACGTCTGCCCCCGCCCCCTCGAGGGCGCCAGAGCACACTTCCCCAGTTTCCTGAGCACGCACACCGGGTCAGGAAGAAGCCATGGGGGGGGGGGGAGGGCCTGGAGTGGGGGGGGACTGCCGGGCCCTTGTGCTCACAAGAAGGAATAACGAGCAACCTCTCAGCAAAAACAAAACCGCAGTGCCATTCAGAGTCACTGAAACACTCGTTTCCTCTACTCGGACTTTCCTGTTGCTCCAAACGGAAACCAATTCCGCACCCCGACCTCCAGCGGGCACCCCTGCGGGACCGCCCACCCTAGCCGCTTCATAGAAGAGTTGAAGGGACCCAAGGTCCACTCCCAGGCTCCCCGGAGCTCCTGGAGACTAGGCCGCATGCATCTTTGTTTTGGGGTTTTTTAAATGAATTTATTTTATCTTCATGTTGTTGTTTTTTAATTGATTTCAGAGAGAGGAAGGGAGAGGGAGAGATAGAAACATCAATGATGAGAGTCGTCGATGGACTGCCTCCTGCATGCTCCCTACTGGGGGTCGAGCCTGCAACCTGGGCATGTGTCCTGACTGGGGATTGAACCCTGACCTCCTGGTTCGTGAGTCGAAGCTCAACCACGGAGCCACACTGGCTGGCCAAGTCACAGCTCTACCCCCTGGCCTGCAGTCATTGGCTCGAGGGCAGGCATGTGACTCAAAGGAGGCGAACGAGAGCCTGCTGCTCCCAACTCTGCCACCGTGGGGAGCGAGAGCCCCTGAGAACAGAGCCCACCAGAAAGCACTGCGGCCGATTCCGAGCTGAAAGGGGGCCGCGCTGGTCCTGGCCGTACCGCAGGTCTGCTGGTGGGATGGCCACCACACCCCGCTTTGGCCCTCATCCCGCTGAGCCGGTTTCTGACGGTGAAAACAAGCGTCCTGACCAGCACAGGGAGCTGGCCCCACTGGGGAGAGAGTCCCCGAAGAAGTGACGCTCACATCGAGAAGCCAAAGATAACTGGGAAGCAGCCCGGTGGAGGGGAAGGGAGAGAACATTCTAGACCAGGGGTGCTCAAACTTTTTAAACAGGGGGCCAGGCCAGTTCACTGTCCCTCAGACCGTTGGAGGGCCGGACTATAGTTTTTTTTAAAAAAAACCTATGAACAAATTCCTATGCACACTGCTAAGTCGGCTGCTAAGCAGGACAGGCAGCGGCAGCAAAAACACCCGGCGGGCCGGATGAATGTCCTCGGCGGGCCGCATGTGGCCCGCGGGCCGTAGTTTGAGGACCCCTGTTCTAGACAGAAACACTGTTGACGAATAAGCTTCATTAAACAAGTGTCCTGGACCCTTATGCATAGCAATGGCCTGTGGCAAAGTACTTTATTGTCTGAAAAATCCCTGTCACTTGCTATGTCATGGTTTATTAAAAATAGTTGGTTACATTCTAACGGACCCCTGGCGGGGCCTATTCATCAGTTTGATTATCTGCTTTGCACCTAGGATTTTGGGCCTAAACTACTGGCCCTTCTTAGCTCGGAAACTGGAGGAATTGGGGGCCGCTGTGGGAGCGTTGGGAGTGGGCCTGGGGCCAGTTTGGCCAGGCAACGAAGCTGCCAAGGAAGCTGGGCAGTGCCACTCTGGCTCAGCGCCGCCATTCGTCAGATCGAGGAGCAAAGTGGATTTGTCAATCTTTGGCTTTGCCTTCGACCCCGAGAGGGCTGGGCCTGACGCCTGGAGGGGCCGCGGTCTCTGCCAGCTCAGCGAGAATCAGCGAACCCAGCAGAGAGTGGGGAGATGCAAATAGGAATTTCTTGCAACATCGACCACCTTTCCTTCTCCCTGCACCTCTCAGAGATCCTGTCCCAGCACCAGATCACTTCATTTACATGTTTTGAGGGAAGCAGGGGGAGAAACTAGCTGAGCTGGTTTTGTGTTACTTCTTTATATTCTCTCTTGGGGTCAAGAACAGCGAGCAGGGGGCAGGAGATTTTCCCGTACATGAAGACCCTATGGGTTACTAAAATTTGCTTTTGTTGATACTTGTCTTATATGATTGATTTTGATGCCCCAGAATATGAACTTTTTTGTTGGAGGAATCACCTGTGTACAGGACCCACAGCAGCTAACACGGTGCCTAGCTCCAGTGGGATCTCTGATTCTTAATTCAGGGACTTGTGCTGAACGCATCCCTGTGCTAGACAAGGCCCACAGCTGCCCCAGGCTGGAGGGTGCCTTGGTCCCCATTAGGGGGGTCATTGTGTCGCAAAGGGCTGGGTCCAGGCCTCAGCATGGAGACTCTGGGGACTCTGGGGACCCTGAGCGCTGGGTGGAGTCAGGCTCAGATCTGGTCAGGTAGCTTCTGACCTCAGGGTTTACTGAGTCTCAGAAGGGGGAGGGGAAGGTAAGATCCGACCGAACCCCTGGTCAGGTCAGTCCCAGGTCTGGAGCTTCTGGGCTGGCTGGGAGCACTGAGTCTTGGTGGGGTTAGGCCTAGGCCTGGCCAGGTGACTGGCTAGCAGGGGCTGCTGAGACCCAGGTCTTGGGAGGAGGGACCAGCCCTGTGCCTTGGACCGTGGGCCTGCTTAACCAGGCGGAAAACTCTGGCCTGCAGAGGAAGCCGAGTCCTGGACGATGGTGGGAGGGGATGCGGTGTCCATCCCGGCCCTGGAGTGGGGACTCTGGCCTGCGCAGAATGCGGAGTCCCGGGTGGGTGTCCACCCCAGGTCCTGGCCTGAAGGCTCCATGCGGTCAGGGGGCTGGTTAGCCCCAGCACTGGCGTGGAGACTCCAGGCCGGCAGGGGGCGCTGCGTTCCGGGCGGGAGGCGCAGAGCGGCTCCGGGCCGGCGGGGGGCGCTGGCGCGCGGCGGCGCGGCGGCCGCCCGGCAGGTGGCGCTCTGGCCGCGGCCGAGGCCCGGCGGGCGGCGGCGGCGGCGGCGCGGCGCTGCGCCGGCTCGCGGGCCTGGGGAAGCGGCAGCGGCGGCGGCGGCGGCGGCGGCGGCGGCGGGACCGGAGGAGGCAGAGCGGCGGCTGGCGGCGGGAGCGGCGGCCCCGGGCGGGCAGGAGCGCGCCAGCCGAGCGCACGGGCCGCGGCCCGCGGAGCCCGCCATGCCGGCGCGGGTCTGAGGCGCGGCGAGTCAGGGCCGAGGCGAGCGGCGGCCGCGCCGGCTGGGCTTCCCGCAGCGGCGCGGCCGGGCCCGAGGAGCGGCGGCCTCGGCCTCCGGCGCAGCCCGGAAATGTCCGGCAGGATCGAGAAAGCAGGTGAGGCGGCGAGGGCCGGGGCGGGCGGTGCGCGGCCGCGGCGCGGGGCGGAGGGAGGGAGGGAGCCGCGGGGCCTGCTCGGGCGCCTCCGCCGTCGCCTCCGAGGCCGCGCAGGCGGCGCCCCGCGCTCTCCAGGGCGCACGGCCGGCCGCAGGCTCGGGGGCCGGGGCGGCTCGGGGACGCGGCCCCGCGGCCGGGGTTCGGGCCCGGCCGGCCGCTCGGCCTCCGCGGGGCTCGCAGACAACGGCTCGGACCCGGGACCGGGAAGGGACGCCCGGCCGCGTGTCCCGGCGGCTGCAACGCCCGAGCCCCGCCAGGCGGCCGCCTCTCGGGCGGAGACAGGGCTGAGCCGGACAATGTGTCATTTCTAACGAGCCCGGGTTTAAATTTAACCAGAAGCGTCTACTTCGGCGGCTTCAAAGGACGCAGCCGGCGGCGGCTGGCATTTCGGGGCTCGGCCGAGGCTTCCTCGGGGCTCCGGCGCCGCTGGGGAAGCAGGGCGGCGGGCGCCAGCCGGGCGTGGGGAGCGATGTCTCCTCGCAAACCTCCTCTCTTTGTGTGCTCCCGGAGATCTCGGGGAGCGGCCTCCCGCCCCCCGGTGTTTGCCTGCACCGGGCACCGTCTCTCCAAGGATGCAGCGAGGCTCGGGGCTCCTGAGCCAGCGACACCTTGCAGGGCGAACCCTTGGGCCCGAGGCGAGGCGGGCGGGCGGGCAGCCCGGGGCTCCCGTGTGAGCAGGGCTGCGGGTCCTGACAGCCTGGGCGACTGACCTGGGGTGCCCCGGAGCGTGGCCGCCGAGCCCGGAAGGCAGGCGCCCAGGGGACTGCGAGGGGAGGTGGCATGGATTTGGAAGTGGCTGGTGCTCCCCAGGTCACACCAGGATACGTTCCTGCGATGCGCCCGGGAGTGGACCCAGAAGGCAGTGCAGCTTGCAGGCTGTGGTTTCAGCACCGGAAGGGCATTTTTTTGTAGCCTTTATTGAGGGTTTTCTATATATCCGGCTCTGTGCTAAGCATTTTAAATGTATCGCTTACTAAACCCTTGCAGATTCCCTGTGAGCGAGAGCAGGGTCCCGGCGTTTCAGGCTCGGGGCCACTCAGCGAGTTCCTGCAGGCCACCCAGCAAGAGAGCAGCGGCAGGGCATCGAGGTTCCCCAGGCGCAGGGCCCTCGGTTCCAGGCGCTGCTTCCTGGGCGCCCTCGTGGGTCTTCGGCCCTTGACCAGTGGCCACGAGTGGCTGCCCTGCACCTGTGCTGTTCCCGAAATATCGTGGGTTAATCTGTGGAGCATGTCTCAGGAGCCCTCTGCGTGGTGGGAAACTTGGGTGATTTGCTTTAAAAACAACAGGAGCAGGGTATGCTTTGACTCAGGGTATGTCCATTGCCAAAACCCCGGGAATCCTGGGAAGGAGCAGGGAAATGAAAAGCACCTGTCATCCCAGAGCTGCTCCCACCGCTCAGACGCCCCGCCCCCGACGGGATGCATCTCCCTTGGCCTTCTCATCACCCGGAGCCCCGAGGCCTGAGGCCACGTTCTGGCAGCACCGTTTCTCCGTGGGCCCTCTCGGGGCACCTCCCTCTGCCAGGCGCTGCAGTGAGGTGCCAGGAGCGGGAAGTGCCTCTCGTCCGAGGCGGGAGAGCCGCTCAGCATCACCTGGCCTGTGGCCAAATGCCCTGTGCTGGTCCCACAGGCAGGGCCCAGGGCAAGGGGAAGGCTCTGTAGGGACCGCAGTTGTGTTTGGCTCTGAAGAGGGGGTACAGGTCCCCGGGGGGAGGGGGAGAGGGCGGGAGAGCAGAGTGCAAGGGGCTGACGGCTGTGGAGAGCGCAGGAGGAGGAGTCTTTGGGGAGAGGCAGCTAAGCAGCGTTCTGAGGGCGCCGGGCCGGGGTGGCCCTGCTGTGGGGCTGGCCGGGGAGTCGGGTCTGTGCGGTGGCTCACCCACAGCCGGCAGGAAGTCGGGAGCGGCCCTGCAGCCAAGGGGGCGCCTTCCTCGGGTCTGCTGGTCCTTGGACGTGGGCGTCCCCTTGCATTCCGACGAGATTCCCAGCTGAGCTGCTGTTGGAGTTTCTAAACGGACCTGCTGGAGAGTTGCCAGCAGAGCGCTCGTGCCAAGGACAGGCCCTTGGGTGCAGCAGGCTCCCGTTAGCCGGTGCGCAGCCCAGGTAGTCACGGAGCCTGACGCCCAGCAGGCACCGGTGCTCGTGTCTGTTGACGTGAAGCAGCAGGAGTGTTGCTCACACGTGCTCGTAAGCCCTTCTTTCTGAATACAGGCCTTGCCCTGCTCAGGTGTTAAGGAACCCAGGGTTTTGGGTGTGAGAGGAAACTCCTCTGTCCATCCGTAGGGCCCTGAGGCGCGCCCATTCTTCCATCCGGACGTCCTTGGTGAGCAGCGGCCTCCTCAGCCTCCGGGAGGTCTTTGGGGCCGCCCTGCTGCGCCTCGGTACTTAGTACTCAGCGGTGCCTGGCCTGGGTGGCGCCCGCCGGGCATTCGTGTTGCCCTCCTGTGAGGCCTGCCATCGCGTCGCAGTGATGGGCAACCTTTGGAGCTTGGTGTGTCAAACTTCGCCAAAACACTGAGCATAACTCGGGTAGTGTGTCACTTTGAGGAAGAAAACATTATTTCGCAAATGTGTCATCCTCAGGAGCAAATGTTTCATCCTCGGCATGCGGCCGCGTGTCATCAGAAATGGCTGCGCGTGTCAGTGCTGACATGCGTGTCATAGGTTCGCCATCACTGGCATAGGGACACAGGAAGGCTGTTCCCAGTCGTCTGCCCCGGGCCTCACGGGATGAGGACACGCTGGGTTCCAGAGGGCTGCAGCGCGGCAGTTTGCTGGCTGGGCCTGTCCATTTCGGCTTGTGGAGGAGGCTGACTGGAGGGCCGGGAAGAAGGGCGGGTGGAGGGGGGCTTTTCTGAACTCTGGTATCTTCACAGATAATGAGGAGGGAGGGGGAGAGGGGAGCCAGAGGGCTAGGGGAGCTGGAATAGGGAGCTCCTGGGTGCGCTTTCGGGCAGAACTGGCCCGGAGAGGGGGCGGGTCCTTAGGAACCCAGAGGGACTGGTCTGAAAGGGAACGTGGCTGTGGGTGGGCACAGTGGTGGTGGGTCTCAGCTGCTCATGCTTCCAGCAAACGGGCGGAGGGAGGGGCTGATGCCCGCACGGTTCCGTAGCGTAAGCAGCTGTTGCCTGTGAGTGGAGGCGACAGACTGGTGGCTGTGGGCTGGATTCCGTCCACAGATGGGTTGTGTTTGACCTGCAGTGTTCTTGGAGAAAAAAGAAAGAATTGATGGCCAATATTTAAAATCAGGAAGTCGGTCAGAAATCTCAGGTTTCTGGTTCTCTTGGAAACTGAGACTCTGGTAGCTCTGAGCCCTGTTCCCCTGCGGCAGCTACGGATGGCCCTATCCTGCCACCAGCCATCACCCCCCCCCCCCCCAGCCATCACCCCCCGCCAGCCATCACCCCCCCCCCCCCGCCAGCCATCACTCCCTGCCAGCCATCACCCCCCGCCAGCCATCACCACCCCCCAGCCATCACCACCCCCCCCGGCCATCACCCCCCCCAGCCATCACCCCCCCCACCCCCCCCCCCCCCCGTTTCCCGCTTGGACCATTGGTATTTGAGTTTGCATCCCCTTTCCTTGGGGAAGCCATTTGCGTTTGTTGGCTTTCCATCTGCACTGAAAGCTTCGCCCCATTTCCTCATTGATTTATTCCTCGATTTCCTGCTTGAGCTTCTCTGTCAGGTGCCGTACGAGGCTCTGGGGACCTCAGCAGACAATGCGGAGGCCCTGGGAGGTCACAAGGGGTCACATCAGCCTTCCGGTGGAGGGTGTCAGGGATACCCCCCCTGAGGAGCGAAGGTGAGCCGTGGAGGATGAGGCCGTTCGCTGGCACAGCGTCGGGGAGAAGAGGGGCTTCACTCTCACTCATGCTCTCAGCTGCTTATCCGCCCCCCCTCCCCCCGCCTCCAGTCATCCAGCACCTCCTCAGGCGTGGAGTTGTTCTCCCTCCCTGCACCTGGGCCCTCCCTTCTGCAGGTGACAATCTTCAATCCTGTCACCCCAGGGCGGGGAAATGCTGGCAGACAAAACAGCCGGCACAGAGACGAGATCGTCACAGACGGGAGTGTCATGACCCGGCTCTGCGTTCCCAGCAGACCACGGTGTGGAGGAGTTTTGCCTTCGGACCTCTGGCAGCTGGGCAGGCTCGGGCCAGGGCAGGTGAAGCGGAGGGCTCACCCGGGCACCCACGCCTGTGGACAGGATTAATACGGTGTCATACTCAAGTGCCATGTTTTTCAAATGGCTGAGGATGCTTTTATTATAATTTAGAAAAATTTACACCAACTGCATTCATAGTAACTAGTTACTATGAATTTTCTCAGAATAAACAGAAAATACATGCACTGTCACATGGGCTGGATCAGCAGTCACTGTATTTTGATCAATTTTTTAAAAATTTAATTAAATTTTAAAATTAAATTAAAAAAATCTTTATTGTTGAAAGTATTACATATGTTCTCTTTTTCCCCCATTGACCTCTCCCACCTTGCCCCACCTCCTACCCCAGGCCTTCACCACTTTATTGTCTGTGTCCATGGGTTATGCATATACGCGTATGAGGTCACTGGTTGATATCTTCCCATTCCCCCCCCCCCCCCCATCAGTTTCTAACTCCTCAAATCTTACACTTCCTTTTTCTCCACCATTAGCAGTCCAGTCCACAAGTGGGACATTTTAGGGCCCCTGGTATCACTCGTCCACTCACTGTTGCAGCAATTACTGAGTCCCTCCTCGCTGGCAAACACTGATGCCTGGCAGTGGCACAGAGCTCGGGAGCCTGGCCTCCCTGGTCACAGTCCAGGGTGACATCAAAACAGTCTTGGGCATTTCCAGTGTCCTGTGGCTTTCAGAGCGCACTGATGGATGCCCTCATCCCTGATCTCCCAGCATCCTGAGGGCTAGAGCAGGGCTGGTTATCCCCATTTTGCCAGGGAAGTTTGGTGACTTGCCCAGGGTCACAGCCCTAGCCCGTTTCTGCCTTTACAGAGCACTGCTTAGAGCCTTTCATGTTGTGAGGACACAGCTTTCTATCTTAATGCTTGTTCCTGTGTCTTTCTTTCTGACCCCCCTCCCCCAAATATTCTTAGTTAAAGTAAGGATGGCCCAGAGTGGTCTTTAGCCTGCATATATTACTAATACTAATAACATTAGCAGTACTGTAAGGAGGTAAGGAATAGCATGAACACTGGCTAAATATGTTTTAAAAAACCAGCCACAGCAACCCCAAATGTTCCCTGGTCTCCTGAGCAGCTGTTGGCAGAGGTGGTTTGAATGGGATTCCTTGTAGCCAGCAGACCTGATAGGAGGCCTATAAAGATGAGTCATTCATGAGCTTGCAGAAAAATCATTTCCCAAATTAGCCCGCACTGTGAGTGCCTTGAACGCAGGCTGCTCTTACCTCAGTCCAGCTGAATGTGTCCCGGTTGCCATAATAAGATGACGCACTGGAAAGAGTAGCGGCCTGGCAACGCTTCCCGCTACCGCACCCACACGGCCTCCGGCTGGGCGCCCTGCTGCTGGGACAGGTGTTCCTCTGACTCCACCCACCTGGCCCCAGAGGCTGCTTTATAGTTCAGACACAAACAAAACCCACACTCGGTGAATTTCTAGGGGAACCCGAGCCCTGACCTGCAGTCATTTTAGTTTCTGGTCAGTTGTTTTAGACCAGCTGACTAATAATCTGAGACCTGGCATTGTGACCGTGAGCAGTTCTTTCCCTTTTCTGGTCTCATTTTCTCCATCAGTGCCTTAAGCAGGAGGAACTCGAAAATTGGTGCTTCCCCATTTGTGTGTGATGTTTTAAAGCAGTAGCTCCTCTCGTACACCAGAAGGCCGTTAGGTAATGGGTAACGGGAGCCACTCTGGGCTCAGCTGTGGCCCCTGAGGCTCCTGCATGGTCCTCCATGAGCACAGTGTGAAAACCACTTCCTGGATGCTCTTAGCCTCCTCCACCCAACCGACTTCCTCGGACTCTGTGCCTTCTCTTCGCCCAGCAGGCAGTTAAGTCCCTGGGAAGGCCCCAGATAAACACTTTGGGTAGAATCATATTGTTTAGCTCATTCAGAAACCAAGCCTCAGTTTCCTTTCTACAAGTTAAAAATCAGCTAATAGAGTTTTAAGTATAAGACCATTAGCTCCATGAGGGAGGTGCCTGTCTGGTCGGCCATGGGCTTCCCACCACTGCACCGAGTAGGTGCTCAGTGACGCCTTACCAGAAGAAGGAGTGAAGTTAGTTAGTCCTGTCATAGAATGAGCTTAGGTTTCTGACTCCAACTGTCAAAATTGTCTTCAAATGGAGCTTCTGGGCTTTGAATTCCAGTTTGTATGTTTCTGGGTGAATTAGCAGCACCAGTACTCCGGTCAGGATATGCAGTTAGTTGGGGTCTCTCTGTTACCCATATACATTCTGAGGCGAGGCCACGACCAAGTTCCCAGAACCCTGGAGAGAGCTCCAGGGCGTGCTGAGAGACTGAGCCCCTGCGGCCCTGGCTCGGCAGCTGCCTCTGGTAGAGACCGCTTGGCTCTGGGGGGAGGGTGGGGGCACAGCACCCAGTTCTCTAGGCACCGCTCCTTTCCCTGCAGCAGCTGCCATCCTGCCTCATTCACACACCAGGGCACATGCCAGCTCTGCCAGCCCGCCGCCCGGCCAAGCACCAGGGGAGGAGTCCCTGTCGCCATTTCTTATTTTCTTCAGGTGGCCTCAGTGTCATTTAGGACTAGCTCCCTGCACCATCAGCTCTCTTTGAGGGTCTGAGAGAGGTAGCTGTCGGGGTTCCCTGACTCCCCCTTTCTTCTTTGTCAAGGGCCTTAGGAGAGTCTCTCTTGCCCGTTCCTCATCCTTCGTGAGCGAAGATGCAGTGGAGAGCCTTCCCTAATGGATGAGGAACCTGGTCTGGTCCCCGCTGGTCACAGTCCTCTTTGTCCCCACTCCCAGCCTGTGGTTGGGCCGTGGATGATGGTCTCTGAACCCGAGTCCTGACCTGCAGTCTGGACCGCCCCTCCCTAAAGCTCTGGGCCTGCTTCACCACGCTTAGCCCTCGTCCCAGCCGTGTCTGAAAGGTGGTCTTTCTCCTGCTTTCCTTGGCTTTCTGCCTCCACACACTCACTCTACTGCAAATGCAGCTTTGTGATCGGGAAACACTGCCCTGCTTCTCAAGCAAAGAAGTACGGCCTGTCTATCGTGGCGGGGGGGGGGGGAGGGGGAGGCAGTTAGGGGGACACGGGGGGGGGGGGGGGCACTTCCCGAGGCTGCGGACAGAAGGGTGGAGTCCAGGCGTTTCTAGCTTTCAAACGTTTATGCCATTGGTGTGAACTTGACAGTCAAGGCTCCCAGCCATGCTGTTCAAAGCCAGCCCACCGTCCCCCTGAGCTTTGGGAGAAGACAGGGTGGATGTGGAATGAGAAGAGAGGAAGGACAGCAGGGATGACCACTGGCCGGTGTATTTTTGTTTCATCCCAAGAGACCACCTCCGTTTCTCCTTGCAGAGGCGACGCAGTATTAATTAAACCTTCTTCTTCAGCACCGAAGGCGCGATACTTTGGTTTTGTGGCAGTTCCAGGGCCTCGCAGGCAAGGAACTTAAAATTCCGTTGAACCCTACAAGCGGCGTGATTTTTAGACCCTTCACACCCCCCTTGATTAATTTTCGCAATCAAGGTACATTCAGAAAGGCTGGAGTTTCGCTGTGCAGTTCCTCGGCCTGTGCTGCCCTGTGCTTTCCTGATTGGTGCGAGCGGACGAGCGTGGCCTCCTTGCTAGTTAGTTCCTACGGTCGGTTCAGACAGCTGTTTGCAGAGCTGAGCCCAGTCAGCTCTCTTCACTTTGTCTAGTCATTTGGTCCTGGAGCGACAGAACCTCTCCCCGAATTAGCATGACCGCACCCCTGTGCTTCTGCCCCAGCTTGTCCAGGCACCTTACAAATATTAATTCTCTGAGCTCATCGGAAACCAAAGGCAGATTGAAAGCATGCTTCCCTGCGTGATCTGTCCTTGGTTTGTTCATGAGGAGCTGTCTCTATTATTACCCTAAATGTGCAAGGTTGTAGAATGCAAAAAAGGAATTGGGCCAGAGACCTGGACTACATTCAGCCCGTGTTGCAGGGAACCCAGAGTTCCCTGGTCCCGGCTTGGTGGGTGAAATGTGCGTACCAGTGAGGAAATCGTGTGGCTGAACCATCCGGGGCACGTGTGCATCACTGTCTCTGAGGATGCTTGGAACTGTGGCCTCTTCAGGTGATGGAGAGAGAACTGGCCGGAGTGTCTGGCACTGCCGCAGGCCCGGTGTCTCCTGGGCAGGCCTCGGTCCCTTCCTGGACCTTGAACTGCAACACTGCTTCCTGAGCTTTTTAAAGATCCCAAGTCCTGCTTAGGATCTGATGGAAGCTCGTGGACTCTGCCCCCAGGGAGAAAGATTCATTTACGTGTGGATATGGTTCTATGAACTCTAAATTCCTGCTATTATATGATGCATAATAATTTACAAACTCCCCCGGTCTTGGAAAGCTCAAATGGAATCTTGGGCATCTGAAGTAATCAGGATTTGATTTCTCCTGGTTCACCCAGACCTGAGTTCAGGTGCTAGTCAGTAATTATACTTTCCTGGAGTTTTGTAAGGATTTCATGAGATGATGCTTGCACGCTGCTTAGATAATGCCTATGTGGGCAAAAGGAGAAACCTTTCCCCTTCTGGAAGAGAGTATTTTTAATTTACGTACAGGAAGATGGGACTCTGTGGGGATGTACAGTTCTCCGAACGTGAACTCACTTGTAGTTTTGTGAAGCTACTAGCACACGAGGACTGAGATGGATCCTGTCACTCAGGGCGGGGAATGCTGGCTGCCCCCTTGCAGCCACGCTCTTTCCTCACTCCTGGCTCCTGGCAACCATCTGTTTTCCACTCCTGTAGTTTTGCCTTTTCCAGAATATAATATGGTATCAGCTTGTGGAAATGTGCTTCTTTTACTCAGCAATACTGCCTTGGAGACTCATGAAGTTATTGTGTTGTTGTTTTTTATCGGAAGTTTCCTTTTTATAGCTGAGTAGTATTCCATTGCATGGACATAATCAGTTTATCTGCATGGAATTTGACTTTGGTTAACTAGCTCTGTTTCCTGGAAATAGATAAGATGGCAGTTGACCAACAAAAATCAAACAACCCAATTTAAAAACCTGAGTAGACATCTCTAAAGAAGATATGCGAATGGCCAACAAACACATGAAAAGATGCTCAACATCACTGATCACTAGGGAAGTGCAAATCAGAACCACAGTGAGAGCCCACCGCACACCCATTAGGATGGCTCCTTTCAAAAGAACAGAAAGTAACAAGGGTTGACAAGGATGTCTAGAAACTGGAACCCTTGTGCACTGGTGGAATGTAAAATGGTACGGCCGCTGTGGAAAGCAGTATGGCGGCTCCTCACAGAAATGAAAAATAGAGCTACCATATGATCCCGCAGTTCTTCTGAGCACACACCCAGAAGAAATGAAAGCCAGGACTCAGAAAGGAATTTGTCCATTCATGTTCACAGCATTATTCACAGCCAAAAGGTGGAAGCAGCCCAGGTGTCCACTGATGGAGGATAGGGGAAAAAAATGTGGTTGATGCACGAAATGCACTATTTCCACCCTTAAAAAAGGACAATCTGACACCTGCTTCAGCATGAATGAGCCGAGAGGACATTATGCCAGTCACAAAAGGAAAATACTATACAAGTCCGCTGGTGTGAATGAGATACCTAAGATTAATCAGAGTCATAGAGACAGAAAATACTAGTAAGTACAGTGGTGGTTGCCAGGGGCTGCAGGAAGGGAGAATGGGGAGTTAATGTTTAACACATAATTAATGTTTAAGTTCAGTTTTGCAAGACAAAAAGAGTTCTTGGTAGTAACACAACAGTATGAACGTACTTATTCTGAGATGTACTTAGTAAGAGCACACTCTTAAAAATAGTTAAGAATGTAAATTTTATGTTATGTATATTTACCACAATTGGTAAAAAATTACCATGGGCAACAAATACTTTTCAATATTTACATCATCATTATTTAATCTGAAGTATATTAATACAATAAATTATATTAAAACATTAAAAACATGATGACATATGACAGCTGTATTACTGGGAACCAGTGCGTATGGTCTAATTAATTCACCTGGGCGGGGACAGTAGGAGAACTGGGAACACCTGGCGGGACAGGCACTCTGCGCCTCTTGAGCGCAGTGACTCCTGCAATTAAGCGTGTCCCTGGAGCGGTCCTGTGCGGTGAGGAGATGCTGGCTGCTGTGGGCAGGACGCTTTGAAGCCAGGGTGGATCCTGGGCCCACCAGATGTGGATCTCGTCCCTTTGGACCTGAGCTCTCAGCGGTGCTGGGCTCCTTCGTGGACCCTCACAGGGTACCGTCCAGAGCTGCCCTCTGGCAGCCTTGGTTCCTGTCCTGTATCTGTCTAAGTAGGTTGGTGCCAAGAGGGGCTGAGGAAGGACAGGGGCCTAAAGAGCCCGGAGCCTGGGGCGGGGGGTAGCCTGGCACATAGGAGTGCTTACCGCATGTCAGCTGTTAACGGAGACTCTGGGACTCCGGGTGGCTTCCACGAGAGGCTCTGCCTGGATCCCCCGTCGGCACGTCCTCTCGGGTTAACAGCACAGATGGCACTTACTCCAGCGCTGTTTGCAGGGTTCCGGGCTGTTGGCCACAGGCGTGAGACAGTGTCACTGACTGGGAGGAGGGGAAGAGAGAGGTTGAGCTCTGAATCAAGGCCCAGAAGCAAGCTCAAGTCTCCAAGAATTTGAAGGTCGCAGAGCCTGCCCGGTCGTGATTGCCATGATGGGGTCTCTGGTCCCAGGAGTATCATTAACCCGTTTCTGTATGAATCTTGGATGGAAGGCAGTTACTGTGTTTTTTTGATACCACAGCACCAACACATAATACTTCCCAGGAAAAAAGGAAAAATAAAATACATTAGCAAGATAGACTATAAAACAGTGCACTGATTTCAAAAGTTGAACTGAAGAGGTACACATCTTAGAATCAGGGAATTCAGTATGAAACGGGCGCATTCTTTCAGCTGGTTTCTTGAGCGCCCACTGTCTCCAGTTCCCGGCAGAGGTGCTGGGATCATGGGATGGATAGACCAGTGCTCCTGCCCTCAGGGCGCTCACGGCGACTGGCCGGAGCTCTCCCTCCAGGCGAGACGGGGCCTGTGCGCGAAGAGTCCGTCTCTGGAGTTCGGCTTAGGAATGTCGCTCTGTCCTGGCCTCACAGTTAGATGTCGGCCAGCAGAGGACCATTACCTGAGGATCACTGTGCTCATGTAGACGGTGACAGATGGGGTGATGATCGCACGTCCTGGCTTCACCTGCTGTCCTGGCAGTTATTAATAGCACCCGCCTGTCACTCAAAGGCGCCCTGGTTTGGATAAGGAAACACTCGGGGAGGAGCCATTTACCACCCTGAGTTCCACCAGCTTGTGCTGGGGAGGGGCTTGGTCTGCCGCGAGAGAGCTAACTCAGGACGTGCCTGTTCCAGCCCAGGCCAAGCCCCTCGAGTCCGCAGGAGGGCCAGCTGAATGGGGTTTGTCCGTTCTCCCTGTGAGCAGAGAAGGAAATTACTGTTTCTCACTTAAAAAGGTTTTTCTCTCAATTCCAGGTGGAATTGACAAAATTGGAGGCGCGGCCTTCTCCCTTTCATGGCCTGCAGGCGGGATTTAGTTCTTGGCCCAGCCCTGACACACGTGACTGCCTTTCTTGGGGGCGTGCTCTGGAACTGGAGGTGGGGGGCGAGTTCGAACCCCTTGTAATTTGCAGGTTAGGTTGGACCCCGAGAAAGATGGCCTGGCCGACTTTACAGTCCATTTCTGTAGAGTGTCATTTTAGTCCTGCCTGGACAGAGAAACAAAGCAGCCTTGTTGGGGATACAGTATCAATGTTCAGTGAGGATTAGTACTTTGTTGTTGTTGACACACCCCTGCCAGAAAGAAGGCAGCTGGCTGACTGTGGAAAAACACCGGCCTGGGGGTCAGCGATGTGGGTTCCCGGCCATCTGTGAGAGCTTGGGGCCATGTCTTCCCTCTCTGGGCCGCAGTCTCCTCATTTCAGAATGAGAGGGTTGGGCTAGCTCTGTGGTTCTTAGCCTTTTGGAAATCTTTGAGACGCTAATCAAATGCCGTGGAAAGGCCCTGCCCCCTCTGGCCTTCTCCCATCCACATACCGCCAGCTACACAGGGCCTTGGCACATGCTCTCCTGCCTAGAATGCCCTTCACCTCTGCTTGGTCAGCTCATGCTCAGCTTTGAGCCTCAGCCTTCCCTGACCTCCCAGGTTAGATTAGGTCACCCCGCTAGATGTGTTCCCCTACCCGGAACTTCTCAGCACTGATCGCAGGGGAAACTAAGTAATTCTTCGTGCATGTTATCCGACTCTCCCTACGCCCTGGCGTTCTGAGGCTGTGGCTACGAGCACGGCGCAGAGAATCCGACCTCTGCTTCCTGTGACACACTTCGAGAGCGGGCCTTTGCCTTCGATGATTTCCTCCAGGGCTGCGCAGGAAGTCACTTCAAAGTCGGGTCTCTTTGGCCCCAGAAGATTGGCTACCAGCCTTTCTGCCTCCGTGCCCTGCGGGCCTGACCTCCAGGCTGATCGTTCCCGTTTGTTTATGTTCTGGACTGAGCTGGAACTCCCACTTGGAACATTCCCACAGTGCTTGGCGCTTCCTCGTATTGTTGTATTTTCTCTGGAGGGGAAGTGACCAACATCAGACTTTCCTCCCAGCAGACACATTCCATGCACAAAGCCTGTGGCAGCTACTGGGCGCCCGGCGAGAGCCCGCCTGTCTCGTGGCCTCTGGGGGTGAACGTGCACACACAGCGACCGCTGGCCTTCCCCTTCTGAGCCTTCATTTCTGTTGCCTTACTCTCCCTCAAGAAGCGAGCTGCGCCTTGCAGGACTCCCTGGTTCGGCTGTCTTCTGAACCCTGCACTACCTTGTGCGGAGGGTAGGGCTCTCTGAAACGTTTCAAACCGCATTAGCCACAATGTTACCTCCCTGGTTTATGTCACTTTCCACAATCAAAATGTTATTACCATGGAACAAAGGTTTGTAAGTGAAATTTCATTTTATTTGCACTCAGGGAATGAGCTAGTTACCAGAATGCTGCAGTGGGCCTTACGTGATGTGGAAAAAGGATCCCTTGTAAGGGTGAAGATTTTTCTTTTCTTTTTTTTTTTTTTAATGTATTCCATTGATTTTCTACAGAGAGGAAAGGAGAGAGATAGAGAGCCAGAAACATTGATGAGAGAGAAACATCAATCAGCTGCCTCCTGCACACCCCACACTGAGGATGCGCCCACAACCAGGGTACACGCCCCTGACCAGAATCGAACCCGGGACCCCTCAGTCCGCAGGCCGACGCTCCATCCACTGAGCCAAACCGACAGGGCTGAAGATTTTTCTTTAATGTATTGCATCTAAAGCTGGATGTTTATATACAATAAAATAATATAAACCGCAACAGTAGCTATTCTGTAAGTTTCTGCTGAATGTAAGCAAGTTTTAAACATCATCTTTAATCTCTAAACTGCTTTATGAAGTAGGTGGCACAGTGGTACACATTTTACACAGGGGAAAAGTCAGGTCCAGAGAGGTAACTTCTAGCTCAGAGTCGCCCAGCTGTGAAGTGCCCCAGAGACTCAGGCCAGCTGTCCTCCAAAACCAGCACCTGCCCACTGCTCTACCTCCTCTGGCCACGAGGAAGCAGATTTCCTAGCCAAGGAGAAAAATTCTGGGGCTGGACCTGGCTAAGTATGTAGTCTTGATGCACCCCCCACCCCCACCCCACCTGCAGTCTCATCTGTAAGGTGTGGGAGGGGCTTGTTGGGGTTAGTGACTTGGGGCTTGTGACAGTAATGCCGCTAGGAGTGACTTGGCCAACGTGGTGAAATGCCATCTGACCGAAAGCAGTGCCTGCACCCACAGCATCCAGCCATGTGTGCGAGGCATGGCAACACATCGGACTGGCCGCCCAGTGAGCGCTCACTTCTGGGCGCGTTTCCTTTCACTCATCTTATCCGTGAGAGTCCCAGGTTGTCTCCGGAGGTGCCCCTGAGATGGGTCCCTTGCCCAGTTTGGATTGTGAACATAGTCACCTTGGAGATGACTTTAACAGACACTTTCCCAAGCTGGGGAGAGCAGGCTGTTTATCTTCCCCACCCCCACCCGTGCCCGCCGCAGTCACGTTGGGAGGCCATGATCACCTGAGAAGCAGTTGAACCGCAGGCTCTTTTCAAACTGTTCTCTCAAGAAAATGTCCAGTTTGTTTAGAAGGTTCGTTAGTAAATCAGTTGTTTGGGACTTGGGATGCATTTTCTCAGGGCACCAGTTAAGAGTGTGACAGCCCCCAGCCAAGGAAGGGCAGAACCAGGCTTGAGCCCAGTCCCCAGCTGTGACCTGTTGTCCTGGTGCACAGGCACCGGAGAACTGGCCCAAACACCGCTGCTGACTTCAAGGGCTTTCCACACTCATAGGGGAAGTGGCAGGATAGGGACGAGACCCCAAGGCGGGAAACGGCCTGCACTGAGGGCCGGGGGCAGTGGAGGAAACAGGCCCCCACTCCTGGCTCTTGCAGGGAGGAGAGTTTCTTTATGAATTAGAAAGTCTGGTTACCCCGTTCTTGGGGGTAGGGCAGTCAGTGTGTGTGTGTGTGTGTGTGTGTGTGAGAGAGAGAGAGAGAGAGAGAGAATTCTCATTTGTTCATTTGCTTATCCCTTAGTCCACCCATCTGTTTGTTCAACAGCTATTAAGCACCTACTGTGTGCAGATATTCTGCTAGTGCTGGGCGGCATGTGTTCAGAGCATTTGGTAAGTCGTTTGCCAAATGTCTGTAATTAAAACTTTCTTTAGGTGAAAGGAGACATTAAGATGCAGGTTTCTAAGTAGAGCCTTTTTGATCTGTTGTGCTTTTGCAAATGTATTGAACTTCATGTCTCGTGGAAGAAATGAGGTCAGCTGTCATACCGGGTTGAAAACTTGCTTAAGGAAAATTGTTATGGTATTTAGAAGGAAACTGAAATCTTCCAATGTATGGAAAGGGTGGGTGATTACTGGTGGGGGTGGGGTGGGGTGAGTTGAAATTGGGTGTTTTACCAGCTGTTGTGTTCCAGTGGCCCCCTCTGGTGTGGTGGGACTTCGGGCCCTTGATCTTTCCGGTTGGTGTTTGCAGTTTGGTTGGAGGAGAGCTGGGCGGTGCAGTGTGAGGGAGGGCGGCTGGCAGTGGGCCTCACGTGCTCTCTCCTGCCCTTCACTGGAGGAGTGGGATAGACCTCTGCTGCTGCTTGCTTTTCCAAGTTCGGAATCAGAGGCTGTGGTCTTGAAACGTGGTTTCTAGATCGTAGATCAAAAGATGAGACCCTGAAGTGCACGCAGAGGTTTGGATTGGGCTTCATTCATGTTCATGCTGTCAGGATGATTCCTCTCTCCCCGGGGACCAGCCGGGCTGGTGCCAGGAAGGCCAGGGCACCTAGGAGCTGTGACGGCACACCGAGCACAGGCATGCGTGTCACATGTATCCCGAGCCTGTTCGGTGCCTCTTACACTCGGTCTCTGGGTCCTGTGGGTCTTTGGGGAAATACTGTCCCTAAGTTTTATTCTAGTTCTATAATTAGCTTGAATATTATACCACCCAACCCCAATAGAATGAAATTCCCTTTGATTGTTTGCTGGTGGCTGAATTGATTGAAGCCAGAAGTCTGCCATCTGAGCTAATATAATTTCCAGTCTAAGATTATACAAATGTTGACGATACGTATTTACCAAAGGATTCCTCAGTGTCAGGCAGCATGCTAAGCACTTCATACACATTTTCTTTTGTTGGATCCTCATAATAGGAGGCAAGACTGGAATTATGCCCATTTAACAGATGAGGAAACTGAGACTGCTATGCTCAGTTGGTAAAACCAGTGGCAGAGCTGGGATTTGAACCAGGTGGTTGGCCTCCGGGCTTACCTGCTGTGTGCTCCAGGGCATTCTTTAAGAGCTTTTCTGACCATAAACTCTGAGATTGAAATCAATGAAATCTCTCAATCTACCTTGACATTGTCTTTTTTTTTTTTTTTTTTTTACCAAAAAAAGGATATGATTTTATGCCCTTCTTTTGTCCCAAGAAACCTGTTCAAAATATAGAGGTGCAATACTTCCTCCAGAAAAATTATGTCCCAACTGGAGTGGGAGGTTAGAGCTTGAGATTACAAACTCTTCGCTGAGTCTGTCCTCTGTGGTCTTTTCTTCTTTGGAAACGGGTGTAGCTTGCATGTTGGTGTTTGTTTGTTTTCCCTTGGAAACGGCACTAATGAATCAGTTTGCCTTCTCTGACGGAACTCCCTTGTGATGCACCCTGGCCTGAGTGAGAACCTTCAACAGAAGGCGTGCCCCGAGGCTCTGTGTGACAGCGTTTCTCCCGTGGCACTCCCAGAACTGGTCCATTTTTAACCTCCATCTTTTTGATCACCTGACGCCCCACTCAAGAAAAGCGGTATTGAAAGTGTTTGAAAATACAGTTCATTCTCTGAGGCGGCCGCTGTGCCCATGAGTAATAGTGTCAAAGGAAGGCCAAAGAAAGAGCTGCTTAATATAGACCATTACTGAGGCCCACCGATGGGTGCAACGAGCCTTTTCTTCCGATTTCCTCCCTGGAAGTAGACGGGGTTGGAAAGGCAGGAAGCGAGGACCTTCCAGAATAAAATTCAGGTTTTCCTTGTAAGGGTTGCGATGTCGCAGAGATGAATCAGCCCGCTTTCCGCTGCTGACTCGGTGCTGCTGGGTGTTCAGCAAAGACATCCGGGCTTGAAGGGCTCTGTGATCTGGCGTTAGAATGGGCAACGCTGTTGAGAAACAGGGGCCCCTGCACCGCAGCCAGCTGTGTCCCTGGAAACAAGGTAAGAAGCCCTGGGCTCGTCTCCAGGAAGAAGGAAGGTGACAGCCTTCGGTGGGGATATTTGGACCCAAAATCAGAGCTAACCTGCCTGGGGCAGTACCTTCAGCTCAGCATAGGTTAAAGAAAATTAACAGGTATTTCTAAGGAATAAAATGGCTCGTGTCTCAGTACGATCACATGGCGCAGTGTAGCACCTGTCTGTTGGTTAAAAACTTTTAGATTAAAAAAATATTCCATGTAAATATTTTTATATTCAGGAGTTTGACTCTTTTGTGAGTTTGCTGTAGAGAATGTTATTAATAGCTTTTAGATATATAGACCCTTTCTTTAAGGATTCAAAGTACCTTCTGTAAAAGAATCTCATTTACCCAGCCCGGCCACCCATGATGTGGGTCAGCGGCATCTGGTAACACCTCCTCTGTCTCTGAGGTCTGTCTCAGTTTTGAGGTGGAGGGAGCCAGCGGGGCACAGAGCAGCACTTGGTGCCCCTGGAGCTGCGGGCCGTGCAGCGTGTCCCGGGGCAGTTGCGTGTCCCAGGGCACCCGCTGCCCGTTTCACTGTTGTTAATCCAGCAGACCAGCAGCAGTGGGCAGACCCAGCAGGCATGCCAGACTGTCAGAATGGTTCCCTCGGGACTTCAAGCTCTGGCTCTTTTACCTCCACTTGACACACAGAAAAACAAAAAACCCAGAGCCAGCACTTGACCTGCAGCAAGACAGTTTGCCTGCTACTGTGTGGATGTGTGCTGATGTCGGGAAAATAAACTGAAGAAAATGCTGCGTTTGTGAAGAGTGGTCTTCTGAGGTCAGAGTATGGATCATTTGTTTTAAGGGAAAAGTAGATGGGAGGCTAATTGGTAAGTTTCGGCCCCTCTGACTTCCCATTCTTTGTCCATCCAGGTACGCTGACAGAGGTATTTTTAGTGGCCCTTGATCAGATTCTTGTTTGGCTAGAGCAGTGATAACACATTGGGGAAGTTCAGGAACTTTGACTATGAACTGGGTAGTAGATGATGTTAGGAACCATTGCTAATTTTATGATGCACAATAATGGTAATGAGTCATGTAGGAGAACGTTCTTTTTTGGATAGTCATGCTGAAGTATTTAGGAGTGAAGGGTTATGCTGTCTATAATTTTATTCTAAAATGATTCAGGTCAGTGAATGAATACATACATACACACATACTTACAGATAAGCAACATGGGATAAGTTTAGCAAGTGTTAGAATCCAGGTTAATGGGTCTATGAGGTTTGTTATATATATTTAAATGTATTTTACTTTAAAACAAAAACCAAAAACCAGTTGCTGGCTAGGACAGCATAGCAGCACCCTTCAGGAGAAGGGGTGGTCGTCACTGAGGGGGTCGTGTGCGCACGCTCCGTCAGCACCACGTGGGCTGGTGCTCTGGCTGCCAGAACAGCACTGGCCTTGATCCACTAGCGCCAGAGCACCGCTTTGTAACAGGCGTTTAATATATTTACTTACTGTTAGATTACCTCTAGTTTTCCTCAGAAAATGTCTCGGAGTTAAAACATCTTAAAATTTCCGTTGCAGAAGATGGATTTACGACAGAATTAAAGAAAGCTTTGTGGTTTTTGTTGTTATGATGTTTAGTTGCATTCCGTAATTTTAATGAGAGCAGTTGTAGGGCCGCTGTTGATAGTGGCGATTTCAGGCTCCACAGTGACAGCGGCGGGGGGGGGGGGGGGGGGGGGGGGCGGGCGGGGGTGAGAAGAGCAGCTCGTTGCCCCCGATTTCTAAGTCTTCGTGGTCCCGATGCCAGGAGCATGCCTCTGCCAGTGTCGGGGTTTGTTTGCGCAGGTCAGACTCTGGGACGGCACTTTGTCTCCCAGCCAAAGTCCATCAAGCCCTGCCAGGGACCCACAGTAACAGGGGTGTGTCCTTCAAAGTTTATCTGTTTGTCGCTGTCTCTAAGGGTTGTTTATGTTTTAGAAATTTGATTTTAAAGCAATATTTGGAAGCCAGATTTAATTAATCCTAGGCACCACCCTCACCCTGACCCTGACCCTGAGTACATATTCCTCAGTCTACGCTGCACGAGGTTGTGAATCTCAGCGGATGGCTGACGGCCCCAGGGCCTGCAGCATGGTGTCAGCCTGCTTTAGGGGCAAGTGAACGGTAAACTGAGCACGTCCTCATGTGCATTTGCTCCGGGAAGCTGGGACGGCCAGGCTGCCCTGACTTCTGTTCAGTGGCCCTATGACTCATTGACCCAGACGCCTCAGAAGACACACTCTCAATCTCAATCTCTCTCTCTCTCTTTCTCTCTCTCTCTCTCTCTCTCTCTCTCTCTCTCTCTTTCAGAAATAATTTGAAAGTTGCTTACAGTGGTCATTTTGGCTTTGGGGACTACAACAAGGGCAGAGAATTTCCTTGGGAATTAAAAATTGCAGCAGTAATTGCAAATTGAATTGTTATCTCCTTCAGAAATCCCAGCAGCTCCGGGCCATACCAGCCTGTTAAATGGAAATGTTAGTGATTTGCATGTTTGTACACAGTTGGGTGTGAGCTAACCAAATTAACACCCTTCAGTGGAAGAGCTGACTATGCAAAGTGCCTTTCCCTGGCCGAGCTGATGGGTCTGCAATGCTGGGAAGGAGCTTGGCTGGGCGAGGTGGGGGAGGGGAGGGGTGGACTGTCGAGAGGCAAGGATTTGAAGGATTTCCACGTGCTCCTGGGACCCGGTGCTATAGGGGCAGTTTTATGACGGGTTGGATTCCAGTCGGCAACGGTGTTTAGACTTGCCTCTGCAGGCTCGGTGGTGAGGAAGCCTCTGGGGCTGCTGGGCGCCTGTGTGCCAGGTAATTAATATGAAGGCTTTTCTGGCCAAAGCTGGAGCTGGCCCCCCCACCAGCTAGTTTCTGGTCTTTATCCATTGCTATGGGCCGCGGTGGTGTCTGGTATCCACCGCTCAGGCAGCACTCCAGAGCGTGCGCGGCTTTCTAGCCGTGTCTTGGTCTCTGCTTAAGATTAATAATAACACATCCCTCAAAGCACCCTTGCAAGAATTAAATGAGATCATTCATGTAAAGGGGTCATAGCCTTTAACATTCAGTAAGCACTCAGTGATTAATAGTAACTCGTATCATGCATCCCAACTAGCAGTGTGCATTTCATTAACGCTGTTTCCTTCTCTCAGTTGAAGGGAACACATGCCAGATGATCTCAGAGGTGTCTTTGCAGTCTGTGAATCAGTGCCCAGCAGCTGTGGCCTCTGCCACTAATACCTGCGTGCTCCCCAGATGTTCAGGACCTGCAGAAGGCATCATTCTGTTGAGCACCATGGTCACGGGGGCTTTTTATGGTGAATTTCTTTGAAAACGGTTATTGCAGGATCAGACATAATTGAACTGTTCCTAGTGAGCTAAAATATTAAACTAACCAGCACAATCCATTTTCCCATTCTGAGTACAGTGGTGTTGAAATGTTGTTTTTCCCATAGTTACATAGTGGTGAAGAACATGGCCTCTGGAGCCTGGCTGGCCATGGTTGAATCCTTGCTCCTCTGTGTTCTAGTTGGCTCGTCTTGGGCCGGTTACTTCACTTCTGGGCCTTAGTTTCCTCATCTGCATATAGTACCTCATGGGGTGGCATAAAGTGCTTAAAACAGTGCCCGGCACGAAGTAAGTGCTCAGTAAGTGTTTATTATTGTTGTTATTCTTAGGTTAAATACAGAGAAATTGCATTTTATTTTAGTTGTAAAAACGTTACATTAAAGAAATATTTTGAAAATATGGACAAAATGCAAAGAAGAAAATGCATGTTGAGTGTCTGAATCTAAAGAACCTAAAACCGAGTGAGCAGAAGTATTAGCTGTGGGTGTTCACCGTCTCCAGAGCATTGCACATGTATGCATGTTTCATGTCGCTGTATCATGTGCAAATCGTTTCTTTGATTTCGTGCCTCTGTGTGGTCTTCATAGCTACTGTGAAGGCTGTAACAACCCTCATGCTGGTGTTCCATACGTATTAAGTCACCCACCTGCTGCTGGATATTGGAACTACTTCCCCTATTTGCTGTTGTAGGGAAGGCAACAATGCATAGCTTTACTCATATACTAGAGGCCTGATTCACGCAGCCCCGTCCTTCTGAAGGTCATCCAGAAGGACGTCCGGAAGGTCGTTTGGCTGTCCGGTCTAATTAGCCTATTACGCTTTTATTATTATAGATATTTGTGATTCCACTGGATGATTCCTTAGGACAAGTTCCCAGGACATTTTCATGAGTGATGGTTAAACATATCAGTTAGCCATAACCACATCGGCATTGAGTATTATCATTTTGAAATTGATTCTCTTGTAAAACTTAAACTGTATTTATTAATTCTATAGTGGTGAGTTACTTGATGGCATGGGGCTCAGAGAAAGGGCATGGGAAGTTCAAACGCCATTATCAGTGCTAGGAATCTATTTTTGTTTCAGAATCAACACACACACGCACACACACACACACACAGTCCTTTGCATTGGACTTGGTTCAATCTCATTCAAGTGCTGTGTTTCATAGAAAAGAGGTATGAGACTTTACTTGAAGATACCGTTTACCATCACAACTTTTGTCTTCTGCCTCCCAGGGAGCAATGATTATTAAGTACTTTAATTTTCTCACATGAAGGGGACAGAGTGAGCCCAGATGTGTTATTAGCACTGTTAGCGTGATGCTTACGTTAGGCAGTGTGACTGATGACCCAATGTGACTAATGACCCCACTCTTCCTCTTCGCCACTTCTCTTGAGGGCTGGTTCCTTACCATTTTCCCCAGCTTCTTGTACATGACGGGGCACCAACTCGTTGTTATTAAAATAGATATCCTGCTATTAAACAGCTTAAGAGGGTGGTTTAAATAGACAACTGCAGAGCATCAGGGTGTTAGAATAAATGCCATGAACAAAGACGATGCCTGCGCCTCTTCATTGGTGAGGTTCGGGGCCATGTTTGGAAGTGGCCATAAAGAGGGTTCGGGGTAAGAGAGGTGTTCAAAGCGAAGGTTATGTGACATGCTGACGGAATCATAGTCTTGAGCTAGAAAGGCATGGTAAACAGGTTCTAAAATGATTCCTTAGTTTTACCAATGAAGAAAGTGAGGCTTAGAGAAGTAAAGCAACTTGTCTAAAGTCCCGCTGCTAGTCTGGTGTCTCCTGTGGCAGGACAGTAAAATAACAGTAATTAATAAGGTATGTAATATGGCACTGGGCTGGTGGCTCGGTTGAGCATCGTCCCGTGCACCAAAAGGTCACTGGTTTGATTCCTGGTCAGGGCACATACCCAGGTTGCGAGTTCGATCCTTAGTTGGGGTGTATGTGGGAGGCAACCGGTTGATGTTTCTCTTTCACATCAGTGTTTCTCTCTCTCTCCCCCCTTCTCTCTCTCTAAAATCAATAAAAACATTTTAAAAATGAGGTATATAATATTAATACAAAACATACAGCATATTGTATGTGTTATGATTATATATTTTATAGGTCTATATTTGCATTATAGAATAAATGTTTAGTACACTATATACATATTTTATGTACAGCTATCAAATACACAGTATATAATGACACAATAATACATGTAATAGTTATACAGTACTAATAGATTGGTCTATAATGCTGCAATATGGTGAAAGCTCACTGTATGCCAGGCGTGGTGCTAAGAGATCGGCTGTACCTTGAGGGCTTCCATAGTCGGTGTTTTGTTAAGTGAAAGATCAGATGTAGGAAATGGAAACCATCAATGTGAAGGAATTTTTCTCATGAGAAGCGTGGGGTGTTGTTTTGGGTGTGGGTAAGAAAAGGGAAGGAAACGTCACTTTGTCATCAGATATTTCCAAATTTAGAACAATATCTGTGCCTCCCCATTGGCTTTAGGATATGCTTTACCCTGGGAACATGCATAAAACACATTTCCAAGTTTGGCTGTTTCTTTTCCAGCTGCATAGAGGGTGTCACATTATTTAAGATAATAACAATGGCCAGTGGTCACTTTATAATTACCTTTTGTCGATAGCTTTTAGGGCACTTGATTTCGGAAGTCACTTCTGAAATACCCAGATGACTGTTTCTGGGGACCTTGTGGGCCACAGTTGAGGAATTTGCCCCAGGATGGTTCATCTGTGTTGAGTGGGTGAACTTCTTTTTTTTTTTTTTTTAATATATTTTATTGATTTTTTACAGAGAGGAAGGGAGAGGGATAGAGAGCTAGAAACATCGATGAGAGAGAAACATCGACCAGCTGCCTCCTGCACACCCCCTACCGGGGATGTGCCCGCAACCATTGTACATGCCCTTGACCGGAATCGAACCTGGGACCTTTCAGTCCGCAGGCCGACGCTCTATCCACTGAGCCAAACCGGTTTCGGCAAGTGGGTGAACTTCTTAAAGGGCCAGACAGTGAATACTGTAGGTTTTGCAGGATCAAGAGGCAAAATGAAGACTATCATGTAGGTACTTGTATAACCAGCTAAAATGAAACCACTTAAAAATGTGAAAAGGGTTCTTTGCTTGCCAGGCTATAAACAAGCAGCCTGCACAAACTGCCAGGAGGCCGGAGGTGTTTAGGCTGTGGGCGGAGGTTTGCCATCCCCTGCTCTACGAGGTCTTCTTAGTTCAGGTGCTCTCTGCTGTCATTGTTACTCTGAACTCAGAAGCACGTGACTCATCAGCTACCAAAAATATCTTCACATTTTCAGGCCAGAGGAGGACTTAAATATCATCGTCCAGCTGCCTCCTTTTTATCACTGGGATTGCTTAGCTGGGCCTTCTGGTTCCTAGTCTACCGCATGCCCATCGGGTCTTTGTCTATAAGCATAGCTCTTATCAGCACCTGATGAGAAAATAGATGGTGAGGGGCTTGAAGAACCTGGTGCTATTGAATGTAGAGGCCGTAAATAGTCTTCCTGTACATGAAATGGGACACTACTAAAAACTCGACAGTCATTCATTTATTGATAGATGTGTGCTCATTCATTCAAGAAATATTTGTTGAATGGGTCGTATGCCAGGCACTGTTCGAGGCACAGGGGGACACCTGATGAAAAATTAAGACATCCTGCCCTCCTAAGTTTACTGTGTGCATATAAACAAGTAAATATAAAGTCTGTTGGGTGACAGGCTTCATATAGAGAAGAAGGCGGGGAAGGGGCTAGGCGGTCCCAGGCTGGGGGAGGGTGGGAAGGAGGTGCCCAGGGATGAGAAGTTGGAGGAGGTGCTGCAGCTGTCTGAGCAAGAGCACTCCAGAAGGACTGGCTGGGTTGAGGGCCTGCGGTGGGAGCTCCCGCTTGTAGGAAGACCACGAGGCCAGTGTGGCTGGAGTGGAGTAGACTCGGGGGGACAGATAAGAAATGAGGTCAGGGATGCCTGGCCAATGTGGCTCAGTGGTTGAGCGTTGCCCTATGAACCAGGAGGGTTTCCTGGGTTGTGGGCTTATCAATGATTCTCTCTCATCATTGATGTTTCTATCTCTCTCTCCCTCTCCCTTCCTCTCTGAAATCAATAAAAAATATGTATATTTTAAAAGAGTATATTTTAAAAAAGAAAAAGGTCAGGGAGTAGCAGATCGTGTAGAACCCTGCAGGTAACTGTCAGGGGTTTGAAGGGAGAGCGGTGGGGTTTGCTGAAGGGTTGCGTGTGGGGTGTGGGAGGAGAGAGGGTCAGGAATGACAGATGTTCTGGCCTGAGCGGCTGCCTGCTCTAACAAGCCGGGTGCCAGTGGAGCAGCATGGGGAAGATCAGGAGTCGTGTTTGGTGCGGACTGGGTTTGTGGTGTCTAGTAGGGATCGGGAAGGAGGCGGCCAGTAGGCAGTCAGACATAAGAATCAGGCGTTCAGAGAAGTCAGGTTTTTTGAGTCGTTGACACGTGCGGCTGGACGAGATTACAAAGAAAGTGAGTGAGAGAACAGAGGGGCCGAGCCTGAGCCCAGGACACTCCCGCATGAGGAGGCGGAGATGTGAGCGACCCTCCCGTAAGGTAGGAGGAAAAGCAGGAGACTGGTGCCCTAGGAGGCACGTGCAGGAAGTTAGGAGCAGGAGGGAGCGAAGGTGACAGATGATGCTGACTTGAGCCAAGGCACACGAGGACTGAGACTTGACCATAGGATTGAGTCTGTGAGGAGCTTTGCTGCAAGAGGGAGCAACGACAAGGAGGTGGTTGTTAAAGGTAGTGGGGTCAGGGAAGGCTTTTAAAAGGGAGGAATAATGGCGTGATTGGATGCTAATGGGAATGATGCAGTAGAAAAGGAAACGTTGATGGCTGGGAGAATCACCAGACAAGAGGAAAGTGGTAATTACAATAGCCACTTGTCATTGAGTAGCTCTAGCCGTCAGTGAGTGCGAACAAATCACCCCAGTGTTTGGGGACTTAGAACAACAGCTATTTAGTTCGTGCTTGTGCGGTGGCAGTTTATGCTGGGGTCCCTGTGTCTGTACTCAGCTGCAAGGGCTCATCTCTGTGTCAGCAGTGTGCCCTGGGCCCTGACCTGTGATCTGACAGCCCAGCCCTGGAGTTTGGTGCGAGAGCCTCAGCGTTTCTCCGCCCCCATCCTGGCCGTGTCAGAACCTGTTGGCAGCAGGGCTCGAGCAGCTGCCCCCGTTGGCTCCTTAGGGAAGCAGCTGGGGAGGTGGTCAGTGTGGGTGCTGATGTCACAGTCTCAGAAAAGACGATGCCTGGTTGGCAAGCAGAGACTACCGTGAGAATGTTTTTTCAAGCTGTCTGTATAGAGGGAGCAGGCGAGTAATTCAGGTAAATCAAGCATTGCTTTGCTATAAGGAGCCCAGGAGCCTTGCCCTTCCTTAAAGTCCCCGGCTCAGGCTCCCAGCGAGCTAGGGGGGAAGGATTCTCTGACTGCTTGGACGCGGGTTGTAGCAGAAAAGAGCAGTCAAGGATGACTGCAAGGTTTTGGCCTGATTTTCTAACTGTAAGGATGGAGTCGCCATCAGCTCCGATGGGGACGACTGTAGGGGCAGATCGAGAGTTCACTTCCAAGAGCCTGTTATGTTCTTGTGGAAATGCCAGCGGACAGTTGGAGGGGTTAATTTATTACAGTCCATGGACTTAGGGTCTCAAGCTTTATTCTCTCCTATAACCCTCCTTAGTTGAGAAAGGCAGAAACCAAATTAGCCCCCAGGTGAACACCTGATTACACTCATGTAGATATATGAAAGATCAGAGCTGTGATGGAGGAGCGAGCATACTCTAGACTGTCTGGTGGCGACTTCACTTTGACTTGAGGGCTGATTTGGCACTCTGTGTTGATGCCTGGTTGTGTAGTGGAGTTGTATTTTATGTGGGCGCAGGGGTTGGGTTTGAATAAAAGTAGATGGCAGCAGTTGTGTGAGCTCAGAATTAACCTTGAAAATCCTTATTGGAGACCAACGAAGTCCCTTCTCCTTCCAGCATTGAACAGAATGCTGTTTCTTACAGCAGCGTCTGCCAGCCACCCAAGGTCAGTTCCACTCGGCTCCTCGTGTTCGCACATAAAGTTTTATCTGAGCCCAGCCTTGCCCATCATGCACACACCGGCTTTGCCGCTTCCCCACTGAAGGGCAGAGCTGAGCGGTTTAACCGAGTGGACCCACAGAGCTGCAAGTGCTGACTCTTCCCGTAAAGAAAAGCTCGCCGACCTGCTGCAGAGGAAGCACAGGAGCTGGCTGTCTGTTTAGGCCCGTGTTGTAAAAAGAAAACTGTTATCTTTAAACAGCGGAATCTTGTTAGTGAAGTGAGACATTCACACCACGGAGGCATGAAAGAGCTGAGGAGGTGGCATCTCACCTCTGCTGCCTCCTTTCACCTGAGCCATCTGCTCAGGAAGGGACAGGGACAGCGATTTGCCTAGAATAGCCGTCCTCCCTTCCCCTTCCTCCTCCCCCTGTCCGCTCTGCTCTTCCCTGTCCCTAACCGAATCCGTCAGGTTCATGAAGTCTGGCATGTGCTCTTACTTCCGTCGTAGGCTGATGACTTACCGTGTGGACAGTGCTTCTCACCACCTGAAAGCCAAATGATGTCGCAGTGATTTCAGCAGAGAAAAGTGCTAAGAACGACATTTGACACGCATTTGAGCATCTTGAACCCAGAACACCATCCTGCCGCTCTCCACGCCGCGCTGACATTGTAACGTGATGCGGTCTCAGGAAACCACTGTCCATATGTTCAATCAGTGTTGTTCACCAGGATGTCCGGGGAGTTTCCTTTTATTTGCATTGAACTGTAAATTGGTTTGATTTGATAGCTGTATAGGAGCTATGAGCATGTGGCAGGCAGACTGTCAGCTGGCCTCCTGGCTACTGTCTCCTGATGTTCACACCTTTGTCTAGCCCTTGAGTGTGGATAGGCCCTTGACTCACTGCTAACCAGTAGAACATGGCGGAGGTGGTGGGCTCTCTCTGCGCTACTTGGGAGTTGTTACATGAGACTGTCTCGCTAGCTTTGGATAAGTAAGAGGCTCCCCATGTCAAGCGGCCACGGGCAGCCTCCAGCCTACAGTCAGCAACATGCCAGGGCCCTTCACCTCATGGCTGCAAGGACATGAATTCTGCCAACAGCGAGGGAGCTTGGCCACGGCCTCCCCTGGTCAAGCCTCCACACGCAACCTCAGCCCTGCCAACACCTTGGTGCAGCTCCTTGGAGCTGAGCCTGGACGCTGACCCACAGGGACTGCAAAGAATAAAAGTGCGGCGTTTGTTACCCAGCAGTAGAAAACTAACACAAATCACAGGAGGTCACACCAGTTTTCACTGGTTCATCGTTACCATTACAAAGTCCATGCTACCCTGGGAATCTACAGGAGGGTTTTTTGCCTGAAGAAGTGTCCTTTAGCCGGGCTGTCGTGGCTCAGTTGGTTGAGCATCGTCCCATGAACCAGGAGGTCAGGGTTTGATTCCCAGTCAGGGCACATGCCTGGGTTGTGGATCCCCAGTGAGGGGTGTGCAGGAGGCAGCTGATTGATTCTCATCATTGATGTTTCTATATCTCTCGCCCTCTCTTTCCCTCTCTCTGAAATCAATTTAAAAAGCATGGAAAAATTGACCTTAAATTGTCAGTTCACTTGACAGAATTGGAATAGGACTGGTAGTTTAGATAAAAGCATGTGTCAGTGTTAAATTTAATGGAGTTGATAACTGTTCTGCGGTGATGTCAACAGTCTCCCTATTCTTAGGAACTGCTCACCAAGTGCTCAAGGGAACATGCTGTAATGTATGAAACCGGTGGCTCAGGAAAAATGTGTACGTGTAGCATACAAATGCAGAAATGTGTGTGTGCGTGCATTCCCCCGCTTCACCAGCTTCACTCGGAGGAGGTCCGGGAGGTCTTTCCTCTGAGGGGGAGGCTTGAGCTTGGGCTGCTGTTTGCATGCCCTGCGCTCACCCCCTGGGCAGAGGGGCTGCTGATCATGTCGCTCCGGCTCATTTTGAGCCTAAGCGAGAGGCTGGCAGAGGGAGGTCCCTGTCTGATGTGGTTTCTGTGTGAAAAAGCCGAATTCTCAGGTAAATGCATGTTCTCTCCCTTATTACTCACAGCAGCCCTTTGTGGCGGGTGCTATTCTTTTCTCCATTTTGCTAAAGAGATGTTGAATTAATTGTCCAAGTTTTCAGAACCAGATCGTGGTGGAGCCAGCTTGACCGCAGGTGACCCACAGCCCTGTCCCTGCTTGGTTACCGTAGAGCTGCAGCCCAAGAAAACATCCCACCTAGTTCCCTTCCTTCCAGCTGACCCCCCTGGAGCCTGGCTTCCCCGGAGATTGACTTCTAGAGACTTCACGACCCACACTTCCTGCCTGGCCCGCATGTCCATCTGTCAGTAAGGAGTTCCCCATCGTGGCCGGGCCGCGGTGTGGTGGTGATGGCGCTCTTGTGCACCACAGGCCTCCAGTGCTGCATCGCTGACATTTTGGTCTGTCTGTGCCCGCTGCCCTGTTTTGTCGCGCTGCTGTCCTAGACCGTAGCCAGTTCTCATAAAGCTGGGGGGATGGTAACACTCCTTGGGCTCTTTGATGCCCGGTTCTCTGAGGGGGAGTGGGCTGCCGGGTTCTTCCCTCCCTCACTGTGGAGGCTGGCCTCCAGGCGTTTCTTCTGCCCCTAAGCCCCTGCCGGGACCAGGATGCTGACAGTCCCCACGGGCACGGACGTGTGTCAGACCTTAGTCATCAGTGCTTTACCACATTGAATTAGACTCAGAACTCGATGTTGACGTGACTGACATCTCATTTCTGCCAAAAATGGGTGGGGGAAAACCATATTTTCATTAAGTTCTTTTTAAAAAAAACATTTTTATTGATTTCAGAGAGGAAGGGAGGAGAGAGAGAGAGAGAGAGAGAGAAACATCAATGATAAGAGAGAATCATTGATTGGCTGCCTCCTGCACACCCCTTACTAGGGATCCAGCCCACAACCCAGGCATGTGCCCTTGACCAGAATCAAACCCGGGACCCTTCAGTCCCCAGGTTGACACTCTATCCACTGAGCCATACCAGCTAGGGCTCCATTCAGTTCTTTAAGGGTTATTTCTGTGTTACGTTGGAGCGCCTGAAAACAACACACCAGGCTATATTAATAGCTTAGATTCCCTAAGAAGTGCCTTCCCTGATACCAAGTTAGTGGGCTATTGTTTTTTTTAAATAGAGAGCAGATACTAAATGGTTACTTGAGGAATGTTGTAGAGCTTGTAAAACTAAAATCGAAGACCCAATTCACAGTGTCATTTTATATCCTTCTTGAAATTCCTTCTGAAATGTCGTACCAGGAAAAGTTTCCTTTTCTGTTGAGTTCATGCATTTTCTTTGGATGGCCAGAATGAACCCATCTCGTTTACCTTTTTCCTTTGCTACTAGGAAACTTAGAACCAAATGATGATGGCTAAGTTGTGTTCCAAGCTTCCGATTCTGTTCTCTTTTAAACTGTCTTATTTGCTGCGTTTTAGTGTTGCCTAAATAAATATCTACCACGAAGGGAAGATTTGCTTTGAAACTTGGCAAATGGGTTCTGTGGTTTGCTTTGACCCTGCTTCTGAGGAGGAGCAGCAGTGCGTGTGCTGTGTTCATCACCAGCTGTGTGTTTGAACTCATGTGGACAAGAGCTTGTTGACCTGTGTGAACTCTGCATTCTGCTTCTACTCACAGGGTCAAGCCCATGATGTAATTTTGATTGAGGCGAGTTTTGTTCTGACCTGGAGTGGATCTGCGGCATCGGTGCGGACCCACGCGGGTTAACGACAAGCCCTGCGCCCTGTGGCAGATGGGTCACTTGTTTGCCTTCCTGCCGCTAGCTTTTTGCTTTTCGTTTGCCCCCCTTCACTTGACAGAGGGGAGAGGAGGACAGCTCGTGGCAGATGTGTTCACAGGACCCTTAGGTAGGGGAGGAAGCTAATTTTAGTTCTGTTTTTAACGTTATGGTAGTTTGGTTACGTTTCTTCCTCTGAGGGTAGAGCATTTAGCTTTTGTTTTTGCTTTTGCATTTCCTGTGTAGACCTCCTGAAGCAAAATGGACTGCTAAAAATGTAACTTGGTGTTGACTTTGTGCCTGGAATAACATTCAAGACTTGTGAGCACCAAGTCACTAAAATAGTTTTAGGAGGAAAGAAATGTTGTCTGTTACTCTTTTACATTTTCCTCCTAGAAATTTTCCAGTTGATGTTCTGTGCCTACTTTAGTTGGAGAGACATAATCTTTTCCTTTCACCAATGAATACAGTAACATTGTATTTGCTGGCACCTTGTACCTCTGCTTATATGCAGAATACCTCATTTTTCAAAGCACAGTCAATTTTGGAGGAAGATCCTGGTTAAAGAGGAAAGTTGCTGGAAAACACAGGTGTGCTGCTGTTGCTCCAGTAAACACCAGCGAGCAGCTGCGTGCACATCCGTGTGATCAGAGCTTGCACACATGTGCCTGTCACAGTGCAGTAAACACCAGCGAGCAGCTGTGTGCACATCCGTGTGATCAGAGCTTGCACACATGTGCCTGTCACAGTGCAGTAAACACCAGCGAGCAGCTGTGTGCACATCCGTGTGATCAGAGCTTGCACACGTGTGCCTGTCACAGTGCAGTAAACACCAGCGAGCAGCTGTGTGCACATCCGTGTGATCAGAGCTTGCACACATGTGCCTGTCACAGTGCAGTAAACACCAGCGAGCAGCTGTGTGCACATCCGTGTGATCAGAGCTTGCACACATGTGCCTGTCACAGTGCAGTAAACACCAGCGAGCAGCTGTGTGCACATCCGTGTGATCAGAGCTTGCACACGTGTGCCTGTCACAGTGCAGTAAACACTAGTGAGCAGTTGTGTGCACATCCGTGTCCTCAGCTTGCACACATGTGCCTATCAAAGTGGACTTGGGCTTGTTCCCCAGGTGACCCCAGTGCCTAGCACACAGCAAACACTTGGTAAATATTTGTGGGGTAAATGAAGTCTGTATATTAAGTCCTCCACTTAATGTCATAGATAGGTTCTGTGAACCAACGTGTAACAAACCAGTTGAACCACAGGCTAACAGAAGTCAACAAGAGTTAAATTCCTGTGGCATCTCATCAACATTAGAAGAACCTGCTGTATCCTGTTGTCTATAAATTGGCAAACTGCTATGGTGACCACATGCCCCAGTTTCTTTCTGGGGCTTTAGTCCCAGGTAACTGACAACCTTGGGACAGAGTAAGAGGACCGGGGGACGGGGGTGGGTTCGGTTACGCTTTAGTTACTCCTGCAGAAGGGTCCTGAACTAGTAGTCCATTTGTGACTGGACAACATCTGCACCCATCAGAGGAAGTGGTTTGTTTGGAGCCAAGTAAAGTCCTCTCTTTATTTCCACTTGCATCCTGAATCTTTCCACCGCCTTGGAGATGTTAGCAGCTCTCAGGCTTCATCTGCGCTGGCGGGACACTGTCTGCAGGGGAGGCGGCACCTGCGCAGGGCCTTCCCATGCCGTGTGGTAGGTGCTCAGGCTGGTGGGAAGAGCACTCTTGATAGACCCCTGGAGTTCCAGCTCTTTTACTCAGCCTTCTCTTTCCTCTGGGTGAGAGGGTAGGAATCCCTCTGGGCAGCCAGGCTTGGAGCAGAAGCTGTTCTGATTGGGCAGAAAGAGGTTATTGTAGGCATTTCCCGCTCACACTTTTCTCTTTGACTTCCCATCCATTCCTAAGGAAGACACTTTGATGTCATGATTAAGAGAGTGAGCTTGTAGCCCAAATGAGCAGCTGAGTTCAGGCTGCTTCCCGATTGCTGTGTGACTTTAGACCTAGTTATTTTCTAGGAGCTTTAGTTTCTTCATCGGTAAAATGGCCATTAAAGTAATGTCTGCCTGGCAGGGCTGGCATAGTGAGTGCTTAATAAATTAGGGGCTGTTTGAAGGAGACTTTGAGGTGCAATAGGTTGGGTTATAGGTGATCCCTGACTAACACTGTCTTAGGCTCCTCTTTATTCTCACTTCCTGTGCTCCCTGCCCATGGGGGTTTGCCTTGTGGTGGTTTCTGTAAGGCAGGGTTGGAGGGATCATTTTTTGGTCTGAACATCAAGACCACCAGTACGTTGGCAATGAATCTCCGGTGAAAGGAAGATGGCCTCAGGGTGGCTTCTCACCCTGCTGGGCACCGTGTTTAGATTTCTGATGGACTCTCACAGCAGGAGCCGAGAGCATGAGAGCCCCAGGCACATCCCCCACTGGAAATGCACTGCCCAGCACCCTCAGGAGCTGTCGGCTCCTGGTCCAGGAGCACCCACCTCCCGGCCTGGCCTCCGTGGTGCTACTTGGCTCTTGCCACTCCCTGAGGCTACTTTCTATACTGACCTCTGTCTGGTCTCCTGATTCACCACGACCCTGCTGGCCCAGGCCTTCCCAGCATGCTCTTCCCTCTGCCAGGAACACCTTCCCTCAGTCCACACTCCAACGCCCTCCAGGAAGAAAACGAAAATCTGGCCATCGGCAGTCAACCTTTGAGGCTTCTGTTGAAACCAGTTTCCTGAGGGTTAAGTGTGGTCGCCCACCTTGCAAGATGACTTTAAAGCACACCCCTTCTCCGCTCCCTCTCCTCCCTTCCATCTCACTACCCACTCCACCAGCATTTCCTGCTCCTCCCTCGGAAATTACTCAGGCTTGCACCCTGGTCTCAGCCTGCCTCTGGGGAGAGCCAGACCAAGGTGCAAGCACTCACCACCCTCCCCAGATTTGGTTAAGAATGTTCTGGCCAACGCCCCAATTCCACAGCTGTCATCGCCCTTGTGATGGGTGCTCCGGGTCTTTCTTCCCTGCTGCAGCCCCGGCTCCGAGTATTGGGCTTGGAAAGTGCTGTGTGCCATGACACTTCGGTCAGCCTTCTCTGCAGGCATCTGTTTTCTCTGGAGAGGACCGAGGGAATGGATGGGGTGTCCTTTGGCACCTTCAGCCTGGAGCCTCGTGGGGACATTTACATTTACCACCTGGACCAGTGGTCGGCAAACTCATTAGTCAACAGAGCCAAATAGCAACAGTACAATGATTGAAATTTCTTTTGAGAGCCAAATTTTTTAAACTTAAACTTCTTCTAATGCCACTTCTTCAAAATAGACTCGCCCAGGCCGTGGTATTTTGTGGAAGAGCCACACTGAAAAGGCCAAAGAGCCGCATGTGGCTCGCGAGCCTCAGTTTGCCGACCACGGACCTGGACACCATCAAACAGTTACTACTTCTCTGAGCTCCTGCCATGCCCAGGCCAGCAGGATGCATCAGGGCCACATGCCATGCGTGGCTACAGGCCTAGATGGGGGACCTCGTGCAGGAGAACAGGTTATTCCTTGACCAGGTATGGGGCTCTAGATTTCCTCGTACCTGGGGAGAGGCCCACAGTAGGGGCCGCTCATACTTTGGGGAGTTGGCCCCACCAAGCCCCATGGCTGTGATAACTCGGACTGGTCTGGGCGCACAGCATTTACAAACCCGGCTCCCGATCAGGAGGGGCTTATTCTGCGGAATGTTCTGGCCTGTGATGAAAACTTCCCCTGCTATCAGTCACCTGCCTGTCACTTTGTGTGCAGTGGGCTCTGCTGGACTTGCACTCAGTCCCTGCCCCGCTTCCTATCAGATGTGCTGCTCTCCCCAGTCTCTGAGTGCTGCCGTCACCCGGAGGACTAGTTCAAGCCAGGTTCCGGTCCCCCCCACAGGGACCCTGAGCGCTTGGTCCGTGTCGGGTGGGGAATGGCATGCTGACCGGCTCCGGTCATGTCGACACTGCCGCCCACTGCACAGCCCTCCCCTTCTCGCCACTGCCACTTAGGGAAGGAGTAACACAGTATTGGGTCATGAGATCATTACAGGGGTTAAAAAGTGAAATCGAATTTGAATCTTTTAGATTTTTAAATATACTTTGTGTACTCGATTTTAATAGAAATCCATGTCTTACTGTGGTTTGTGGTCAAAAAACGTGAAAGCCAGCAATAGCCTCTGCCCTTAGAAATGACCCTCCTGTTGGCGCATGATCCTGAGTTTCGGAGCAGGGCAGGCTGCCCACCCAGCGCCTAGTGACTGGGTAAACGCTAGGCCTGCAGCAGCTCCTCCTTGGCTGGTGAGGGAGAAGGGTCTGCAGCAGTTCAAGTTGGTTGTAGTAAGTTTCATGAAACAAGATTTAGCCTTACTACCTGCAGTGCCTTCTGTTGTTTTCTGTTCTGCTTCATGTTTAACCCACAGAATTGACTTGGGGACCTGCTAGTGGATTGTGACTTGCAGTAACTGTTAGCAGGAGGAGTAGACACTCATCTGCCCACCATGCACCAGTGCCGGCGCAGTCAGGTCTCTCTCTCAGGACTGCCTTTTCTCAACCAGCTCAACCCCATCCCTTTGCATTGTCCACAGAGGATCCTGCAAGGCTGGCTCAGCTCACAGCTCCAGGACCTCCTTCATGAGCTTTTCCTGGACCTCTCAGGAGGCAAACCCTTTATTTCTCCGCATTTGACTCGCTCTATGGTGTGTTGGAGCCCTGGGTGTACGGCTTTCCTTCCTTGTCCTACCTAATAATAGACAAATATGCAAATTGACCAGACCTCCGCTACACCCAAGCCACGCCCACCAGCCCAAGCCACGCCCACCAGCCAATTAGGGCGAGTATGCAAATAAACCGAACCAAGATGGCTACAGCCACCAAGAGCAAGGTTTCCCAGGCGACAGAGGGAAACAAGCTTTCCGCCTGCCCTTGACAGGCCTAAGCCTCCACTCAAGCTACAAAGTTTCAATTATAGAAGGTAAACAAATTCAAACAGAATGGCGGCAGCCATGGAGCTGGAGAGACCAGGCCAGGGTTGCCCGCAGTAACAGAGAAAGCAAAGCTTTCTGCACACCCTGGCCGGGCTCAGGCCTCTGCTTAAGGCTACAAAGTTTCAATTATAGAAGGTGAATTAACTCAAACAGAAATGGCTGCCGGTGGAGCATGCAGGAGGCTTGGCTCCACTCCAGGCTACAAAGTTTCAATTGTAGAAGGTAAATAAATTCCAGATACCAGTGCCTCTGCTTGGGTTGCCAGGGGGCATGGCCGGCCTGCAAACCACCACAGGCCCCTTGCTCAGGCTGCCCCATGCCCCAAGGGAACCCCCACCCTTATCTGGGACACCCTTCAGGGCAAACCAGCTGGCCCCCACTCCTGCACCAGGCCTCTATCCTATCTAATAAAAGAGTAATATGCAGATTGACCAGAACTCCAACACACAATATGTCTGCCCCCATGTGGTCAAAGAACCTGTCCCCATGTGGACACAAGATGGCCACCACAAGATGGCCAGCAGGGGAGGGCAGTTGGGAGGCACCCAGCCTGCAAGAGAGGGAAGTTGGAGGCGATCAACCCTGCAGGGGAGGGCAGTTAGGGGTGACCGGGCCAGCAGAGGAGGGAAGTTGGGGGCAAACAGGCTGGCAGGGGAGCAATTAGGCATCAATCAGGCTGGCAGCAGAGTGGTTAGGGGGTGATCAGGCTGGCAGGCAGAAGCGGTTAGGGGCAATCAGGAAGGCAGGCAGGCAAGCAGTTGGGAGCCAGCAGTCCTGGATTGTGAGAGGGATAACCAACTTCCCATTTAGGCCCGATCCCACTGGGATCGGGCCTAAATGGGCAGTCAGACATCCCTTGAGGGGTCCCAGATTGGAGAGGGTACAGGCTGGGCTGAGGGACACCCCCCCTCCATGCACGAATTTCGTGCACCGGGCCTCTAGTTAGCTTATAAACCACTTGAGGGCAGAGCCTCCATTCCCGTTCAATCATGGACCTTCTGTGGATCCAGATGCCCAGCGTCAGGCTAGTGGGAGAAGCTCAGCCAAGTTGCACTCAGTGTGTGGGCGGCCCCGGCCTGCATTCAGTTTCTAACATTGTTTCCATAGGAAAGTGCCTTCTGCTTCCAGACGGCTGGCTGGAAGGACAGGCCTCTGCTGCTTTCCTCTCCCATGCGGCTGTGCCAGTCCTTCCTCCCTGGCCTGCTGAGGTGGAGGCTTCAGACAGACGACAGGAAGGGGGCTGCCTCCTTGGGACTGTTGGTCCTTTATTTATTTATTTATTTACTTATTTTAATTGATTTCAGAGAGGAAGGGAGAGATAGAAACATCAGTGAAGAGAATCATTGATCAGCTGCCTCCTGCAGGTCCCCTACTGGGGATTGAACCTGCAACCCAGGCATGTGTCCTGACCAGGAATCAAACCCGGAACTCTTCAGTCCGCAGGCCGACGCTCTATCCACTGAGCCAAACTGGCCGGAGTTGTTTGGTCCTTTCAAAAGAACTTCGATTCTAGACTTAAAGAATACCACTGCTGAGGGAGAATAAGGGGAAATGAGATTCCTTCTCGAAAAATGCACACGTTTTCTGCTCTGAAGATTCTAGAGTAAAGCAACGGAGTTGCCCCTAAAGGCAACTGGGGTGGGGTGGGTTTTCGTAGTTCCGCACAAGAGAGAGAATTTGGAGTTAGAGGAATGCTATTTGGCTGAGTCCAAGGTCCAGGAGAGGGAATCTTGAGCCCTGGCCACTGAGAACTGACTTTTAAAAACATATATCGTGAGGCCTTTTTGTTACGAATCACAGGCTGTTAAAGGTATACATCCTGTGAGAACTGGGAGGCCTCTGACTTCAGCAAACCTCCTCCTCCCAATGCTTTTAGCCAAACATTGGCAACTTCAGCCAGCACTGGAATATATATTTTTCTGCAGCTTGTTGTTTTGGAGGCTGTTTAAAAATAGTGGCTTGGTTCCATTCATAATCCCACCTCTCAGGCTGAGAGCACCAGTGTATGAACTTGGCCTCGCCCCTCGCAGGAGACGGTGCTGAGACTTCGCCACCGACAGTATTTTTAGCGCAGGCGCTAGCGCAGCCAGGAGGTCTTTGATGTGCTGTGCTGTGAGCGAGCCCCTCTCCTGGACGTTTCCAGAAGGCTGTGATTCACTTTACAAGCAGCCCTGGCCTGGAGGTCTTTTCTTCTGCTCTTGTGGTGACTTGCTCCCTGGTGATCAAAGTTGTGAACACATCTAATAAACGGCATCTGTGCTAGGCTTCAGCTTAAAGAAGGGGGAGAGGAGGGCTGAAGTCGGGGGTGGGGACACAGCCTTTCTCTCCTGTTCCGGAGCGAACGGTGAGAACACAGCTGCCTCTCCTCCACCCCGCCCCGCGCCTGGGAGGCCAGAACGGTGCCTTTGGAGAAGTGGTCAGTTCAGAGCCCTCTGTGTCTTCAGAAATTCCCCGAGCAGCCATTTGCTGACTCTGCTGCCCCTCCGGCCCCGTGTGAAACCCCCAAAGCCTGGAGCTGTTCCTGTGAGCTCAGCTCTCCCTTCACCCTGGGGGGCAGCCTGGACTCCCATTCAAGGACCCTGGCACCCGGAGCCGTCCTCCTGAGCAGGGCTGTGAGATCTCGCTGGGCCTGTTTGCACCCCGGCACTCCTCACTCGGTCTCCCCACAAACCTGGGGGCTCCTTGGAGGGAGGAGCTGTGTCTCCTCTTTCTGACCCCAGCCCTTTCAAATGCTTGGTATGGAAATACCTGTGGAATGAATGAGTGAGAGAAGGCAGACACCATGTAGTTCCGCTCTGCACCCCGCTTCCCTGAGGTGCTAGGGCGGGGAAGGGACTGCAGGTGGCCCCTGTCCCTCCACTTTCTTCACTCGGCAGTGTCCCCCGCTTCTGGGGTTGTGGCTCCCAGCTCCTCTCCCTGGTGCCTGCGACATAAATAAATGGATATGTGCTCACTGACAAATGAAAACGTTGTTTTTCCTCTGGAAGCCCAGAGGGTGGCCTGACGAATAATGAGTTCCCAGGGTCCCTGAGCGAGGCCGGGTGCAGCTGAGGCCACGGAGTCGCGCTCTGCGGCAGCGGCCACGCCACCAGCGCAGGTGCGCCCATCACGGCGGCCTGGCCCCACGTAAACCGCTGCCTGCCCCCAGCGCGGACTGCTCTGCTGGTGACATGATGCGGAAGAATATGCTTGTGGCCCTTGAGGAGCATTGGAATTCTGAACTGGCACCAGTCCCAACATACCAGTTCCTGAGGGAAGGAGGCGGCTCCAAACAACTCCACCTAAAGGACAAAGGTTAGGGCGGACTCGCTTCCTGCTGCGGCCAGAATCCTGAGATGTGATGTGCTCTGGCCCAGAATAAACTCTTCTCTCCCTCCCCGCCCCTCTGGTCTCCAGAAGCAAACCCTGCAAACACCTCTGGCTTTGAGACTCTCTAGGTCAGTTCCAAACGGCAATGGAAAGAGAGGCTTCCTGGGCAGACGGCCTCCCGGGGGCCAGGCTGGCCGACCTGGAGTGGCTCACAGCCCGTGGTGCGGCCACAGTTGTCTTGTGACGATGTGCGTGTGACATCACATACGTGGGGTGGGGTGTGGTGTTAGGGCCCTGTGACTTGATTTCCTCATCTGTCACCTGTTAATAAGAAACTTCCCTGCAGTGTTAGCGTAAGGATCAGGGACAATATGTGGACTTCCCGCCAAGGGCCCGGCTTCTGGTGGGTTATGTAAAAACAGGAGCTACTGAAAACTCTGTGGGTTATTCAGAGCCCTCTCTGAAGGCGGGGTGCTTCCCAGGAGGCACCTGCATGCTTTCTTCACATGTAAACATATGTGTGCTGGAGGCTGAGGCTTCTGTTGAAACCCTCTAGGATACGTCAGTTATTGGCCGAAGCATCTTAGCGGATTGCTGGCGGGACTCCTTTCCTTTCTGATGTTGCTGAAAGTTGAGAGGCAGTTGCTCCTCAGGTTCAGTTGGATCTAACAGCCCAGACAACGTCACCAAGAATTCAGCTTCTCCTCATCTCTGTTCCTCTGTTTGTAGCATTGGGTTATGCTTTTATTTTTTTACTAATGTATAACATGTAGAAAAGTGCTCAAATCAATGAGTCATCTGTTTTTAAATTAGTGTGTTAAACAAAAACTGTCCCCCCAAAGTGACAGCAGTTATCTCAGAAACATGTGTACAGCAGCAGTGGTATTTACGGGACGTGCGGGCACTGTGCTGCCTGACTGTGGAGTCCTGGATTGCATTCTCACCACAGCCCAGCGAGGTGGGGACAGTACCCATTGTACAGGTGAGAAAGGCCAGGCCCAGGAAGCACTTGTTCGAGCCACACCACTGAGGAGGTTTCGCTTCCACCAGAAGTGGGGGTGCAGTGAGCGTTCACGGGCCGTCCTGGGCCATGTGTGGAGGTCAGCGTCGCTCCTAGCTACATGTCTCCACAGTAGGCTAGGACGTCAGTGCCACCACGTGTGTCCATGGTCCCTGCCGCCAGAACTCTCCGTTGGCTTGCTGGGAAGCTGTGCTCGGCAGAAGCTTTCTGCTGGAAGCCTCCTCTGCTCTGCACTCACCTCCAGCGCTCGCCCAGTGTCGTCCCCTCAGTCCATCCTCCAGCATGTCCCCGTGCCAGGTCTTGGTTAGAGTGAGAGCCTGCAGCACCTGCCTGTGGGACCCGGTCCTGGGCCGCAGGCCCAGCCTGAGGGTGAGCAGGTGCCCTCTCTCACGGCCATGCTGTCTGCCCTTTTGAGAAGAGGCTGAGCATTTCTGAGACCTCAGCAGCACCCCCTGAAGCAGTAAGACCAGCCCCGTCCAAGGCGGGGTCTTACGTCCCAGCCTCCCCAGCTGGGACGCTGAGGGCCAGGCCCAGAGCGGCAGAGCGTGGGAAATGGGAGTCCAAGGGAGGTGAGCTGACCGGAAAGATTTAGCCAGAATTTGAAGACTTCGTATGAAAAAAACCACAAGTACAATTTCTCATTGTCAGTTTTTCTTTGGTTGCATGTTGAAATGATAATAGTAGATAAGTTGGGTTAATTAAAAAATATTTTAAACTTACATTTGGCTCACGTGTTTCTGTTGGATGTTACTGGCCCAGCAAGTCCATTGTCCTCTAGAGACTTAGCGGGGAGGGGAAATATATGGTTTTTCTCTTGTCTGTTCCCTGGAAGTAGCTTCAACAACAAGCATTCTGTGACCCCAGGTAACCCAACTGGAGCACCGCACCAGAGAAGCTTCTTGATGGAGTTGTCTCTGACTCGTGTGTTGGCGCTGCTTGGAGAATCACAATAAACCATGAAGCATCCCATCTCCCTCGCTCGTCAGATAGCACTCTGTGGTGTGGTTGAATGGCAGCGTTGTCAGTCACCACAGAATCTCTTCACTAATTCCCTGTGTGTTCACTAACAAGCACTGAAGTGTTTATTTTCACCATGCCAGTTATTGGGCTAAGTGCCAGGTTCCAAAATGAGTAAGAGTGATTGTCATCAGGATCTCAAGGGACCCGTGAATAGAACCCCTTTTTGCTCTGAATTCTGAAAGTTGGGGAAAAAGACAAGGGAGATGAGAACCAAAATATTACCTTGGTAGCTGCTAACGGCCTGCTTGAAGGATGAAATTTGCTCTAAGAGCCAGATGAGCTTCCTAATTACCGAGTCCCGGGATTAGACGAAATTTGCCCATCCCGTCATAGCCCTTTGCACTGTCAGGCCTCCCCCCGAGGGGACGTCAGAGAGCAGGTTTCTTGTGGATGGGCTTCCTCTCAAATGTGTGTGGGGCTGGTGGGTTGGGGTTGAAAGTGCCACACGCAGGGTACAGATCTTTAGGGCCTGCAGATCTCTGAAAAGTTTGCTTTTTTAAAAAAATATATATTTTATTGATTTTTTACAGAGAGGAAGGGAGAGGGTAGAGAGTTAGAAACATCGATGAGAGAGAAACATCGATCAGCTGCCTCCTGCACACCTCCTACTGGGGATATGCCCGAAACCAAGGTACATGCCCTTGACCGGAATCGAACCTGGGACCCTTCAGTCCACAGGCCGACGCTCTATCCACTGAGCCACACCGGCCAGGGCTGAAGGGTTTGCTTTTTTCTGAGTGAGGATGAGTGCCACAGGAGGCTTCGAGCAGCAGGGCAACAGAACAGGGCTGACATTTTATAAGCTCACTGGATGCTGGGTTGAGAAGACGAGAGGAAAGCGAGGAGCAGGTGCAATGCATTGTTTGTTTCAGGGAATAGGGTTTCCTTCCTCTGACTCGTGTGAGAATCATGTGGGCTCTTTTTTAGAAGAATTTTTTACCTTTGTGTTTAGTTTATTTCAACTTTTATTGATGTATATGCCATGTATCAGAAAAGTACCTCTCACAGCTCTCGTAAGTGTGTAGCTTGCAGAATTTTCACAGATGGAACCACCAGTGTAGCACCGTCCAATCAAGAAACGGACCACAGCTCACTCCCTATGTCCCCTGCCAGGTACCATCCACCCTCAAGCATAACCACACTTTTTTTTAAAAAAAACCTCACTCGTTATTTTTCCATTGATTTCTAGAGAGGCTAGAAGAGAGAAGGAAAGACAGAACTATCGATGTGAGAGAAACACACCGATTGGTTGCCTCCTGCATGTGCCCCGACCAGGGCCCGGGCCAGGAAGGAGCCTGCAACTGAGGCATGTGCCCTTGACCGGAGCCAAGCCCGGGACCCTTCGTCTGCAGGCCAACGCTCTATCCGCTGCGCCAAACTGGCTAGGGCCATACCACTACCTTGCCTCCTAAAATCAGAGGTGAATTTTGCCTGTTGTTGTACCTGTATAATTGGAATCATACAAAATATATTTTCTGTCTGGCTTCTTTCTGCATTTGTGAGAGTCATTCCTCTGAGATTATTCATTGTCCCGCCACACAGTGTCCCACGGTGTGCGAAGCTGCCACCTTCCCCCTCTCCTGGCCACAGGCGTCTGGGTGGCGCTGCTTTTCCTTTTCTGGCACGTGTCTCCGGCTGTGCACAGAGCAGTGGCATCGCTAGCCAGGGGATCGTGCGTTCACTGTGGCCGGGCTCACCCTCTCCACTACGGAGGGTGGAGAGTGCCCCTTGTTCTTCACCCTCGCCCACACTTAGTGCTGCCTTTTTTTTTTTTTAAATCCGTCCCAGTGTGCATGCAGTGGTATCACTTTATGCTTTTAATTTATTATTTCCTGATGACAGATGGAGTTGAGTACCTTGTCATCTGTGTATTAGCCACTGGATATCATCTTTTGTGAAATGTCTATTCATTTCTGAATCTTTTAAATTCTTACCAGTTAAGCAAGTAGAACAAAGATGATGGCTCTTTCAGATTGAGCTCAAATCCAAGGTGAAGCCTGGTGTCTTCTGTGGGTGGCAGGGCCTGGAGCCTGGCCTCTTCCCTGCTCGCCACCTCCTTGGCCTGCACCCCGAGCCTCACTCTCAGGCACCGTCCCCGCGGGCCTGCATCCAGCTCACTGCGGCTGGATGGGATCTTATCAGGTGTTAATGCTCGGACCTTTGACCTAACGATTCCATTTCTAGGAGACTGTCTCACTGTATGGGTGCCCAGGGAGGTAAGCATGAGGCGTGGGTCAGTGCAGCCTTGTTTGAATAGCAGGCGAGAAACCGTCCATCAGGGGCCTGGTGTGATGTGTTGTGGTCTGCCTTTCAGCAGGACATCATTCAGCCCTCACTGCGCTCACATGGAGGCATGCCTGCAGCGTGTTGGTAAGGGGAAAAAAAAGACTTCAGCTTTGCCGTATGTGGAGTAACGAGGCTTTTCACTTTCCATGTTATGTATTTTTGTAGGGCTTGAATTTTTATAATGAGGTTGTTTTACATTTGTTGCTGAAAAGGGGAAAAAAATACACTTAACGTTTCCATCAGCACCCACAGCGGTGCCATAGTTCTCGGGAGACTTCCTGAACAAACGGATCATGGGAACAGATTTCCAGGTCAGGAGGAAGAGCCTTTGGTGTTGCAAAACTCCAGCTCTTATTTTCCTTCTGTGCTAACATGAGTCGCTCTATGTTGAGTAAGACTGGGTCTTTCAATGTGGAAGTTGTTGGGGGGAAATGAAACATCAGGTTGCTTGCCTTCCAGGAGGCTGGGGGTATTTTTAGCTTTTGCCTTATTGAGTGTTGGCAGAAGCCTGGCAGTGTCATCAAATACCAGTAGTGGCTGCTATTTATTGAGCATCTGCTATATCGGGTCCTGGGCTAAGTGCTTTACATACAGGACCACCTTGAGTCCTCCTGGGTCCTGAGGTTACGCTTGTTCTGTAGATGAGGAACCTTCGGCTCAGAAAGGCAAAAAGTGTGTCCAAGTACGTGGCTGAGCTCAGGTTAAAACACAGGCTGCCCGACTCCGAAGCCTGCGTGCCGCCTGCCACGCCATGACCCACTCAGCCCTCCTCTCGTTTTTGTCTTTAGTCTGCAAATTCTAGATAAGTGAAAATATGAAATCCTTATGTTTAAAAAGGTTCTTCCCAATGTCTTCAGGTCACTTCTGCTCTCCGGTTGTCCTTTTATGCTTTTGAGAGAGAGGGTATGGGTTAGGTTAGTGGGGTTGGAGAGCTGGAGTCCTTGCCAGCTTTGCCACACCTCTGCGCCCGGGATGCTGTGGGAGACGAGGAGTGACAGTGTGGCGTTTATCAAGATGGGCACTGCCTCAGAGTGTTGTCCACCGTGACCCTCATCCCCCCTCCCCCCAATCCAGGGTGAAATTGAGCCCCGACAGAAACCACTGCTAAGTTGGGATCCCAGCTGCTGCCACAAGTGACATTGAAAGGCCAGTTGATGTGCACATTTGTCAGCTGTGGGCAGGGCTGGTTGTTAAGCCTGGCCAAGGGGCAAGCTGAAAGCATACGAATGAAACACTGACACCTGGCAAGCTCCTTGGGGCGGACTTGGTTCGCTTTGGTGTGGTTTTGGTTGAGACCTGATGCTGTGAGCTAATGCCTCCCCTCCAGCCATTCTCCTTCTCTCTGGGAGAGGAGGACATTCATCTGAAGGCCTGGGATGGTTGCCCCAGGAAATGCCTGTTCTCACAGCCATTTTCACACAAATTGTGAAGCCACACTCTCTGGAAGAAATGAGTAGCAGATGGGTTAGTCATTGGGAGCTCACGACCTTCGGCGGTGTAAATGCAACTGCGCGAGTCTGGGCTTCGTTTTCTTAAGTTCTGTCAGTGACCTTTGAAGTCGCTCTCACAGATCTGATAGGTCACAATAAGACGCCGGCTTGTGGCATTTCCCTGTGAAGGGGCTTCCGTTTCCTTTGGTTAGCATGGCCATATAGAAGTGTGCGAATCTGGCAGTCCCACGTGTTGGTGGGGTGTGGAGCCACTGGCACCTTGCTAGTGGGACCACAGAGTGGACACTCAAGTGGAGAATCCATAACGTTGAATGCAGAATATGCTCTATCATCCAGCAATTCTGGTCAGAGAAAACTTACACATGTTCCGAGAGGCATGTGGGAATGTTCAGGGAAGCGCTGTTTAGAAAGTTGGAAACAGTTGCCCGCTGGCAGGAGAGCGGATCAATAAAGCTGGTCTTATGGGACACAGGGCGCACCACAGCACCAGAGTGAAAGCACTTACCTCTGCTTCCACAGGGCAGTTGTCAGACCTGCTGTGGAGTGAAACACAGGAGCATAAGAGTCTTTAGTCTGCTGCCATGTATGCGAAGCTCACAGACTTACACATGAAGCTATGCTTAGAGAGAAACCGTCACAAAAAGTAAGGGATAAGCACAAAAGTCAGAATCCTGGGTGCCTGCTGTTGGGTTTATTGGGATGCAACCCAATCCTAAGTCAAGGAGCATCTGCATATGTACGTATGAAATCTTCCAAAATTTTGTTTTCATTTCAGTACTAAAATATCTCCAAAGACACACATACACAGAATCTGCAGTGTAACTTCCTAAGGGCGTAGTCGGGTGGCACTCTGCAGCATCTGCCCCAGATGACTGATGCGTGTGAGGGATGTGAGAAGCGGGGCAGGCAGTGTGTGTGTGTGTGTGTGTGTGTGTGTGTTGCTGTGTGTGCAAGATAACCCTGAGAGAGCTGTCCCCGGTGCTTCCACCTGCTGTCACTGGTCATTGTGCTTTATGAGCTCTCAGAGGCACCGCTTGACTGACCTTGCAAGGTCACCTGTAACCTGTGTTGCTAACCCATTATTTCAAAGAAAAGGTGACAAGCAACCTCCACGTTAGAATCTGCCCTGGTTCGTGCTGTCCTTGATTTCCAGAGCTGAGGAGGTTGGTGTCATTACCGAGAACCTGCTTTCTCCACTTGGGGTGTCATGTCATGTCCTGTGCTACAGCTGGCTGTTTGGAGGCTGTTACGCACACCGAGGAGAGATTTACTGGTAGATCCAGCACTTTATTTAAATGCTAATGTTGAGTCTCAGCTGTTCCCAAGACAACGTGGGGCTGTAGCTGGCAGAGCAGAGGGAGTGCTATGTCTGGGTTCAGTTTGCTCTCAGGGGGAGATGCCCTTAGTTGGTCCTCGGTGGTGATCAGGACCAGCCCTGCAGGTGCAGGAGGAACCTGAGAGGTATTTTTGGGCCCTCCATGCCTTGCTTGCCTCCCCGAGTTTGCCCTTGGTTGTGATGGCACAGATGTGAATCTGGCCAGCACCTCACCCCATGCCTGCCCAAATAGCAACTCGGGGTAGCAGGCTGGAGGAGGTGCGAGTTGGCCCACCTGGCCCATGTCTCTGAAGACCTTTGACCACCAAAGCAAACCAAAGAAATTGTGCATCCTGCCTAGACTTCCCCATTCGTGTGTGTTGTTGTTTTGCCCTGCTTTCAGTCTTACTTGCCAGGGTGGAAGTCACAGGTTAGTAAATTGCTCTAACCTCCCAGCTGACTTGGAACCTGCCTGGAGAAGGATGTGCTGTGACTTCAGGCTGCTGAGAGCAGCATCAGGAGGAGTGCAATGGGCACAGCGCAGGAGGGGGGACAGGGAGGGAAACAGATGAACAGGTGACGGCCGATGAGACCTCTGGTCAGTGCTGGCGGGAGAGGACGGCATTTGTAAGGCCCTCCGTTCCTCGGGCTGTGCGTTAAGTGTGCAGGGCAGTACCATAGCCTCATGCAACTTCTGCAGGCAGTTGGTAAATCAGTGCTCCGAGCTCCATCAGCCTTGCTACTCCCCCAAACCATGTGGTTAGGTTAGCTCCCTGCACTGAGCAGGTGCCTGGCCGTGTCTGCTGGCAGCCTCTCATTTAATCTGCATCGTATTAACCACCTCAAGAACAGTGTTATCCGTACCATTTTCCAGACAAGCAAACTTCAGACTTAGAGAGGTGACTTTGAACTATTTTAACCCAAACAGTGTGCCTACAAAGCTCACCCCTTTAACCAGCACAGGAATGACTAGATCAGCCACCTCATTGTGAAGTGTAAAGAAGGAAGTAGTATAAACTGTAGAGAGGCCCCACCCTGCTTGGGTGGGGAAGAACAGGGCAGAGGGGAGCTGGAGAAATCGCACCACCTCAGTTTACCTTCTTTGAATCCCTATGTTTTCTTCTAAGAGTTTATAGTTTTAACTCTTAATTTAGGTCTTTAATCCATTTTGAGTTCACTTTTGTGTATGGTGTGAAGTAAGGGCCCAAACTCATTCTTTTGTATGTGAATATCCAGTTGTCCTAGCACCATTTGTTAAAAGAATATTAATTCCCTTATTGTATGGTGTTGACATCCTTATCAAAAATCAATTGGCCATAGACACATGGGATTATTTCTGGATTCTCAGTTCTTTCTGTTGTTCTATATGCCTCTGCTCATGAAAGTACCATGCTGTCTTGATTTCTCTAACTTTGTAGTAGTAAGTATTAAAATCAGGAAATGTGAATCCTCTAACTTTATTCTTCTTTTCCCAGATTGTTTTGGCTATTCTGAGACCCTTGTATTTCCATATTAATATTAGGATTAGATTGTCAATTTCTGTCCCCCACCTAACCCCCCCCCAAATAGCCAGCTGGGTTTCTAATAAGGATTACATTGAATCTATAGATTAATTTGTAGTGTTTGGCATTTTAACAATATTAAGTCTTTTGGTTTATGAACATGGGCTGTCTTTCCTTTTATTTAGATTGTCTCTAATGTTTTTCAACAATGTTTAGTAGTTTTCAGTGTATAAGTCTTGTGTTATGTTAAATTTATGCCTAAGTATTTTATTCTTTTTGATGATATTGTAAATGGAAGCTTTTTAAAATTTCATTTTGGAATATTCATTGCTACTGTATAGAAATGAATTTGATTTTTGTATATTGATCTTATATCCCATGACATTACTGAATTTATATCTTAGTAGTAATCTTCCTTCCCAATCTGGATGGCTTTTACTGGAATAGTGGAGTACAACAGCCAATAGGAGTGGGAAGGACGGACACCCCAGTCTTGTTCCTGCTCTCAGGAGAAACCACCCAGGCTTTCACTATGTCCCAGAGGGTTGTGAACACCTTACTTCTATTTCAGCCTCACTGCCAACTCTGAGGCCTTGCCCCTGTCACTTGTTGCAGCTCCTGAACTAAAGGATGAGGGAAGAGGTTGATTCGAAAGGGCCTTTCTCTCTAGTTCATGCATCCTATATTTTTGTGAGTCTGCTTTGGTGTTCATTCTCCTTGGCCAGCTTGCTTGGACTTTGGTTAGATCATTGTACAGACTCCATAAGGACACTTGAGAATATTTGCCAATTCTTTTTCCCTACTTATTTCGACTGACTTTGACTTCCACAAATCTAAATAACCTACCCTAGAGACGGAAAATGCAAATCTTGAAACATGTTATCAGAAATGTTTTAAGGAGTCCATATTTCCTCTCCTTTGTAGCTCTGAACAGCTGGGGAAAGATTCGCGTTGAGACGATGCTCATGTCCACGAAAGGTGCGTGAAGTTCCCACCTGCCTCTAACAGTCGGCACCCTCTTTGTTTCCAGACTCCCAGCGTTCTCATCTCTCCTCCTTCACCATGAAGCTGATGGACAAATTCCACTCGCCCAAAATCAAGAGAACGCCATCCAAGAAGGGAAAACCGGCCGACGTGTCTGTGAAGACTCGGGAGAAGCCTGTGAGCAAAGTAAGCTGCCTCTCTCGGCACCACTCTTGCTTCAAGCAGTGAGAGTGTGTGCTTCCTGCACATCCATTCCCTGGGGATTGAGCTCTCAGTACAGACACCCGCTCCATAGTATTCCATGTTGCAGGCGGGGCCGCCCATGTTCTTGTGACATGTGAGCCTGTAGGGTGGTGAGTGTTTCTCATGTTAATCAGACTCGAGCTCAGCTGACTAGAACAGGTCTCCTTTTCCAAATGTGCCATCCTCCGGGCACTTAAAACAGCTCAACGCATCATGTTCACATCCAAGATGCTGCCTCCCTGCCCTAGAGAGCCCCACACTGCCCAGGCATGGGCACACACTCGGGGACGTTTGTGATGTCCAGAACATCCATGCTCTGAGACATGCAAAATCCTTGAAATCAAAGATGTCCTCAAGCACTAGTCACCTCAGCAGGGCCAGTCAAGCAGATGTGTTGACATAGCTGTTCATTTCATCAACCCCTTCTTCAGCCTAAAACGGCCATTTCAAGCTCTGTAGGAATCCAGGTTTCCTCTCTTCCAGGAGGCAACAGACAGATTTCTACCAGAGGGCTACCCTCTCCCCTTGGATCTGGAGCAGCAGGCAGTAGAATTTATGTCCACCAGTGCTGTGGCTTCCAGGTCTCAAAGGCAGAAGGTCAGTGTGATGTTAAGAACATTGGGTTTGCCTTGCCTTCTACTGCAGAATCCTGGCCCATGGTTTTGGGGATGGAAAACATCTATTACAGTATCACTGTGTTCAATTGGGTGGCAACTGTGGGCTTAAATGTTCAGAAAATAGTCCAAGGGACCTTGGGTAAAAGTAAGTTTATCCAAGCCCCCCTGGTCTTTGGAGAGAGTGCAGTCTTCCATGGCGATAGCTCGGGGATCCTCTCTGGGGTTGGTTTGGGGTGCTGCTTGGGCCCAGCGGGTTCTGGAGCAAGTGAGTGATCTCACCTGTCAAGCTCAGCTGTTCTTTCCTTGAGTTGCTAAGATGATCTGAATCGCGAAGGCAGGGAAGGGCTTCTAAAGTGTATGGTGCCGTCAGACTGCTGAGGTAGCCACAGGCCCAAGTGCTCTCAGAGCCAGGGCCGCCTTGGGCCACTGACATTGATCAACCTTTCCTTAGCCCCGTGCAGAGTGCTTCACACTCGTTCTCTTGCTTAGCCCTCATAACAGCCCGGGGAGGTGGAGACTTACTTTGCAGAAAAGGAAACTGAGGCTGTAGAGATATTAAACGTTTGGCAAAAGGCGCACAGGGTGGGTGGTGAAGCTGAGATTTGAACAAGGTTGTCTGACATCTGAGTCGAAACTCGCGCGGTGCCACATTTCCTGTTTATGGAAGCCAGAGTTTATTTTTTAATATCTCCCAAATCTAAATGTCCACCCACACATAACTAAACATAAAAACAAATTAAATTTAGCAATGTGAACTAAAAACGAGCCTTGTGGACAAATAGGTCCTTAATCCTCTGTGATGACCCAGAGCCTCGTTTATAGAGCTGTGGTCACAGCCATCATCAATTCAGCACCACTGGCAAAGCCCCGCCCTGCTATGTAAACACATCATTCTTGAACTTGCCAGTGCACCTATTTTTGTTTTTACGTTCAGCAAAATACCTTAAAATCCTAGTTAAAAGTGGAGGAAATAAAGGTCTTAAATCGAAGTCTTTTGTTGAAGAATCCTTTTTCCTGTCCCATCTGTTAGCAACAGCAGGCTGAAGAGAAAGCGTGAAATGTTGAGTGTTTGCCAGATTGATCCAAATTCCAGATTGAAGAAGAGTAATAAGTAGATTTGGTCTGCACCACAATTACTTTTTATGACGCTCTGTTTAGCAGCCTCTTGGAGCTGAGTTTCTTCCTGAAGTCCAGGCAGAGTGTCAGTGTTGTCTAACACTGGTCCAGGCCGCACAGGGTAAAATGATTTACTCACAACTGTGTTCTCCCAGTGAGCTCCGATAAGAGACTGTTTCAGTCCCTCAGTTCTTGGAATTCCCTCCCCTTTCTTCCTTATTCCAAGAGGGGTCATGGGGGACGGGGGTGGGCGGCGCGCGCGGAGAGATTGCATGCTAAAGTGCCCTTTGCTTAGTGGGGCTTCCTGTAAACTCCAGGGCACATTGGGCAATGTTTGGAGACGTGTTTGGTTGTCACAACTAGGAAAGCAAAGCAGGAGCTACAGGATCTGGTGGGAAGAGGCCCGGGATGCTGATAAACATCCCACAATGTGAAACACAGCCCCCCACTCCCAGACAAAGAATCGTCCACCTCAGAATGCCCGTGGAGCGCAGCTGGAAAACCCTGTTCGGTAGCGGGGAGCTGTGCTGTGATCTTTACCGAAGGAAGAATGTTGCCCAGCTTTTGATGGCCGCCCTTTAAGAAGGGCTGAGTTACTACTGTGCTCTGCCCCAAGTCACCTGCATGAGACAGAACGAATGTGTGTGTAAGACAGGACTGGACATGTTGGGGAAGCTGCCACCGTGTGTGCGCTTGGAAGACTGCCAGAGAAATCTTACAATAAGCCCGTCATTTACTACATTAATTATTTATGACTTATTAGCTCTCAGTACTTAGGGAATATTTCCATATACATTGCCTTGTTATTGCAGGTTATATGCATGGCTTTCCTGTTTAAATACATGGGAAGTTGCAGCTCGGGGTCGATACATACACTCATATTCATCTGCAGCTGCCTGACGGCCTCTGTCCTGGGTGATTTCACGTGCTGTCTTATTTACTTCTCACCATAACCATGTGCAAACGCTTTTATTATTCCTAATATTCAGAGAGTTGGGAGTCTGGCCTAAGTTTTCTCCCATCAAATTTGTTTTTCCCTTAAATGTTATGAAATATTTTCCATATGCATTCTCATTTGGTCCCCACACCAACCTCTTTTGATCCCCAGGGCAGGAATTCTTCTCCCCCTTGTGCGGGTGAGGAGCCTGGAGCCCACTGGTCCCAAGCCCAGTGGTGGCTTCGGATCTAGGCCCCCCGCAGCACCGCTGCCCTCCTGTAGTGGCCAGGTTTGTTGGGCAGTGGTGGTCCCCATCCCCCATAGCAGGGACTGCAGGAGGATGCGTCTGCCCACAGCGGTTCTGGGCTGGGCAGCTCCAGCAAAGCCACGCCTCAGGGTCCTGCTGTAGGGAGTGCTCACCTAGAGTCCCATTGGAACTCCCTGACTGCTTTTTGCAAGAAGCCAGTTGACAGCTGCAGGGCTAGGGGAATGCAGTGCTCAGAGGCCTCTAATCTGAGAGGGGAATTTGCAGGGGAGTTAATGGAGGAAACCTGATTCTGCTAAGTTGTCACTCCTTCATTAGGAGCCCAGGGTACCTGGCTCTTTGCGAGCTCATTTGATCTTCCTACAAAGGAGGGGGAAGTTCTTTTTGCTCTGAAGCGCCTCGCCCCTCTTGGATGGCTCCTGGCTGCAGGTCAGCCCCATTCTCCCCAGCAAACCTCTTGAAGTGTCTCCTCTTCCTCCCCACATTTCACTGTGGCTGGCTCCTCCCGCGTCCTGATCGGAGATGGCCGTGCTGTGGTCAGGCTAGCGAGGCCGGCGGCCATGATTCCAGTCACATTTGGTGTCCCCAGGCACCTTGATTCCTCACACTCGGGTTCCTCCGCCCCGATGGGGGCGGTGAAGCAGGAAGCTCCTGTCCTGAGGTAGGGAAGCCTGGCCTCTGGGAAGAGGCATGCTGGTGTGAAAGAGAGGCGTGGAGAGAGGGCAGAGGCTCGGTGATGGGACTCGGGGTGCTCCCTCTCCCCAGGGAGAATCCTGTCTTCGTGTCCACAGAATGCCTGGGGGCAGTACCCACTGAGAGACATTAAATCGGACCTTTGAAAATCGTCTGACTAAAGGCACTATTTACTTCTTGATCCCATTTATATGTTTTTCTGTTGATATTCCCATTAAATAAGTGCCTCCACTATTGAATTCTTTAATTTGAAATGACATTCTCCATCATTTTAGAGGAAAAGAGGCAGGCAGAGTCATAATCACTTTTTAGTATATATTATTTAATTATATGTTTACAGATTATTGTTGAAATCAACTTTTTCTAGAAATTACCCTCTTGCCCACAGTTGCTTTTCTTTCTGTCTTCCCCGGAGCTCAGGGAGGCCACAGGTGGTGTCTCCTCATACAGGCCGCTCTTCATTTGCATTGACGTGTCATCAGTTCTACTTGAGCAGATGATCCGTTTGGGGATTTGTCTGTTTTGTAGGTGACCCTTGATTTTCCTTCCCCTGCCAGGCGGCTGGGCCCTGGGTCACTGCCGTTGGGGCTGGTCCAGAGAGAGGAATCACAGGGTGTGCGCACCCGCTGTGTGGACCGCAGGCACCGCAGTCCAGGGGGGGATTGCGTGGGACTCCGACTCCGGGAGGCGCGGGGCTGTTTTCTCGTCCTCTGAGGTGGGCTTTCTCAGGAGCAGGGGCAGCGGGACCAGGAGTGCCGCTCGCACTCGCTGCTCGAGAGTGATGGGGTCATGTCTGTCTGCTCCCGCTTTTTCACATTTTTACCACGAGCTCCACCCCTTCTAACCCCAGGTCTCCAGGTCCTTCGGGAGAGCCTGCCACTTCTCTGAGAGGGGGCTGCGTCTGTGGGTTGAATGTGGGAATCTTGTGAGGAGTTCTGGGAGAATGGGTGTGAACACAATGCCTCCAGCCAGTCTTACACAGCCCCCAGGATCCTTGAAAGGCCTGGGTGTCATGGTTAGAGTTACTGGATAGATAAGTGCCCTGGGACTTAGCTGTCCGTTCTCTACGATTCCTACAGCATCAGCAAATTAGTCCTTGCTGCACTTCATGAGATCAGTGGTGCTGTCTCGGGGTGGCGGAGGAGACCCCAGGTCAGCAGTCTCTTCCGGGAAGGGAATTCAGGAGTCTCTACACGGCCCTCTTGGTCCAAGCCCCCTCTTCTTCCTTCACGTCCAGCCTCTCTGTCCTGATGGCAGTCCTTAGTACGCTAATGTGGCTTGGCTGCTGCAGCAAGAAGCCTTGTTCCGTTGGCATCAATCTCAAGAAAGTTTACAGGAAATCTTATTTTATTTGTTATAAACTAGCTCCCTTTAATCTCTCTCCTCCTTCCTTATGCTTAACATTTCCTTTCAGAACCTGAGCTGGCTGGAAGAGAAAGAGAAGGAGGTTGTCAGTGCCTTGCGCTACTTTAAGACCATTGTGGACAAAATGGCTATTGACAAGAAGGTGCTGGAGATGCTCCCCGGGTCAGCCAGCAAGGTGCTGGAGGCCATCCTACCGCTGGTGCAGAGCGACCCTCGCATCCAGCACAGGTGAGTTGCTCTGAAGCCCTTGGCTGGGCCTGAGCCATGGAGGCCTCGAGGCATCTTGGTTTGGGGGGCTTCAAACTAAGGCTTCTCTGCGGGGCCAGGCACCCTCTCCCTGCCCCTCGGGTATGGCTCGGTGCTCCCCCAAGGCTGAGGTCGCTGTTCCTCGGGAGACCGCACGAGGAGGAAGAGCTCTGCCATCACACGGCCGGGACAGCCGGGCGGCCTGGTCATTTCGTATTAGCTCATGGCAATCATCACATGGATTTGGACCCGTCTCTCCTGCACCCTAGGGCAACGTAGTGTATATGACATTAAGTCCTGTCAGCATCCAGCCTGTTAGAGCCTCAGCTGCTCAGATGATGACACAAAAGGTAGAGAAGAGCCCATTAGAGCACGGCTTAGCGAGACACTTAACCGAGGCAAGCTAGGATCTCGCAGACGGCACGCCGTCCCTGGGAGCCGGTGGGGGGGAGGCGGCTGGCCCAGCGGCTTCTGTGGGCGATCTTTCACTGTGGAGTGCACTTTCCTCTGGGAGGTTAGCCAGCAGCTCGACCCGTATTTGCCGTTGAGCGGGGAGAGAAAAGCCGCATTGAATGTATGGGAAGTGAAGGGCCAGCAGGGGCTTTTCCCTGGGCGGCTGTGGCTGCCTGCCGGCCGGCTCTTCTCCCTGGTCCCTGCTCAGAGGCGCGTCTCGGTCTGTCCCCCGACAGGGCGTGGGTGGGGCCCCGAGACGGTGCTCTCCTGAGCTGCTCCCAGACCGGCCGGCAAGTGCAGTTGCCTTTTCTGGGAGGCACAGCAAACACTGTCTTTATTTCCAAGAAGCCCTCTGCCCTGGCCTCCCCCCGGAGTGCCCGCTGGCACTGTGGTCGCGGTCTTTCGGCCGGAAGCTCACTGAAGCGGGCTGGTGCGGAGGAAAAATTTGTATGGCTTTGCCCGGTCACCATCCTCACTTCCTATGCCTCACTCCCACAGTTCTCAGGGAAAATTATCTTTACTTATATAAAAATTTGTGGAAGATGTAGAAATTCTTTAGTTTGGCCTAGTGCCACTGTACAGTCGTTGAGGCAGCCACCGATTCAGAGCTTCTGTGGGGGGGGACCTCACAGTGTCCCCCGCAGGTCTCCTCACCGCAGATTTGTCTTTTTTTTTTTTCTTAATATGTTTTTATTGATTTTAGAGAGAAAGGGAGAGGGAGAGAGAGAGCGAAACATCAATGATGAGAGCGGCTGCCTCCTGCACGCCCCCCACTAGGGACCGAGCCTGCAACCCAGGCATGTGCCCTGACCGGAATTGAACCGTGACCTCCTGGTTCATAGGTCAATGCTCAACCACTGAGCCACGTTGGCCGGGCAGATTTGTCTTTCTTGAAATACTCTTCACTAGTGCATTCCTCTGCATCGCAGCCACGGGTAGTGCGGGGGAATTCTAGTCAGTTATAGATCTGTTTGGATTTCGTGTTTAAAGGCCGTTTCTTTAAAGGATCCTGCCTGTTCAAATTCCACAAGCCTGTGGGCTCCTTGCAACACCCCTGACCTGAAATTAAGTCTAATTCCAACCAGGACACAAGACGTCAAGACGAGTGTGGCGCTTTGACCCCGTTGGTGATGAGCAGCTGGGAGTGGGGGGAGGTGGGCACTCCCTGAGGGACATTGTCAGAATCTCATGGAGGCTGTAAAGTTTGAAAAAACATATTAATGTTCACAATGGAATCTTTATGCATTATATTTGGGAAGTGAAAAATACATATAACAGACTAGAAGATAACACTCCCCAAGTTTTCGTTGGCTGAAAGAGATGGGTTCAGGGAGGAAAAGTTTGTTCATCAAGGGAGGTGTGGGTTGTACACTGACAACCAGGCTCTGTGCTAAGTGGCTTCTAGCGATCTCATGCTTTAGATTTTTCCTATTTTTAAAAAATCTTCTCTGCCTTCTAGCTCGGCCCTCTCGTCCTGCTATAGCCGAGTGTACCAAAGTCTCGCCAACCTCATTCACTGGTCAGACCAAGTGATGCTAGAAGGTGTGAACTCAGAAGATAAAGAGATGGTGACAACAGTGAAGGGGGTCATCAAGGCGGTGCTGGACGGAGTGAAGGTATGGTCGGTGCCAGGGGTCCTGGTCAGGGACCTGGAGCAGCCTCCTTGCTGGGTGTTCATCACAGAACTTGTCCCTAAACCTCGTGTATTAGAGGCCTGTCTCCCAGCGTCTCTGGTGTCGGTGTGCGCTGTCTGGTAGCTGTGTCACTCTGTGGTACGAATGGCTCACCCACCCTTTGGAGTACTCACCTCCATAGTCGGAAAAGCTGCGGAGCAAGCAGCCTTCACCGAGCAGTGCATTACGTCTTCAGCGAGGCTTTGTGTGAAAGCGCTGGCTGTGCATGCTTGCCAGCCAGACAGAATGCAGTGGAAATGGTTTTGTGTTGACTTTTAGCAAGACTCCCAGCATGTCAGCCGCTTCCTTTTCATGTCCTAAACACTCCTGGGATCCCTTGTAGAAAAGCAGGATTGAGATGCATAGGAAATGAAACTCTATATTTGAAGTCCGTGACGTGGTCTGAGAACCTACTTTGCAGGGAAGTCAGAAACAGCATCATAGGACATTCTGGATCCTAGTTAAGGTGGGAGCAGAGGCCACGGGGTCTGGAATTATTGAAAAAATGCATCCTCGGATGGGGAACAAGGTAGCCTGTAGGGGGAGGGCCTGGAGGTGAGGACTCGGCTGTGAGCAGTGCGGTGGAGGCCCTGCTGTTTTGTGAGACCATCGAATGTAGTGGGAAGGGGGAGTAGCGGGGGTCTGGCTAGGTTTGGAGCCCAGGTTCCCCACTTCCTAGTGTGTGAATGTGAGCAGTTGACGCGAGTGCTCTGCACCGTGTTAACTCACCTGTAAATTAGGTATGATGACGTGCCATGGGTCACAGTGTGGTAAGAGGGGTTACATTAGTTAATGCAAGCAAAGCCCTTAGAGCATTACTTGTCACGTATTAAGCACTCAAACCTTAGCTGCTGTTAACTATTAATTATGTGGTGCGAGACAGATGCCTAAACAGATCTCTTGGCTTGGAAAAAAAGTGTGTCCTCCTCCTTTCTAGACCTTTCCACCCAAAATTATAGCTGAGGTACTTACCCTAGGTCAAAATTAATTTCTCCCCACTCAGCCATGCCGTCAGATTCCGGAAAGCCGCTCTTGGTTAACGTTCCCCAGAAGCTCTGGAGAGTAGAGTCAACGGGTAAACATTGCAGAGGGAAGGTTAAGAAGGCGTCGCTTAGCATCACCAACTGCTCCAGCATGAGCTGTGGTGGCTGGGAAGGCAGTGCTGCCCACCTCTAGCCCCATGCAGGGCCCTGTGTCTGCTGGGGACCTTACGGAGTTTATTTAGAGGGCGTCCAGACTAGATGACATCAGAATTTCTTCTGATAGCTCCCAGATGCCCTTCATTTCCAAAGTGATTAGGTCCTACATTATCTGTTTGGCAGTGGGACTTAGGGTGCAGCCCAGGGTGGCTGTGCGGTAAGACCTTACGTCACATTCCAGAATGGCGTTCAGTCACATACACCATCCCATTCCATCTTCCCAGCAGCTCTTTGCAGCCCGCAGGGCACAGTGAGAGCTGGCCTGGGTCACACTCTGTCAGCAGAGGCTGGGGTTCTGGCTCACACACCCCTGGTCTTCCTGTCCGGGCTTCTGGAAATGCTGTTATTGGACATTGTTATTTTTCAGGTGACATTGTTAAGGTTTTCCTCTACCAAATTGATTATGATGAGATGTTCAAAACAAGTGAGAACGTCCAAAATAGAGTTTCATTGTGACATTCCCAAGTAGACTCTCCTTTGTGGAATCATTCACCACACTGTTTTGGGTGATAGAAAAATTTCTCATAATTGACCAGGATAAGAGGTACGGAGGGGAACTATAGATTATGAACCTTTCAGTGTCTAAAAGCAAATAACTTTTCCACAATTGTTTGAAAATATTTTAACCAGGCCCTAACCGGTTTAGCTCAGTAGATAGAGCATCAGCCTGCAGACTGAAGGGTCCTGGGTTCGATTCCGGTCAAGGGCATGTGCCTTGGTTGCGGGCACATCCCCAGTGGGGGGGGTGCAGGAGGCAGCTGATCGATGTTTCTCTCTCATCGATGTTTCTGGCTCTCTATACCTCTCCCTTCCTCTCTGTAAAAAAACAATAAAATATATATTAAAAAAAATATTTTAACCAGAACAGATATTTTCTAGGTGAGGTGCTCTATAAATTCAGTTTTGTTTCATTTATTCAAGAAACATTTATCAAGAACTCCCTGTGTGCCAGGTAGTGTGATAGAGCTGGGAGTATAGTGACAAGCAAAACTCACAGTCCCTGGCCTGACAGAGCTTACAGTCTGAAGGGCGAAAGGCCAGCAAACCAGAACTGTAGTCCTGTCATTATAACCAGGGCTGGTGCTGAAAAGAAGAAATGCCCTGCGTGTGACCTGGTTGTACAGGTAGCTTCCTTTCTCAGGGTGCTCAGAGACACTTCCCCCAGGAGAGGCAGACAGACTGAAAGCCTGAAGCAGGAGCAGGAATTGGCCTGTGTTGTGGGAAGCTTTTGGAGTTAGAGTCAGTAAAGGCAGCAAGGGCCATCAAGACTCTATAATGTTGGCATTTGTTGCTGAGGTCTAATAGTAACAGAGCTAGCACTTACTACCCACTCAGTGCTTAGAGCAGCTCTCCAAAGTAGCCACGATCGCCCCTTTAAGGGTGTGGACAATGAGACTCAGACAGACCAGTCATCAGTGGCGAGGTCGAGATTCACACCCAAGGCCTGCTGGACCCCAGACCCTGTGCGCTCCCCATCGCCCTCAGCTGCCGCCACAGGAGGGAGAAGCATGGTCAGCTGAGGGACTCACATGCTCCACCTCCAAGTCAGCTGGCTACCAGCCTCTCTCGAGGTCCCCTTCAGACTTAGGACACCTTATAAGCCCATGTCCTAGTTAATGTGACAGCCTCCGTGGCTGAGAGGGGTACAGTACATTCACGGGCATGTGGTCATCCCACAGAGAGGAGAGACGCTGGAACGTTCCTCTAAACTGACTCACCATCTTTCATGTAACTCCTTCAGTTGTTAAATGAAATTTTTAAAAAAGGATTGAAGTGTTTTAACAAACAGGATTACTTAGTTTTGTCCCTGAATGGGGAGTATCATTTATTATTTAACTGCCCCATAAATGTTACTCGTTGGCCCTTTAACTTTGGGCAGGTTACTTCTCTGAGTTTCAAGTAGGTTTTTAAATATTTATCCTGAAGAGCTGATGAACGTTTAAGTAAGATAGTGTATATAAAGTACCTGGTAAGTGCTAGGTGCCCAGTAAACGGTGGGTAAGTACTCACAACGGTAGAAATGTTCCTTTCTGGAACAGCTCCCATTTACCAACTTCACAAGGGTTTGTGGCTCTTTCCCGTGTAATTTCACAAATCTCAGGTTAAAAGATAAAGCTCTGCCATTATCTGATCTGCCCCAGGCAGTGCTCTACCTGTGGCCACAGAGGCACTAAGACCCAGTGACTCTCCCAGGAAGGAATGTGAAGGCCTTCACTTTCCTGTTCTCAGCAGCCGCCCAGCCGAGGACCTGGCCGTGTGGGCCGAGCTCCTCCAGGTCAGACACACACCCCACATTGTCCTTTCGAAACCTACACCCCAGTTCTTCCTAACTTTACCATTTACATCTCAGCTTTTCTTCTGATCTCAGCCTGGCCTCTGCTCTGTCCCCATCACAGACCTTCTAGGGGTCTCCTCCACAGGCCGGAGACTTTCCCTGGCCCCCCTGCCCCCTCCCCCCATTCACACAACGTCATTATTTATTTTTAAAGCCTCATACTGAGAACCTGGGGGGCGGGGGGCGCTTTGGAATACCTGCAGTTCTGTCACTACCCAAAATTGGGCTTGTGCACCAGATTTACTTCGTGTCACAGGAATATTTTGAAAGAAATGTTCTCCTGACTATATCAGTTAGGATTAGGTTTGACTACAAGAAAACCTATTTTTTCTCTTTCATTATTTCTCTTTCATGTGTCAGAGGCCCAGAGATGGGCTGTTGTGGCTAATGTGACACTTTCGCATCCGGTCAGGGTGTGGTCTTCGGCCATTGCTTCCTTGCCATTCTTGCACATGCATTCTACCTCTTGGTCCCTAATGGCTGCTGCCCCTCCATTCATTAGGACCACATTCCACCCGGCAAGGAGCGAGGGAGCAGGAAGTTGTGCCTTCTCCATTGAAGAGTGCTTCCTCACAGGCCTCCAAAACTGTCACTTAGCATTTTACCTGGCCTGGACATGTGCCCAGTAAAATTCTATTCATAAGGAAGAACAGATATTGCGGGGCACCTCGCTGTCTGCCACACTGGCATTTCAAATAAGCCACCTCTTTCTATTCCTCATTCAGCCTATTTGTTAAATTTTGGATGAAATATTTCAAACATTTGCCAAAAAAAGAGCATCATGTAATGAAGCCTCATCACACGGCTCCCACAGGTGTTCTCTGGCGGCCAGTCATCTTTCTTCTGGGTCTCCACCTACTCCCTGGCTAATTGCAAGCAGACCCAGCCACCACCTCCTTTCCTCTGAAAATAACGTGATACATAGCTTCGAACAAAACCAACTATTTCTGTAAAGGGCCAGAGAATGAATATTTTAGGCTTCTCAGGCTACATATACGTATAGTCTCCATTGCATATTTTTTGCTTTATATTTTAATTTTCTTTAATAAAGCATTCTTACCTTGAGGGCCTTCCAAAAAGCAAGGCCAGGGCTGGATTTGGCCTGCAGGGTGTAGTTGGCTGCTTTTAAACAGTTTTTCAATTTAGGATCCAAGGGAAATCCATACTATAGTTCAGTCATATAATATACTAGAGGCCCGGTGCATGAAAATTCGTGTACGGGGGGCAGGGGATCCCTCAGCCTGGCCAGTGCCCTCTCACAGTCTGGGACCCCTCGGAGGATGTCCACCTGCTGGCTTAGGCCTGATTTCCCGAGGAGCGGGCCCAAGCTGGCAATCAGACATCCCTCTGGAAGCCCAGGAGCCCTTGGGAGATGTCCGACTGCGGCCTAGGCCCACGCCCTGCGCGGGCCTAATCTATAGTCAAACATCCTTAGCGCTGCCGAGGAGGCAGGAGAGGCTCCCGCCACCAGCACTGCGCTCACAGCCATCAGCCCGGCTTGTGGCCGAGTGGAGCTCCCCCTGTGGGAGCGCACTGACCACCAGGGAGCAGCTCCTGCGTTGAGCGTCTGCCCCCTGGTGGTCAGTGTGCGTCATAGTGACCGGTCGTTCCTGGCCTTGGGGTCAATTTGCATATTACCCTTTTACTGTATAGGATGTCTACAGTTTCTCCTCCTCTGTAGTTTTCTCCTTGCAACTTACTTGTGTGTTTAGAAAGAGTTATTGCTCCTAAAAGTCCCCTAAATTCTGGACTTCACTGATTCCATCTGTGCAGTGTTGTTTACTGTTTGCCTCTGTCCCTTGAGTTTCCTGTGAATCCGAGGCGGACTCGGATTTGGTTGTTTTTTTTTGTATGAGAGAATGCTTCGTAGGTGATGCCGTGGGCTTCCATTAAGAGGCGCCTGTTCCTTTTGATGTTAATAGCTGTTGGTGGTGATTGCCTGGGCCCATGAATTCATTAGGGGTTGCAGAGGGGTGCCATCCTCATTCTTTCTGTCACTCTTTCTGTGACAGAGAGACTTCCCCTGTCAGTGTGTGGTTATCCTGAGTTACAGTTCTCAGGAAAGCCAGGATCAATAATGCTTCGTTCTTCCCTCTGTTTACCAGATATCAAAGCAGTGAGTGTGTCCAGGCATCCTCTCATCTGAGGAACTGGGGTTGTTAAAATATCATTCTGGCCCTGACCGGTTTGGCTCAGTGGATAGAGCATCGGACTGTGGACTGAAGGGTCCCAGGTTCAATTCCAGTCAAGGGCATGCACCTTGGTTGCGGGCACATCCCCAGAGGGGTGTGTGCAGGGGGCAGCTGATCGATGTTTCTCTCTCATCTATGTTTCTAGCTCTCTATCCCTCTCCCTTCCTCTCTGTAAAAAAATCAATAAAATATATTTAAAATAAAATACCATTCTGAACTCGTGAATTTAAGTTTGAGATGGTCTAGCTCCGTGGTCGGCAAACTGCGGCTCGCAAGCCACATGCGGCTTTTTGGCCCCTTGAGTGTGGCTCTTCCACAAAATACCATGGCCTGGGCGAGTCTATTTTGAAGAAGTGACGTTGGAAGAAGTTTAAGTTTAAAAAATTTGTCTCTCAAAAGAAATTTCAATCGTTGTACTGTTGATATTTGGCTCTGTGGACTAATGTTTGCCGACCACGGGTCTAGCTCATTGCCGGTATTGTTAATAATGCCCAGGTCCCACCTTTGACTAGTGAAAGCTCCATGTTGTTTCCTAGGTTCCTTTTGAGGTGACCCTGGAGCCCTTTGGTGGTTTTCCCACTTTTTGGTATGAAAAGATGCTCCAGGCCTCGTCTTGGGCTCCTTGATTGATTGATGTTAGGTGATGGCTTTATTGAGATGTAATTCCCATGCCATATGATTCACCCATTTAAAATGTACAATTTAGTGATTTTAGTGTATTCACAGAGTTGTGCAATCATCACCACGATTTTAGAACATTTCATCACTTCAGGAAGTAACCCCAAACCTTCTCCCATTTCTTCCCGTTCCCCCATCCCTCGGCAGCCACTGACTACTGTCCGTCTCTAGATTTGCCTGTTCCGGACCTTTCATATCAATGGAGTCATGGACTATGTGGCCTTTTGTGCCTGGCTCCTGTCACTTAGCATCATGTTTGTAAAGTTTATCCGTGCTCTAGACTGTATCACTACTTCATTTCTTTTTATTGCCAAGTAACAGTCCGTGGTGTAGACACACCAGCTATTACTTATTCATGGACATCTTGACATTTGGGTTGTTTCCCCTTTCTGGCAATTATGAGTAATGCTGCTGTGAGTGTCTGCGTACAAGGTTTTGTGTGGATGTGTGTTTTCATTTCTCTCGGGTACACACCTAGGAGTGCAGTTACAGTAACTATGTCTGATCGTGTGACAAACTGCCAGACATCTTCCCAAAGCAGCTGCCCCGTTTCACTGCCACCAGCAGTGTGAGCGTCCGGTTCCCCCGCCCCAACGCTTGTTGTTGTCGTTTTGATTCCAGCATTCCTAGTGGGGTGCGGTGGTATCCATTGCGGTTTTGATTTGCATTTCTCTGATGGTTAAGGATGTTGAGCATCTTTTCATGTGCTCGTTGGTCATTTGTATATCTTTGGAAAACTAGCAGTGGGCGCCAGAGCCGGACTTGGATTCCTCAAGGTCATTGAAGGTGGAAGCATCTCTGGGTCATTTTCAATAGGAATGAAAGGGACATAGAAATACAGCACTAGGTATTTAGAAGGCATTTCCAGACTCCTGGCTTCTGAAGACTGCGTTTCGGTGACCTGGAGTTGTCGGGTTCCCAGTCCCCGGCTGTGGACGCAGTCTTTCCTCACCTGCCCCTCAGGAGGACTGAAAAGTGTGACATCTTCTCGGGGACCTGCCTTCTGTCGGGGGAGTGGAGCTCACCAGGTCACCGGGGTGGGGGGGTGGAGAGCTCTGCATGAGATTAGGGTGTTGGCACGGTAGCCACATACATGCACACTCCAGGGTTCTCTGTCTGTGAAGGTGAAGGCCAGTTGAGACTAAAGGCCTCTGCTGGTCTCGTCGGGCTGGCTGGGTGGTGGGACGAAAGCTGCCCCTCACTCCGCTCCCGCCCAGGCCAGCGACGGGTGGAACGCAGAGCCGCTGCCTTCTCCACAGCCATGTCGCCCGGAACGCGGTGCGTGCTCGCACATGTCTGCCTGTCACCCCGTGATGCTTTTTCCAGCGTTCGTTAGCTGAGTTCATCCAGCTGCTTCTCCAGAAAGATGACATTCTAATTATAATTGCTCATGATTCAGTGAAGAATTTGTGGAATTTTTCCTACGTCAGCAGCTACAAGTACGCAGGCTTCTCTCTGTTCCCTTTGCCCTGCTCATAAAGCATGAATGTGGGGTGTCCACGGTGCTGTGGTCTGGCCTCTGGCTCCCCCTGTTGCCACGCTGCTCTTCGGTGTGGCCTGGGGACAACCTTTTGGGACAGGCTGCTTTCCCTCCCCCCAGGCCGCGGGCCGCAGCCTTCACTCCCCCTGCCAGCTCTCGTAATAACCGAGTCGCTGCTCCACTGCCAGTGAGCCCAGCCAGGGAGCTCCTTCTTACGTATTTGTGCGACTTCATTTAACTTCAAGTTGTGACAACAGGAACATAGTAACTCTTTCTTCGTCCAGTACCGGTTCGCAGGATCTCAGGTCCTGCGTGTCTCTGAGAACAAGCATCACTTGATAGAGCGGGGCTCTGGTTCCAGGGGTCTGCCTGTGTGCACTGACGTTTTCAGTTAGTATTCCAGAAGGAATGCCTGTGACACAGGTTCACTGTAGGAAAGGTAGAACAAGTGGAGAAACACAAACGGTGTATTCCTGTCTTTCCATGCTGTCACACGCTCTTGTTGTGAGGTGGTTTTTAAAGGCAGTCTAATGGTCCATCATTTAGTTCTGTCATAATTTATGTAATCAGTGCCTAGTATTGAATATTTAATTATGGAAGATGGAGCAGTCTAAGTGTATCTATTACATATGATGCGATGATGACCATTGTTTCTGCTTTAATTTTTACACACATCCATGACATTTTCCTTGGCTAAATTATTATAAAAATAATGCAGCTATTTAGGGTGCTTGGTACACACTGACAAGTCGTCCTCTAGACAGGCTGTCCAAAGCATTATGCCATTTGCCAGGCCTGGGCGTTCCTATTTCAGTACCATCGAAGCTGGAGACTCTAATGATGACTGACCATTGCTGTTGACATTTGTGAACTTCTTCGATACTTCTTTTTTCTAGTTTGGTTCTTGAAAAAATTCTCGCTCTAGGAAGGATGTTACCTCTCTGCCTTATCACATGGGTTGCAATTCCTGTGAGTGGCATTTTTGAGTTTGGAGAGACGTTGCAACTGAGTTAGGGACATGTTGCTGAATTACCCACAGTGTCCATTGCTGCCTCCTCTGGCTGTGACTTTCTAAACCAGACGTTTATGCTGGGATGTCCCTCCCCCAGAAATTGGATGCAGAAATAGTGGGGTTGTCTGTCCCCTGGAATACAACTCAGGAATAAAAAGGGATAGACTAATCGAGGCCACAAAAATGTGGTGCATACTGAGCCAAAGAAGACAGAGCAGGGGCAGAGTAGACTGGGTGCTGGGCCTGGGAGGGCTGCAGAACTGAGGGCAGTCATGGGCAGTTTCCCCTGGAGGTGATGAAGAGTCCTAAAATGGATTGTGTTGACAGTTGCACAACTCCATGGACAGGCTAAAAACCACTGAGCTGTACATTCTAAAAGGCTGAATTTTATGGCATGTGAGTTAGGTACCCATAAAGCTGTTCAGACAGAGAAATCACACTTACTGTGTGATTCCATTTACATCAACTTCTAGGCAAAGGGGACCTGAGAAGTAAAAGTTAAAAAGTGGAGTCAGGCAGAGTGACTGGAGCGGTTGGTGGAAATGATCTGTATTTTCCGAGTGGTTCTTATCGGGGTATAGGCGATCGTCAAAGCTCACTGGGGGAAGTGCATTCCAGTGGAAAAACAAGTAAAACCTGACGCCATCTTTCCCTCCCCCTGCCCCTCTCCTGCTTCTCCTTCTTTTCTGTTTTAAAAAAGTATTTTTTAAAGTTATTTCTTTGCTAGGTGGTATGCCCTTAATTAGCTGTCCATTGACAAAGATCCCAACCAGTCACCTCAGTATACCAGCTGCTGCCACACCCATACCCAGCTCGCTTTGCAAAACCACTTCCCCCGAAGCCAGAGGTGTGGCCATTGGTAGCAGCGTCCTGCACAGGATAGAACAGCTTTGGAGAACTGAAGCGTAGTTCTTCCACAAACGGACTGGAATCTGTCCTACCAGGGGAATTACATTGTGTGATGAACCCAGTCATTGTGAGACAATGGGGTTTGTCATTTCCCCCTTCCAAGAGGAAGTACCTTGATGCATTTGAAACTTCTCGACATGCTCTGAAGATATTCTTGGAGGGTAGGGGACATTTTGGGAAGTCATGCAGATTACCTAAGTCAAAGAACGCTTGCATTTATGGTGGGTGGGGAATCTGTAGGCACAAAGATGTGAGACTCGGGAGTAGAGGGCACCTGGTTGTGCAAATTGTGCAAACTCAGCAGTGGGGACCCGTCCTCACGCCTCACTGCTTTCTCCTCTGTGGGTGTAGGAGCTGGTCAGACTTACCATCGAGAAGCAGGGGCATCCGTCTCCAACAAGCCCAGTGAAACCCAGCTCCCCAGCCTGCAAGCCCGAGGGGTAAGTGCTGACTAACCCTCCAGCCACCGTGCTCACGTTGGCTCTACACTCGAATGGGAGCCAGATCGGGCCACCCACGTCAGGCAGGTTGTTTGAGGCCCACGTTCCTTTTCCAGTGAGTTCCGGTAAGTGCCTGTATTACTTTAAAGTGTGTACAGTTCACACACGCCTTGAAGTATTTGCTGGTCTCAAGGTTAATGGTCAACGGGACTCTTTCTAAGGATAGTGTGTGAGCGGCCCAGTGACCCACACTTGGCATTGCTTGACCACCATTTCCTAATTGGAAAGAACTTTGGGAAGAAGGTTGGGTTTGGGGGATTTGGCCTGAGAGCATTTGGCTTTATCTACTACAAGCCCCTAGTACAGACATAGAACAACTGTGGAGCATTTTTAAAAGCCTTTAGATCATCTCGTTGAAGGATTCCTTTTACAGACAAGAAAACTAAGATGCAGTCAAGGGGACCTGGCCAGGCCTCTGTTGTTTGTTGGTGATGAAACCACACTTGCAAGCCCACCTCTAAGCCATCTGCCGGCCTGGTCACATCCTGACCCTCTTTGGACCTGTGTGCTCTGTAATCTTCTGTAACCCGAGTTCTTTGCGATTCTCAGCCAGTCCGAGCTCCCCCTGACAGATAGAGAGATGGAGATTCTGAACAAGACAACCGGCATGTCACAGTCGACCGAGCTGCTCCCAGATTCTACTGATGAAGAGGTCGCGCCCCCCAAGCCCCCCTTACCTGGCATTCGGGTGGTTGATAATAGGTAATTTTCTGTTTTCCTAGCACTCTCCTCTATTGATGACATAATTTGATGAATGGAGGGTAGAATGAGGTGAAAAGAAGACAGTGCCATTAGGGTAAGAACTGGAGCCCAGTTCCTTGCTTTTTAGAAGCCTTGGAAGTTCGACCTTGGTCAGACGGGCCTTCTGGAAGACGGGGCCCAGCCCCAGCGCCCGCCCTCACCACACTCCTGGAGCTCCTAACGGCTTGCCTTTTAGCCTTAGCCAAGCGAAAACTGGTCCAATTTCTCACAACAGGAACAGAAAGGGTTTTTCTGGTTGCCGTTTCTGGCAGGTCTGAGAGGTTTGTTTTGGCAGAAGGGGAGTGGGGCGGGAGTTGAAAGTGTGAAAAGTAGGTGTGAAGTATCTTAATAATGAAGGATGAAGAATGCTCTGCCTTATATCTGTGTAAAGTTTTGTTTGGGCTGTTGGTCTGATGGGAATTCTCGATTTGCTTCAGTCCTCCGCCAGCATTGCCACCGAAGAAAAGGCAGTCGGCTCCATCCCCAACCCGCGTAGCCGTTGTGGCCCCCATGAGTCGAGCCACCAGTGGCTCCAGCTTGCCTGTTGGAATTAATAGGCAGGTAATGCAGCCCCATCGAGGAAGGCCAGCAAGGCTCTGGGTTGGGAATGTCCCCTCCGTCCCCTGCCTTAGTCACCAGGCTCTCTCAGACGCTGGAAGTTTCTCTGCAGGATGAGGGGTGGGGGCTGGGGGTGGGGAGGATGGAGCCCAGGGCTCCGAGCACATCTGAGCTCTGCCCCAGGCCCTCCCCCACACACTCCAGCATTCCTGGAGGCTGCTTGCTGGGAGTCACAGGTGTGGCGTGTTCTGCTTACCTCAAAGGCTGGCCTTTCCCACCGGTTCCCAGTGGCGGTAGATTCTTCTCCAAGTAAACAGTCCAGTTCCCTCCCCCCTCTCTGCCACCGTTTCTCAGAAGTGACTCGGTTGTTTTATTTTTGCACACGAGGATTTTGACGGGGACTGTTATGCCCAGAGGCGCCTGTCAGGAGGCAGTCACTCCTACGGGGGAGAGTCGCCCCGCCTGTCCCCCTGCAGCAGCATCGGCAAGCTCAGCAGGTCGGACGAGCAGCTGTCCTCTCTGGACAGGGACAGCGGGCAGTGCTCCCGGAACACAAGCTGTGAAACACTAGGTGAGCTGCAGGCGTCGTCACCCTCCTGTCTCATCGTCTGGTAGCTTCTTCGGGGTCATGTGGTGATGCCAGTCATTCAAAGTCTGGGCCTCAGTTTCCTCACCTGCACATGAGGGCACCAAAATCTGTCTCTGGAGGAGGTTGAAAGTTGAGATGAAGTAACGATGTGAAAGATGAAACCCGGGGAGATGCTCCCGTGTCGCTGTTACCACAGCTAATCTGTCGCTGTGCAATTTGACTCCCTTTGCCAAAATTAAGAACCATCTGTGCTCCGAGCTGTAAGTGAAGGGAGCCCCTGAGAGCTTCTGACAGAGGGGGAGGCAGCTGAGTGCTGCGCCCTCGATGGTGCTGACCGCCTGCAGCGTGGGCCGTCGGTGTGAGGCTGAGAGCATCAGCTGCTCATGTCCGTGAACTGGAGATCTCCCTCCAGAGAGTTCACCTGCAGAACATAATCAGATTGACAGCAAGGGTGCTGTCCAGGGACGTAGATCTCGGCAATATCAGGACCAGTGTCTGCTGGAAATATCTGACTTTTTTCATAAAAAGGGTTGGGAAATTGGGCAAATGATGAAAAAGCGATTTGGTGGAATGATATATAACTATTAAAAGTCAATTGTGATCTATTGATCAGCGGACAAAATCCTAGACCACTTACATAGTTCAGTGAAAGAAAAAAGAATTCAGGGGGGAGGGAACTTCTAAGGAAATACATCAAATTGTAAGCAGATTACAGTTAGATTATGGGACTTAGGGTGGTTTTTTACATTTGCCACATTTTCTGTAGTGACCATGCATTTTCTTTTCATTTTTTAATCTTCACCCAAGGGTATATTTTTTTATTTTAGGGAGAGAGAGAGAGAGAGAAACGTCAATCAAGTTGCCTCTCCTATGCACCCCAACCGGGGATCAAACCTAAAACCTAGGTATGTGCCCTGACCAGGAATCGAACCGGTGACCTTTTGGTTCATGGGACAGTTGCTAAACCAACAGAGCCACCCAGACACGGAGCATTTTCTTTTTAATTCAGAAATTCAAAAAATACAGGAAAAAATAAAGGACAATAGTCATATTCCCATCTGTTTTTGTTGTTACAAGCAGTGAGAAGAATGGAGAATATAAAAGAAAGCACGGGCCCTAACCGGTTTGGCTCAGTGGATAGAGCGTCAGCCTGCGGACTGAAAGGTCCCAGGTTCGATTCCGGTCAAGGGCATGTACCTTGGTTTCGGGCACATCCCCAGTAGGGGGTGTGCAGGAGGCAGCTGATCAATGTTTCTCTCTCATTGATGTTTCTGACTCTATCCCTCTCCCTTCCTCTCTGTGGAAAATCAATAAAAATATTTTTTTTTTTTTAAAAAAAGCACGGGCCTGACTAGATGAGACGGGAGACACGTTTTTTGTCCCGCTGTACTGAACAGGATTGGGCGACAGCAGGGGTAGGGTCCTTTCTGTGGGGTCTGGTGGCTGACAGATGTGTCTTTCCTGTTGTGAATGCAGATCATTATGATCCTGACTACGAATTCCTTCAGCAAGACCTCTCCAACGCAGACCAGATACCTCAGCAAGTGGCCTGTAACCTTAGCCCGTTGCCGGAGTCCTTGGGAGAGTCTGGGTCTCCATTTCTCGGCCATCCTTTCCAGTTGCCTCTTGGCAGCTGCCCCCAGCCCGACGGGCCCTTAGCCCCAGGGCAACAGACGGACATGCCGCCTGCCCTCCCCGAGAAGAAGCGCAGGAGTGCGGCCTCCCAGACCTCGGACAGCTCTGGCTCCCGCGTGTCCTACGAGCGGCACCCCTCCCAATATGACAACATCTCCGAGGACGACCTGCAGAACCCAGCCTTGGTGCAGCCCGCCCCCTTCACACCCTTTGCTGCTATTCTCCCCTTCCAGCAAGGAGGGTCCTCAGCCTCTGTCGAATTTGTGAGTGACTTCACTGCTCCTGAACCAGCGGGTGACCCAGAAAAACCGCCGCCTCTGCCAGAGAAGAAAAACAAACACAGTAAGCCTTGTTGAGCTGTCAGGCACGTTTTGTAACCTGAATTGGTGGTGTTATATGTAATTAGACCAGAACCAAACCTGGGCTCCTAAGTTCATAAGAGGTAGAACACAGCTACGTAGGCACTCCTGGGAGCCTTGTCATGTCAGGTCAATGCTGGTGATTGATTGTAAAGCCTGGGAAGCTGACCTCTTTACGGCTGCTGTAAAATCTCAGGCCTGGTCTCCAGGAATTTGGCCTCTTGTAGATGGAAGTCAGTTGACCTGGCCTGAATACATGGTGACAAAGAGAAACGAGTGTTGTGGCATTCAGGGCACCATTGCAACAAGATATGGGTAAAGCAGGCAGGCATGTGAATTTCAGGAAAGTTCCTGTAACCCCAGAGGCACTCTCTCAGGGTCCCTGAATGGACCAGTTGTTATAATATACTAGAGGCTCGATGCACGAAATTCATGCAAGGGGCTCGGCCCCACGGCGCCCCCTTCGTCTGCAAGGTCATCCGGTCTAATTAGCATATTACACTTTTATTATTATACATGATGTCATTGGGGCCCAGGGGTGGAGCTAAAATTTTGGTCATATTTTGAATATTTCAACTATGTATTTGCCATCATACTCCTAAGTAGAGTTCCACTGGACATTGTCTTTTCTGCTGGCTCCCCACTGCTCCACGCTGCCCGTCTGCCTCCTGATCCCTTCCCACTTTGTCGGCACAGCTCTGCTGTTTTTCTTGGCAGCCTGCTCTCACCATTTAGGTGTGTGTGTGGCCACATCAGCCCCACACAGGGTTCCCTGGCTTCAGGTGCCACATCCCGCAGACAGCTGCTGCATTCCAGGTTCCCCAAGGTTGGGCCCCTCTCAAACAAGAGGAGATCTGGCCAGGTTAGCCGCAGCAGGACTGACCCAGGGGCCATGGGCAGGAGGGGCCACCGAGGATGTCATGCGTTCCCCGGCTCCTCACTGGGTGTCACCAGCTCGTGTAATAGCCTGAGTGGTGTGCCCCCGCCCCCCCCCCCCCCCCCGGCTGGCGGGGAGAGCTGTAAGGCTAGTGATGTCACTCCCATCTGTCGTGTACGCGGGCTCGTTGGAAACCAGGGCACTTAGGAGGAAGCTGCAGATGGCAATACCAGGAACTCGACCTCCTTCACCTCCCTCCTCCCGCCGTAGAGTGTTTCAGAACTCTTGGCCCTCCCCTCCCCCGCCCTCCCTTGTCTTGAGCAGCATGCCGATTGGGACTCACACCCTTTTCTGGAATCCTTTGAACCCAGAACTCAGGGCAGGATTGCATCTGTGCAAACTGCATGCGTGGTGCTGCCTGGCCGAGGAGCCAGGACCGCCCCTGCCAGCCTTCGGGACAGGTGCAGTGGCAGTCCTGTGGGGTGGCGGGAAGGGAAGGAAAGGAAGGGAAGGGAGAGGTAGCCACTGTTTCCGTAGAACAAGCAGTTGTCCAGAATGTTTTCCATTAACTTAGGCTTCGTTTTATCCATCAATGTCTCTAGCGCTTGTGCCTGCAAACCTTTCAAACCTGCCGAGAGCTTGCGGGGTCTGGACTAAAGCTCCACACACCTGCATACCGCTCCTTGCTGCGACCTGGCCGGAGGGGTGGCACGAGCTTCCGTTTTATAGATGAAGAACCCGGAGCTCAAAGGAACTGAGCCTTGCCCAAGATCTGGGCTGCAGAGCAGGCCTGTTCCCAGCGCGGTGCCCTGCCTCCCACTCTGACCGGCAGGGAGTCTCCTCGCTGAGACCCCGTTCAGGTGGAGACGCCATGCAGCAGGTGGTCTTTTCTGTGCCCTGTGAAAGGACCCCAAACTTGTGGCTCTCTAAGGCTTGATCCTTCACTTCCCGAGGGGCGCCTCTGCCAGCTCCAGCCTGCACCTCGTCACAGTCGCTGAAGGAGAGGAGGACGTAATCGTCCTTAGGTTTGTGCTGCAGGCAGAGCTCAGCCACGCGCAGTCCCGTGTCACAGAGCAGCCTCGTCCTTCAGGTGCTCTGATGTCCCCAGGGTGCCTAGCCCCTCTTGATGAGGGCAGCCCACAAGGCCCTTGTGCCAGACAAGCTTCCTGTCTGCCCATGGTCCCGGGTGCCGCTGGAGTGCCAGCCTGCCCAGGGAAGCGGGCTCTCCGTCAGGGAGTCCTAATACCAGGCTGCCTTTGAAAGGGACTGGCAGGTAGTGGGCGTCACTGCTGTTGCTCTGTGCTTGGGCACATTAGGAGGTCGCGTCTCATCCAGGTTTCCCTTGTGGCCAGGTGGTGGTCAGTCCTCTTAGGGAGCAGGTGGGCGAGACCACCTTCGTAGACCCGAGGAGTCAGTTGTGCACCAGCGGCAGCCAGTCTTTCGGGGGAAGAGGCGTCTTTGCCTGCCCACCTTTGACAGCCAAGTTCCACACGGTGCTTGTTGGAGCTAAGGCGTTCTTATTGGTCCTTTTAAATAAAGAAGGTGACTTTGAACCCCTCCCTCAGTGGAGGGTGCCAGGAAGACACACCTAGAGAGCAGTTCCGATCTACCTTGACCCCAGAGGGTGCAGAGGAGAGCAAGGCCATCTCGCTGCCTTTGTGCTGCTTTCTTCAGCTCAGGGCCTGGGTCCTTTGGTTTGCTGACTGGTTTGGGTCTCCGTTAAGCCCCCAACTTTGTAGTAGTTTGAAAATACAAAATTAAGCTCTACAAAACTGTCCTTGCCACTTTTCCCTGGTATCTGAATCTCGGCTCCGCCTGGCAGGTGCTCGTGGCACTTGTGACGGGACCCAAGGGGAAGCACCCACTCAGGATGGTGACTTGGATCTTGGCCACCCCTTCGCCTGCCACACAGGGACTTAGGTTCCTTTTCTTTCCAGCTCTCACTGGCGCTTTAACTCCCCTTAGCCTGTGTGCAGCCAACTCCGTAGGTGAATTTATTAGTGCGTCCCAGGGGCAAGGGCGCATAACAGTGCCTTCCCTGCAAACATTGGCACACACGTGTAGAGCATATCCTAACACCGGGCGCTCCCCAGCTACCTGGGCAAGGGGAAAGGGGCTGCAGGATTTCAGGCTGCCTGACCCAGACTTTGCCGTGGGAATGTCAACTGCAGGATCAGGTCACAGAGGTGGATGGGGGTGGGAGAGAGGGCTTCCGCCACAACCCGCCTCCATGGCTTCGTCAGTTTGCCAGGTGTCTGCGCACGTCTGTTCCAAACTGCTGCTTCTCCCAGAATCCTCTGGAGTCTTCAGAACGGCCTGGCTCTGCAGGTGGGGCTCAGATCACCAACACCGAGTCAGGAACACAGTGTACACGGGTGCCCCTGAGTGAGTCCTAGGGCTCTGCACCTGCCTTCAGAGAGGATGCCTCCGAGGATGAGGTCACTGAGACGTGACAGCTGAGCTCTTTGTTCTCTGACATCTCACCTCCTGCTGGTGCGATCCCTGCTGTTGTCTGCTTGGAGGTCTCTGTGGGTGCTGTCATGCTGTGCAAGCGAGAGCCTGCCCCTGTGTGCAGGCAGCTCCACCAAGGGGTAGCAGCGTGGTGTCGGATGGCGGTGGTGGCAAGGGCTGGGGTTTCCCAGAGGATTGTTGGGGGGAGGGTGCATGCATTTGAATCTGAGCCCTTTTCTCCCCTCGTCCCCCCAGGGATTTTCTCCAGCCTCTCAGCTGGAAGGGGAGAGGAGGGTGGCGTTGCTGCGTTTCTTGCACACCCAGTGGGCGCATTACAAGTCCCACCCCAGCGGCTCAGCCTGGCAGTGCTGAGGGACACGTGTTCCATTCACTCCTTCATTCTGCAAATGCTGCAGACACCTACTGTGTGTCAGCCACCAGTGATAGGGCTGCTCTGGCTGGAGTGAGGCAGCAGTCCTGTGGCATCTGCTTTGGAAATGCGCCATGAACCAGACCTCTCAGCACCTCACCCCACGGGGACCTTGCACTGAATAACCTCAGCAGCCCTGGTGTTCTGCACAAGACAGAGCAGCTGCAGGCCCCGGGGCCCTCCGTGGGTCCTGCCCATTCACACAGCCCCGCCCCCTCCTGGTGGTGGGCTCCTCTCCTTCCCTGTCCCCTGGACAGCTGTACGCTGCCCTCCTGGACCCCGTGCCCCTCCGGCCCTTGCCTGGCCTGTGCCCTCTGTGTGGAGGGCTCCTCGCCATCTCACAGAGCTCATCCATATTCTAGACAGGCAACCCCTTGCCACCCACTTCTCAGGTCTCCACGGTCTGGGTGCTGTCTCCTGGAGGGGGTGAGCCCCCATGGGCAGATGATTTGTTTTGCCAGCCTCTATAGTGCCTAACAATAGTAGGTGTTCAGTAAAAATCTGGTGAATGATAAAGCCCCCAGGTAGCCCTGGCCCCTGCGAGGAGAGCTAAGAAGGAAACGAATGAGGGGGAGGGGGGGCTGCTGTGTGAGCAGGGCTGGGAAAGCTGCAGGTAGCTGGGCGCAGAGGGGGGCGGGGAAGCGCATGGGCGCAGTGGTGCAGAATCCCTGAGGGTGTCCGGAACGGAAAGAAGACAGCAGAGCGGGGCTGAGGGTGGACAGCTGTGCTGCCCCGTGAGCTCCACCCAGTCCGTGCCCCTCGGGTGCCTGGAAATCCCGAGGGCTCTGCAGCAGGGGGACCAGTGCCCCAATGTGCTCTGGAAAAACAGGCTTTGCTTTTTAGAGCAGTTCGAGGCTCACAGTGGCGCTGAGCGGAAAGTAGAGTTCCGTAGATCCCTGCCCCCCACTCGGCCTGTCCACTGTCACCTCCACCAGAACCGTTGGTGACGTCAGTGAACCTGCACTGACATGTCTTTGTCGCCCAGAGCCCACAGCTGGGGGGCTCCCTCTTGGTGCCCATTTGCTACGCGTGTGCCCCCCATGTCACGCAGAGTGGTCTCACTGCCCCGCTGCTGGGAGAGGGGGTCCTCCTGCAGCTCGCCCCGCAGTGCCAGAACCAGGGCTGCCGCTCTCTGTCCGCAGTGCTGGCCTACATGCAGCTGCTCGAGGACTACTCGGAGCCGCAGCCGTCCGTGTTCTACCAGACGCCGCAGAACGAGCACGTCTACCAGCAGAAGAACAAGCTGCTCATGGAGGTGTACGGCTTCAACGACTCCTTCAGCAGCGCCGACCCGCAGGACCTGGCGCCGCCCCCCGCCCTCCCTCCCAAGCAGCGGCAGCTGGTAAGCGGCCCCTCCCAGGTCCCCTCCCTGCTGCCAGGGCAACAGGCCTCCAGGAGCCAGAAGCACCTCCTCCTCCTCCTCGGGGCAGGGGCCTGGGCTGGTGTGGAACCCACCATCTCCCACGTGGGGCTCTCACTTCCCCTCAGCAGCTCCTGTGCAGCCTGTCTCCTGCTCTGCTGCTCCCCACCTGGGGGTGGGGGTTCCTCTCTTCCCTGAGCAGCCCATGCAGCTGGGACTGGCTTGTACTCAGAATGTTTGCTTTCTCTGCTGACAGTCTCTTGCATTTTCCCCTCTCTTCTTTGGCTCCAATATAGACTCCCAGGGAAGAGGGACTCAGAGCACAGGGCATGGTCTGTGTAGGGCCATCTGCGGCCCTGATTTACATAATGGGCCTAACGAGACAGCGACTTACTCTCCCCATTGGAGCAGGATGGCTTTAAACAGAGCCACGCTGTCGGGCATGGCACCTTCCTCCTCTAAAGAGCGCCTGTGTAAGGCTCCACGCAGAGAAGGCCATGGACTCAGCTCTGCCCGGGCAGGCTGTCCTGGCAGGCTCTGGGCCAGGCAGGAGAGCACATGGGTGTGCCCGCTGCCGCCTCTAACCTTCTTCTCTTAGCTGCCAGTTTACTAGCCAAGCGGGCTCTGGTCAGGTCTAGAACCCAAGCCTCCTGCCCAGCCATGCTGTCCAGAAGAACACCCGCAAAGGGCATTCTTGTCTCTTTCAGAGCTGCACGTGCTGCTTTGCCCATATGCTGGCCTGTCTGGTAGTGTTTTAACAAGGAGGGGGCCGGGGTGACCAGCTGGGCCATCCTCTGTCCATCGCCAGAGACCCTGACTTTTCTGGGAGGCAGCTGCCAACTGTAGGACAGAGGTCCCCGGGTCACTCCTCCCAGCCACCTGGGGCTCGGCAGTTCTGTGCTTGGGGCTTGAACCCACACCCAGCTCTAGGAGTCCCCGAGCCTTCCCAGTTCAGGAGGCTCGGGCAGACCAGACAGAACCACAGCCAGCCTTTGGGGAAACAGCCTGTCTACTGGAAGAAAGGCCAAGCTTGGAGTTGGGAGTCCTGGGTTCCAGTCCTGCCATTCACTAGCCATGATCACAGGTTGTGCTCAGAGTCCCAGTTCTTTACTGTTCTGCCCACCCCACGAATGCCTGAACATGCCGGAATATGGAGGTAAATTGCTCTGAAAATCTTTCAGGAAGGGATCTTCTCCACGGAAACATAAACACTGCCCCAGAGACCCCTAACCTAAATGTTTGCTTAAACGTCTGGGCCAGATGTCATTGAGATTTGAAACCCCGGCCCCTCTGCGGTGGCCACAGGTGCCCTTGGACATCATCCTTGGGCATCTTCTCTGTACCGTAGAGCCATAGGCCTCCAAGGGCTTGGGGACAGACCCCTAATGAGCACGCTAGGAGCCAGCGTGGCCGAGAGCTCCCGGGCCTCGTCACGCTGGCAGGGCGTCAGGAGGGGAGCCCGGAGAGAGCCTGGCAGGGCCCGGGAGCGGGGCAGACTCCACTAGAGCACCTCCACACACGGGGGCTTTCGTGTGGTTTCACACGATCCTCCCCCAGCCCCTGTCACCCCACTTCTAGTTACCGGAGGCTGAGAGCTGGAGAGACTTCCGCATAGCCCACCGCTAGAAGCCGAAGAGTTGGGGACAGCTCCCAGGCACGCTGTGTGGCGCCCTCTGCAGGCTGCTCGGCACACCCTCTCTCCAATGCAGACTCAGGAAGTGTTACCCACTTTACCAACAAAAATGGGAGTAATAAGTACTCAGGCCTGTTGGCACACGTACGCTGTGGAAGGCACGGTTCTAAGTGCTTTACATGGACATAGCCCTGCAAGGTGTTATCCCTATCTTTCCAGATGAAAAGCCTGAGGCCCGGGGAGCTTTAGGTAATACCCACGGCCTTACTTAAATGGCAGGGCCCAGATTCAAACCCAGGCAGCCTAGCTCTTGATCTGCACTCCGCTGAAGTACGAATAAGACCATGGTCTACACCACCAAGGAGGGCTGGGGGCCCTGAGTAAGTGGGAAAGTGGGACTCAAACCACTAGGCCGCTCTGCCCCCTCGCCACCACTTCCAGTGGACACAGTTGTGTGAAAGTCGGCTTTGAATCCATCGGAAGGAAGTGAGGGGGGCCAGGAGCCTCGGAAGCTGTCTCTGACCCCCAGACTGAGCCAGGAAGCCATCCCGCTCCAGAAGGTCCGAGCGCAGTTGGGTTGCAGCCTCCTTGGCCTTTGTGCATACATGCCTGACCGTTCTCTGCTTTTCTCCCTCCTTCCCACCTTCTCTCTCGTCCCTCTGTCCAGCAGGCCTCTCACGCTGCTTCTTCCTTCTCCTCTGTCTCCTACTGTGTCCAGCAAACTAAAGTGGCCTTCACCCCCGAGGACAGCAGTGCCACTCAGGGCATCAGTGTGTCCGTCTCTAACTCCTTTCTCAGCCGGCATGGCAACTTGCCCGTGCCCTCGGTGAGTGCTCCCTGCCGCTCTTTACTCGGCACCTGGTGGATGCGATCTTCCATTTGTAGCCTGTGCCCTCCCGATGTGTGTGCCGCTGCTCATCGCTGACTTTGCCCTTCTGCAGATGCCCGCACCGGATGGGTAGGGTATACGGGGATGGGTCTCTGTGCTGGAGGACCGTGTGAATGGGCAGGGGGTGGGTATGGGGTGGGGAGAATGGTGGCGGCCACACTTAAAGCCATATCACTCAGGCATCACCTGCAGAGACCTTCTGGCCTTTTTGTTCAGACCTCCCCTTGGCCAGCTCTATACGTGTCCTGTGGCTGAACGGGAATATTCCTCACAAAGGAAGCAAAGCCCAGGAGAGCAGGCTCTGCCAGGGCATGAGAGAGTTGGAGTTGGAGGGCTGTGTCAGTCAGCTTTTGCTGTGGAACAAACTACCCCAAAACGTAGTGGCTTCAAACAGCAGAGACCATTTCTCATTGCTTAGAACACAGGCTGGTAGGCGATGGTGCTGACCTGGCCCGGGCTGACTTTGGCTGGACTTGCTCGCATCCCTGGAGCCTCAGCTGGGACAGCTGGGCTGACGGCCATCCACACCGTCCGCCCGCCTCCATCAGGCCGGCCTGGGCCTGCTCAGGCAGCTGGCAAGGTTCCCAGGGAACAGACGGAAGCGTGGAAGGTATCTTGAGGCCTCGCTCAGAATTGGCCCTCCGCCACTTCCACTGCATCCTCTCGGTTCAGCCACAAGGCGGCCGATTCCCGGAATGGGGAAGTGGATGTGCCTCTTGGTGGCAGTTGCCGGCAGAGGGGATATTTGCAGCCTTTTTTAAATAGTATCCTTCCGAAACTTAGCGACACCAGCTCCTCAGGAAGCATAGTGTTGTCTTTCACTGGAATCTGCATCTGTCCAAAATCCCGAACAGCCGCCGTTCCCCTTTAATCTGTGTCCGTGAAATGGGGGGGTGGGGGGCTGGGGGACAGGACAGACTTAGGGAAGGAGCCACGTTCGGGTCCCTGCAGTCAGCTGGTCCTTGCGCGCTTTGTTCGTCCTCCCAGCCTCAGTCCCCTCCCTGCGTGAGGATTAAGTACAGTCGTAGGAAACGGCCAGGCACACAGTGAGCTTCGGAAGAGCTTCCTGCTGCTCTTGTGCTTAGAGCGCGGGCTAATGCCTGAACCTGCTGGGACCGCCCTCTCCTCTAAATGCGGTCGCCCCAGGGCCTTTCAGAGACCTAGCCAAGCTCGGGGCCCCAGTGTGGTGGTTCCCAGGCTGCAATGCTGGGCACCATCCAGTGCCTGTTGGGAGGACCTTGGGTGCATTCTTCCTCTGGGTGCTGGGGCCTAGCTCGCAGAGCCCTCCACGTCCCTGCACTTGCCATGGAGAGGGAACACCCCCCACCACCCCCACCCCTGGCCCGGCCTGTGCACAGACGCCCTCTGTTTCCGTAGCAGGCACTCTGGCAGGCTCCTTTCACAGATCATGCAAAACTTGGCCCTCAGACAATCCCAGCTCTTGACTGTATTTTCCCTCTGTGAACAGCAAGTAAGTGTGAATTATCCTAAGAGTATCTACAGTATCCCTTTTGAGCAGTTGGGGGTTACAGGGCTGTCAGTGCACTGGACTGTTGCTATAGCATGGAAGAAAATAGGAGGGTGTCTTAACTAAGTGTGGGTCTGAGGGAGGCCGAGGCATCCAGCTCAGCACCAGCTCCACCGAGGAGCCCAAGGGAGTGAGCTGATGAAGGTGTTTGTTTCGTGGAAGGAAGGCCACCCCGCCCCAGGCTCCAGAGCCGTGGGTAGTGGCCTGAATGTTTGGAACACTCTTCATGTGTCCTCTCCACTCGAAGAGGTGCCCCAGGCAGAGGGCTGGGCATTGCTCTCAGAGCTGCCCTTTATTCCCGAATTTCTTCATCCCTTGGTCATCAGTCCAGTGTGGAATTCCAAAGGGTGCCACTTGGAACACAGCATGGTCAGATCTGAAGGCAGCTCACACTGTCCTTGGCCCAGTGAACTGCCCCTTCTACCAGAAGATTCTAACCATCGAAACCACTTTGCCAAGGGAACTTGTAGACCGTACACCTGTATAGACTGATTTAAATGGCGGTGGGTGCTGGAAACGCATTGCTGCTCCCTCTTCCTGGGACCCCGAGCACAGGGCCTCTCCTGGCACGGGCCGGGCAGCAGGAAGGGCCCAGAGGCTGCAGGGCAGCGCCATCATCCTTGTAGGGTTAAAGGGAAAGCACGTGTAATTTAGTACAAGACGCACTGCCAGCATTTGGTGAAGAGAGAGGTGTTATGGCTGTTTATTATCACATTGAGAGGTTGCTGCTTCCTTTTGGTTGTAGTCCCAGCTGCTTTTCTTAAGGCTGTAAAGTGAGGGCCTGGACTTTTTACACGCTTGCAAGCGTGGTACATGGCTCAGGGCGGAGCAGCAAGTGCAGGTGCTCCGTGATGCTGACCCAACCCAGAGGACTTGCTTCACCTACAAGTATGAGCCCTGACCAAGGAGGCCTGCAGGTCTCTCCTGGCCCCATCACCCTGCTTCCCAGCATCTCATCGGAACAAGCCACTGCTGACTCGTCACCGGACGGCCTCTCTGTTCCCATGAATCAGATGCACTGGCCCCAGGCTGTGGCCAAGAAACCTGTTTCTTCCTCATTTTCCCTCTGCTGACCCAAGCGGCTTTGGCTGCCAGCTGTCCTGAGAGTTTTACAAGCACTTCCTGTCTGCTGGGCTCCTTGGGGTGTTCGCCCGGGGCCTTACCGCCCTTCCTGCCAAATGCCCTGCTTGTGTGGCCAACAGTGCCTCTAACGTGTGACGTCTGAGCTCCATCCCACGGGGAGCCTCGACATGGCCTTGGGGGAGGCGGTGCGTGCAGACCAGCACCCCTCCTGGGTTTCCGAGACCCTCAGGGACCACCTGAGCCCAGGGGCCAAACGGTTAGCCTCCTGCCTCTTTCGTTAATGCTCAGGCCCTTTGGGTGGTCAGTGCTCTCGGACCAGCTTCGGACACAGGAGTGCTGCAGGTGACTCCTGACTCCTGACAGTTTGGCCAGGTGCCGCCCTGGCCCTCAGAAAGGTTATGTGGGACGTGAGCCCTAAGGGTTCTGTCCACACACACTTGCCTCGACTCGCATGTTCTCCGTGGCCTGTCGACCTGCCAGGCCCTTCCTGCCGCTCTGGATGGAACACTTGCCCACATTGCAGAGATGCAGACGCTGGAATGGAGGAGCCGAGCCATTGGCTCAGAGCCTTAAGTAAGAGCTAAGGTTAGACTCCAGGCTCCATCGTGAGAAATAGTGTTAAGTTGACATTGGCGCAGTGCTGATTTGCAATCAATATTGAGACCTGGGAGAGCGAGGTGAGAAGAAAAGTCCACACATGGGTGGCCATCAGAAGGCCTTGGTGGTGCTCTCCCTCCTGGGAGCACGCCCACACCTTCCTTCCCTCTCGGCGTGCATCTCCTGAACTGGGAGGGTCCTCGAGAGACTTGCAGCCAGGGGAGCAATGGGCAGCGGCAGCTCGTCCCGGGCTAACCCGCTGATCCTGTCTCCAAGGCCCCCTTCTCTCTGCCTGCCCAGTGAGCCAAAGCAGCCCGGCCTGGGCCCTCCTGCTGCTTCTGTCCTCAGCCCCTCCTTGCCCCGCTGTCCCAGCTTTAACAAACAGCCTCAAATCAAAGGGAAGAAGAGGCCTTCGCGGGCATGCGTGTACCCCCAGGCTCTGACTGGAGCTCCAGGAATAAGTGGAAGTTAGGGCCCCTGCGTGCTGTTCAAATCCAAACCGGGGGAAATAGTGCAGTCAGATTTCTAGAAATGAATGCAAGTCCTTTTTTAAACGGCAGTAAACCCCTCTGTAAGGAGTGCTGCTGTTGAGGTCAGTCTTCAGTGACTGCAGAGCGCCCTCCAGTGTGTTGGAGGTTTTTGCACAAATACAATTAGCCGTGAAACCACTGGCCAAAATGTAATGTTTTCAAGGAAGATCTTGTGATTCAGGTTGCAAAACTATGTCAGATGAGAAGAAAAGTGCTAGGTCTCTACTCTTCGTGCAAAGGAATTTTGTCCTTTTACATCCTTTATTGTAAAATCCACATTAGAATTTTCCAGTGGTGTTAAAAAATAGACTCCAAGAAGTTTATTTAAAAATAGAGAAGATATGTTCTAACCCCACCATGCTTCTGATGCTGCCTTTCTCTGTTAGATGAAGGCCGCGGGACCGGCCAGGGCCTCCTTTGCCAGGCAGAGGTATCTGCGGTGCTCACGCTTCAGCCTCAGCATCCTCCCTATGGAAAGTGGAGTTGTCATCAATGAGCACGGGCATCTGGGACAGTGCCCCGGGGCCTAGGGCAGACCCAGGGGGTGGCTTTTGCAGACATGGAGTTAATCAGGACCAGGAAGGAGAGAGGAGACCAAGCCAGCACTCTTCCCTGCAGCCTCCCCCCTGGAGTGGCAAGCAGTGTCACCAAGGGTCCTTCCTGGTGACCTAGACGGGAGCGATCGCGTCCCATCTCTGAGAACCTGCAGACGCCTCTCTGCTGGCGTCTCCTCCCTGGAGATCAGGGAGGGCTTGTGCTACGGCCGCAAGGGAACTTCCTTCCAAGGAAAGCACTGTGTGGACACTCGGAGTGCTCGGAGCCAGTGGCCAGTGCTGAGCTGTGTCCCGGGGAGAAAGCCCAGACCACACTGCAGCCGCGTCCCTCCAGTGTGGTTCTCACAACTGGCGGGTAAGAATCGAAGCCCAAAGCCAGCTGTCCAGCAGCTTGCCTGTTCTGCTAAGTAGTCTCCAATGACACCATAAGCCTTGCTTGAGCCAGAAGCATGCAGCGATGAGCCATCTCCACGAACACTTCAGGACAGGAAGTCCAGTCGCGGAAGTGATTGTGTTTCCTGTAATTGGTGGAGTTGAAGGTTCTCTAAAGCTTGGCACTCAAGTCACTGTGGAGCAGCCGTTCCGAGCCAGGCCCTTTGGCCTGTGGCTCCGGCCCACGGCTGCTGGCACACCCTGGCCTTCTCGGACGCCCCCAGTCTTCCTTCTATTCAGAGGAACTCAGTGGCATGGCATGTTGAGGGATCAGGGTTTTCCATTTAAAGATCTGCTTTCTTGCCAGCACAACACAGGTCGCATCCCTGGTCATTTTTCACGCCAGGACTTGAATGGAAAGAAAGTGTCCAGGAAAACTGGTGCCCGGCCAGCTTTGGTGACTGCTTTTTAGGATGTGAGTGACCACATGCTAACATGCAAGGTTGTCATCCCATCCACTCAGAGCACTGGGTAGTCCCCCCAGGTGTGTGTTCTCCAGAGTGGGTGTGGCTCCGGGGTCTCCTGAGGGCAGACCTCTGCATCCTGGCTCCGTAGTCCGTCCAGCCAGGCTCACTGCCTTTGCACGCTGGTCGTCACAGAAACTCCGCCAGGAGAGCTCGCGTGGCTGGGAGGCGGGGTCCTACAGAGCTGTGGCTGGCAGTCAGGGACTGTCGCGTGCTCAGGACACTCGCTGAGAGTGAGCCTTCCCTGCCGCCTGCTGCTTCCTCTTAGTCGTCAGGACCAGAACCGCCCCTCATGGAGTTTAAGTGAGATGGTTCATGCAGAACCGTGGGCACCCATCTGGCCACCAGGGAGCATCCAGCAAGAGGAGCTGTCATCATCATCATGAGATAGTCCGTGTGGCCCTGTGAGGGATCATGTGATGGGGGGCGGGGGGTCCTCTCCTTACGGCGCTCCTTCCCAAGAACTGGCTCTGGCGCTCCCAGCTCTGCAGAAACCTCCGGTCCAGACAGGCAGCCACCTCTTGTTATAGACCCTCAGCCCCGCCAGTCTTCACGGCTGTAAATAAAACTGCTGCGGAGAGGCGGCCGTTCCGTCAGAGGCAAGGCGGGGCACCAGCCAGACCCTAGAATAAACTTGGGGCTCTGCTGAAGCGGTGTGTCTGTCCAGCGGCCAGCTCCGCCTCTCTCCCCGCTCGGTGACTAAATAGGATCAGGCGGGGCCTGGAAATGCTCTGGGGAGGCCGGAGGGACCAGACTTGTTGCAAATGGTATGATGGTGAGCCCCAACGTGGCCCTCATGTCTGCACAGCCCCCAGAGGGGCCTGAGCTTTCTGGTGATTAGAGAGCAGCCCCTTGCATCTCCCCGCCCCAGAAGGGACTCCTCCAGCTTGGCTCCTGTCCTAACAGGACTGCATAGCTTGAATACCAGAGCTGCTCAGGAGCCCGAGGGCAGGAGGGAGGGAGGGCGGGCGCTTAGGCCTGGAGATGCCGAACCTCCTTCCTTCTTGGTGGCTGTCCCTCCCCTGCAGTGCCCACCCTGGTGCGGCTGGAGCCTCCTTCACCAGCTTCCTCTGGGGGCCTGCCCCTGGGCAGCGCCTGATGCCTGTCTGCTACCCTCCACCCAAAATGGAGACACTGCTGAGTCAGGCGACGTTCCAGGCGCTCCCGTAATAACATGAGAAGCAGTCCCTAAGTATTCCTTCATCCAGCACATCCTCGTGGCCCCTACTAAATGCCCAGCTCTGCTGTGTGCAGTGGTTCCCAGGTTGGTATTGGGAGGGCAGGGAGGCCAGGCCGCGCTCAGCACTCACAGGCGTCACTGTTAAACCCACACGGAGCCTGTGGCAGAGGCGCCATTGTCTCATCCCAGGTCCGTGTGGCTTGAAAGTGTGCCCTCCGAGCCAGGACCCTGTCCCAGCTCCCAGAGAAGGCCCGGCGGTGTGGGAGCCGCCACCCGGGGCTTGTCACATGAGACCTGTGTAATAGGCCACATGATCAGTTAGGAAGCGTGATGCATTGTGATCACACAGGAGCTGTCGTGTGCGTGTAAGTCAGGGCTCGTGCTCATTGCTCGGTGAGCTTGCGGGGCGGAGTCAGGGAGGACCGAGTCGGGACTGTAGCAAGAGCTGGCCTTTTTGTCTCAGTCCAGTCCGGCTGCTATTTGTTAACAAAACACCACAGACTGGGTGGCATATCAGCAACAGAAACGTGTTTCTCACAGTTTGGGAGCTAAAAGCCCAAGATGGGGGTGCCAGCATGGTCGGTGAGGACCCTCCAGGCCCCAGACTTTCCATTGTGTTCTCATGGGCAAAAGGGCCAACCTCTCTCTGGAGCCTCTTTTTTTTATTATTGATTTTAAAGAAATCAATCAATTTGTTGTCCCGCTTGTTTATGCATTCATTGGTTGATTCTTGTATGTGCCCTGATCGGGGATCAAACCCACAACCTTGGTGTATCAGGACGACCCTCTAACCCACTGCACTACCCGGCCAGGCCTCTCCGGAACTTCCTGAGGGCGCTGTGGCCACTCAGGCTCCGCAGCCATCAGCACGAGAGCCGCTGGGCTGGGCTGGGATGCGGTAGTGTTTGACTTTCAAGGGATAAATCCCAAGAGGGTTACTTACCCAAAAGGTGCAGAACGAGTCAGTATGACCCGTATCTGACTGCATGTTGAACTTAGCCACCAGGTTCCTGAAGAACGGGAGGCATAGGTTGGGAGTGTGACAGCAGAGGACCTGACCGCCCTTACAGAGCGGGGCCTGCTGTCCTTGGGGCGTCCTGCCGTGGAGACCCTGAGGACGGCGCTAGTCAGTCTCCAGGCCTCTCACAGGAGGATGGAGGGGTTGGGGGGAGGGAGGGGGCACTAGGCCAGAGGACCCGGGGCGGGTTGGGCCTGGTCCGGGGCCTCCACGGAATTACTGTGACCAGCCTGTCAGAGCTCCGCTGAGTTAATCTAATCGCTTTCTCTCTTGTCTGTTTTCTTCTTCCCATCTCCTCGTTTGTGTTTGTTTTCGCTTGGTTTCTCTAGTATAAATCTGTGTTTAGGTCCTACTCCCAGGATTTCGTGCCTCACAACCAAGCTTCCGCACAACCTTTCCTCCCGTCTACCTCCTCTTCCTCTCCACACTTCCCACCTGTCCACCAGTCTCAGAGCTCGGACTTAGCGCGGCCCGCCGCGGCCAGTCTGCCTCCCAGCACCGCGGCCGGGCCTCTTCCGTCTTCTCAGGAGAGCACCTTTCATGGGAACACTGTCTGCCTTCCTTCCGAAACCTCTCTCCCTGACTCGCCCCAGACGCCTTCGGTGAGAACTCCGCACACCCGTCGGGCTGCGTGTGTGAGAAAGCGGTGTCGCTCTCAGGAAACGGCCTCCGCTCGCGGTCCGGTGTGGGCAGCCGGCTGGTGCAGGTCCCAGGGCGGCAGCCGTTCCTGCAGAGACCCGACTGCGGGTCTGCGCCCCTGAGAGGCGGTCCGTGCGGTGAGCACGAGGCAGAGGACGTGGCTCGTGTTCTGTTTGGTGGTGAGAGGAAGGCGCAGAGGTGACGGACGTGCCTCTGGTTGTGTGCGGGGCACGGGCTGCGACCTTCCTCCGGGCAGGCAGGTAGGGCGGAGCAAGCACAGGCAGGGCGTCTTCACAGCTGCCTCTCCCTCCATTATCCCCCCCCTCCCCCACGCTGGGGACCCTGCTGTCCCACCACGGCGGAGTGGGGAGGGTGGGCCTCAGAGCGCAGTGAATGGCCCTGGGCCTCTTTGGAGAAGATGCCGCAGGAGGCGTGTGGCCCCTGGACACCAGCGCGAGGTGGCCAGGCAGCTCTGCGCTCGCCGTCTCCGCTCCCGGGGAAGGAGCGCCCGCCTGGGCTCCCGCAGGCTGCCCTGGGCCCGAGGCCGGCTGGAGGCCGTCACATGTGCTTTCCTCTCGTCCTTCTCCCCAGAGTGAAAACGCCAGTGCGGAGGCTGGTGGGGGTGAATACGTCAGTCTGTGCTCCTCTGGCCAGAGCAGCGCGGAGCTGGCTCGCTCTCGAGGAGTAAGTAGCCTCGGGCTGCCCTGGCCCAGCTTCTGTCTGGCTGAGCCTCTCGGTCACTAGCAGGCCGGCCCCGGGGGAGAGGACGTGGCTGCTGTGTAGGTCTGCCCGTGGCTTCTGCTTCCGTGCATGCGGCACTCCTCGAGCCGGGCCGGTGGGTCTTCTGGAATCGGTGGGCAGCCCGCTGATGGCCTGGCCGCGTACCGCGTGCTCTTGGGACTTCCTTCTGTCCCATCTTCTAGTGTTGAGGTCCACCCTCCACCCCTCTCCCATAGGGCGGGTCTCTGCCCACACGGAGCCTTCCACACCGTCGCCCCCTCTTCCTGCCCAGCACCCCCTTCACCCCTTTGCCAGCTGCTCCCCTGGCAGCGGTGAGTGTGGCAGGTAGCCCCGCTGTGCCTTTGCGCACCTCCCTCCTGGGGACCACCCAACACTGCCACGTTTTACTGCTGTCCCCGCTCCAGGCGAGCCAGGCCCAGCAGTTCGTCGGGGAGTCAGCTTCCAGGTTTTGCTGCAGCAAAACATGAGCAAGTTCAAAGGCCTCAAAAGTAACTCCCCAAGGGGATCCCCACAGGGTCCTAGATGTCCACACAGGCTGCTCTGCTTAGAGTTAGCAAGTCCCTAGAGTATTGTGGGATTTTCAGTGCAGTGAGAATTGACCCCGTGTGTGGGAGCTTAGCTGTTTCTCCCCTGGAGTTCTCACCTCACCTGTGGCCTCTGGTGCCCCGCCCCCGCCCCTGGCATCATCCTGGGCTGGCCCTCCAGAGCCCGCCCCTCCACCTGGTGCATGTTCCATGCCAACCGCTGCGCTGGGAGCCCTCTCCATGACGATGTCCCACAGGTTCCTGCTGCCCTTCTGTGCTGGCCTGGGTGGCAGACTGGGGTTGCGAGTGTCGTGTTGTCGCTGAGCGGGGTGGGTGGGTTCCCAGGAAGAAATGAGGCTGCTGGGGGCGGGCTTGCACTCGTACACGGGAGCAGCTAGACCCTTTGGAGCCAGCCCTGGGAGGCCATCGAGCACTCGGTCCTGAGCACGGTCTTCAGCCGGGTCAGCGAAGCTTTGCTGCCCACCCGCAGGGCACAGTGGCTAAGGACTCAGGTGTGGGAGGTAGAGAGCCTGGGCTCGAGTTGCTGCAGCCTTCTAGCTGCGTGGTCTTGGGCAGGGCCCTTCATTTGTCCCATCCACTGTGTGTGTGGATGGGCAGGATGACGCGAGCTGAGGGACAGGGCCCGGCGTGGCACAGTGCCTGGCCGAGCTTTGCTGAGTAATCGGCTGGGACATCCTCTCTTGCACAAGGTGGTGGGGATGGCTTCATCTCGGTTGGCAGCTGGCATGTGTTGTAAGCAGTGGCACCTGCGCTGTCCCAGAGGCAAGATGCTAGCGGAGAGGCCCTGTGATGTCTGTGTAATGAGCCGCGTTCCTGGGCAGCCGGCTCACATCTTGGACCCTCCCAGGAACCTGCACTCCAAAGCCACCTGCAGGCAGGAATGCTGGGAAGCAGATCGGCCCCGCGTGGGCACCTGTCAAACCCAGCGCTGACTTCTCTTTTCAGGAATCGCCAGCTGTGAGAGATGGGCATCCCAGAGATCCCTCCTCGGTCGGCAGTGCCCCCGGGAAGGAAAGCGGAGACGGAGAAAGGTAGGAAGTGATCGCGGGGGCCTGGAGTCCACTGGGGAGGCTGCAGAGACTCAAACCCAGGGCTCTCTACCTCCCCAAACTGTGTCCTTAGCCACTGTGCCCTGTGGGTGGGCAGCAAAGCTTCTTCCTTTTTTTTGTGACTCTCAGTTTTACATGCTCAGGGTAGAAAGCATGAAAGTACAGAAAAGCGCAAGAAAACAGAAAAAGTCACAAATAACCCACCCTTAAGGCCGTCATTCTGTCCTGCAGTCGGCCATTACTTGTCGGTCACCTGCACACCGTTACCCACCTTACTGACTGCCGTGGCGGGCTTTCAGGTCCTAGGCAACGTCCTCGACCTCGTCCAAGTTCAGGTGCAGTGAGGGAATTAAAAATATCCCCCAAAGTTTTTACTATTTATGGATACACTGTATATTGTGTATTTTTAAACCATTTGAAAGTCAGTTACAGAGCGACTCTCAGCTCCTAAATACTCCACATGCCTTCCGAAAATTTTAAATGCCTACCTGATGACAGTTTCATGTCACACCTGAGAAAATAATACACTTCCTCATATCAGCACACTACCTCACAGGTCCCTGATTCTCCCTAAATGTCTTGTACGGCTTATTTTTTTGGAACCAAGATCAGTCAGGAGTCATTGTTGCATTTAGTTGTAGCATTTCAGTGTTAGCGTAAGGCAGGCCTGACCAGGTCTGGAACGGTAGGAGATTTCTCTAGTGTGCTCTTACAGGGTATACTGGGCAGGGCCTGCACCCGCAGCTTCATGGTGGCACCTCTTCGGAATGTTCCATGCACAGGGGGGCTAAAGGAGGCTTACAGTTATGACTACATGAAACTCAGTTTATTCTTGTATTGTTATTTATTAATTACTAGAGGCCCGGTGCATGAAATTCGTGCACTGGGCGGGGGTGGGGGGCCCTCAGCCCGGCCTGCACCTTCTCACAGTCCGGGACCCCTCAGGGGATGTCCGCCTGCTGGCTCAGGTCTGTTTTCCCCGGGGAGCGGGCCTAAGCCGGCAGGCAGACATCCCGCTCACAGTCTGGGACCCCTCGCTCCTTACCACCCACCTACTCGCTGCTCCTTACCACTCAGCTCATTGCTCCTTAGCGCTGCTGCGGAGGCAGGAGAGGCTCCCACCCGCTGCTGCTGCACTTGCCAGCTGTGAGCCCAGCTTCTGGCTGAGTGCTCCCCCTTTGGGAGCACACTGACCACCAGGGGGCAGCTCCTGCATTGAGCGTCTGCCCCCTGGTGGTCAGTGCGCATGGTAGTGACCGGTTGTTCTGGTTGTTCCGCCATAACGGTCGCTTAGGCTTTTATGATATAGACTAGAGGCCTAATACATGAAATTCGTGCAGGAGTAGGCCTTCGCAGTCGTGGCTGCCTCAGCCCTTGCAGCCCCAGCTGCCTCTGCCCTCGCAGTCCCGGCTTTGTCCGGAAGGTCATCTGGAAGGTCATGGACAGTCATTCCGCTGTCCAGCGGTTCAGTAGATTTGCATATTACACTTTTATTATTATAGATTGTATTAGTTCCCATACAAACAACTGTAATCCTACTTTTGCCCACCCTGTAGTCAAGCTTTTCCTCCCTCTTTAGGCCAAGGTTCAACTACCTCTAGGGTCCTGGGTGTAAAGCTAGGCCATACCCAATGTCATTGTCAGGCCCAAGCATAAATGGTTGAAGAGGTGGGAAAAATAGCAAGAGACCAAAGAAAGCGATTAGAAAGCATCCTATAGGGGCCCAGCCTGCTCCCAGCCATTGTTCTGTGTCCACGTAGAGTCTGACTCACCTGCCAGCTAGGGTCCCCGGGTGTGGAGTAAGGGGGTGGGTTTTCTGGCTTAACACCTAGTGGCAACGTGTGCCTGTGCCACACGACAGCTGCTCATGAGTCCCATCTAGCTCGTGGGGCCTAAGGTGCCGTTTCTCAGAGTCCCGATGGCCTTGCAAAGGAAGCAGAGGCGGGCACACTTACTGGTTAGGAACATTGCTGGGATGTTGTCCTCTTTCCATAAAAGCCACCCCACAGACGACCTTCACAGAGAGGCGTGACTCAGGGTTCTCCCCAGGACCATGCAGTTTTGCTCTGGCCCATCCGTGTTGGCACAGGCTTCTGTCTTAGGCACTTGGGGTTTAAATGTGGCCTGTGACCAAAGGGCAGCCAGTGCCCACAGGATCCATCCTGAGAATCCTAAGTATAAATTGGGAATATGGGAGAAAACTCGGGGAAAGTAAGGCATCTATAGATACAGTGCCCATGTCCCCCAAATGTCTCCCAGCCACCCACCTGCTCCCCTGTTGGGGGGTCTCTCCTCCCCCGTCGCCGGCCCACTCCTGCTCGGCTCTTCAGTCTCGGCTTGTCTGCCCCATCCTCAGGGGCTTTCCCTGCCTTTGAGCCTAGGCTGGGCCCTCCTTGGTTTTTATTTCTTTTCTTTTTAAAAAAAAGAAATATATTTTATTGATTTTTTACAGAGAGGAAGGGAGAGGGATAGAGTTAGAAACATCGATGAGAGAGAAACATCAATCAGCTGCCTCCTGCACACCCCCTACTAGGGATGTGCCTGCAACCAAGGTACATGCCCTTGACCAGAATCGAACCTGGGACCCTTGAGTCCGCAGGCCGACGCTCTATCCACTGAGCCAAACCAGTTACGGCTTATTTCTTTTTTAAATAAATTTTTTATTGATTTCAGAGAGGAAGGGAGAGGGGGAGAGAGAGGTAGAAACATCAATGACGAGAGAGAATCATTGATTGGCTGCTTCCTGCACGGCCCCTACTGAGGATTGAGCCCAAAACTCGGGCATGTGTCCTGACCAGGAATCAAACCATGACTTCCTGGTTCATAGGTGGATGCTCTACTGAGCCACGCTGGCCAGGCGACCCTGCCTGTTTTAACGTCTGTGTCTCCTGCTAGACCCAGCGCCCCAGACAAGGGCAGGTCTTCCTCTTTCACGCTTCTGCTCAGTAATGGCCCTCAGCAATGACGTGGGCAGTGGCACTAAGATCACGTGAACTCTCACTCATCCTGCCTGGCCATTTGCTGTTCCTCTCCTTGAGCACTGACCGTACACGGTGGGCCTTGACAGGGAGTAACTGAGACCAGCACTGAGGGAAACAGACCAGTGGAACCTTCTCCATCCCCTTGCTTAGCCCTTCTGTTTGCAGCTGGATCATCCAGCGAGAGCAGAAATGTCCCACGGTCGCCTGGCTCCTGAGGGCGGCGGGCAGCAGGTCTGGCTGCTCACTGTAGCTGTGATCAGGGCTGGCTCAGGGCGGTTCCCACGGCCAGGGCTGCACGGCTTCACCTCCAGACCTCGGAGCCAGGGCCTGTGGCACTTGCAGCACAAACCACTTGTCCCTCAGGGCCCTGAAGTCACCAGATGGTCCCGAATCGGCTCAGTCAGAGGAGGAAGTGGACGAACTGTCCCTCATCGACCACAGTGAAATCATGGCGAGGCTGACGCTCAAGCAAGAGGTGGGTACCTCGCAGGCCTTGGTGCAGAGTCTGGCCGGTGACGAGGGTGAGGGGTTTGAGGAGAATGTAACCTTGAGGTGTACCAAATAGAAGGCCCAAGTGAGGTGTTGGCCCTGCAGGTGGCTGCTGGGCTGTAGCTCCGTGCACCTCTTCATCCTGGCTTAGCGCCCCGGCCACCAGGGGTGCCACCAGGTCCTGGGCAGATGGATGAGTGACAGGAGAAAGTGTGGCGTCCCTTCTCTGAACATCTGGCCAGTGATCTTGGGAAGGCGAGGGGTCACCTCTGAGCCCCAGGTGGATGGTTTGTGAGAACAAAGTCCACGTAAGGTGCTCAGCACAGGGCCCTTGTATTATTGATAGAATGACCCACCAGTTCCAGCAGGCGAGACACGGTGTTAGACTGCCTCCATCCTGAGCTTGTCAGGAGAGCTTATTGGCAAAAACAGTCCCCAAGCCTGTCAGATCAAGGGGAGCTACCTGAGAGAGCTTTGCGTCTCCCCTCTGCCCTGCGATGCTGGAGACACCGAAGAATGGCAATCACATGGCCCGTCCTGAGGGTGTGACCATGATCTTGGGCTCCAACTCGATGCGGCACAGATGCACAGACACACAGCGGGTGGATCCTGCCCTTTGCACCCTGCGGGCAGGCGGGCTGAGCCAGCCAGGCAGGCAGGGCTGACAGGGTCCCCGCATGGACAGCCGGCTCCTCTACAGGAGACCCTTCCCAGAAATTTCTTCTGAACAGTCAGGTCATGGGCATAGCCACCCTCGCTCTTAGCCGGAAATCCCAGGCACATTGAGGATGCGAGCCCAGGAGAGAGAGTGAAACCCAGAGGGCATGTGTGTCTGCAAGATCGACTCCGGGAGCCCCCGAGCGGGGTTGTGCTCCCTTCTGTCACAGCAAGGGCTCCAGGCGGGCCCTGGCGGCAGCTCTCTGGTCCCCGGCCAGTGCATCAGGTGAGGCCTGTGTGTGCTCACCTGGAAACAAGGCTGTTTCCTTACCTGGCAGGCGTCAGTCCTGTAAGCAGTGTCAGGGGTAACATAAATGTCTTGGTGACACTGTACACTCTCCTATGAAGGGCTCCCCGGAAGGACCTGTGACATGACAAGTGCGTCTCCCACCTGGGAGCAGATGCAGACTTAGGGCAGCTCGCTGCCGCGTTGGGAACCTGAGCAGCTCGAAATAGTCCCGCTGCCTCAATTATCCTGGGAGAGGCTGGGACAGTCCTGTCTGCCCCCCATGGGGTCCACTGTCCCCATGTGTGAGAACCGCCCTCCTCGCCTCCCTGACCCATGGGTTGGTCAACAGGGACAGGTCAAATGGTGCCGGGTCCCCCTGACCCAGGCGTGTCAGAGCAGCGTGCCCCAGGCCCACAATGTCTGGGCAGCCTCAGGGCCATCGGCCTCCCAGATGAGTTCCACTCTGTGCTTGTCTGCCCAATGGGGCAGGGGAGGGGGGATGGGCATGCCTGGCCTCCGCAGCGTGGCCACACTGGTCCCGGCTGAGGGAGAGGGACCTGCGATCTCTGGCACAGCGTCATTGTCGTGCCATCCCTGCTCGTGACTCTGAAACTGTGACCACAAGGCTGCTCTGTCGTTCTTACAGGGTGACGACGGGCCCGACGTCCGGGGAGGATCCGGGGACATCCTGCTGGTCCACGCGACTGAGACAGACAGGAAAGGTATGGCAGTGCCTCTGTCCGTGTCAGCTCCCTGGATCTGGACGCGTCCTGCTGTAGCCGACCATCGGCCTGCCCTCCCCTGGCCTCTCCCGCCCTCTCCCGCCCTCTCCCGCCCTCTCCGCCCTCTCCGCCAGACCTGAGTGGATGAGGAGGCGGTGATCCTGGATCATCGTAGTTGGAGCCGCCTGGGGAAGCAGCAGTGAAGGCCAGGCCTCTGCTTCCCGCCCTCTTGGAGCGTGTCCCCCATTGGTGCGAGGTAGCGATGGCCCCGGGACCCACAGGGTCGGGAGGGCAAGTTTCAGGTGCAGAGCTCAGCTCCACAAACGGTACCTCGAGTGAAAACGTGCCCCACAATCAGGTTAAGGTAGCTCGCAGGTGGCCTTTATACTTTGCCCGATGTTTGTGTGACATTATTGCAGACTGGATGGCGTTGCATTCATGTTCGCCAGGGGCTTCAGCCTACAGCAGGGGCGCTGCCTCCCAGGACGTGTTCCCGGCCCCTGAGGGCGAGGAGCCTCCTGTGGGGCACCACCCGCGGGCAGGGGAGCTGTCCTTCCGTGCTGCGCTCTGTCAGCGAGAGAGCAGGGCCCGAGGAAGGCCTGTGACCTTGGTCAGCACGGGCGACATCATTTTCCTTTTACATTTTAAAAATTGTTATAAGAGTGAGGTAACCACAGTGCTAAAGTAAGGTGTGGGAGGAATTGAAACATCCTAGTCTTGAAACCCTAACTCCCCAATTTTGTTTTTGTAGATAACCAAATCCTTATAGCACATTTCTCAAAATATGATTCTGTAAACTGTCAAATTATGGAAGTAGTACAAGAACCATGTTTAACATTGCAGAAAGTTTGAGAAATAGAAAAAGCAGAAATGGCTCCCACCGACTCACACAGCCACCGTCTTGTCCTCCACGGTGTCCCCCCTGGTGCCTTCTGTCCAGGGCAGAGCCCAGGCCTGGAGACAAGTCTGAGTCCTGGCTGTGCCCGTCACAGACCCGGGCAGCCACTGGGCACAGCTCCCCTCAGGCTCAGCTTCTGAAGAGGTCGGTAGTGCCCAGAGAATGCGATGATTGAACGCACGGACACGGAACATGTCTGCACAGAGGGAGTCTCTGGAATGTCCCCTCTCGGCCTTGGGGACAGCCGTGGCTCTGCTCTGCAGGGAGCCCTCCGCGCCTCTGCCGGCAAGGGGACCGATTTTCCCTTTTGCCCAAAGGAAAGGGCTGAGGGGGAGCTGGCTCCAGTCCTCAGCTCCGAGCAGCGAACTCCGCTGTCCTGCCCGGTGCAGCCAGCTGTGTCCAAGGCCAGAGGGGGTCCCGCAGGCAGGGCAGCCAAAGACTTGCAGTCCCTGCCAACTGCCTGGGCGAGGAGGCGAGGAGGCACCACAACCAACTGGGCTTCTGCTTGGTTTTATTAACGGAAAGACTTTGAGGCTCCAGGGCTCCAGAGCCATCTGTACCTGGGACGGATTGCTGAGGCCTGGGCCGCACAGCCAGCTCCACAGGTGGCTTCCTATGGGCCGGAGACCACACTAGTGGCTTTGGACTGGGAGGCCCCGCAACTCCAGGTGTGCAGACGTGGGTCCAGTCTTCCGGAGCAGGCGTGGGCCCATCTCGCTGCCTGCCCACCCTCTGAACAGAAGCCCAAACTTGACATAGCGGGTGGTTTGGGGCCCAGGAAGCAGCCTAGCATGACTGCAGCCTCGACCTCCCTCATAACACCTGCTCTTCCAGCTGAACCCCCAGTTCAGACCCAGGTGCGGGTCCAGGTGTTCCTTTTCCTCTCCTCTGTCCCGGGAGTGTCGGCAAGGGCAGGGGCAGGAGCCAGGTTCGGCCAAGCCTGCACTCTTAGCCGGAAAAGTGGGGAGCCAGGAGGTTTTTTCACCGCGGGAGCTGGGGGTGAATGAGAAGATGGGGGAGGTGGCCTGTGTCCCGACCAGAACATCTCGGTAGCGTGTGTGCGGACGCGAGCGCAGCCTCACAGGGAGAAGCGCATACTTTGGAGGCGAATCAGGACTTGAACCTCAGCTCCAGCTCAGGAGAGCTCTGACGTTCCCAAGCCTGGCTGGGTTGTCTGTCTCGGGAGTGACCTGCATTTAAAACATTTTGCCCCTTTTTCTCAGTGTCAGGGACTGTGTGGCTGGGGGGGGGGGGGGGGGGGAGGCAGCCGCACGTAACGGGGCTGAGCCCTTCAGAGGAAGGGGGTCGTGTGGGAGCTGCCAGCCCAGGTGCCCGACTGCTGGAGGCGACTCCTCCGGTGGGCCTTGCCCTTCCCTGGCACCCGAGCGTGCCACTGCGCATCCCAGCAGCGTGCCAAGCTCGGCCCCTTCAACCTGTCCTTAGCTCTCGTATGGAAGTTCCCAGGGTTTGTCCTGGGCCCAGCCTCCTGAAGGCATTACCTCTGACTTAGCTCCAGAGCCTGCTGCTGAGGTTGAGTGATTCTCTCCGTGCCTGTGACTAAGGCCCTTTGAGTGGTGGGGTCTGAACTCTGTGTCTACCAGGCGGGGGCATATTGCAGCCACCTCGTAACCACGCGTCCTTCCCTCCAGATCTGGTGCTGTACTGTGAGGCCTTCCTGACCACCTACAGGACCTTCATCACCCCCGAGGAGCTCATCAAGAAGCTGCAGTACCGATATCCTTCCCCTTCCCACTCACCGCAGGCCCAGAGCTGGAGAGGGGCACGGCCATGCCGGGCAGCGGGCAGAGAGGCGGCCCCACGTCCGGCTCTGGGGCCTCAGGCAAGGCTTCCTCTGCGAGCCTCCTTCCCACCCCCAAAGGGCTGCGTGAGGTGTGCAGTGCTGGGACAGTGAGGCCGCGGTGGCAGGTGACAGGTGGCGATGGGTGATTCTGAAACCATTAGAATTGACGCCCTGAGGGCAAGAACATGGGGGCCCCTGCAGAGACCCAGCAAGTTGGCACCTGCAGCTTCTGAGCTGAGCCCCAGGGCGTTGGGGTGATGGTTGCAAATGTGTGGGATGAGGGAATCGAGACTCAAATGAACAGCCTTGGGTAGGCATGGCCACTCGGCCTGGTGGCAGACGTGGCTGTGGACAGCTGCACATCCATGACAGAATGGGCTCCTCCCCCTCCACATCTGCCCGCGAACCACCTTTCCCAGGACCTCTGCCTGCAGTCCTGGCCCAGGCCCATCCGGCCCCCAGAGTGGGCCAGCCCAGGGTCCACTGCCTTTTGGCCACGTCCTCGAGTCACAGCCTGTGACTGCCATCTGCTGGACAGCGCCGTCACTTGGGGTAGGAAGTCTGGGGTTCCAGCTCTCCCTTCCATCCTGTGTGCCCTGAGGCTTCCCCTGCTGGCCTCCTGTCTCCCACAGCCGGCCTTCCACTCTCCCCTTGCCCTTGCCCTTGCCCTAGTCCTGGCCCCTTGGCCCTGAAGTGGACCGTCCGTCCACAGAGACAGGCTCTCGTCAGCCTCACACGTTCAGTTGCTCGCAGGCCTGAAGCAGCCAATAGTCGTGACTCCCACTTGCTGAGCGCTCGCTGGTGCTGGGCAGGCTGCTGACAGGCACTCGCGCGTCCTTCCCGACACTCCGGGCACCAGGCAGCGGCAGGCAGAGCGGAGAAGGGTCTGCAGGGACGGCAGAAACGTGGCCCTCAAGGCAGAAAGTGTGGCCTCAGGAGCTGCTGGAGGCGGTGGGGGGTTTGAAGGGCCGCTGGAGGAGGCAGGGCGGAGCGGGGGTGGGTGGGGGGGTGGGTGTTCTCTCGTGGCAAGAGTGCAGGAAACACCTCTGGGCTCTGCACCCCCCCAGCCCGGGGCTTCGGCGTCTGCTTGTGACCACTGTCCTCTACTTGAGGCTCAGCAAGGCAGCCCTGGCGCTTCAGAAAGTCTAGCAGGAACTGCGGTTGAACCTGACAGAAAGGTGGGCCTGGGCGTGTGGTGGAGACGGTTCTGCAGGCAGGAGAGGGAGTGGCTAAGGACAGTCTGAGGTCTGGGTTGACACCCACTTTACAGGCCTCTGCCCGCGGTGGCAGTGCCTCACTCCCTGGCACATGGTAGCCCTCAGTAAATGGGAGCTGGCAAGGGCGGCCCTTCCGCTCATGTCCCACGTCCCTCCATGTGAGAACAGCTGTTTCTTTAACCCACGCTCCACATACGAGAAGTTCTCCCCCTTCGCCGACACGTTCAAGAAGCGTGTCAGCAAGAACACGTTCTTCGTGCTGGTGCGGGTGGTGGATGAGCTGTGGTGAGTGCTCTGCCCTCGGATCGCGGGCCACAGGGGCGGCTTCCCCCCTCGCTCGCCATCCCGTCACGTCCCGCCTGCTCCTCCCCGGCTACGTGCCCACAGTGGTGGACAGGGCTCCCCGGCCTGCTCTGAAGTGGCCATCCCCGCAGGCCAGCCCTGGCCCTCCTGGTTTCCCGTGGGGCCACGCTCTGCCCCTCCTCACGCTCGGGCTGCAGTTCCGTTATTGGCAGCAGCCATCACGCCGCCCTCCTAGGCTGGGAAGGAAATGCCAGGCCCTGCCTTCAAGGTGCTTCCCTTCTGCTAGTGCACAGCCTGGCCTGAGCCTCCAGCTGTGGCGAGTGCCGTGCACGGGAGGTGGCAGCTAGTCTGAGGGGCCAGGACCGTTAGGGAGTCCTCCCGCAGAGCCAGGAGCTCCTCGGGGCAGGGCTTCCCTGGGGTCTGTCTCCTCAGCCCAGGCCCAGCATGGCCTCCAGGCCTGTCCGGGGCCAGCAAGCATTTGCTGAGAGGACGATGGCCACTTGATACCACTGGGCCACCCCAGCACTGGCAAGGATGCGGGCACTGTCCCCCCTCCCTGTGGCAGCCTGCCTCACCTCGTGGCCCTGGCCCTGCAGCCTGGTGGAGCTGACGGAGGAGATCCTGAAGCTGCTGATGGAGCTGGTCTTCCGCCTGGTGTGCAGCGGGGAGCTCAGCCTAGCCCGCGTGCTCCGCAAGAACATTCTGGACAAGGTGGACCAGAAGAGGCTGCTCCGGTGTGCCAACTCCGACCAGCCCCTGGCAGCCAGGGGCGTAGCAGCCAGGTGAGCCGCCAGCCGTCCGCCCAGGCCCATCCTGCCCCTGCCTCCTCTGGTGAGAGCTGTGCCCAGTAGCTACCTCTGCACCCCATTTCCTTAGTGCACCTCCCCAGCCCCAGCCTCACGCCCCAGTTCTGCCAGGTCCTGACGAGGTGGCTCAGGGACAACCTAGCGGGTTCCCTGGGCCCTGGGCCTCTGCCCCGGGGTTATGTTGCCTGGCGAGACACCTTTAACCAGGAACTGGGGCACCAGGGCGAGTGGCCGCTCACCAGGGCAGGAGACAGATAGGCGTGCCTTGGGCTGTGGTCAGCTCTGAATTCATTTCCTTCCCAGCACTCAGGTGGAGCTGTTAATTCTCACCCAGCCCTGCTCTGCCATCCTGAACATTCCCAAGACCCTGTATGTGGTTCCAGTCTGTTGCCTGCCCCTCTCCCCCAGCCAGAGATGTTTGTTAGTGACTGTCTCCGCCTGCGTTCCTATGGCCCCATCTCTGTCCCCCTGTGCCCTGCGTTCTCGGGCAGCTGAGCTGTCCATGGGCTCACAAGGGGACCTGCAGGACCCGCCCAGCAGTGGCAGGAGACGGGGGCCAGCACCGTGGTCCAAGCGGTCGCTCCCTCCAGCCCTAGCTCCGAGGCCCGCTCAGCTCCAGCTGTCCCTGTCCATTCACCTCGGGCGTCTGTCTTCCAGGCCGGGGACCCTGCATGACTTTCACAGCCATGAAATAGCTGAACAGCTGACCCTGCTGGATGCCGAGCTCTTTTATAAAATAGAGGTACGCGTGGGGCCGGGCTCGGGGGAGGCTGGCCCTGCCCGGGGAGCCACCACGGCTTGTCCCTGAAGGAGAGAAACTCCCATCCCGGGACAGCCAGAGGGTCCAGCCCCATCCAGCTACTTCCTTTTTCAGATTCCTGAGGTTTTGCTTTGGGCAAAAGAGCAGAACGAGGAGAAGAGCCCCAACCTGACCCAGTTCACGGAGCACTTCAACAACATGTCCTACTGGTAAGGCCGCGCACGGAGCCGCCCGCGGCAGTTGTCCTGGGCAGAGCCCCGCTGCTTCAGCCCTCAGCTCCTCCCAGCCTGCGGGCGTTCACTGTGGACGGGCCAGCAGAGGAAGGGGCACCTAGCGCAGAGGCTGGTTGAGGACCCCGGTGCGGCAGGGAAGGGTCCTGGAGCGAGTGGCAGTGTCTGCATACACGGGGGACATTTGCCCCCCGCACGGGTCCTTGCAGTCTCCCCACTGCCAGGCGGGCAGCCTCAGGGCTCCTCACACTGACGGCCTGAAAGCGGGCCTGCAGGAGTGGTGGCCGTTAATACTTTTGTGTAGCCTTTAATCCGTAAAGCAGAATGGAGCCCAGAAGTGTATTAATAACGTAACATGGAACAGGACTGTCGGCTCTTCAAGGCATGACTCAAAAGCACCCACAGCCTCTCAGCATCAAAGAGGTGGTCGGGGCGTGGCAGCCGTGCCGTCCTCGCTGCGCACCGCCCACCGCTGCCACCAAGGGGTGCTAATATTTTTAAAATGCCCCACGGGCTGCTTGTTGGCGAGAAATTGGGTCATCCCTACCTTTCCCTCCTTTCTCCCCAACACTGGGCACGGTCGTTTGTAGGCACACATGGATGGCCCTGAGCCCGGCCTCAGACCCAGCCCTGTGCTGGGCACAGAGGGCTCCCAGCACACCCCTGGGGGTCTGCCTAGGAGGGGGTGCAGGTGGGGCCCCGCAGAGCCACGGTCCTCAAGGTGGATCAGTGCAGGCGCCCTCCAATGGGGCAGAAGAGGCAAAGCAGAGGGGACCCTTCCTCCCAGTGACTGGCAGGGGCTGTGGGGAGACCACAGAGCGTCCGGGTCACTGTGAGGTCCTTGTGCGAGGCTAGCCTTTGCCTTGGGTGCTAAGGTTCTGAGCGGTGCCCTCGTTCGTGTCTGGCAAGGTGGCCTCTGAACCCACGGGCCTGCCCCGCTGAGCTGGTCCTGAGGCTGCGAGTCCATCCCCGTGGGGCTGGCTCAGCTCTGCTCAGGAGAGCTCTGCTGGCATCCCCAGAGCGCGCGTGGTCGGAGGGCCCCATCCTGGTGTTGGCACCAGCCGCCAGATCTCCCGTGGCCTGTGGCCTGTGGCCTGCCCCCGGGGTTCTGTGAGCTCCTGAGAGCCAAGACAGGGGCTGCAGTTGGTGCTGCCAAGCCCGGGCGCTTGCTACAATCCACGGAGCGTCCGGCGGGGCCGTCTCCACCAGGACCACAGGGGCCCTGAGGGAGTGCAGCCCCCTCAGCTCTCCTTCCCCGGTCCCTGCAGGGTCCGCTCAATCATCATGTTGCAGGAAAAGGCCCAGGACAGGGAACGGCTGCTCCTGAAGTTCATCAAGATCATGAAGGTAACCGAGCCCCGCCCCGAGCCTGCTCCTCAGCCCTGCCCCGCCCCCGCCCTCACGGCCCGCCTCTCTCGGCAGCACTTACGCAAGCTCAACAACTTCAACTCCTACCTGGCCATCCTCTCGGCGCTGGACTCGGCGCCCATCCGCAGGCTCGAGTGGCAGAAGCAGACCTCAGAGGTGAGCTCAGGACAGGAGTGGAGACCTGGGCTGGGTCCCTGCTCTGCCAGCGCCCTGTTGTGTGGCGGGGACAGCCCACCCTGCCTGCCCCGGTCTCTGGCCTGCAGTCCTTGGGCCCTGAGGGGCGTGGCTGGTGCTGGGGTGTCACAGCACAGTGCCCTGCAGCCTGCGCCACAGGCCGTGCCTTGGTCCCAAGGCACCTGCTCCTTCCTTCCTGCGGCCTGTGCTGCCAGAAGGCCTGCCCTGGGCGGGCTGCATTAGGCGTTGTGAACAGACACACATGCTGTTGGGTTTCTTCAGGGCCAGTGCTACAGGGAAAGGGGTGTTGAATGAGCCTGGGTCAGGGAGGCCCCTGGGGAAGTGTTGGTGAGGCCAGACCTTGAGGAGGAGCCTCCTGGGAAGGGAGGGGAATGCCCATCAGGGCCAGAGGAGTGCACAGACGCGCTGGCGCCTCTGGTAGCAGGACAGGGTCAGTGTGGCCAGTGGCCATGTCGCTGTGGGGAACTGGCCCTGATCACTGTGGCCTTGGGGGCCTGGCAAGGGACTGGACCTTTATTCTGTATGGAGGCCAAGCCCCCAGGGCTGAGCGTTGGCTGGGCCGCCCAGGGCTGTCTGGAGGTGACACGAGAGGACAGTTATAAACAATATTGTTTGGAGAAGTGGGCTGTCCACACCAGTTGCTCCAGGAAAGCATGAGGTCCTCAGGAGGCAGGGATGGCTTCTTGGAGGAGGTGACCCTCAGAGTGAGAGGCACCTAGCAGGCAGAAAGGCAGGATCGGCTGCGTCTCCCAGACAAGAGCCCAGGCTGCGTGCAGGAGCAGTGAGGTGAGGTCACCTGCCAACCCGGCGGACTTGGCCTTGAGAGCAGTGAGAAGGACGGAAGGCTCGGAGCTGGATGGCCGGTGCAGGGTGGGCTGTAGAGGCGCACTTGGGCTGCAGTCGAGGACAGCCCAGCGGGAGCCCAAGGCCCAGGGCCTGTGCACGTGTGGGTGCTGACGGGGAGGAGACGGGGGCCGAGCAGGCACAGCAGGCCCTCTGCAAGGTGCTCCAGGGAGGTGGCCCCTGAAGGCCTGGTCTCCCCACGTCTGGGCAGAGCCCAGTTCTGGGTTGGTGTGTGTGGGTACCCTCGAGCATTGGCAGAGGGTGGGTGACAACTTGGTCTGCGAGGAGGGGTGGGGCTCAGTGCCCACCGTTGTCCCAGTGCTCACAGACTCCACGTCCCTCCTGCACAGGGCCTGGCTGAGTACTGCACGCTGATTGACAGCTCGTCCTCCTTCCGCGCCTACCGGGCCGCCCTCTCGGAGGTGGAGCCGCCGTGCATCCCATACCTGTGAGTAGAACCCCTGCCCGGCTTTGCCCCTCGGTTGCTCTGGGGATGCTGTATTGGGCTCCCTGAGGAACCCGCGCTAAGGGTTCCAACCAAGACGTTTATACTGTCTGAACTCTCAATTGTGTAGCAAGGAGTGCCTTTTACTTTAAGCAGAACAGCGGGGTCCAGTGAAAAGGTTCCATCCCCCTGTCCGGTTCCCACTTTTCCTTGGCCTGCAGGCAGCACGCACAGGCGCGCGGACAGGGGGTAGTCCTTCCCCCGCAGTACATCGCGCCATATTCCAGCAGGCCTCAATCTCGGCCGCACGCCACCGCCACCTGAGGGCCCCAATCACCCAGGAACCCTGAGAGCACTTGGCATGAAGCAGCTCAGAGAGCGTGTCCCCCATGTGGGCCCTGGAAGAGGGAGTACAGAGGTGTTTCCTGGGAAGGGATCCCGTGGTCAGTAAATACAGGAAGTGACGGAAAGTGAAAGCTAAACAGGCTTCTGTTGCAGGTCTTATCAGAGCCTTAGTAAGCTAGTGAGCACAGTCTCCGAAAGGGATGGAGGAGTCAGGCGGCACTGCCCCAGGGCTGGGTGTCTGATGGGACGTCCCTCAGAAACGCAGATCGGACAGCCGACTCCTCTCCCGGCCTCCCGGCCTCACTGCACTACACTTTCCCGTGGGCGCTCGGTGACGGGTCCCTGGGCCTCGGGCTGGGCCTCCCAGGTGGAGGGACTGCCATCGCTGGTCACGTGGCTTCGCGTCCTGTGTTTAGAGGCACCTGCTAACAAGAGGGCTCTGTCTCCCGCCCACTCCCGGTTTGGGTCCTGTTATTTCTCCTGTGCATTTATGAACTTTACATGCGCAAGCCCACAACTCTGCTGGCTTCTGCTGCCGCAGCCAGGTCCCCGACGGTCCTCAGGCCGGACAGTCACCGAGGCCTCTGCAGCGGGCAGGCCTCCGAGGCTCCTCCGGGACCTGAGCTGGCTTTCCCGGGGACCCAGGGTTTGGGAGCCGGGACTTCCGCTGGGAAAAACAAACGCCTCTCAGAAGCGCTGGCGGCTTTGGTAGTTTCTCAGGCTCCGCCAAGGGGCCGGGGCCGCGGCCGCATCAGCGCTGGCTTGTCCTGGTGGCCAACCCACCTGCCTGGACAGCAGCCGCCTTCTGAGTCACCTCCGAGGTAACCGGGCTCTCCCTCCTCCCAGGGGGCTCATCCTGCAGGACCTCACCTTCGTGCACCTGGGGAACCCGGACTATATTGACGGCAAAGTGAATTTCTCCAAACGGTGGCAGCAGTTCAACATCCTGGACAGCATGCGCTGCTTCCAGCAGGCGTGAGTGCGCCCCGCCCTCGGCTCCTGGGGCCCGAGCAGAGATGGGAGGCGGCGAGGACCAGGCTGTCAGGAGGCCAGAAAAAGGGCCCCCGCGGGGCTCAGCACAGGATGGCCCGTGGCCTGCACACAGGTGGCAGCCAGCCCGTCCCTCTTCCCGTGCAGGAAGCTGGTGACTGGTCTTGCTGGCAAACTTTGCCCACCGGACGCCAGAGTAGTGGGTGGGCCCCGCGTCAGCGGCCCCCAGGGTGGGCACGGCATGAGTGGGGCCTGAGGAGCGGGTCTCCCCGGAGCACCTGGAGAGGGCAGCCCAGCTGCAGGGATGCTGCTTGGGGAGACCTTGCAGGAAGCAGGGCCCAGCTTTAGGGTGTAGTGTGGGCCCTGCGTGCTGCTGACCTTGTGTGGGAGAGCTCGTTCCCCCTGTAGGCCGTGGGCAGCAGGGCGCCTGCCACAGCGGTTGGCTGGGCGGTAGGGGGTTGCCTTCGAGAGGTCGTGGGCGCTCACTGGCTGCCTTCCTCCCCTCCAGGCACTATGACATCCGGAGAAACGACGACATCATCAACTTCTTCAATGACTTCAGTGACCACCTGGCTGAGGAGGCCCTATGGGAACTCTCCCTGAAAATCAAACCCAGGAACATAACAAGGAGGAAAACAGACCGGGAGGAGAAGACCTAAGAGCAGCTGCGTGAGCAAGGAGGACGCTCACCGAGGCTCAGAGTGCGGCTCCGAGACCCGAAGGGACTTTGGACCTGTTGTGTGGCAGCAGCGCTGTTCCGGCCTCAGCCCGGGGCAGCCGGGCAGGAGCCCCGAGTGCGGGCAGCTTCCTGCCCCTTCCTCCCACAAGCGGAGCCACGGCCCGGCGCGGAGCCAGCAGGCAGGTCTCATTGCCGATTGTGAACTGGTGGTTTTCTCATTTGGTTTCTGCTTTCACGTCCGTCTTCCCCCTCCCCGTCCCGCCTGATCCTCCTCCCGCCTGGGAGCCGCGGAGTCTCCCCTCCCTGACTTCCAGGGTCCGGATCTGCTGAAATGATGAATGAGTGGAGGCTCGACCCTGGTGGGGGCTGCACCCCGGGGACCGTGAGTGAAGGGACAGTTAGCTGGGTGGGCAGAGAGCAGAGCAGGCTTGGCTGGGGCTCCGTACTTTCCAGCCCTGCTTCTTAAGGTGGAGGACGGGGCGCCGCTCACCTGGCCCTCTAGGTACGACAGGCGGCCGAGCTCAGGCGCTCCTGTCACGGGACTGGCCCCTAGCACCGCCCTCCGCCTGCGGGCACCCGGCTGCTGGCCGTGCAGTAAGGAGCAGTGGCTGCCCTCTCTCCTTGCCCTTGTCTCCCCCACCCCGTCACCTGGCACTGAGGGAGCTGGAAGAGGAGGTTGGAGCAAGGGAGGACTTTACCATCCAAGAAAGGCATTTTAGCTTAGCTGGGTTCGTAGCTCTTGGGTGAGTTAGTTCAGAGAGAGGGGAGTACAGGGGCGTTTCTGTCTGGGGGAGGCCTCTGGCCCCCTCCTGTCGCTTGCTGTGTGCCTTAAACTCCATCTCCTGCCCCCTCCGGCCCACGGGCTCCCCTCCTACCTTGCTCCATCCTGTGGGCGACAAGGACTCCTCACCGGTGTCCCCGCCGCTGTTGGCTCGCCCCCGGGAGGGACGGTGTCCCTGAGAGGCCAGGGTCTGGGCTGCCCGGCCACACCCCAGGGCAGGCTCGCCCGCCCGGAAAGCGTCTTTGCGAACAGTGCTCTCGGTCCTCCTGTGCAGACCACTCCTGCTGCTGAGGTGACAATCCGAGGCCAGGCTGCAGGCCCGCTCTCAGGTGCCGGCCGGCCGGAGCTCCCACGCGCCGTGGGCTCTGGTGGGCCCGCCTCTGCGCCCTGCTGCGCACGGTGGAGTGCTCACCTGTCCCGGGGTTGGCACTGGTCACGCACACTCCAGGGCTAACTGTGCTCAGCCAGAACCAAGGACAGGAGAAAGCCACGCCCGTTGGTTACTTAGATTTTGTTGGTAAAGAAGCGTGTCACTTTGAGTCCTTCATGGCTTTGATGAGCTGTTGGCAGGAGCAAGGCTGGGCTGGCCTTCCCCGCGTCTGTCCTGTGTGTGGAGGGAGAGGCCATGCAATGTCGGTTACGGTCCCTCCGGCGTGGTCCTGCCGGCCGCGGCCAGAACACGTCACTTTACTATTTAAGAGTGTGTGTGAGTCACTGTGTGCTAGCAGTGCAGCGTGTGGGGTGCTTTCTAGGCTGTGCCTCGTCCCTCAGTCCTCGTCTCAGTCTTCCCCAGCTGCCCGCTCTGCCGCTGCGCTGGGCCCTCGGGGCTCCTGGGCGGTGGGAACCGGGGTTCCCCTGCATTTGGGAGCGCCCCAGGCAAAGACTCAGCCTCAGAAACCCCGCCACTCGCGGACGAGGCGTGTCTGCGGCCTGTCGGCCGGTTCTCAGCCATGAGCTGGTGGGGAGGGGGTGGGGGCTCCACTTCCCTCAGTTCAGGAGTGGCCCCGCCCACCCCTCCCCGCGCCCTCGGTGGTCTGCGCAGAGGGGCCAGCAGGTGCAATGTGTGTGTGAACTTCCTGCCGCGGGCTTCCCACCCGTGCCTCCCTCTTGGCTCCGGGAGTTACCAAACCCCATGCCAGCACCGCAGCCCTGCCGTGAGCTGTCTGTCTTGGGGACAGGGTATGGGACTTGATCTTCAGGACAGACAGACAGAGACAAGACCAGACGGTCGGGTTCCCTGCAGGTGGGTAGAGCCAAGGAGAGGGCAGGCTGGCGCCATGTCTGAACTGAACCTGAGAAGCACCGCCCCCGCCCCCCAGTGTTACATTGTAATATATATTCCCGACTAACGGCTGATAGGGCATCTTCCTGCAGACATTTCAAATGTGTACCTTTTATATGAGAGGAAAATAAACATGACAGCCACTGCCTGTGTGCCACCGCGTGTCCGTGACGGTTCAGGCGCCTCCTTTTCTGCGCTCCTCTCCAACGGGCTGCTGTTGGGGTGGCGTCCCCCACACTAGCTCCTGTCAGAGGCCTGGGCTCCATCCACCCTCGAAGGCCTCGGAGGCTCCAGGTCTGTCCGTGCACAAGGCCTGGCTTCGGGTGCAGGGGCCATTTGGTGTCCCTGGGGGACGAGAGCGGCCCCTCCCTCACTTAGACCGCCACCCAGCTGTCCCCTGGGTGCATCACTCCGGAACCCGGCGAGGTCGGGTTTGGGGCCTTTAGTCCCGCGTGCTCGGAACATGCTGGAGGGACATGGCTCCTGGCTAATGGGCTCTGGTCCTGGCTCCGCAGCCCGTCAGCCAGTGGCCGTGGGTACGCGGTGCCTTCTCTGTTCCCCGCTGCTCAGCTGTAGGGGTCCTCCCAGCTTCGACCGTGCAAGCTCAGCGAGTCGCAGGGCACGTGTGTCTGCTGAGCTGTTGCCACGGGTACGACTCACCCAGCATGAGTTGGGCACCATGCACTTTGCAAACAGCTTTGCCTCATTTCATCCTCTTAATTTACTGTCACACGAGGGAAACACTACAACCACGGTAAGTGCTACAGAGAAGAGGTACTTGGCATTACAGTTATCTGGTTTGAAATCCACGCTGATAGCAGGTCCTGACAGGCGTAACAGGTAACAGACAGGGGGCGTCAGTCTCCCTCGAGCCCCGAGAACAGCAAGGGAAACACTGCTCGCCTCATTTCGTGAGTAGAATACAATCTTGGCATCCAATCCAGACAAGGACAGTGCAAGAAAATCACAGGCGAGTGCTGACGCAGAAGCGCCTGAGTAATTTAACAACCCCAGCCCGGCACTAGGAAACCAGTCCTCCCTGACCGTTGGGCGCATCCGCAATGCAAGGACAGAGCGACATTCGTACGTTGGTGACGTGCTTGGGCCCCCCACGTGCCCTCACTAAGGGCCTGCCGGTCATTCATCCCAGTCCCAGGCCTGCTGGCTGCTGTTGGCGGTTCTGCAGAAGGGGGTGGGTGTCCCCTCGAAAAGTTAAAAAGGAAACTGCCTATGACCCATCGATCCCCGTCTGGGTAAATAGCCGAAGAAACCCCAAACACTGTGTCCACTGTAGCACTGTTTACGATAGCCAGGATCTAGACGCAACCCGTGTGCCCATCAAAGGACGAGTGGATAAAGAGCCCTGGTGCATGTCCACAACGGAATGATACTGCTCAGCCCCCAGAGATGCAGTCTGACCATTTGTGCGGCATGGACGCACCTAGAGGGTGCTGTGCGGATGAAGTAAGTCAGAGAGAGACACATACCATACGATCTCACTGGCACTTGGAGTCTGAAGAACAACATGAAGGGTGGGTGTGCCTCTTTCCCGCCGGGGCAGACTCCAGGGGTTGGCACGCAGACTCCCGAGTGCAGGAACCCAGACCGGACCACCCCACCGCCCACACTGGAGTTTGCGTGAGTGAAGAGGGAACTGCGCCAGCTGAGCTACCGCCAGAGCTCGCACATTTCACAGCGCGGCCTCGCTGCCCCTGAGTGCCAGGAGCAGATGAAAGACACTCGGAACCACCTCCGCGGCCAGACTTCAAACCGGGCACCAGCTTGAGCAGGCGCGTCATACAGAGACTCCAGAGAGCTGGTGACAGGCGCAACGTCGCCAGTCATCAGAGAAACGCCAGTCAGAGCCACACTGCGCTGCCCCACAGCCTCAACCCCAGAGCTGCGCCGGCAGCACCAGGGTGGCGAGCAGGAGCAGCTGGAACGGCCTCCGTGGTGGGCGGGAGGGCAGCCTCGCCCTGGGCTGAGGTGGCACCGCCGCGGCTTCCCCGGAAGCCTTCCTCACCGCTCGGCACGCACCACCGTGCCACACCGTTTGCCGCAGACATTCTCACCCCGCGCCAGCCGCTCTCCTGCACACAGTGCCATCGCCCAGCCCTCCCTCCAGGGCGCGCCAGCACACTCCCTACGCCATCGCCATCGGTCTCCACACGGGCCTGGAGCCTCCGGAGGACCGTCTCCTTCACCACGGCGGGGGGCCCGAAAACGGCCTGCTGAGTCCGAAGGCAGCGCATTGTCCTCAGTTACTTTTAATGACACAACGTATGCCTCCCATCGTCAAGGTCAGCCATGCGTAGTGCAGCCGCTCCTAGTCCCGGGGCAGACACTGTCCTTTGCACGTGCGTGCATGTAAGTACACGGCACCTACATCATCGACAGACAGACGCCACAGTCTGCTTCCCACCAGGGAGACGGCAGCCTTCCTAATGTTTCCCCGGCCTGGCAAGGAACTGGCCGCGCGGGGCCCCACGCTGTGCTGCTCTGATTCTGCAGGACGCGGACCTCTCGGTCCCTCCCTCTATGGCTTTCCAGGGGCCTCCCAGCACCCTGAGCTACACGGACCCTCCTGGGCTCTCCTGTGTGTGGAACTTCCCTCTAATCCACTAGCTCTTCAATCCAGCTCGAGTGCATTTCCCAAACAACTTGAGAATAATTTTTTCCAACCAGAGAGCCAACTCTGCTTATTCTGAGTCCTCCTTGACCCACTCAATTAAAAGGCCATTTTGATGGGGTAGTAACTCCCCACACACACTGGGGACGTTTTCTGATGTCCTGTTGGCCGTGTGTCTTAGGTATTGTAGCTCTGTGATAAGCTTTAATATCCAGGGAAGACAGTCCCCTCATTCAATTCTCTAAAAAATTGTCAGTTTTTACACATTTCCCTTCTATTTTTAAAAAACTTGTGTCATAGTTTTAAAACAAGAAAACGGTTTTCTTGTTGGGATTTCATTAAATCTCTAAGAATGCTACATATTCTTATACTACATCTTCCTATCCAGATATTTTGTTCAATTTTATATATATAGGGTGTCCCCCAAAAATGCAGATACACACTTTGAATAATTATAAAGGCAGTGTTTATTAAAATACATTTCATTTTCAAAATTGAGCTATCAGCTGTTAAAGTGTATATGCATTTTGGGGGGACCTGCTGTATATATAAAGTTATATATATAATTAAAAGTCATTTTCTTCACTTGGGCCCAGACCATTCTTATCAAATTTATTTCTAGATTTTACTGTTTTATCACTACTGTGAGTGGAATTTTTAAAATTTTTTCTATTTTAACTGATTATTGCTAATGACTATCACATTTATTTTGTATCCAACTATTTTACTGAGTTATTCTAATTTTTTCATTGATTCTTGGATATTACAGCTAGAAAATCATTTTGTCTCTTTTGACAGACAGACTGCAAGTTTCATACTACAAATTTCACTTTGTTGTTTTTACATTAGCTAGAACCTTAACACAATGTTGAATAATAGAGACACTAGGGGCCTCCATGGATTGCTCCTGTATAATGGTTTTAATAGTTTCCCATTTAATGTGCTATTTCCAGTTGGCTCCTTAGCTTCTGCTTCACTGGGAGCTCATTAGCGATGCGGAATCTCCGCTCCCACTTCCTACCTCCGAGCTGCCCCTCTGGAAGATGCCCAAGCTTCGTACCCAGAGCAGGCCCGGGGCCAGGGACTCCTGTCCTTTGAGTTTACTTAGCTCAGTGGGAACAGCTGTGGTGTTCCAGCAAGTCCTCTACCAGTTCCTCCTCCTCTCCCGGGCCGCCCTGCATCCGAGTGACAGCTGTGCGCATCACTGACCAGGTCCCAGGCTCCAGCATCTCCAGGGCTGCGGGCAGCACCCAGAGTGCAGAGAGCAGGCGATCGAACGCGAGCTGCCAGTCTTCTCTGGCCCAGCGGGCCTCCCTCCTCTCCGTGCGGGCGGTTTGTCATCGAGTCACCGGCGCCTTGAGAATCTGGTGAAAGCTCTGGACCCTCCCAGGAGAGTGCCCATCAGTGAGCGGCCTCCCAGCTGCTCAGTGGGAGGTGCCTGGCTGCCTGCCGCTCACGGTGAGACCCTCACGCCCTGCCCTCCCCTCGGGCTGTGGAAGACCCTATGGAAACCGGCACGGGTCCAGGGCAGGCCACGCTACGGCCCTTAGAGAGGAGCAGAGCCCCCTTTCCTTGAGCAGCGAGAAGCTCTGAAGGCCAGGACTGTTCTTGGGGCTGCGGACTGGACCAGCCAAGGAAGTTACTGTTGGTCACAGTGCCCCCTGCTGGTGAGTCCAAGGGGGAGGTGTGGGGGCCCAGCTGTTGCCCCCACTTTGCAGATGAGGAAACACACTTGTGGCCTTGGTTTCCGGGTGCCAGGTGCCGCGGGGCCAGCGTGAGGGCCTGACCTAGGATGGGGCAGGGCCCTGACCAACCAGCCAGGAGCTACTGAGGACGGAGGCCACGCCCACCAGCCCCATGTGCCCTGCCACCTGACCAACTGAGCAAGGCTGCGGCAGGGAGGCCATTGTGCGGTGCCCTGCCCCACCCCCGCGGTGCTGAGCACACAGACTTCTGGTCCCTCGACGGTCTCCTGGGGGTAGGGTGAAGGCAGGGGCCTCGGGCCGGCCAGCAGTCCCAGGAAGACCTCAGGAGGAGGCACCCAAGAAATGGGGCTCCCGGGGCCCCCATTCCTCAGCTGGGTCTGGGCCCTGAGACCACTGCAGATTAGATCACTGCCCAGGCCCCTCAGGGCTGAGGCAGCCACAGGTGTGCTGAGCGTGCCCATCCCTCCCGCTCCTGTCCCCCCCCCCCCCCCCCCCCCGCCGTCCCCTCTGTGGCCCAGCAGGGATCGCAGTCACAGGAGTCTGGCCAGGGCGGGGTCCGGCCTCCTGACGGCCCTGGAGCAGCCCCGCCTCACGGGAGGTAGAGGGCCACCAGCACGTAGATGACCCAGCTGGTGGACACGAAGACCCCGAAGAGCAGGCTGAACAGCACGAGGGAGCGGGCCTTGCGGGAGGCCTCCTCCGCCTGGGCCAGGTCTCCCCGGCTCAGGGCCGAGCGCGTCTGCAAGCAGACAGAGTGAGGGTGAGCCCCCGTCCCCCCACTCCCTCCCATGCAGTGTAGACTGGGAAACTGGCACCCTGAGAAGTTTGGGGCCTGCCCAGGAGCCATCAGGTGGTGGCGGCCAGCTCTCGGGCACCTCATGGGCCAGGCACGCTCCGCACCCTCGCCCCGGTCTCCTACAATCTTCACAACAACCCAGATGTTGGTGTCTTTGTTGCCCCCACTTTTCAGATGAGGAAACCGGTTCAGAGAAGTTAAGTGACTGTCCTAGGGTCACACAGCTGGTGGCGGGGCCAGAATTCACAGACACCTCTGAGCTGTCCTGAGAGCTGCCTTCTCCCCACAGTTCTGGCCAACGGTCAGGGAGCTGGGGGTGGAGGGGGGTCAGGGCGTGGCCAGCTCAGCCTCGGGCAGAGCCTCTAGAGGCTTGCCTGCTCTGTCTGTTAGAACATCCTCCATTGGCATGACTGGGTCCCCAGAGCCTGATCCTGCACAGGGCAGTGGTTGGGGGGGGGGGGGGGCGGGGACAGATGGAGATGAAGAGATGGTGGGGACAGGGTGGGTGGTAAGTGGGTGGGCAGTGGGTGAGAGATGGGCGGCTGGGTGGTAAGAGGAATGGGGGGGGGGAGGGTGCACACAGCCCCCTGGGATGGCCGCTCCTGGGCCTTGGCAGCCGCTCAGCTTCATGGTGAGCTGTCGGAGCCCAGACCTGGAGTGTGGGCGGAGCCGAGGGGGAGGTGTCCACCCGCGGGGACAAGGGCCCAGAGACACGGGCCCCGCCCCCTCCTGAGAGGGACACACCAGAGTCCGGCTCCTGGGGGAGGGGCTCGCATACCACCCCGGCCCGGGTGCATGCTGGGAGGTGCACCAGGGCTGCCTACCTCGTGGGAGTAGACGATGGCGAGGAGCCCGGTGAGCAGGCAGCAGAAGAGGGTCACAAGCACGGACTCCATCATGTAGTCCTTGGGCAGGGGCCTGTGCTCCACCGCGGCGGGCGCGGGCACGCCGGCCAGGGGGCTGTTGTACTGCGGGCGGAGGCCACGGGCGTGAGGGAGCGCCCAGACCGGCGGGAGGACCCCGCCACCCCCACCCCCCCGCTGAGGCTGCAGGTCACCCAGGGCAGTCCCGCTCCCGGGAGCCCCTGCCCAGCCCAGGGTCCGCCACCACTGTCCCCACGTCCCCAGGGCCCCCCTCCCCCGGGGGACAGCTCTGCAGTCCTAAGGCAGCAGCGGGTTTGTTTATTCTAAAGCTCTGATCGGATCATCTCCCTTCCAGAGCCCCGGGCCCTCTCCATGGATCCCCCCCCCACTAAGCTGAACCACCGCCATCCCAGGCGCACAGCTGGCTCCTCCTGCCTGTGCTGCACCCTCTGGCCAGAGCGCCCTTCCGTTTCCGCCTGAACGCCCCTCTTCACCCCTCAGAACCCAGCTCCAACGCCCCGCTTCTGGGGCGCCTCTGGGCCCCTCACTGGCAGGCTGAGGTCCCTTTACTGTTCCCCGTCCGGGCACCAGGCCCTGCAGGGTGGTTACCGCGGCTTCCAATGTCTGTGAGCCCAACCCCCGGGGTGGGGGAGGGAGGGCTGAACGAGTAGGGGTGAGGGGTGAGCGGGGGTAGGGGGGCATAGAGCGGGCATCAAGCAGGGTGACCACGGGCTGGGGGCGTCCACTCACCATGGGGAAGGGCGCGAACAGCTGTGGGGGGGCGGGCGCAGGGTAGAGCGGCGTGGCGGGCGGCGGGTACAAGGCCTGGGGCGAGGGTCCGGGCTGGAAGAGGACCGGCCCCTGTGGGAAGGGCGGGTACAGCAGGTGCACGGCCTTGGGGTCAGGCGGTGCATAGGGCGGGGGCTCGCCCACGAAGCCGATGTTGGGGACGCCGCCGGCTGCCACCTTGGGCCCCTGCCTCGCCTCGCCCTCACCCGCGGCCTGGGCCTGGGCGGGGGGCGCCGCGGTGGCTGCGGCCTGGGAGTCGGCCGGGGGGACGGCCGGGGCTGGGGCGCTGCCCCCGTCCGCGGCTGCTTCCTCACTGGGCCCTCCGTCTTCATCCAGGAGCTGCGGGCGGCGCGGGAGCTGCGGGAGCTCGGGTCTCGGGGGGTCCTCAGGGCCCTCAGGGCCAGCACCCCCTTTTGTGTCCACTCCTGGGAAGAAATGGCAGGTTTCCTGAGCCTCAAGAGGCCATTGGCCCGGTGGGACCCTGCCCCCAAGCCCCAAAATAGCCCCTCCGAGGAGAAAGCCGCGACGCGACCCCACCTGCTGGAGCCTCTCCAAGCCTTTCCCCAAAGAGCACAGGCAAGACCGGACACGGAGCTCGGAGGGTGCAGTGCCTCTGGGGTCCCGGCCGTGCGCCCCCTGTGAGGGCACGCCGGCCCTGCCCTGCCCTGCCCTGCGCCCTGGGCAGAGAGGCGTCCTGAGACCCAGGCCAGGGGCGGGCTGGCAGGGGAGCAGAGCCGATCAGTCTGGGCGGGGAGCTGGGAAGCTGCTCAGGAGTTGCCAGACCCTGGCTGACTGGGTGACTTCAGAGCCAGGAGGTCACAGGAGCATTCACGTCAATGGCTACACCATCCAGACTAAAAGCAACAAGGAAACTTTGGCCTTAACCAACACGTTGGACCAGACGGACTTAGAGATGCGGTCCAGTGTGTGTGTGTGTGTGTGTGTGTGTGTGTGTGTGTGTGTAATGAAAGCTATAAGGAGTGGGGTGTGTGTGTGTGTGTGTGTGTAATGAAAGCTATAAGGAGTGGTGTGTGTGTGTGTGTGTGTGTGTGTGTAATGAAAGCTATAAGGAGTGTGTGTGTGTGTGTGTGTGTGTATAATGAAAGCTATAAGGAGTGTGTGTGTGTGTGTGTGTGTGTGTGTGTGTAATGAAAGCTATAAGGAGTGTGTGTGTGTGTGTGTGTGTGTATAATGAAAGCTATAAGGAGTGTGTGTGTGTGTGTGTGTGTGTGTGTGTAATGAAAGCTATAAGGAGTGTGTGTGTGTGTGTGTGTGTATAATGAAAGCTATAAGGAGTGGTGTGTGTGTGTGTGTGTGTGTGTGTGTAATGAAAGCTATAAGGAGTGTGTGTGTGTGTGTGTGTGTATAATGAAAGCTATAAGGAGTGTGTGTGTGTGTGTGTGTGTGTGTGTAATGAAAGCTATAAGGAGTGGTGTGTGTGTGTGTGTGTGTGTAATGAAAGCTATAAGGAGTGGGGTGTGTGTGTGTGTGTGTAATGAAAGCTATAAGGAGTGGTGTGTGTGTGTGTGTAATGAAAGCTATAAGGAGTGGTGTGTGTGTGTGTGTAATGAAAGCTATAAGGAGTGGTGTGTGTGTGTGTGTAATGAAAGCTATAAGGAGTGTGTGTGTGTGTGTGTGTGTGTGTGTGTAATGAAAGCTATAAGGAGTGGTGTGTGTGTGTAATGAAAGCTATAAGGAGTGGTGTGTGTGTGTGTGTGTGTGTGTGTGTGTAATGAAAGCTATAAGGAGTGGTGTGTGTGTGTGTGTGTGTAATGAAAGCTATAAGGAGTGGTGTGTGTGTGTGTGTGTAATGAAAGCTATAAGGAGTGGTGTGTGTGTGTGTGTGTAATGAAAGCTATAAGGAGTGGTGTGTGTGTGTGTGTGTAATGAAAGCTATAAGGAGTGGTGTGTGTGTGTGTGTGTGTGTGTGTGTGTGTAATGAAAGCTATAAGGAGTGGGGTGTGTGTGTGTGTGTGTGTGTGTAATGAAAGCTATAAGGAGTGGTGTGTGTGTGTGTGTGTAATGAAAGCTATAAGGAGTGGTGTGTGTGTGTGTGTGTGTGTGTGTGTGTAATGAAAGCTATAAGGAGTGGGGTGTGTGTGTGTGTGTGTGTGTGTAATGAAAGCTATAAGGAGTGGTGTGTGTGTGTGTGTAATGAAAGCTATAAGGAGTGGTGTGTGTGTGTGTGTGTGTGTGTAATGAAAGCTATAAGGAGTGGTGTGTGTGTGTGTGTGTGTGTAATGAAAGCTATAAGGAGTGGGGTGTGTGTGTGTGTGTGTGTGTGTAATGAAAGCTATAAGGAGTGGGGTGTGTGTGTGTGTGTGTGTAATGAAAGCTATAAGGAGTGGTGTGTGTGTGTGTGTGTGTGTGTGTGTGTAATGAAAGCTATAAGGAGTGGGGTGTGTGTGTGTGTGTGTGTGTGTGTGTGTGTGTGTAATGAAAGCTATAAGGAGTGGGGTGTGTGTGTGTGTGTGTGTAATGAAAGCTATAAGGAGTGGGGTGTGTGTGTGTGTGTGTGTGTGTGTGTAATGAAAGCTATAAGGAGTGGTGTGTGTGTGTGTGTGTGTGTGTGTGTGTGTATAATGAAAGCTATAAGGAGTGTGTGTGTGTGTGTGTGTGTGTGTAATGAAAGCTATAAGGAGTGGTGTGTGTGTGTGTGTGTGTAATGAAAGCTATAAGGAGTGGTGTGTGTGTGTGTGTGTGTGTAATGAAAGCTATAAGGAGTGGGGTGTGTGTGTGTGTGTGTGTGTAATGAAAGCTATAAGGAGTGGTGTGTGTGTGTGTGTGTGTGTAATGAAAGCTATAAGGAGTGGTGTGTGTGTGTGTGTAATGAAAGCTATAAGGAGTGTGTGTGTGTGTGTGTGTGTAATGAAAGCTATAAGGAGTGGTGTGTGTGTGTAATGAAAGCTATAAGGAGTGGTGTGTGTGTGTGTGTGTAATGAAAGCTATAAGGAGTGGTGTGTGTGTGTGTGTGTGTGTGTAATGAAAGCTATAAGGAGTGGTGTGTGTGTGTGTGTGTGTAATGAAAGCTATAAGGAGTGGTGTGTGTGTGTGTGTGTAATGAAAGCTATAAGGAGTGGTGTGTGTGTGTGTGTGTAATGAAAGCTATAAGGAGTGGTGTGTGTGTGTGTGTGTAATGAAAGCTATAAGGAGTGGTGTGTGTGTGTGTGTGTGTGTGTGTAATGAAAGCTATAAGGAGTGGGGTGTGTGTGTGTGTGTGTGTGTGTGTAATGAAAGCTATAAGGAGTGGTGTGTGTGTGTGTGTGTAATGAAAGCTATAAGGAGTGGTGTGTGTGTGTGTGTGTGTGTGTGTAATGAAAGCTATAAGGAGTGGTGTGTGTGTGTGTGTGTGTGTGTGTGTGTGTAATGAAAGCTATAAGGAGTGGGGTGTGTGTGTGTGTGTGTGTGTGTGTGTAATGAAAGCTATAAGGAGTGGGGTGTGTGTGTGTGTGTGTGTGTGTGTAATGAAAGCTATAAGGAGTGGTGTGTGTGTGTGTGTGTGTGTGTGTGTGTAATGAAAGCTATAAGGAGTGGTGTGTGTGTGTGTGTGTGTGTGTGTGTGTGTGTGTAATGAAAGCTATAAGGAGTGGGGTGTGTGTGTGTGTGTGTGTGTGTGTGTAATGAAAGCTATAAGGAGTGGGGTGTGTGTGTGTGTGTGTGTGTGTGTGTGTAATGAAAGCTATAAGGAGTGGGGTGTGTGTGTGTGTGTGTGTGTGTAATGAAAGCTATAAGGAGTGGTGTGTGTGTGTGTGTGTGTGTGTGTGTGTATAATGAAAGCTATAAGGAGTGTGTGTGTGTGTGTGTGTGTGTGTAATGAAAGCTATAAGGAGTGGTGTGTGTGTGTGTGTGTGTAATGAAAGCTATAAGGAGTGGTGTGTGTGTGTGTGTGTGTGTAATGAAAGCTATAAGGAGTGGGGTGTGTGTGTGTGTGTGTGTGTGTAATGAAAGCTATAAGGAGTGGTGTGTGTGTGTGTGTGTGTGTAATGAAAGCTATAAGGAGTGGTGTGTGTGTGTGTGTAATGAAAGCTATAAGGAGTGTGTGTGTGTGTGTGTGTGTGTGTGTAATGAAAGCTATAAGGAGTGGTGTGTGTGTGTGTGTGTGTGTGTGTGTAATGAAAGCTATAAGGAGTGGTGTGTGTGTGTGTGTGTGTGTGTGTGTGTGTGTAATGAAAGCTATAAGGAGTGGGGTGTGTGTGTGTGTGTGTGTGTGTGTGTAATGAAAGCTATAAGGAGTGGGGTGTGTGTGTGTGTGTGTGTGTGTGTGTGTAATGAAAGCTATAAGGAGTGGGGGGTGTGTGTGTGTGTGTGTGTGTGTAATGAAAGCTATAAGGAGTGGGGTGTGTGTGTGTGTGTGTGTGTGTGTAATGAAAGCTATAAGGAGTGGTGTGTGTGTGTGTGTGTGTGTGTGTGTGTGTGTGTAATGAAAGCTATAAGGAGTGGTGTGTGTGTGTGTGTGTGTGTGTGTGTGTGTGTGTAATGAAAGCTATAAGGAGTGGGGTGTGTGTGTGTGTGTGTGTGTGTGTAATGAAAGCTATAAGGAGTGGGGTGTGTGTGTGTGTGTGTGTGTGTGTGTAATGAAAGCTATAAGGAGTGGGGTGTGTGTGTGTGTGTGTGTGTGTAATGAAAGCTATAAGGAGTGGTGTGTGTGTGTGTGTGTGTGTGTGTGTGTATAATGAAAGCTATAAGGAGTGTGTGTGTGTGTGTGTGTGTGTGTAATGAAAGCTATAAGGAGTGGTGTGTGTGTGTGTGTGTGTAATGAAAGCTATAAGGAGTGGTGTGTGTGTGTGTGTGTGTGTAATGAAAGCTATAAGGAGTGGGGTGTGTGTGTGTGTGTGTGTGTGTAATGAAAGCTATAAGGAGTGGTGTGTGTGTGTGTGTGTGTAATGAAAGCTATAAGGAGTGGTGTGTGTGTGTGTGTAATGAAAGCTATAAGGAGTGTGTGTGTGTGTGTGTGTGTGTGTGTAATGAAAGCTATAAGGAGTGGTGTGTGTGGGTAATGAAAGCTATAAGGAGTGGTGTGTGTGTGTGTGTGTGTGTGTGTGTAATGAAAGCTATAAGGAGTGGTGTGTGTGTGTGTGTAATGAAAGCTATAAGGAGTGGTGTGTGTGTGTGTGTAATGAAAGCTATAAGGAGTGGTGTGTGTGTGTGTGTGTAATGAAAGCTATAAGGAGTGGTGTGTGTGTGTGTGTGTGTGTGTGTGTAATGAAAGCTATAAGGAGTGGGGTGTGTGTGTGTGTGTGTGTGTGTGTAATGAAAGCTATAAGGAGTGGTGTGTGTGTGTGTGTGTAATGAAAGCTATAAGGAGTGGTGTGTGTGTGTGTGTGTGTGTGTGTAATGAAAGCTATAAGGAGTGGGGTGTGTGTGTGTGTGTGTGTGTGTGTGTGTGTAATGAAAGCTATAAGGAGTGGGGTGTGTGTGTGTGTGTGTGTGTGTGTGTAATGAAAGCTATAAGGAGTGGGGTGTGTGTGTGTGTGTGTGTGTGTGTAATGAAAGCTATAAGGAGTGGTGTGTGTGTGTGTGTGTGTGTGTGTGTGTAATGAAAGCTATAAGGAGTGGGGTGTGTGTGTGTGTGTGTGTGTGTGTGTAATGAAAGCTATAAGGAGTGGGGTGTGTGTGTGTGTGTGTGTGTGTGTGTAATGAAAGCTATAAGGAGTGGGGTGTGTGTGTGTGTGTGTGTAATGAAAGCTATAAGGAGTGGTGTGTGTGTGTGTGTGTGTGTGTGTGTGTGTGTGTAATGAAAGCTATAAGGAGTGGGGTGTGTGTGTGTGTGTGTGTGTGTAATGAAAGCTATAAGGAGTGGTGTGTGTGTGTGTGTGTGTGTGTGTGTAATGAAAGCTATAAGGAGTGGTGTGTGTGTGTGTGTGTGTGTGTGTAATGAAAGCTATAAGGAGTGGGGTGTGTGTGTGTGTGTGTGTGTGTGTAATGAAAGCTATAAGGAGTGGTGTGTGTGTGTGTGTGTGTGTGTGTGTGTGTGTGTGTAATGAAAGCTATTGGGAAGGGAGGCCCACACTTCAGGAAGGTTTGTGACTAAGTTTGACCCAGAGCGCTGGGCTCTTCCAGGAGGACCCCTGTGGGTGGGGGAGGGGGGGAGCCGGATTGCTGGTCTCCTGGAGGGTGGGGGCGGCCTGAATATCCCTGCCCCTAGGAACCAGCCACGCCCCACCCCGTAGACCTGGTTAACACTCTCAGCATTGCCACGGGAGCTCCCAGACAAGGGCTGGAGTTTTCAGATAAGGCACCAGCCCAGCCAGCGAGGCTCAGTGGTTGAGTGTCAACCTATGAACCAGGAGGCCATGGTTTGATTCCCATCAAGGGCACATGCCCAGGTTATGGGCTCCATCCCCAGTAGGGGGCGTGCAGGAGGCAGCCGATCAGTGATTCTCATCATTGATGTTTCTGTCCCTCTCCCTTCCTCCCTGAAGTCAATAAAAATATATTTTAAAAAATAAAAATAAGCCCTGGCTGGTTTGGCTCAGTGGATAGAGTGTCGGCCTGCAGACTAAAGGGTCCCAGGTTCGATTCTGGTCAAGGGCACAGGCCCAGGTTGTGGGCTTGATCCCCAGTGGGGGGCGTGCGGGAGGCAGCAGACCAATGAGTCTCTCGTCGTTGATGTTTCTATCTCTCCCTCTCCCTTCCTCTCTGAAATCAATAAAAATATATATTTAAAAATCAATAAATAAAAATAAAATAAGCACCACCACCATGCGGGCCCTGGGGAAGACGAGGAGCGCTGTTCGCTGTCTGAGCCCGCGGGCCTCCGGGTGCCCCTGGCTGACGGTGACGAGCTCTCGGCCAGTGGGCAGTGCCCAGGCCCCTCTGCACATGCCCCGCACAGCCAGCCGCCAGGCGTGTGGACAAGCCCAGTGTTTGGGACTGAGCGCCTGCCGTGGGGCTGGTGAGCCTGACCACACGGACGGGCTGTGTGACCTCCCATCCAGCCTCCTGGCCTCCTGTGTGATGTGATGATGGTGACAACCATGTAAGATGGTGACCGTGAAAACGAATAAAAACAACCATCATAAAACGGTGCCAGGGAGCGCAGGGCCAGGCTCCCTCTGAGGGCTCTGCAGGCCGGGGCCGCCTGGGGGCTTTTCCTTTTTTATCCCCATTTCGCAGATGGAGAACAGAGGCTCCTAACAGCAGGGAACCCGAGCCTCGGCCACGCCGACACCGGTCCCCGCGGGGTGCTGGCGGGGAGCCCGGCCCGGCCCCCGCCCCAGTGATCGGAACAAAAACCGCAGCCTCCCGGGGGCCCCGCCCGGGCAAGTGCCTGGCCGATGGCGCGGAGATAGGGCTGCGAGTAAACAAAGGTGCCGGCGGGGCTGCCAGCCCGGCTGGGGCTCTCGGGTTCGGACACTCGAGCCTCCGGACATTCCGGCGGGAGGGGAGGGAGGTGGGGGAGGCGCTCCGGGGTCCTGGGGGCGGGAGGGGGGCGGTCAGAGCCGGGCCGCCCTCTTCGCGCATTCCGGGCGGGCGGAGGGCGGGAGAAACCAGGTGTCCCCCCTCCCCTCCAGGGTGCCGGGTGTCCCCCCACACCCACCCGCCCCCTCCAGGGTCCCAGGTGTCCCCCCACACCCACCCGCCCCCTCCAGGGTGCCGGGTGTCCCCCCCCCGCCCACCCCAGGGTGCCGCCGGAGCGCCAGGCCGGGCTCTGCGCCGCCCCCCTCCCAGCCCCTCAGGCGGGACTCCGGGGCAGGCGCGGCGCGACGGAGAGGGGGTCCCGGTTCGCCGCCCTCCCAGGCCCGGTTCCGGCGGGCCCGTCGCGGTTCCCTGAACGAGCCTTTCCAGGGCCCGCCGCCCTCCCTCGGGGTCTCCAGTCAGTGGGGCGCCCTCCCTCCCCTCGCCGTTTCTGCCCCCCCCCTCCCCCCCGGCCAGGTGGCCCCTGCCCCGTCTCAGGACGGCAGCCCGGCCAGAGGGCGGGCGGCGCGGGGAGGAGGGAGTGGAAACGCCCCCCAAATGGCCACTCTCGAGCCCCGCTGCCCGCCCGGGGGCCCAGGACCACGCAGAGGCCGCCCCTTCCTGACTCCCCGGGGCGTCCCAGAGCTGGAGCGGGCCTGGCGCAAACGGCCGGAGCTCTCCACGGAGCCCCCCCCCCCCATTCTGAGGGGTGTCCCCGGGCAGAGCCGGATTGGGGTCCCGCGGAAAGAGCCCCCCGCCCCGCCGCCCGCAGCCCGCCGCGGGGACCACGGAGCCCGGGCTGGGGGGGGGGGGGCGCTCAGCGCGCCCGGGGTCCCCAAGTCCTCACCTGCGTCCATGGCGCGGCCGGCGGCGGGGCGAGCGGGGCGGCGCAGCTCCCGGCGCCCGGCGCCTCCCGCCGCCGTCGGACCGGCTCCGCTTTCGCCGCGGCTCGGGTTTCCGGTGCGCGGCCGCCGGTTAATAATTGACCGCCCGGCTGCGCGGTGCCAACAGGTGGCTCCCGTGCGCCCGCCGCCCGCCCGCCGGCAGGGAGGTCGCGGGGGGTTCGCAGCGGCGCTCGGCGAGCGGGGGGCGGGCAGCGACCGGGCTGCGGGGGGAGCGCAGGGCGACGCGGGAGAGAGGAGAAGCGCGGAGCCCCGCGCACCGGCGCGCACAGTCGGTGCGCTCTCTGAAAGGCCGGGTGGCCGGGGTGGCGCGAGGCCCTCGTGTATGAAAAGAGGTTGTATTGCCGACACCTGGTGCAGGCGGGCTGAGGCCGAGCGGGGAGGGAGGTCTGATCCATTCCTGCGGGGGGTCCGGTCCGCCCTTGGTTCCTCCCGGGCCGGGTCCTCCGGTTATCGGAGCTCCGCTGCGCTCAAGGCTGCACGCTGCGGGCGAGGTATCTGCAAGCACAACACGTCTTTCTCTGCCCGTTTTCTTCTCTCTAACCCTCTCCCTGTCCCCGGATTCCCACCGACGGCCGTAGAAGGAATGAGGGAAACCAAGTCACCATTAGAGCAGCGGTGACAACGGCCGCAGGACCCCCCGCGGGAGCGGGACTCGGTGGGTGTTTGAAAGTGGGTTGAACAGAAACCGAATTTATCTGCACAAAGGCCCTCCTCAAAGACTTGGAAAACCACCAAGTCTGCGTGGTGAACCGCACAGCAGGGAGCCACCGAGCCTCAGCCGGGCGGCCACCGGAGCCTCAGCCGGGCGGCCACAGGCAGCACCACAGGGACACAGGCCCCGAGCGGCCCTCACCTGTGCAGCCCGGAATGCACGTGCCCAGCACACGGAGCCCTCAGGAAACCCGACCTGAGGGGCACTCCCAGGCGCTGTCTCTCCTTTGCGCTGGGATTTCCATTTGGCTTTTAAAGTCTACATTTTTTTCCCATAATGTCTCCCCGTCACTATGCACTCTAACCCACGTGCTTCCTCTTCCAATGGCTGTGAAAACTTCTTACTTGAAAAGAATGTCACACTCGGGGGAAAGCCAGAAGAATGGGCCCATGCCCCGAGAATGGCTCTTCTCACAGAGCTCTGTGCCCGCAGAATCCAGCTCAGGACTATGTGCTGCTCTCAGGGGCCATGTCTTCGCTGCTAGAGACGCTTCTGTATGTATAAAAGGCTGATAGGCACAGTGTCCCTGCGGGAGTTCCACCGCTCGCCATGACGTGCGCTGACCACCAGGGGGCGGCGCAGAACGAAGGAAGGCCTAGGCCGGCAGCCGGAGAGAAGGCTCTGGCCGGAAGCCAGAAGGCCCTGATCAGCCCTGATCGCCAGCCAGGCCTAGGGACCCTACCCACCCGAGCCCAGCCTCTAGTCCTCGAATGCTGTCCAAACCGGTGTTTCGTCTCTGGCCCCCTTGCGGGCCTGTTGGCCGCTCTGGGGGCAGCTGTCCCAGGGCCTCTGCCATCTGGGTGAGGTCATGGTCAGCAGGAGCTGATGTAAAGGTGGGGGCTCCGCAGGGCCCTGGGTGAGACAACTCTGCACCATTCTTTCTGTTAGTTTCTCCGCTTGGGGTTTGTGCACGTGTCCGACCCAGGGTGCCACCGCCTTAGGGACGACTCTCTTCCTACCCGGAGCCACAGGTGCTGGTTGGCTCCAGTCTCACAGAAGGGCAGTCCCTTTTAGGCGCCAGCTGTATGCAGGGCACCAGTTCCAGGACCCTGCTTGGGGGGCCTGTGGCTTTGACTCCCACCCCTAAGGCACCATCTGGTCCTGGCCCTTTATGGGCAACGTGGCTTCAACCGCTCGCCGGCTGCGAGGACCTTCTTCCTTCCAGCGCCTGGATATCGTTGAATATGGTTGCATTTCCCTTTCCTGCCCCCGTTATCGAAACAAAAACCGCAGCTTCGGTTTAGAGTTCTGTATTCTGGCTAGGGTTAGGGTTAGGGTTAGGGGTTAGGGTTAAGGGTTAGGGATAGAGTTGGGGTTAGGGTAAAGGATTAGGGATTAGGGGTTAGGGATAGGATTAGGGTTAGGGTTAGGGCTAGGGTCACATCTTGTAACAGGGAGTGGAACTGGGATTAGGGTTAGGTTTAGGGTTAGGATTAGGTTTAGGGATAGAGTTACCGGTAGGGTTAGGGTTAGGGATAGGGTTAGAGATAGGATTAGGATTAGGAATAGGGTTTGGGTTAGGGATATGATTGGCGTAGGATTAGGGTTAGGGTTAGGGATAGGGATAGAGTTAGGGTTAGGGTTAGGGATGGGATTAGGGTTGGGGTTAGGAATAGGGTTGGGGTTAGAGATAGGGTTAGGGTTAGGGATCCCAGTTACATGCAGGGAGTCAACACATGGGGTTTGCACAAGGGCCACCCTAGACTCAGAGAAGTGCCCCAGTCCCTGATCCAAGATTCTAACCCTAACCCTATGCCTAAAGCTAACCCTATTCCTATCACTAAACACTAATCCTAACACTAACCCTAACCCTATCCCTAACCCTAAAACCCTAACCAGGCCAGGCTCACTGTGAATGGGTGAACGGTCCTCCTGTTTTCAGGGCCCCTGTATGTTCCTCTCAGTTAGGGGGTGGCTTTCGCATGCTGCCGGGCTGGGCTGCCCCTTTATCAGCTTCCCTCTGTCCGGGTCCACAGGCTCAGGAGGCCAAGGCCCCTTGCACACTCTCCCCGATGGGCCATCCCGTGACATTTGCCCACCACGTGCGGGAGGTAACTTTGCAGCAAACACGCGCACGCAGAGCCGCCGAAGAGCAGGGCCGGGTTGGCTCCAGCACGCGAGCGCTACCGGCCGCCTCAGACTACAACTCCCGCCATGCCCCGCGCGCGCCCGCTCGCGGCGCGCTCCCCGGAAGTGGAGCTCCGAGGGGGCGTCTCCGACCTTAGCGAGGGGGCGGTCGAGGCGGCTGGTCTGGGGAGGAGACCGCAGCGAGGAACCCGATGCCGACCGGCGGGGCTGTAGATGGCTTCGCCTGGAGGCGACGACTGCGGGGGCGCCACGCCCGAGGCGGACCGGCCTCACCAGCGGCCCTTCCTGATCGGGGTGAGCGGCGGCACCGCCAGCGGCAAGGTAAGGGGCTGGGCGGCCCGGCGGGGCCTGCGCGTCTCCGCGACCCGGGCCCGTCTCGGTGCGGGGAGGAGACCCGAGCCCGGGCTGCGGGGCGGGGGCGGGGCGCCGGGAGGGATGGGGCCCCCGCGCGGGCGGGCGGGCGGGTCCGCGTCCAGAGCCGGAAGCGCCCTGGGGGAGGCGGCTCAGGGGCCCTGTCTGCGCCCCAGTCCACGGTGTGTGAGAAGATCATGGAGCTGCTGGGCCAGAACGAAGTGGACCACCGGCAGCGGAAGGTGGTCATCCTGAGCCAAGACCGGTTCTACAAGGTGCTGACGGCGGAGCAGAAGGCCAAGGCCTTGAAGGGCCAGTACAACTTCGACCACCCAGGTAGATCTGCCGCCCTCAGCGGGCGGAGGCGGGAGGGCGGCCGGGGCCGGGGTCCAGGGTTGCGGAGAGCTGAGTGGGTCCATGCAATTGCCCAGACACCCCGAGGTGGAGTGGGCGCTGGGCCCTGGGCCCTGGTTGGAGCCAGCCAGCGGGCGGGGCCTTTGGGAGTCCACTCACCTCCCCGGGGCCTCTGCACTCACCACTGTCCACTGGGGTCTTTCCCTCCCCACTGCCTGGGCCAAAGTCCCTGAGAGGCCGGCAAGCAGAGCCCAGGGCCTGAAACTTTGTTTCCTGGTTGGTCGGGGCCAGGGGAACAGGTGGCAATTGGGGGGTTGGGGAGGGTCACGGCCAGAGGAGGCGGCCTGCCCTGCCTGCCACGACCCGAAGATCGCTCTGCGGCTGACTCCCAGCTTCATTCTTTCCCGGGGACAGCAGCCTGGGGTCAGCAAGGACAGGGCCATCCTATGGGTACTGGACTGCAGAGGGCTCTGCAAATGTAGGATGTAGACGCCACTGCCGGCCCAAGTGTTCCTGAGGTCCCGGTACCACCAGCATCAGCTGTGGCCGAGGACGCTCCCCCCCCCCGCCCCCCAGTCCCAGCACAGGACGCCTGGACTGTCTTGCCTTTTGTGCCATCCCTGCAGATGCTTTTGACAATGACTTGATGCACAGGACTCTGAAAAACATCGTGGAGGGCAAAACTGTCGAGGTCCCAACCTATGACTTTGTGACCCACTCCAGGTGAGCAGGTGGTTCCCGGAGGCAGGCAGGGCGTCCCCTCCGGGGCTTACAGGCCGCCCGCAGCAGCCACCCCTCCCACCGTGATGTTTCCTCGGTGGAGTCAGGGCCCGCTCCCTGCTCTCGCCCGCAGGTTACCGGAGACCACGGTGGTGTACCCGGCGGACGTGGTCCTGTTTGAGGGCATCCTGGTCTTCTACAGCCAGGAGATCCGGGACATGTTCCACCTGCGCCTCTTTGTGGACACGGACTCCGACGTCAGGCTGTCGAGGAGAGGTAAGGCGCTCTCGGCCTCCCTCCCCTGGCCGAGGCTGGGCGGTCATTTCCGGGTCTGACGGCGGCCACCGGGCTCCTGTCGCTGCAGTTCTCCGAGACGTGAACCGCGGGAGGGACCTGGAGCAGATTCTGACCCAGTACACCACCTTCGTCAAGCCAGCCTTCGAGGAGTTCTGCCTGCCGGTACCGCCTGGCGCCTGTTTGGGAACGCCTGCGCTCTCTCCCTCCAGAGACACGATGCCTGGTTCTGTGGGAGCTGGTGGGGGATGCCCGGGTCTGATCTATAAATGGAGAATTTAGCTGGTACCCAGCTACCCAGCGAGTTCTCAGCTCTCCAGGCCTCCTTGGCCCTTGCTGCTCCCTCTGCCGAGAAAAGCCACTCCCCGTCGCCACACCAGCTCCCTCCTGCTTCAGGTCTTGACCCAGGTCATCGGATTGCCTGTGCAGGATGACCCCGAGTCCCTCTGCTCCCGGCCTCGGGCCTGCCGTCTGTTCCCAGGGGGCTTCTCATCACCTGACGGCACGGGCTGTCTTGCTTACCCCCTTTGCTGGCCTCCATCTCAGGTCCGCTGCCTGCAGACACAGCCGCCCGGGCTGCCCCTCCTGCCTCTGGCGCATCTCTTGTAACATGTCTCCTTGGCCCAAATTCACACGCCGACACCCGACGGTTCATAGGTCCGTCCCCGGGCCCACACCATTGTCTCCTCCCCTCCCTATGCTTCGCCTGATGCAGGTGTGTCCCCGGCAGCCCCGCCCCGCCCTCACACAGGGCTGGCGAGAGGCAGCGATGCCCGGCATGTTGGCAGCTGCACTGCGGCCGCTCCTGTGTGCCGTGCGCCCCGCGCACCCGCCACTCCTCCGGGTTCTTGCAGAGGAAGCAGGTGGTGGAGGGTGCCACCTCACTTGGCCCAGTGGGTTCAGCTGTTAGCACAGAAACCGTCCGGGAGACTGTTCGTAGCATCGAGCAGAGCACAGCATTTCAGAGACGCAGGAGATACCAGTTCTCCTGGCTGCCTGGCCACCACACCTTGATAACTGCCCATCCCTGCCAGCTACCCCTCCTGCCTGTGACCCAGGGACCCGGGCACCCCAGGGCTTGCTCCTCTGCCACTGCATCAGCTGTGCCCTGGGCTACGGGATGTCACCTTGGGTGGGGGGTGGGCAGGTTTTAAAGATCCTCCTTTTTGTGTTGCAGACAAAGAAATATGCGGATGTGATCATCCCCCGAGGGGTTGACAATATGGGTAAGAACCAGGCCTGATGGGCTGCCTGACCCCTGTCCGCCCAGAGCCCCGAGGCAGGCACTGTTCCACCCCGTGGTCCCTGACAGCGTTGCATCATGTGTCAGTTACACCTCCTAAAGCTGGTGGGGTCACTGTTAGCACAGAGAAAGCTGGTGGTGGGGTCACTGTTAGCACAGAGAAAGCTGGTGGGGTCACTGTTAGCACAGAGAAAGCTGGTGGTAGGGTCACTGTTAGCACAGAGAAAGCTGGCGGGGTCACTGTTAGCACAGAGAAAGCTGGTGGTAGGGTCACTGTTAGCACAGAGAAAGCTGGTGGGGTCACTGTTAGCAGGGAGTCTTAACCAGGCTGCAGGTCAGCAGAAATGCTCGCTGACCCAGGCAGCAAGTCGGTGCCCAGGCCTGGACGTACGTTTTCTGTCTGCTGAGACCCAGTGCTGGACAGACGTTGGCGAGGGGGCGGAGGGTGCGTGCGGCTGACGCGCTCTTGTCTGTCTCTGCGCAGTCGCCATCAACCTGATTGTGCAGCACATCCAGGACATCCTGAACGGGGACATCTGCAAGTGGCACCGCGGAGGGGCCAACGGGCGCAGCTGCAAGAGGACGCTTCCTGAGCCCGGAGACCACCCTGGGGTGCTGGCCCCCGGCAAGCGGTCGCACCTGGAGTCCAGCAGTAGGCCGCACTGAGTGGGCATGCGCCTCCCGCAGGCCCTGGAGGTGCCCGCCTGCCCCACACCTGCTGCTTCCTCTCCGCCTCTGGGACGGCCAGCGTGAGAGTCGGAGTGTCCTCAGGACCTGGACCCTGGACGCGTGGTCCCCCCAGTTCGATGGGGTGGGGGCAGTGTCTGCACCTGCTCCCTCGTGGTGAGGAGGGTGGGAGGGCCAGGTCACTGAGAAGTGGCACAGGGCGAGTGGCAGCCTGTGATGCTCGCTCGGGGAGACGGGGGCCGTGCTGTGGGAGGAGGAGGAGGGACGCCGGGACACCGTGTTCAGTGCTCTGACTGTGGTCTCACAGCGAGTCTTTCTGGTATGATCAGTTCTCACACATGTGCGACTGAAAGTGTGAAAATACTCCCCCTTTTTATGTTGTACACCCCATGTTTTGTTTCCTAACACCGTGTAGTGTGAGCTAGTAACCCAGTTTTGTGACCCGCAGTGGGTGTGATCCAGCCTGGGACACGCTGCTGTGAGGACCAGAGATGCCTCCTTTCTCCCAGCCTGGGCTCCAGGCAGGGCGGGGAAGGAGCCTTGGGGACAGGCGTGTTTTTAACCAGCACCAGACAGGAAGCAGGGACGCCCGAGCCTGCCCGGCCCCTGCTGGGGAGTGTCCACCAGGGGACCCTGAGCCCAGGGTGCTGTCCCCACCTCTAGCCAAGGAGTATGCTGGACCCGGAGGCATGAGCGAGTGCTGTGGCCCAAAGCCAGCCCGTCTCCCTCCCCACGTGGTGGCCACGTGTTAAAGGGGTCCTGCCCCATCGCTGCTAACCTGAGTGGCACTCTGGGTTCTTTCTATGGAGTAGTAGCTGGTCACACAACTCCTGACATGGGCTGAGCCGTGGCCAGCTGCTGGTGACTGCGACAGTTGTGTCAAGCGTGTTGTGCCCTTTGGGGAGAGAATCAATAAATAACCAATATGAACACCAGTGGTCCCTTTTTATTATTTTTTTAAAATATATTTATTGACTTCAGAGAGGAGGGGAGAGAAACATCTATGATGAGAATCACTGATTGGCAGCCTCCTACATGCCCCCTACTGGGGATCAAGCCCGCAACCCAGGCATGTGCCCTTGGCCAGACTTGAACCTGGGACCCTTCAGTCCGCAAGCTGGCGCTCTGTCCACTGAACCAAGGTGGCAAGGGCAGTGTTCCCTTTTTAATTACACCCAAAGGCGAGATCAGGACAAGGAACAGATGACACCTTGACTGTCTGCTCCTCGTCAACCTTGCGATTTGCAGTCAGCAACAGGGTTGACACAGGGTTACCGTCTTCACTCAGGGACTGCGGCTCCAGCTCGGGGCCAGTGGGTGCTCGGGAGGGAGGATCAGGCGTGTGTTAGCAAGCCCGGTCCGTCTGGTCTGACCCTAACACCCGTCACTCGCACTCCCTGCCATCTCTCCTCTGTCGCCAAGTCCCGCACGAGCCACTCCACACACACGTCCCGTGTAGGGCTCCGGGATTCGTGGGCATAGCGTGTTCTTCATTGCCCGCATAAAGGGAAGTGCTTCAGGTGAAGGAAACGAGAGGAGCGCGCCTGCCAGGCCTGGCCAGCCCCCCTGAGCGTGTCCCGGTCCCGACCCGGATGTCTCGTGCCGGGTCCTGCTAGTGTTTGCGGATCAGGATGTCCCAGCTCTCTCTCCAGCGAAGGGCCTGGAGGTCGCTGGATGACAGCGACTTGTCCCCGTAGGTCAGTGGGCGCAGCACGTTAAACACGTGGCAGGCGGCGGAGTACCACGCCACCACCAGGGCGCCGAACAGGCTCCTGTGGAGCTGGGACCTGTGGGCGCCAGAGCAGAGCGCGGGTGTGAGGGGCTGGCTCTTCCCCACTGTGGCCGCCGGCACGCAGCATCTGTCATCTGGTGGTCCCCGACCTGGCCTCTTCCTCCTGTCACCCCGCCCGTCACCCCCTCACAGCCTGCCTGGCGCCCAGCATGACCTTCCTCGCTGGCCTACTTCTCAGGTCTCCGACCTCTGCTCCACCTGAACGTGAACCCGTGTATCACGGCCCTCCGAGGCTTCCAGACTCCCCGGCCCCGGGCCGCTCAGGTTACAGCTTCCTGGTCTCCCTCCTCTGCGCCCTGCAATCCGGCCAATAACCACTGGCTGTTGGAGAGCCCCCCCCCCCCCCGCCCGGCTCCCGTTGCTCGCCTTCCTCCTGGTCTTCTCGACCACAGGCCTACTTCCCCTTTCCCACCCCAAAGGCTGTGCATCTCCCAGCGCAGGCCTGGCCTCCGACCCAGGGCCTCAGCCGCCCCTCACACTGATGGCCGCACAGGAGCCCCTGCCCTCAGGGGCGCTCCAAGGCTCAGACCTGCACAGGTGCTCGCTGATGTGCTGCAAAACCACGGGCAGCAGAAGGATCTGGAAGGTGAGTGCGGGCAGGTAGTGGTAGAGGAAGAGCGTCTTCTCCATCAGGAAGAACGGGAGGTAGTTCACCGCCCAGCCGCCGGCACACAGGGCCCCGGCCAGCACCCAGCGCAGCCAGGAATCTGGGGAGGGTGGTGTAGGCCAGCGCTGATGGCCGACCGGGCTCACTGTCCCTAAGTCACCTGCAGGCTCAGCTCTCCACTCCTCACACCCCCGCCCCATCGCTGGAGGAAGAACAGGCTGGTCCTCAACCCCTGCAGCGCCCTGCTGGGTCCTCTCTGTCCTTCTGAGAAATACCAGCCCTTGGGGGAGGCCCCGCCTCTGCTGCTAGTGAGGGTCCTGTGTCTCAGGATTATCGGTGGGGACCTCCGGGAGCTGAGGGGCCCCGTCCAATGGGGAGGAGGGACCAGCTCCCGGAGCCCCGTGGTGGGAGGTGCCTTCCGGTCCTGTCTGCCCTGGGGCTCATTCCTTTTCTGTTTGGAGATGGTGCTCAGTGGGTTTCTGTTACTAGCAAACACCAGACCCTCGACTGGGTGCCCATGGTGGCTCCGCCCTCGGCTCACCAGCCACCCCTGCCCAGTGCCCGCACCGCCTGCCCAGTGCCCGCGCCCAGTGCTTGCACCCCCCTGCCCAGTGCCCGCACCGCCTGCCCAGTGCCCGCACCCCCTGCCCAGTGCCTACACCCCCCATCCAGTGCCTACACCCCCCTGTCCAGTGTCTGCACCCCCTGCCCAGTGCCTACACCCCCCATCCAGTGCCTACACCCCTCTGTCCAGTGCCTGCACCACCTACCCAGTGCCCACACCCCCCTGCCCAGTGCCCGCACACCCCTGTCCAGTGCCTGCACCCCCTGCCCAGTGCCTGCACCCCCTGCCCAGTGCCTACACCCCCCCATCCAGTGCCCGCACCCCCCGCCCAGTGCCTGCACCCCCCGCCCAGTGCCTACACCCCCCCATCCAGTGCCTACACCCCCCATCCAGTGCCCACACCGCCTGCCCAGTGCCTGCACCCCCTGCCCAGTGCCTGCACCCCCCGCCCAGTGCCTACACCCCCCATCCAGTGCCTACACCCCCCATCCAGTGCCCGCACCGCCTGCCCAGTGCCCGCACCCCCTGCCCAGTGCCTGCACCCCCCGCCCAGTGCCTACACCCCCCATCCAGTGTCCGCACCGCCTGCCCAGTGCCCGCACCCCCTGCCCAGTGCCCGCACCCCCTGCCCAGTGCCTGCACCCCCCTGCCCAGTGCCTGCACCCCCCTGCCCACACCTCCCTGGAGAAGCCCCGAAGGCCACGTGGGAGCTGAACTGCAACATTTTGTCTCTGGGGAGACAGAAATAATTTATGTCCCTGGATGCAGAAACGAAGATGCCACCTAAAGGCAGAGCTTCCTGGTGAGCTGAGCTCTGGTCAGAACTAGGAGGAGGAGAAACGGGGAGCAGTGCACGCACCCTCAGGGAGCTCACAGACACGCCTCCGGCGTCGGAGCAGGTACCAGCAGAAGAGCAGGGCGTACAGCGCGGTGGCGAGGCCGGCGGAAGCCCAGATCACCACGTTCCCCAGCAGGTGGATCTGAGCCTGAGGACAGAGATGCCATCAGCTCGGCCTCCATGGGGAGCCCCAGCCCCTGAGGGCACAGGCCTGTTCCCGAGGAGGCCCTTTCTAGGACGCGCGGGGTTTCCCTACAACCAGGAGGAGCGGGACTGTTTTCAACAGCAGGCTGCTCCCAGAGGGCCTCCCACCGAGCAACGCAGAGCTAAGGGTGCGTCCGGGGCCGTTCTGCCAGGGACCGCTCGGCCGCGCTCTGGGCCGGGAGGACATGAGCATCGGCAGCTCGTGTCATCCCAGGAGTGATGGCTGGGCAGGCTCTGCCGCCTTCACCGGTGCAGCGACAACAGGTGCCTGAAGGAAGCTCTGCCCACACACGGGAGGCGCGGTGCGCCCACAGAGCAGAAGGGCCCTCCTCCCGCCGTAGCCGCGCCCTGGCTCCTCGGCTCCGCGAGGCCAGCCCAGGAGCAAGCAGACCCTGCGGGAAGCAGAGGGGTAAGGCCACAGCGGCTCTGCTCACACTGGTCCTGGGGTGCAGCCAGTAGGCGATGTTGGTGTCCAGGGTGACCCAGTCCAGCGGCGTGGAGCTGTACTTATGCTCCGAGTCGTCGCTCCTCACCGTCAGCATCCTCCACTGCAACACAGCCAGAGGCCCGTCAGGCGGCCGGGCGCTGCACGTGGGGCCACCTCCAGTTCATCGGAACGCGCCAGAGGCAGCGGCGGCCTGACAGGCAGGCTCGGCAGACCTGAATTCCAACCTGCGGTGGCCAGGAAGTGGCCGGCCCAGGGGCTCCAGCCACCTCAGCTAAGGGCACATCTAGACCAGGGGCCCGTGTTTCTGGTCTCCATCGTATTGACTGGGGCCTGGCAGAGTGGCATGCTGGGTGGCTGGGTGGCGGAGGGAGGGACGCGCTCCTTTCCCACTGCGTCAGGTCCCAGGTAACTGACTGGGGGAGGCGAGGACTCCACAGCCCCCGTCCCGCCTCCCGCTCCGCGTCACCTGCAGCTCCGAGAATCTGGCCATGAAGCTCAGGTTCCTGCTGACGTCCGCGTGAGTCGGTGAGTGCAGCTCCAGCTCCCTCTCCTTCTGCTCCTGGCCTGGCGGGCACACGGCCCGAAAGAGAGGAGCCGCTAAGGCAGGGAGCTGGGCACAGCGGTGGGCTCGGCGCCAGCGGCTTCCCCACCTTTCAAACCCCACGGCGACTGGCGGCATCCCCTTCTGCTCCCCCGAGAAACTACCGGCAAATGAGGGTCTTTGGACCCGTGAAAGCTGGGCTCACACTGCCTGTCGACCGCAGGGTGACCCCGTGTCTGCAGCCTCAGCGGGATGGGAGGGGTGTTGTGTGTGAGTGTGGGGGCTGGGCCGCTCTCACCGGTCCCCGGGGATCAGCACTCACTCCTGCCGTAGCGGTGCTCCTCCACGGTCCACACGGCGCTCTTGTGGGAGCCCCGCGGCAGCTTCTCCCCAACCACCTCCAGCTGCCGAAAGCCCCAGTCGGGGAGGTGGGCCCCGCTCAGCTGGAAGGCGGACAAGAGGGCGTGAGGGGCGAGCCAGGCCCTGGCTGGGGGGCTCCATGAGGTCCTCATGCCAAGGCTCAGTTCTGAGGACTTAGAAAGGCCCCACCTTCCGTGGAAGCGGCACCCACTTGGCACAGCTGTCGGGAAGGGCAGGCTCGGCCGGTGGCTCGGGTCAGGCAGCGCGCCCTTACCTTCAGGACGGCGGACGTGTTCAGGTGCACGAGGCGCACCTCCGACAGGATGGTCTTCCAGATCGCAGCGTCCGACTCTCGGTTCACGATGTCCTAGAAGAGCAGATCTCCCGTTACATTCCCTCAGGCTTCCTTCAATGGGAAGGTGAGGCCAGTCACAGGTGCTGAAACTGATGGCTGGTGCTGGGGGGCCAGCGGGCTGATCCTGGGGGCCAGCGGGCTGATCCTGGGGGCCAGCGGGCTGATCCTGGGGGGCCAGTGGGCTGATCCTGGGGGCCAGCGGGCTGATCCTGGGGGGGGCAGCGGGCTGATCCTGGGGGGCCAGCGGGCTGATCCGGGGGGGCCAGCGGGCTGATCCGGGGGGGCCAGCGGGCTGATCCTGGGGGCCAGCGGGCTGATCCGGGGGGGCCTGCGGGCTGATCCTGGGGCCAGCGGGCTGATCCGGGGGGGCCAGCGGGCTGATCCTGGGGGCCAGCGGGCTGATCCGGGGGACACAGTGCCTCCGGCAGCAGCAGCTCAGCCTTCAGGCAGAGACCAAAGACGGTCCCGCCCTGCCCTTCTGGGATGGCTGCTCACCCACAGGGCTGAGCTCGGCCCAAATGCAAAGATGGAGCCATGGAGGTTAGAGACCTCCCCGAAGGCTGTCCCCGGGGACTCCGGACATCGGGTAGGAGACAACCAGCACCTGAGGAGCACTCAGCATTGCTGTAGCCTCTCGAGGGCGCCGTGAGGCGGCGTAGCGGCCGCACTGCGGTCAGCCTGCCTCCCCCTCCTCCGTGTGGGGCTGACGGGGCCGCCAGCAGGGACTGAGGAGGAGGAGAGGGGTCAGCGAGGAGACCTCAGCGACAAGACAGCGCGGGAGGGCGTGGGACCCTTGGGACAGCTCCCGATGTCACGGAACAGGCACAGACACTCCCATGGAGGCGGGAACGCCAGGGGAGAGGCCGGCGAAGCAGGTGCTGAGAACATCACGGCACAGGGACGTCTGTCGCACGTGAACGGGGAGGACAGGTGCTGCTGGGCACAGAGATGGAAACCGGCCTGCGCAGCCCCGCCTTGCTGAGGGCCACCAGCCACACCCATGGCGCCGGACACGCAGCTCACACACTGAACACGCGGGCTGAGCGGAGCTGCCGCTACAGGAGCCTGGGGAGGCGGCCCCAGTGCCATTGCTCAGCCCACGCCCTTGAACTCGGACAGCCAACATCCAGGACACCAGGACGTGCGCCGCCCGCAGCTCTGCAGAGCGAGGCTCGTCGCATGAAGGGCCACGTTGCCCTGGTCGCTCGGAGGAAGGCGGCCGCTATCCCACGTGCCCTGGGAAGGCCCAGCCCAGGACTCCCCGAGGGCAGGCCTCGCCCGGGAGAGCCTGCAGCAGGGCAGGTGCTCCTGTCGGGCCAGGGCCGGCCGAGGCTCCTGGGTGACGGAGGGTGCTGGGGCCCCGACCCGGGTTCAGTGACCTGGTCTTGACCCCGACTAAGTGACCAAGTCGGAGGCACCTCCTCCCGGCAGAACCACGTGGACCAGAGGCCGGCAGCGAGCGTTTACCAACTGCCTGTAAACGATGCGTCTGAGAGCAGCGCCCAGACCCACGGTCTGTGGAAGTCTCTCCCTGTAAAAACGCCCACGACCTCTGAGGGCTGTGTCCCTTCCCCGTGACACCTGAACCTGAACCAGGCTGGACGGCGGCTTCCAACGTCCCGTTGGAAAGTGTGCGTGTGCCACGGCGGTCACTCCGTCTGCCGTGGCCGCGGACTCACCAGCCTCCAGAGGCTCTGGGCGGGCATGGAGATGTTGTAGTCGATGTAGCAGGACACCTCCTGCGCGTGGGGGTTCAGGGGGGCTGCCACGTCGTGCCTGCAACACCAAACCATGCCCACGGGAACTCCTCAGCTCACCGTTTCTTTACGGGAAAAGCCGCTTTTCAGAAACAGAACCAGCTCAGCCTAAGGGACGGCGGTCCCGTAGCTGCTGGGACCCAGGGATGCGGTAACCACGCTGAAGGTAAAGTACGGCGAGGCGCCTGGCGACGCTGGATGGTGGTGTAGTGAGGGGCGGCCCGGCACCCTCAGAGGCTGAGTTAGGTCAGGGCTGAGAGCCAACGTGTCCCAGCCCTCCTGACCCCACCGAACCCCAGTCCCAGTCCTGGGGGCTCACTGACACATCGGGGACACCACCGATGGAGCCCCGCTGCACCCTGGGCGCGCGAGCCTGGCTGCTCTCCCCTCACCTGGCCCCTCACTAGAGCCACCTCCCTCCCTCTGCTCCCCTCAGCCGCCATCCCCGGGGTCCCCCCCCCCCCCCCCCCGCAGGGAGTACAGGTGAGCACAGACGGGAACCTGGGAGGAGGAGGGGGACGGCTGGACTCACGTGTTGAGGAGGCGGCTGGTCATGCCGTGCACCAGCTGCACCACGTCCCCGTGCCGCACGGGCCTCGGCGGGTTGCTCACCTCCAGCTGGTGCCTGGGAAGACAGGAGCCGCACGTCGCCTTGTCGTGTCGAGGGCTCTGGGTGCTCCCAGTGGGACAATTTGGAATGTGCAGCCACCCAACCAGTTTGTCCCTTGTACGAGGTGAGCGTGCAAACAGCCATGTTACTGAACTCGTTTCTGAAACCTATGGCCACTTTCCAAGCTTCCAAGCATGTTGGGCGCGCCGTGTTACCTACGAACACCGCGGTGCCGCTCAGAACTCCTCCCCTCACACAGACTGGCTCAGTGCCCACCGGGGAAGGTACTCCGGCCCACTGACCCCGACACGGGGCTGGGTGCTGAGCACGGCTGAACACAGGCCGCCACGTCACTGCAGCAGGTGCAAACCAACACCGTGAGCAAGCGAGCCATGAGCAAGTGGGAATGGATGAGGCGAAGCCACAGGGACGGTGACAGGGAGCGTGAGGAGCCCTGCAGGTGGTCGAGGAGCCTCCGGAGGAACTGGCCTCCAAGGGTCAGGTACGGAGGAGCCAGCTGGGCAGGACTGTTACAGGCTGCGGGCAGACAGCGACGCAAAGCCCACGCAGGAGGCCGCCCTGCTCTAGCCATGCAGGGGCAGGTGAGTGCGTGAGGGCGGGCAGGAGCGGGAGCAGGTGAGTGGGTGAGGGCGGGCAGGAGGAGCGGGAGCAGGTGAGTGGGTGAGGGCGGGCAGGAGGAGCGGGAGCAGGTGAGTGGGTGAGGGTGGGCAGGAGCGGGAGCAGGTGAGTGGGTGAGGGTGGGCAGGAGCGGGAGCAGGTGAGTGGGTGAGGGTGGGCAGGAGCGGGAGCAGGTGAGTGGGTGAGGGTGGGCAGGAGCGGGAGCAGGTGAGTGGGTGAGGGCGGGCAGGAGGAGCGGGAGCAGGTGAGTGGGTGAGGGTGGGCAGGAGCGGGAGCAGGTGAGTGGGTGAGGGTGGGCAGGAGCGGGAGCAGGTGAGTGGGTGAGGGTGGGCAGGAGCGGGAGCAGGTGAGTGGGTGAGGGCGGGCAGGAGCGGGAGCAGGTGAGTGGGTGAGGGCAGGCAGGAGGAGCGGGAGCATGTGAGTGGGTGAGGGTGGGCAGGAGCGGGAGCAGGTGAGTGGGTGAGGGCGGGCAGGAGCGGGAGCAGGTGAGTGGGTGAGGGCGGGCAGGAGGAGCGGGAGCAGGTGAGTGGGTGAGGGCGGGCAGGAGGAGCGGTAGCAGGTGAGTGGGTGAGGGCGGGCAGGAGGAGCGGGAGCAGGTGAGTGGGTGAGGGCGGGCAGGAGGAGCGGGAGCAGGTGAGTGGGTGAGGGCGGGCAGGAGGAGCGGGAGCAGGTGAGTGGGTGAGGGCGGGCAGGAGGAGCGGGAGCAGGTGAGTGGGTGAGGGCGGGCAGGAGGAGCGGGAGCAGGTGAGTGGGTGAGGGCGGGCAGGAGGAGCGGGAGCAGGTGAGTGGGTGAGGGCGGGCAGGAGGAGCAGGAGCAGGTGAGTGGGTGAGGGCGGGCAGGAGGAGCGGGAGCAGGTGAGTGGGTGAGGATGGGCAGGAGCGGGAGCAGGTGAGTGGGTGAGGATGGGCAGGAGCGGGAGCAGGTGAGTGGGTGAGGATGGGCAGGAGCGGGAGCAGGTGAGTGGGTGAGGATGGGCAGGAGCGGGAGCAGGTGAGTGGGTGAGGGCGGGCAGGAGGAGCAGGAGCAGGTGAGTGGGTGAGGATGGGCAGGAGCGGGAGCAGGTGAGTGGGTGAGGGCGGGCAGGAGGAGCAGGAGCAGGTGAGTGGGTGAGGGTGGGCAGGAGGAGCGGGAGCAGGTGAGTGGGTGAGGATGGGCAGGAGCGGGAGCAGGTGAGTGGGTGAGGGCGGGCAGGAGGAGCGGGAGCAGGTGAGTGGGTGAGGGCGGGCAGGAGGAGCAGGAGCAGGTGAGTGGGTGAGGGCGGGCAGGAGGAGCGGGAGCAGGTGAGTGGGTGAGGATGGGCAGGAGCGGGAGCAGGTGAGTGGGTGAGGGTGGGCAGGAGGAGCGGGAGCAGGTGAGTGGGTGAGGGTGGGCAGGAGGAGCGGGAGCAGGTGAGTGGGTGAGGGTGGGCAGGAGGAGCGGGAGCAGGTGAGTGGGTGAGGGTGGGCAGGAGGAGCGGGAGCAGGTGAGTGGGTGAGGATGGGCAGGAGCGGGAGCAGGTGAGTGGGTGAGGGTGGGCAGGAGGAGCGGGAGCAGGTGAGTGGGTGAGGATGGGCAGGAGCGGGAGCAGGTGAGTGGGTGAGGGCGGGCAGGAGGAGCGGGAGCAGGTGAGTGGGTGAGGGCGGGCAGGAGGAGTGGAGCAGATGGTGAGGGCCCTGCTGGCCTCGGTGCGGTCAGGCTGGAGGCCAGGACCGTATGCACCTCCCGGGGTCCTTGACGATCCACCAGTTGTTGACATCTTTGAAGGGGTAACAGGTCACCTGCTGCTGGTGGGAGCTGCCCCGGCCGTCCTCGTAGCTGCATGGAGGGTCAACAGAGACCGGGTCTGCAGCGGGCTGGCAGCGGGGGCGGGCCCATCGGCCTCTCCCCAGGGCTCCGCAAACTACCCAGCCTGGTGTTTAGGGGAAATAAGGTAAAACAGAGTTTAAATCTAAGAGGGGCCGCAGCACGGGACCCTACACAGCACGCACGGCGGGCAGAACGCGACCAGTGTGGGGTCACGAGGCTGCCACATGGGCATGCCGGGCCCTCTGCCCAGCGAGCCCTCTCACTGGTTTACACAGAAATACCAAGACTGACAGTCAGACCCAAGAGCTCAACTCCCTCTGTCTCCCCGACCCTCCTCACATCACGTGAAAGTTGGTAACAGAAACAATACGACAAACACCTTATAACTTCAATCAGCGGCCTCCTCACCTCAGCGGGTAGGTGCTCGGGTGCGAGTGGAGCCAGCAGGGCACAGGCTTGCCCGAGGCGCTCTTCAGGGTGACCTGCGAGCCGTAGGCCACCTCCAGGGGCTGGCCTTGTGTGATCCGCGCCAGCCCCCCCTAGAGGCCAAAAGGGGCGAGTAAGACAGGGTCCCGGACAGCCCTCCCCCACCTGGGAGCAGACTCGGGCGCTGGCAGTTCTAATTACGTGAGACACGGCTCTGTGGTGTCACACTGATCAGAGCCACTGACTGCACGCTCCCTGAGCTCGGACCCGCCTCGGAGACAGGCTTGTGTCGCTGACGGGTGAGAAAGCGGCTTTCCGGCATTTCCCAGCAGGTCGGTGTGACTTCAGGCCACAACCCTAAGCCCCTCCACTGGCACATCTACTGTTTCTGCAAAGTTCGTGTGCATGAGGCCGAGCTGATCTGTCCTCTGAGGCCTAACGCCCGCCGGAGCCCATGGGACCTCGCAGGGTCTCGGGGCCACACTGCGGTCACCCCGAGGAGAGCTGCCCCTCCACTCACGTCTGCACCCTCGGGACGCTCGGACCGTGTGAAGCGCCGGCGCAGGCCTCCCTTCTCGCCCTGGCTCTCCCTCTGAGGCTCATCTGACAGTGTCTGTGGAAGAACCCGAGCCTCCCACGGCCTCTCCTCACCTCCAGGCTGGCCTGGAACGCGCTGGACATGATCTGGTCATGGGGCCCAGAGCGGCAGAGCAGCGTCAAGTGGACGTAGAAGAACAGCAGGTACGTCGCGGCCGGGACGACCAGCAGAGCCACTGTGCGGGCCAGCACGTGGCCCAGCACACAGACCTGGGCACACGGGGGCACACCGCCTCGCACGCGGGCTCCAGCTCCTGCGCCCTCCTGACGCCCGTCCACCAAACACCCCAGCCCACCCCGCGCACCCACGCGGCAGGCTCCCCTACATGTGACAGAGCCCGGTCTCCGATCAGGTGCCAGGTGTGGACGGCGGCGACTCCGAGCACCAGCAAGTACGTGAAAACGCCCATGTACTTGATGCTGAGGAGACCGATGGAGGGCGAGTTAAAATGAGACAGAGACGAGGAGGGCGCAGGCGCTGCCTCAGACCCGGCCGGACTCACCCGACGGCGCAGGAGCAGGCCACTCCGGTCAGCGTCAGCCACAGCCACCAGCCGGGGGAGAAGGGCCTGTGGGCGGGGCGGAGGCAGAGCTGCGAACGGGTCTCTGAGATCCCCAGGGCGGCTGCCTGGACCGAGCTTCAGAGACACGGAAAATGGACCCCCTTCTCCCCGTCATCGGTCCCGCGAGTTCTTTTTGGCCAGAGCATTTCTCCGGTTAGTTTAAGTTACAGGAAAACGAGGCGGTATTTATGAAGCCATGAGCTGAGGGCCGGTCTGGTGGCTGCAGCCAGCCAGCGGCGCTCCCGGGATGAAAAGGCCCAGCCTCCTCTTTCTCGTTAAGGAGCGGGCAGGCCCGGCCGTACCTGTGCCGGCAGTTGGAGAACTTCAGGTAGGACAGCACGGCCAGCAGGTTGAAGAAGATCAGCAGCGATTCCAGGAGCATGAGCCTGGCCTGCGTGACCAGCGCGTTCTCTGGTGGGGCGGGGGGGGGGAGGGGGCGTGTTGGAAGGAGGCCACGGCGTGAAGGTGAGACACCCACAAAGCAAACCTCCCAGCCGCCCAGAGCGGGACGGCGGACGCTCAGCATCGGGGAGTCTCCGCAGCCGCGAGGGCAAGTTCTTGGGGGGAGTCACACCCCGAGACCGTGTCACTGAGCTCCTCTGAGCCTCTCTCTTTCTCATTTGCTGAAGAAACACCAGCTCTGTGGGCGCCGTGCGTGCTACGGCCTGATGTTGGCAAAGGGCCTCCATTTTCTCTATTGGATGGTCTGACTTTGCACGTGAGTTCATTTCCTTTGTTTGGAGACCCGGCTGAAAGGCCCTTTCTGAGGATTACCCACTAACCTCTGCCAGCGCCACGGGTGGGGCCTGGAGCTGGTGGAACATGGCAGGCCATCAGGGAGTGGCAGACGTGGGTGCAGTGAGGTGCTCACCGTTACCCGGCACCTATCTGGACAGCCCTAACTCACACGGCCCCACCTCCACAACGTGGTCTGGCCACCCACCTCCATAGCCCCCAGCCTGAGAGCAGGGTGACCCCAGAGACAAATGTGGACCAGCTGCCTGAGCCTCCTTCCGTCCTCTGAGCAGAAGCTGCTGAGGGGGCACGTCTACTAAACTCCGAGCTCTCCTGGGTCCCACGCTGAAGCGTAGCCAAGGCCCACCCGTGGCTCCTCCTGCACCAGCCAAAGCCGGCCGAGGCCCAGGTCTCACCGATGAGCATGAGCAGGGCGGCTCCCACGGCGGCGCAGTGAGAAAAACGGAGCTCCCACAGGATCTGGTAGGCCATCGGCACCGACAGGGCGCCCGCGAGGGCCGGCAGCAGGCGCAGGGCCCACACGGGCACGTTGCTGCTGTATTCTGGAACGCAACCACAGCGGGGCTGAGTGCACCGGAGCCTGTGGGACCTCGCAGGGGTCTCGGGGCCACAGCATTTGCAAACGGAGTTTCACCCTCATAGACTCCAGCACGAACGTTCACAACACTGGGGCCTCATCGGGAACTGACGTGCGAGCACGCCTTTGAGATGCGCTCGCTACAGTCAATGGCACACAGGAATGAGACTAAGGATCTGAAATTAGTCCGTGCTTTACCTATTTATACATTCACCCCACCTATCTCCTAAGTCAGTGGTCGACAAACCGCGGCTCGCGAGCCACATGCGGCTCTTTGGCCCCTTGAGTATGGCTCTTCCATCAAATACCATGTGCGGGCGCGCACGTACAGTGATTGAAACTTCGTGGCCCATGCGCAGAAGTTGGGTTTCGGCCTGGGCGAGTCTATTTTGAAGAAGTGGCGTTAGAACACTCAAGGGGCCAAAGAGCCGCATGTGGCTTGCGAGCCGCGGTTTGCCGACCACTGTCTTAAGTCATTGTGGCAACACACACGATTTATACATCCAAAAGAGAAATAGAGTAATCATTGAAACTAAACACTAGATGTTTACCAGGTTTTTTGAAAGTCTGTCACCTGTACCCAAACAATTGATCACACCCTGGACTCACATTGATAAACCACAGCTGTTCATTCCTATGAAGGCCACTAGCTCCCCATTCTAATACGTGCAAATTAGCAAGGGCAGTGGAAATGCGCACGTACCTGCTCCAATTCTGTTCCACAGAAAGTTGCCGTCGAATCCTCCCAAGTAACCTGTAACAGGATGGATCAGTAACGATCCGTTCAGCAAGATTTCAGGAGTGCCAAACAGTGGCAGCCAATAGCAAACAATAGTAAGTAAATAATAAGACATGACTTCTGCCCTCAAGAAAGTTCGCATATAACTTTAAAAAATATATATATTTTTTTATTGATTTCAGAATGGAAGGGAGGAGCGAGAGATAGAAACATCAATGATGAGAGACTCATCGATCGGCTGCCTCCTGCATACCCCCGACCGGGGATTAAGCCCGCAACCCAGGCATGTGCCCTGACTGGGAATCGAACTGTGACCTCCTGGTTCACAGGTCGGTGCTCAACCCCTGAGCCCCGCCGGCCGGGCTCTCCTCGAACTCTTGAAGGGTTCCTACCTCCCAAGGCCAGCAGCATGTGGCCAAAGGGCGGTCCGCTGGCATCCAAAAAGAAGACCCGCTTCATGTAGAAGGAGAGGTACTGCCCGTAATACACTTCATCGAAACTGAAAAACAAAGCCACACTGCCCTTCACTGTAAGCACAAATGTCTCCAAACGGCTTCAGGGAGCGATCGGCAGGGGTCAGGTCTCCGCCCCAACCACGGCGGGTCCCCAGGCAGAAAGGCACGTATACAACAGCCTTCCCCGGACACCGGTTCTGCTTCTCTCCCTCGCTTCGGACTTAGGGGTGTGCCGTTAGCCAGCCCCTGAAAGGCCTCGCGGACCCGAGGCGAACCCCCTTGTCCACCAGCTCCACGTAGGAACCAACTGTGACAAAACGCTTTCAGGTGAAGACACGAAGGAATCGCCGTCCATTTTTTGAGGTGTGATGATGCTACTGTGGTCTTGGGTTTTATTAAGAATCTGGATCTTTAAGAGACACAAGTCCACTGAGTTACTTATGAATAAAATATGTCTATGACTTGCTTCCAAAAATCCACTGCAGGGAGGGGGTGGCTATCTTATATAATAAAAGGCTAATAATGCAAACTGTCCCCTCAACCTGGAGTTCGACCAGGAGGCGGGGCCGGCTGGCCAACCCGCCAGATTGGCCGATTGGGGCGGGCCCGCTGGCCCCTACCCGTGAGTTGATAACTGTTGAAGCTGGGTGATGAATACAGGGGTGAGGGGGTCATCATGCTGTTTTCCCCGTATTTGTATATGTTTGATGCTTTCCATAATAAAAAGTCAAACGAAGAAGAACACATGTATTAGACAACAAATAGCCCTTCAACAATCAAAGGGACCATTTCCCATTATAACAGGGAGCACCTCTAAGGTCAATGAGGACTCACTTCCATGTTCCTCAGCCTCCTGCCCGCCAACCTCCAGGTCTCAAATGGTCACCTGAGGCTTCTGCGCCTGCCCCAGGCCAACGGGCAACGCCGGGCGAGGGCGCTCTGCAGGGGTTTCCCGGGGACAGACCCGCCTCTCCTGGAGCTGCCCCAACCCCAGCCCCAAGAAGCCCCGCGCTTCCCTGTCCCGTTCGTGCTGTTGAAGAGACACTTGCTGTCGCCTGAACCACAGTTTGGCTTACACCACGGCCCGGGGGTAGGTGAGGCGCCACAGCCGGCTCAGCAGCCCCACCGCGGTCAGAGCCACGACGGTCAGGTTGACATCCGCGGTCACCACTACGGGGCGCTGCAAAAACGCCCACATCTTGTAGAAAAGCAACGGGGAGCAGTGCCTGGAAAAGACCTAAAGAGAACGGGGGTGACCACCAGGAAGGCCCCGGAGGCTGTGCCGAGCACCGAGCACCGCAGTCACCCCAGGTGGGAGTTCAGGAACCTCCAGACTGAAGACTCATTCACGCAACACCTGCCGAGCACTTGGCGGGGCGGGGCGGGGCGGGGCGGACGCGTGAATGAATGAGGCGGCTTTCCCGCCCTCCCCGCTGGGCATGGTGGCCGGTGACCTCCCCCTTCTGAACCTCAGGGCCTCCTCTGCCCCTCGCGCCTCCTTCCCTTCCCCCCCTCCTGGCGCAGCACCAGCCCCTGGCGCCCCCTTTCTCACCGGGGGCTTCACCCTCCTGGACCGCCACTCCTCGAAGGTATGTCTGCCCTGGACGCCCCCGCTCCTCACCCCGGGCGCCCCCCTTCTCTCCCGCAGGCTGCACTAGTCCCGGGCCACTGGTCACCAAATGTTTCCCTTACCCGGTGTCCCCTTCTTTCCCGGGCGTCCACCCCCCCGTTCGACGGCACCCGACCCCGGGCCCCAGCTCGCCCGCGGGCCGCGCACGCGCCTCCTGCGCTGACTCTCCCGGTCCCTAGACTGGGCTCGCGTCCCCGGGGCCGCACACGTACTCACCTTCCTTTCGGTCCCGGGAGAGCAGCTCCCCCGGCCCGGCCGCGCCTGGGACCCGCCAGGGGGTGCGGACCTGGGGGGCTCCTGAGGCGCACGCGCGGGGCGGGGCGGGGCGGGGCGGGGCGGGGCCGCTCGGCACTCAGCACCGCCCACCGCCCTGCTCGACGCTCGATTCGCGGCGCCTGCGGGGGCCGTCGGGCAGCGCCGCGCGTGCGCACTGGGCGAGGGCGGTGCGCGTGCGCACTGGGCGGGCGCCGCAGGGGCTGCAGGGGCTGCAGGGGCTGCAGGGGCTGCAGGGGCTGCAGGGGCTGCAGGGGCTGCAGGGGCTGCAGGGGCTGCGCGGGGAGGCCGCCTCCCGGCCAGTACGAAGGGCCCACGCTTATGCTTCACAAGATTCTCCCTAAGTCCTTTCGCTCGGTGGCGCGGGCCCGCCGTGTCCTCACTGGACCGCGGGGGCCGGGACGATGACCCTCGGGAACTCGCCAGGTCCCTCGCCGTGTGCACGTTAACCCGGACGGACAGACGGCTGCAGACACAATAACTGCGTTGACGCTGTTGCTAAGACTGTCCCACATGCTGGCCACCCCACCCCAGCATGCGGTGACTCACCCGGACTCGCTGCTGGGAGGGCAGGGCGTAGGGCGGTGTCGGGTGAGACCCGCGGCCCAGGTCCCCTCTAACCCATCGGGCTCCGAAGGCACCTGCCCAGGGCCAGGGTTTCCTCGTGGACACGTTAAACTTACTTGGGAGCAGTCTGTAAGTTGCCTACATTCTTTGAACCCACACCACCCCCTAAGGTAGGTCCTGTAGAGTCCACGTTCTAGTTAAAACAGTGACAAACGAGGTCGTCGAAGGTCACACCTGGGAGATGGCGGAACGGAGAACTGCCGCCTGACCCCAGATGCAAGCCCCTGACCCTCCTGTCCCATGCCTTCTGGTCCTTCCTCTTCCTACACTGAGGTGCAGCGCAGCGCCCTCCCGCTTCCAGCGGCAGCAGAGCAGACGCCGCTGACCACCCACCTCTCCGGGGACGCGGGGAGGCGGGCGAGGGCAGGCAGGCGCCATGCACACCCACCACCATCGTGGGGACTGCTACTGCTGACCCGCTGGGGAAATGCACCTTCCCCACAGGTTTGTCTCCTCTCTCCCCATGTTGCTTTCAGGCAGCTCAGTCAAGTCACTCATTAACAGGTACCCTCAAAGGGAAACCTCAGAAGACCCAGGGACACAGCCTGAGAAAGCATGTCCAGCTTCAGGGTGTTACTTTTTTTCTTTCTTTTTTATTTAAATAAGGAGAATTCTTTCATATGGAAAGAGTTAGTACAATCACATATTTGAAAGGAGAAACAATAGGTACTGGACTGGAGGGAAAGGGCAAGGGGTGAGTGCCACCACGGCCTGTGAACCATGATTCCATTTCCCATCCAAGGCAAAAGCGTCCCCCAAATAATGTATGAACAGCTGCACATCCCGCCTTTAGCCATCGTCTGCCCTTTCAAATATCTGGTCTCTATGAAAAGACAAAGAGAGGAAAGGCCAAAATAAAAACAAAAGGAAACAAAAACCCTCTCAAGAACAAAAAACCCCAAACCCTTTCCACTATGCGAGGCGAGAGGTCCGAAGCTTGCGGTCCGGTGTCCCCTGGGAGGCTTTGTAACATGCTGAAGACAGGCCCTGGGGACACTGCCACCATCCTGGAGGCCACCCCACCTGGAAGGGGGGTGATGGAGGCCACCCAACCCGGCGGGAGGGGATGGGGGGAGGACTGAACGGCAGGTCGGATGCGCCTGGAAGGTCACTAGCCAAACACGCGCTGGTGGTCCGAGTGGAGAGCTTGGTGGGGGACAAACTGACCCCAACGCTGAGCGTTCCTGTCCTGGGTGGTCTTGTCTCATGCTTTCAAACCGCAAGGGCTGGCTTTCTGAAGTCTGCACGTCCCCCTCATCACAGAGCACGACAAAGCACAAACACTCGAGTATCTTGGTTGTCCAAGGCCACTTCCAAACGACCTTCCTACCCAGGCTTGGTGTGCAGGTGAGAGGGGCAAGTCCAGGTGAGAGGCATCGCGCAGCTACTTGGTGGAGGGGAGCGGCCAGCAGGGAGGAGCTGTACGTTCGCCCCACGACCTCGCACATGCACGCCCCTCCTCCTTGGCTCTGAGCACCAGTCACAAATCTCACCACCCGTCCAGGAGGCAGGAGGGCGAGGGCCTCGCTGGAGCGGCCGTGTGGAACAAGACGCTCAGTATTCCGAGAAGTGGCTGGAATGACCCAGCTTTGAAAGTGGGCAAACCGATTTTTCTGAAACGTGTCCGTCATCCTGTTTTCCCCCTTTTGGAACCGAGAGCCAGAAGTGTATGAATTCCAAGTTTGCAAACAATAGTGTGGACCGAAGCGGGGGAGTAACGGTGAAGAAAACCAGACCAAACAGCTGGCAGAGAAATCTTCGGTCGGTGGACGCCGCCTCAGACACACGACCCCTCACGCTGGGAGTTCACTCCGCTGGGCAGTTGACGCCAGACAGACGCTACATCAGGGCTCCTGGTGCCAAGCAGTGGGCTGCACCATCCACAGCCAGGGCAGAGCTGCCAGCATCAGAAGGGTGACCAGCAGGCAAAGGTGCATGAGGGCGTGGACACCACCCCCATCTCAGCAGCAGAAAGGTAAGTTTGGGTTTTCACCTGTTCCCACCAAAGGCCCCGAAACACCCTGGCCGAGGCCTCTGTGTGGATATGCGCTCTGAAGAGGGGGGTTTGAAACCAAAATAAGACCCAGAGTCCTACTACCTTGAGCTTAGCTCTGAAACCACGTGAAAGGAAGAGATTGCACCTTCAAATATCTCTGCAGTGAAGACTGCATTTAATCAGACCAAGGAGGGGAGGGGTGCAGCAGGCCCGGGCCTCCCCTCTGCCCGAGTCCGGCTGGAAATGTCTCGGTGGGAAGCGCCCGCAGCGGGGCTCGCGAGGTGGAGAAAGCACGAAGGGCACATGCACTCCCGGCCCTCCTCACGGGGAGTCAGACGTATCTATAAATAGAGCAGTGGACCGTTCCTTCCTTCACCTAGACCTACAACAATACATATAAATAAATCCTAGTGTTTGTTTTATTGGGGGGGGGGGGAGAGTAGAAAATACAGGGCAGAGAAAAGGGCTGGAGAGCAGGTGACCCTCGTTTTTATTTTTCCTCAAACACAGCACTGTCACTCTGTCGGGATCACCAGGGCACACCTTGAGTTCGTAACAGCATCCAGGACTGTTCTGGGCATCTCACCATGAGAAAACCCTTTCTGCTTTCGACAAGCAGGGGACCCCAGAACCAGGTGGGCGGGTCTGGGCAGGTTTCCAGGTGTTCAGGCAGCAGCTCTCGTGTGGCTCCTGCAGGGCAGCGGGGCGTGGGGCAGGCAGCAGCTCTCGTGGGCGGGGAGGGGTAGAGCAGATGAGCACATGGGCAGGAGTGAGGACAGGGCTCCAGAGTAAAGATTCAGGAGATGAAGGGGAGAGAGGAGCCAGCAGAAAGTGAGGTCTGAGGATGGAGACAAAGGGTGCAGAAAGCTACCACGTGAGCAGTGAGCAGTAAAGCATCGTCCGAGGAAACTGGCCCTCCAGGCGCGAGTCGGGAGCTCTGCCAGGCGGCTGTCCCGGCCTTAAAGCCGCCATCACAGCACGAGCCACGTCAGCAGCCCAAGGGCCCTCTTTCCCTACACGGGACAGAGCTGAGAAACAGCCTGAGCAGCCAGCACACACCTGCAGGGACACAGGGTGGCAGCTCGCCCACCTTCCGCTCTGCTGAGCCAGGTTCCCTGGGACCAGTGGCTGCGCCCTCTCTGTGTGGGTGCTGCTCAGTTCCTTGAAGGGCCTGTGCAAAACCCAAGTGTTCCCCTCCCTCCCCTCGGATGACAGGGTCTGGGGTGATTCCAGCTCAGCGTAAAACGGCTCCTGTGAACCTTCGGCTGGAGGCAGCTCTGCAGACTTGGGTGGCTGCTCAGGTTGTCTCAGAACCGGTCAGCCCTGCACACAGCCTCCCTCGGACCTGCCCGCGCTGGAAAGGCTGACCTCACTGCTCAGCTCAGGCCCTTGTCCCCCCACCTGCCCTGCCGGCCCCAGCCCAGGGCGTGGCTGCCGGGGAGGAGGGGCCGGGAAGAAGGCGCCGGGAAGAAGGCGCAGGAGAGTGGAGGCTTCCGGAAAGGGAGTGTGAGTGAGACAGCAGCCCGGGGAGCCGGAGCCCTCAAGCAGACACGGGAGTTGGGGGGCAGAGGGGGGCTGTGGTGCTGCCTGCTCACAGTCAGGCCAACCTGGGATACACCAGTGACTGTGTCCCCGCGCTTCACCTCAGGGCCAGCGGCCAGCACGTCCACTGGCTTTAGGCTCCAGGACAGAAACCCGCACGTACAACCCAGCTCACTAGGCTGCCCGTGGGCTCCTGGGGCGCAGCCAGACACCGGGGTGCAGCCGGACGCCTTATGTGACCTCGGAGGCTAACCAACGAAGGGCAGGCGGCGCCTCGCAGGGACGTCTCAAACTGAACAGGAGAGGGGACGCCACTACTGGACAAGGGGTCAGGGCAAGCTGGCGAAGACCATAGAAAAGTTCAGCTACACAGACATCGCTTGTGTTTGTTTTCCTTTCTCTGTAAAAACCTTGGCTGCTTCAGCTGCTTTTTAAAACAAAAAGCTTCAAAGGGAGGACCTGCTGCCACACCACCGTGCGGGACGGGAGCGGGGAAGCACTGAGCCCGCCGAGGAGCTGCCCGAGGGGGCCGCCCCCACTGCCCCCCCTGCACGCGCGGCTGCATCCTCATGGCCATGGCCGGGCGGGCGGAAAGGAGACGGGAGGGGTTGTTTGCTGTTTCGTATGAAAGCAAGCAGGTCAACGCCATATCCACGGTGCAAGCTGGTTGGTCGGAGCTGTCAGGAGTGGAGAGAGGATCTGCCAGCCGGCCAGGCGGCTGGACGGAGGGGCGGCTCTGCCCACGGCGAGGCGGCCAGGCAGCACCTCAGGCCTTGCTCTCCTCCACTTTCACCGCCCGAGGCTTGATGGCTCCTGTGCGCTTCACCTGGGAGGCGGCCAAGGGGGCCTCCTGCAGGGTCACGGCTCCCAGGCCGGGCTTCTCATCCACTCGTGGCTTTGCCTTTGGACAGATGAACGGGACAAAGCAGTTACCCTCACACAGCAGCCGGCGGCGGCTACACAGTCCCCCTTCCTGCTCCTGAGCCCCACAGAGAAGAGCTACCCTAAGGAGTCCATCCTTCGGTGGACAGACTAGAAGCAACTCTCCCAGGAAGGACACGGGTGGCGCTGCTGTCCCCTCCCGCAGGCGCTGAGTGCGGTGATTCGGAGGCGGGAAGACGCGGGGTCCTCCGGGAGCGTTCTGCGATGCCCGCAGGCCTCCACAGGGCCGACTGAAGAACCTCCTCCAATCAGTGCCCCCCCCCCCCCGGTGCCCCCAGGGACAAAGCCCCCGCAGAGACCCGCCTGTCTGCACAGGGGTGGGGCCTCCGGCAGGCGTGCATCTCCCGGACCTTCGAGAGCCTACCCCCAGGACCGAGTCTGACCTCCAGGTTCACATCAGGGTCTCCCTACTCTCAGGTCAGCACTGGGCAGTGCGCGCCAGAGTGACCGGCCTCCACCTGCCCCACACCATGAGCATCAGCTCAATCCAAGCAACTCCAGGAGCGGCCCTCCGGGAGCCACGCCGGGGGAAGTGAAACGAGTGGCCAGTCCTCCGCCTCCACCGGCAGGAGCTGCTTTACTTAGACGCCTGCGCTGACACGTCCGAGCCCGGAGCCCGTCATGCTCGAGAGCAGCAGTGAGAACAGTGCCCCATGGCCAGGAAATGCCACGCCATCGCGGTCCCTCCCAGCCAGGACAGACGAGACACGGCACTTACTAGGGCTACGTGTGCACGCTCACGCGCACGCCCGACTGCTAGCGCTGACCCACAGACCTAACCCAGTCCCAGCACCTTCACAGCCCGAATCGCTAGGAGGCCAGTCCGCCTGCTGGCGTCACCTCTCCGGGGACTCCGCATCCTCCCTTCTCTGCAGGACAAGGAAGGATCCAGACGCCCGTCAGGAGGAGCAATGCCTTCGCCAGAAGGACTCGACCCCTGGCGCCATGCTCTAAGCGCTAGGGCACGCCTCTCTGTAAGAGGAGCATGCAAACGGGGTGGGCAGTCCCTTCTCTTTTGGCGCTTGGAGACGGGCCTAAGCGTCGGGGCTGGAGGTCTGGAAAGCCATCTTCTACCTGGTGAGCGTAGTGTCCCTGCACAGAGCCCATGTTAACTGCTGATCCAGAGGGCTTCCCACTGGGGCTAGCAGAGCTAGGCCTGAAAAAACCAAAGGCAGGGGGTGAGAACACACGTCACCACCGGAGGGAGTCAAGCCCGGCGCGCGGCCCTGGCTCGGGCTCACAGACCTCCCGGCGGAGGAAGACACACCGCAGGCAGCCGAGCTCAGAGGAAGAGCGGGCTCAGTCGCCCTGGATCCTCCAGCGCAGCTCAGGGAGATGCCCCCAGGGGTAGAGACCGAGGTGGCACTGCGGACAGACACTGACCAGACAGATGGACGGGCAGGAGGAGCAAGTCTCTCAGGGCTTGGAGGGTCTGGACCAACAGGACTCTATGGCCAGATAAAAGGTCTCTAAACCTAAGAATTATGCCCAGTATTTTTCTTTTCTTTTTTTTAAAAAAATATTTTTTATTGATTTTTTACAGAGAGGAAGGGAGAGGGATAGAGAGTTAGAAACATCAATGAGAGAGAAACATCAATTCAGTTGCCTCCTGCACACCTCCTACTGGGGATGAGCCCACAACCAAGGTACATGCCCTTGACCGGAATCGAACCTGGGACCTTTCAGTCCACAGGCGACACTCTATCCACGGAGCCAAACCGGTTAGGGCATGCCCAGTATTTTTCTAGTCTTCCCTTTCTTTTCTTTGGGTGGGGGGTGGAGGTTGGTGGGATGGAGATAACAAAAGGAACGATACTGTAGAACACCTTTCTATGTGTGTTCCGTTGCCCAGACAACCAGTTCCCAGGAAGGGTGATTAGGTGCTAAGTGAAAAAATGATTTCATGGTAAAAGTATGCGAAATGCTGTGTGCAGAGTTCACCAGGACTCCGGACGGCGGGCTGTGGCCAGGAGCAGCCTCCCAAAGAGCCGTCTTGCACACAGCACCCCCCAAAGACCGGAGCGGGGAGCCCGTGTGGCAGGACACCTTCAGAAGTTGTTTCCAGAAAAAGTGGGAAATGCTTCCCTATAAGAACATACCATGCTCCCAGCCCCAATGGAAACACCTACACAACCAAGCCTCCTTAGCTCAGGATTCTGTTTTCTAAGCAGGCTCCACGGAGGGCAGTGACCGCCACTCCCACACTGGGCACACGCGGCTCGTGGTGAGGGAGGGCCCGTCTCCTGGGTGTGCCCAGGAAGGGCGGGAGACTGCAGCACCCGCACACTCCAAGCCCCCTCCCTCCCTCCCTCCCTCCATATGCACCTGGCGCTGTGCTGCTGCCCACACACAGCTTTCTAACGGTTCTGTTGTTTTGGCCCACGTGAAAAACATGATCGGACAATAAAGCGAACTAACAAAAATAAGTGAAGCCAGGAGAGTGAAAATAAGAATAGAAAAGATGGAATGGGGGAAAGTTCACAAAACCCCTCTCTCTGGAAATGCTGTTGGAAGGATGGAAGGAAGTGGCAGGGGCCGAAGCGGAGGCCTCGCACTCCGGGAGCAGCGGGCAGTGCCTGGCCAGGAGATTGACTGCAGGCCCCTCCGCCAGAGGACCTGGTGGCGCTGGAGCCTCCGCTGACCTCCCCCCGGGCACTGCCAGCTGCACGTCTGTCTGACTCATTTACCAACAGGGCGGTTTCCAGGCGTCTCCCACACGTCACAAGAGTCGACTGCACTGACCCTGGGCCCGAAGCCGGTCATGCTGCCTTCCCAACTCTACACGCGCTCCCTGGGGTGAGGAAGTTGGCAGAGCCAGAGCTTTGCTGCCTTCTCAACACGAGTAACTGAACAAGACAGTTCAGACAGGGCCAGCTCTGCTCCAGCTCAGGGCCTGGGCCTGGTGCTGGAGGCAGAGACGGGTGGAGAGGAAGCAAAAAGGTGCAGCTCGCCTGGGGAGCCAGGGCCCACGGCCCAGCAGCACCCAGTCCTGGGGAGGGAGCGCCTCCGCCCGGGCTGTGCCTGTGTGGCCACCGCCTCCCGTTCTGAGAGCTGGCGAGAGAGCTGTGCGCAGCGAGGGCCAGCCCGACACCGACCTTGGCTGTTCCTGTCCCCGCCCTCCCGGCCAGCTCTCCCAACGCAGAGCATGGAAGGAGGGTTAACAACAAAGCCAGTCCCTGAGTTCCCAGTGACAACTGAAACGGCATGGTGACACGCGGGCGTACGAGGGGATCGGCCTCGGTGCCTGGGCCCCCCTCCCGGGGCCCTCAGCTTCTTGGGAACCCCAGCCCCGCAGCATCTGCCGGCCCCTTTACCTGTAGGTCTGAGGTGACTGCACGGAGCCTCCTGAAGGGACATTCTGTTTACTGTCGGCAAAGTGGAAGCCCTTCATCTCCATCTGAGAGGACTAGAGACCGGGAAGCAAAGCTGCTGGTTGGGGGCCCGGGAGACAGCCTGGCCCATGCCGAACCACCCTGCGCACAGCCGACGGGGCCCAGGAAGACCCAGGGCTTCTGGGTAGAGAGGCAGCTTTTAAAGGAATCGAGGCTCGCGGTCTTGTTCCTTTCTAAGGGGCTGAGCACCACCACGGGCGCTGCCTTGCCGTCTCTGCCCTGAGGAGGGACCCTCAGCAGAACCTGGGGCTAGTGAGGAACCTGGGCCCTGGGCCCAGCCCCAGGCCTCCTCTACTGGGCCTCCAGGACCCGCACCTGAACTGGGAGCTCCCGCGCCCACACAGGGACCGGGCATGGCGGACACACCTCCTTCCTGTGTGGGCAACGCACACCTGAGCTCGTCTACACAGCCAGCTCGCACACTAACCAGGGGCCCTGGCCAGGGCAAGGCAAGAGGCTGCGCCCCAGGCCCCTGGCATTTCCCGCCACAACAGCGGCCTCTGGCTAACTGAGGGCTGGTGAGACCCTCCAGGATCCCAGCAGGATGGAGGCGCGCTCACCTCTCTGCTGGTGTTAAGGACCGAAGGCTGGGACCCGGGCGGAAGAATTCTGCGAGGGGCCCCAACGGAGAGGCTCTGGCCCTGTGGCAGCTGGATGGACTGGGGCAGGAGCAGGGGCTGCTGTCCGGAGCCATACCGCGGCAGAGGCAGCTGGGAGCCGGGCAGTGGCATCGTCAGCTGCTGACAACAGGGACAGTCAGGAAAGGAAGCGGTGGTGGGGGAGAAAGTCACGAGCACTGTTTACACTCACGCCCAAGAGCAAGCACACATGAGCCTTCAGGTTCTTATTTCAAGAGTTACAGCGAGGCCTTCCCGCACCGCAGTGGGAGACTCGCTCTCCACGAGAGCCGGGAGGCCACCCTGGACTTCACACGCGGCGGCGGGGCAGGCCGGCCGCTGGAGCTGGGAGGTGAGGAAGCAGGCACGGGACGAGGGGCCACAGCGCCGGGCCAGAGCGCAGAGTGCGGGCAGCAGCCCTGTGTGCAGTCCGTGTGCGGGTGGTGGCGGGAGGGCCCGGGAGGCTCTCGGGAGGTGGCGTCCATGGGGATCCCAGGTGAGAACGGCCAGGCAGCAAAGGCTCCCTCGTGCCCTCTGTGCAGCACCCGGGCCAACCCGCCACAGCTCTGCCCCTAAAGGTCAGAGCACGAGGCTCTGGGCCAGGGTTCTTGGAACCAAATGGAGCCTCCGGGAAGCTTCTGAAGCACGTTATGGCAGAAGAAAGTAACCGCAAGGCCTAAGCGACCCCTTTTAACGTCCAGAACCAGGTGGGTGAGAGGAGGGGGCAGAGGGGGCCACTTTTTGTCTCTCAGTCACTTTCCTCTTCATCTCCCTGCTGGTGAGTCCACAGTGGAGGGTCAGAAGGATCTATTGGAATTGCATCACCGAGACACGTGGCAGCCAGAGCCGCTAGGACCCAAGCCCGCCCTGCACACACCACCTGTTTTAAAGGGAGGGGGCGGGAGCTCATGCAGGAGCCTGCACAGGGAGGGGTGCAGGGACGAGAACCGGCTGCACTCGGAATACTTTTCCAATGCAGGGCCGACAGAGCTGCTGAAGGCCCGGAGCGGGTGATGCGGACTGGACCACCTCAAGGACCAGGGAGAAAATCCCGTTTTGGACCCGGTGTCTGAACAAGTTATTAAGTGTGAGATGCCGTGAGATACAGACATTAGAGCACAGATGTGGGCTGCCCAGTGGATTTGAGTTCAGGTCCAGCAGACCACTGGGAGGACTGGGAAGCATCGCTCACTTCACCTCCAGCCCCACAGCCGCGGGGGTGGGGGGCGCTCCAGGAGGAGCAGTGCTGAGGGGAAGCGGGTTTTGGGGACAGAGGTGATGGGATCCCTCAGAAGGGGCTGAGCATGTGGCCTGGTTCCAGCAGCCCAAGGCCCAATCACCGAGGCTACAGCAGCAAGTCAGCACACACCGAGGCAGGCGAGGGAAAAACAGGCGGGGGGTAGGGGGGGGGGGGGCGGAGAGGTGGGGACGGACTCCTGACCTGGGGGAGCTGCGAGTCCAGCATCTGGGAGGCGCCCAGCCCGGCCGCCTGGCTGAGCTGGCCCTCGTAAACCAGGGCCTGGCTTCCGCTCATGGGCTGGTAGGGGGAGCCGGACTGGGGCTTCACTATCTCCAAGGGCTGCATGCCGGGGAACGCCGAGTACGGAGGCTTCAGGGCTGTGCCGCCAGAGAGGATCATGGTGCTGGGTGGCGACAGGCTGGGGTGCATGTACACCTGCGACCTGCAAAAGCCAGACGACGTCAGGCAGGCGTGGGAGTGCCAGCACGAGGCCCCGAGGGCTTGCGAAGACACTGCGGGCCCCACGCCTCGACGTTTACACGCCCCTGGACGGTGCCCCTGCTGCTGGTCTAGGGACCACAGTTCGGGCATCACTGGATTAAACAAATGGACAGACGTACAAGACGCAGGGAAACCCATGTGATGCCAAAAGCACTGGACGTGAGACACAGCAAGGGCAGCTGGAGGAGGGGGCAAGGGCGTGGCAGAGGGCAGAGGGCAGGGAGCAGCTCACAGCCCCTCCTGCACACAGTGAAGAACGAACTATCAGTGACCACCACCCCCCACCCCCAAGGGGAGCAAAGGGAACGAGTGCACAGGCTGCAAAGGTCTGAGCTCCGCTTGTGAGTCGCCAGCCCTCGTCCTCGTCTCACCTGAAGGGCTGCAAGGAGCTGAAGATCTCCTGTGACTGGGAGACGGGGAGCCCGCCCCTCAGTCCCAGCTGGGCTGGAGCCTGCAGAGACGTGTGAAGGGAAATGGGGATCTGCTGGGCAGCGGCAGCCTGTGGGGAAGCCAGCAGGTCACTGCGGGGCCCTCCACGCTGGTCCTCCCTTCCCCTCCGCACGCAGCTGGAACACCGCCCCAAGTGCAAGTCCAAGCACCTCCTCCTGCGCTTCCTTCGCTCTACGCGTCATACACTTCCCTAGCTGCACGCATCGAGGTGGCGCTCAGACGCGAGGGTGAACGGTCAACCACATACAGAACACATGCAGTATGATCCAGTTCCGTGAAGACCGTCACCTCGCACAACTAAACAAGGTAACATTGAAGAACACGTTTTAAAGAGGGCAGGACGGGCAGTCCTCTGTCCTCGGCCCCGAATCTGCTCCTGGGCAGCGCCTCCGCCGGGAGCCTGGTGCTGGCCTGAGCAGGAAGGTCTGGCCCCGCGCCAGCTCCCAGCTCCCAGCTCCCAGCAAGCAGCCCCTGCGGCACGGGAACTATGCCGGTGCTGCTAACAACGAACGCCTGCTCGTTCTAAAACTACCTCTTCCTAATGCATCCGTGCCTGGGAGTCTAGGCCTTGCTTCTCTTCATCAGAAGGGTACCTGATCACCAAAGAGAATTCCGTTTCAGCTAGTTCCCCGGCCGGGACACAGAGACCTCGAAGGAAAACTAAGCAGTCTGGAGCACTGAGCTCCATCCCTCTTCCTCGCCTCTCGTTTATTCGTCCCCCACACACTGACTGGCTGCCATGGCATGCCAGGTGCTGGGCGTGACACGCGAGGGATACAGAGAAAGAAGAAACGAAGGACTTCTGACACCGCCCCGTCCCCGCCCGGCCCCCTGGCCTGCGGCCATCACCTGCTGGTAACTCTGCTGCTGAGGTATCGTCTGAGGAACCAGCCGGGGCTGACTGGCAAACACGTGGCCGTCCAGGTAGAGAGGGGGCAGGTGGCTGCCTGGAGACAGAACCACGGAGGCAGAACAGGATCAGGTCTCACTGTCCCTGGGACCGTTAGGGGACACGCGGTGCCCACCCTGCCCATGCCCCTCGTGCCCACTGCCCCCACGCAGGAGGCTCCACTGCATGCAGGCGCCTCGGTCTCTCAGCCACGTTCCTCTTCATCTCCCTGCTATTGAGTCCACAGTGGAGGGTCAGAAGGATCTATTGGAATTCCATCACTGAGACCTCGGCAGCCGGGACCTCAAAACCCGCCCCCCCGCCCCCTTTGGGCACCGACGCAATGACCAGGACGCTGGCAGGAAGGACAACGTGTCCGTGGCTGACTGAGGATTCAGCTGAGAGGAAAGCTCTTCCCGGTATGGCCTCTGGTCAGCGTGGCCCCCCCGGAGCGCCGTCCTCGCCCAGGATGGTCTCTGAGCGGCACTGCTCACTGGCAGAGGTGACAGCGCCCCCATGAACCCGATCCAACTCAAAGCCCATCTCTGCTCGCTCCTCCCTCCGGGAGCTGGGACAGAGCCTCAGGGAAGCTGGGACCGCCCAGCCGGGAGACAGCCAGACTCCCACGTGCACAGACTCCGTGAGCCATGGTGGGTGTGCTCAGGGCTGCCAGCTGCACACTCTGTCGAAGCGCACGAGGAGGCTCGGGCCGGTACCTGGGAGAGAAGACGGTGCTACGGAGGCCACAGGCATGGGCGGCATGGAGACGCCGCCGAAGGAGCTGTAGTTGACCCCACTGGAGGCTCCCACAGAGGACGGGGGCTGGATGCCCGAGCCAGGGCCCCCCGGAGAGCTCTGCTCCGGCAAACTGGGCGAGTTTTCCCAAGCCTTCCGCGCAGACTCCATCTTTGGAAGCAAGGAGAGGAGAGGGATGAACGTTACCAGGGAGAGGCGGTGGCAGTGGGTGGGGCTGCCCGCTGCCGCCTCCTCACAAGCCAGGGCACCGCGTGGGCCTGGCCGAGCTCAGGACTGGCGCTACCTTCAGAGTGAGGTCGGCCGTGGGGAAGGACATCTGGGAGAGGCCGATGGCCCTCTGGATGTGGTGATCTCGCCGCAGGATGGGAATGCTCTGTGTCAGCCCGGCCTGGAGGAGACAGGAAACCATGGGACAACCGGGCACAGAGGAAGCGAGGCGACGTGTCAAATGCCCTCGGGTCTGGTCGTGTGCACTAAGACACAAGATGAAGCTGCCAGCAGCCGAGACCAGTTTATCTCCTCCAAAGAGCTGCCTTCATGGCCTCCCTTGACAGAGGCCCAGGAGAGCCCCCCCCCCACCCCACCCCCGCCCTCTAGCAGGGACAGGCATGTGCCAGCAACGTAACGACTGGCTGCCGACACACAGGCTTGGAGACCTCCAGGAGGCTGAGAAAGAGGTCCCTGGTGACAGGCTCAGCGATGCCTGCCAGCCTCTCCTGCGCTGGGCAGTGCCCTCAGCATCTGCGGGGCCCGAGCGCTCAGGCAGGAAGCGTGGTTCGCCCAGCATTCTCAAACGTGACACGAACTTGGAAGAACAGAAAGTCAAAGCACGCTACACAAACCAGACCTTGGGAAATACATCACCCCATTTTAAGGTCACAAAACTGGGGTGTAGAACATGGACACAACTAGTTGAAGATACGTAAGCAGCTAGAAATTACGTCACGACTCAAACCCAGGTCTGCCTGACCCCGGGGCCGACCAGCGTGGGGCCAGGGCCGGCGAGGAAGCACACTCACGTTACTAGCCAGGGCGTCCTGGAGCTTGACCACTGGATTCCCGGCGGGACCAGGGGTGGACCCCGGCGGCAAGCTGAAGTCGGAGTCCTGGAAGAAGGGGACAGAGTCCCTGGAGATCATCCCGGCTCACCTTGCGGCAGAGACATGGTCTCAGCGCCTCTAAAAATCCACCACGCAAGCACCATGGCCGCATGTTCCCCACGGCACAGGAAGGAGGGTGCTGCCTCTCATCCTCTCTCCCTGCCGTGCCCACTGCCCCGCCCGAGAGACCGTGAAGACTGCCGTCTGCTCGGCCCGAGAGCCTGTGGTGTCAGCAGGGAATCTAGGGGGCAGCTCACTAGCACCGCCCTCCGTCCACGGCTCACCGCACGCTCCCCAGTGCCGCTCAGCTCCCACCTCTGCTCTTTCTAGGAGACGACCTGTCCAACCCCTCCTTCCTCTCCAAGTACAAAAATAAAATAAAATAATAAAATAAAATAAGTAAAATAAATGAAAAATAAAATAAAATAAATAAATAAAAAATAAATTAAATTAAATTAAATTAAAATAAAATAAAATAAAGAAGAAAGGAAATAAGTCAAAGCCTCACTTTCGGACTGACTCCAAACTCGATGGGCGGCACCGGGAGCACCGAGTCCACGTGAATCTCCACCCCGTTGACAGGCGGGACGACGGCGCCTGGCAGGCGCTCGGCCGCCTCGGAGCCCTTTCTGTTTTTCAGGGAGCGCTCGTTGCCGATGGGTCCTGGTCTGTGCTCCTTGCTCTGCGCTGAGCCTTGTTCTGAATCCTTGATGGGAAAGCAGAGAAGCTGAGACACAGACTAGATGACCTTCTACGCGCCCGGGAATCAGGGAGAAGACAAGACAGTGAGCCCTTCTGCCCAGGCCCGGCCCCTGCCAGAGGGACTCCCAGGTTACCTTCTGCTCAGGCTGCTTCTGAGCCTGCTCCTTATGGCCGTCAGCCTTGGGCTCCAGGTTGGACCCGCTCATCTCCTCTGGCTTCAGAGTGCCATACGGCGAGCTGCGCTGCGAGGAGGTCGCGGACGACTCTCGAGACTCGGCGCTCAAGTCCACACCACTGTCTCCCTGGCTGCTCTTAAAACCCTGCTGTGCAAGGCACCCAACGGGTTAGAGCCCTGACCCCAGGCTCCCCGTGCTACCTGCCTGTGCGCAGTCTTGCCCCGCGTTGGGTCCTGACCCGACAGCTGAAGGGATGTGGCCAAAGGCACCCCTGCCCGAACCTCCAGACCCCCAGCGGGCCCTCGGCCAAGACCGTCACAACACTCATCTCTCCAGTGACCCAAACCAAACTGAGTGACCACTGTCACAGGTGTGAAGGAGAGCCCCCGACTGCTCCCCGACATGGGGTGAGGTAACCCCTTTTCTTCCTCTCACACAGGCACCTCACAGAGGTCAGAAACAGAGACTGTAGTCCAGCCATAGCCGGGGCCTGCGGAAATGGCCTCTGGTCCAGGCTCAACTGCTGAGGCTGAGGGAGGGCTTGGGCCGCAGGACGGACACAGCCCAGCACAGGCAGCCATGTGGACGTGAGCACACCCAGCCGGGGAGCACCCTCGCACTCACCTCGGCAGAGCCGGACTCGGAGCCGTTGAAGGCAGTGGCGGCTTTAGTCCAGGAGTCGCTGGTTGAGGCCTGAACAGGCAGGGCTGCCAGGAGGAGGGAGCAGAGAGTCAGGACATCAAAAAGGAGCAAGGAGGCTGCCAAGGCGAGCACAGGCGTGGCTTACACAAACCCAGCTCCTCACGGCCCTCGTGGTCCCCGCCCACAGGCCAGCAGGCAGCGCGGATACCGGGGAGCTGGTCTGAGCGTCACCCGCCTGCCCAGCACCCTCAGGCAGACTGCCTCTCTGCTGTGACGCTCCCTTCACTCAAGCCAACTATTTGCTTCTACCCGCTGGGCGCTGCTGCCAGTCCCTGCCAGGCCCACGCCGCCACTACCGAGACTCCAACAGAAGCCGTGGCGCTGTGCCTGTCCACACCACCTCACGTGTGACCTTCAGTCGCCCGGCCGTGGTCTGAGCGCTGCAGAACCGAGGGAAAGCCTGACGACAGAAGCCCTCTCCTGGGCTCCGTCCGCTCTAACCAGCCTGGGGCAGGTGCCTCTGGAAGGCACACTCTGACACATACCCATCACACACCACCGACTAGCTGACATCGGTATTTCACTGAGAGGCCATCGCTCTTGCCATCAGAGCCGAGTCCTTTCCAGCCTTATTCTGCAACGGGGACAGGCCCCGCGGCGCGACTGCGAGTCCAGGCCTGGAGCCCAGGACCTCGGCCTGTCCGGCGCTCTGAGGGCGAGGCCCGCACCCTGAAAGCCCGGGCTGCGTCGTGTAAACACAAGCTGGCTGTGCGTGATTTCTCCACGCTCCCCGGGGGTGCTATGTGCCTTGTCTATATTCCCGCCGGGTCCTGTCCAAAGTGGGCATTCAAGAAGAATTGGTTCCATTAAGATGGTTTTGTTTTTAAAGTTACTAGGAAAATAGCACTGAATACAGACTTTTTTTTTATAGTTCAGGGGAACAAACTTCCTAAAGAGCAAGGTCCACCTTAGTCTGGTTCCAAGTCTGTCTTTCTCAGAGTGCTTGGGGGGCTGACGGAGCCTTCCTTCCGGGCTGGGGAAGGCCAGTGCATAGATCACAAAGCCCTGGGCCCGGTGCCCCGGCTGGCAGTCAGTCGTCGCTCCTCTACACATAATAGGTAAGGGTAAGTGCCATGGGCAAAGGGAGCCAGGCCAGCTCGAGTGCCCTGGTGAGGGGGTCGGGGACAACCCCTCTCCAGGTCTCCAGACTCACGGAACGCTTTGTTGTTCCAGCAACTGCAAGGCAGGGGAAGTCTACCCCTGCTCAGGGCCACAGCCCCAATGGCTACGGTGGGGCTAACCCTGGCTCAGAGGACACCCCACCTACATTCTCAGTCCTGGAAGCAGATGTTCCCTGAGAAGAGAACAGCCAGGGCTAAGCATCTGGCCCAGACACCCCAGCTCTTACCCTGGCCACTGCTCTCCCAGATCTCGGTGCCCAGGCTGCCGCCCGGCACAGCCACATCGCCTTGCTCCAGGCCCAAGTTGTTCTGCTTTTTCGCAAACCGAGGAGGAATACGGGAGGCAAGGCCCCGGCCTTTGACAGGCACCTAAGGAAAGAAAGGTGGCAGAGGCCATCCTAGAGGTCAGGCACGTGGCATATTCTCCCAGCAAATGTCTCTGGGGCATCAGAACCAAGAGAACTTGCCCCAGCGATGCTGGGACGCTCTCTCAAGACCTCAACCACGAGTGAGTGTTAATGCCACACCTGGCGAGGGCTCACAGCCAATGGACTGTGATGAAGCCGACCACAGGGCAGTGTGCAGGGCCCCAAGGGCGCCAGGTGAGCACAGGGTCCCACAGGGGCCGTGGGAAGAGGACAGACGTGGGGCTGAGGCCGTCTGCACCGAGCTAAGCTGGGCTCCCCTGCTGTCAGCGGACAGTCCCTCTTCGAGAACAGGGATGGGGTCATCCACTGTGGGCGCTGGGAAGGGGTCTGAGGGACACTCCTGCCTCCTCCCTCCTCCCTGCTCCATCCAGAACTCGGAGCCGCCTGGCTGTGGTTCCCGCACCGGCTGCCCGCCACCCTGCTCCTCCTCTCCCCGCGCTCCTCACCTGCACAGCTTGCTCCTTCTTCCTCCTCTCCTCTTCCAGCAGGCGGCGCTGCTTCTTGGTCAGGATTTCGATGAAGCCTTCACCCACCATGGAGCCCACCTCTGTCTCCTCCCCGGGGCTGGACCCACAATTCTCGAGGATGGAATCTGAACCAAGAGTTCATGCGAAGGGATGGTGTTCCACTCACCAGAAGCCAAGGAGAACCCAGCCCTACAGGCACCTGACATCTTGGGACGGCTCAGCTCCAAAGGCTGGGGAGTGCCTGGCTGGGCACCTCCTAGGAGCCGTGCAGTGTTCACCGTGTCTACAGAACGAGCTGGGATCCCACACCCTCTCACACACCATTAACGCAAACCAGAGACCGAAGTGACGCTACAGCCCAGAAAAGTCTCTGGAAATAGAGACACTTAAGTCCCAGCTCTGCTCCTAATTAGCCACGTGACCCTGGACGAGCCCCCCTCAAGCTCACTGGGCCTCGGGTTCCCATTGTTACAGTTCCCTGAGCAGTGGGGGCACTAAGGACAGTGAAGGGGTTTGGCAAGCTGTGAGAAACCCAAGTGCAGGGGTCGCATCTGTTCTGCTCATCTCTGTACCCCGGAACAAGGCCCAGGGCCTGCCCCAGAGGTTCAGACACAGCGAGAGGGCAGACTTGGCAGCTGCAGGGCGAGGCCCCATTTCACCTGGCTCGGCTCCCTGCCTCCCCCGAAGACGTGAGGCAACAGACTCACTTCCGTAGTTCAGGTCAAACTGCTTCATGGCCTCTCCCTGCTCGCCCACCCTCTGAGCAGCCAGGGGGGCCTCCTCCGCCTTCTCACAGGCGGCTTCAGGGACGTCAGCGGTGGCATGGACAGCCCGCTCCAGGGGGTAGTGGCCACTGTGACCTCCTGGCAAGGCCTCGTCCGGGGTCCTGGAAGGGAAGGAAGGGGGACCTCGTTAGCTCAGAAGCGCCAGCAGGCTGGGGAAGGAAAGGGAGACCGCCCAAGCACACAGCACGCACCATGCCCCGACCTGCCCCCACGCGCCCCACCACCTGTTCCAGGGAAGCCACTCCCGGCAGCAGTGCGTCCCGGGCAGGCCACAGGGGAGGCCCCTCCAGCCGCGCCGCCCCTGCCCAGGGCTCAGCACTGTCTTCCCACTGAGCCAAGCGTGGCAGGACTCCACACAGGACAGCGCTGCAGGACACCCTCCTGTCACAACACTGACCAGCGGCCGCCCAGGCCTCGGCCACCACCAGGCTCTCGGGGCAGAAGGCAGAGGCAAAGCCCGGCCTCGGCATCCGAGTCCTTGGAAGCTAGACTAACGGACACCTGAGAACCGCACGCCCTGTGGCTCCTCCTCTGGGGGCAGTCACCCCAGGCTCTGCCCCGCATCTGAGCAGGGGCAGGTGGGAGCATCCCCCGCATGTTGAGGTCCCTCTCCTGAGCCCAGGCAGCCCGCGGGCACGGAGCTGGGGCCATCCTTATCACAGCCTCCGATCCCGGGCCAGCCGCTCACAGGCCTCAGGCCGCCCGCTCCCTGCGCTCCTGCCTGTCTGACCACGCACAGTGGCAGTGCCCGCTCCTGCCTGTCTTACCACGCACAGTGGCAGTGCCCGCTCCTGCCTGTCTGACCACGCACAGTGGCAGTGCCCGCTCCTGCCTCTTACCACGCACAGTGGCAGTGCCCGCTCCTGCCTGTCTTACCACGCACAGTGGCAGTGCCCGAAGGCGCCCGACCTCCTGGCTGCTGGCAGCAGAGCTGTTCGGGAGGAGCCGCCTCGGGCAGGCACCTCGCTGCAGTGGCCCCTCAGGGGAAGCCAAGGGCACGTAAGGAGGCTGGGCTCCTGGACCAGGTGCCACGTAAGAGGGCCACTGGGGCGGGGCCTCTGGTTTTGGTTTTGGTTTTCAAGCCACAACAAGACGCCACAGGAAGCAGACAAGCGGTGCAGGGCGAGTGAGGGGTTCGCTCACACACGAGGGCTGCGCAGTCCCTCGGGCGCGGGGCGGGCCCTGACACACGGCGGGACACGCATGCATGGAGTGCTGCTCGAAACACCGGCTCAGTCACAGAACAAGCAACAAAAGGACCCGGGTTTTGTTTTGTTTTACCTTTTGGCTTTCAAAGGCGTCCCACTCTGCTGGCTCTCATAATGGGGAGAGGTGTCACCACCGCCTGGCCTAACAGCCTTCTCCCCAAACCCCCCCAGCTCCAGCTTCCGGCTCTGCCTGTCCACCAGGGGCCTCTGGCTGGAGAAGCTCCGCTTGGCCAGCTCCTTCTTCTCCCCCAGGCTGGCGCCGGGCAGGCCGCCGTCCGCGTGGGAGCCGGGCTCGGGCCCGGAGCCGTCCCGCCGCTCGCGCCGCTCGCTGAAGTCGCTGCTCTCGGAGGCCGTCTCCCACTCCTCGTTGGCGTGGTCGGAGGAGTTCTGGTAGGAGAGCTCGGGGGACCGGCGGCCCACGGCGCCACTCCTGTCCCCGGGACAGAGTTTGGACCTGGCTGGCCACTGACCCGCCAGCAGGTGGGGCTCCTCCTCCGGCCCCCACAGGCCCAAGGACTCGCGCTCCTGCCGGAGGCGCCGGAAGCGCGGGGGCTTGTCCTGGCGCGGGGGGCGCCTCCGCCGGAAGGGCCGGTTCTCCGCGCTCTCGGCGTCGGCCCCGGGGTCGTCCGGGAAGAAGGCCCTCTTGTCCTCCAGGCGGCTGTCCTCGCCGCCCCTGGCGCCCAGCGCGTCCGAGTGCCGGGAGGCCTCGGGGCCGCCGTCCCTGTCGGGGGGCCGCCGGGGGCCGGTGTCGGGGGGGCCGTGGTCCTGCCAGCAGGCGCCGGCACTGCGGCTCTGCCAGTGGGCAGCCTCTCTGGACACGAAGGTTCTGCGCCCGTAGCCGCAGTTGCTCAGCCGGGGAGGGAGGGCGCGCCCGAAGGCCCGCGGGCCTCTGCTCTTCGCCTCCGGACCGCCGTGGTCGTCCGAGTACATCTTGTGGGACCGCCACGAGTCTCTGAAGTCGCCTTTCCTGGAGGCCACCTCCTCCCTGTCCAGGAGCGAGCCCTCGTGGCCGCTGTCCGCGCCCCTCTGCCGCCGCCGCTTGGGCAGCTCCTCGTACTCAGAGCCCTCGCTGTGGGTCTCGCTGGCGATGCGGCGCCGGGGCTTGGCGCGGGGGAAGTCCTCGGGCGGCCCGAACTCGCGCAGGCCCCGGCCGCGGCCGCTCCTCTGGCTGTTGGTGTAGGTGCCCCGCGCCCCCAGGACCCCCCCGCCGCAGATGCCGGGGCCGCCGCCAGCAGGCCGGCCCCGGAAGGTGAATTCTCGGAACCCGCGGCCGCGGCTCCGGGCCTGCCCTCGGCCCCCGAAGGCCTGCTCCTCGTCGATGAAGATCCAGTTGTTCCTCTTGGTCAGGGGCGCGTCGCCGGGCTCCCGGGCCCTGTCGGGCTTCTCGTCCTCTTCAGACTTGCTGGCAGCGCGGCCCCCGCCATCTCGGGCCGCGCCCTGGGTCTCCGAGGCGGAGGGGGAGGCGTTGGCCAGCGTGGGGTCGTTCTCCTGGTCCTCGTCCCCGGCCTGGTGCCGTGGCGCCTCCTCCGGGGCCGGGCGGGCGCTCTCCTCCCCCGGCTCCGGCTTGCTCTTCTCCAGCTCCTTCTCCTTGTCCTCCACCTTGAGCGCCTTCAGCACGGGCTTCTTGATGGGCCCCGACCTCCGGGTCCTGCTGGTCTGCTCCTGCTGCTGGCTGCCGGGGCCCCGGGGCTCGGGGGTCCACTCGGGCTCCAGGGACGGCTGTTTGGGGGGGCTCCCTTCCTTCTCCCAGGAGGCGCTGAAGGGCGGCTCCTCCCGGGGCGCCTCCTTGTCCACGCCGTTGGCTGTGTCCGCGGCCTTGGGCTGGTGGCTGACGTCCCAATGGCTATAATCTGGCTTTTTCTCAGCTGGAGCAAAGTCGGGCTCCAGGGGGGAACACCTGGGGTTCGGGGTGTGACCCTGAGGAGCGCCTGCGTCCTGCACATTGTCTGGGGGCGGAAACAAAAGCTCCTGGCCTCTTCTGTGGGAAGAGACACAGCTGTCAAAGTCTGCCTGCGCCTTCTTGTCGAAAGCACTCAAGTACTCCTCCACTCTCTCCTCCAGGAGGGCGCGCGGGGCGCCTACGCCCCCTGGCCTTCCGGGTGAGGCAGAGTAAGCGCTTTCATTCCTGAAAAGGAACCAGAAAAACCAGTCAATGTGGTTGGAGCCTGGTTCCTGCTTTCCATGCTGAACACAGAGCTTAGTTTTCAAAAGAAAAAATGTAAAAAAAAAACACCAACGAAAAAAGAAAAAAAAACATAAGCACCAACATTTCCTCTATCTTTAAACAGGCCTCAGAGTGGCCGGGCCACGGACTGGTGGGTGGCCCTGGAGTCCAGAGTGAAGAAGGCGGTGGCCGAGGGTGGACGCGGCGTGCCCCCCCTGGAGACGGGGAGTGGCGGGGGTCCTCTGCTTCGGTCAGCTGGTGCCTGGGGTCCATGCAGAGGTTGGCAATGGCCAGCGGGGCCAGCGTGCTTTGCTTTCACAGGAAGGAGTCCCCACAGCTCAACCTGCCTGCGGAGCCCAGAGCCCTCACCCCCACCCTGCCCCGTTCAGAGACTCGCCTTGAACCGATTGCTCCTGGGCCTTCAGTCCCCCCACAGACAGCGACTCACACCAGCATCCAAGCCACCCCACGCTCTCCTTCCCAGAGGGCCCTGGCAGGCCCTTCCTGCGCCCTCCCCTGGCAGCGTCCTGGGAGATGTCTCCGTGGGTGCAGGCTGGCAGGCCCACGTTTGTCTCACCTGACATGCATGTCCATGGCCAAAGTGTCGCTGGGTTTTGGGGGAGGCAGCGAGTAGCTCTTGCTCTGCAATGCCATGTAGCCCTCGGGGCTCCACACAGGGGCTGGGTCGATGGCGGTCACTTTTCTTTCCTGCAGTTGGGGGGCACGGCTCTGATCCTCAGAGCGACAGCTAGTCCCACTGACGGAGTCTGGGGGCACCATGGGCTTCATCAGTCCTGAAGGAGGAAAGCACTGAGCTAGGTCATCCGTTCGGAAACTGCTCCAACCTCAAGGTCAACCAAAGGCTCCAAGACAGCAGTGCCCTGACCGCCACAAGGACCCGCACGCCCGAGGCCCATCTCTGGGATCGCCGCCACCTGCTCTGAAGCCACAGCCGCCCTCTGAGGGGCTGAGAGACCTGGAAGTCCAGCCTCGGCTTCCAGACCGAGAACCCTGCGGCGAAGGGCGTACAAAACTGGCAAATGGAAACTGGGCACATCAAACCAGCGTTCATCAGTGTTGGCAGAAGGCCAGCGAGGGCCGGTCGGCAACGAGAATCTCCGGGCGCAGAGGGGCCGACACAGGGACGGTGAGCTGCCCCCTGAGAGCCTCCACGGACGGGCTGGCACTACCTGCTTCAGAGCCTGGCAAGGAGCCGGGACAGGTTTCACTCCTGCTGCTGCTCACCCCGAGGCTGAGAGCAACTCCACACTCCTACAGGGGCAGCCACGCTCCTACAGGGGGCAGCCACACTCCCACAGGGGGGGCAGCCACGCTCCCACAGGGGGCAGCCACGCTCCCACAGGGGGCAGCCACGCTCCCACAGGGGGCAGCCACACTCCCACAGGGGGGGCAGCCACGCTCCCACGGGGCAGCACGCTGCGTAAGTAACAGTGCACTGTTAGGTGGCCTGGGCAGTGTAGGCCCTGCCAGACACCAAGGCGCTGGGGACGCTGCGCCCCTCTAGGCCTCTCTGTCTCCAGCTCTCCAACATGGGAGTCCGGCTGGTACAACTGATATAAAAGGTCTCGTCAGCCTCAGTCTGTGGAGAAAAAAGATCTGACTTTCCAAATACTTTCTTCACAGTCTATCAACAGCCACACATTTTGCTGTGCCCACCCTTCCAGCTGAGCCCGGCGGGACTGTGGTTCTCCCTCAGGCCAGGGCTTCCCGGCTTCCTCTGGCTGTGGGCCCCCCAGTCAGACCGAGTCAGGGGGTGGTGGGGACTCTGGAACCCCAGCATCACACAGCATTTACCACGCAGTGACGGAGGCAGGCTCGCCTGCTCAGCGCCGTACGTCGGCCTACTGGTGGCAACATCCAGAGCCTTATTCCCGGACAAACCCTCCTGCCACAGCACTTTCCACCACGGAAATGCTGGACAGAGTCCATCCAACCTGCCCGCAGCGCCGTGGGGCCCGGGACACGCGAGCCGGTGCTGGGGCTGAGCTGGGGCTCCCTCGCGGCCTAACCCACGGCTTGGTCTTCAACACACTCACACGCAAGAAGGGGCTCTGGGCAGCGCAGAGCCGCAGCTCGGATGCTGGTAAACCGAGGCCGCAGGGGCCGTGTCCTCCACACCCGAGACCGCTGCTTTCCTCAGTCCCAGCACCACGGCTCTCCCTCCTGCTCCACAGGCCAGCGTTCACCTTCAACAGCTCAGCTGTGAACACACTGTTGTAGCAATTATCCTGGTAAATACGATGCCAAGAACCACGAAAAGGCTGGAAGACGGGTAATACAGTCTGTTGTAACTTTTAGCTTTCACCCGTATCTACCATGAAGTTGCAAAAAAAAAAAAAAAAGTAGTTGTTGAACCTCTTTCTAGTCATAGTTTTTAGAAATATGGGTGATTCCAGTAAAGGATCAGTTGACCAGTAATCTTTGCATTCTAGCTTCTGCATTAGTTCCATCAATATAATTAAACCAAAAATCTTCTTTATAGCCATGTAAGTAACATCCGTCCATGGTGAATCTTAGCAGAGGTGTTGTGGTATTTTTGCATTGGGTAATGGTGTGCATTGGTCTGAGAAGTAATGAGATAGAAAAAATCCTTATAAAAACATTGGTGCCTGGCCAGTGTGGCTCAGTGGTTGAGTGTCTACCTATGAACCTGGAGGTCACGATTCGATTCCCAGTGAGGGCACATGCCTGGGTTGCAGGCTTGATCCCCAGTAGGGGGCGTGCAGGACAGGAGGCAGCCAATCAATGATTCTCTCTCGTCATTGATGTTTCTGTCTCTCCCTCTCCTTTCCTCTCTGAAATCAATAAAAATATATTTTAAAAAAATAAGTTGGTTACTTCACTTATACTTTGTGGGATCTTCAATTATGCCGGAAATATTTGTATAATCCTCCAAGGCTGGCAAAATACTTTTTCCTGCCCATTCTTCTTCGGAATCACTTTCACTGGCAGATACCATCACATTTCTCTTTTGCCTTCGAGACGGTCTAATGTCAGACTCATCTCTATCTTCCGACCAAGGACTATCTTCCAGCTGACTTCCGAAGTCACCCGGCCAATCAGAGAAAGTGCACATAATTCACGCAAACATTCTTCTCTGCTGCGATGCGTCTTTTTAAAAAACTTTTGTCATAGTAAGAGATGGACGAACAGAATTAGATGTATTGCTCACCTCATCTCTTTAAATACTGATTGACAAGTTGAGAAAGAGACCCGAAGAGGAAAGCTAAGGACGGGCGAAATCAGTGCAGAGCAGTGAGGCGGTTTGTACCTGAGCCTAAACAGTCTACCGCGCTGTTCGCGCTCTCCATTGCTTTCAGACCTTAAAATGACTAAGTTTGCGTCTTGGCGTTGGCCAGGGTAGGGGACCACCCGAGAGGGATAGACTCTCAGCCCAAGCCATACTGGGTCCCCCCAATAAGTAGGCTCTGTCACAAATGAACGTGCAATTCCCAAGCACCAGGACACGCGTGGAAAGCAACCCACAGGTTATACACCTCCTCACGAACTTCATATAACAGAATAACCTGTTAAACACTAGAAAACTATCTTTTTAATGACTAAAAAGCATAAAAGGAATTAAAAATATGACAAAAAACAGATTTGAGAAAAAATTCTAGTGATATAGTCACTGAAATTAAAAACTCACTGCACAGTAAAAAAAAAAGGGGGGGGGGGGCAGAGTAGACACAGCTGGAGAGAAGACTAAACTGGAGTAAGTGCTGAGGCATTTCCCCAGAAGGCGCCTGAGATAACCTCCCTTTCATATTTAAGAGACTTGAACGACAGAATGAGAAAGTACAAAAACTCCAAGTGCAAGTCCTAGGAAGAAAGGCTACGAAGAATGAGGAAAGTCAGTATCTGAATTGAGAACAACAAGAGAATGTTCCAGAAGTGATGCAAGACATCCATCCTTTGACTCAAGCCCAGGAGTCCTCAGCAGAACGAAGGGCGCAGGCGCAGAGGCGGAGAGAACACCGCACTTTCCGCAGCAGCAGGAGCCGGAGGAAGTGCACAGGCCATGCCCTCTTCACAGACGGACAGTAACTGCCAACCTAGAACGCTATACCCAGCTGTCCTACCATTCAAGAGGGCGTGGCAGGAGACTTCCAGGCACAGGAAATCCGCCAAAAACCTTTTCTGCAGGGCTTGGCAGGACACACTTCATGAAGAAGTGAACCAAACCCAGAGGCAAGGAAAAGGATGCAGGAAACTTGTCAACACACAGGCAGATCTGAACACGCATAGACTGGGTACAACAACCAAACCACCTGGTGGGCATAACCACGAGGAAAAACTGACATTCCAGGCAGAAGTAACAGGTAAGCGACGAGGTACTGAGTTCAGGTTGGGGTGAAGCTATTGATTAGCCTTTGCTAAGTCAGGGCACATGTTGGAATTTAAGGTAACTACTAAGATAGGAGAAACAGAATGTAGAAGGCAAACAAAAAGATAGGAAAACTTGATCCAAAAAAAAGTAAAAGAAAAGAGGGACAAACAGAAAGTATGCAATAGGAGAGTAGAAAATTCAAACATAATAATCCCACTACTTCTAAAGGACTGGCTTTGGAACAAAGGAACAGACTTTTGGAGTGGGTGAAACCACACACACCGTACAAAGATGCGCCCCCAAAAGGGGCTGGGAGAGGCTGGCCGCAAAGACTGGATACCGAATGATCCCTAATCAAAAGAAAACGGGTCCCGGCAGTGTGGGCCGGTGGTTGAAGTTGACCTGTGAACCAGGAGGTCCTAATTTGACTCCCGGGCAGGTTGCAGGCGGCAGCCGATGGGCGATTCTCCTCATTGATGATCCTATGTCTCTCTCCCTCCCTCTGTGAAACCAATAAAAGTGTATTTTTTTAAAAAGAAAGAAAACTGGAATGCTATTACTATCAGACAAAGTAGGCACTAAAGGTAGGAAGCGCCATCAGTGGTAACAAGGGGGCGCCTCTGGAGAGAGGAAGCAGACGCCGCCAGGCTCACAGGACCGGACAGGCTCCCGGTCACAGTGGGGGACCTGCACACACCTCTGAGCAGCTGAGTAAGGGAACGAACCACTGCGATGACACCGATGTTCCCACAGCACGACCAGCAAGCTCAGCTCTCAGCCACTTAGAGAACGTCTATGCGTTTCAAGCAAACATAGAATGTTATAGCCACAAGGAAAATCTCAGCAAACATCCAGCAATCTAGATCGCGGCCAGGTTGGCACACTCCCGCCCTTGAGTGAAATCCGACCTGGCGCTTGTTTTAAAAATAGCTGCACGGAAAGCGAGGGCGCGCCGCCCACTACCGTCTGCAGCGGTGTCTGCGCCGCCGCAGCAACGCCAGACACAGCATTCGCCGCCCAGCATCGCGGAGAACGGCGGACGGCCCGGTCTCTGCCAGGCAGCCCACATTCACCAGAAAGCAGACACTTTAGAAATCACACCATCAGGACAATCTTAAACTCTATATATTTGGAAAATTCACACCACACCATTAAAAAAATCATAATCAAAAAAGATGAATCAAAATCAGACTAACTTTTAGAACTGTGTGAGAGCAAAAGTGCTTTCTCGTGAGATTCATGAGTTCACAGCTCAGGTGATACTTAAATACTTCTATCAGAAAAGCCGAAAATAAATGAGCTAAGCATCCAACACAAATAGTTAGAGAAAGAACAGGATAATTTCAAAGGAAATAATAGGGGGGAAAAGAAATTAATGAAGTAAAAATAAAATAAAATTGAGAAATTAAGAAATCCAAAAGCTGCTTTTCAAAAATGACTTGAAACAAACCCTGGCGAAGACTAATCAGGGAAAAGACAGCAGGCACGAAGAACATGAAGAGTGACAGGAAGGGACAAAACAACAGAGAAGAGACATAAAAGTTAAAGCCATGGACACATGATCTTAGGACTCTTCCCAGCAATGCTTTGTGACAGATGTATTACCACACCCTCATTCTGCCAACAAGAACGTTAAATCCAGACTGTCATGTGACTTGCAGAGGAGGCTGGAGTGGAATCCCATGGACCTAACTCCTGAGGCAACATCCTTCACACCCCCTGTCCGGGGGCCCCCCAGCCCACGGAGCTTACCCGAGGGGTGCAGGGCCGAGGGGTAGAAATCCACTGGGGTGCGAGTGGGCGTGATCCGCGGGTCCATGTAGGAAGGCATCATCATCCACCTGGGGTCGAAGCCCAGCATCTGAGGATGGTGCGCGTAGAAGGTGCGCTGCGGGTGGGAGGGCGGAGGGTACACCTGCGGCCAGTGCTGCATCTTGTACAGCTGCTCCTGAGCAGGGAGAGAGGCCGTTAGACAGGTGCGGGCAGACGGCACCCCTGCACACGCTCACCTTCCACAGGGGCACAGAGCCCACCCAGGACAGGAGACCGACAGGGAGGGATGAGCGGCTGCTCGAAGGGGAGACGCAGTGTGTACGGCTTTCAGGCTGCGGTCCGCTCCCAAACCCGTGGACAGTTGTGTCATCATCACAGCGGGAGCCTTGTGCTCCCCGCACGCCAGGCAGCCTGGGTTTTCCTCGGACCCACGCCTTTCCTGGGTCTCCTGGAGCGGGCGACTGGCCAGCACACCCCTCCCAGGACTCTCCTTGCCCACCACCCGCTGAGCCTGGTCCCCAGCTCTCCTTCCTCACCACTGCCTCTTCACCCATTCTCCATCCCCGGGAGTGAGCCTCACACACCTCTGCTCACGGCAACCCCACGCTTCAGACGAGCCTCGGTGGGTCTCCACGGTGGCACGTCAGCCACAGGGTCCTCTGGATCCTGCCCCGACTCCCAGCTGCACCTCGCACCCTGCGCCCTGCTCCTGCCTGCCTGCACGCGAGACCTTGTAACACATGGGAGACTCTGTCTGGGAAGCTCCTGTCCCCACCCCCCGCAAACCCGCTCCCTCACACTCTTCAGGTTCCGTTTAAAAGCACATTCCTCTGCGAAGCCTGAGGGAGGGGCAGGTCCCCGTCCTCCGCTCTCTCCGCTCCGACATTCTCCCTTTGCAGCACCAACAACAGGCCGTGATCTTCCTCTGCCGGCTGCTCACCGCATCCCAAGAGCCGGAGCCCACGGGATCCCTGTCCCACCACGACCGGCATCTAGAAAACTCGGCACGAGCGGATGAGCACAGAGTGTCAGCAGCAGATTCAATACAAGCCTGGAGAGGGCTCACTGAGGACCCTGCTCCCCATCAGTGGCCTCGGGGCGGCCTCCCAGGTGCATCCGGAGTTGGCAGCTGGCAGGACTCGGGTGCAGAGCCCGCCCAGGAGCAGAGCCCAGCTGCGCCACCCCCTTCCCATCTGCAAACAAGAGGGCCGCCCACCAGCTGGCGGCCTGGCCTGGATCCCCGGTCGGCTCCATGGGCGCTTTCTGAGGAGCACTCAGCATTCCATAAACAGAGGCCTCCCAGCCCCACGGCAGGCTGCAGCCGCAGCCACTCCCGTCTAGACCCCAGGTCCCCAGGGAGCAGGGCTGGCCAGTCTGCTAGACGACGCCAGGCTGCCCTGGCGCTTTCAGACTCCTCTCGATGCCTAGGGAAGGCCTGCCCATCACTGCCCCCCCAGAATGACCTACAGCGCCTGCTCCGGCTTGGTCCGGCTCGAGCTCCTCTCACCTCCCCAGTCAGTAACTGTCCGCAGCCGTGAGCGCAGGGTCGCCTACAGCCACGCTGAAGCGCACCAGGGCAGTGGCTCCTATTCAGGGCACGGGACCTGGGGGGCTCCTGGAATGCTTCCTAGGAGCCCAAGCAAAGCAGGATCTGGGGGGAGGTTTGTTTTGTTTTGTTTTTTAATTGATTTTAGAGAGAGAGGCAGAGAGAGGGAGATTAAACATTAATGTGAGATTCATTTGTGGAATATAATGAACAACATAAACCGATGAACAAAAATAGATACAGAGACATAGAAGCATCGAATAGACCATCAAACTTCAGAGGGAGACAGGCAGGGGAGGGGTAAGAGATCAGCCAAAGGACTTGTATGCACGCATGTGAGCATAACCAATGAAAACAGACAGAAGTGGGGTGAGGGCCTGTGCTGGGGGGCGGGAGCGAGCAGGGAGAGGTCAATGGGGGGAAAGGAGGCATATGTAATACTCTCAACAATAAAGAATTTATCAATGTGAGAGAGAAACATCATTGGTTGCTCCTGTGCACACCCCGACCGGGAGTCAAGCCCGAACCCTGGGTACGTGCCCTTTCAGTGCACAGGACAACGCTCCAACCCACTGAGCCGCACAGGCCAGGGCTGGGGCAAGGCTTTAAAGGCAACTAAATGCGATTCCAGGAAGAGGCTCAAGACTTGATGTTTGCCCCGGGCACACACATTGTGAAACATTTTGGTTACTAGTAGTAATACTTTACTGCACGCCTAGATGCGGGCTAAGTAATGTCCAAGAATCGTCTGTTTCCCACCAAAATGCACTGCTCGTCAGTAATAAATCTGCTCACTTATTACTCCTGTAAGACACACACTGCACACAGAGTGGCTCCCGCGGGACAAGGGGCCAGGCTTGAGAGAGTCTGGGATGGTCAGCACGTTCCCCACATGACCTTGTCCAGGGCAAAGGCGAGTCCTCTTAAGGTTTATGGAACACCAGTAACGACGCTACCCAGGTCAGCCTACAGGTGTCGGACTCCCTCACTGCCACGCTGGCAGGACCCCCTTCCTGGTCGACAACGACCCGTCTAGGCCACACACAACTAGGAAGGCGCACCACAAGGAGTGGACTCAGAGCTCTCTGGTTAAACACCGACAAACCTGCATCCTTCCCCAAAGCTCACACGCCTCCCGCTGGCAGCTCCACGCAACTCCCAGGCCGCCCTCGCTCCCGAGACAGCCCCACGGTGGGGCCACTGTCAGTGTCCGGAGCGGCCACAGGGCACTGCTCTGAACGACAAACCACTCTTCCAGCTCACCCACACCAAGTCCAAGGCCCGCACCCCCAGCTCCTCCTCGCTCACGTTAGACAAGGTCAACGAACTACCAGCAGGAGAAACCGCTTGGGGGATGGTCAGAGCTGATCTACCGAGGCCCGGAGCTCTGAGGTGCAGCCCCCGCCGTCCTCCCTGGTGGGACCGGGCAGGAGGGGGGTTTCTGCTCTTTGCTTTAATGGAAGGGGCCTGGGAGGGGGAGGGGCCGTCACCCAGCAGGCAGGCCCGTTTACAAGGGCCGTCTCAATGTCTTCTGTTTACCTGCTGCTGCTGCTGCTGCTGCTGGCGCTGGAACCTGGGAGGAAGTGACTTCTGGTACTTGCTGAACTCCTGCGCAGGGGACCCAGCCTCCCCGGGCCCCTCCTCACTGCTGCCGCTCTGAGCCACGGCCGCGGGAGCTGTGGGGGGCTCTTCGGAGAATGCGCCGGGGGCTTCCTGAGCAGAGAACTCGGGGGAGCCTGGAGAACAAACAGCCAGAGAACAGGCTGGAGTGGCCGAGCTTACCAAACGTCTAACAGAAAGTCAGAGCCGGAAGAGTCACAGCCTTGAACCCTGGCACTGGCACGAGCTCGTGGTCCCACACCATCCCCACTTTAGGGGAGACGAAGGGCCCGAGGTCAGGTGCCTGCCCGAGGCCACAGCGTTAGCAGTGGAGCGGGATTCGGGTCCAGAGGAGAGAGGGTTCATTAAACAGGACCCTGGAAGTCACACAGCCACACGCTCCATGGCAGCCGCACCCACCGTCCCACCCGCTGACTCACGACGTCCCAAGGCTGGGTGCCGGGTGGGCAGCCGGGTCCTTCAGCTGCAGAACGAGGACAGCAGGACAGCAGCTGCGCCTCCCGCCGGGCTTGTGGCCATCAGAGATAACCCAGGTAATGTGCTTAAACAGCGCCCCACAGCAGGAGGTGCTCCCCACAACTGCCCACCAGCATTCTCTCTGAAATCCCCTTCTTTCTAGCTCCCACCCCAGCTTTGCTCTTTTATCCAGCTTTTCTCAAGTACAATTGACACTTGCTTTCTTAATTCGACTGCAGAGGCTCAGGCAGGGGAGGAACCCGCGGAGGCAGGCGGTGCAGCGCAGCGCGTCCCGAGCCACCGCACCCGCAGGCCCACGCCGGGACCCGGATCATCGCACCACGCTCACACCCAAGCCACCTCCTCCCGGGCGCTCAGCCCCGGGAAGCCACCTCCGCGAGACCGAGGCTGGCACGGCTTCACAGGACTTCGGGAGACGGACAGGGCGGGGGTCAGTTCCCCGAGTTCCTGGGCCAGGGAGGGCGCTGGGCGCTACCAGACCGGCAGGAAGACCCCCATCCGAGGGGCTTTCAGGGACTGAAACTCACATCAGGCCCTTGTCTCCTAAAAAGAGCTGGTTTTCGTTGATTTTTAAAAATCACAAAGAACATAGCTGATCGGATTCTTTAAACCCGCTCCGACACAGAGCGCTGTTCGACGTCTCTGACCAGCCGTGCAGCCCAGGCTTTGCAGCACTGATTCTGAAAACCGCGTGTGCACACAGGCGGGCTTCCTTCCCGTCCAGGAGAAGGACCCTGTGCGTTTAGTAAGATGCTCAGCTCGCACCTTTGGCTGAGCAGGGGCGGTGATGACCGTGACCGTGACGACACAATGGGCACCGTTACCACAAGTGCACGCGTGCTTTCTGTGCCCAGAAGCTGTGCCAAGTGCTCTGCACGCATCACCCCGGGTGGCCCCTCCGCACGGAGCATGGAGGGATCCTGTTCCCATCCCACTTCGCAGATGCGGGACAAGCTCCCGCCGGGTGCGGTGCGGAGCCAGTCAGCGTGGACACAGGGTGTGAACCCAGCCTCTGACCCCGGCTGGGCTCTTACCGACGGCGCTTCCCAGCATCCTCTGGCTGTAGCCACAGGTGGTACCAGGAAGCCAGGGAGACGCAAACCGAAACGAGGAGCGCAGCGCCCAGGGTTTGCGGTTTGTGGGACCAAAGCCCCGCTCACCTTTGCGGACGGCAGGGCCGTTCTCCTGCGGCGGCGCCTTCTCGGGGCCCGGGGACCGGGGCGCCTCCTTCTCGGCCGGCCGCGGCGCCTCGCTGGCCCTCTGGGCCTGCCTGCACTTCTGGTCCAGCTGCTTGAGCTTGGCGGCACAGGCGGCCAGCCGCTCCTCCCGGGCCCGGCGCTCCTCCTCCTCCCGGCGCCTCCGGGCGCGCTCCACGGCCTCGGACATCTCCGACTGGATGAACTTCTGCCGCGGGGGCGGCTTGTCCTCCTTGTCCTCGGCAGACTGCTGCCGGAACACGCTGCCCACGGGGGGCTTCTGCCAAGAGGAGAGGGTCTGATGGAACCGAGACGGGGCCGCTCCCGCCGCGGCCAGCCCTCCTTCCAAGGCCCTCGAGCACCTTGCAGCCGCGGCCCGGCGCTAGGCGGCCCTCGGTTCTAACCCTGCTCTGCCCCTTCGCTGTATCTGGAATGCCGTCTGGGCAAAGGCAGACCGTCTGCAGCCGGCTCATCTGCAAACGGGTGACACAGGCAGCCTGGGGAGCGTGGACGCCCTGGAATGTGGCCGACGCCAAGCAACGGGACCCGGACCCGCCTGCTGCCAGGGGCACGAGATCAGGGCTCCGAGGCTCATCGACCGGAGTGTGGAGCACCTTTCACCATCTCTCCGTCACAAAACTGCTCTACGTCCCCCTGAAAACGCGTCAACCTCGGGCATAAAGAGCCACAAGAAACTGAATTCATGGTCAGATACACGGTTTCAAGGCGATTCTTTACATAAAGACAAAAAGGCACCTCTGGAAACACCTCCTGCGATGCTCCCTCCCCCCGAATCTCTCGCTGGCTGCCAGTTACCGGACAACAACCAGAGGCCAAAGGCGCAGCGTGGAGCACGCGCACGGGGAGTTCTGACTGGCGTGCGGGGAGGGAAGCTGCGTGCAGGGTGAACGGCAGCACCAATGACCCAGCCACGCGATTCCAACAGGGCCGTGCGGGAGGCCCAGCTTCCACCCTGACCCGAGTGGCTCCGTTAGTGGAGCATCATCCCAGGTACCAAAAGGCGGCCCGGGTCCATGAGCTCGATCCCCAGCAGAGGGACGTGCAGGAGGCAGCCAATCCAAGTTTCCCTCTCACATCGATGTTTCTCTCTCCCCTCTCCCTTTGCTTTCTCTCTAAAAGCCAATTAAAAAATCTTTTTTAAAAATGAGAAAAGCAGAGTATAATGCAGTGAAATAAATAAATAAGCTCACTCCAAGTTGGCACCTGGTAGCTGCAATGGGGAGAGTCGGTGTCACTGTTGCGATTCCAGCCAAAAAAGGAAACCTGGCACCTGATCCCAGGGAAGGACCAGACCACCCCAATCTGAGTGCATCTCACAGAGCCATGAGGTTAAGGGAAGGCCGTGCCAGACTGAGGGGACGAGCGACAGGACCGCCAAGGCAGGAGGTGGCGCCGAGCTGGGGTCTGCGCACGAAGGACGCTAACAGCCCACCGGCAGCGCGAGGGCAGGGGCTGCGGCTGCCGTCCTGGCAGGGGCACCGTCGGTACCAGCTCACACCACCGCGCCTGTCCGACATGCTCGCCAGGCCGGCACCGTCCCCTCCCTGGCTCAGAGAAAGTTTTCTTTGTATGTACTTCCACCTTTCCTGTAAGTTCGTGCCTGTTTCAAAGACGTTTCTTTAATTAAAAAAGAAAGAGTGAGCCAAAACCGGTTTGGCTCAGTGGATAGAGCGTCGGCCTGCGGACTCAAGGGTCCCAGGTTCGATTCCGGTCAAGGGCACGTACCTTGGTTGCGGGCACATCCCCAGTGGGAGGTGTGCAGGAGGCAGCTGATCGATGTTTCTCTCTCATCGATGTTTCTAACTCTCTATCCCTCTCTCTTCCTCTCTGTAAAAAATCAATAAAATATATTTTTTTAAAAAAAGAGTGATATCCTCCTAGGACTTTCAGAAACCCAACCACTCAGCTCAGCAAAGTACAAATGCAGAGGCATCCGACAGATGACCACTGGTCTTCTTCTTGGACCTCATGTCAAATGAATGTGGAGGGGGGGAGGGGGGGAGGGGGGGGGGAAGGGGGGAGAGTTCCCCACTAATCACAGGCACAGATCCCTCCGGTGCCCATGGTACCTGGTAGTCAGGGCCCGAGGCCCAGCTGTGAAGCTTCCTGGAAGGTGGCTGAGGTTCTGGCACCTTCCGGACGACACGAGCCATGCCCGCTGTTTCGCCCCAGTCCTTTCCTTCCTCTTGGGCACGCTTGGCCTCAGCGCTGTCTGCAGAGCTCATTGACAGCCCCCGCTGCCTCCTCGGGTCCCAGCTGTTCCTAGGACAAGCGCAAGCTGTTAGTTTCCCGTCAGCAACATGGTCTGGCCTTACCAGCCAGAGGGCCTCAGTCAGCTGTCTACACACCCATTTCCTTCATCGGAGCAGCCCCAACTCCCCACCCGCTATGGCGACAAGACATCCCAGAACACCAAAATTCAGCACCAACATTTACCAAGTCACTCTCTCACACAAAGCTCCAAGCTCCAGCGAGGCTGTTCCACACCCATTACTTTACCTTATCGGGGAAAGGGGGGCTCATTCTCCCCCTTTTAAAGAGTTGAAAAAAGATTCTCAGAGAGGTTGGGCAGCTGCTCGCCCAGGAGCTAACGGATTTGAAGCCGCACCCAGAAGAAGGAGCTTCTTTACTGCAGCCCCTGCCCTGTGCTCTGCATTGAAGGCGCTCAGACTGCTCCTCAGCACAAGCGGCCCGCTGCAGGGCCGCCGCGAAGAGCAGGAGGAGAAAGGAGAGCCCCCGGTGCGGACGGGCCAGGCGAGCCCCGCAGGCTGCGGGAGCGGGAAGAGGAGTGGGGAAGGGAGCTGTGCGCGCTCACCTTCGTGCTCAGGGCAGAGCTAGACACAGGCACGGGCAAAGCGTGAGGACACGCCTGGGCCTCCTGTGTGGGAAACCAGTGCCCGGTCACCTAGCAGGAGTCCAGAGAACAGCAGGGCTCAGGTCTGGCTACTCTCTGTGTGCATGTGTCGGTGCACATGTGTACGTGAGCGGGGGAAGGTGAGGCAGGTAAGGGAGGTTAGGAGATCACAGCCGGGCAACAACTGCTGGCGACTGCTGACGTCACGGTGAGAGGCAGGGAGAGAGACCACAGCAAGGTTTCTGATGCACCAGAAAAGCCGTGTCTTCAGAAGACAACTGGGCACAGTGTGAGGGAACGCAAACATGAGAGGAGGGCGCTGGCTGACCTCTGCATGGTCCAGGAGAGAAAGGAGGCCAGTCCCGTGGCCCCGACACAACGAGCAGGAAGGGATGCAGTCAGGGAAGGTTCAGGAATCATTATGGAGGGAAACGAAGATGTCGGAGGGACTCTGAGCTCCTTGTAGGAGTCTCTGGGGGTTGGGCATCACCAGCCAGCTCAGAGAATATCAAAAAAAGAGCAGGTTTCGCCCGGCCAGCGCAGCTCAGAGGTCGAGCATCGACCTGTGAACCAGGAGGTCACGGTTCGATTCCCTGTCAGGGCACATGCCCGGGTGATGGGCTCAATCCCCAGGGTGGGGTGTGCAGGAGGCAGTTGATCACTGATTCTCTCTCATCACTGATGTTTCTATTTCTTTCTCCCTCTCTCTTCCTCTTGAAGTCAATAAAAATATATTTTTTAAAAAGAGCAGGTTTAGGGAGGAGATGCCCTCAATCTGAAGTGTCCTTGGTCACAGCCAGTAGCAAAGCTGGTTCCATGTCTAACTCCTTCCGTTGAATATTCAATTAACATCAACTGAAAGAGGCAAGAACAGTGTCCTACTGCCCCAATCAATCTGCCAAGTTTTATGTCTTTGCCTTTGACTTAAATTCTTGGTCACATTTCCTTCTAAGCTCAGTGTTCCAAGAACTGATCCACAGAGAATCCCCAAGCACATCGAGCGGCGTGAAAATAAGGAACAGAGCCTCAGTTAGTTAACTGTGTGCCATCCGAGCGGCAGAGCGTGTTACCAGCTTCCTCCAGAAGAGGGCGCTGACTCCAGGAGCTTAGAAGTGAAAGGAAACAACAGACTTGCAGAACCATACACACATTCAATCAGTGACAATAAAACAAAGGGGAACATTAAAGCATTAGAACCGAAACAATATTTAAAAATCCCATTTTTGAGGAAAGCATAGTAAGTCCCATAGGTGATGTATAAAGAAAACAGGAAATGCCACATGAAGGGAAAAAATCCCACGTGCTGGTACAAAAAAAAAAAGAAAAGACAAATTAAAGCAACCAAAGGCGCTATTTTACAAGTACTAGTCAATAGTGTGGTGAAGGCCTGGAGTGGGCGGGGACTGGGTGGAGGGAGGTAGTGGGGGAAAATAAGGGACATCTGTAATAGTGTCAACAATACAAAATAAACTTTAAAATGTGATGATTATTTCTGGATTTAGGATTAAAGAATTTCTGCCTTATTTTTAATTAAACATTTTTTGTATTTTACAAAACATGTTATTCATATGGCTTTTAAACATATGTAAAGTGCAAAAATAAATAAATAAACAAAGGTACTAGCCAAGCCCGGCCAGCATGGCTCAGTGGTTGAACATCAACCTATGAACCAGAAGGTCACGGTTCAATTCACAGGTTGTGGGCTCCATCTCCAGTGGAGGGCGTGCAGGAGGCAGCTGATCGATGATTCTCTCTCATCATTGATGTTTCTACCTTTCTCTCCCTCTCCCATACTCTCTGAAATCAATAAAAATGTCTATAATAATAAAAGCGTAATATGCTGATTAGACCGGACAGCCAAACGACCTTCCAGACAAAGCCAGGGCTGCGAGGGCCAAGCCCCTTGCACGAATTTCGTGCATCGGGCCTCTAGTGTTAAAAAAAAAAAAAAAGTACTAGCCAATACTACTGATATTATGATAAAAACAAGAGGTGCTAGAGTACAATGAAGTATTTTCCAAAAGGCATTGTGAGTAAAATCTGTCTAATAAAATGATCCAGAAAAAGAGAGAAAAGATTAAATTGGTCTAAGAAGTTTAGGAAGCCTGACCTACCCTGCGTAAGCTTCTCCCACCTCCCCGAAGATTCCTAGCATGCTTTTGTACGCACACCCCAGAGTGCAGGCCACCCTGGAGGAAAGGGGAAAGTTGAACCCAGGCGGTTTCCCAAACTCGCTGGGCCACAGAGGCTTCTGGGACATGACATCCATCACTCGGCAGAACACAGTCTGCACCCCCTCAGGGAAGCACCGGAGCGGTGGTACAATCACTAGGACCAGCCTGCCACGCCCGGATGCAAATCCTGGCTCAATTCTCGAACGCAACGGCTTTCCCCAAGTGTAGCCCTCTCATCTGCAAAATGAAACAGCACCTGCCCCGGGAGGCTGCTGGAAACCAGGAAGTGCACTGGGCACGGGACCAGCACACGGCAGTGCCGCTAAGCATAAGGCTGCCCGGGGGCGTGCCCCAGCAGGAGTGGGGAGCCTTACCACTGTGGCCTGCCGTCCTTCACCACGTCCTCCTCCTCCTCATCGTCACTGAACTTCAACTTCTCAGAATAGTCCACTTCCTCATGGAGGCCTGCAACAGGACGTGGGCCAGGAAGAACGAGGAGAGATGAGAATTTCAACTGCCAAGAGTGCCACTTCAGTCCGGAATCATGCCAACCCAGCGGAGGAGGAAGGCGAACCACGCGGCTGCCACCACCATAACAAACTGCAGCTAAATGGAAGGAGCTCTGGCTTCTGGTAACAGGAAGGCAGCCTGGTCAGACTAACCCTCCCTCCAGACAACAGCTCCTAAATCTGGGCAATCTATAATAATAAAAGGGTCATATGCTAATCAGACCGGACATCCTTCTGGAAGAAGCCACGGCTGCAAGGGAAGCCCAGGTCCCGGGTGCCAGAGGGAAGCCAGTGCTGGCAGCCCGGGGAAGGAAGGCCTACTCTTTTTAAAAAAAAATATATTTTATTGATTTTTTACAGAGAGGAAGGAAGAGGGATAGAGAGCTAGAAACATCAATGATAGAGAAACATTGATCAGCTGCCTCCTGCACACCTCCCACTGGGGATGTGCCCGCAACCAAGGTACATGCCCTTGACCGGAATCGAACCCGGGACCCTTCAGTCCACAGGCCGACGCTCTATCCACTGAGCCAAACCAGTCAGGGCAGGAAGGCCTACCCTTGCATGAATTCGTGCATCGGGCCTCTAGTGTCTGTGTGTGTGTGTGTGTGTATACACACACACACTAATATATACTAGTATATATATATATATTAATATATATATATACACATATATATATCTTAGGATTCTTACATTTTTTAAATCTTTTATTGATGTTTAGAGAAAGCGGAAGGGAGAGGAATAAATAGAGAGAAACATCTTTGGTGTGGTAGTCTAGTTTTCCTAGTAACTTTGTTAATGTGCTGTGAAAGACTGAAAATTTGATTATGTCATATATATGATATTAATTGTGAATTAGTGGGGCTTTGATGTAACAGTGTATCAACATTTAAAGATACTGGTACTTGACACTCTATTAAACAAAATTAACCTCCAAATTTTAAGCTGTCAAGTCACTGGAATAACTGTTTAGAAAAAAAAATCACAACTACATGACTTTACATTTTGGGTACGTATGTTAAGAATTATGTACAGCCCAGCCGGCGTGGCTCAGGGGTTGAGCGTCGACCTATGAACCAGCAGGTCCCGCTTCAATTCCCGTCAGGACACATGCTTGGGTTGCAGGCTCGATCCCCAGTGTCAGGAGTGCAGGAGGCAGCCCATCAATGATTCTCTCTCATCATTGATGTTTCTATTTCTCCCTCTATTCCTCTCTCTCTTCCTCTCTGAAATCAATAAAAATATATTTAAAAAAAGAATTACATACAAATTGAAATATCTGTGTACTTATCAAAACAAACAATAAAATCAGTTATGAAATAAAATAAATGAGTAAATAAATGCAATCCACAAGATTATCACAATAATGGAGAAAAATCATATGATCACAAGGACAGAAAAAGCATTCAACAAAATTCAATACATACCCACCCATTCATGCTTTAAAAAACAAAACAGCAGACTAGAAGAGAACAACCTCAATCTGGTCAAGAATATCTCCGAAAAGCTATAGCTAACATCCTATTTAATGGTGAAACACTAAACATTTATCCCTACGATCAAAAACAAAGAACTTGAATACAACATTGAGCTGGAAGTACCACGGTGCAAAAAAAAAAAAAAGGCATAAAGTCTGAAAAGGAAGACAAAGCTGCCCCTATTTATAGGCAACATGACGGTTATGTAGAAACGCTAAGAAATCAACGAAAACTAGTGAGTGCATTCAGCAAAGTGTCTGGTATAAGATACACAAAATCAACTTGTATTTCTACAGAATAACATCGAACACTTGAAACAATATTTAAAAAAAAGGAAACAATGCCATTTGTAATAGTATCAAAGACCATCACATACTCAGGAATAAACTTAATGATACCTAGTCAAGACCTTGACCCTAAAAACTATAGACCACTGCTGGGGAAAGGAAAGACCTAACAGATTCACTGGTTCCTGGATAGAAGATTTAAAATTAAGACATCATTTATCCAGAAATAAATTCAATAAAATCCTGACCAAAATGTTTGCAAGCTTTTTGTAAATATTGCTAGGCTGGTTCTAAATTTACATGGGAATGGAAAGAACTTAGAACAGTGAAACAATCAAAAACGCAAAAGGAGCCCTTGCCGGGTGGCTCAGTTAAGATCATTGTTGGAGCACCAAAGGGCTGCGGCTTCAGTCAAGGCAGGCCTGGGAGGCAACCAACCGATGTTTCTCCCTCAAAATCAGTCAGAACCTGCTCTCAGGTGAGGATGAAAAAGCAAAACAATACCTGAATTTTTTTAAATGTTGTCGGTTTATTTTGTTCATCAGACTTACACTACCTGAAGTTAAGACTTAAACTACAATGATCCAGTGTGGCACTGGCATGAGGATGGATAAATGGATCCATGGACCAAACAGGTCCAGAAACAGACCCACACTTACCAGGTCAGTTGACTTGTGGCAAAGGTGCCCAAGCAACTCAATAGGGGAAGGGAAGTCTCACCAACCCACAGTGGGGAGCAATGGATAGCCTTCTGGTAAAACGAAACTTCAACTCCTATCTTACACCCTACAAATCACCCAATGCAACGTGATCTACGGTAAGAGTTAACACTATAAAATATACAGCAATATCTTTACCACCAGGGGAGACAAAAGGTTTTTTTAGATAATGATACAAAAGTAATAACCATAAAAGACACAAATTTATAAACTTTATCAAAACTAAAAACTTCTGTTCATCTAAACAGTGCTAAAAAGATGAACAGATGCCCTGACCGATGTGGCTCAGCTGGTTAGAGCATTGTAGGTGCACCAAAGAGCAGCAAGTCCTGTTCCTGGTCAGGGCGCATTACCCAGGTTTCGAGTTCAATCCCCGGTCAGGGCGTGCATGGGAGGCACCGATCAATGTTTCTCTCTCTAACTCTCACTCTCCCTTCCTCTCTCAATGAAAAAAACATACCCTCAGGTGAGGATTAAAAAAAAGAATAGACAAGGCAAACTATGGGAAAACATATTTGTGAAATGTAAGCTGCAAAGGACTTGTATCAGACCACTCAACAAGGAAAGGAAAAGATACACCTCTCAGTAGCACATGAAAACGTGTTCACTGGCATTAGTCATCGCAAATGCAAATGAAAAGCAGAGATGCCACTACACAGCCACCAGAATGGCAAAAGCACCAAGACTGACAGGAAGGTGTGGTCGCTGCTGGGCATGTGCAATGCTCGGCTGCGTGGAGGTCTGTGGTTCTTGTGCAACTCATCACACACCTACCCTTTGACCCAACACTTGCACTCCCTGCTGGGCCCTCAAGAGACATGAAAATATCATACTCGATGGAGCTTTAAAGTGGATCAGTAAGTTAAAGTATATTGATACAATAAGATATGCCCCAGTAATTAAAAGCAACAATTGACATTATGTAACATTGATGAATCTCAAAAACGTGACACAGAGGAAAAGCTGTGTGACTCCCCTTGCCTGTAATCATACAGGGCAAAGCTACTCCAGGTTCGACGCCAGGAGAGCGCAGGCCCTGGGCCAGCGGGGGAGGCAGGCCGGCGGGAGGGGACAGGGGAGGAGGAAAAGGTTCCCAGGTGTATCCCTTTGTCAAAAGTGTACAATTAAGATGTGTGTCTTTCAATGTAATTAAAATTTACTCAAAAACAAACAGGATTGTAAAGGCATGTAATCAGGCTGGGGTGGAGAGAGGGTGAAAGGAAAGAAACAAGAAAGGCAGAATGGTGGTACCTGCCGAAGCTGGTGAGGGGAGCTGGGGGGGCATTACACAATTTTGCTTGGTTTAACTTTTCCATTATATAAAAAAAGTCTACAAAAAGGTAACAGCGAAATCTACCACAGCTCTCAGATCGAGACCGAAGACCAAACGAAGACACGGATGGGCCAGGAAGCCCCGCTGTGTGAGAGCCAGCCGGGCCCACTGCGGGCACGGAAGCTGCTCCCGCCCCGCGTGCTCAGTCCCCGCGCCCAGGAAAACCACGCGCGGGGCGTTCACCCTGGATGGACGTCAGCCCGCCTCTAACCCCCCGGGGGAAGCGCACTCAGAAACAACCCACCTGCCCAGCCGTCGTCGGCATCGGTGTCCAGGTCATCCAGGCCCTTGAGGTTCTCCGCGTTGATGATGGTGGGCCGCGGCGCCCGCTCCACCAGCTGCCTGAGCGGGCGGGGCGGGCGGGGCATCCCCAGCCGGCTGTCTTTTCTGATGAGAGAGGATTAAAGACACTGGACTTATGTCAACTACACATATGGAAGCAGAACCAAATACTTCTGAAAGCTAAGCCCTGAATCGCCAAGGCCCGTGTGTGCGTTTAATGTGTAAGCCACCCCTTTGGACAGAAACACACGGGAGCGGAGGCCCCGCCCGGAGCCCGCCTCGGGCTGCAGCTGCCCGCTCAGCGCTAACGCCAGGGCAGCGGCCTCGGCCCTGCCAAAGCTTGGACTGTGCCAGGCACTCGAGTCATAACCCATCTCGCCCGGCCGTCCCGTCCCGCACACCGTCCCGCACACCCTGGGCTCCGAGCTGCTCTCAGGCACTGTGTCTTCAGGAGACAGAGCACTGCCACTCGTCAGCCCGCCTTCCTGTCCAAGCCCACCACGTGGGTGAGCTCTCCCCGCGCCGGCCGCATCGCCCTCCGCCTTACCCGTCCTGGTCATTCATCTGGAACTGTCGGAAAGGAACTCGGGGTTCCAGGCGGAGCTGCGGAGGGGGGAAGGATGCTCGTTCCGCTGTACCCGGGTTCTCGGATGACTGTGGCGAACACATCTGAAACAGAACATCAATGAACGGGGTTTCTGGCAATGACCCGAATTCTCCGTTCCACTTGCATTAGAATTTGTTTTGGAAAATGAAAAATGGGAAAAAGAAACAGGAACTCTTGGGGTTTCCCATTTAACATGCCACCGTCTCCCCATTTCCTTCCTGCTGCTGGGACACCTGGGCCTGTGTCTTGGGGGAACCTGCCTCTCCCTTTCCTAAAGAGCGAGGCTGAGACACGCACACAGCAGGGAAAGCAGCCGAGGCCCTCGGGACCGGGAAGGAGAGAGAGGGTAACCTTAATGGAAACCTCCCAGGCAGGGCACGGGGCAAAGCGTGAGGTCGGGGGGAGCACCGAAGGTGACCCCCACCCCCGTGAGGCAGTTCTACTGGGCATGGACGCGCTGGCTGTGGGGAAACGCGCCCTCTGAAGACTTACAAAAGCAGGAAGCATGTCGTGGTATGTAGGTGGGTGGTATGCATTCCCCATGAACTGTGAAGCCCCTTTGCGAACAGGCTGAGCCGGGCGGAGGGAGGGGTCCTTAGAATCGCTGGTACATGCCGAGGAGGGGGCTCCGTCTCCCGCACTCGAGTTCCTGCTGCCCAGCTCAGTGGGGGCGGCGCTCAGAGACGTGGCAGAAATTATGTTTCGCCCACCGCCCTCCCTCCAGCTTGTCACATCTGGAAATGGAAAGGGGGCAAAAGGGGAGAGGAAAGAGGAAGGGGGAGGAGGGACGGTATGAGGTTCTGAAGGTCAAGGGACCCCCTCATTCATTGTCAAAAGCGGACAATTAAGATGTGTGCCTTTCAATGTAATTAAAATTTACTCAAAAACAAACAAAAAGGACTATAAAGGTATGTAATCAGGCTGGGGGTGGAGAGTGGGCCTCATTCACCAAAAAAGCCCCCCAAAAAACAAAGAGTGAAGAGTAGAGTCCTGGTCACGGGTGTCAGGGGAGGTGGGGCAGACAACACGGGCCAAGGCGCGTGAACGTGCTGAGGGAGCCTGACGGGGAGACAGGCAAGTGTGCGCGTCTTCCCCGACGGCCAGGAGCCGCCCCCTCGGCGCTGGCCGCAGCGGCACCAGGCAGCCCCGTGGAAACAGCCGCGGCTCCTTCCACAGACGCCCCCAGCCCCGGACTTGCCATTAAACCAGAGTGAGTTCTGACGTGTTTCACACTTTGTTTAGCGGTGGCCCCTCTCATCAAGGAGATCGCCCCAGTTCATAAGACGAAGCAGAGCAGCTCTTGCCCGGGGGGGGGGGGGGGGGGGGAAGGGTGGTGTGTGTGGACCAGACCCTCTGGCTGGAAGGGTGTGGACCTGCCACAGGCCTTGGCCCCGCCTGCCCTGCCCCAGCCGGGGCCTCCTGCAGGGCCCAGGTGGCCTGCCGACCGAGCTATCTTTCCCCATGAGGCTGCCAACTGCCGAGGGCAGCGGCGTCCGGTGGAATGTCAGGCCCAGGAGCCACTGCCGGAGCCAAGTGCCTGCTGGCTTCAGTTAACTTGGGGGACGGGTTGGAACCCGGAAGGCCCCTGAGTGTGGGAGCCTGAGAAAGACCAAGGGCGGAGCCACCACACGGGGTTCAGCTCTAGCCCTCCAAGCCCCGCGTGTGGGCTCGGGCACGCCCTGTCTGGGCACCCCCCTGGCCATCTGCTTCTTCCTCTTCTCAAGAGGAGATGGAACCCATCCCAGAAGCTCCTCCGCGCTCTACCTGTTTATAGTCCTACAAAGCACCTCATCCTAACTAGACCAAGGACTCTCCCGCTCCTGGCCTAAGGAACCGGAGGACGTCTTCGGAGTAGACCAGTGGTCAGCAAACTCATTAGCCAACAGAGCCAAACATCAACAGTACAACGATTGAAATTTCTTTTGAGAGCCAAATTTTTTAAACTTAAACTTCTTCTAACACCACTTCTTCAAAATAGACTTGCCCAGGCCGTGGTATTTTGTGGAAGAGCCACACTCAAGGGGCCAAAGAGCCGCGTGTGGCTCGAGAGCTGCAGTTTGCCGACCACGGGAGTCGACGAAGCAACTCGGCGCGCAGGCCACTGGAAGGCGGTGCGCTGAAGGAGCTGCACTGTGATCATTTCCTTCACGGAACCTCAGCTCTTGGGGGTTCATCACGACAAGCAAACACAAGTCCCGCGTACTTCAAGACCTGACCAAGCATCCCCCCAACCCCCCCGCCCCCAAAAAACAAGAGCCATTTCAGAATCTCTGGTTAGAACTGGTAGATCTCATTCCTAAATAACACCTTAAGCCACCCACAGCCTCTAAAACAGGCGTCCTCAAACTACGGCCCGCGGGCCACGTGCGGGTGTTCTTGCCGTTTTGTTTTTTTACTTCAAAATAAGATATGTGCAGTGTGCAGAGGAATTTGCTCATAGTTTTTTTTTAAACTATAGTCCGGCCCTCCCACGGTCTGAGGGACAGTGAACTGGCCCCTGTTTAAAAAGTTTGAGGACCCCTGCTCTAAAAACATCCCCAGCAAGTAGCACTCCACACACCTGCCCCTCCCTGACCAGACCCCAGAGGATGGGCCGTGGAGATTAGCGCTGAGCGGGCTACGTAAGGGCACATGTTAAAAACGGGGCTTTAAGTTGGCGGGGTGGGGAGGTTGGAAGTCACACCTTAAACACACTCCCCAAGTGACCCTGAGGGCACCCCACTAGGCTTGGGAAGCGCTAGTTTAGAAAGCCGCTCCTGAATCAGGGACCAAGGCAGTTGGCCCTTGGCCCGCCCATCCTTGCCATGACCACCGAGCAGAGCAGAACTTTCTAATGACAGCAGGAAGGCAGGCAGGCCTGGCCGCCCCAACAACGAGAAAGAAGGGGTGACCTCCCGACCAGCCTAGGGTTCAAGTCCAGGGGATGCAGAGGTCAGGCAAAGGTCAACAGCCACGCCTTCCAGGCAGGGAGCCTGGCCTCAGGAGCCAGGCTCTTGGAGGCCCCGCACCCTCCTGTCTGCGGGCAGGAAGGCAAGGGCGAGTCTGCGTCCCCACGTGCCCGCCCGGGCGGCGGCTCACTCACTCTGAGGGCGGAGGCTTGGTCCGGGCCCATACGACAGATCTAAGACGCCCTTTTCTTTGCCAGCCTTGTCCTGCCCTCCAGCTGCTTTCAGCGTCGGAAATTCCTCGGGAGAGAAGGATAAGAGTCGGCTTGAGCCCCTTAAACCTGAAAGAAAACCGGAAAGACTTATGGAGCCAGTGAGGTCAGCACCAAGGCTTCTCCGCCTCCGCAACTCCAAGCACGGACAGCCACGCCGGCCGGGGTGGGCTCCTCGGGAGTGCGTGGCGCCGCGCTGGCGTCAGTGCGGGCAGAGCGCACTAGGCTCCCCGAGGGCCCCAGATGCTAACCCCGACACGCCTCCAGAACCAGCGCTTTCTCCCTGGGGCCAAGGCCAGGCTCCAGAGCAGTGACTCTCAGGTGAGACACTCCACAAAGCTTTAGGCCAAGACAACCTAGACCCAACCAAATGGTCCCGAGAAGGTGCGCATCCGTCCTGCCCACCTCTTCCCACTTACCACCTTCGTGTCCTGCTGGCTTTCCATTCAGCTGTGCCCATGACTTTGGTCCACCTGGCACTGTGTTTGTGTTCTGAAAAAGGAAGCGAATTAGAGGAGAGCCGGCCCATCGGCCTGCTGTCCATTCCCCACGCAAGTGGGAAGGTGCTCACGGCCGCCCCCAGGTTCCACCACGATGCCCAAAGTCCACGGCCACGTGCCGAGTGGATCAGCACAGGAGCTCCGCCTTTTCCAACAGCCTTCAGCTGACGAGACCCCTTCCAAATGAAGGTAAAGCTACAGCACAGAGCTCGATGAGCAAAGCCTCATGTGACTGGGTTAGGTACCAAATTAACTAGGTGCCCCATGACCCCTCGCCAGCCCACCCCTCCCCACACACTCACGGCAGGGGCTGTCTCTTACCTTCAGCGCAGAGCTGACTGGGTCTAACAGCCATTTACTTACTGGGAGTTGCCCTGAATGCTTGCCATGGTGGCTGGAATGCCCCCGGGTCTTGCCCATAGGACACATAAGGGGACCATGCAGCTGGGGTGGACAGCCCCCCAGGAGGGGTGCGCCTCCAGAGCCAGCAGGAAGCAGAGGGCACCAGGACCAACCCACAGCCTCCCATTTGGTGTCTATAAGCAGCCAAAGGCACTGAACTGGATGAGGTACTACAGGGCCAATGAGGGGTTACTATTACTGCCAGTGAACGTCACCCCAAGAGAACCCACAGCCTCGGGTGAGGCTTTAGAAAGTGGGAGTCTCTTCTCAGCACCTCTGCATGGGAGAGGAGGCCAGGCAGCAGCTGAGAAGAGCCGAGCACCGGGCAGGGGCTGTGCTACCCCAGGCCGGGCTCCGAGACGGTCCCCTACACAATCTCTTTCAACAGGTGCCCCGGGCCCGCCCGCCTCTCCGGGGTGAGGTCCAGGCACGTGTATTTCCTTTCAACAAGCTCCAAAGGCAAGTGTGCTGTGCAGCCAGGGCTGAAAACGGGCTCCGCAATCTCGTTTAGTTTCAAATTCTGAGAAACACACGAATTCAACTCTACGTACTACTCGCAGACCCCAGTGGATTTAGGCCAATGAATATGGAGCTTCACACGAATATGATTTCTTTTTCTCTTTAATTTCATAAGTGCGGTTCGGTGTTGTCGGGTGGGGTTTCCTTCTGGCAAAGCTATAAACTTCCCCACAGACGGGGGTGACGTCTCAGACCTCCCAGTGCCAGGCAGCACAACAAGACTAGAGTTCGGTAGTTCCAGTTGTTTTCAAGTCTGGCGAGTGCTAGGGGTCTCGTCTAGATTTCTTTTGATCTAAAATACTCAACACTTCTCATCTGGGGTTCTAGCCACCAGCTAAGCATGAGCCCTGCGGTCTCTGGGACCCACAGTCTCCAATGGGCTCAGTGTACCGTGAGCTCTTGCTCAGCTGAGCCACGCCTTTCTCTTCGGGAAAACATTTTAATGCATCAACAATAAGCGACTATTGCAGCTGGGTATTTCCCAAGGAGGCTCTGAGACACAACGAGTCCCTAGAGACCTCGTTAAAAAGGTTTCTGAGGGCAAATCAATTTGGGGCCTGCTGTCCCCTCTCAGTCAGGGTGCACGTTACACGTTAAAGACGCTGAGAAGACGTCCCCTCTCAGTCAGGGTGCACGTTACACGTTAAAGACGCTGAGAAGACGTCCCCTCTCAGTCAGGGTGCACGTTACATGTTAAAGACGCTGAGAAGACGTCCCCTCTCAGTCAGGGTGCACGTTACATGTTAAAGACGCTGAGAAGACGTCCCCTCTCAGTCAGGGTGCACGTTAGCATGTTAAAGACGCTGAGAAGACGTCCCCTCTCAGTCAGGGTGCACGTTACATGTTAAAGACGCTGAGAAGACGTCCCCTCTCAGTCAGGGTGCACGTTACATGTTAAAGACGCTGAGAAGACGTCCCCTCTCAGTCAGGGTGCACGTTACATGTTAAAGACGCTGAGAAGACGTCCCCTCTCAGTCAGGGTGCACGTTACATGTTAAAGACGCTGAGAAGACGTCCTCTCTCAGTCAGGGTGCACGTTACACGTTAAAGACGCTGAGAAGACGTCCAGCAGTAAAGGAGCTTCTAACCGCTGTTTTCCGGACTCCCCTCTCCGTGGCCCACTGCTCACTGTCTGCGTACGGCACTGGCCTCCTTGGAGCACAGCTGGGGCCCGGCCTAGCCCGTATCAACCTGAGCGACTTCACCTCCACAGGAGTCAACAGACACACTAGGTGTCAGTATTCAGCTCTGTCTGGGGTCTGCTCCATCAGCTTGCCGTGGGTATAAGCAAGTCAAGCAGAGCCACCCGTCTCGGTGGCGGGCGTTCGGTGGCTCCGACATCTGGCATTGGGACGGGGTCTCCAGCACCTACCTCCTGACTGGTTGGCTGAGTCGGTTTCTGTAAATTGGAGACAGATTTCTGCAAACCCGGCTGCGGCTGCGACTCCGGCGGCTGAGAGGCCGTCGCACTGGAACTAGACAGAGGCAGGACACACGGTGAGGACCAGATGCGGCACAGGCCGCGCCGACAAGGTCCCTCTGCATTTCCAAAAGCCACAGCGGCTCATCAGCGGCTCACTGGGAGCAAGACCCCCTCTGGCCAACAGAAGGAGTGCCCTCCCCGGAGACGCTCATGCTGGCAAGGACTACCACGCCTGCCGCCCACTCACTGGCATCGACAGGGCAGAACAGGCCTCTGTCTGCAAACACTGAAAGCTCATGTGAACAATGAAGTCATGGAGGATCTGCCAATGGGGAAACTGAGTCACTGGAGGGAAGGGGCTCTGAGTCCCTTCCTCCTGACCAAGCGCTCACAGCTACTCAGGGGCTGACTGCTTTCAAACAGCAGATATAAAAGAATCTTTACCATCTCTTGGCTTGTAAAATACATACGCTCACAGCAAAACTAAATTTATAAATATATATAACAGAATCTCTCATGATCTCATCCTCCAGAGAGAAACTCTAAGCAGTTTTTTTCTCAACATAATATAGTATTTTTTAACACAAGCGGAATAATGCCACGCATACAATTCTGTAACTTGTTTTTTACTTAATTTAACATCTTTTCATGACAATACATAGGGACCTTCCTCTTTCTTTTAATGACACAGTACAACTGTGAACCATAATTTACCAATCTCCGTTTTTTTCTATTAAAGATACAACTGCAATGAACGTTTTTGTATAAATATCTTTGTACACCTTTGTATAATTCAGAAGTGTCAATTCTTAGAAATGGAATTGCTGGATCAAAAGATGTGGGTTTTTTTAATTTTTAAAATATATCTTTATTGATTTCAGAGAAGAAGGGAGAGGGAAAGAGGGATAGAAACATCAATGATGAGAGACAATCATTGATCAGCTGCCTCCTGCACGTCCCCCACTGGGGATCAAGCCCACAATCCAGGCATGTGCCCTTGACCGGAATCAAACCTGGGACCCTTCAGTCCGCAGACTGACGCTCTATCCTCTGAGCCAAACCAGCTAGAGATCAAAAGATGTTTTGAAGTTTAAAAGATATTGCCAAACTGCCCTCCAAAAAAAAGGTTGCATCAGTTTACACCCCATAGGTAATCTTTACTTTTTTAATCCTCACCGGGGGATATTTTTCCACTGATTCTTAGAGAGAGTGGAATGGGGGGGGGGGGGGAGGGAGAGAGAGAGAGAGAGAGAGAGAGAGAGAGAGAGAGAAATATCAATGTCAGAGACCCATTGATTGGTTGCCTCCCCCACTGGCCCTGACCTGGGAATTGAACCCAAGACCCTTCAGTCCGCAGGTCAGCACTCTAACCACTGACTCAAACTGGCCAGGGCCCCAGGCCATCTTTTGAGAAGGTAACAAGAAAGGTCCCTGAAGGAAGATTTCTGCTGACTCAGCAGCCTTCCAGTCTCTTCTACTCAAGCTTCTGCGGGCAAGATTCGAGGTCAGCCACCCACTCGCCAGCATCCACCACTGCCGGTGCTTCCTCTGTCAGCTCAAGTCCAGTCCCACACGAGACTAACTCCTCCAAGGTTCACTTCATCCGGTAACTCATCCCCACTCGTGACCGCTACACAACGAAGGCCGTCGAGCCTCTCACATGACCTTCTACCCAAAGCAGGAGCTTCCCGTGCGCCTAAACGTTCTCCCGCTAAGCACCTGCTCCCCCTCTCACCTCTCCATCCGCCCGAGGAGGGCAGGCCCGCAGCAGCAGAGACCGGGCCTGGTCCGCTGCCTTCCTCTCACTCAGCCCTCCTCCCGGCAGGCGTGCGGCACCGGCCTGAGAGCTGCAGCGCGCTCTGTGCCAGCGCCGCGTGCCAACAGGTACAGGCGGGAGCGGCGCTCCGCCCTCTCTAGAACTGTCCGCAGCACGGGCATTTCAAGGCCTGTGCTGAAATGTGTCATTCCCATCTTTCTAGAGCTCGTAGTGTCCCCCATGTGATTAGACGATGACAGTAACGGCTGGCACCTGCACGCACTGCCTCCGGGCCAGGCTCTGGGCTAAGGACCTGGCTGTGTTCTCTCATCTAATGCTGAGACTGCCCCGGAGCCGGGTCTTCTTACTTCACAGGACAGTGAAGCTCAGCAGCAAATGGGTCTCCAGGTGCCATAAAGCTAACGGCCGCTTGGCTGGGCATCCGGCACGCCCGTCTGTTCCTAAGTCACACTACACCATCAACCAGCATGATGCCCAAGCAAACTGTCAGAAAACGTTAAATAGCGTTGAGGACGCTACTGTGGTTACTGCTGCTTTAAGATCTGACTATTTGCTCACTCTCTACACCCCGCCTGGAGTAACCTCAGAGAAGTTTCACAGAAGCTTGTGTGGCCGTTTCCAGCGAGCGGGAAGGACGCCGCTCAGCAGCTGTTCCGGATCGCGAGCATCAGCAGCCGGACCATGAGATGCGGGGCAAGAGGTGCGCCAGCCGGGACTGGGGAGCGTTCATCCCCAACAGGCTAACCTCGGCCGGAGGTTTCTGCCCACCCCCCGGGTCCTCCCAGCACAAGTCCCAAGTCCTCTTCCCTGGACACCCCTATCCCGGGCCAGAGCCCAGTCAGGAGACAGCTGGGGGCTCAGGCGCCGGGGAAGGCCCGCTATGCGCCCCGCCACGCAGCAGCCCAACAGTGCAGCTTCCCTAACGCCTTCTGGCCAGACCTGGGGCACGAGGCTGCGGGTTCTCCCTCGGCCCGCAGCAGTCTCCTCTGCGGGAGGCCGGCTGCTGCCCCCCCCCCCCCCACAGGGACCCCAGACGGAGTGTGCAGGCGCCAGCTCTGCCCACAGAGGCTCGTCCAGGACCTGGCTCTGAGTCGCCGCATGCGCGCCTGCGGCTGATGGGCCTTTTCTAATGAGGCACCGGGCTGGGCACGGGACCAGGCGGCCCACGGAAACGCTGCTGCACTGGCTCCCAGAGGCAGGGGAACGGCAGGCGGGGAGCGAGGATCCAGGCAGCAGGTCAGCGCGGAAGACGCTGCCTTGGGACGCTCCCGCCCCCCGCGCCGCCCCGTGCAGGCGGGGCGGTGCCGGAGCCGCCTGCCCTCTGCTCTCACCTCTTTGGGTCTTGCTGGTCCTGCTTGTTTGCCCATCCCGTCCCGTCCTTGGGTACTATAACGATGTTGGGGTCGTTTCCTTTGTTTTCAGACTTCAAGCTTGGCAGGTTTGCGGGCGGTGGCATACGCCGGGCTGTGGCCACTTTCCCGAGACTCTGTAAGCCATGTCTAGGAATAACTGCGGGAAGACAGGATGGAAAAGATACCGCCCGGTCACGTTACAGAGGCACAGAGGCCAGACCATTCAGCTGCTTTCAAACCCCAAGTGACCATGACAAAGGCAACAGAACAAAGAAGAGGGGCGCCCCGCCAGGGAAACCAACAGCACTGCCTGGGGGTCCCTTTAGTCACTTGACAAGCCCTTCGCCAAGGCCTTGGAAGACCCGGAAGCTTCCATTTGCACGGCAGGCAGAAGGCTCAGGAGCTGATGACCTGTGTCAGGAGCCAGGCCCGCAACCTCGGTCCCCACGGTGAGCACCTCCCTGCAAGGGGAGATGCTCTGGCCTCATGACAGCGGGACTGAAAGGACCGAGCCTGGGCCGGCCTGGGCACTCATACAACCCCAGGGGTAGGGAGAGCATCGGCAGGAATTTTCCCACCACGTTCCCGAGTCCTGGAACCATGAAATCTAACCCGGGGGAGTCTAATGCAAATGAAGCTCCATTCTAACCACCAGGCTAAAAATAGCCCTGGTTTCAGTGCGATAAGAGGAGGGGGAAGCAGCGCCCCCAGCAGAGTCAGGGTATGAAATCAGACCTCAAGGGGGGGGGGGGGGGGGCTGCTGCTGCCCAGAACGACCGGTGACCACTCCCTGCCCGCAGGAAGGACTCGGCTTCCGCGGTCCTTGACCAGGCGTTTCTCACTGAAGGCAAAGCGGGAAGGCCCGGCCCACCCGGTCTTACCTGAGGATCTGACTGCGTCTACTGATTTTCCTTTATACTTATCAAACAGGCTGAGCGTCGAATACTTGCTTTTCCCATCCTTGCCCTTGGTTATTTGCCCCAAACGATCGGACATTGCGATGAAATGTCATCTAGTAAGGAAATTGTTCTCGGCGCCGCCCCGATATGCCTTTGAAATGAAAAAAAAAAAAAAAAAAGAGTGTCAATCCACCGAATCACTGACCCAGCGAATAAATCCTTTAGGGGTCATGGATCTCCCTGCAGATCTAGAGAAAGCTGTGGATCTCCCTAGAAACCACCCTTACCACGCACAGGCAGTCCTGCTCACATTCAGAGCTTTCTGTAGACTTGCTGATCCCGCCCAACACTCGCCTTCCCCCTCACCCTGCTCCCTCCGAAACCACCCAGTACTGCTCATCCACAGGGAACGTCAGCTCGGCCCTCGTGGTGCCTCCGCCTCTCCATGTAACACCAAAAGCACGTCGGCAGAACAGGGCGGGAGGTGCACGACCCGCCACGGAAGGACAAGCGTCACCAAATCGAGGGAAGCAACTGAAGGCGGTCTGTCACCGGACAGTCGGTGTGCACTTTTCGAAATAAAGAACCAGCACCCGGAGAGAAGGCGTGCTTAGGCCTGGAGAGCGGGCTCTCTGAGAGGCAGGGTGGAAACCAGAAACCAGTGCTCCCAGAAGGCTGGACAGTCCGCAGAACTGCAGTCTTTAGGTAAGACAGGGACTGAGAAGGTTTCCGAACATCAAGAAATCGTTGTCTTGCTCCCATTTGATATTTCTGATGCTCCCCCCGACCCACAGGTACAAATGACATTCATAGTACAATTATTTCAGATCCAGAAGCAATTACCCAAAAACACAGTTCTAAACCAGCGGTACCAAAACATCTCCCTCTCCAGAAAACCCAAGCACATTCAGGTGAAATCATGGCTGCTGTCTGGCTTCAAGGCCATTAACTGTGGAAATAAAGAAGACGCCCTCCAGCACAGCCGGCGTTGAGCATCGTTATATCAGAGGTTGAGCATCAACGTATGAACCAGGAGGTCACGGTTCAATTCCTGGTCAGAGCACATGCCTGGGTTGCGGGCTCGAACCCCAGTGTGGGGCGTGCAGGAGGCAGCCAATCAATGATTCTCTCTCATCAATGATGTTTCTATCTCTCCCTTTCCCTTCCTCTCTGAAATCAACAAAAATATATTAAAAATAAACAAAAGAAAAAGTCTTAAAACAAGCACTTTCAAAGGTCCCCCATCCCGGAAGAGGCCAAAAGCTCGTCGAACAGGGGTCCCAAAAGGCACACGGGGGCGGGGGGCGGGGGGGGGGTGTCAGGCAAAGGGACAGAAATGTGCCTTTTATCCACCAGGAGGGGTTATTCCATGGACTCTGCTAGGGCTGCTTAGGAAGCACTTCGTTCTCTTACGACAAAGTGTGGTGTTTTCAGCCTCAGAACCTGTGAACATGTCACTGCACATGGTCAAAGGCATTCTGCAGGTGTGATTAAATTCAGGGTCTTGAGATGGGGAGATTATCCCGAGTTATCCAGGTGGCCCGATGTCATCACAAGGGTCCTTAGAAGAGGGAGGCAGGAGGGGGGTCAGGGGCGTGGCAGTGGAGTGATGCTCTTTAAGATGGCAGAGGGCCGCGGGCAGAGAGGGGGGCCTCCAGAAGCCGGAAAAGGCAAGAAAATAGACTCGCCCTGGAGCCTCCAGAGGAGCACGGTGCTGTGGACACCTTGATTCTACCCCAGCAAGACGCACTTCACTCTGACCCCGAACCAACGGCAAGAGAACAGTTGCCCTAACCGGTTTGGCTCAGTGGATAGAGCATCGGCCTGCGGACTCAAGGGTCCCAGGTTCAATTCCGGTCAAGGGCACATACCTTGGTTGCAGGCACATCCCCAGTAGGAGGTGTGCAGGAGGCAGCTGATTGATGTTTCTCTCTCATTGATGTTTCTGACTCTATCCCTCTCCCTTCCTCTCTGTAAAAAAATCAATAAAATATATTTAAAAAAAGAGAGAGAGAGAGAACACAGTTGTGTGTTTTATGTCACTAAATGTGTGGTGATGTCCATAGCAACAAGAGAAAACTAATACGCTCATTTATTCAACAAATTTGTTGTTTTGTTGTTGTTAATCATCACCTGAGGATATTTTTCCATTGATTTCTTTTTTTTGGGGGGGGGGGAGGGGAGAGAACGGAAGAGGGAAAGATAGAAACATCGATGTGAGAGAAACACATCAATTGGTTGCCTCCTGCATGAGCCCCGACCAGGGCCCGGGCCAAGGAGGAGCCTGCAACTAAGGTACCTGCCCTTGATCAGAATCGAACCCGGGACCCTCTGTCTGCGGCTATCTACTGAACCAAACCAGCTAGGGCTAGTCAACATATTTTCCTATGGGCCTGGGATATATACAGCAGAGGACAAGCTGGACACAACCCCCAGCTTACAACGTCCAGCCCACAGAAATGAGGGGCCCACCCACAGTCAATGGGGCTAATTACAAGAAGCATGTTCTGGAATCTTTCACTCTGGCACAATGATGAAAAACGCTCAACTGCAGCTACATCTGGGCTTTCACCCGACCACGGGCCTACAAACATTCCTAAATAAAACCAGGGTGCCTCCTTCCCACCCACACACCTCACAGGACTGCAGGGTGAGCGTCATTAATTTAAACTCACATGGCTAGTTCTAAATTAAAAACCAAACTGGCAAAGGCAAGAGAAGGCAAAATCATTTACCAGCCATTCCGGATCACCAAATTTCCACATTAAGTGCTATCATGCGTGATTGCTAAAAATCCAGTGTCTTTGATTCTGAGACTTGACCAGAAGGCACTGCTGAAAAGACTTCTTAAAATCTGAGTCCAAACTCCTGCCAGTGCGCATTCCCTTAGGCTCCGCCCTGGGCAGAGGTTAGACTGGACAGACAGCTCAGTCTTCCTGCGGACAGGACCCCCTCTGAGAACTCACCGGTCCCCACCCCCACCCCCACTCCCACGAAGCGCTAGGAGACTGGCAGCCCGGCCACACCTGCACTGGCCCCGCTGACAGAGAGAAAAGGAAACTGGCCAACACGAGCCGCCCTCCTGGGAAGTCAGAACCGTGTCGGGGAGGTGTTCGATGCTTGAACCTGTCCTCTCAGCAGACCAACCATTCACCAAGCAGTAACCGAGCACCTACTGTGTTCAGATGAAAAGCTCCCCCTCAGAGGCTCAACCAGAGGGACGCAGGAAACCAGAGGGGGACACGCTGCACTAAGGTCTGCACTAAACCTGCACGCACGGTTTTCTTAGAGAGACCCCCCCGCCCCCCATTTCTTAACCGAGTTCTGCACTAGTTGGGCACACGACTGGCTTCTCTGGACCTCGGTTTCCCCATCTCAGACTAAATGCTGGTAACCCACAGCCATGGAACTGCAAATGCTTCAGTCAAAGCAGCGCCTCTTAGCACTGCTGGGCTGGGTCCTACATTCCTACAAACCTGGTGCTGCCCGACAGTGCCCCTGAGTCACCATTGCTATGGCAACGGCGCCGGTGGGGGAGGAGCTGATACTTGTTCATCTTAACCTTCCACAGGAAGGCTGCACAGACGGAGGTCTTCCCGCCCCAGCTTCCCCTGGAGCAGGGATTGGCAGGTTAGTCAGACCCAAGAGGAACATGCACAGAGGCCCCCCAGGGCCCACAAAGCATAAACAAAGGTAAAGGACTCACACGCCGGCCTCAGAGCGTGCGAGGTTCTTTCACGAAGCCAGATTTCGCTGGACCCAAATTCAAAATACAGACACATCATCCAGTTTCCCCCAATTGTATGTCGTGTCATATGTGGGGCCTAGCCCAGCCCCACACCCAGCTGGCTACTCCGCCTGCCTGCCCCGCTGGTTTCATCAACATCAGGCCGGGAGCACTACCTGTCAGTAGGGATTTAAACAGCTTCCAAAGACCTGCTCGATTTCTATCTATCTCATCTGTCTGTCTGTCTGTCTGTCTGTCTCTCTCTCTCTCACACACACACACACACACATACACTCCACCCGCCACGGCCCAGGGCAGAAAGAAGTGCAGCGAACAGCTGGGCAGCTGGGTGTGACTCAGGAGCGGGTCGAGGTGAGAGAAGGCATTTCTCCGCTTTCTCCTCGGGTCAGAGGCGAGCTCATTCCAGCATGACTCACGCCCGGATCCGTGGGACGAGAACTGGCTGAGAGGCAGGTCCTCACGGGCAGGCACAGACCCAGCCTGGCCTCCGCATTCATGCTGCTTTCCCTCTCTATTGTAGGAACAGAATTCATTTTTGGTTTCCCTCCAAACAAAACCTAATCGGGATCCTCAGTGTCACATAAAACAGATGTGAGCCACATGTGCCCTGCCTGGGGGAGTCCCGCCTACGTGCCAACCCTCCTTGTAACCCCTCCTTCCTGAGGCACTGCCAGGGGGGCCAAGAGCATTTTGGAAATGGCTGGCCTGGAAAATGCTGCCGTTCAGCAGAGGACACAGGGCCTAAAACCCAGCACAGACAGCTTTGGGGAATGAAGAGAAGGACGTTTAAGAACCATTTCAGGTCTGCGTGTTTTGGCAAGTCATCTAAAGACCTGCTCTGAGAGGGGCAGGCTCCCCGGGAACAAGACAGCTCCAAACATTCCCAGCAAAGGCCCGTACACCAAGCCCGCCTCCCCAGACAGCAGTCCCACCTGTCCAACAGGTTTCGAGACTGCCAGCTCGCTGTCCCCCACCCCCACCCCCGAGAAAATCGCCCTGCACTCCATCTTATCGAGAGCCATTTCCGGGTACAGGATTCATTTCACTCTGCGCTTGGGTACCAGCCAGTGTCAGCCGCCCAGCCAGACAGGCCATTCGGGATGGCCTTGGGATGGCTGTGATTCCCTGGGGAGCCCCTGCAGCCACCCATTCAGGGCTATCAAAGTGGCCTCCAGCATTCCTGAGAGCCAGGCACCTGCTGAGCACCCACGCCTCACTGAGGACCCCTCGCAACAGTTCTTTCTAGAAAATACTACTGTCATCAGCCTGCTTTACCGAGGACACTAAGATGCAGTCAGAATATAGAAGTAACTCGTCCAAGGTCACGGGACTACCTGGTGTTGGGCTTTAAGCCCAGGGAGGACATGACCAGGCCCAGAGGACCCGACTCCAGGCCGCTGCTGCTTAGCTGCGGGAGGGCAAGGGCACGGACGGGAAAGAGACGCACTGGCTCCGGAATAAGTCACCCCGGGCTGAAGGCAGCCCCTGGCCAGCTGCACAGAAAATGGCACCAGACAAAGTCTCCGAATAACAGCATTTTCTTTATCCCGATGCTGCCAACAGCCAGCTCTACATGCAAGGCACATCCAGCTCTTCTTCACAGGTCCCAGTAACACTGGCCCAAAACATCTCCTGGTTTCTCAAGTACTCCTCAACCCTCAGGACACCCGGACACCACCACGAGGCCCTTTCCTTCAGTCACCAATGCTGACGAAGGACCCACTGCGTGCTCCAGCCCAAGCCTGCCTTCCAGGGCACAGACAGTCCTGGGGGAAGACCCACCATCTGCAAAACTGAGTTCAGCACGTGTGGGACGGCTGAGGCGCGAGCAGAAGCCCCGGCCTGAGCGCGGGAGCAAGGCAGGCGGAGTGTGTGTACGGAAGGAATGGAAAGATCCTGCCGCTACGCTGCACGCCGAGAAGCCCGGCCAGCGGGAACGGAAGGTGAGGCAGCGGGCTGGCCAGCGCCCGGGAGCAGCCCGGGGGTCAGGAAGATGTGGCCATTAGACAGCGCGCTCGCTATGTCTCACTCAAAACGTAAAGGACCGTCAGCACGAGGTCCGGTGCAGGATCAATCACCAAGTCCCTCCTCCTCCGGCATGCCCAGGCCTGGCACACAAGAACCTGAACGTAAGGCAGGCGCCACATACACTCCACACGCTCAGACGTCCACGCACCACGAGGCGTGCCAGACGCTGCGCTGCTCGGCGCTGGGGTGCGGAGACACCGAGCACCAGTCCTTGTCGTGGGCTCCACCAGCGCTTTCTGCAAAGGGCCGGAGGGTGTGTGGCACTGCTGGCCACAGGGCCGCCCTGGCCACGACTCAAGTCTGCCCATGCTGCCGCCGCGACAACAGACACAGGCGTGGCTGTGTCTACACCACCTGCCTACACGGACGGGGCCGGCGGGTGGGGCTGCAGCTTGCTGGCCTCTAGTCCGAAGGGGAAGCGGGGGTGGAAGGAACGCGTTACCACAAAAGGCTTCCCCTGGGCACCAGACGGGGCGGATAGGGCCGGGTGGGGAACCCGAGCTGGGTCTTGCAGGGGGACTGATGCTGCCTCACTCAGCAACAGCAGCAGCACTCCCCCACCCCCCACCCCCCACCCCCGCACCCACACTCGAGCTGTCAGAGGCTCCCTACAGGCACCAGGCAGAAAAGCAGGCTGCCTTTGGAGAAGCCGAGCGCCCACCTTCCCCCACGCCCGGCAGCCAGGCGCGGCCATCTGGAGAGCCGGAGCCCAGGCTCGGTTTGCAGCACAAGGCAGCCCTTCCACCTGCAGGAGCCCCGGGGGCGGGGGGGCGCCTTTAGGAAAGGTATGTGGTGCCCCTGCAGATTACAGACAGCCCACCCTGTCCAAGAATCAGCTGCCTGAAAACAAGGCAGGCCGGGACCAAGGGGTGGAAGTGGGGCTCCCGGTAACCCGGTGCTCCTTCCGGCAGACACCAGCCACCACCAGGAGAGGCCACGCCCCCGAGGGGACAGCACCTTCGGGAAGCAACAGAAATTCGAAATCAGAAACAAGGCCTGTGCTGCGGGGACCAAAGCACTCCTCACCCCAACCTCCTGCAAGCCCCACCCCTGCCTCCCTGACCAGTCGGCCCCCCTGCCCGTCCTCCGTCCCCCTCTGCCCGAACCGAGCCACGGCACGAGCACCGGCCCACACACCGTCCACGTCCTGCCACTGCTCCGGCGGCCAGTGCCAACCCTCTGGCCGAACACACTGGCCCCGAACCGCCACCCAGTCTCATGCCCATCCCCGCTACCTCCGCTCTCCAAAACACAGCTTGCATCTCACCTCTGCCCCACAGACTTCAGGCCGGTGTCCTCGGGGGTTAAACACAGACGGATGCCATTGTCCCCTCACTATCCCCTCACGGGGCAGCCGGGAATAAAGGAGAACAAATGCAACAGCGGCGACCAGTGCTCGGTGCCCGCCCCCAGAGGCCCTCTACCAGGGGCGGCGATTACCCTGGCTCTGCGCCGCTCGCCTCGCAGCTGCCCGTCACTGTCACCCTTACAACAGCTCATCCCTCCGGGCTCCGGCGCAAGCAGGGAGGCCTCCGGGTCCCGCACACCCCGGGCTCCTCCGAGCACCGGGGCCCCTGCTTCCACCCTCTGTGCTCCAGGCCCCACTTGGGGTATCGAGCTAAGGGCTCCGATGCAGAGCGCAGGCCTTCAGACCAGGAGGATCAATTCGCGGACGCTGAGGATCGTCGGTGGACCCCTGAGTTAATCCCCAGGAGAGACATGCCCTGGAGTTCTCAGAAAGCCCTCCTGAGCTCAGCTCTCCCCTGTGGCTCCGTGTTCACCACCACCAAGCCGCCCCGTTTCAGGGCCCCCCCCCCAGCACCCCAGCACAGCTCTCGGAGCATCCCATGGCGTCCCACACCAGGCGGCCTCACGGAGGTGGGGGCCCAGCCCGCTCACTGGGTATCCCTAACAAAGCGTTTCAGTTACAAAGGAGCAAATGCTTGATACAGAAAAGCTGCAGCTTTACAAAACCCAGGCGATGCCACCGTAACCGCTCCCGGCCACACAGGGCTCCGCACCAGGACGGTCCCACTGCGGGGCCCTGGGCCGCAGGCTCCCTGCCCGCCTCCTGTCCTCGCTGCTATGCGGTGCTTCCTGTTTCAAAGGAGGTCAGCAAGGAAGGCCACACAACACTGGACGTGGGTTCTAAGTGTATCTGCTACTTGTTTTTAAAATCATGAAGATGGCTTTCAGGAGAGCTCAGAGGAGACGGCGGGCGGGCGGGCGGGCGGGCGGGCAGAGGCAGAGGAGGAGGCACCACGCGGGTGCCGGTGGCAGCGACCTGCCCACAGGGATGACGTCACCGGAGCAGCGGGGCTCCGGGCACCAGAGGACAAGTGGTAGGCAGCCTTCCGTTCCGTCAGGAGCAGGTCTTCCCTCCACCTTCCCTAACTCACGTCCTCACAGACGGGCTGCCGCAGAGCAGGAGAGAGGGTGGTCGGCCCTCCCTCCACCGAGTGACAGCCACTGCTGCCCACCTGCACGCAAACCGCCTCGAGCCAACCAGCTCGCACAGCGTGACGGCAGGAGCCAGGGGTCCCGGGCCTCGCTTGGTTGGCTGTCTCACTCGGTGGGGACAGGACGTGGGCAGAGGCTGCTGGGATGACAGAGACCATGGTCACCCGTGTGACAGGACCCCGCAGCCCAGAAGGGATTCCAGAGGCTGCTCCTGCCCTGCAGGCCCCTCCCTTCTCAAGAGCGGCTGAGGGGAAGGAGGGAGTCACTCTCCATCTCTACAATAATAAAGCCAATATGCTAATCAGACCTGACGCGGACGAAGCCAGGGCTGCGAGGGAAGCAGGAGCCGGCAGGCGGGGGAGGAAGGCCGCCCTCGAGTGTCCTGGTCTACGTAAGGAGCTGGGGCACATGACCAGACGTCCCGCCGCCCTGGCACCTCTGCAGCCTCTCCAGCAAATGGGAGCTCTAGCTGACACGAGAAGCGAGCACGACTGATCACGTGAGAAAAGCGGCCGAGCGGCTTTTCTCACGTGATCAGTAATCAACATATAACATGACTGCTCAAACACATGTGCATAAATGTGTACACACATCCCAGAAATGGCCCTGAATTCAATTCCATTCGGTTCATAAAACACTATTTAGAATACAGAGGGTCCCGATTAAGCAAGGCAGGATCACAGGCATCTATGCCTCACCCTTCCAAACCCCTAAAATGAAAATAAGCCCTAGCCAGTTGGGCTCAGTGGATAGTGTTGGCCTGCGGACTGAAGGGTCCCGGGTTCGATTCCGGTCAAGAGCACAAGCTTGGGTTGCAGGCTCGATCCCCAGTAGGAGGCGTGCAGGTGGCAGCTGATCAATGATTCTCTGTCACCATTGATGTTTCCATCTCTCTCTCCCTCTCCCTTCCTCTCTGAAATCAATAAAAATATTTTTAAATGAAAATAAACAATAGAGAGAACCCAAAAGACAGGGCCGATGTGGGCGGGGCAGATAAAGAACAGGCGGGAGCGGCAGTAGGTGTGGCAGACTGGAGGGCCCTGCAGACTGAAGGCTGCCGACCACAGAGCTGTAAGGGCCGAGCTGTAAGCCGGGAGGTGGGGACTGGAGGTGGGAGCCGGGAGGGGCTGCACCTGCCCAGCTGGCCTCCCGCGTGGCCTCCCGCCTCCCGCCTCCCGCCTCCCGCCTCTCCCTCTGGATAAACTAAACAGGGAAGGCTGGGCTGGAGAACACCAGGGTCAAAGTGGAGAGGGCGAGGAAAGAAGCTAAAAAGAGAAGCGAAGCAAAACTGGAGTAGCCAGTCCCGGCAGGCGCAGGCCCCTCTGCTGGCCTCACAGGAAGGCGGCAGGCAGACAACTCGTCCCTCTGTCCCGCCACGCCCAGGGCAAAGGCAGGGTCTTCTCTTGAAAACCTTTACAGACACTTGAGGCTCAAGAAAAAAGGCCCGCCTCCCAGTTCCCAGTCAGCTGTGTGTGCCCAAGGCCACAGACATCTGAGACCTCAACTAGAAGACGGACCAAGTGAACAAAGAGCCGAGAGGAAACAGACAATGCCAGAAACAAGTTCACAAATCCTATATAATAAAAGTGTAGTATGCAAATTGTCCCCTTGACCTGGAGTTTGACCAGGAGGCGGGGCCAGCAGGGGGAAGGGAGGGAGGCCCCAGCCGGCAGCCACTAGGGACCCTACCAGTGCACAAATTTTGTGCACTCGTCCTCTAGTAAATAATATAAATCAGTACCCGCAGAAAATACAGAGAAGATACTGCACCCGTGCAACCAAAACGGGATTTTTCCCTTAAGGGACGATCCGAATACAGAAAGCTCGGGAAGGGTTATACACGTGAGCCACAGCCCTGCAACCTCAGGTTGATCATAAGCAAAACGCCAGGCAGAGCCCAGCGGCGGGCATGCTATGGACACGGACGGTGCTCCTGAAAGCAGGGTCGTGAGGAGCTAGAAGACCCGACAACTCACAGTCCAGAGCACCTGCGGAGACCTGGCGGCCAGCGGGGCCCCTGGACAAGGAAGGGCATGGGGGAAGGAAGGAAATCCGAGTGAAGCCAGACGCTAGTTCCTAACGACGTATCGGGTTGGTTGGTTACTGGGACACACGTCCACACTAACGTAGATCTGCGTGATGGGGGAGACTGGGGGCAGGGCACACAGGAACTCCAACTTTCCTGTAAATCCAAACTGTTCTAAATCATAGAACAAATGGAAGAATGAAGTCAATGAAACCTCAGAAAAATTAACAAGGAGATGAATGCTAGTCTCTCCTCCACTCAAAACGAAAGGACTAACCCAGGAGTTCGAACTTCACTAGGAGTTCCAGAAGCACGGAGAAAAAACAGAGGGGAGGAAATTACCAAATAAAAATTACAAGAAAAATCCCAGAGTCAAAGAAGTCTTCAAGATCGCAAGTGCTCGGAATAACGGATATAAAAAGAACACCAGGAACAACGTGAAATTTCATTACATTGTGGCTGAAGAGCGCACAGCCTCTGAAATCCGCCCCCCCCAACCCCCCCCCCCCCGAACCCCTGCCAAAGGTCTGGGGAAGCCAGCAGGACGCAGCCAGGCGCCTCCCTCTCGGGCAGCAGCAGCGCGTTGCTCGAGCAGCATTCCCCTTCCGGGGAAAGTATTTTCCATCTAGAACCCAATACTCAGCTGACCAGATCAACTATGGGGACAGAAAAAGACTTTTCCAGATTCATACAAGGACTCAAAGGACACGAGAGCAAAGCAAGACAGAGGCCAATGTCACAGGGGCCACTCCTGCCCAAGAGAAGGCATCTTGTCCTGCCCCAGGCAGCCCTCGGGCCTAAAGGGGCTGACCCACCCCCAGCTGGGGTGGAGGGGAGCACGCCTGGACTAAGAGAAAAGCGCCCCGACTGCTAGTGATTGGCTCGGAAGGGGTCTGACCCACCCAGGCAAGTAACACACCTGGTTCCTTAGCGACAACATGGAACACTGGGCCGACCAACCCACCTGCAACCTGCGCACCTCCGGACTCGCACTTAACTGAGCCGGAAGGGACTAGTGTTCTAAATCGATAGGACAAACGGAAGAATGGAACTGTTGTTTAAGGCAGCTTTAAATAGTTGCTGGTGCTTGATACTCCAATCTCCCAACTGATACACACGGGATCCAGGAAACAAGGGGTCCAGCAGGGGGAGCAAACCCAAGTCCCAGAATGACAACCAAGGAAGCACCACAGGCAGGAGCGCTGGGAGGAGGGCTCCAGCATCGGAGGCGCGGAGGTTCTCTAACGTGGCTGCGCACTTAGAAAACAGCGCTTGTTGAACTTTATTGGAGCACATGTAAAATGTAGAAGACACAGTTTTATGCAGTTGAATTCATCCATCTTTTCTATTTTGGTAGTGTCCTATTTAAGGAATTTTGTCTTCTCCAAGATGGTAACGAGACTCTCCGATGTTTTCTTCTAGCCGCTTTGTTGTTTATCTTTCCTGTTGTGGCTCTGTAGGCTCACAGTGCTTGTGAAAATGAGGTAGATTCCCCCACATGGAGAATCTAACATCCCAGCACTTTGTCTGAAGAGACCATCTTTTCCCCGCCATGTGACACCTTTGTCATAAACTAAGTGACTACTTGTGTGCAGTCTGTTTCGAGGCCTCCACGCCATGCTCTCGGCCGGTCCGTCAGGCCTGCGGCCAGCGCTGTGCGGCATCAATGGCTGTGGCTGCCGTAAAACCTTGACATCGCGCAGGACACGTCCCACAGCTTTGCTCTTCCCCTGGCAACGCCTGAATTGTCCTTGGCCCTTTCATTTCATTCCAATTTCAGAATCAGTTTGTCAATTTCCAAACAAAACAACAACAAAGGAAAAGCCTGCTGGGAGTCTGACTGAAATTACAAGGACTCTAGAGATCATTTCTGGGGAAAACCACCATGTTTACAAAGCCAAGTGCCAGTGAGTATGTGGAGCAAGGATACGTCGCGTGCACTACAGGTGGCCATGTCACCTGGTACAATCACTGGAAAACTGGCAGCTGCAGTGACCTGTGACCCAGTAATTCCATTCCTACACTTACATCCAATATACCCAACACATGTGCGTGCATGCATCCAGGGCCAGGTGCAAGAATGAACAGCTCAAAATGGAAACAAGCTACAAACCCACCAGCAGCCAGAAGGAATAAATACTGTATGCACGTAAGGGAATACTATCCAAGATCAAATAAATTTACACACAACTACAGGGGTGAAACTCACAAATATACCATTTCATAAAGAACCAGGCACAGCCCTGGCTGCTTTGGTTCTGTGGATGGAGCATCAGCGGACCGATGGGTCCCTGGTTCAAGTCCAGTCAAGGGCACATGCCCGGGTTGTAGGCTCGATCCCCTGAATTCCCCCTGCCCCATAGGCCAGGAGGCAGCCAATCAATGATTCTCTCTCATCATTGATGTTTCTATCTAGCTCTCCCCTCCTCTCTGAAATCAATAAAAATATATTTAAAAAAAAAAAAAGACACAAAAGATTAGGTTGTAGGCTCAATCCCCGGCCTTGGAGGCAACAATTCAATGTGTCTCTCTCATCCATGTTTCTCTCTCTCTCCCTCTCCCTCCCACTCTCTTAAAAATCAATGGGAAAATATCCTTGGGTGAGGATTAACAAAAACAAAAACAAAATTTACCCAGGAACTGGCAAATGAAAAGAAATATATGGCACAAAGCTCTCTTTCCGTTTCTCCTTCCTCTTCTACCTCCAAATAATGGTGAGTTAGCAAGTGAGAAGTACTTTGCAAATGCCACCAAAAACTAGGTCTGTATTGTAAAATCTGATTTGGTAGAGAACAGAAATTGGAGACGGCATTTGTAATGGCCTGTTCCTTGTAACCAAATCCACAGCGTTTTCGGAGGGCCACTGACCCGGAGTCAGCGCCAGGTGATTCAATCGGCGGATTCATGCGAACCACTGGGCCCGGCACCAGGACCGGCACTCGGGACGGCTCCTGGCAGGGGGAAGCTCTGGCCAGGAAAGAGCCAATAACGCACCACGCCCAGTCCTGGCCCCGAACACTCCCCACGGGCGGGGCGTGTCTGTTCTTTAATTTATACAGTAGTTATCTTTGTGACTAACACATAACACCAACACACTCGCTGTAACAGTTCAAGTGATACAAACAAGTCAATCCAACTCAAAAAGTAACCGTGGCCTTGATGGACAACCTCTGCCCTTTCTCAGCTTGCATAAACCTGTCAGAAGTTTGTCGTTTGTGGTCTTCAATTTTTATTCTATAAATGTGGAAGTTACCACTGTGCTGCAGCTGTAGCACACTGTACTGTTAAAGAGCAAACTATGTTGTAATTGCATGATAGCACGCAATACTTTCTCCTCCTAATGTAACCATGGCCATCTTTCCAGGAAACGCACGCTGACGGCCTCCTTCTTCTTAGCGTCACACAGGACTCCCTCTGCAGTTGTGCCACATTTACCAGGCCCTATAGACATGCCAATCACTCCGGTGCACACTGTGACAGTAATGCCACCACCCCCACCCCAGCCCTGTATGTTCCACTTGGACCAGTATTTCGATGAAGCACATTTGCAGTTTGTGTGCAAAGAACTGGAAGGCAGGAGGAAAGGCAAGAGAGGAGGCGCGGAGAGTGACCCTCCCAGGGACCCCGGCCTTCCATCAGGTCAGGTACCAGGAGGCAGAAGCCTTCAGCAGCAAATGCTGGGGGGACACACAGCTCAGCCCCTGACCAAGGAGCAAAGCCGCTTCCTAGCCAGCCTCCTCCAACCGCTGCCTGCAGCCTGGAGGCAGAAAAGAGGCACCAGTGGCTTCCCGGGGAGCCCCCAAGGAGACTCCTTAGTAACCAACAGGTCCCCCCGGGCACGCCTCCCTGTGCTCGGTGAGGAACTCCCAGGCTGCTGAGGCTCCTGCTAGCCACTGCCAGGTGGCTGTCCTTACTATCACCCCCACTTCCAGGTGAGGCCATGGAGGCCCAGAGGGCGCGCCACAGGCCAAGGTCACTCCGGCCTCCTCACTCGGTCACATCCTCTCCGAGTGGAGGCCTGTGCACAGGCTGTTTGCTTACAGAGATGGATTCTCAACAGCGCAGCCCCACAAGCCACACTCTCTGAGGAAAAGACAGAGGTGAAATGGGCTGAGTTGGTTTAAATCATCTCCCAGAGAGCAAGCCTGCGGCTCTATTCTCCAAGCCTCAGGCGCAGAGGGAAACCAGGAAGGCACAGGTCACGGGACCACCAGTCAGGCAAGACCAGGGCTTACATAACAAAAAAGAACCCAGAAATAAGGGCCAGGTGTGCCCCCCGGACCTTCACAAGCATGCCAACCGCCCCTGCAGCAAGGGGGGACCAGGAGCGCGCGCCCCCGCTGCAAACACACCAACTTTCTCCACTTGCTTTTATACTGAACCAGCAGCACCAAGACCTTCCTCCTGCGAACAGAGCTGTTCTCAGGACTCCGTGACCCCTCCCTACTCCAGTCTCCCCCCATTCCTAGACTGTCATAGACTGGCTGCCTCCCTTCACCCTACACCAAGTTCACATACAGAGCACACAGCCCACCTTGCCCCTGCGCCCCGGCTCCCGTGTCAATGCCAAATGGTTAGCTTCCAGATCCTTGGAGAGCAGCCCTTGCTGGTTAAATCTGCCCTTTGCCACGGCTAAGAATTACCAATAGGGTGTCGGTATTTCCGGGGTGGGCACAGAATTCCAATGGTCTTTTTTCCCCCTGCAGAGGACAGCAAAGGACCAAAGTGATGCTGGAGACCCGTATGTAAGATGTCCTTTACGTACACCTAGAAACATACCTGTTTTCCAGTGTCACTTCAGGTTTTTAAAACTCCTGTGCATAGTTAAAACATTCCCATCAGTAGAAAACTAAACTCTTCAAGACGGCACTAACTCTTGAGCTGAAAAAAGGCCAGCAGGCAGGCAGGACGGACTTGCATTTCCTGCCCTGCGGTTCTGGGCACCGGGTTTGCGGGAACCCGCCCGCCCCGCCGCTGTCGCAGTGTTTCAGGTCTTGCTAAACCGAGCAGCATGGAATCAACACCTGTGCCGCTCCTGCACGGACTGGCTGCCCTGCGCCGGTCCGCTCCGCTGGAACTGTGTCACCAGAGCAACGCTGAGCGGTGCCAACCTCACGGCCTGAACAGGAAACAGGCTCAAAGGGTAAACAAGACTCGTTCAGGGTCCTGCTGCGTAGGTGCAGGATGCGGAAACGAACGCTGCACGCCTGACCGGCTGCAGCCCGCACACTGCAGAGCCCCTGCACCACAACTGCCTTCACACACACCTCCCAGGCCTCACCTAACTCTCCAAGAGCAGAGCAGACTCAGTGGGGGGGCAGCCGATGATCAAAGCCTTGTCAGGGGGATGGACCTTGGAGGCAGGGAGGCCCCTGGTGAAGGGTCTGAGCTCCTGGAGGTGAGAGCGGGGCGATTTGATTTGGGTGGAAATCCTCAGCATTTAGCCCTGAGCTCAGCAATTAGGAACACCAACATCTAGTAAACAAACAGCCCCAAGTGTACACGCCTGCCTACGGCAAACCCCCAGGCCCTCAGCTGGGGCTGAGTCCCGGAGCCGTTAATGGGCAAGGTTTTCCCCAGCCCTTGCCCGCGCCGGCATGCAAACACCCCCACCTCCAGGAGGAAGGGTTACTATCACCTAGTGCAGTGGTCGGCAAACTGCGGCTCGCGAGCCACATGCAGCTCGTTGGCCCCTGGAGTGTGGCTCTTCCACAAAATACCACGGCCTGGGCGAGTCTATTTTGAAGAAGTGGCGTTGGAAGAAGTTTAAGTTTAAAAAATTTGGCTCTCAAAAGAAATTTCAATCGTTGTCCTGTTGATATTTGGCTCTGCTGACTAATGAGTTTGCCGACCACTGGCCTGGGGCAAAGAGGCAGCGGCCCCAAAAGAATACCAGCACATCATCGCATCACCCGCTCGCCAGGGGCAGAACGGGGACTTGCAGGCAGCTGACCTCGAAGCTAGGCCTGCTCTCCACCCAGAAGGGGCCGGGCATGCGGACCGCACCCCCCTCTCAGAGGGGCTCCGTGGGAACTCCGGAGGCGGCCTGAGCTTTCTCTGCCAGGCTCTTGTGTATGAAGTCTGGAAGACAACGTCAGTGACAAAGGCCATCGCTTTAGAGGACACTGAAAATCAAACTCAGGCCGGCTCCCGGCGCCTCCCTCCGCAAGCCCCGGGTAGTCCCCCATCAGCCTTCACCTGGTGCGGTGCGAGGGCACTCCTGCCCCGGCCACTCTGCAGGGGAGGCCACGGTGAAGTCTGGCCCGCGTGTCCACACGGATCAGAACGTAACCTTCCCCACCAACTGTACGAGAGCCAGGAAACACGGACACCCCCCGCCCCCAGCACGCCCTTCGCCGAGAGGCCCGGTCAGAAACACCACTCACAGCCAGCTGCACGGACACGGACACCACTTTCTGAGAGGAATTTAACAGAATTCTCCCCGAAACAATAGCCGACGAGAAGAGCCAACACTGCCGACACTCTCAACCGGCTTATACACAAACTGTCACTTCGGAGAGAAATTTGGCAGAATTTTACCAAAGTCGTGTGATATCCAAAAATTAGAAATAGCCCAGCCCTAACTGGTTTGGCTCAGTGGAAAGCGCGTCGGCCTGCGACTGAAGGGTCCCCGGTTCGATTCCAGTCAAGGGCATGTACCTTGGTTGCAGGCACATCCCCAGTAGGTGTGCAGGAGGCAGCTGATCGATGTTTCTCTCTCATCGACGTTTCTAACTCTCTCTCTCTCTCTCTCTTCCTCTCTGTAAAAAATCAATAAAATATATTTTTTTAAAAAGGAAAAAAAGAAATAGCCCAAAGTCCAACTCCAACAGGAAGCGGGTAAAATCAAGGATGTCCACAGAACAGCCTCTGCAGTGGCTCCAGCGGGCGATGCAATGAGCGGCGCGGGCTGCGCGGCAGGACGGCAGGCGTTTTATTACGGGGAAGGGGCAGGCGCCCCAAAACCAGAAATCCGCGTGGGCATGACCCGCAGCATCTTGTCTCCTGTGGAACCACAAGAAGCTACTTGCGGCGACTTGGTTCGGGAGACTGGGTAAGAGCCTGTACCTTTAACACAGCTTCAACTTCCTACTTCAAGAAAAAAAAAAAAAAGTCAACTGGGAATACATGGGCCCCGGGATTATGAGCTATTTTTGTTTTCTTCACACACTTGTATATTTTTTAAAACCTAATAAACATTATTTTTAAAACACTGGAAGTGTGGTGCATCTGTCCTTACTAATATGGAAATGTTCGATAGATGTTCTATTCTTGCTTTTTAAAAAACCTCCCTACAAAGGGCCATATTTGTGTAGGCTCTGAGTCGAGAAGGATAAACACTGTGGCTGTAAACAGTGGTTATGTCCCGGGAAGCTGAGGGAAAAGAGCTTTCCTTTTTCTTCTTGCGCTGGCTTTTCCTTTTTTTGTTTCGAGTATGTATAGGCTTTCTTTTTTAATCCTCACCCGAGGAGATGTTTTTAATTGATTCGAGCGAGAGAGAGAAACATGATTGATTGCCTCCTACACCCCCCCACCCCCACCCCAGGCAGAGATCAGACTCGAAACCTGGGCAGGTGCCCTGACCAGGAATCGAACCTACGCCCCTTTGGAGCGTGGGATGGCGCTCTAACCACTGAGCACACCGGCCAGGGCACGAGTGTGTATGCTTTTGCAATTAATTATATATCAGGGGGAAAATTCCGAGTTATGCTTCAGGCCATCGCTCCACCCGCCGCAGCTATTTCTGAACACTCAGCCCATTCAGGCGCACAGACAGGCCGGGCCGGCAGCAGCGCGGGCCCCTCCCAGGCAGGCCTGGGCTCCTGCACTACCTGGAACAGAGCTGGGCTGTTAAGCGCTGAGCTGTATGTAAACAACACCTGCCTGAAAAAGCTCTGAGGACACAAAGGAACCATGGAAAGCGCGAGATGACCTCCTTTTCCCAGCTGGCCCCACGCTGATCCATCCCATCTTTCTTAACAAAGAGATGGTCAACTGGAGCATCCTGAGCCACGGCCTAGCTGCCCTCTGCCGGGCCGCCACTGGCCACTCTGGACCACTGGCATCATCATGCTCACGTCCCAAGGGCTCCGGCGCTCGGGAAAGCAAGCTGACCCACAGGCTCTCTGGGGCCCATATATTTTTTATTTCAACTTAGAAACATATTTTTAACTAGGGGCCCGATGCACGAAATTCGTGCAAGAGTAGGCCTTCCCTCCGGCACCCAGGACCCGGGCTTCCCTCGCAGCCCCGGCTTCATCAGGAAGGTCGTCCAGAAGGACGTCCAGTCTAATTAGCATATTTTGCTTTTATTATTATAGATACTGAGGCTTGGAACACAGTTTCCCAGAGGTGCTATTTCAAGTCAGCTACATGTTCCGGAAGGCGTCCTTCACCCCCCGCACCAGCTGAGCTGGGCCTGCCTACTCGGTGGGCCCCATGAGAGCCTGGTATGCAGCTCCCTGCTCACCCTACACACCTGTGGAAGCGCGTGTGAGACACGGAGCACCGGGAGGAACAGGGAGCAACAAGTCCACTCCATGTGCCCCTACTCACTCCCTCCGTGGGGGACAGTCCATTCGGTAAATAAAAGCAAAACTGTATTCCTAAATTGTTGCCCACCAATACATGAATGGGTGAGCGTGTAATACTCCATTATCTTATCTATGTATATGCTAGAGGCCCGATGCACGAAATTTGTGCAAGAGCAGCCTTCACAGCCGCAGCGGCTGCCTGGGTCCCTCCCTCACAGCCACTGGCGGCTGCAGCCCTGGCTTCATCCTGGAAGGACGTCTGGTCTAATTAGCATATTACACTTTTATTATTATAGATAGATGTGTACACATAAAAGAATGAAATATTATTCAGCCTTAAAAAGGAATGGAATTCTGACGTGCCACAAACTGGATAAATCGTGAGAAACTAATGCTGAGTGAAATAAGGCAGTCACAGGACAAATACTGGATGATACCACTGACAGGGATACCCAGAGTCGTCAAACTCACAGAGACAGAAAGTGGAGGGTGGTCGCCAGCGGCTTGGGGGGGGGGGGGGGGGGGGCTAGCTTTTCATGGAGACAGAGTTTCAGTTTGGGAAGATGACAAAGTGCTGGAGAATGATGGTGGTTGCACAATGTGAATGTACTAATGCCATTGAATTGTACACTTAAAAACGGTTAAAATGATAGCTTTTGTTATGTATCTTTTAGCACAATAAAATAATTGTTTTTAAAAAAACCTAAAGCCCTAGCCCGTTTGGCTCAGTGGATAGAGCATCAGCCTGCGGAACAAAGGGTCCCAGATTCGATTCCAGTCAAGGGCATGTACACCTTGGTTGCAGGCTTCTCCCCAGCCTGGGGCCCTGGTCAGGACTCCTGCAGGAGACAACCAATCCACGTGTTTCTCCCACATCGATGTTTCTCTCTCTTTCCCTCTCTCTTCCATTCTAAAAATCAATGGAAAAATATCCTCGGGTGAGGATTAACAATAAATAAATAAATAAATAAATATGATTAAATGTTTTTAAAAAAATAAAACTAAAGTTGTAAAAAGAGCTATAAAAAAAAGCTACAGGGGCTAGGAAAGAATCACCGGGGGTGATGACAAAGTTAGGTTGAGGGGTTCCCAGGTTGAGGGGTTCCGAAGGCCTCTTTACGGAGGCACTTGCCTTCCCCCCACTGGATCATGAGCTCCCGAGGAGCACAAGTGGGGTGTCCACATCCGTGTCCCGGGACATAAATGTTTAAGTCAATGCACCTGGCCAGACTCACATCAGTAAAAGGAGTAAGACCCCGAGCCCTACTCACCCGAGGGCTCAGCCAGGACTGAGACCCCAGAACTTAGCGGCCCCTGAGGGAAGCCCCCTGTGCCCAAGGCTGAGCCGGTGACAGGGCTGACAGAGAAGCGGGTCCCGAGCCAGAGCTGAGGAAGGAGCACCCCGCTGTGCCCGGAACGCTGCTGGGGGGGAACAACCAGCAGCCCCAAGGTTCACAGGCAGGAATGCGTCCCCAGCTTTGTTTCTAAGAAGGGAAATGGGGACAGTCTAACTGTCTAATAACAGAGGATTAGATAAATCATGTCACGTCCTTATCACAGCAAGTATGCAATGACTACAAATCACGCTTTCAATAATTTAGGGAAATACGTTATAACGTTAAGAGGAACTATATACTGTGAATAGTGTATATAGTATTTTTTTCTAATTTTGAAAAACCCAGCACGTAATCAAAGGGAATACACCAATCCTTACTGTACGGTGAGGTTACAGGTGATTTGTATTGTTATTCTCGTCTTTATTATTTTTTTAAAAATATATTTTATTGACTTTTTACAGAGGAAGAGGGATAGAGAGTTAGAAACATCGATGAGAAACATCCATCAGCTGCCTCCTGCACACCACCCACCGGGGATGTGCCCACAACCAAGGCACATGCCCCTGACCGGAATCGAACCCGGGACCCTTCAGTCCGCAGGCCGACGCCCTATCCACTGAGCCAAACCGGTCTCGGCTCGTCTTTATTCTTTTCAGTATTTTGGTGTGTTTTTTTCCCAGTGAAAATGTTACTTTTACAAATGGGGGGAAATGTAATTAAAAGGCCTTGCAAAACATAGACGGTCAAGGAGGATCCGCTGCAGGACAGGGAATGAAAAAGCAATAAATAGCGCTTCTGCAACACCGCCGAGAGGGAAGGCTGCTGGTTTCCTCGGGAGGCGGGAGGGGGTCCAGAGCAGAGCTGCCCAGCCCGCGGCTGGGGGGGGGGGGGGAGCGGAAGGAAGCCGTGGAGCAGAGCATGTGCAGGAGGCCAGCGACTCAGGCGTCATTCTGCCCTGGGACCCCTCGTGCAGCGCTTTACAAACCAAGGCTGCCTGGAGCACCCCAGCCCCGGGCTCGGGCCACAGGCAAACCAACAAGCACAGTGACCACCACTCAACCAGGACGTCTGGCTCCAGTCCCTCAGGCAGGTCTCCCTCCCGGAGCAGGGACCGCCCACGTGCCACCTCACACAGGTCAGGGATGCCACCACAGACAGGTCAGGGATGCCACGGGCAGCAAAGCCCAGTCTCCGAGCTCCAGGTAAGGAGGTGGAGGTCGGGTCCAGACGGCACCTTTTAAAACTAAACGCTGGTCGTGAGAATTTCATTTCACCAGCAAGCTCATCTCTCCTTCTGATCTCCAGCACTACAGGCAATGCCTTCATTTCTTTGTCCAAAAGGACAGAACCAAGGTTCCTAAGGCTACACACGTCCAGGAAAAAAACCTGAAGACAAAAATCGAGTTCTGGTTTGAAAAGAAGATAGTCTGGTTGGTCTGGACTAAAATCTGAGATCCAGAGCACAAAGCCAGCCGGTGTCTGAGGGAAACTCCCTTTTTCAGAGGGCAATGCACTGCTTAAAAATCCAGTGTAGATGGGCCCTGTTTAATGCCTGCCCACCCATAACAAGATCCATACTTTTGACAGTAGAGAAGCCTCATTATCAAATTTAGAAACACATGTTCTGGCCCACGTGGCCTGTTACGGTTTGAAATAGAAACCAATATAGAAATGATCAATCTTAAACGGTAGAGTAAGGAGACATATAACCAGCACACAGCCATGAGCAACATGAGTCAGTACTTGGTGCAAGGTGCAAAAAAAATCTCAAAAGTACAATAAATTAACCCTTCAGGAAAAGAGAGGACTGCGATTTTAAAAGGGGGTGGTGTGAACAGGCCAACCAAAGGCTGAACAAAAAACAACAAAACAAAAAAAAACACAATCTCGGCCAGGCCCCAGGCCCCAGGCAGCAGACGGAGCTGGAATTAGCTCTGACTTGCCATTCCTGAAATTCCACTCTCCCAGGCTTTTCTGGCTCTTCCTTCTCCAGGCTTTTCCTTTACCCATTTGGGCCTGAAGGAGCCTGGGAGCTGTAGGAGGTGGTTGGCCCCCACAATGGGCAGACAAGGTCCCCCTCGCAGTGCATTCCGAATTCCCAGGTAGTCCAAAGCCTGCTGGGAGGGACAGCCGGTCCATCTCCTTCCCTAACCAGCAGCCCAGAGCCGGCCCAGGCTGGGCCGGATGGAAGCAGACAGAAAGGATGGAAGGGGTGCAGCCTGAGAGGAGGACAGACCCTGTGGCCACTCCTTCAGCCCCACAGCCAGGAGGCCTGAGGGGTTACCAGGACATTAAAAACACACCTGGACAAAACCAAGATGGTGTGGGAATGCCAAAAGAACCAACACAAACCCCCATCAGACTGCAGAACCACTGGAATCCAAGCAGCCTCATTTACAAACAAGCTACAGGCTTGGCCCAGGGGTAGCCAAGACTGGGGTCAGGCTCCCCCGTTAGCTTCAGTCCTTCCTATGGCCTCCAGTAAACAGCGGACACCGTGTCCGGCTGGGCAGTATCGCTCTCCTAAGCCATTCTGGGGCTTCCAGGCAGGGGAATGGTCATCCTGACATCAAAACATTAGACGGGGCCAGGATTTGGGGTGGGAAAGTCACAAGGACCATCAACGAGGAGAATTGAAGAAAAAGACCAGGAATTAGGAAAAAAAGAACCAGAAAACTAGGTAACCACAAACACAACAAACGTTTTCATCACCCCCTATGGATGGGAGCACTTTGCTACAAATGGGATGTGAGCTCCCGAGAGCCCCAGCAGATTCATTACGACCAGGCCTAATCATCCCCACTTTACAGAGGCAGGCGCTGAGCCAATGCGGCCCAGAACCCGGGCTCCCAGAGACATCCTTGCCCAAACACGCAGAGGGTCCCCAGTGAGTCTCCGCCGCTCCCCGAGAAACACAGTTATCCTCCAAGGCACAACCCCCGGGTCTCTGCTTGTTGTCCTCGGCGCCTTGCACTATCCCAGCTCTGCCTTAAGCCCAACTGTCAGAACAGCTCAGAAGGGACAGGCCACCCCCCCCCCGCCCCCATCCAAACACAGGGACCCAGGACCACATCACCCCGGTCTACCTAGTCCCTTCCTGAGGGCTCCACAGTGCCATTCCCACCCTGGCCTCCCCACCGAGGCCCAGCCCTGAATCATCAAGTGGCCATTGCTATTTTGTGCCGTGAATTCCTTCCCCCTTGTCCAGGCCTCAGCCCAGCACCTGTGGCTGCAGCCGGCTGGGCTCTGCGGCCGGCACCTCAGGTGGCTAACTTCCATCCTGGGACTTGATGGCAAGTATACAAACAGCAGAGGAGGAACAACGGCTGAACCCCAACTGTGTGCCCGGCCCTCCACCATCTTCCCGACCTCACCCTCCGAGGTGGAGAATGCAATGTCCCTACGTACGTCACTGACGACTGAGAGAACCCCCGAGTGCCCTGACAGAGGAGGACGGGCACCCCAACACCTGGGCCTCCCCGTCCCCACCTGGCAGCACAGCGCTGTGCACAGACATGCCCAGATGGCTTTGGAGAAACCCTGCTAGGACTGCGAGTGGAGGGTAACGCAGAAAAGCCACATAAAAACGCTCGTAAAACCCTAAGGGAAAAAGAGCATCGCAGGCACGGTGACCGATCCTGTACACCCAAGGCTTCCAAAGGTTTCTCCCAGGCAGCCATTTAGCAAATGACACCCTCAGAGCGCCTCCCAGCCCCCCTCTCCCACCCCTTCGGGCGGACCATTCCCTGGAAAAACACCTCCTCCTCCCGCCGCACCGTGGGCTCGGGCCTCCCACGGTATTTACAAAGAGGAGAGAGAAAGGGGGGCCGCCCGGCCCTCGGTGTCCAGCCGCTGCTCCTCACCGGGAGGGCAGGGAGGGCAGGGGAGAGGAGGGGAGAGCAGAGGAGAGGAGGGGGAGGGGAGGGGAGGGGAGAGCAGAGGAGAGGAGGGGAGGGGAGGGGAGGGGAGAGCAGAGGAGAGATGGGGAAAGCAGGGGAGAGGAGGGGAGAGCAGAGGAGAGGAGGGGGAGGGCAGGGGGAGGGGAGGGGAGGGGAGGGCAGGGGAGAGGAGGGGAGGGCAGGGGGAGGGGAGAGCAGGGGAGAGCAGGGGAGGGGAGGGGGAGGGCAGGGGAGAGCAGGGGAGAGGAGGGGAGGGGGAGGGGGAGGGGAGGGGGAGGGGGAGGGGAGGGGGAGGGGGAGGGAGGGCCGGGAGGAAACCCAGCGCAGAGCCGCCGGGCAGACCCCGAGCAGCGACATCCTGTTTATTAGTCAACATCTCGGCAGCAGAGGCGCCGCGTTCCCCAAATACCCCCGGTGCCCGCACCCGGCCGCGTCGGCGGCGTTGACCCCGCACACAGGCCAGCAGCCCCGGCCACCAACCGCGGTGACACTGGGGGGGGCAGGGCCGGCCGCCCCCGCGCCCCGAAACCGCCCAGCGGCCGCCGCCCCCGGCCCCGAGGGCCGCCCGCCCCCCGAACCCCACCTCGGCGGGGGGGTGGGGGCCGGAGAGCCGCCCGACGTCCCCGGACCTCACGGCCTTCTCGGCCGCCGGCCCCCGGGCCGCCCCGCACGCCGGCCCCGACCCCGGGGACCCCGCCGCGCGGCGCCCGGGCCCGGCCTCCCGGCCTCCGACCCGCCGCCGAGCCCAGGCCGCGCGGCGCCGCCACAACAATGGCGAGGGCCCGGCGCCCGCCCCGGCCCGGCCTCCGCCCGCGGCCCCGGCCCCCCGGCGGCCCAACGGCGGCAGCGCGGGGCGGGCCGAGGCCCGCGCGCTCGCGGACAAAGGTCGCCGGGCCCGGGCCCCGCTGTCAGTCAGCGCCGCCGAGACAAAGCCGGGCCGCGCCTCCATCTTAGCGCCGCCGCCGCCCCGGCCCCGCGCCCGCCCCGGGCCCACCTGGTCTGGTTCCGCGGGCGCGACGGGGCCGGGCGATGGCGGTCGGGCGGCGGTCGGGCGCGGAGGCGGCGGGATGGCGGCGGATGGCGCGGCGGCGGCGCGGTGCCTGCTCCCTCGCTCCCTCCCTCCCGCTCGCTCTCGCTCGCTGGAGCCTCCGAGCCTGTGTCTCGCCGCCGCCTCCCTCTCCCTCTCCCTCTCGCGCTCCGCTCCCCGCCCCCCGCCGCCGCCGCCCCCGCCTCCCCCGCTCCCCCGCCCGCCGCCGCCGCCGCCCGCGCAGCGCCCCCTGCCGCGCCCCCCGGGATCGCCGGCGCCCCCCGGCCTGAGGGGCTGGGGTCCGGGGCGGGGGTTGAGGGCGGGGGCCGGAGCCGAGGGGAGGGGGCGAGAGGAGGGGCGAGGAGGGTCAAGGGGGCCCCCTGCAAGTGGAGGAGTTCGGGAGGCGCGGGCAGGGCGGCGGGAGAGGGCGCCGGGGCTTCGGGAAGGGGCGCGCGGAGCGAGGGGGGGCGGAGGCCGGGAGGGGGAGGGGCGGGCCGGAAGCGGGGGCGCCGGGGCGAGGGGCCGGCGGGGGTGGGGGCCGGGGGGCGAGAGCCCGGATCTCCGCCCCTCCCCCCCCGGACCGCAGCGCCCCCGACAGACCCGCCCGGATTCTGCGCGGAAGGAAGCAGAGGCTGCACCGCTCCGGCCGGAGGGAGGCGGCTGCCCGCGCTGTGGGGCTCCGAACCCTCCGAGCGAGGGGACTCCGGCCCGTCCTCCGCGGAGCGTGCGTGCTGCGGCGACAGCCACACAAGGGCTGGCGGGCGCTCCGCCCTGGCGCCCTGGCCGGCAGGGGTCGGCCGGAGGTCAGGAGAGCTACCTGGGGTCTGGCTTCCCATTCTAGATAAACTGGCAGCTAGGACAGTCATCTGAAAAGGCAGAGACACAAAGCCCGGCCGGTGTAGCTCAGTGGTTGAGCGTGGACCTAGGAACCAGGAGGTCAGGGCACAGGCCCGGTTTCGGGCTCGATCCCCAGTAGGGGGCATGCAGGAGGCAGCTGATTAATGCTCTCTCATCATTGGTGTGTCTGTCTCTCTCCCTCTTCTTTCCTCTCTGAAATCCATAAAAATATATTTTTTTTTTTAAAAAAAAGAAGGCAAAGACTAAACGGAAGGTTGCTGGGGCAAGTCATCAGTGCCCCCTCTAGCACTTGTCCGTACCCCCGTGGAGTGGCCTGGGGTGGTCTGTCTCATTTCATCACAACCTTTGAGAAAATGGAGACTGAGAGGTTAAGTAACTTGCCCCAAGCCACACAGCTCGAGCTGGGAGGCCAGCTAACCTGCTCCGGCCTCAGGAACGGCGTTGGGGTTAGCCCAGCACCGCGCCTGGCACCCGCCAGGCCCTCCATACACGTTGGTTGGTTTGTTGAAGGGAGGACGGAGGGTCTGCCCTTGACCTTCCTGGCTGTGCAGTAAGGACCCTGGGACTCGCTCACTGTCTGTGCCAAGAGGGAACGTGAGAAAAGCCTGGACACCTTGGTGCTCTGGGAGACAGGAGGACGGGTTAGAGGCAGGGGAGACAGGTCAGCGAACGCTCTGCTCCTCTGGGGACAGCAAGGGCTGCTAGGCCCTGGGAGTGAAATGACAGCAGGCGCCCCACTTGCACCCCAAAACCCCAGGGTTTTTGTCCTGGGCTCAGGACATCCTTTTCTTCCTGCACTTCAGTGGGGTGACACCACGACAGGGGCCTTTTACTGAGCACCTCTTCCGGGCAGCGTGCTGAGCACTTCACAGAGGTACCTGCATGCGTGGGAGATGGTGGTTACTGTCCGCACCTAGTGGATAAGGACGTTGAGGTCAGAAGGTCACATAGGACCTGGGTGGTGGAGCAAGGATTTGAGCCCAGCAGCGCCAGCCTCAGAGGCCTGAGCCTTTCCTAGAGAGAGGCAAGGCCGGGATGCCGGGGTGGGGAGGGGGCCTTGGACTGTGGTCTGAGGCTGTCAGCCAGGGCGGCTCCTACGGTTTCTCCAGGGTCTGAAGGCCCCCCTCCAAGGCGTCCCAGAGTGAGGACCCAGAAAGCACAGAGGGAGGAAGGGGGAAGGAGAGAGCAGAGCATGGGTGCTGGACCTGGAGGTTATTTAGTCCCAAGAGACTCCCCACGAGTGTGAGTGTGGGAGACATTCAAGGAGACGTGACCCCAGGAAGCAGCTCCTCTCCAGAGCTGGACGCTGGAGGAATGTGAGGAATGAGGGGACCACGCCGTCCAAAGCCAGGGAGAGTCGGCGTGAGCCAATGAGCAAGCGTTTATTTCATTGTTGTCACTTTTTCCCTCTTAAATATGAGGAAACTTGCAGCTCTGCTTATGGGTGGAGAAATCTTTTCAGACTCCCAAACTGAGCCGGAAGGGGAATTCCACCCATCCCTCTCGCCTAATGCCGATTTTATAGAAACACTAGAGGCCCAGTGCATGATTGAATCATGCACGTGTAGGGTCCCCTACACGCTTTCGCTTTTCGCGATGGAGCTGGGTGCCTGTCCGCTGGTGCACCAGGCCTTTCAGAAGCCTCCGGCTCGGAGGAGGCTTCTGAAAGGCCTGGTGCCGGAGCAGACAGGCACTCAGCTCCCCCCGCTTTTGATGGTCCGCGGCCACTGAGGGGGGCTACCCTGCTGTTGAGAGGCGCAGGGGGCGGGATTCCCGCTCCCTGCGCCTCTCAACGGCCGCTGAGGGGGGCTGCCGCGGACACCTGGCTACCCTGCCATTGAGAGGCGCAGCTGGGTGTCCGCGGCAGGCCCCCTCAGCGGCAGCGGATCCGTGCCTCTCAATGGCTGGATAGGCCACCCCGAGTCCCGCCCCCCAGCCTCCTGCCGCCCAATTGTGGGCGTAGCGGAGTGATGGTAATTTACATGTTACTCTATTATTAGATAGGATGCTTTCCCCCCCAAAATGTGATCACTGTCTTTTGTTACACTGAAACTTAATGTTTTTGTAAAATGCTTATAACTGTATTTCTTTTCCTTTTTTTTTTTTTTTTTGGTTGTTGTTGTTGTTAATCCTCACTGGAGGATATTTTTCCATTGATTTTTAGAGAGAGTGGAAAGGAGGGGGAGAGACAGAGAGAGAAACCTTGATGTGGGACACATCAACTGGTTGCCTCCCACGTAAGTCCCGACCAGGGACTGAACCTGCAACCGAGGTATGTGCCCTTGAGTCCTCAGGCTGACAATCTATCCACTGGGCCAAACCGGCTAGGGCATAACTGTATTTCTTTATCCCTGACTTTCTTGTTAAAACCACGTTATAGCGAGTGATGGGTCTCCTTTGCGTTAGTTTCACATGGAATATGGAAAGCCCTGCCACTGACCAGCTTGGGGGCCTTTTAGAAAAACAAATTAATCTAGAAAGTTGCCTCCTTGTGCTCTCTCTTCGTTCTCTTTCCTTTACCCAGGCTTCTTCTCGCCCAAATCCCGGCACGCAACGCCACGCCACACCCCGACACTCACTGTCACAGTCCCAGACTTTCCCTGTCCCCTAAAGACAAGGTGCTCACCCAGATACCCTGAATCATTCTTTTAAAATATATAGATAGCTAGATAAATAGGTATGTTTTTTATTGATTTTAGAGAAAGAGGAAGGGAGAGGGAGAGAGAGAAACATCAATGAGAGAGAAACATCGATGGGCTGCCTCTTGCACGCCCCCTACTGGGGATCAAGCGAGCAACCGAGGTACGGGCCCTTGACCAGATTAAAACCCAGGACCCTTCAGTCTGCCGGCCAATGCTCTAACCACTGAACAGAACCAGCTAGTGCTGAATCCTTCATTTTTAATTCCCCAGTTCCTCACAATCTGTGGCACAAACTAGGTTAATGAGAGGTTACGGGATGAAAGAGAAAACAAATACAGGGAGAGAGAATCTTGGGACTCAGGGAAGGAATTTGACTCCTGTGGTCCCATGCCCAGCCCTGGCCCCCAAAGCTCCCGCGCTTCCGTTGCCTGGAGATGCTGAGATTTTGCTGGACTTCTTTCATCCCTCCCTCAGTGAGAGTTGCATGTATTGAGCACTTTCAGGTGCCGGCCTGGCGTCCCGCTCCCTCCTGCTAAGAACTGTGGGAGGACAGTGGGTGGCGTGCCCACAGCTCGCTTGCAATGGGATCCAGGCGTGTGAGGCCTGCACGGTGGGTAGGATCACACTGCCCAGGATTCTTGGACAGGCCTGCTTTCCTGCTCTCTGCACCTGTTCTCCACTGTGCAGTGAGCTAAGGAGAGGAGAGGGAGTCCCCATCTCAGCTCCGAAGATGTGGATGTATTAACTGGAGGGGAAAGAAGAGCCCCGGGAGACGCTGATTCCAGCTGGGGAGAGGGGGCGCCGCTGGGGAGAGGTGGTGCCCGCTGGGGAGAGGTGGTGCTGCTGGGTGCGTGTGCCTTTGCCCAGGCCTTGGAGGCAGAGTGGAGAGTGTGATCAGAAGAGACTGAGGAAGAACAGTCTGGATGGAGGGACCAGCTTGGACCAAGGCCTGGAGATGGGCGTGTCTGGGCCTGGGAGGGGCCCGCAGGCCGGCTGGTGGCCCCATCCCAGGGAATGTGCATTCCAGTAGGGGTGGGAGCCTGCAGCTAAAAATACAATGCTTGGGTCTGAGCAGGCAGCAGGGGCCCTGCACAGACTCTGGCGCTCACACCAGGGGTTGGGGCGCAGCATCTGAGTTTCAACAACGGACACACGGGAGCTGAACGCAGCGTCTCCTCTGGGCAGGGAGTATGGCAATTTCTCTCCACATCATACATGATTCTTACCGATTTGAATTCAATCTCCATTTTCCACCCAGGGAAAGACTCGGGGTGGGGAGGAGGGAAAGCTGGGCTGGGGAGTAAAAGAGAGTGAGGCGCCGGGCCAGGTGGGCTCAGTGGTTGAGCATTGACCTATGAACCAGGAGGTCAAGGTTCAATTCCCAGTCAGGGCACATGTCCAGGTTGTGGCAGCTGGATCCCCAGTGTGGGGCGTGCAGGAGGCAGCCGGTCAATGATTCTCTCTCATCATTGACGTTTCTACCTCTCTCTCCGTCTCCCTTCCTCTCTGAAATCAATAAATACACACACACACACACACACACACAAACACACACACACACATATAAAAGAAGAGTAAAGGCAAGATGTAAAACTTGGCAATTTGGGCTAAGAAAAGGTAGCAAAAAATATTGGAATTTGGGGAAGCCACCCTACCCGCTCCCTTTCTTGCCGAGGGCAGCATCTCTGAGTCAAGGTCCTCCTTCCCGATGAGCACTTCAGAGTCTCCCCCAAGAGGGACCCCGGAAGCACACCCTCTGAGGGGACTCACCTGTGAGGAGGCGCAGGTGGGATGAGGGTCATTGGCAGGAGAGTTTAGGAATCGGGTCCTGCCTCTGTGGCCAGTCAGTGTCTCAGACCTGTAGGTCCTGACGAAGCAAAATACCTTGCCCGCCCGGCGTAGCTCAGTGGTTGAGCATCGACTTATGAACCATGAGGTCAGGGTTCGATTCCCGGTCAGGACACATGCCCAGGTTGTGGGCTCGATCCCCAGGAGGGGCGTGCAGGAAGCAGCCAATCCATGATTCTCTTTCATCATGGATGTTTCTCTCTCTCTCCCTCTCCCTTCCTCTCTGAAATAAATAAAAATATATTTTTAAAAAAGAAATATCTCATCTAATTAATGTCAAGAACGTGAGAAGACAACCCACAGAATAGGAGAAAACAATTGCAAACCATATGTCTGATCAAGGTCTAGCACCCAGGATATGTAAAGAACTCTTATGAGACAAACAACCCAAGAAAGAGCGGACAAAGGAGTTGACTAGACATTTCCCCAAAGAAGGTACACAAATGGCCAACAAGCACATGAAAAGATGCTCCACATCATTCACCATCAGGGAAAATACACGTCAAAACCACAGTGAGAGCCCTAGCCGGTGTGGCTCAGTGGATAGAGCCTCAGCCTGAGGACTGAAGGGTCCCGGGTTCGATTCTGGTCAAGGGCATATGCCCAGGTTGCAGACTCGATCCCCAGTATTGGCGGGGGGGGGGGGGGCAGCCAATCAATGATTCTCATCATTGATGTTTCTATCTATCTCCCTCTCCCTTCCTCTTTGAAATCAATAAAAATATATTTAAAAAAAAACACACACACAGTGAAATACAACTTTATCCTCACTGGGATGGCTGGAATAGAAAAATGACAACAAGTGTTGGTAAGGGTGTAGAGGTGTTAGGAGCCTTGTGCATCGCTGGTGGGAGGGTAAAAGGGTGCAGCTGCTGTGGAAAATAGTTTAGTGGGCTCTCAACAAGTTAAACATAGACTCACCGTATGACCCAGCAATTCCACTCCTAGGTTTGTACCTAAAAGAACTGAAAACGGATGTCCAAACAAAACCTTACACGTGAACGCTCATAGCAGCAGCATTCACAACAGCCGAGAGCGGGAGACAACCCGCACGCCCACAACTGATGACGGCTGAACAAAAGGTGCTTCTCACCCTCCATCCTGCAGTGTGTGTAATACCCCACTCAGCCACTAACAGGAACGAGGTTCTTTTTTTTAACCAGTTTAAAATGTTTATTTTTCAATTACAGTTGACATTCAATATTATTTTGTGTTAGTCTCAGGTGTTCAGCATAGTGGTGAGACCATCATATACTCTGCCAAGTGTTCCCCTGATATTTCCAGTTCCCGCCTGTAATGTAGTTACCCCACGATCCTTGGCTATATTCTCTAGGCTGTGCTTTAAGGAATGAAGTTCTGTTACACGTTACAACATGGATGGACCTTGAAATCATTATGCTGAGAGAAGCCAGATACAAAAGGCCATATGTTGTCTGATTCCATTTGCACGGAATGTCCAGAATAGGCAAAGCAGACCAGTGTCTGCCAGGGGCTGGGAGGAGGCGGGAGGAGGAGTCTGTTTAATGGATATGGGATTTCCTTTTGGGATGATGAAATCATTCTGGAACTAGACAGAGGCCATGATTGCACAACACTGTGCATGTACCAATGTCACACTTTCAAAGGAGTTAAAAGGGGACCCTGGCCCTCGGTTGGTTAAGCCAATCCCAATCCGCCAAGTTTGTGGTTCGATCTCCCATCAGGGCACGTACGAGAAGCTACAAATGTCTGCACACATCAATGGAACAACGCATCAATGTGTTTCTCTCTCGCTCTCTCTCAAATTACTACGTTTTTCAAAAATGTGTTAAAATGGTAAGTTTTATGTTATGTCTATTTTACCACAACAAAAAAATAATCTAATTTTGAACGACGCTTTTGCTGGGATCTTGGTCAGTGATATTAACATCATTTGTTCCCATATCATTTAGATTTCTAACATTCCAGGTGACATTTAAATTTTAAGGAGGAAGATATACCACTTTCTATTTGCTTTTTTCTTTCTTTTTTTGTTAATCGTCACCTGAGGATTTATTTTTTCATTGATATTTAGAGACAGTGGAAAGGAGAGAGAGAGAGAGAGAAACATCAATGTGAGAGAGACACATCGATTGATTGCCTCCTCCATACACCCTGACCAGGGCAGGGGACCAGGGCAGGAGATCGAGGTACGTGCCCTTGACCAGAATCGAACCTACGATCCTGCAGTCTGCAGGCCAATGCTCTATGCACTGAGCCGAACCGGCCAGAGCTATCTGCCTTTTTCCAAAAAAGTGCACTCATCTAAGCTCCCGGAGAGACGGGTGTGAAGTCAGGGGCTCTTTCCCCTGGCACCTGAGGAGGCTCCGGGTCAGCGCTGGGTATAGATCCCCACTGCGAGGCCAGCAGGCGGCTGGCCAGCCTAGCAGATGGCTGATCTGCTTTGTCCTCCCGGCTGAATAACCGGAGTTAGTCTGTGCCTGAAAACCGTGGCCCTGCGACACGCCAGCGCACAAGTGCTATTCTTGGAGACACCCATTCGGTTGCCTCAGAAAGCGCCTGCTGTGTTCTTGCCATTTCATCAGACACGATACTAACAAGGTATGTCCTCCAGGGCAGAGACTTAATAAAATGCTCATTACTGCTTCATCAGAGGCGTTCTAAGGTAGACCTGCGTTTCGTTTTTTCTGCACGAGCGTGGCCGTAAAGATGCACCGCCCTCGTCCAGTTTGGAGGCCCTGCCTTGATCCACGTTTCAGCCGCTTTACCCACCACTGCTTCTGCACGGTCGGTACCAATGTCCACCCAGGGGAAAAGGCGAAGGATGTCTTAGTGCTGTTATGAAAACGGCTGAGACCCTTGCAGGCCCCTGAGAGGACCTCGGGGACCGCCCACCCACTCCCTCCCTGCCAGGGGTCTGCGGACCACACTTTGAAATTGAAGCTGGATTCCCTGATGGCCATTTGAAAGCAGAACGAATGAGCTCACCCAGAAGCAGGCTCACTTGGAGCTATTTACTGAGCACAGGACTCACAGTAGGCGCTCAATAAACATTTGTTGAACCTGGAATAACGTCTCCCACTGACCATGCGTCCTAGGCGCCAGGCATTGTGCTGAACATGTGATGGACATCGTCTCATGGAATCGAGCATCCCCATTTTACAGACAGGAAGAGCAAGGCTCGGAGAGGATAAGGAACTGGCCCAGACTAGTGACAACCAGATCCAGGAGTCAAACAGTTTTGTGTGACTTCAAATCACTGTGCCATATGGACTCTGTTTGATGTCAAAGGTTTGATGACCAAGGGGGGGGGGGGGAAAGGAGGGAAAAACAACTAAAGGAAAAAGTTAAGGAAATTTCGTACATTGTCTTAAGAGGGTATATGAAGGATGACGGCTGTGATCCTGGCAAGCCCCTCCTCAGAAGGGTTGGGAGTCCAGGTTTTCACCATCCCTATGGAGGGACAGACACCAACAATAGGGGGGCGGGGGCCCCACACACCAGCAGGGCCCAGGTGTAGCATCTAAATGCAGCGAGAATACCGAGACAACTGGGCTTCCCTGGGCTGTGTCCCCGCAGGTCGGAGCAGCAAGCAGTGGCTTTGCCAGGTGCTCGTTCCCTGTTCCAGCCCGGAGACTGGCATCACTCCCCGTGATTCTGCCGTCCTTTTCGGGGGAGGGATTAACCAGTGAAGTGCCAGCTGCCCATCTTGCCAGGTCTTTACTAAGGCCTCAGGCCGAGCTCCCTGCTGCTCTGGAATAAGATCTGGCCCCTCCTGACCTCTCCAGCCTCACCTCTCACCTCCCCACTTTCCAGGTCACAGCTTTCTTCACCTCCAGACTTGGAACCACCTGTTCCCTCTGGCTAGAATGCCCCCCACCAGCCCCCCACAACCTCCTCTGCCTGGGTGAACCCTACTCAACCCTCAGCTCGCCTCCTTTAAGAATCCTTCTCCCCCTGGCCAGGTGGCTCAGTTGGTTGGGCTTTGTCCTGGGCATCAAAAGGTTGGTGGTTCGATTCCCAGTCAAGGCACATGCCTGGGTTGTGGGCTCAATCCCAGGTGCAGGAGGCAGCTGATGTTTCTCTCTCTCTCCCTTTCTCTTTAAAAAGCAAAAAAAAAATTAAAATTAAAAAAAAAGAACCCTTCTCTATTGGTGCCCACCTCCAAATTGCCATAGCACAGGTCTTCTTACCCCGATCACTCGTTCAACACCAGGACCAGGATGACATGGCTTAAGGCAGATATGGTGCTTACAGATGTTGTAGGCCAGTGGTTGGCAAACTCATTAGTCAACAGAGCCAAATATCAACAGTACAACGATTGAAATTTCTTTTGAGAGTCAAATTTTTTAAACTTAAACTTTTTCTAACACCACTTCTTCAAAATAGACTCGCCCAGGCCGTGGTATTTTGTGGAAGAGCCACACTCAAGGGGCCAAAGAGCTGCATGTGGCTCTCGAGCCACAGTTTGCCGACCACGGTTGTAGGCAGTTAGACTATCTTACTTCCCATTAGACTCGGGACCGGGGGTGGTGTTGCATGTCTCCTGCTGTGTCCCGAGTCTCACATAATGCCTAGCTTGGATTAGGAGCTCAGTAAATATTTGCTAAAACAATGAGTGGATGAATGAACAAAGGAACCCGTAGAAAGGAGAGGAGAGGAGAAAAGCAGGTGGGATAGGAATGCGATGAAGCCGGAAACAGCGGACACAAAGACGCATTCCATGGGCATTTGCAGCAGGAACTGGGCTCTGTGGCTGGGGGACCTAGGGCTGGCGTGAGGGCACACCAAAGACAGACACGGAGCGTAAAGAGGGGCTTGAAATGCCATCACAAACAACACACCCTGGAAAGGTACCATTAATCTGTGCCAACCGAGCCCAAAGTGTCAAGGGATAAAAATTAAATAAGTAACAATGTTCAGTAATAATAGAAATGGCGATGCGTTAGGTTGGCTGATAGCTGTGACAAACAACCCCAGCGTCTCGGTGATGCATCGCAATAAAAGTTTCTTTTTTATTCCCCTCCCAAGAGGGCTTTTCTGGTTGAGTGGCTCTGTTCTAAGCAGCCTTGCAGGGATTCAGGAACCTCCCATCTCTGGGTCCACTACCACTCCCCGCTGTGCAGGCGAGGAAGCTGGCAGGAAGGCGGGCCTGGAATGTGCTCATCACTCCTGCCCACATTCCATTGGCCAGAGCTCAGTCTTGTGTCCCTACCTAGCTGCACGGGAGGCTGGGAATTGTAGTCCAGCGGTGTGCCCTGGAGGACAAGGAAGTGGGGATTGCTGAATGCAGTCACAGCGCTGATCTAATGAGCGTCTCCTAATGTCAGGCACCCTACTAAATAAGTTACAGGCAGGGGGTCATTTCACCCTCACGTCAGCTCTCGTTTGCAGAGGAGGAAACTGAGGCTCAGAAAGTTTAAGTAAATTTTATGAGGTGAAAGATTCATGCTTGGAGAACCAATGTGGAACCCTAACTTTTCAACTCAGAGCCTGCAAATGAAAAGAAGTAAGGACAGATAATACTAGGGAGCCACACACCCAACAGCATCATCATTCAGTGCTAAGTTGGGTTAGGATTTTTCTAAGCACCTTCACAAAACCCGATGACGTAGATACTATTAATACCCTTATTGTAAAGCTAAGGAAATTGCACAGAGAGGGTAAGTGACTTGGCTGAGATCACTCAGCAAGTACACGGCAGAGACAGAACTCAAACCCAGGCAGTCTGTCTCCAGAGTCTTCACGTATATTTGCCCCACTCCTGCTTCTCTACAGACAACAGAAGGAGTAATTAATTGTAGGGCAGAATCTCCAAAGAGAAGGGTTGGTACCCTGGGGAGGATGCAAACTGGGGGTTGGGGTGTGAGAGGGAAATAGGATCCTTCTATTTATGCTTCTCCTTTTGAAAGAAAAAAAAAATCAGAGCAATATTAAAATTAACTAATAGGTACGTTTTATGCAGATTGACCCTGGCGCCTTCACTCAGCTGAGGATACATCGGTATCATTAAACACAGATTAAATTAGTAACATTTAATATGCTCTGATTTTTTTTTTAAGAATAAACATAAATAGAAGGTGTCACCTGCAGTGCTTGTATAAGTGGATCAGTGTGGGAAATTTTAGTTTTAATTAAACTGGCTCTCACCGCGTGGACAGCAGTTTTAAAAGATACTGTGTACGCAAAAAAAAAAAAAAAGATACTGTGTACGCAAAGAATGGACACCCACGTAGGTACCACTGCCCTAAAAGCCGCAGGCTCCCTCACGCATGCCCAGAACCTCTACATTTCCCCCACCCCCACCCCCACCCACACCCCCATGGAAGATGGGGCCTTGTGGCCACACCCCTTATCTTTTCCCCACCTTCCTTGTTTCTTCCAGAGGCATCATTGGCCACGTCACCTTGCGATGGGGCGAACCGCTAGTTATTGGAGCGACGCGATTGGACGAAGTCACTGCCTCTCACCCGATGGCCCGCTTCGATTGGCTGAAGTGCTGCCAATCCTCACAGTCCATCAGGCCGCGGTCAGAGAAATAGGCTTGAGCACCAGGAGCTGGTAGGACAGTGCAGCCCAAAGGGGTGGGGGCCTGGAGGGTCACGGGCCACACAGGCCACGGGGATCGCAGCTGCTGCCCCGGGAAGGACCAGCGGAGGTGCCGGCGGGAACCTTGGGGGACCGGATTGAGATGAAGCAAGACCCCCAGCAAAATCCCCAGCTTGCCGCCGCCCGGAAAGACAGTGCTGGCTCGGAACCCTGGACTGGGGCTTCTGCTCAAGCAGATGGACACTACCCGTCAGGAGCAGGTACAGGAAACGGAGGCTGACCCAGCAGGTGCAGCTTCTGCCGCAGAGGATGACCCCCTGCAGGGGTTTATGAGCCAGGGAGCTGGAAAAAGCCAATCAGAATGCTGCCCTGGCCGCTGTGCTCAGTGGGGGTAGGGGGTGGGGCGGGGGCGTCCTCCGGTGCACGGAAAAGTCGCCAGTTCAATTCTGGGTCAGGGTGCATACCCAGGTTGGGCACTTGGAGGAGAGGACGGATGGATGGCTCTCTCTTTCTCCCTCTTCTTTCCTCTCTCTCTAAAATCAATAATAATAATAATAATAATAATAATAATAACACAAACATTAGAAAAATCAAAATGCTACTTGCTGACAACCGCGAGGCCTCTCAGCTTTCAAACTCGTCTCCAGAACCACGCGGGGGAATTTGAAGACGGGGCCCAGGAAGAAGGGTCCAGGAGAAGGGAGAGCTGCAGGAACCCGGGCCCAGCTCCTGAGGTCTGAGGCCCTGCGACCTGTGGGCAGATAAACCCTGTCCTTGCAGCGGAAGAACGTCATCGGTGGGAGTGACCTAATCCACAGAGATCGTCATGAAGTTGGGGGAGAAGTTAAACGGAGGACGCATCAGAAATCCCCCACTACAGAAAGCCAACGGGTTTTCTGGGTCAAGAGATGTTATGTGTGCCCTGCAGTGTGGCTCAGTGCTTGAGTGTCGACCCATGGACCAGGAGATACGGTTGCATTCCTGGTCAGCACGTGTCCGGGTTGCAGGCTCCATCCCCAGTAGGGGGGGTGTGGGAAGCAGTCGATCGATGATTCTCTCTCATCATTGATGTTTCTATCTCTCCCTCTCCCTCTCCCGTCCTCTCTCTGAAATCAATAAAAACATATCATATATATATATATATATATATATATATATATATATATATATATATATATATATATATAGGTTCTGTTACGTGTGAGATGTCTGAGGCCCGGGAAAGATCCAATTCACTAAGGGGCTGCCCACGGGCTTGCTCTAAGTTCGCACAGTGCTGTCCGTGTGGTACAGGCAGACAGTGGCAAGAATGGCAACAGCCGGAAAATTGGGCGGAATGTCCTTGTTATCAGAGGTAAAGCCACAGAAGAGAGGATGGTAGATCCTGCTTGTACTGCCACGTGGCTCCGGTTGCTGAACTGAAGCTGACGTTCCTGCCTGTTGGGGACGGACCCTGCCACAGGCACGCGCTGGGCGTGCTGAACAGGGTCACATACCGCCAAAGGCCGTGATGCCACCAAAGGGTGAAGGCTACTCACAGTCACCCCAGGATAGGGTCTCCAAGGGGCCATGGACGGCGAGGCTAATGCCGACAAAGGGGCACAGCGGAGGCAGAGTAAGAGCACGAAGAGCATTCCAGAGCACTGACCTTTTATCCAGGGAGATCAAAACACACGAGGTCATCCCATCAGGATCGGACTACCCCCAAAATGACCCTGCATTTTTACTTGGGTTAAACTGCTAAACAAAATGTTCGTTGTGACCTGGCCGGTTTTTCTCAGGGTTTAGAGTGTCGGCCCTCAGACTGAAAGGGTCACGGGTTCGATTCCAGGTCAAGGGCACTTACTTCGGTTGTGGTTTGATCCCTGGCCCTGGTCAGGGCGGGTGTGGGAGGCAACCAATCGGTGGATCTCTCCCAAGGATCTCTCTCTTTCCCCCACCCTGTCCTCCCTCCCTTCCACTCTCTCTAAAAATCAATGGGAAAAAATATCCTCCCATGAGGATAAAAAAAAAAAAATGTTTGTTGTGTTCAAAACCAGCAGGGGGCATGCAGACTGAAATTATAATAATAACAAATACTACACGAATAACCAATGCTATTGGTTTGTGTCCGGGCATTGTGCAAAAGAGTTACATGAATTAATTAGTTTAATAAATCCTTATAGCCCTCACTGGTTTGGCTCAGTGGATAGAGCGTGGGCCTGCAGACTAAAGGGTCCCAGGTTCGATTCCAGTCAAGGGCACATGCCCGGGTTGTGGGCTTGATCCCCGGTAAGGGGCGTGCAGGAGGCAGCTGATCAATGATTCTCATCGTTGATGTTTCTGTCTCCCTCTTCCTTCCTCTCTGAAATCAATAAAAAAGTATTAAAAAAAAAATCCTTACAACCCTATGAAGCAGCTACTGTTATTACAGCCCCATTTTAGAAATGCAGAAACTGAGGGCCGGAGAAGGTAAGCAATATTTCCAGCTAGTCCGTGACAGAGCCAGGGTCTGAACCTAGACCACTGACCACAGGCCCTCGACTTTCGATCATTGTGCTACTCCACCTCCCGAGGACACATGGACCTGGTGTGACCGTGATACCAGGGCACGTTTTGTATAATTTTGTTAGGAGACATAGCAATATTAAAATGTCAATATTTGCCTTCTCAGAATGGATCCAATAAGGAGGAGGATTTTTAAAAAATGTTTTTATTGATTTTATTTATTTATTTATTTATTTTTAAAATACATTTTATTGATTTTTTACAGAGAGGAAGAGAGAGTTAGAAACATCGATGAGAGAGAAACATCAATCAGCTGCCTCTTGCACACCCCCTACTGGGGATGTGCCTGCAACCAAGGTACATGCCTTTGACCGGAATCGAACCTGGGACCCTTGAGTCCGCAGGCCGATGCTCTATCCACTGAGCCAAACCGGTTTCGGCTGTTTTTATTGATTTTAGAGAGAGAGGGAGAGAGAGAGAACTATTGACCGGTTCCCTCCTGCGTGCAGCCCGACCAAGTTTTGAACCTGAAACCTGGGTATGTGCCTGATCGGGTTGGCGACCTTTCGGTGCACAGCACGACGCTCAACCAACTGAGCCACTTGGCCAGGGCAAGTGGGTTGTTAACAGTAATGAATGACAACCTATAAAATATAAGGATGAGCTTATATGGGCTCTGTCCTGACCAGTTAACTGATAAGTTAAGATACAATTTGTGACTATGATAGGCCTTTTCAAAATAATCTCATTTTTGTTGTTGTTATTAATCCTCACCCGAGGATATTTTTTTCCACCATTGGTTTTTAGAGCGAGTGGAAGGGAGGGGGAGAGACACACAGAGAGAAACATTGCTGTGAGAGAGACACATTGATTGGTTGCCTCCCACACACCCCCCAAATGGGCCAGGGATCGAGCCTGCAATCATGGTACATGCCCTTGACTGGAATACAACCCATGATCCTTCAGTCTCTGGGCCGACGCTCTAACCACTGAGCAAACCAACCAGGTCTCAAAGCAATATTTTAATAACTAGAGGCCGGTGCATGAAATTTGTGCACTTGGTGGGGGGTGTCCCTCAGCCCGGCCTGTGCCCTCTCGCAGCCCAGGAGCCCTCGGGGGATATCTGACTGACGGCTTAGGCCTGTTCCCCCCGGGGAGCAGGCCTAAGCTGTCAGTAGGACATCCTTAGCACTGCGTGGAGGCGGGAGAGGCTCCCACCACCGCCACTGTGCTCGCCAGCTGTGAGCCCGGCTCAAGGCTTCTGTGTGGGAGTGCACTGACCACCAGGGGGCAACTCCTGCATTGAGCGTCTGCCCCCTGGTAGTCAGTGAGCGTCCAGTCAATTTGCATATTAGCCTTTTATTATATAGGATACTAATTATTCCAAGTTAACTTCCCAGACAACCAAAGGGAACCCTTTAAATTCTAAAGTTTTGTGTTTTAAATAGCAATCCTAGTTTTTTAAACACTATCTCAAATAGAGGATTTGGGACGTGGTTAAACATTTTTCGATAGCTTAGCACTATTACTATGCAGTATCATCCTGTGCTGTGATAGAGTTCTGCCTTACCTGCTGCCAGCCCAAGCATCCTTGGTGGCCATGGTCTGCCTCAATAATACCTTTCTCCAATCCTACTCTCCCCACTCCCACCCCAACATGTGGCTGATAAAATGCTTTGGGTTAAGAAACCAAATGCCTTTGTTATAAATGACATTTTCAGTGTTTGCTTCAGCAGCTCATACACTAACATTGAAACGATACAGAGATTAGCCTGGTCCCTGCACAAGGATGACATACACGCCGGTTCATGAAGCGTCCCATATATATATTTTAAATCTCATCTGAGGATATTTTTTCCATTAATTTTCAGAGAGAGTGGAAGGGGGGAAGGAGGAGGGGGAGAGAGAGAGAGAGAGAGAGAGAGAGAGAGAGAGAGAAACATCGATGTGAGAGAGAAATATTGATGGCTGCCTTCCACATGCACCCCAACCAGGGATCAAGCCTGCAACCTGGGCATGTGCCCTGACCGGGAATTGAACTGGCAACCTTCAGTGCAAGGGATGACGTTCAATTGAGCCACACCAGCGAGGGCTAAAGGGCCTTTATTTTTTAGAGCTCTATACACAATCAGGTGTGGGTAAAGGGATACAGTGTCTGGGGTTTGTATGAAGATAATGTGGAGTGAGGGCCGGGGCTGGGTTGGCTGAGGCTGAGCTGAGGCTGAGGTGGACAAGAAAGGCCAGGCTGTCCTGTCCTGTGAGCTTCAAAGGGGAGGGAGTGGGTCTCCTTACTACATAACAATGTTGCAGAAGAACAGAGAAAAACCAAGCCACGCTTTTAGAGAAAAAGAGTTACACTGTTTAATATGCTGGCGGACTCAGCGGAATAACTTCCCAGATCTGAGTAAAGTAACATGCAGGGGGCTTCTCTTTTATATCTTTCTGGGGTCTTTGTCCTGCAAATATGGATTATGCTTCCGGTCTTTTCCCGGGTTTTGCAAAAGGCCCCAGGTGTTGGGGGTCTTGAGACCATATCTGATGGTCTGGCCTGGTGCCAGCGTTAATACCCCCCCCCCCCCCCACCACCACACACACACACACACACTCCGGGGCTGTGCACCGTTCATCGATTATGGCCTCTGTGAAATGTGAGCATTTATTTAGGTAACAGGTTCTGCAAGACCGGTTTCTGGGAAAGAGGCAGTGACTTAATTATGGGTTATCAAGAATGCACACTGGGCTTGCTGGCACAGATTCAGATTGCTAGCCCCCCAAAATGTCAGGGCTACCTTGGAATTGGCCCTTTCTAGCCTTCTCAGTAAGAGCTGTGGACTTCGGTTGATCAGAAAAGAAAGGGCACATTTTACCCTTTTGGGGACTCAGGGGCAGCGCAGCCTAAAGAACTTGGGTAGGAAGCCCCTGCAATAACCGCCTTTGACCACGAGAGAGCGCTGTGGGACAGAAGCCCAGACCAGAGTGGACCAACTAGCCAGTCAGCACAGACCAGCTGGGGATACGGTGATGACAGGTGAGAAGGAACTGTCCTGCCCAAAACTTACCCTTTGTGACAACGACATCATTGGACCCTCACAGCAAACCCAGGACCAGGTACTGCAAGAACCGCTGCTTCACAGATTGGGAAGCCACAGCTCAGCGTTGCAAAGGGTTTGTCCCAAGTCACCAGGTGAGAGGTGGGAGAGTAGAGCTTTGACTCCACTCCGACCCCGGAGCCCACACTGTTGGTCACACGACCCCCCTCCCTCCCCCTGTGCTGCCTGGCCATCTTTCCTCCTGGGTCCCTTCTAGATGGTCCCCTTAAGGTCAGAGGGGTTTGCCCAGGCCTGCTCAGCAGGGGTGCATGGATGACCGCGGGAGAGGCTTGGCTGTGGGGGTGCCAGCGGCTCGGGAAGGAGCCGCGGACATGGGGAGGGACATGGGGAGGGAGGTCCCGGCCACAGGGCGGGGAGATCTGCCCCGGCCCCTGGCAGAGCTGCCCTGGGAGCCCGCCAGGTGTATTAATATCCTGCTGAGTCAGGGGGCTCTTGAGTGTCAGCATCACAAGACCCAGGGGCTGAGCACAGCAGGACTATTCCTGACTCCGCTGCCCTGTCCCCACCCGCGCCCCCTCCCCCACCCCCCAGCGTCTGAGTTGCCATGTGGCCCGGGAAGTCACTTCACCTGACTGTACTCCCAGTGGCCTGGGGCACGGGAGGGGCTAAGAAGCAAGAGCTGGGCTTCCAGAACATGCTGCCTGGAGGGCTGCTCTGCTCCCAGCCTGTCCTGGATGCTGGGGGTCCTGCTCCGGGGGCGGGGGGGCTCACAGTCCAGTGTTCACCCTCTGCCCACAAGGGGCCCCAGCCAGCAGCCACAGCTACCATCGTTGGCTGGCCAACAAGCTCTCCGGGACACTGGGAATTGGGTCTTGGGGATCTGGTCCCATGGGGTGGGCACTGGCTGGAGGAATGGCTGTTCTTGGGGAGCGGGGGATCCACATGGGGGCGGCCATGACAGTAGAGGGGCCCCAGGAGAGAGGCCGCTCCTTCCCACCCCAGGCTCCAGGAGGCTGCCCTGCGTCCCCCGGCTGCACCCTCATTGCTGCCGCCGCCGCACGCGGCCCTGCACAGGCAGGTGGCGGGAGGGTCATTCATGCCCGCCCGGCTCTCAGAAGTGCCCTGTAAATGGTTTAAAAACGATTTACACCTGGCCTGAGTGAAATACGCACGTCATCTCGGATAGTTTACTGATTTTTAGAGACAGAGGAAGGGAGAGGGGGAGAGAGAGAGAAACATCGATCGGCTGCCTCCTGCAAGCCCCCTACTGGGGACTGAGCCCACAACTTGGGCATGTGCTCTGACCAGAAATCAAACCAGCGACCTCCTGGTGCACGGGACGATGCCCAGCCACCTGAGCCACACCGGCCAGGGCTCAACCTTGACTCTACATGCATTCATTCAGTCCGGCATCTACAGCATTGGCCGAATGAGTGGATGGGTGAAGAAAAGAATTTTATCCCTAGAGAATGCCTCTTCCCACAGCCTCACCCTCAGGCCCCTGCACTGGCCCATGCCCTGCCCGGCCCCCCACGCTGTGATCCCTGAACACCGGCTCCTCCCCAGACCCTGCCCTCGCTTGTCTGGGGGGCTTTGGCTCCAGGGCCCTCTAGAGCCCTTATCAGTCAGCCCACAGGCCCCAGAGAGCCCGGCGGCCAGGCAGCCTGCCCTCCCCGCCCCTCGCAGCCCCTGTCAGGGGACACATTCCCAGCAGGCCTCCCTCACAAGGACCGGAAGGTAAACCTGCCACCTCCGGCCCCTCTTGAGAGTTTTCCCAAGTGGGGAGGGGCTCTGTGGGGGCAGGAAGGGGGCTATGGCAACAGGAAGACCCAGCCTTGGGCTTGTTTCTTCAGGCAGCCTGGACGGGACCCTCCCAGGATGTGACCCCCCGGGGAGGGGTGGGATGGGGAGGGACCGCAGGCCTGTGCTTGCTCCAGGGCTTCAGCTGGAGGCAGGGGCTGCCCTGCCTTCCCCATGGGCCGGCCGGGCCGCTCAGCACCTGCCTGTGCACGGCTAAGCCTGGATTTTGTCCTTAAATGGCAGACACTGGCAGCGCTTGGCCTCCCAGTGTGCGGGGAACCCGGCCGTGTGTGCGGCAGGGGCTCTGTGCTGGCCACACTGGCGCTGCTGAAACCGGGCGCCGGCCGTCACCCCCGCCGTGGCAGCAGGTGGCCGCCGGCCTCCACGTCACCAGCGCCCTGGGAACGAGATACGACTGGCATGCCCATTGTGAGGATGAAGGCGCGGGGCGCGGTGGATGGGATCAGTGTTGGGGTCACGCGGCTCTGAGCGGATGAGCCTCCCATCTGTCTGACCTCCGCACAGAAGATGTTCCGCCCCATCCGGTGCCTTCCCAGGCACCGCCTCATCGCCTGCCCACATGGCTGACGTCATCACGCCGAGGCCTCAGCTACCCCAACCCGGCCAAGGACAGGTCTGTGCCGGGCAGTGTCAGTCAGTGCAGGACACCCGTGGGTGCCCGGATCCCAGGTCCCGCCAGACCCACCAGGCCCCTCTGACCTTCGCACAGATCCTTTCGCAGGTCCTGCCGACCGAAGGGTCGTGGGTTCCCTTTCTGGTCCAGGGCACATGCCTGGCTTGCAGGTTTGGGTCCCAGTGGTGGCATGTGCAGGAGGCAACCGATCCATGTCTCTCCCTCACATCACTGCTTCTCTCTCTGCATCTCTCCCCGCCCTCCCTTCTCCTCTCTGAAACGTCAGCGGGAAACATGTCCTCAGGTGAGGACCACGAGAACCAAAGAAGCCGAATGCAGAATGGAGTTAGCGCTGCCCCAAGGGCGCACGGGTGGTTTCAGGTGAGAAAAACCAGCGCCACTTCCCACCTTGGCTGGTCAGAGGAGGAAACACTGCAACGTCATTCTGATGCTGACGAAGCCTTTTTGAAAGTTTCACATAAACTCACGTACACGCTTCTCCACAGCGTCCGCCTTCCTCGTGTCCCCTGAGCTGAGAAAGGAGGAGCGCGGTGCTCCCGAGGCCTCGTCTGTTCAGCCGGGAGGCCTGCAGGTCCTCCTGGAGCAATGAGATTAGAAAAAATAAAGGAATTAAGAACCTAGGGTAGGAGAGGGGAAAGGGAAACGCGTTCTTTCAGACAGGGTCAGCTACATTGAAAACCAAAGAGGAGAGCTGAGCGAGACAGCCACGTAGAAAAATAACAGACAAAAGGCAATTGCATTTTTATACACCGGGAACAATTTGAAAATGTACTTGAAATAAGTGTGTGTGTGTTGCCCTGACCAGTGTGCTCAGTGGTTGGAGCACCGCCCCCGCCCCCCTCCCAGCACATTGAAGGGTTCAATTCCTGGTCAAGGGCACATGCCTGGGGTGCAGTTTCCATCCCTGGCCCCCGTCAGTCAGGGCTCGGTCAGTCAGGGCTGGTGCGGGAGGCAACCAATCGATGTATCTCTCTCACATGCTGTTTTTCTCTCTCTCTCTCTCTCTCTCTCTCTCTCTCTCTCTCTCTCTCTCCCCTTCCACTCTCTCAAAAAATCAATGGAAAAGAATAGCTTCACTCTTGGGTGAGGGTTTAAAAAAAAGTGTGTGTGTTGGGGGGAAGGGAGGCACGATCCCCAAGAGCATGGAAGGTCTAAGCGTCTACGAATAAGGCTAATGAAACAGGTAAGAACCAGGCAGAGGATCACAGCATTTCATGAAAGGGTTCAAGAAGACAGAAAGGACAATTGGTGCGTGCGGACAGGGAGGCCTGAGAGCAGAGCGGTCAGGTCTCCACAAACTGACCCCCGGCTCAGAGCAATCCCAAGCCCCGTGCCCGCGGGGGTTCCGTAAGGTTCGACCAGCGATTCTGAGACTTCTGCCGGGAGCACAGGCCCGTGATGCGCCCCGAGGAGAAGACAGATGGGACTGGCTGTTTTCTGATCTGAGGACTTAGAAACCTTGTGAATGTACTAAATACTCAGCTGTACTTTACGTCGGTTCCTTCTCTGTTACGTGAACGCCACCACAATTTAGAACAAACGAGTAGCGACTCAACTGTTTACAAGAAGGAGCGATGGTCTTTCCACACAGGGGATGGCCGTGCGCGGTGGCAGCCGAGACGCGGCCGCAGAGACGCTGGCGCGGAAGATGGTCACGCTGCTTCAGTGACCGGAAACCGCAGGTCACAGAACGATGGCGTGGAACCGCTTTTTTGGGTCAAAATACACCTATATTTTTATGGATGCATAGAAAAGCATCTGAAGGAATAACCAAAATAGTTTTGCTTTTCCTGTGTGTACTCATTTCTTATTCGAGAAAACACACGGTTATGTAACCAAAAACCATAGTCATCAGGGAAAGAAACACTTTCTTTAAAAAATCCGCCCTGTTCTTCGGGAGGCTCTGAGGAGTCATCACACATGTGCTACCCTCCCTCCCCACCCCCTCCCCGCTCCGGACGAGAATTCCTCTCTTCTGAGGGGGCGGGGAGGCGGCCAGGCCCACGGGGAGGGCCAGTCCGTGTCTCTCCCACCACTGCCTCTGAGCTAAGGTCCCCTAGGGCCCCCTGGCCGCTGTCCCTCTGCAAGCCCTCTGCGGAGGCTGCAGGCCGAGCCGTCAGGATTTGGGGACAACCTCGTCCCACGTGTCTCCACCAGCAGAGCGGCACCGGATGGAGAAGAGGCCACGCTGGGCCTCGGGCCTCAGACTGCATCTCTGACCCCAGCTGGACGTCCCTCCTGAGGCCGGGCCTGGGCTGCGGCTCTCGGGTGGGGCTCAAGGCTCACGCTGCTGCCAGACCTCACAGCTGGGCTGCTGGTGGGAGGAGCTCTCTCTGGGCCCCACCAGCCAGGCCACTAACTGAGGCCGCAGTGCAGGTTGTGGGCCAATGACCAGACAGAGGGAAGGTCTAGGGAATTCTCCCAGGGAGACGGCATGTCCGGGCTGGGCCAGGGACCTGCTGGCTGCACGAGTGAGTGTGTATGTGTGTGTGTGTGTGTGTGAACACATGTACATGTGTACATATTAGGGCTGTCAGATAAAACCCAGGACACACATACATTTGCATTTCAGATAAATGAATAGCTTTTCAGTGTAAGTATGTCGCCAATATTGCGTCCTGCATGTTTACCTGCTAACTCTGGCAGGCCCGATGCATGGAAAGGTGCGTGCAGGTGTGTGCGCGTGCACGCTGTGTAAGAGTACACATACGTATGTGTGCATGAACGTGTGCACATATACACCTGGGAGGTGTGTGCACCAGATGCAGGTGGTGGTTTTAGGGTGGGTGTGAGCCCCGTTTTTGGTCCCATTTTATCTGTAGGGGTATGTATAACGGTGCCGGTGTGGATATGAACAGGCGTGCATCTACGTGTGTTTGTACCGAGCACATGAAGTATTCCATGCAGAGTGTCTGTGTGTGCACATGCTACGGAGTCTGAGAGCGGGAGGAAGCCCGGCTCCCTGTGGGGAGGCCGAGGCTGGCCCTGATGAGGCTGGGTGTGCGCATGTATGTGCACCAGCTCCACCTCGTGCCAGGCACCCCAGCCACACTCATCGTGTCCATGACAGCCCTCCATCAGGAGGCCCCGCTCACACCGGGAAAGGCAGGCGGAGCGAGGCCAGGGCACCCGCCTTGCCCTGTGTGCAGAGCCGCATGCGCTCCCACGTGGTCACAGAAAAGCTGGCCAAAGCGCAGGCCAGATGTTGTTCCCCCCCCCCCCCCCCCGCCGTCCCCCTCCCCCCCCCCCCCCCCCCCGAGCCAGATGGCGCGGATCCCGGAGTCCCTGCAGGTTTTAGCTGCTGCTGTCCCTTCTCCTGCCCCTTCCGGACTTTTCCCGGAGGGAGCGGGCTGGGGCTGGAGGACTGTGTCCCGGACCCACTGCCTGGGCTGGGAAGAGGCTTCCCTGGCCAGGGGTCAGGCCCCGGGAGGGGTCAGCGCAGACACCAGCGCCCGGGGCTCCTTGCACAGCGCTCTCCCCACACTGCCCAGAAGCCACTTGGCCGGGCGTGGCCTCGCTCACCCGTGTGTCCCAGTCGCCCCGAGCCTTGCTCTTCCTGCCGTGGCAGGCGACAGCCAGCCGGCCCGGGCCCCCCACGGGGTGCGCTCCCAGGGCCACAGAGCCGAGGGCGCAGCCTGGTGGCTTCCACGCAGGAGCTCGCTCCCTCCGGCCTGGAGGCTGGGTGTCCTCGGCGTGGGCGGCCGCCTGCTCCCGGTCCTCACTGCCTCCCTCTGAGCCGGCGCCCGGCTTTCTCCTCTGGGGACACCTGTCCCATTGGCTCAGGGCCCACCCCATGACCTCATTTTCACCAATCACCCCTTGAAAGGCCCCAGTTGCAAATACAGACCAATTCTGAGGTCCGGGGGTTAGGGCTGCCGCATATGAATTTGGGGAGGGAGACCCAACTTACCCCTAACACCCATGATGGGCTGGGCGAGGGCTTCTCCCACTCGGCTACTATCACCAGAACCCCGACTTCCCGCTCTTTATGTTGACAAATGAGAACTTTCCTGGAGGCCAAGTGGAGACACGCTGTGGAGACCCAGGTGGGGCCCTTCCCCCCACTTGGAGAACCGCTTTGGACGGGGGGGGGCCGTTCTCGGCCCCTGCTGCTCTGCCCCCTCCTTATCCCTGGAACCTGCAGTTCAGGGAAGGCTCCCCGGTTCCTGGGGTGCTTGGTGTGGTCCCGACACCCTCTCTGGGCCTGTGTCCCCATTGGTGACGAGAGGCTGCTGGGCGGGAGGATTCCAGAGCCCCAGGCTGGATGCTTGGCGTTGGTTCTGGGGGGCGGGGCGGGGGGCATGGAGGTTGTGGCCACAGTGGCGGGCGGGGTGGTTGTGCCAGGCACCGGAGCTAGTGTCTGATCATCAGGAACACATCGCCACAAACCCAGTGGCTCCAAACAGCACCAATGTGTGGTCTTACCTGCCGTCTGGGGTGGGGTGAGGCCGGGGTGCAGGGCTCTGGCTCCTTCCGAGGCTGGGGTCGGGGGGATCAGGCTGCGGCCTTTCCCTGCGTCTGGAGGCGCCGGCATCTCTTGGTCCGTGGTTCTTCCTCCACCGTCAGAGCCAGCAGAGTCTCGCCTCGCGGCGCTGCCCCTCCGCCGTGCAGGACGGTGATCATCGGGCCCACCTGGCCGCCCGCCCGGCTCCGATGTGAGGTCAGCTGATCAGCAGCCTCCCCTCCACCGGCTGCCTTCACTCCCGGTGCCGGCTAAGGACTCGCAGCCGCAGGATCCAGGGATAAGGAGGCGGGCGTCTTTGAGGGCCAGTTTTCCGTCTACCACAGCCGCCCGTTCGGCACCGGTTCCTCCCCGTCCGTGGGGAGGGGGACGGTCACTGTCCCCTTGATTCACCTGCAGCTGGCGAGGTTTATCACCCCCCCCCCCCCCCGGCGGGCGGAGCAGGGTTTCCAGGCTACAGCTGCCCAGCTAGGAGGCCTGACTCACAGCCCCACCGACACCACCTGGCTCCTGCCCGCCTCCCTCCCATCGCAGACTTCCGGCCCTGACGGGTTTGGGCACTTGGCCGGGGCTGTGCTAGGGATACACCTTGACCTGGAGGCAGGGTGGCTCAGACCATGCGTGAGACCCGAGGGTCCAGGGAGGACTCAGCCTCAGTCCTTTCTGCCTCCTCCCTCCTCCCTCCCTGGGGCTGGGACAGACCCTGGAGGAGGTGGGACCAGAGGGGCCCAGGAAACAGCAGCAGCTGGGAAAGAACCCCCATCTCAGTCCCCGCTCCCCACTGACCCCTGCCCATCCGAGCTCCAGAGCATCCTGCCCGGTCCAGGAGTGCCCGGGGGAGGCGGGTGGTCTTTTGGGGGGGGGGGGTGGCACAAACATCTCTTTCTTCCTTTCACAGTCCTTCCGTGTGCCAGGCCCCCTGCTGGGGATGGGGGCCCCACAGGGCAGCTGTCCCGGCCCGAACCGGAGGCCCGTCCTCGTGGAGGACAGATTCCCAAGGGCCTCGCCCCTTCCGCTCCACGTGCCGCTCCTAACCGCGATGCCAGCGTCTGTGGGAACGAGCAGAATGAATGAAAGATCTGGAACGAGCCAGCGTTCAAGAGGGAAGTCGGGGCATTTCCTCGTGGAGGTGTGCACTCCTTCAGGGCGAAGACAAGGTGGACACGCTGGGCCGGCACCTGGAGGCTCAAGAGAGAAGCCGGGGGACGTGGGAGGGTGGGCCTGGTGGGGGGCCTGGGGCACTGTGACCTGCAAGGATGTGGGGTCCCTGTAGCAGGAGGGGAGGTCATCAGGCCTGAGGGCTGGGCCTGGGGGGCTCCTTGCTGGGGAAACCCGACCACCTTCATCAGCATCAGCGGCCCCCGGGATGCGAGGGCACTGCCTGGCCCCCGTGCGGAAGCTGCTTTCTTCCCCGGACGGATCCTGCGTGTTCGGGGTAAAAATGTGCCCCCCAAAAATTTATGAAGTCTTAGCTCCCAGAACCTATGAATGTGACCTTCTTTGAAAATAGGGTCCGGGCAGGTGTGATTAAGACGTAAGTTAGGAAGCGGTCAGGCGAAGTGGGGGCCCATCCAACACGCCTGCTGTGCTTTGGGGGGCGACAGACGCAGCCCAGGGAGAGCCCGGTGACACGGAGCCCCGGTCGCCGTGGTGCGGCCGCAGCCAAGGGCGCCCCGGGTTTGGGGGACATCTGTAACACCGTCAACATAAAAGGTACCTGTTAGAAAAGAAAAGGCAACGCCAAGGTTGCCAGCGCCACCAGGAGCTGGACGGCAAGACGAACCCTCCCAGGGCCTCAGGCGCCGCGGCCCTGCCCACCCCCGATTCTGGATGCAAACCTCTACATTCTAGAACTTCGGGAAGACCTTCCTGCTGCTTCAAGCTACTGGCTGTGGCCGCCTGGGAAACCAACCCACTGTGTGCCCACACTGTGCCCGCTCCTCCCGCCTCTCCCGCCTGGGAAACCAACCCACTGTGTGTCCACACTGTGCCCGCTCCTCCCGCCTCTCCCGCCTGGGAAACCAACCCACTGTGTGCCTGCTCCTCCCGCCTCTCCCGCCTGGGAAACCAGCCTACTGTGTGCCCGCTCCTCCCGCCTCTCCCGCCTGGGAAACCAACCCACTGTGTGTCCACACTGTGCCCGCTCCTCCCGCCTCTCCCGCCTGGGAAACCAACCCACTGTGTGCCCACACTGTGCCCGCTCCTCCCGCCTCTCCCGCCTGGGAAACCAACCCACTGTGTGCCTGCTCCTCCCGCCTCTCCCGCCTGGGAAACCAGCCTACTGTGTGCCCGCTCCTCCCACCTCTCCCGCCTGGGAAACCAACCCACTGTGTGTCCACACTGTGCCCGCTCCTCCCGCCTCTCCCGCCTGGGAAACCAACCCACTGTGTGTCCACACTGTGCCCGCTCCTCCCGCCTCTCCCGCCTGGGAAACCAACCCACTGTGTGCCCACACTGTGCCCGCTCCTCCCGCCTCTCCCGCCTGGGAAACCAACCCACTGTGTGCCCGCTCCTCCCGCCTCTCCCGCCTGGGAAACCAACCCACTGTGTGCCCGCTCCTCCCGCCTCTCCCGCCTGGGAAACCAACCCACTGTGTGCCCACACTGTGCCCACTCCTCCCCGCCCCTCCCATAGTCCACCGCGCAGGCTCCTCCCCGCCCCTCCCATAGTCCACCGCGCAGAGGTGGAGCCCAGGCTGGTTGTCCCTCTCCCTGAGGCCCGTGTTCGGGGCACCCTCCTGCTCTGGCCAGTCTCACCGTGATGCTGGTGGGGACCTCCCCATGGGCCATGACCCTCCCTGGCTCCTCAGGGAGAGGGACAAGCAGCTGGGAAAGCCCAGGAGCCCACTTTCCCTGATCAGCTGACACCATGGCCCACCTGGAAAGGAAGAAATCAGTTCCCCATGTTAACAGAAACTCCCCTCCCCCCTGTTAACAGAGACTCCCCTCCCCCATGTTAACAGAGACCCCTCCCCCTGTTAACAGAGACCCCCTCCCCCATGTTAACAGAGACCCCCTCCCCCCTGTTAACAGAGACTCCCCCCCATGTAAACAGACTCCCCTCCCCCCTGTTAACAGAGACCCCCTCCCCCCTGTTAACAGAGACCCCCTCCCCCCTGTTAACAGAGACTCCCCTCCCCCATGTTAACAGAGACCCCCCTCCCCCAAGTTAACAGAGACCCCCTCCCCCCTGTTAACAGAGACTCCCCCCCATGTTAACAGACTCCCCTCCCCCCTGTTAACAGAGACCCCCTCCCCCCTGTTAACAGAGACTCCCCTCCCCCATGTTAACAGAGACCCCTCCCCCTGTTAACAGAGACCCCCTCCCCCATGTTAACAGAGACCCCCTCCCCCCTGTTAACAGAGACTCCCCCCCATGTAAACAGACTCCCCTCCCCCCTGTTAACAGAGACCCCCTCCCCCCTGTTAACAGAGACCCCCTCCCCCCTGTTAACAGAGACTCCCCTCCCCCATGTTAACAGAGACCCCCCTCCCCCAAGTTAACAGAGACCCCCTCCCCCCTGTTAACAGAGACTCCCCCCCATGTTAACAGACTCCCCTCCCCCCTGTTAACAGAGACCCCCTCCCCCCTGTTAACAGAGACCCCCTCCCCCCTGTTAACAGAGACCCCCTCCCCCCTGTTAACAGAGACCCCCCTCCCCCAAGTTAACAGAGACCCCCTCCCCCCTGTTAACAGAGACTCCCCTCCCCCATGTTAACAGAGACCCCTCCCCCATGTTAACAGAGACCCCTCCCCCTGTTAACAGAGACCCCCTACCCATGTTAACAGAGACCCCTCCCCATGTTAACAGAGACTCCCCTCCCCCATGTTAACAGAAACTCCCCTCCCCCTGTTAACAGAGACCCCCTCCCCCTGTTAACAGAGACCCCTCCCCCCTGTTAACAGAGACTCCCCTCCCCCTGTTAACAGAGACTCCCCTCCCCCATGTTAACAGAGACCCCCTCCCCCTGTTAACAGAGACCCCCTCCCCCATGTTACCAGAGACCCCCTCCCCCCTGTTAACAGAGACCCCCTCCCCCATGTTAACAGAGACCCCTCCCCCATGTTAACAGAGACCCCCTCCCCCATGTTAACAGAGACCCCTCCCCCTGTTAACAGAGACCCCTCCCCCATGTTAACAGAGACCCCTCCCCCATGTTAACAGAGACCCCCTCCCCCATGTTAACAGAGACCCCCTCCCCCATGTTAACAGAGACCCCCTCCCCCTGTTAACAGAGACCCCCTCCCCCATGTTAACAGAGACCCCCTCCCCCATGTTAACAGAGACCCCCTCCCCCATGTTAACAGAGACCCCTCCCCCTGTTAACAGAGATCCCTCCCCCATGTTAACAGAGACCCCTCCCCCTGTTAACAGAGACCCCTCCCCCATGTTAACAGAGACCCCCTCCCCCTGTTAACAGAGACCCCCTCCCCCATGTTAACAGAGACCCCCTCCCCCATGTTAACAGAGACCCCTCCCCCATGTTAACAGAGACCCCCTCCCCCATGTTAACAGAGACCCCTCCCCCTGTTAACAGAGACCCCTCCCCCATGTTAACAGAGACCCCTCCCCCATGTTAACAGAGACCCCCTCCCCCTGTTAACAGAGACCCCTCCCCCTGTTAACAGAGACCCCTCCCCCCTGTTAACAGAGACTCCCCTCCCCATGTTAACAGAGACCCCCTCCCCATGTTAACAGAGACCCCCTCCCCCATGTTAACAGAGACCCCTCCCCCATGTTAACAGAGACCCCTCCCCCATGTTAACAGAAACTCCCCTCCCCCTGTTAACAGAGACTCCCCTCCCCCTGTTAACAGAGACCCCCTCCCCCATGTTAACAGAGACCCCCTCCCCCTGTTAACAGAGACCCCCTCCCCCATGTTAACAGAGACCCCTCCCCCCTGTTAACAGAGACCCCGCCCCCATGTTAACAGAGACCCCCTCCCCCATGTTAACAGAGACCCCCTCCCCCTGTTAACAGAGACCCCCTCCCCCATGTTAACAGAGACCCCCTCCCCCTGTTAACAGAGACCCCCTCCCCCATGTTAACAGAGACCCCTCCCCCTGTTAACAGAGACCCCTCCCCCCTGTTAACAGAGACTCCCCCCATGTTAACAGACTCCCCTCCCCCCTGTTAACAGAGACCCCCTCCCCCCTGTTAACAGAGACCCCTCCCCCATGTTAACAGAGACCCCTCCCCCTGTTAACAGAGACCCCCTACCCATGTTAACAGAGACCCCTCCCCATGTTAACAGAGACTCCCCTCCCCCATGTTAACAGAAACTCCCCTCCCCCTGTTAACAGAGACCCCCTCCCCCTGTTAACAGAGACCCCTCCCCCCTGTTAACAGAGACTCCCCTCCCCCTGTTAACAGAGACTCCCCTCCCCCATGTTAACAGAGACCCCCTCCCCCTGTTAACAGAGACCCCCTCCCCCATGTTACCAGAGACCCCCTCCCCCCTGTTAACAGAGACCCCCTCCCCCATGTTAACAGAGACCCCTCCCCCATGTTAACAGAGACCCCCTCCCCCATGTTAACAGAGACCCCTCCCCCTGTTAACAGAGACCCCTCCCCCATGTTAACAGAGACCCCTCCCCCATGTTAACAGAGACCCCCTCCCCCATGTTAACAGAGACCCCCTCCCCCATGTTAACAGAGACCCCCTCCCCCTGTTAACAGAGACCCCCTCCCCCATGTTAACAGAGACCCCCTCCCCCATGTTAACAGAGACCCCCTCCCCCATGTTAACAGAGACCCCTCCCCCTGTTAACAGAGACCCCTCCCCCATGTTAACAGAGATCCCTCCCCCATGTTAACAGAGACCCCTCCCCCTGTTAACAGAGACCCCTCCCCCATGTTAACAGAGACCCCCTCCCCCTGTTAACAGAGACCCCCTCCCCCATGTTAACAGAGACCCCCTCCCCCATGTTAACAGAGACCCCTCCCCCTGTTAACAGAGACCCCTCCCCCATGTTAACAGAGACCCCCTCCCCCATGTTAACAGAGACCCCTCCCCCTGTTAACAGAGACCCCTCCCCCATGTTAACAGAGACCCCCTCCCCCTGTTAACAGAGACCCCCTCCCCCATGTTAACAGAGACCCCTCCCCCATGTTAACAGAGACCCCTCCCCCATGTTAACAGAAACTCCCCTCCCCCATGTTAACAGAGACTCCCCTCCCCCATGTTAACAGAGACCCCCTCCCCCATGTTAACAGAGACCCCTCCCCCTGTTAACAGAGACCCCTCCCCCTGTTAACAGAGACCCCCTCCCCCCTGTTAACAGAGACTCCCCTCCCCCATGTTAACAGAGACCCCCTCCCCCCTGTTAACAGAGACTCCCCTCCCCCATGTTAACAGAGACCCCCTCCCCCATGTTAACAGAGACCCCTCCCCCTGTTAACAGAGACCCCTCCCCCCTGTTAACAGAGACTCCCCTCCCCATGTTAACAGAGACCCCCTCCCCATGTTAACAGAGACCCCCTCCCCCATGTTAACAGAGACCCCTCCCCCATGTTAACAGAGACCCCTCCCCCATGTTAACAGAATCTCCCCTCCCCCTGTTAACAGAGACTCCCCTCCCCCTGTTAACAGAGACCCCCTCCCCCATGTTAACAGAGACCCCCTCCCCCTGTTAACAGAGACCCCCTCCCCCATGTTAACAGAGACCCCTCCCCCCTGTTAACAGAGACCCCGCCCCCATGTTAACAGAGACCCCCTCCCCCATGTTAACAGAGACCCCCTCCCCCTGTTAACAGAGACCCCCTCCCCCATGTTAACAGAGACCCCCTCCCCCTGTTAACAGAGACCCCCTCCCCCATGTTAACAGAGACCCCCTCCCCCATGTTAACAGAGACCCCTCCCCCATGTTAACAGAGACCCCCTCCCCCATGTTAACAGAGACCCCTCCCCCTGTTAACAGAGACCCCTCCCCCCTGTTAACAGAGACTCCCCTCCCCATGTTAACAGAGACCCCCTCCCCATGTTAACAGAGACCCCCTCCCCCATGTTAACAGAGACCCCTCCCCCATGTTAACAGAGACCCCTCCCCCATGTTAGGAGACCCCCTCCCCCATGTTAACAGAGACCCCCCTCCCCCCTGTTAACAGAGACCCCCTCCCCCATGTTAACAGAGACCCCTCCCCCTGTTAACAGAGACCCCTCCCCCCTGTTAACAGAGACCCCCTCCCCCCTGTTAACAGAGACTCCCCTCCCCCATGTTAACAGAGACCCCCTCCCCCCTGTTAACAGAGACTCCCCTCCCCCATGTTAACAGAGACCCCCTTCCCCATGTTAACAGAGACCCCTCCCCCTGTTAACAGAGACCCCTCCCCCCTGTTAACAGAGACTCCCCTCCCCATGTTAACAGAGACCCCCTCCCCATGTTAACAGAGACCCCCTCCTCCATGTTAACAGAGACCCCTCCCCCATGTTAACAGAGACTCCCTCCCCCATGTTAACAGAGACCCCCTCCCCCATGTTAACAGAGACCCCCTCCTCCATGTTAACAGAGACCCCTCCCCCCTGTTAACAGAGACCCCCTCCCCCCTGTTAACAGAGACCCCTCCCCCCTGTTAACAGAGACCCCTCCCCCCTGTTAACAGAGACCCCCTCCCCCCTGTTAACAGAGACTCCCCTCCCCCATGTTAACAGAGACCCCCTCCCCCCTGTTAACAGAGACTCCCCTCCCCCATGTTAACAGAGACCCCCTTCCCCATGTTAACAGAGACCCCTCCCCCTGTTAACAGAGACCCCTCCCCCCTGTTAACAGAGACTCCCCTCCCCATGTTAACAGAGACCCCCTCCCCATGTTAACAGAGACCCCCTCCCCCATGTTAACAGAGACCCCTCCCCCATGTTAACAGAGACCCCTCCCCCATGTTAAGAGACCCCCTCCCCCATGTTAACAGAGACCCCCCTCCCCCCTGTTAACAGAGACCCCCTCCCCATGTTAACAGAGACCCCCTCCCCCATGTTAACAGAGACCCCTCCCCCATGTTAACAGAGACCCCCCATGTTAACAGAGACCCCCTCCCCCATGTTAACAGAGACCCCCTCCCCCATGTTAACAGAGACCCCTCCCCCTGTTAACAGAGACCCCTCCCCCTGTTAACAGAGACTCCCCTCCCCATGTTAACAGAGACCCCCTCCCCATGTTAACAGAGACCCCCTCCCCCATGTTAACAGAGACCCCTCCCCCATGTTAACAGAGACCCCTCCCCCATGTTAAGAGACCCCCTCCCCCATGTTAACAGAGACCCCCCTCCCCCCTGTTAACAGAGACCCCCTCCCCCTGTTAACAGAGACCCCTCCCCCCTGTTAACAGAGACCCCCTCCCCCCTGTTAACAGAGACTCCCCTCCCCCATGTTAACAGAGACTCCCTCCCCCATGTTAACAGAGACCCCCTCCCCCCTGTTAACAGAGACTCCCTCCTCCATGTTAACAGAGACCCCTCCCCCCTGTTAACAGAGACCCCCTCCCCCCTGTTAACAGAGACTCCCCTCCCCCATGTTAACAGAGACTCCCTCCCCCATGTTAACAGAGACCCCCTCCACCATGTTAACAGAGACCCCCTCCTCCATGTTAACAGAGACCCCTCCCCCATGTTAACAGAGACTCCCTCCCCCATGTTAACAGAGACCCCCTCCCCCATGTTAACAGAGACCCCCTCCTCCATGTTAACAGAGACCCCTCCCCCCTGTTAACAGAGACCCCCTCCCCCCTGTTAACAGAGACCCCTCCCCCCTGTTAACAGAGACCCCTCCCCCCTGTTAACAGAGACCCCCTCCCCCCTGTTAACAGAGACCCCTCCCCCCTGTTAACAGAGACCCCTCCCCCCTGTTAACAGAGACCCCCTCCCCCCTGTTAACAGAGACCCCCTCCCCCATGTTAACAGAGACCCCCTCCCCCATGTTAACAGAGACCCCCTCCCCCATGTTAACAGAGACCCCCTCCCCCTGTTAACAGAGACCCCCTCCCCCATGTTAACAGAGACTCCCCTCCCCCCTGTTAACAGAGACCCCCTCCCCCCTGTTAACAGAGACCCCTCCCCCATGTTAACAGAGACCCCCTCCCCCATGTTAACAGAGACCCCCTCCCCCCTGTTAACAGAGACCCCTCCCCCATGTTAACAGAGACCCCCTCCCCCCTGTTAACAGAGACCCCTCCCCCATGTTAACAGAGACTCCCCTCCCCCCTGTTAACAGAGACCCCCTCCCCCCTGTTAACAGAGACCCCTCCCCCATGTTAACAGAGACTCCCCTCCCCCCTGTTAACAGAGACCCCCTCCCCCCTGTTAACAGAGACCCCTCCCCCATGTTAACAGAGACTCCCCTCCCCCCTGTTAACAGAGACCCCCTCCCCCATGTTAACAGAGACCCCCTCCCCCATGTTAACAGAGACCCCCTCCCCATGTTAACAGAGACCCCCTCCCCCATGTTAACAGAGACCCCTCCCCCATGTTAACAGAGACCCCCCATGTTAACAGAGACCCCCTCCCCCATGTTAACAGAGACCCCCTCCCCCATGTTAACAGAGACCCCTCCCCCTGTTAACAGAGACCCCTCCCCCTGTTAACAGAGACTCCCCTCCCCATGTTAACAGAGACCCCCTCCCCATGTTAACAGAGACCCCCTCCCCCATGTTAACAGAGACCCCTCCCCCATGTTAACAGAGACCCCTCCCCCATGTTAAGAGACCCCCTCCCCCATGTTAACAGAGACCCCCCTCCCCCTGTTAACAGAGACCCCCTCCCCCTGTTAACAGAGACCCCTCCCCCCTGTTAACAGAGACCCCCTCCCCCCTGTTAACAGAGACTCCCCTCCCCCATGTTAACAGAGACTCCCTCCCCCATGTTAACAGAGACCCCCTCCCCCCTGTTAACAGAGACTCCCTCCTCCATGTTAACAGAGACCCCTCCCCCCTGTTAACAGAGACCCCCTCCCCCCTGTTAACAGAGACTCCCCTCCCCCATGTTAACAGAGACTCCCTCCCCCATGTTAACAGAGACCCCCTCCCCCATGTTAACAGAGACCCCCTCCTCCATGTTAACAGAGACCCCTCCCCCATGTTAACAGAGACTCCCTCCCCCATGTTAACAGAGACCCCCTCCCCCATGTTAACAGAGACCCCCTCCTCCATGTTAACAGAGACCCCTCCCCCCTGTTAACAGAGACCCCCTCCCCCCTGTTAACAGAGACCCCTCCCCCCTGTTAACAGAGACCCCTCCCCCCTGTTAACAGAGACCCCCTCCCCCCTGTTAACAGAGACCCCCTCCTCCATGTTAACAGAGACCCCTCCCCCATGTTAACAGAGACTCCCTCCCCCATGTTAACAGAGACCCCCTCCCCCATGTTAACAGAGACCCCCTCCTCCATGTTAACAGAGACCCCTCCCCCCTGTTAACAGAGACCCCCTTCCCCCTGTTAACAGAGACCCCTCCCCCCTGTTAACAGAGACCCCTCCCCCCTGTTAACAGAGACCCCCTCCCCCCTGTTAACAGAGACCCCCTCCCCCATGTTAACAGAGACCCCCTCCCCCATGTTAACAGAGACCCCCTCCCCCATGTTAACAGAGACCCCCTCCCCCTGTTAACAGAGACCCCCTCCCCCATGTTAACAGAGACTCCCCTCCCCCCTGTTAACAGAGACCCCCTCCCCCCTGTTAACAGAGACCCCTCCCCCATGTTAACAGAGACCCCCTCCCCCATGTTAACAGAGACCCCCTCCCCCCTGTTAACAGAGACCCCTCCCCCATGTTAACAGAGACCCCCTCCCCCCTGTTAACAGAGACCCCTCCCCCATGTTAACAGAGACTCCCCTCCCCCCTGTTAACGGAGACCCCCTCCCCCCTGTTAACAGAGACCCCTCCCCCATGTTAACAGAGACTCCCCTCCCCCCTGTTAACAGAGACCCCCTCCCCCCTGTTAACAGAGACCCCTCCCCCATGTTAACAGAGACTCCCCTCCCCCCTGTTAACAGAGACCCCCTCCCCCATGTTAACAGAGACCCCCTCCCCCATGTTAACAGAGACCCCCTCCCCCCTGTTAACAGAGACCCCTCCCCCATGTTAACAGAGACCCCTCCCCCATGTTAACAGAGACGCCCCCTCCATCCCCGCCTCGCTATATTAACAGACTCTCCTGCCGGGAAACCGGAACCACACCAAGAAAAGCCACGCGGGAGAGGGTCCCTTGAATGTCATCTGTATTGTCACATGAAATGCACATACATGGCGGTTGACTTGGAAACGACCTATTAGGTCACACGGAGTCCGGCCCCTGGGGGCCAAAGTGGCACCGATGCCCACGGGCCGTGGGCGTTCCGCAGGCGTGGCACTGGCCGGCGCTGGGAGAGGCCAGCTTACACCTCAGTCCTTCCGCTCCGGGCAGCATCTCCCACAAGGAGCTCGAGGAAACGGGGTTTCTCAGGGGTCCGCAGCTCTCCCAGGAGGAAAGGGCTCTGTGGTCAAATCAGCGTGGGAAACATGGTACACAGGTTCCCAGGAAGCTTTCTGCAGGCCTTGTCAGAGCCTTTGCGACACTAACACCTTGTGACCGTCCACCCGGGGGCAGAGAATGCAGCATTTCCCACGTGGATTTGACCACAGAACCCTTTGCTTCCCAGGCTGGTGTCCGGAGGGCACCTTCGGAAGGTGCGCCCTAAGCCATCGATGACCGTGAATGGCACCCGTGTTGGGTGGTGGGTTGGGGGTATTTGCCAGGGATTGTACGGTGTGGCCTGGTGGGCAAGCCAAGAACTCAACAGTCACGATGATGAAAGGACAAGACAAGACTCGGTCCCGCTCCTGCCTTCTTGGTTCTCACCTGTCCCCTGCAGAGCAGAAGCCAAGCAGGGCTGTCCCCAGCGGGGCCCGGCCAAGGGGCAGGTGGCCAGCCTGCAGCCGGGAGCCGGGGCTGCACAGTCCCCCGGGGCCCGGCCTCGCCCCGCGGCCCGCAGGCTCACCAGGCGGAGATGAGCATCTGGCAGGTGTTGGAGGACATCCAGACCAGCTCCACCAGGCGGAACTGGAGGTAGCCGAGGATGAAGCCCGAGACGACGTCCGTGATGTGGTGCCGCCCGATCATCACGCGGGACAGCCCCACGCAGAAGGCCCAGAGCACCAGCAGGACGCGCAGGGGCACGGCCAGCACCAGGTGGCTGAGGAAGAACTTGGACACCATGGCCGCGCGGCTGGCGTGCCCGGCGGGGAAGGCGTACACGTCCATGGTGAGGTAGTCCAGGAGGCCGGGGCTCGTCTCGAACGGGCCACGCCGCTTGATGAGCTTCTGCATGCCGGCCACCGTCATGATGTCCAGGAGCAGGGCTGCGGGGAGACAGGGGCCCCGGGGCTGTCAGTGCCCTGCCGCCTGCGGGGTCCCCCCTCCCTGCCTCCTTCCTCACGCCAGCCACACGGAGCGCCAGCCACACGGAGCGCCAGCCACACGGAGCGCCAGCACGCTCCCACCTCGCGGCCTTTGCCTGCTCTGTTCCCTCCACCAACTGCCCTGCCCTGGGATGTATGTTCACTTCTTCCCGCAGACATGCCTCTCCCGACCAGCCCCAACCTCCACCCCTGCCCCCTGCCCCCTGCCCCCTGCTCTCCACTCCCTGCCCCCTGCCCCCTGCCCCCTGCCCCCTGCTCCCTGCTCGATTTTCTTTTCTTTCTTTTTTTAAAATATATTTTATTGATTTTTCACAGAGAGGAAGGGAGAGAGATAGAGTTAGAAACATCGATGAGAGAGAAACATTGATCAGCTGCCTCCTGCACACCCTCCTACTGGGGATGTGCCCGCAACCAAGGTACATGCCCTTGACCGGAATCGAACCTGGGACCCTTCAAGTCTGAAGGCCGACGCTCTATCCACTGAGCCAAACCGGCTAGGGCTCCCTGCTTGATTTTCCTTTGCAGCATCCCTCGCCGCCTGGCATGCCACCCATTGTCTCATGAGCTTCTCTCATCGCTCCCCTCCAATGTGGGCTCCCGGGACAGGACTGGGTGCGCTCCCGGCTGGAGGCGGCCGGTAACGCCTCTGCCTGAGAGAGTGGGATCGGGTCTCCTGGGCTCCGGGGAGGACCCGAGTTTGACAAACGGGACCCTGGGCTGGTGGTTTTTCTCAAAGGGCCTCACGGAATCCCCCGCCAATCCCGAGAAGTGGACATTACCAGCCCCTTCTCTTCAAATATATGTTATCGATCTCAGAGAGGAAGGGAGAGGGAGAGAGAGAGAAACATCAATGATGAGAGAATCATTGACTGGCTGCCTCCTGCACGCCCCATACTGGAAATTGAGCCCGAAATCTGGGCTGTGCCCTGACCAGAATCGAACCGTGACCTCCTGGTTCACAGGTCGGTGCTCAACCGCTGAGCCACGCTGGTCGGACCATCCCATTTCTTCAGAGTGGAGGTGAAACTCGTGGGACATACAATGAGCCACTCTCAGTGCCCAACGCAGTGGCATCTAGCAGGTTCACGGGTGCGAGCGCCGCCTCTCCAGTTCCAAAGCACTTCATCCCCCAAAGTGGAGCCCGCGTCCATTCGGCAGTCACCCCTCGTCCCCCTCCGCCCGCCCCCTGGCCCCCCAACCTGCTCTCCGTCTCTCTGGACGGTCCTACGAAGGGAGTGGGTCCCCACGTGCCTGGCACACAGGGAGGCCCGAGACGGAGGGTCATCAAACGACGCGGCCGCAGCCCGGCGCCGGGTGCTGGCCCGGGAACGGTGAGGGGCTGCCACCACCCAGAAAAAACTGCTCCCCGAGAACATTCACAGAGGATCTGAAACCACCAGAGGCAGCCCTGTTCCCACCGCCTGGCCGCCGCCGCCCACGGAGCGCAGCTTTCAGGAACGCGGCACCGCGCTCTCCACCTCGGTGACAGCCTGGACCTTCCATCGCCCCAATAACTGCGCTCCCCGTTAGTGCAGACCTTGTCTGCCTTCCTCGTGTTCTGCCCTCCCCACACACCCCCCCGCTCTTGTTTGGGATTTGAACCCCTGGTTTCCTCTGGGGCCTGCCCTTCACATTAGCCACAGGGCTGGCCAATGCCCCCCTGTGCCCCCCCCACATGTCTGACAGAGCAGGAAGCAGGGGAGGGAGGGGCTGCCTGGCCACGCATGTCCATGGCGACTTGTTCCCAGGAGCCCAGGCCTCCCAGGCATGGAGCCTTTGGGAGGTCACAGTTCCAGCAGGAGAGAGGGACCGGCAGGGCACCTGGGCTGGAGGGAGGGGGCTGCACCCGACCCCGGTCCTCTGGGCCTGATGGAGCCGTGGAGGCCAAGGCCGGGCCGAGGGGCGCCAGCCGCCCTCTCCAGCGAGGCCCTTCCCTGCCCTGAGCGACAGCTCTCCCCCCAGGCCTCGGTCCCGTTGCCAGTGGCCCTGGGGGACCACTGGGCAGCCCGGCTGTCAGCTGGCCCAGCCCCTCCTGTGCCTGGTTCATTCATTCACTTGACCTCCAGTTTGGGGCACTGAGGTTCTTGGGGGTGTCAGGTGTGGGCCCGGCCTGGGCTGGAGAACAGCTGGCAGGGTGCCTTGTGCTGAGAAGAGACGGGGAGCGCGCAGCAGTTATATGGAGCCCCTTCCCAGGTGGCGCACACCCGTGGTGTGCCCCTCCCACGCTGCCTGGGGCGGAGGGTTGTTGGAGGGAGAGGCGCTCAGCCTGTAGGCCGGCTCTCCAGCAGAACCCATGGCTTCCCAGCACCCCCCCCTGCCCCCTCCCCCCCAGGGCCCTCTCCCTCCTCCAGCCCGGCAGCCCGGCAGCCAGGCACTGTGACCGTGATTCTGACACTGTCAGCGCATAACCCGGGGCCCAGAAATAGAAGCAAATGGTGCCATCACTCAAGGCTCCGTGAGTGCCGCTCACATGGCCCCGTCGGTCCCCTGGCCTACATTCCCTCCTGGATTCTGGGGGAGCCCGTGGCCCCGTAGGAAAGGTCTGCCTGGAGGAAGCTCAGGGGCCAGGGTCAGGAACGTGGCTGCTACCCCCTGCCTCCGTCACGCTGTGTGACCCGGGCCGGTCACTCAACCTCTCTGGGCCTCCGCTCACTGCAGTCAACGAGGGCGGAGCTCCTGCACCGGGGCTCCAGAATCAGAGCCCGCGTCAAGGTCGGCTGCTTGCTGATGGCATGACCTTGGCAGGGCCATCCCTGGGCGCCTCCCTCCCTCATTGATAACATGAGGATCATCCCAGAGGCGACTCTGAGGGCTCAGGCGGCGGCTCCGTAAATGGCACCTGGGAGCAGGGCTTGGCCCCACAATCCCCTCTCAGCTCCTCTCACTGAGCAGGGGTGGGGGTGGGGTATGGGAGGGGCTGAGATGCCTGAACCTCCAGGAAGGAATTCTGACACCTGACACCTGTCCCTGGGGAGGGAGCAAAGATGAGGTTCCTTGCTGGTGAGGGGGCAGGTTTGGGGGGCAGGTTTGGGGGCGGGCAGGTTTGGGGGCTGGCTGGGGCTGGGAGGAGGGGTCCCGCCTCTTCTGGCCTGAGGACTGACCCTGCCTCTACCCCCTCCCCCGCTGGCTGCTGGAGGGGTGGGGACCAGCCGGTGGTGCTGTGGGGCAGGGTGAGCTCCCTCGGCTCTGGGCAGGCGTCTGGCCCAGCTCTGAAAGAGGCCTGCCGCATCTGCAGGAATGTCCTCGGGAGATAAGGAGGGCCGTGCACCTGCTCAGGGTCCAGGATGGCCACCCAGTGCCCTTGAGTGGCGGCCGATGGGACACTGAGGCCAAGTCTAGACAACGGCGCACTGGGGGCGGGGGGGGGGGGGGCAATGGGGAGGACGCAGCGTGTGGATATTTATAGCCGCGGGGGAGAGCTGGGGGTTGGTCAGCGGGAGAGGCCAATTACCAAGCAGGACTTACAGTAGGGGCTATTTTTGCAAAAAGAAGATGCAAATGTGCTTATCTGCAGAGAGAGACTCGGAAGGCAGGCTCCGCACTAAATGTTCGCAGCGCCTCAGGCTGGGAGGGAGCCGGCGATTTGTATTGTCTTTCTGTCACTCCGCATTGCAAGTGTTTTCTCACCAGACTACACGGGACTTGTACACATTTTAAAAGTTATTTCACAAAACACAAACATGGCAAGGCTCCGCTTATAAGAGGCGCCTGGAAGAAGGGAATTCGTAGCAACGTCCCTGGAAGTAGGTCAGGGGTTACCCGGGCTGGGGGAGGGGCGGGAGTGGGTGTTCCGTGGGCAGAGTGTCAGTTGGGGAGATGAGGAAGGTCTGGGGGTGATGGTGGTGAACGCACTGAGCTGACCTGGTGTCCAGGCAGCAGATTTGAGGTTCTCTTACACCTGGCCCCCCCCCCCGTTCTCTTACACCCGGGCCCCCCCAGGAAGCCCAGCCCGGGAGGCCTGCGGGGGGCAGAGAGGAGGCGGGAGGAGGTCCTGAGGGTCTGTCCTGTCCCCCAGCCTGAGAGTCTGAGGAATCCCACAGCTTGGCAGGTTTTCTCACCTGAAGAAGCTGGCTCTGCCTCTGCGGACTGTCGGGGTGCAGGGGTGTCACAACCACGAGCACAGAAGGTGGGGGGCACGTTTATTCCTCCGCGGAGTGCCAGGCTGCTGGGCGTGGCTTTAGAGCAGGGACACTGCAGCCCCGGGGCCTGCCCATGGCCCCCTCCTCCCTTCACCTCCGGGTCAGCGGCAAGGGCAGCTGCTGGGGGCCCTGACCTGGGGGTGGGGGGGCGCCCACGGGCGGCCCTGAGGTGGTGAGAAGTGGACTGGGGCAGGCAGGAAGCATGCTCTACTCTGCAGCGCCCGCGGCGTCGCCTTCACCAGCGTGCTCCTGGTCACCCTCGGTCTGTGCAGCCGGTGGAGGGGCCGTCACCTAAGCTGTCCGGAAACAGGGGCAGGGGGGCGGCGGCGGGAAGGGGGACTGGGAGGGGGTGCTGGGACAGGGGCGGAGAGGGGGACTGCTGCAGGGGTGAGGAATCTGGTCTGGGTCCCGAGCCCCTCAAGCATGAAGGGACGTGGGGGCCGAGGTCATCACAGCAGGCCCGTCACGGGCTGTGGGGACGAGGCGGGCTGGCAGAGCAGGCCGGGAGCGTCTGCGGGCCGTGTGACGTGCGCACAGAGCAGAGCCCAGGGGCCCCTTAAAAGGTGCCTTTACCCCAGCACATGCTCTCTCTTCTTTTCCCTCTGGAAGGGAGCCGGCAGGGGTCTTCTCTCCAATAAAGCCTGTGTCCTGGTATCCCATGGTCTCCGGCCCCTCTGTTTCATCTTTCAAAAACCACGCCCGTTCACACCCACCGGGACGGCTGTTCTAGAAGATGGGGTGACAGGTGCCGGCCAGGGTGTGGAGACGCTGGAGCCTCGTGCAGTGCGGGCGGGGTGCACATGGGGCAGCTGCGGCGGGAACCGTGGGGCGGCCCCTCCACAAGCTAAACTTGGAGTTAGATCGGTCCCGCTTCTGGGTCTGCCCCCTGAGGAAGGCGAGGCAGGCTCTCCGAGAGACCCCGTGTCCACAGCAGCTGTGTGCACCGTGGCCAGAGGGCAGAGCAACCAGAGGCCACTGACAGAGGGTGGGTCAGCGCACATGTGGTCCAGCCACACGACGGAATGTCACGCGCCTTAGAAGGCGGGAAACACGGACACACGGGAAAGGGGGGCCCTGAGGACACTGCTGAATAAAAGAAGCCGGTCGCAAACGGACACAGAACTAGGGGATGCCACGTCCATGCGGTCCCTAGAGCAGTCACTCCCCAGAGACAGAAAGGAGACAGTGGGAGCCGGGCCTGGTTTCCTGTAGGCCCGTGAGGAGCCAGGATGGTGAACTGGGACGGGCCTGGGTCACGGGTCACCTGGCTCCCTTTGGGATCATCAAGCCAGGTGCCGCAGGGGTCAGACAAAGGAGGGAGGGAGCTCACAGGTCTAGAGCTTGCAGGGGACCCCGACTTCCTTTGGTAATGGTGGTGTGATGATGATGGTGACAATCATTGCCACGCTAGCATTCCTGTGTGCTAAGCACTTGGTGTGGAATCCTTCAGTGCAGGGTCCCAGCAGCCCATTTCACAGATGAGGACAATGAGGCTCAGAGAGGCTAAGTCACTTGCCTGAGGTTGGGCAGCATGCCCTGAGGCAGTGGTCGGCAAGCTCATTAGTCAACAGAGCCAAATATCAACAGCACAACGATTGAAATTTCTTTTGAGAGCCGAAAACCGACTTCTGCGCATGGGCCACGAAGTTTCAATCGCACTGTACGTGCGCGCCCACACGTGGTATTTTGTGGAAGAGCCACACTCAAGGGGCCAAAGAGCCACATGTGGCTCTCGAGCCGCAGTTTGCCGACCACTGCCCTGAGGGAAATACTGAAGGGGTGGTGCAGAGAACACCCCCCCCCAGCCCCACGGGGACTCTGCCCATGCCCTAAGGCGCCTCAGCCCCCCTCCTCCCCAGGGGCCGAGGGGAGCCCAGGTCCCACTGTACAGGTAGAGGCCTCCGCTCCCAGCCCAGGGTGCCCTGGTATTGGAGTGGGCGAGCAGGGCTGGGCCGGGCTCCCTCACTCCTCTGGGCCCTGCGGCACGGAACAGTGGATCGGCCATCCACTGGGCACATCCGCGGGCCACCCACTGTGCCAAGTGCTCTACCCCTGAATCCCCCACAGCCCTGAGCCCCACGGAGGTCAGGAAGCCGAGGCTCTGAGACGGGAACTCACCTGACCAAGGTCACCGAGCGAGTCAGGCTTGGGCAGGGCCTGGACCACGCTCAGTCCCACTCAGAGCCTCGCTCTGGAGTTGAGAGACCCCAAGGTGCACGCCCCCCCCCCCCCAAAAAAAAAAGACAGCAGAACCCTGCAGACTGATGGCGAGGGGACGGTGAGGGGTTTGCTGTCTGGAGGACCTGGGTTTGAGTCCCCAACCTGCCACGTACGGCTGTGTGGAGTGGGCAAGTCCCTTAACCCCTCTGAGCCTCAGGGAACTCACCTGTCAAGTGGGTGTCTTCCTATTTACCTCAAAGGCCATTGCACAGATTTTTAACTCATGAGAGATGGCACGCCCAGGGCATGGGATGGGGACATAGGAGGCTCAGTAAGCGAAGTCTAAAGAACTTGAACCAACACGACTGCCATTCTTCTCAAGAAGGGAGGGTCTGGAGTCTTGTTCTTCCAAGCCAGCACCTGTGCCCCGGCAGCTGGCTGCTGGGATGGGCCAGAAGCCACCGAACTGGAGAGATTTGCTCCAGTTCTCACCCTGGCCCCTGGCCGCCTGGCTGCATCTCCCCGTGCCTCCGTTTCCCCTCTTTAAACGGAAAATACTAATGGCTTCTCCCTCATGGGGCTGTGGGAGGCTAAGTGATGGCGTGGTTTACGGAGAAGTGGACAGACAGCCCACACTAAACACATGACGGATTCTACCACCACCATCCGGGGCGGGACCGTGCAGGCGGGTCCAGGGAGCGGGCTCGAGCACGCTCTGCACTCCCGTCCTCTGACACCAGGCACCTAGCCCCCTGCTCTGTGTGAGGCCGCGGTGGGCCCTGGGGAGGCCGCGGATAAGGAGAGCAGGGTTCTGCCCCAGAACCCCCCGTGTGGCCCTGGCCACCTTGCCCTGCACCCTCCCTCCCGAGCCCATGGCCCGGCGCCCGGAAAGAGCACAGGCCTGGACGCAGCAGACCTGGTGCAAACCCCAGCTCTGAAGCCTGAGCCAGGCTTTATCTATAGAGGCCTCAGTTTCCCAGTCTGTGAAGTGGGAATGATCCTAGTGCCAGTCACATGGGACTGTTTATTCAGGATAAATAACGAGCAATGTAAATGATTTAGTCATAAGAACGAGAAAACCTTGGTGATGCCACACCCACCGTCTCCTTCACGAAGCATCTGCCCCACGTCCCACCCACAGCGCGTCCGTCCCAGACTCAGGCCTCGGCGAGGAGATACACGTTTTCATCCTGACTTCCTCGGGACCAGTTCTCAGGGGTCTGACCCATGCCCTTTGGGAGCTGGGGCCCTCGTCAGTGTTGGTTTAACCTGGGGCCCACATGGTGGCCACGCTGGGGGGAGCGAGGGATGGACATGGCTCAACCTGGGGGGTGGAAGCAGAGGTTCCCCAGGCACGTTGGGACCTGGAGGTGCTGGGAGGGTGGCCGGCTGGAGGGGAGGGTCCGCCTTCCACATGGGTCCCCCCGGGGCACCTGCACAGAGCAGGGCTGAACAGAAAGACGTGGCGGCAAAGACGTTGTTAAAACAAACCAAAGACCAGCTCACAGGCCCCGCCCCTGGCCACTCACCCGGGGAAGCACCCTGAACCCCCTGCACCCCTAGTCCCTGTGGAGTCATCTCAGGCAGCTGGCAGGGTCCTAGGACCAGGCAGGGGGGTAGGGGGGCAGCTCACAAGTGCTGCCTGCAAGCAGCCCAGAAACTCAGGGACCCCCACCTGTGGGTGGGAGTTACAAGATGAGACGCTCCACCCAAGACCCCCACAGGACCCGACCAGCCCGACTACCTGCCTCGAGGCCGCAGCCTCCAGAGCCCACCGCCCCCCCCCCCCCCCCGATGCCTCTGGGCAGTAGTTCCCAGCAGCCCCCCCCTTGCAGGGCCCTCATCTGCGCATCCCTGGCTCTCTCTCCCCCAGGCCTGTTTCTGGGGCGCCCTTCCTGCCTAACCTCATTAGACTGCTCCTGTTCCGAGGTCCCTGCCGGTCCTGGCAGGGTGGGTGGGGCAGGCGGCCGGCGGAGGGCGGGCACACTCACCCAGAAGCAGGTTCATGAGCACCTCCTGGCCGGCCAGCGTGCTGCTCTTCACCAGGCAGAGGATGGTGCCCCCGATCCAGGGGATGCCGTGGCCCGTGATGCCAATGAGCTTGATCATGGAGCGGGCACTGGCCCAGGACGTGGCCCGGCCGGCGCACACCCCCAGCCGCTTGGACATGCAGATGTCGATGGCCAGCAGGGAGTTGAAGGCGATGCCCTTGAAGGAGGGGTTCAGCTGCATGCAGTCCTCCTCGGGCAGCTGCTGGGACTGGCGCCGCTCCCGGGCCCCATCGCCGGCGGGTGGGGGCTGCGCCGAGGGGCCCGAGGCCTTCCTACCCGAGCTGCGGGGCTCTGGGACCCCCTTGGGGGGCTGGTTCAGGGACAGGAACTCGGCCCGGTTGAGGATGTTGTTGCGGTCCCGGGCCCGGGCCCGGCTCTGGGAGCCTGGCATGGTGACGCTGGCACTGTGAGGGCCGGTGCCAGGCCTGCTGCGAGGGCCTTCTCCCCCAGGCGAGAGCTGCCCCCAGAGCGGCCACCTCCCTGCCTGCCTGCTCCACGGTTAAATATAGAGCGGAGGATTGCACATGGCTGTTTACCTCCGGCTGCCACCCGGCTCCTGGGACGTCAGTGCCAGCTGGGCAGCCAATCGAGCCCATCAAAGCCGGCGGGCGCCAATCGAGCCACCAGGGAGGCGGGGGAGTCCACAGCTGCGGCCCTGCCTCAGGCCTGGGCTATTTAAATCTCCCAATGGCTCGCTCCCCAGGCTTTGGGGGACTCTGGGAAATGTAGTCCTCCTGCTGCCCTGGCCTCAGCTGTCCAGGCCAGAGGCCCCAGGGTGGGCTCCGGGCCAAGCCCCGCCTTCACCAGCTTCCCTCTGAGCCGTCCAGGCCCCTGCGAGCCAGGCTTGCCGTCCCACTGGCCCCGGCAGCTTGGACCTGGTCCCACGGACTGGACAGCGGAGCGCAGGCCGGAGGCCTCTCCGGGCACCAGATGGAGTGAGTGACGTCAGGGAAGCAGCATCGTGGGCCTCTGGGGCCAGGCCGGCCCCGCCCCTCGGTGGCAGCAGCTCATTAAGTGGGCAGGCAGGCCTTTTTTTTTTTTTTTTTAAATCGGTCTTGAGTCTGGCTTCAGTGCGATGGAGTGGCAGGGAGGCTTGGTTTCCATGCGCGGGAGGCGTAGTTCATTGGCTGGGAATGGATCTGCCGGGGAGGCTGCCTCCATGGCCTGCGTTTTGTGGTCAGGTGATCAAGGGCTTCTCACCTGTCTCATTTCCAATTACGGGAATGTTTACAACCACCAAGTATGACTTTAACAACCAGAAACAACACGTTAAACAAATTGCATCTATGTGTATCATACACACACACACACACACACACACACATACATATATAAATATGCATTTAAAAATGTGTTATATGCCCTTAAAAAAGTTACCTCCCATTTCCACTTAACAAATATAAACCTGGCCATGTTTCCATGACAACCGATCATCTTTCAATGGCTGCCTGTCATGAGGATGGGCCATGGTTTATCTGTTATTGGACACGTAGGTTGTTTCCGTTCTGTGACTATTCAACGCTCTTCTGGCACCGCCACCCTCCTGCATACGTCCCTGTGCACTGAAGCAGAATACAAAGAAGCAGTTCGCGTGGCAAGTGCAAAATCAACCCGGGCTCAGCCCTGGCTGGTGTGGCTTCGTGGATAGAGCGTCGGCCTGCGGACTGAAGGGTCCGAGTTCAATTCCCGGTCAGGGCACATGCCCGGGTTGCAGGCTCCATTCCCAGTAGGGGGCGTGCAGGAGGCAGCCAATCAATGCTTCTCTCTCATCATTGATGTTTCTCTCTCTCTCTCCCTCTCACCCGCTTGAACTTAGCACGTGCTCTGCGCTCACCCCGGAGCTGCTGCGTGTCCCTGAGCCGTCGCCACCCTCCTGGGGGCCGTGGCGTCCCGTCGCACAGACGCGGACATCGGAGCTCAGAGGCGAAGGGATGCTCTCCGGGCCATCGGGTGAGGTCCTCTGCTCTTCCTCGGCCTGGTCCTTTCTAACATGCTCTGCTCTCTCTCTCTGTCATGGCCATGTCTTCCCAGCGGAGTGCCCACCGAAGGGCAGGGACCGCTGTCTACGTGTTCACTGTGCATCCGGGGCTCAGGGGCCCTGGGACCCCCGAGGTGCTCAATAAACGGGCATTGAACGAATGGCTGTTGGATTCTGGAGTCAAGGTCTTGGACAAACCTTGGTGGGCCACCAGCAGGCCGGCCATTTGGGGAGGGGAGTGGGTGAGCCGCTCCCCTCCGGGCAGAGGCCTGGGGTCACGCACAGCTGGCGGGCGGGCGGGAGGACCGAGCAGGGTCCCTTCCAGGGTGGGGAGGGAGCCCCCTGGAAAGCATTTTTCATCACCGCCTCCCACCCCAGGCGCTCCCGCCCGTGGCTTTCTCAGCTGCATTTCTAAGGCTGCTCCCGAGTTATTTTGGTCGGGAAACCTGATCCTTCGCGGGGTTTATTTTAGCACCTTGGAGAACTCCCAGGCCGCACCGCACCGAGGCGCCCCAGCCTGCCCACGCGCCTTCGCCCTTCCCGGTGGCGGGCGCGTGGGGGTGCGGAGCGCGCAGGGCGTGTGTGTGTGTGTGTGTGTGTGTGTGTGTGTGTGTGTGTGTGTGTGGCGACCGCGTCCTCCCACGCAGCCTGCACGCGGGTCGTCACCCCCACGAGGCTGGGTCTGGGGGAGGCGGCGCGGAGGGGCGGCCTGAAGAGCCGGCTGCGCCCGTGCACACTCCAGCTCCTGCCGCCTGACCTTGGGGCGCCGCTGGGTCAGCTCCTCCTCTGGGGACACGAGATCGTGGGAGGAGAGGGCGTTTCACGCTCAGAACTGTAGCTCTGGAGACTCCGATGGGGTAGCCGGCGGGAGGGACAGAGAGTCCTGAGGTCGGAGGGGAGGGTCCCCAGGGCGCCGCCCTGTGAACAGGCCAGACAATCCACCCCTCACCGGCTCCTCCCTACCTGCACAGACGCACACACACTCTCACACACACCCTCACATATCACACCTGCTCACACCCACAAACGGGCTCACCTACACTCACCACCACACACATCCGCACATCCACATGGACACACACTCACCCTTCCCCAGACACACACGCGCATATACACCCTCACGGACACACACATGGGCACACACCGTCTGCTCACTCCTACCCACACCCACACGCTCACTCACATAACCAGAACACTCTCTCACACATGCATACAGACCTTCACACATGCACAGTCATACACAACATGCCCCCACTCACACATCTACACTCACACCACGTCTGGTCATTCACAGCCCTGCACACCTCATCCCCCCCCCCCCACAGACACACATACATATGCCATCATAGACACACACACACACACATACACACTCATGGGCACTTACACTTACTCAGACACACTCCACACATACACACAACTGTCAACTGTCACATACACCCTGAGACACACACTCACACACCATCATTCACTCACACACATGCATTCACTCTAACCTCCTCTAATTGCTCACTCACTCCCCGCCCCCCTCGGCCCCTGGACCAGGCATCCGTCATCACCCACCTCCCCCCGAGCTCAACACTGGACACACGCACATCAAAACAACGGACGCCTGCACTACACGTCCCGCGTGTAGCCATCGACACGGACTGTTCGGGCACGAGTTGGTGCCTTTTTGTTGTTTATGTTAATGAGCGCCTCTATGCATCATGCCCGGAGTCATCCCTGCATGTCTCTCTGCCCACGGGGATGCCAGCGCCCAGGGACCACTCTGGTCACCTGTCCTGGCCCTGCCGGGGTCCCGGGACTTCCGAGGGCCCAGCACAGAGCAGGCACCTAGCAACACTGGGCAAATGCCGGGAGCTGAGGGACCTTGTCCCACTGACAACACGCTGACTGCCAGGTGCCACTCGGAGTTCACCATCTCTGGGAGGGGCTGGGCTGTGCCTTCTGACCCCTCCTCTCCCCCTTGCACTGGTGATGTCACCGCAGAGGAGTCTGGGGGGCCTGGGGCCAGAGGAGGGGGAGGGGTCCAGGGGGCACTGTGAGTGTCCCTGTGGATTGGGCACCTCTCGGACAAAGGTCCCCGTCCTGTTCTGCAGATGCCAGCAGTTCACGCTCGTGTGGATGCCTCCTGGGCCTTCCGCAGATGCTGAGACGGCCGCGGGTCTGTGCCCAACACCCACAGAGCTCCAGGAAATGCTGAGCAGGAAGAAGGGCTGTGTGGGGAGGCGGGGGGTGGGGGAGGTGGTAGGGGGCTGGGGAAGCAGCCAGAACCTTGGAGGGCCCCTCAGGAGCTGGGCCAGGGGATGCACATGTGAGCTGAGCCTTCAGACCCTCTGGCTGTCAGAGCTGACACCCCCTGGGCCATCTCCCTGCAGAGCTCTAATGGGTGATGAGAAAGGGGAGGCTCTGGGCCCAGGCCAAGGGGTCTTTGGTTTTGTCCTCACTCTCTTCCCGTGCGACTCTGAGACAAAGCTTTCCAGAATCAGTTCCTTCCTGGCTCAGCGGGGCGGAGGTGGCGCCGGGAGGAGGGGATGAGCGGGCTTTAGGCTTGGCCAGATCTGGGTGGGGATTCAGACTTGAAAATGCCCCTGTCCCCTGACCCCTAGGTCTGTCTGTCTGTACAGCCCACCTCCTGGGGTCAAGGTGAAGGAATCAGGAGACAATGCTCGATCAGGCAGCACCTAACACATAGTGGGGACTTTATCATTATCATCACAAACCCAGGCCGAGACCAGGGCCACAGGGAGTAACATCACTTCCAACGGGCATCCAAGGGACGGGTCCCCAGAAAACCACCTTCGGGGCCCTGACCCCTTAGTGAGCAGGTCAGGGCCCCGGCCTCTGTCCTTCTTATGTCAACCCAGGAAGACATGCAGCTCAGCACATGTTCACAGCGCACTCACATCCTTGTCACCTTGACCCCAGGAGGGGCGTCCTGGCTAGTGAGGTGTGCTCTGCTCCAGGCCCTGGGGCCGCTGGTGTGGGAGATGAGGTGGATACCCCAAAGGCTAATATATGTAAACTAAACAGCCTAATGATGATGTGATGACAAAGGATGCGTGGATGGCTGTACGGAGTCCCTGGGGTTGAATGTTCTGTGGAGGCCACGAGTGCAGGGCACGGAGAGGCTGCTGTGGGTCGGGCAGCCAGGGAAGCTTCTTCCGGGAAACGGAAATGTACACAGCCCTTCGGAGACCTCTGCTGTCGGGGTGCTGCCCTCTGGCAGGAAGCAGGTCATGAGAGACACCCGCCTTGGATGAGCTGAACTGCAGAGGGCCCACCCCTTGCTAGGCTGGGGGAGGGCCCGTGGCAGTGAGCAGGTGAGAGCCGGGTGCGGCTGGGTATAGCTAGACACTTCCTGTGGCCTGAGCTGCTGCTGCTATTTGATGGACCACTCCGCCTGGCCGATCATTCATCAAAGAGACCTCAACGTGGCGAGAGTCCCACCCCTCTGGCCCCTGCCCTCACTGGCATTCTCCGGGAACGGCAGAACCGCCTGCCCTGGGCCCGGCTGCGGGCGCCTTTGGGAGTCAGAGTCGTGGCGGGCGGAAACAGCTCTAATGTGGCTGCAAGGTTTTCCGATGTCACAAACCAGGGTGGCTGCAAGGTGAGGGTGAGGCTAATGGTGTGAGGGTGCTTAGAGAGGATCACAGCTGTCCCCAACGCTCCTCCCCGCCCCGTCCCCCCACGTCCAGGTTCAAACGCCCTTTTGAACCTCCGTCCCCAGACCACCAGGCCCCAGTCTCAGCTGGGACGCCTGGCAAGTCTCCCAGGCTCCCAGCTTGGGATGGATGCCTGCTCTGGGAAATGCACAGAAGAGGTCTCCCGCACCGATGCTGATGGGGTACAGCACCTGTCACAGTTGGGGTCCAACAGGCCTGACCGCCTGTCAGGTGCCCAGAGGCCCAGCACAGAGGGAGGGACACAGGGACCCTTTCCCTAGCCGTATCCGCCTCGACCTGCCCAGCCTGGAGCCTCCCACAGCCCCGGCCCTGTCTCCAACCAGCCGCCAGGAATACCAGGGCAGCGCGACTCTTTTCTGTGTGCCCTGAGCCCCCAAAGCCTGCGAGTTCAAAGGGCATAGGGAGCAGCTACCAGGACCCTAGACACAAGCCGAACTACACTACCCACAATTCCCCGGGCTTGCCAAAAAGGAAATGTCGTTTATGCAAGGAGAGGCTCAGCTCTCCCAGCAGCTGCAGAGGGGGAGAGAGGCGGGAGAGGGGGAGAGGATTACCAGGGGGAAGGCGGGAGGCGTGTGGGGCGCGAGGGTGGAGAGCAGGGCGGGCGGCGAGGAGGAGGCGGCGCTCGCCGCCGCCACCTGCGGACCTGCATCCCCGCGGGGCTGGCGAGCAGGCGGCGGTGCCAGTGTGCGCGGTGCTCCCGCCGGCGGCTGCAGGCGGACGCGGGGCCCGGCCGGCGCAGGGGCTGAGTTTCTGCAAAGTTTGACCTGGTTGCCTTTCCGATGCTGCAGCGGAGCGAGGCAGCGCGGGGCGCGCCGGGCGGTGCGGCGCGGCGGCGGGGCTGAGTGGCGACTGCAGGCTCACGATGATCATAAAATAAGGGAGGCGCGCGGGGTGGGGGCGAGAGCGCCCCGAGCCTCAGCCCTCCGCCCCCTCGCCCCCCAGGACCCCCGAGATAGGAGGACGTGGGGGCCAGGGGCGCCCACGCCAGCCCCAGACCCCAGTAGCGCCAAAGGACACTGCCCGGGGCAGGGGGTAGGGGCGCCCGGAGGACGTGCCCGCGGCGGGGTCAGGGGCGGCCGGAGGGCGGCGGCCGGGGCTCGCGGATTGGCCCGAGGGGCAGGTGAGTCGCCGGCGCCGCCCGGGTCGGGGCGAGCGCGTCTGAGTTCCCCCGCGGCTGCGAGTGTGCCCAACGCGCGGGGACTCGGGGCCAGTCGCGGCTGACGAGGGGGGACCGATGCGGCGGGGCTAGGGCACTGTGCCCTCCAAGGATCGGGGGATCCCGGCCCGGGAAGGGGCGCGCGCCCGGTCAGACCGGCCTGCGGGGGTGGCCCTGCGCCCTCAGGGGCCGGAGGGACCGGCTGGGGAGGGGGAGCGGGCGGCGAGGCGGCGGGCGCGGTGCCGGGGCCGGCAAGTCCACGCGGCCCACTGCGGTGCTGGCCTGCCCCCTCCCCCCGCCCCGTCCGCGGGCCGGGATGGTGTCAGCGGAGATGTCACGGGCGGCGATTATTCGCTGGAGCGCGCGGTCGTGCGGCTGCCACTGACGGGGCGGGCGGCGGGGGGGCGCCTCCTCCGGGGAGACCGCCCAGAGCTGCGCTGTCAGCTCCGAGCCCGCGCCCCGTGCACACGCGTCGTTGCCCCGCGCGCCCCCCGGGGCAAAGTTAGGCTCAACTTCGCGGCGGGCCCTGACGCCCGGTCCCTTCCACTTCCCTCCAGGTCCTGGGAGGCGGCGGCGAGCGAGGCGGCGGCTCCAGCGCAGCCCGGGAGCCCCGGACGATCGGCGGGCGGCCACAGCGACGAGGGACAGCGGCGCGCCCGCGTGGGGGCGTCGGCTCGCGCCTCCCGTGGGCGCCGGCCAGGACCCGCGCCGCGCTCCGCGGGGACCTCGCGGGCGGCCGGAGCCCGGCGCTCGCCTCCAGGAAGCCGCGGGTCGGCGCTCGCCCTCGAGGGAGCCGGGACCTCCGGCGCCTGAGCAGAAGCTGCCCTCCCATTGATTCGGCCCCGCTGGGCGAGAGGCCGGGCGAGTGTCCCGAGCGCGTGCGGAAGGCCGAGGGCAGGAAGTCGGGCTCCCGCGGCGAGGGTGGCGGCCGCCGCGCCGGGCGGACGGGACGAGCCGCCTCGTTGATGTGTCCCCGCATCGCCTTCTTCCCCAAGCCCACAGGGAGCGTCTCGGAGCTGCGTTCCCCGCGCGGAGGCCCCGAAGGGCTGGCTGTCTGAGCAACATGATTATCCACTAATATCCAAACTTCCCTTTTTTTAACCCAAAGAGTATCGGTGATTTTTGTCCACTGCGAGCAGAAGAACCCGGGACCCCTGAGATGCAGCAAAGCCTTTATTTATAAACAGGCCTGAGGTGTGACATGCGCGCGCCCCCTGCCCACTGAGTTAGTGCTCTATCCTATGGATATCGGCCCGGAGAGCTGAAGGAGACGACGTGTGCCCTGGGTCCCGCGGCCTCCGTCCTTTCAATGCCCAGTTTCCTCTGGGACTGCTGGCCTTCCCTGGAGATCAGAGCGGTGCTGTGTGCCATGGGCTGTATCCAGAGCATCGGGGGCAAAGCCAGGATCTTCCGGGAAGGAATCACGGTGATTGATGTCAAAGCCTCGATCGACCCCGTCCCCACCAGCATCGACGAGTCCTCCAGCGTGGTGCTCCGCTACCGGACACCCCACTTCCGGGCCTCGGCCCAGGTGGTCATGCCGCCCATCCCCAGGAAGGAGACCTGGGTGGTCGGCTGGATCCAGGCGTGCAGCCACATGGAGTTCTACAACCAGTACGGGGAGCAGGGCATGTGAGTACTGTTCGGGAGCAGGCTTTGGGGGGCTGCTTGGGGTGTGGAGCTTGATGGTCCGGGGCAGAGGGGAGCTTTAGGCATGTCCGGAAGTGGCTGCCGAGTCCTCCATGGCCATGTGACCCCCTAGAGGGTTTGCGTGTTGACTCAGATTGGGCTCATGGCTCTGGAACCTCCTTTCCCCCTGTCCCCGAGGTTGCCGAGAAAGCAGAGGAGCCCTGGCTGGGTAGCTCAGGGGTTAGAGAGTCGTCCTGATATGCCAAGGTTGTGGGTTTGATTCCCGCAACCAGTGAATGCATAAATAATTGGAACCAATTGATTTCTCTCTCTCTCTTCCTTCCTCTCTCTCTTTAAAATCAACCAATCAATCAAAAGCAGAGGAAATCCCATCAGGCGCCTCTTTGACAAAGCGGCGTGCTGTCTGGACCAGCAGAGGCCACGCTGGGCCCCGGCTCCGGCCCTGCAGCCCACGTGGCCGACGCTCAGGGAAGGACCTGGGTGCCCGGGAGCCGCCTGTTGTCTGCCCAGAGCCCTGTGCTGGGGCGGAACTGGCCTCCGGGGTCTTCAGCTGCCCCTCAGTTTTGGGGGGCGGGGGGGGGGCGTGCGTCACTGTTCCCCGTGGTGTTTGAGAGGACGGCCGGGTTCAGAGACCAGGTTTGCTTCGGGGGGTCGCACTGTTTCTCTCCAAGACGGAGGCCACTTCAGTGGACATCAGTCTCAGGCTCAGAGCCCTCTGGCCTCTCCCCAGCCTGGCCTCCAGGATAATGTACCTCTCAGTGCAGGACCCTGGGCCTGCGCTGCTTTTCTGGAATGTTCCGATCCCAGGGTGGCCATCCTGGGTGTGGAAGAGCAGTGGTGGACTTCCCCTGAAGAGCCAGCCTCAGGCAGGCGGTGCCAATCGCCGTGTCGGGCACGGGGGCCACTCGCCCGCAGCCCCTCTCTCAGCGTCCATTCTGTGCAGCACCCGGGTCTGCAGTGAGGACGAGAGACGCCCCAGGCGCAGGGCTTTGCGCTGTTTGGGAACATCCTGGGCCGCCCGAGATTAGAGGGGGGTAAGGAGGGCATGGGGCTGGGGGGACCCCAAATGTCACGGCTGCTCCACCACTGACTGCGTTATAAGGGGACCGGGGATCACAGTAAAACTTAAAACGAGGGTGTGACCGCGATCGCCCGAGGAGGTGCGTGCGCGGCCCACCTCCATGGACACTCACCGCGCCTCCACCTGCCTGTGTTCATGCCCAAGCCCTTTAATTCCCGAACGGGGCCCTTAATCCCGGCTGGGGGCCGACTTCCCATTCCGCAGGGAAACATGAGTCTCAGCTGTTGGGTGCGAATCTTTCCTAAGAAGCCATAAGCTCGAAGCCTTCTGGGGCTTTGCAAGGCATCCGGGACAACTGGCGGACGGAAAGGGTTCCAGGGCCTCAGGGCGAGGCCCTGGGGTCGGGGAGGCAGGGGGCCCTTCAGCGCTTGGCGGGTACGGGTGCCAGGAGGGAGAGAGGGATGTGATGGGAGGAGGTGGACGTGATGTGCGGTGGGAGGGCACGGGCCTGGCTCGGAGCCTCAGCCTTCCCATCTGTGCACAGGGTTTCCAGTCCTCGAGGCCTTGCCCTCTGTGCGGTGGCTCTGGCGACGTCCAGGCACTGGCTGGAGGCAGGCCCGAGCCAGGAGACCCGAGGCGACCTTTGTCTGTCTGTGCCAGTCCTTGCCTCCTGGGTGGGGGAGCCCAGGGCACACCTCAGCTGCAGTCACGCAGCCCCGGGCGGCGGTCCAGGCTCCGCCGCTTTCCAGGGTGTCCTGAGCCACCCTGACCATTGGTTTCTCCCTCTGCAAACGGGGGCGTCCTAGCCCTTGCGCCACGGCTTCTTGCGAGAACGATGGGAGACGTGTGTCAAGCAGTCGGCACCACGCCGAGCCCACGGCACAATACTTACTGCAAGTGGCTTTCGCCGTTAACGTGATTGCTGTGATGGCATTGGGTGATTTTCTGACGGGGAGGCAGCGACCGCATCTGTAATGAGTTGAGAACCGTGGCTGAAGCTTCAGAATGCCGACCGACATGAGTGCCTCTGGTCCTGCGTGTTCTCCCTGCCTGGCCTTCCTCTTTCACACTGGGCCACTCCCTGACTTCTACAAATTGTGAAATAGTCACGAGCGACTGGCGTTCCCCGGGGGCCGACGGCCGGCTGCCTGGCTGTCTACCTGCTTCCCCGGGCCCGTGCCCTGCCTGGGACACCGCTGTTGGCTCAGGGCCCTCTGTGTCGGCGTCCCATCCTCCTGGGCTCCTGATCCCGGGTGGGGGGGCCCAGCCCAGAGGGAGGGCAGAGTTTGAGGCTCCCTGGGGGGGTCGTGTCCCTCGTGGGCTCAGACCCTGGGGTCGGAATGACTGACCAGTGGTGACGCCGGGCCTTGGGCAGTCGCCCCGGAGCGTCGGCGCTGTCATCGGCTGCTGTGAGGATTCGTGGGGACAGGGGCAGGTGACGAGTTGGAAGCTGCCCGACTTACTATTAACCAACAAAGTCGTTGTAAGAATCACCGAGCAGCGCGGCTGTTCTGAGCCGGTGCCGCTGGGAATGGGAAGGGCTGGCTCAGAGGAGGCCTGAGTGTGAGTGAGACGCAAACACCCTTCCCCTCCATCTCCCTGACCCCAACGACTCCTCATGTCTTCAAGCCCCGTGACAGGGGAGTGAGGAGGGCGGAGCCGGCGGGACTGACCAGGGACCCCCCGCTGCCCAGAGCTGCCCCCTGGCTTCGCCCGGACCAGAGGCTGTGCTGTGCGTCGTAGGACGTGGGCCAGAGCCCCCGGTCTCCACCCGCTCGATGCCAGCAGCCCCCCCAAACCCTGTTGTGACAACCAGAAGTGTCTCAGACACTGCCGGCTGTCCCTGGGAGGGGTGGAAGCCACTGCTGGTTGAGAACCACCGGACGAGACCCAGACAGTTTGAATCATTCAAATGAGACCCACGGACGGGTCTGCAGTGGCCCGAGGCGGGCGCAGGTGGCAAAGGTTAGCGCTTCCGTCCTTTACAAATGGGCTTGTACTCAAAACATTAATTCCAGATACTTAACCAAAACCTGTTAATACCCCCAAACGTTATCCCTGCGTGAGATTAACCTCTAATCCAGGGGAACTTTGTAGAATGACATTCTGGGTCTGAAATATTTCAAGGGGGACAATAATGTGACTCCCACAGCCAGCCATTCAATGGTGAGCTTCTCCGGGCCAGCTTGAGAGGATGCTATATGGTTCTGGGTCCAACCCACATTACTTTCAAAGCCACACTCCCCTCCCCCGCCCCCCCCCAAACTGTTGGAGACACCTGCCTCCACAGCCCCGTCCTCCGCAGTTCCTCAACCGCCACCTGGCAGCTGGCACCGCCTTCTGAGTGACAAGTCACAGTTTCTCGCCTGCGTGGGAGACGCTTCACGCTGTCCCCAGTTTGCCCCTCTCTGGAGCCCCCACGGGAATCTGGCTCAGGGCCAAGGCCAAGGGCTGGTTCGTTTCTGGCTCTGGGTTCTGCCAGAGGGCAGACCTGGGGGGGGGGAGGGGGGAGGAGAGCAGCAGGGTGTGGACCCCAGCTCCGCCATTCACTGGTGCTGCGACCCTGGGCCAGTCTCTCAACCTTTCTGAGCCTCACTGTTCCCATCCATGAAGTGGGGAGCACAGTCCTTCCCTCGTGCAGGGGTGGTGAGGGTTACGTGAGGGGAGGCATCGCGAGAACCTAGCACGGCGCCTGGTGCATCTGAAGGCTGGATCCGGGGTAGCTGTCAATGTCATAACTGCTGCTGGTTAATTATTAATGAGCAGCGTAAAGATGGCTACATTGTGTTGTCGCCGTGGCTGCCTCCTCTCGGGGTTGGGTTTCACGCACCCGTCTACAGTGTGAGCGCCCTGGACCATGAGACGGGTGAGACGGGCGAGGGTCTTTCCAGGCGGCAGATGGAGTGGCATGGGCTGCCCCGGGCTGAGCGGGCAGGAAGGCCGGGCAGGTTGGAGGGGCTGCGGCCTGGGGCTGGGGTGCAGAGGGGCCGGCTCCCTGTCCTCTCCGTTACCTCCCAAGGGCCTCATCTGAGGAGGAGGACCCAGCCCGAGGCCTGAAGCCACTGCCCGAGGAAGCCGGCTGCTCCAGCGGGTCTGGGCCAGGCCGGCGGAACGGCCGCCGACCACATGGCCTCTTCCTGCAGCCGGGCCTGAGCCAGGGCCCCGCACAGAACAATCGGGGATGCGGCTTCCTCTGCTACCGGAACCGGAAGGTGGCCTCCCCCAGCTGCTGGGCCTGGCGGAGGGCGGGCGGAGTGGGTGGGAGAGGGAAGTCCTCGTTTCAAGGCTTGGGGGTGGGAGGAAGTGGCGGGGGACTGCCCGGCCAGAGAGAACTCCCCCAACCACCCCCCCCCCCCCGACCGGCCCAAGCCAAGGGATCACCCCAAGCCTCACCTCCGGGTGCCCCCGACAAAGGCTGGCTGTTCCTGGGGACGTGCGCGAAGGCAGCGCCACAGTCAGGGAAATAAATGAAGCACACGTCCGTGTTTGTGCGGATCGGATCTGCGTAAAATGAAAAAGATCAGAAAGTGGGCTGTGGTGGCTGCCACGAGGGACAAGGACCAGATTCCAGATGGCACTGGAAATTAGCTGTCAAAGACATAGGAAGCCGTTTTTCATTAGAAAGACGTCGTGACAATGGGAACGTATACTGCGTGTGTGTGTGAGGGAAAGGTCTAGAAGGATGTTTACCAGCCGGTAACCTGCCTCAGGGAGGGAGGGTGGCGCGGAAGAGACACTTTGTGCACGTCTCTGCGGCTGGCGCTGAAAAAAAGCACAGCTTTTACGACTAAGAACTGAAGCTAAACAGGCACCGCTGGTCTGTCCCTTCCTGTGAGGCCCAGGGCCGCGTGGCCTGGGTGGAGAGGGGCGCAGGGCAGCGTGGGGCTGGTGTTTGGGGGACCCAGGGCAGGTGGGAAGAGGGGGACACCGCAGCCCCTCCCCCAGAGAGCAGGCGCCGGGTGACCCGCTTGGTGGGGGTCCAGCCTGGTGGGTGCCCACCGCCTGGGGCAGAAGTCAGGAAACCGGGATCCCACTCTGGCTTCAGGGGGGCTTTTGGGCCTCAGTTTCTGTAAATTTGCAGGATTTGAACTTTTTGCGAATTGTCAAAACTGTTTTCTTGAGGACGAGGCCAGATCGTCCCTGGGTGCCCGCTGGGCCGAGCCAGAGCCCAGAAACCAGCCGGCGGAGCCGGGCGGCCTGGGCCCGCGGCCTCGGGCCTCCCCTGTGGCTGGTTCTCAGGCCCAGTGGGCGCCGTGGGGCTAGTGTCAGCTTAGTGTCACTTGAATTTAAACAACACATGTATTTTAATATCTATTAGAAAAAATATATCTGTATGTATTGAGCATATTTGTTATTTCAAAGGTATTTCTTAGGAAAAGTTAAGTTTAGTTGAGTTTTTTAAAAAGTGCTTGATTTGAAGGAAGATACAGGAGTGTGTGCACAGGAGACCAGTGAAGAGACAGGAAGTGGCTCTGTGCTGAGGCCTAGGGGGCTGGGCCCGCAGTCAGAGAGCCCCGCCCACACCCACGGGGCGGGGCCCCCAGGGGTGCATCAGGCCATCCATGCCTGGGAGAGCCCAGGCCCAGGCTCACCACCCTGCCTGGCTCCGTCTGAGGGAGCCGGGGTGTGCCCCGTGGTGCCAGGAGGGCCTCCCCCGCACACCCGGGGCCTCGGCCTCCCTGGCTTCCTTCGCCCTCTGCTGAGGGGCCTGCGCACTGGGCCTGCTGGGACGGGGGGGCTGGGCCTGGAGCCACAGGGTGGCCGTCCCAGCCCTCGTGGCCCTCAGCAGCCTCAACCGCTTCTCCAGCTCCAGGGACGGTCCTACTGCAACCCCTTCAGACGCGCGTTCTCAGTCAGTGCTGCTCAGAGCTGTGTGTGCGCACACATATGTGCATGTGTGTGTATACATGTGATTGTGTGTGTGCACGTCTCTGTGTGTCTATGTTTCTGTATATGTCTCTGTGTGCATGTATGTGTGCGTGTGTGGAGCGAGGGCCATTGGAGGCCAGTAGCTCAGGCTGTGGGTCTTGGCCCAGCGTCTCCCTGGTTATGTGACCTTGGGCCAGGCCTCTGACATCTCCAGGCGTCCCCTGTGAAAGGCGCCCCGCAACCCCGGCCCAGGCCGAGGACGGGAGAACGTGCGCAGGGTGCCCCGTACACAGCTGGCCGATGTGCTGCCGCCGTGGGGATGCCCCGTTGGGCCTGACACTGCCAGCCAGAGCGCTCAGGTAAGGGGCGCGCCAGCAGCGAGCCGCGGGTGTGGGGACCGTGGGCTCCGGCCCTGCCCACAGGCACTGGTCCAGCACCAGCATAATCCTGAGGATGGCCCTGCCCTCCAGAGATCCTCAACAAGGACCGTATGGTTATTTAATCCCCGCCGGTGTGCCAGGAAGCAGCAGCAGGAGCACCGAGTGGCATCGGCCCGGTGGGAGGGCGCGGGTGGGCTTCCCTGCGGACTCGAGAGCCGAGCCAGGAGCACCACCCAGGAGCACGGGGAGGCCGGGCGGCGCTGCTCCAGGCACAGGCCCTGTGGGGCGGGGTGGGGCGGGGCCCGTTAGAGGAACTGAGAATGGTTAGAGCCGGGGTCGGCAAACTGCGGCTCGAGAGCCACATGCGGCTCTTTGGCCCCTTGAGTGTGGCTCTTCCACAAAATACCATGGCCTGGGCGAGTCTATTTTGAAGAAGTGGCGTTAGAAGAAGTTTAAAAAATTTGGCTCTCAAAAGAAATTTCAATCGTTGTACTGTTGATATTTGGCTCTGCTGACTAATGAGTTTGCCGACCACTGGGTTAGAGGGTCTGCAGCCTGGGGAGGGAAAGTGTGTGAGTGTGTGTGTGTGTGTGTTTTGTGTGCACACACGTGTGTACATGGGACCTGGGCTTCAGTGATATCGGCTTTAAGGGTCATGGGGAGTCATGGCAGGTTTGACAGGGTTGGAGGGAGGGACGGTGCGATTACTGTGTTTTTAAAAGATCTCTCAGGCTTCCGCAGGGGGCGGGAGGGGAGGCTGGGAGGCCTGGGCGGGGGGGAAGGGTGCTGGCTGGGGTGAGGTCAGGGAGAAGGGGGACCGTCTCAAGGCAGGAGGGAGAGTCAGGGATGGTGGGGGCTGGAGGGCACGGGGCCCCCCACCATCTCTGTGGACCAGGGCGGCACCCTGTCCATTTCTCTCCCAGCTGTGGCCAGCGTCAGTGACGGGTCTCTGCGAACTCTCGTTGAGGGGGTGCTGGTGGGGACTGCAGACGGAGCTGGGTGTTGAGGGAAGCTGAGGGGTCCCATTCTGACGTGATACGGGGTGGGGGGGGGCAGAAGGCGTGTGAGGTCTGGCGCCAAGCCTGGACTCCCTGCGGTCCTTTGCCTTCCTACACCTACGAGGACCCAGCACAGCTGGGGTCTGGAGAGAAGGTGGTGGGGCAGGCGGACCGAGGCCTGTGGGCCTGGGGCAGGAACAGGCGTGTTCCCACGTATTCCAAGGCCCCCACCTCCAAGCCGATCCGTCGCTTGTGCGCTTGTGCGCAGGCACGGCGCGGGGAGCCCGGCTTACGGTCCTTACCCCTTTTGGTGGCATCTGCGAGTCAGACACTGTATTGCTCAGTGTGTGCAGGGCCGGGGTCCGAGCCCCCACTCCGCCCTGTGGGCAAAGCACTGAAGGTCGGCCTCGACGTCCAAGGTCATTCCAGAACCAACAGGAAATCTCAGAGGCGGCCCCGCTGCGTGGAATCCACTCCTCGCAGAGCACGCGGAGTCTGGAACCACAGTGAGGTCAGGTCAGGGCCGGCGGAGCTAAGTGCTGACACCTCCCTCCAGCCGTCTCAGACGTTTCCACGTGCCGCTGTTTACTGCGCACCAGGTAATGTACATCAACGCATGCCGTCGCCCCCAGACCTTGCAAAGTGGGCGGGGCTACCCACCGTTGACCGATGGTGACCCCGAACGCAAGAGATTTGTGACTTGATCCGAGCCAGACTGAGACTGGATCCAGGGCTGGCCTGTGGCCCCCAGAAGCCGTGCCCTTAACCTCCCTCCCTGCCACCTCCTCGTGGGCACACAGGCCACGGGACCAGGTCCAGGCCATGCCGCTGGCGATGACTTGACAACAGATGCCCTTGGCCCTGGTTCTGAGTAACAGCCCACGAGACACGGCTGTCTGCCAGCTCATGAGGACCGTCGCCTGTCTGACTGAGCGGGGGCTGGAGCCTTCGGGGCGCGGGGAGGAAAGGCATCTTGGGATCCGGGGTCAGAGGCAGAGAGAGAGAAGCCGTCGTGGTATTGGGAAGCCCTCACTCCCCAAACCAGCCCGCTCTCCGGAAGTGAAAGGGGCCCAGGAAACACGAAGTTCCTTTTGCACGTCTGCTTTCTGCCTTCTAAAACGTCGCTGCCGGCAAATGTAACCGCCGTGAGCAGGTGGAGCGGGTGCCTTGGCAGCAGGCCTCTGTGGCGGGCGGGTCTGGGAGAGCAGAGCGGCGAGATCGGGGTGGGGGCCGGTGGGCACTTGAGAAATGTGAGGTGGTTTGAGCTGCTGCCCAGGTTCCCTCTGAGAGATGCACTCAAGGCCCTGGGCAGGAGATGGTACCCAGGCAGGTGACTTTCCATAAAATAAACAGAAAACAGAAGGAAAAAGAAGTTAGCAAAACCACGTTGGTAATCATTCCTCCTACGTGTCCCCAGCGTTGCTAACTGCTAACACTACATGATGCATTTCCATAGAGAAACGCATTTTTTTTTTTTTTATTGTGATCCGATATACATCGAAGTTCCATTTGGGCCATGTTTAAGTTCAGGGGCATTAAGCACACGCACATGGCCACGCGCTCATCTCCAGCACTTTCACCCCAAGGGGACTCTGTCCCCATGAAACACGAGCCCTCAGCCCTGGTGAGCATTCTGCTTCCTGTCCCTGTGAACGGACCTCTCCGGGCACCCGTGGGTGTGGAATCACCGTGTCTGTCCGGTGCCTGCTTACTCCACAGCATCACGTCCTCAGGGCCCGTCCGTGTTGTAGCAGCGTCAGAATGTCCCCCCTTTTCAGGCGGAATGATGCCCCATCGTGTGGGTGGACACGCTTGTCCGTCACCCGCCCCTGGGCACTGGCCTTCCCACCCCTGGGCTGCCGCGAATGCTGCTGCAGTGAGCAAAGCAGGGGTCCCGAGGGCACCTGTGGCGAGTGCGGGCGTGCAGCACTCTGCGTGCCAAGCGTCCTGAGCTGGCATCACGGGCCCAGGCGGAACCAGCCCTGGACCACGCCAGGCTGCCCGGGTCCGAGTGCCATCGCTTAGCCCGCTCACCTTGGGAAAAGGCCGGCCCGGCTGCGCCCCCCTCACCTGTGCAGCGGGGCACGTGATTGCTGATGGGTCTCCAAGGGGGGCTCCCAGACTCTGCTGTGTCCTCGGAGCAGCTCGGATGGGCTGAGCGTTGTTATAGCAACAATAGGGACGGTAGTGGTGCCAGCAGCGACCAACTACGGGCATTTCCCTTGTGCTCTGCCCTGGGCTGGCACATTCTTGTCTTCCTCAGTGACCCCAGCAGGGACATGTGTCTGCACGGGGTCTCCCACCAGGGAGGGGGCAGCTGAGACTTATAGGAAGGCCTGTGGGGTTCCAGAGTCTGAGCTCTGGGCACCCCGCGGCCTGCCCCCGCCCCAGGAAGGCTGAGCCCCTAGGCCTCTAGCAGCGAAAGCCCAGTGCGGGCCGCTCTGCAGCCAAGCACGGTGCACCCCAAGCCGGCCCAGCGCGGACTGAGTTAGTGCACTGAGGCAGGCTGGTTAGGCGTTTTTGATTCTACGGCTCCAGGGACGGGCCAGCCGGCGGCATGGCGCTTCCTCTTCTCGGCAGGCATGAGCAGAAAGGAAGGGGGGGTGGGCGGAGGGAGGAAGGGGCGTCTGGGCCCCGGAAGCCTCAGGTGCTTGCTGTGGCCTGGGGGAGGGCCTGGGAGCCCCGACTCCCATGAGGGAGAGAGACATGGAGGTGGGAGGCCAGCCCCTAAGCAGAGGGCCCTGGGGTGCTGGTTCCTACACCCCAGGCCCGTGCCAGGAGGAGGCCGGAAGCTCCCCCTTCACGGGTGAGGGCACTGAAGCTCAGGGCAGGCGTTGCCCCAGGTCATGCACTGGTCAGTGAGGGGTCAGGATTCATCTCGGATGTGCTGACCCCGTGGCCACTGGGCTCTGAAGTGCGGCCTTGAAAGCAGAAGGTCATGGAGCAGAGGGGCGGGCAGCCTGCGTGTCTGTTCCCCGCCCCCCGGGCTAAGTGGCCCAGCCTCTCGGGGCCTATGGTCTCCGCCTCAGCCACGGTCCCACGTGGCCGCCCCAACAGCAGCTGGCGCAGCGTGCAGGGCTCCGTCCGGTTCCCCATCCCCTCGGGCTGGGCGGCCAGGGCTTCCCGAAGCCCAGCTGGGAGCCAGCGGGACGGCAGGGGTTTCAGGGGGAGACCGGTTTGAGACGATGCAAGAGAACGGGGTGGGTTTTGAGGGGGAGTGATGTTGGGGGAGCCCCTGCTCACTGCCAGGATGTCGGATGTCTCTTTACCGTCTGGCCCCTGGGAGGTGAGCCCCCGGGCAGGGGGCGGCGGGGGCCTGTGGCGGCTGGCTGAGCAAACTGCCTTCCCACCCTCAGGTCCAGCTGGGAGCTGCCGGACCTCCTGGAGGGCAAGATCGAGGCCATCAGTGACTCGGACGGGGTGAACTACCCCTGGTACGGCAACACCACGGAGACATGCACCATCGTGGGCCCCACCAAGAGGGACTCCAAGTTCATCATCAGCATGAACGACAACTTCTACCCCAGCGTCACGTGGGCCGTGCCCGTCAGCGAGAGCAACGTGGCCCGGCTGACCAACATCTACCGGGACCAGAGCTTCACCACGTGGCTGGTGGCCACCAACACCTCGACCAACGACATGATCATCCTGCAGACGCTGCACTGGCGCATGCAGCTCAGCATCGAGGTGAACCCCAGCCGGCCCCTGGGCCAGCGCGCCCGCCTGCGGGAGCCCATCGCGCAGGACCAGCCCAAGATCCTGAGCAGGAACGAGCCCATCCCGCCCAGCGCCCTGGTCAAGCCCAACGCCAACGACGCCCAGGTCCTCATGTGGCGGCCCAAGTACGGGCAGCCGCTGGTGGTGATCCCGCCCAAGCACCGGTAGCAGCCGGCCGGGGCGCCTGCCAGCTCCGACTCCAACGATGAGACCGCTCCAACGCCCCCGAGGACGCCCGTCATCCAGCAAAATACAACCTTTCTACCTTGTCCCGGGGGTCTCACTGTGCGCATGCCCGGATGGCCTCTGCCCTCTCGGATGGAGCCGCGGCCTGCGGGGAGGGGGAGACCAGCGGGACAGATTAGGATGAACCCCAGGTGCGCCCTCCCGTCCCTGGGGTTTCCTTTCCTCACAGTTTCATTCACTTGCAACAGACGCCCCCACACAACTGCTTCCAGGCCTTTTTTTTTAGACGCCTCTCTAGGAGGTTCGGGCGGGAGGAGGGGGAGCTGATGAGTGACAGGCCCGCGCTTACTGACCCGTGGGTGCCGGGCCCTCCCACGCGCCCCCCTCCCCCCTTGCCCCCCCTCACGCGGCCTTACGTAGACTTGCTTTGCCAAACTTTTGCCTTAAGCTGAATTGAAAGGAAAAACACCGAAACAGATCTAAAGCAGGATCTCTCTTCTGCTGGACTTCCCATCTCCTGCCGGGGGCTGGGGAGGGGTTGGGTCCGGGGGAGAGAGACTCCCTGAGCCCCTCCTCCCGGGCATCTTGGCACAGGGGCAGGGACCCCGGCCTCAAACCAGCGGCTTATTCTTGTGTTTCAGCAGAAACACAACCACAGACAGACGCTGCCTAAGGAGCCCCAGGTGGAGCCCCCCCCCCGCCCCCGTCCCCCGTCCCCTGTCCCCGGTCCAGGTGGCTCTGCAGGGCTGCCCTCGCCTCCCTTCCCTGCAGCCTTGCCTTGCTCGGGGGTCGTGGAGAGAGGGAGGCTCCTGGGAGTTGCAGGTGGAGCCCCGGGCATTTCCGCCCTCTGTGCCCGGCACCATCGCCGGGGGTCTGCCCCACATCTCACACAGTGAGCCTTTCCTTCCCATCCACGCTGGTCCCACATGCCGGGGGGCCAGCCCCGTGGGCCCAGGCTCAGCTCTAGGTGGCGGGTCCGAGGAAAGGCGCACCTTTCCCTCCAGGCTCCTTCTCAGGGGACGTCGAACACACAGCGCTGGAGGGGGGCAGCCTCGGAGGGAGCACGAGGCTTCCTGGGTCCCCGGCAGCCTGTCCTGGGAAGTGAACCGGGGCCCAGGGTTGAGCGGCATCGGGGCGCGGTGGAGGCGTCTGGGACAGTGCCAGCCTTTGAGGGCCACCCTCCCTGGCGTCCTGGGCGCCGGGAGTCCCAGGACTCGGTCCCCAGTGACACCAAGCTTCCTCCGCGATGTCTGCCTTGAAGGCTGCTGGCAGGAGCTGTGGGGGACCCCGCGGAAGCCCCCTTCCTCCAAGCTTGCCAAGCCCACAGCTGCGTCCCCCAGGCCCCGCATCCAAACTAGTAATAATCAAGCACAGAAAACCATCCGATGAGAAAAACGATCCATTTCTGCACATGAGCCACTTGTAGGAGCCCAGTGACCACACCGGAGGCGTCGGCCACCTAGTCCTCGCTCCCTCGTTACCCACGTGACAGTGTATGTTTTCAGGGGTGCTGACCGTCCGTCCAGTCCCCCTCCCGAGCCCCGCTCCTGCCAGGCGCGCAGCTCTCCTGGGACAACTGGATTGCAAACAGCTTGGTGCTTGGGGAGCCTTCCCGGAGCTGCTGGCCCCCTGGGTGTGAGCCCCGCCTCGAGGTGAGGGCGGGGAGCGCCGGGTGGGCCGGGAGGGGCCGGGTGCCGCCCGGCCTCCTGGCGGAGGGCCCTTCTCCGCACTCAGGTCTTCTTGTACTACAATGGAGAATGAGCCCGGCGGGGTCACGGCGGGTAGAGGGCCGAGGTGGAAAGAACAGCCGGGGGGTCTGTGCTGTTTGGGGGCAGAATCCCTCCAACTCGGACGCCGTGCCCGTGGAGGGAAGGCCGGGCTCCCCGCCTCTGCCTGGGCCCCTGCATGTCTGGCCCCGCTCCCCCGCTCCCCCTCCCTGCCAGCTGGCCTTTCCGAAGACCCTGAGAGGCTGCAGGGCCGAGGACGCTCCCCCTCCTGTCGGGAGCACAGGCCGGGCTTCTGGCCGGGTCCCCAGTCCCCTGGTGTCCCCCGTGTGGACACTGGCCCAGCAATAAGGACCGTGGAGACTACTGTGAAGCAAACCAGTGCACTTACCAGGAGGCACAGACTCTTGAAGAAAATGTAAAACGAACCTTAAAAAAAACAAAAATATTCACAAAGAGAAATAAAGTGTAATTTTAAAGTAGGGCTGGTCAGGGTCTGGATGTTTCTGAAGTGGCGGGTCATTGTGGGGTTGCCGGCGCTGTAATTCGGGGGCGCCTGTGGGGCTTGTGCTCAGGGCCAGGGGGACCCCGGGAGGGGCAGGCCACTTGATGCCACCTCTGCCATCCCAGACCTCGGTCCTCACCAGCATCCTGGCTGGTCCCTGTGGGGAGGAGGGGGGCAGGCTTGGGGGTGGGGCCAGGACTGGGGGGCAGCTTGGCTTTTTGGCAAACAGTAGAATCCCACGTGAATGGGGTGAGTGTACAGACCTGTAGACCTGTCTTCGTAAGGAGGGAGCTGCTGGGGCCATGGGATCCAGAAGGTGGCTCTGCCCGGCCCTCAGCCGGCAGCCAATGTGGGGGATGTGTGTATGATGTGTATGATGTGTATGTGTGTGTATGATGTGTATGTGTGTGTGTATGATGTGTATGATGTATATGTGTGTATGATGTGTGTGTGTGTGTGGGGCGGGTGGGGGCTGAGCCTTGCAGTTCATCCTGTCTTCTAGTCAGACTTTCCTATGAAAGGCGGAGGCAGGGGGCCTGGGGGGCCTGGAGTGGGGGTGGGCTCTGAGGGGGGCCATGGATTGGAGCCGTCTGCGAGTCTGGGTGAGAACCGAGCCCTGCCGAGCCCACCTACCTTGCATGGGACCCCGGGCTCTCCCAGCAGCCGCCTCCTAGCTGGTGGGGCCAGAGCACCCCGCTGTTGGTGCGTCCTCACGACCACTCGGGGTTACCAGGATCCCCATTTCAAAGATGAGGAAACTGAGGGAGAGCGAAGGGGAGAAGCTGCCCACGGCTGTGCCTGTGGGAAGAGTAGGCCCCGGACTTGAACCCGGGCCCCGGAGCCCAGCTACGTGGTGCTGTGTTGGGTGCCCAGTCCCGGTGACGGTTACAAGCAGGCCCGGCCTTTGGCTCGCTCCCTCCTCGGCTCCCGGGGCAGGAAAAGCCTCTCCCCCTCCTGGCCCGGGTGCAGTCAGTTCCTGCCCACAGTGAGCTGGGCGCATTCCCTCTGAGGGGCTGCCCGGCCACTGCAGGCCACAGGCTCGCCCGCCGGGCACTGCCCGCCACTGGGCGTCGGGGATCGGGTTTCTGCTCTGGGTCCCACGCTAGGAGCCCAGCGGCATCCTGCCTCCTGCCTCTGGGTCGGAGCCACCGCAGCAGGAAGTTGCATAACAGGCCCCGCTGGCCGCCCTCCGCCCAGAAGGCTCGTGGCTGGTGCAGTCACTGTTGCAGTTCGGCTTTCGGTTGTGGAGTCGGCTCCTGAGCTCTGCCTGCGAGAGAGCGTGGGGGGTGTGTGCACACGCACGAGTGTGAGCAGGGAACGGGTGCAGGCCTAGCCGACGGCGGAGGAAGCTGAGCTGGGTCACAGCGGGACAAGCCGCAGTAGCCCGGCACCCCACCTCCTTGCAGCCACGCAGCTGGGCGAGGGCGCCAGGACGGCAGCTGCACAGGGGGTGCCGTGGGGAGGGAGGCCTGTGCAGGGAGGGGCTGCGAGTAAAGTGGATTCCGAGTGGCTGTCAGTCACGGTGGAAGCCCTCCAGCCTCTCAGGCCGATAGCAGGTTAAATTTAGAAATCCCGGACGGGGACGAAGCAGACACCAGACCCAGCAGCTGTCGCAGGAGCCGGGACCTGGGAGCCTGCTGTCCGGCAGGGCCGCCCACCTGCCCCGGGACGTCCGGGAGCAGCAGGTGCACCGGGAGCCGGCCCCAGCCTGCCTGCCCTCCGAACAGGGCGTGCCGGCGCGGCCACGGCCCCTTCGGGTCACCATCCATCACATCGCGGGTGCGCTGCCCTTTACAGACCAGGAAACGGAATCTCAGGAAAGGTCGGAGGACTGGCTAAAGGTCACGCAGCTGGGAAGCTGCAGAGCTGGGTTGGCTTCCAACAGCCATCGTGGGTCCCGCTCAGTCACTGCTTTTTCTGAGACCACGCGGCCCGTCCACACCCTGATTCTCCCAGCTACCTGCGGGGCAGAAGGCCCAAGTGTGAAGCTAATAGTGCACAGCCCGCTGGCACTGGCTGATGGAAACTATTAAATGCAAGCACCCCCCCTCTCCCCCGAGCAAATGAGCTCCATCCCTGAGCCTGTGTCCGAGAGGCAGACCCACACGACTGGCACGGGTCCTGGCGCTGCCGCCTGCTCCGCCCAGGCAGGGCTGCCCCCGGGTCCCTGTGAGTGAGACGCAGACCGTCAGTTCCTCCACCGGCCTGGCCTTGCTTCACGTTTACAGTCCCTTTCCAATCCGACAGACGAAGGGCGGCACGCTGGGCGCTTACTGCAAGTGGCGCAGTCAGCGGCCCCGTGCTATTCTTGGCGGCCACTTGACTTGCGGAGTGAGGCCCGGCTGGCCGCCTGACCTCGCATGCTGGTTTCCCAACCCAAAGCCAGGACACGCACACCTGGCCCATCTGCCCGTGGGACTCGGAGAAATGTAGGGTTTGTGCTCGGCGTTAATCACGCACGGGCTGCCTGAGAGGGAGGGCGCTGGGCCGGCGTTTATATCGAACTAGACTTCTCAGTTAGGCCCATCACCACCTCGACATCCAGACCACAGGACTTGCTTATCCAGGACTATCGGCAACAACAAACAGATTTAGGTGAATGTAGTACCATTCCCCCTTTTTATAGAAATGAAACCGGGGCTCAGAGAGGTTAAGTGACTTGCCTGAGACCATGGTCTTAACCAATAAACAATTTGCTGGGTGGAGTCAATTTCTTCCCCTCCTTGGGGCTCAGTTCCTTTGTATATTTAAGGAGGAAATCAAACAAGATAACCTTCAGCCCTAAAACCTGGGCTTCTTTAATTCCCGCCCGGGCCAGCTTTGCCCCCCTGAACACAGCTCACAGCCAACACACGTGGTGAGGAAGGGGCCCGGGTGCACTGCGTGGCTGGGCCAGCCGGACCCCCCCTCCCCCGCCCACCAGGAGAAAGCACGAGGTGCATGCTGTGCTGCTGGCGGGCCGGTGTGGGGGCCGCACGCAGGAAGCACGGCACGTCGGTACGTGCTTCTGGACAATGACACTGGCCCCACCATCTGTGACGCTGGCCACCACACAGCAGTCCGAGCACCACTTGGCTTGGACGTCTCAGAGACGATGTTTATTCGTGTCCAGAACGGCTCAACATGAAAAAGAAGTCCCTGCAGACAAGCGTCAGGGCTCAGCCAGGTCAGCTGCCTGGAGCCGAGTCCAGGCCGGGATTCAGCTCAGAGCAATTGTTGCCACTTGAGAAAGAGAGGCGCTCCCCCCTGGGCCCCGGCAGGAGGGTCTGGGGGAGGAACCCAAGGCTGCACCCTCAAATTACCACATGCAGAACCTTGCAACATGATTGTAAGTTTCATTTACCTCCGCAGGGCAAATCCTGGTTCCCTAAAACTCAGGGAATGAAACCGAAAAGCAAACATCCAAGACTTGAGGATTCTAAATGCTCTGACAATGTCGGCTGCTGATGATTTAAGCTGCTCCATCCGCTCAGACAGCCTTCTGTCAGCTGCAGCCAGTGACTCACAGCCCGGCATGCGGCCCATCCTGCTCCTCACTGGGCACCCCTCGGCCAGCTGGAGAGCCGGGGGATGGCAAGACGAGCAGGGGAGTGAGCCATGCCTGGCTGCTCTCATCTGCAGGGAAAGAAACCTGCAGACAGGGCAGGGGTGTAGGGGGTCCTCTCCCTGCACTAGCCCTGCCCGAGGGTGTCCCTCCCGGGGAGGGGTGTCCGGGCCCTGAAGTGAGTGCTGCCGGGTGAAAATACTGTGTGCGTGCACTCAGGGCAGGGGCACTGGGGCTTGTCTGCTCGGGCCAGGGAAGCCACCTGTGAGCTGGCCATGCCTGTGCCAGGCACCAGCCCGCGCCCTGTGCATACCTGCCCTGAGCCGTGGCATCAGCCGTTTTAGCTCGGGCCACGTGGCACCTGTTCCAGCTGGTAAGCGGCGGACAGCCTTGTCCCTGGGTCTGTGTCCAGTTTGTGCTCATCATCACCCACTGAGCCACGGACAGCTGTTCCGGCTGCAAGCTAGTGCCTCCCGGGGCTGGTGAGAACCAGAGGCCACTGCCAGGAGGTCCCGGCCAGCCCGGGGCCTGGCTCTGACGCTGGCCCGGCTGTGGCCCTGGTGTGCTGGGCTGGCTCCGTGCCCTTGAAGCTTCTGTAAAAGCCCGCCCCCACCCCCTCGTCATCTCGTGCTGGGGTCTGGCTTTTTTTTTTTTTAAATCTTCCACCGCCCTAACTGGTTTGGCTCAGCGGATAGAGCATCAGCCTGCGAACTGAAGCGTCCTGGGCTCGATTCCGGTCAAGGGCACAGGCGGGGTTGCGGGCTCAATCCCCAGTGGGGGGTGTGCAGGAGGCATCATCATTGATGTTTCTATCTCCTCTCCCTTTCTCTTCCTCTCTGAAATCAATAAAAACATTAAAAAAAAACTTCCACCAAGGAGTGAGGATATTTTTTCCATTGATTTTTAGAGAGTGGAAGGGAGGGGCGTGGGGGGGGGGGAGGTGAGAGAGAGAGAGAGAGAGAGAGAGAGAGAGAGAGAGAGAGAGAAACATCAATGTGAGAGACACACATTGATGGATGGCCTCCCACATGCACCCAGATTAGGGGCGGGGATTGAACCTGGAACCCAGATAGGTGCGCTTGACCAAGAATTGAACCCATGACCCTCCCGTGTACAGGCCGACACTAACCACCAAGCAACTCCAGCCAGGGCGGGGGTCTGGGCAGTCATTCTACGGGGGCATTTATCCCACAGGTCCTGCCTCTGGCTGTCCGGCGCCACCAGGGCTGAGAGACAAGGCTGACGTGGTCCCTGCCCTCATGGAGCTGTCTGGGGGGAGGGGCAGATCAGACAAACAAATCAAACCACCAGTCACACACATGACGAGTTGGGACGCAGGCCTCGGTAGCAGCGCTGTGGGCGGGAGAACGGGACCGGAGCTGCTGGAGCGGAGCAGGGCAGGCAACCAGGGAGGCGGCGGGCAAGGGAGTGATCTACACTGACCGCAGGATGAGCAGGGGCGCGTGTGGGGCCGGGGCTGGGGCCGGGGCCGGGGCTGAGGCCGGATGGGGCACCGGAGGAGCAGAGCAAGTGCCCAGGGACTGGAGAGTGCGGCGAGAGGGGGCAGGGGAGGCAGGGGGACGCACATGTGACCCGTAGGCCACGGTGAGGACTCCCAGGTGGACGGCCCGGCCTCGTCAAGGCTGGCACAGCCTCGGAGGGTTGGCAAGCACTTCTGCTTCTGCATCCGGCCACAAGGAGATGGGGGGGGGGGCAGTGCAGGAGGGACGTGCGCGGGGAGCTGGGCACCACCACTGCAGCGTGCTGCCGGCCCTCCCCCACGGAGGCCCTTTCCTTGCAGCTGGCGGTCCAGGGCTGACAACAATGTGGAGCATCTCCGGCCAGGGCTGGGGCATGGACGGGGTTCTATTTATAAGCAGAGGGCTGAACAATGGCGCAGTGGGTCCCACCTCCTGTGGGACTGGAAAACCTCAAGCCAGACCCCGGAAGAGAGAGCAGAGGAAGGAGGGGATTAGACAGCCGAGGGCGGGCAGCCAGCCGCTTCCTCCAGACCCGATCCCCTCCCCGGAAAGCTGGCAGGCCCATCTGTGCGTGGGGCGCGCCCACCCCACGTCGCTACACAGCCAGCCTCTGCCCCTCCCTCCTGGGGCTGCGGTTTAGACAGACGATGACCACGTACAAGGCTGGAGCCAGCAGGATGGGGGCAAAAGATACACAATGGGCGGAACGTTCGCTGTGGTCCACGTCCAAGGTCGGCTCACTTCCACGGGCAGACAGGACGGCTGTGGTGAGGGCTCAGCAGGTCCGTGCCAGTGGCCGGTGTTTCTTCTAAGACGAATGACGACCCTGGGGAAGCGGGGGCCAGCCTGGCTGAGGGCAGGGGTGTGGCACCGCCCCAGCTCCCTCTGGCTCCACCACTACCTGGCTCGAGACTCAGCCAACCGCTCCTCTCTCAGCCTCCCGTTCTCACGGGGAGGCGTGGTTATGGCATCTCGCTCGTAGGCTGAATGTGAAAATGTCCGAGAAGCACTTAGGATGGACAGTATCTGGCACAAAGGATGACCCGATCAACCACCACTATTATCAACCACGCGGGTTCGGGGTGCGACCACAGATGACTGAGGTCAGCCCCCAGATATGCAGATTCCCAACTGAGGATCAAAAACACGGCTGACCCCCGTACACGGTCGGAACTGCGCGGGCCACTGGATCGCACGGGTGTGAGCGGACCCGCGCAGTTCACACCGGCGCTGCCCAAGGGTGGACGGGACACGGCCGGCGGGAAGTACGCGGTGCTTCTGCCCAGCGACCCCAGCGACGAGCCGTTCCCAGAATGCGTCCCGAGGAACCGGGTGCCAGCAGGAGGGTCCAAGGTCAGAGCGACTGGAAACGGCAGCGACTTCCCTTCATTGACTTAAGAAGCGCACGTGAATATGAGACTCTAAGGAGTCTTCAATGAAGAGCTATTAACTTTTGTTCTGTCCGTTATTTCCCCAACTTATGTGACCAGGGAGCCCATTAGTTCTGGCTCAGAATAAACTCCCGTAGGAAACACTGAAGACAGCGGGGTTAGGGCTAAAACCGCCTCAGGCCAACTGCTCTGTCCACGCATGAGCGAGGAAGGAACCACCGGGCGAGGACAGGAGGGAGCGCAGCGCCCCTGCTCTCCGCGCGGCAGGAACGAGGGGTGTAAGACCCAGCAGATGCTGACAGCACCAGGCAGGTGTCCGTGGGGAACTGTGGACCGGAGCCCACAAGCTGACGAAACTTGGGGGGGGGGGGGGAGGAAAGAGGGGAGAGAAAGGACTGGGAGCCAGGCTGGCGGACCCAGGGTCACTCCTCCCCCACAGTCCTGCCCCAAAGGACAGAGGCTGACCAGGGCGGGGCACTGCCCAGGAGGCCTGCAGAGCTGTCTGAAGGCAGCAGGGGACAGCCACCTGGGCCGTCACCTGTTCTTGAGCAGGTGCTCGAAGAGCAGCTGAAGGGAAGCTGTGTCCCACTTAGATTCAGGAAGGTCCTTCCCTGGTTAGTGGCAAAACCAATATGTCCCTGGGCGTCCGACTCTCAGATGTGGGGGACGGAGTCACAGGGACTGTGGCCAAGGCCTCACAGCGCGGCCCCGGACCATCCGCAAAACTGGTCACACAGATTCGAGGGCCCACCCAGCGCCGCTGAATCAGAACCCCAGACGTGAGCGCTCCTGCGTCAGCGCTTCGGCCGGGGCTGAGCCCTCACCACCGGGCTCCGTGCTGGACAAGATCCACCAGGTGCAAGATGCCCCCCAAGGGCTGTTTACCCCGGATGCAGGGCAAGGTCCTGTAAGGTGAGAACCCACGCACGTGGAGCCAGATGCTCACCTTGCCCATCCTCACTCTCACCCTGCGGGGCCGTGTTCCAGTCACCGCGAGGGAAAAGCCCTCACAGGAGGAGGCCCAGGGCCTGGTTCTGGTCTCAGAGCTACAGAGGTAGGGTCCGTGGCAGCTGCACGCCCTTTCCGGAGAGCCTGACCTGAAACGCCTCTGGAGGCTGCCAGGCGAGAAAGCAGAACTGAAGGCGGGCGGCGGGCGGGCGGGCAGGACGGGGCCAGGGGACCGCCCTCAGGTGCATCAGCAGGAAGGGGACGTGACCACGCCCAGGTGTCATGGGGCTCTTCCTGTGCCTGGGACACCCGACTCCTGGCCTGTCACTGCTGCCATCGGAGGCACTGGTTATGAACACGTTTACATCGAGAAAAGCCAAGCAAACCACCAGCTCATTAAACCACCCCCTTCCTTCCTGCCTTTCCCAAGTTACTCAAGGGACACAGCGAAGCCAACTGTGACTGCGGCCCTGAGGGCTGGGGTGGGGCAGCCTCCTGAGCAGCTGTGGTCCCTTCTCCTCACTGGGGCCCAGCCCCCACTCACCCCCGCGGGGAAGGCTCCCGCCCCACTGGCTTCTCCCAGGGCAGGCTGGAGCCACGGCGCATTCCCAGCCCACACCCGGAAGCTTGGGTTTCAGGGGCTGCCCGCTGGCTGCGCTCTGAGATGACCTCTGCCACCTACCAGTGTAACCGACCCCAAAAAAGGAGCGGAGAGGGCCCCCACGCCAGCACCGCATTCCCCGCCGACGGAGCGTGCCGGGCGTTATCGGCGCGCACAGCTGATACGCCGGTGGAGCACTGCCACATGCCGCCTCGATGGAGGATTAAGCAGAGAATTTGAGGTCAAGGGTTTAGGCCGAACCAGCTTCTATTTATAAAAAAGCGCCTCCGGGGGACAGATGGCAGGAGCCTGGCTGGGTCTGCGTGTTGGTCGACAGGATGACACACGCACCCTTTCAAGCGAGGCCCATCATGAGCTGCCCATCAAAATCCAAGTCCCTCTGTCTGAGGACGGCTCCTGTGTGGACTAGGGAGCTCCACGTGCAGGGACAGCCCGGGCCTGGCTGTGCGCGACCGGGCACTGCCCCTGCTCCGCGGCTGCGGGGCCTCGTGAGAACGGGGCGGGGGGGGGGGGGGAACCACACTCATGGTGCGTCCCTGGGGCCGTGGGCGCACCACACTCCTCTGCGGTGGGAGCAGCCTGCACTCGGCGCCCGGTGCCATCGTGGGGTCAGACCCTGTGGGGCCAGGGCTGCGACCTCGGCACAGCAGAGCGGGACCAGCAGCTAGGCTGCGGCTCACGGGTCTGGTGAGCCCCTCCTTCCCCAACGTGCAGTGTCAGTAAAACATTTCAGCGTTTTAGTTTCCCAGCGCGTGAGATGAACAACTGTCCTTTCCAACGTTCCCTGCTGACGAGCGCAGCTGAAGCGCGGCCATGTTCTGGGCGGACAGATAACGGGACCCCACCCCACTGGGCTGTGAGGGGCCCTGGTCAGCCGCTGCAACATCGCCGCCTGAGAAAGGAGACCGCGCAGACCTGAGACCGCCCAGCACTGCGGACACTGAAGGTTGGACCTCTGGACCGGCCTCGCCAACACTCTGCTGGGACAGGAAGCAGCACGTCTCCTCGACCCCGGGCCCGCGCAGGGTCACCGCGCCGTGGTTAACAGTGGGCCAGTGTGTACCGATGTCACCGTCACTTACGGAGATAAGGGCTGTCTTCTCGTCACCCGCCTGCCTTCCTCCGGAGCAGACGTCAGCTGTGGGGCACACGCGCCGAGGGCCAAGGAGAGGAGCAGGGCCCGCTCCGCGGACAGCCCGCGGCGTCAGGCCGCTGGTGTTCCAGGCTTGCCTCCGGCTACCTAACCTCTGAGGGGCTACGACCTCTCCCGAAACGCCGGGACGCCTGCGCGAGTGAGTTTCTTCCCCGCACCCGTCAAAAAGCTGGCACCGAGGGTCCCGACACCCACCAGCAAAAAGGACACAGAGAGGATACGAGTTACTGCCTCGGCAGGTGACGAGTGACCGTCAGTCTCTTCCCTGTGCGGAGCCCTGGGTCTGAGCAGACGGGGAGACTGGCCGACACCGTGCTTGTCGTTGAAGACGTCCTGCTGGCCGAGGGGAGGCGCACCGGTGCCTCAGAGCCACAGCAACGAGGAGACCTGTCCTCGGCTGTGACCTGAAAAACCCACTTACAGCCCAGCGGGCGTGGCTCAGTGGGTGAGCGTCAACTTATGATCCAGGAGGTCACGGCACATGCCCAGGTTGTGGGCTGGATCCCCAGTGGGGGGCGGGCAGGAGGCAGCCGATCAATGATTCTCTCATCATTGATGTTTCTATCTTTCCCTCTCCCTTCCTCTTTGAAATCAATAAAAATAGATTTTAAAAAATGAAAACAGAAAACCCCCACTTACATTTTGTATGCAAACAAACGGAACAGTTTAATAACAGGGGCAGAGGGGGACAAGCCACATGAAATATCAACCAAGCGCGTCCGCCGAGTTCTGTTTCTGTCTGTCTGGGCGCGCCAACGAGAACGTCCGCTTTAAGGGCTGCTTCCGGCTGCTCAGTGACGAGGAGCTGAGGACGCCGATGGTCACGGAACCGAAAGGAGCATGATGCCCACTCAGCTTCTCCAGCCACCAAAGCCCTGGACAGACCTGCAACGAAGCGCCGGGGAGGCAGGTCAGCTTCCGCACGCGACGGCCTGGCGCCAAGTCCGGGCCCGAGTTTTCACTGTCTTCCAGTCCTCAGAAGCAGAGTGACCACAAAACCAGGCGAATGGGCCTGGGACCCAGTCCTGCCTCCCAGGCTCTGCTGACCGGAAGCCCCTCCCCTCTTGCACACGGCCCTGGACAAGGCGCGACCTGGCACCCCCTGCCACATCCCTGCCACGAAGGGCCAATTCACAAAAGCCCAAACCTGCCGCAGAGCCCCATGCTTCCAGGACGAGCTTTTACACAGGAAGCGTGTACACACAGAGCAAACATTAGTGGTCCAGTGTTTCCCCAGGCCACACACTCTTCCATCCTATTTAATGATTCAAAACTGGAGACACTTACGAGTTCGATGATCCAAAGCTGAATCCTGGAAAAGAGGGAAAGGGTGGAGTTAAAACACACACACACTTGAAGACAAAGGTGGACCCTCGGCCAGACCCCCTCACTTCATCCCCACGGAGCGCCTCCTGCAGGCCGGGCAGGGAGGCGGCTGCCTCGTTTCCCTAGGGCTCCTCCCTCCTCCCCGCCGGGGTGGGCAGAGGGTCTCTGGCCGGCCCCCTCACGGAGCCCCACCGTGACACACAGGCCCGTCTGGTTAGGAAAGCGTGCTTTCTCATGTTCCCACCCACTTGCTTCCCCTCCGTGCGGCCGGAGAAGCAGGCCCGGGGTTCGGGCCTGGCTCTGCTGCTCGCTGCGGGCAAATGGCCCCGGAGTTTTGTGTCTTCGTCTGCACAACAGCAACGGCGCCGGCGTCTGAGCCGCACAGCGAGCTGCACTGACAGAGCAGAGCATGGCGCTCCACTCCTGCAGCAGCAGGCGCTCCCGGAACGAAAGGCGTTTCGGGAGGTCTCTACAGCTTATTTTGTTTGCTGGCTTGGATTTTTGAACCAATATCTAGGGAGATGATTATTATCTTGCGTTCTCAAATCTTGAGAAATACTTGGTAAAAAATGGCACAATGTTACAAGTCTACCTTTAACCTAGAAAACACGTTCTCAAAACCAAAACCCCCACATCCTGCCCTTCAAGCACTTGCAGCTTTTACAACGCGGTGCCGAAAGCTGGGCACACCACGCATCTCTTTGGCGAGGGGTGTCTGCTGTCGGCCTACCTCCTGTGCCTGATCCGAAGCCGGAGAAGCCCCCGCTCTGGGTCCCGAAGCCGGAAGTCTGCTGGGACAGCGACCCGAAGGTGGGCGCGTTCTGACCAGCGAGGGTGCCAAAGGACGTGGTGCTGCTGCTGCTGCCGAACCTGGGCCAGGGAGGAACCGACAATTAGCGCCGGCTGCTGAGCCTCAGGCAGCCTCGTGGTCTCAGGCTGCACGACACACGAATCGAGGGCGCGTGCCTGGTTTGCACCAGCAGCCAGAGCCCCGAGCAACCACCTCCGCTTTGGGGAACAGTGACAGCCCACGCGACGCGATCCGGCTTGTCCAGGTGGCCCGTGCCTGTCTGGACACTGCGGGGCACTGGAAATGGAGCAGTACTACATTTTTTGCTCTTTCTGTCTTCAGTAATTCCTCAGTTTTATTCCACCATTTCAGCATTTCTCATTTATCGACACCCCCCTGCCCTTTATTTGCCTACTCCCTGGACCTTGACCTTGACCCTGTCTACTTCTCACGCCGAGGTGAGGTGTCATCTACACGCACGAGCAGCGTGGCCCTGTCCTCGCTGCCCACTCCTGCCGCGGAGAGGGCCTCTCTCAAACCGCAGCGGGGGCTCCTCCGATGTCTGTGGGCCAGAGACGAGGGCCCGCACAAAGGGGACGGCAATGGCTCCTCGGGGTGTCACCCTGGAAACCTCCAGCCGGCCCCCGTCAGCCCTGCTCCACACAGTGGCTCGGCCTGAGCTTGTGGGGTCCCTGGGTCCCCTCCCTGGGCGCTTACCCGAATCCTCCTGCGCTGGCAGCCGCAGTACCCTCTCCGAACACTTTGCCTCCCGTCGAGCCCAGAGGGCTTGTAAAGGCTGGGGCTGAACCGAATGCTGGCACCCCTCCAAACCCAGGGGATCCCCCAAAAGTAGGAGGGCTGCCAAACACTGGAGCAGCACCGAAGCCACCTGAGCAAAACAGAGGCAAACAAACAGAACAGGAGACAGGAGGAGACAGGAAGAAGACAATGAGCAGTGAGGAACCAAATCAGAAGAGGGAGACAAAGGGAAAACACGTTAGAATCCAAACACAAAGAACCCCAGCAAAGGGCAACACCCCTTCTAGCAGCAAAACACCCATTAAACCCAAAGCAAACCCAGCCACCAAGCCACCTCCCTCCGGCTCGAGCAGAGGTCTGGGGTCCACTCGGGACAGCTCCCCGGAATTCTAAGAACCCCGCAGACCCCATATTTGTCGTGAGCTCCCGGCCCCTCCCAGAGGTAAGCTGGGTCTGTCAGCTCCAAGTCTTGTCAAATCAGATCGCCACCCGGAACCAACGTGGTGCATTTCCGGTCCCTTCCTGCCTGGCTGCACTGTGAGAGACTCATGGCGAAGCCATTCTCCACAACTCCAATGCCTGCCCGCGGTCGGAGATGACAGACAGGTCATTGCTCAGCTCCGCAGGCGAGGCACAGCCTCAGATGCTCGAGTCGCTCTCGGGGAGAATGAATGGGCGACAGCCGAGTTGAGCGGCTCGGCGCTGGCGCTCAGCCAGGCCTTTTTATTTATTTACAGCTAATGGCTCTCCCGTCTCTCATCACTGTCTCTCTCTCTGTGTGTCCAGAAGAAATTTTTAAATGCTTCCTCTCTGCGGTCAGGGACTCCTCCATAAAGCAGCTCCCGCATTTTCCCGGGAGGAGGGCTGCTGCACGACTGGTCACACGGCCGGCCGGCCCAGCAGAGCGAGCGTCCGCGCAGGGCTCCCTGCGCAGGTCCGGGCCGCTGCTCGGAACGCAGGCTGGCGGCGGCCACGCACAGAAGAGGGTCAGGCGGGCCCGGAGCCGCTGGACTGGCCGAGATGCCCAGCAGGAGGGAAGAGGACTGTCCTTTCTGCCTGAGCAGGGTCCCCAAACCCCGAGACACGGTTGAAATCCTTCCTGGCTATCCAGAGACCCTCGGTGAGAGTCTGTGGAATGAAATGAACAAAACAGTACAAGAAATGTGCCCTGAGGGGGAATACTTCCCAGAATGAGTACTGGCCTGGAGCCACACGCTGAAGGGAATGATGGTGACCGAGGCTCAAGCAAGGCGCGACGAGCCTGCGGGGAGCGGGGCCTCTTCCCGCCTCTTTCAGAAAGGGAAGCCCGCAGCGCATCTGCCGAGAGGGCCAGCCTGGCCTCACCCCCCCGCCAGCCCCTGCCCCCTGGACCGGGAGGACCGGCCAGCGGCAGGTCTGGTTCGCTGTTCTTTCCGACCCGTTATTCGCGGGTGGGCCATTTGCAGTGGCTGCACCACTGAGAAGAGACTTTTTGCTAAGGCTCAGGTTTGGATTAACATCCTGAATTTTAAAACCTTGAGTGAAATTCCAGGCTATGCTAATGGGCACTGCTGGGCTACAAATATAACGGACTGGAAAAGAAAAAGCGCTAAAACCCTGCCGCTGAATTATTCACACTGACCACAGATCCAGTTACTCTCTTCCTAGACACCCGGCTGGGGCTGGGGCTAGTGCCTTGCACTCCACGTTGTGCCGGCTTCTGGGTGGAAGGGAGTGAAAAATGAGAAGTCACAATGATACAGAAAGTGAACTGGAGGGGGAGAGGAGGAGATGGACACACACACCAACACAAGCGCACACAACTCCCCACGCCCGGGTCACGGCGGGGAGACAGGAAGGGAACAGTCATTCTGGTCTTATTTCTGAAGACTGACTCGCGGGGTTTGATTTTATTAGTTGCCTTATTTTCACCATTTTCTTCCCCTGAAGAAACAGAAATGTGCTAATCATCAATGACACTGAACTATCTGGTTTACTGAGGGCCCTTCACGTGCCAGCTGCTGTAGACCAGTCCGCTTTAATCCACCCCAAACCTGGAATCCCTACTTCCCAGGTGAGCAAACTGAGGCTGTGAAAATGTCCCGTGTCTGAGTCCAGCCGGCAGGTAAATGGTGCAGCTGGGACTAGAACAAGGCTGAGTGACTCAAAGACCACCTAGCATCTAACCAGTACACGAGCCCCCCTCGCCCGCCGCCACTATCCCAGCAACTCTGGCAGGGGAGCAGCGGGGTGAACCCCATGGACCCGGGCAGCCTGGTCATTTCAGCCTGTCCCTCCTCCTGTCCTCCCCCCCTCCCCTCAAGTATCTCCAGCAGCATACTTCCTAAAGCAATCGTTCTGAGGGAGGATGGGCACTTTTGGAATTTTTCAGAGATGCCTCCAAGCCAGCATCGAGTCCCTCTTAGAGAGGAAGGCTGGCTCCTTGGCAGAAAGCAGCCTGCCGATGCCGGAGGCACCGCTCCTACAGAAGCAGCTCCCTGAAACGGACGTGAGCTCCCGAAGTCCCGAAGCAGGAGAGCAGGCTCCCCTCCTGGCCACTCGCTCATTCAGCTCAGGCATTTGCCAGGTGGCTTTCTCTGTTCCAGTCCTCGAACTAGGTGGTTTCATGGGGCAAAAAATCAAGTAGAAAAAATATTCTGAAAGGGAGGTACATTTTCTTTAAGATTGAAAAATTAAAAGCATCAGATTCTCCAATCAACAACCTGATCCCAGGATAAGGGACAATATATAAGAAAACACACCAGTCAAAGAAAACATTATCAGGTTCCTTAAAAACAGTCTTGACAATTAATGAACTAAAATCGCGTAGTCAAGTAGTGTTTGCCTGGTTAATGAGGAACGAGTTTGTAGCCCTTTCATTTTAAAATCATTCACTGCCGGGAAGGTTGGGGCAAAAGAGAGTGGCAATGCCCGTTTCTCGTCCATTTCAAATTCTAGGAAAAGAGCACCCAAAACTGGCGGCCAGAGACAAACCTGCCGGCCACAGGCCTGAGGGAAGGTGCGCAGTGCATTTGGGAACCACAGCAACTGTGCTCCAAGTGGTGGGTTCCAGATGCTAATGGGGCGGTCCTGCGTCAGAGCCACCTACACACCTGGTCCCCAGGTGGGATCCAGAGCCACCTACATATCTGGTCCCCAGGTGGGATCCTGAGCCACCTATACATCTGGTCCCCAGGTGGGATCCTGAGCCACCTACACATCTGGTCCCCAGGTGGGATCCTGAGCCACCTACGCATCTGGTCCCCAGGTGGGATCCAGAGCCACCTACACACCTGGTCCCCAGGTGGGATCCAGAGCCACCTACATATCTGGTCCCCAGGTGGGATCCTGAGCCACCTACACATCTGGTCCCCAGGTGGGATCCTGAGCCACCTACACATCTGGTCCCCAGGTGGGATCCTGAGCCACCTACACATCTGGTCCCCAGGTGGGATCCTGAGCCACCTACGCATCTGGTCCCCAGGTGGGATCCTGAGCCACCTACACATCTGGTCCCCAGGTGGGATCCTGAGCCTCCTACACATCTGGTCCCCAGGTGGGATCCTGAGCCACCTACACATCTGGTCCCCAGGTGGGATCCTGAGCCACCTACACATCTGGTCCCCAGGTGGGATCCTGAGCCACCTACACATCTGGTCCCCAGGTGGGATCCTGAGCCTCCTACACATCTGGTCCCCAGGTGGGATCCTGAGCCACCTACACATCTGGTCCCCAGGTGGGATCCTGAGCCACCTACACATCTGGTCCCCAGGTGGGATCCTGAGTCACTTACACATCTGGTCCCCAGGTGGGACCTTCCCCTGGCACTAGCAGAATTTCAGTCTCGCACACATCCGAGCGAGGGAGTGTCCTGCCGCTCACCCCTGGGAGCCTGCTTGAAGGAACCGCTTTCTCAGTAAACATCCCTCCTCTGCTTTGTGCCTTAAAACAAGTCCTTTCACACAATTGTCCATGCAACAGGGGCAGGAAGGCAGACCCATGCAGATTCCAGAGACAGAAATAGGACAGAGGAGGCAGCTGACAGAAATGAAGTATGTTTTTGTGTTTAAATATACAATGTTCTTTAAAAATTTTAATTCTAAATGCAACCCATGATTATAAAAAGTTACCATTCAGAAATGTATACCGTAAAAGTAATGCTGGGGTAAGAAGTAGTGCTAGTAATGTTCTTTATTCTCGATTACATGGGTATTTCCAATTGTGAAAATTAATTTATGCAATGTGAATATTTGATGTTATATGTGTACATGTACTGTACAAGTATATCTAATGTATTTGTTTGTTATACTCAATTAAAAACAAAAAACAAGTGACTTGGGAAAGAAGGCAAAATGATACAGACAGAAGTTAAATAGTCTGTTCGGCCTGCGACAGGCAATGGGCTACGAGCAAATGCGTGACTCGGGACACTTTCATGTTTACATTTTAGTGATCGCTTTCTTCTATGTTCCCTTACTCTGGTCATCCTGCACTTGATACATGTTTACGTTTTCTTCCCTAGGAAGACTCTAAGTTCTCTTAAGGGTTACATAGATGCATTCTGTGCTTTTTAACATTTCTCAGGAGACATAGGACAGTGTGAGGAACACAGTGGATGCTCAGTAAAAATAAAAATAAAGCGGAGTCACTTCATCCATGCTCCCATCCTCCTCCCTCGGGAACCACTCTAGAGAGCGCTCCCTCCTTCCTGCATCCATGCACCTGAGCGCAGGCGACTCCCCCTCAGCGGGCAGGGCCGCAGTACCTGTCTTATTCGGAGAGGAGAACCCGAAGCCTTGGGACGCCACGCTTCCTCCTCCAGCGCTGAAGGTGCCAGCAGGTTTCTGCTCTCCAAACGACGAGCTGGCAAAGCCACCGAACGTCTTGGCCCCACTGTTTCCGAACAGGCTAGAGGTATCTGACGAAATGGAAGACACGTCGAGGGAGGTCAGAGGGGGGAGAATGTCCTCAATTACTTCTCAACAGAGATGGCAGGAACCTCAGCTGGGTGTTTTGGGAGAAGGGAGGAGTGACCGGGAGTCGATGGTTCAGGGGGCTGAGCTGAAGAGCCATGGGCGCCTTCTCCGATTTGCATGGGTCTTGAAGGCCGGATTTAATTACATGGGTGTCCGGGCTCAGGACTTCCCGACGCAGTTCTCCGGCACCGAAACTCAGCTGCGCTCCCGCAGGTCCTGGCCCGCCTGCCCACGGGGACCAACAGCGCAGCCTCACGCCAGAACGCCACCTGAGCAAATCCAAGCCGAGCACATGGCTCCAGCGCAGCTTTTACAGTCACGTCTGCTCAGAGAACGGCAGACAAACAAAACCCCCGGGGCTCCGACCTCTGATCCGACGGAGCCAGGGATGTTCTGAGGCCGGAAAAGAGGCCAGCAGACTTCCAGCCGGACTTCCTCTTTTTCAGAGTTCAGCTAAGCTCCAGATGCATATCTAGTGGGTCACTCCTTCACACACACATCGAGTCTGCTTCAACACGAAAGGAAACTAACTACTAAAACCATGACGGCTGAGAAGTATTTGTTTGATTCCCCACCATGTATAGACGGGTGTTTTATTAAAATGAGTTTGTAGCCCTAGCCGGTTTGGCTCAGTGAATAGAGCAGTGGTCAGCAAACTCATTAGTCAACAGAGCCAAATATCAACAGTACAACGACTGAAATTTCTTTTGAGAGCCAAATTTTTTAAACTTAAACTATACAGGTAGGTACATTGTTATTAACTTAATTAGGGTATGTGGTATTTTGTGGAAGAGCCACACTCAAGGGCCAAAGAGCCGCATGTGGCTTGCGAGCTGCAGTTTGCCGACCACTGGAATTGACCTGCAGACCAAAGGGTCCTGGGTTCTATTCCAGTCAAGGGCATGTACCTTGGTTATAGGCTCCTCCCCTGCCTGGGCCCTGGTTGGAACTCGTGCAGGAGGCAACCAATCGATGTGTTTCTCTCAATCAATAGGAAAAATATCCTCAGGTGAGGATTAACCCTTTGCACTCGCTTGCTTTTTTCTCGATTCCTTTATTCTAATGCTAACCGTGTCGAGTCACACTCGACATCTGAGTGCAAAAGGTTAAAAAAAAAATCTATATATATATAAAAGCCAAGTGACTGGAATGGCGCAACGACTGGTCACTATGATTGATGCACACTGTGGTGGCCAACCAGCTGGATGGGGTCGATCGGCACCCCCCAACCTCCTGCACACCCCCCTGCCACTGGCCCACCTCCTGTGTTCCCTCCCTCCTGCCAGCCAGGCCCCAATTGGCCCCTAGGGAACGGGATGGCCAGACCCCACCAGTGCACAAATTCGTGCACCGGGCCTCTAGTAAAAAATAAAATGAGTTTGTACCCACAGAAGGCGAGACGCTATCCTGAAATGGGGTCGATGCCCAAAGGCAGAGGCATAAATAGGCTGCAATGACAAGCTCTGAGTGGGTAAAGGAGAGCCGAGTCTATGCCCCCACGTGAGAAGTACAAACAGCTGCATGACGCAGGCTTCCCTGGCAGGTGCTCAGTGAAGGCGATGGAAGGGAGGGGGGGAGAGGGGTCACTCACACTCAAAGTCAGCTGCCTGAAGAGGCGGTCCACCACTAACCTGTCAATCTAAGGCCCCCATCTCGCTCTGCTGTTGATCCCACCGTATGAGATGCGACTGTTAATGCTTCAACTGTAAGGAAGTGAGCAGCCTTCCCTCAGGGACATGGCCACCTCCAATTTCCAGGCACCAATAACAGAGCCTCAGACCACATGGTCACTGGCTCTCTGAAACTGCTGGGACCGTTTGAGAGCTGGGCCCTGACAGTGGGAGTGGCTGACCCTCGCGTGGGGTATATCCCTGCGGAAGTCCCCTCGAACAGTCTGACCCTTCCCGCGATGAGCTAACGGGAGGTCACCTTTGACTCCTTCGATGGCAGTCCATTTGACACTGGAGACGAAAACGGGCGTCGCAGTCTTTCCTCTAACTTGGCGTTCAAGAACAGGGGACTGCCATTTTCCGCCTTTGTGCTAACGATGCAAAATTTCAAACAGCAAACAAATACACATGCAAGATTAGGGGCTAGATCTCCTCTTAGAGAAACTCAAAATACAGAGGTGAAATGACTTCACTGGGACAATGTTGGGAGACTTAAACTCCCAAGAGGCCAGAGAGCATTCAGGCGTGTTTGGGCTTCTTTATCCCTCTATCTCCTTAAGAATCCTTTGTCTTTAAGTTTTCATAGCACATTATAATGGAACAAGCACGCGTTCTGCATTCAGATCTGGCTTAGAGTACCTCAGAGCTATGATGCTGGGCAAGGACTGAATTTTCCTGAGCCCCCGTCCCGCACACAGAAAACGGGGACAGCAGCTGTGAGCACGCAGAGCTGCGGCGAGGAGTTAATGAGGCGGTGTGCGCAGGGCACCTTGTCCGGTAGTGCGAGGTCCTCCGGAAATACCACTTCCCGTCTCTAACTCTCCTCCTGCCGCACCAATCATGGCCAATACAACAAGACAGAGCAGGTCAGCCGCGGGACACGAAACCCTGCCCATTTTGCGAAGATAACGAGAACGCGACCGTGCACGGTGTAGCAGCTGTCATTTGCTGTCTCAAAGGGAGCCCAGCGTAGGGGACGTTTCGGGAGTTATTTAAGCTGCTCTGAAACCAAGTGGCAGAACCCACGTCTGCTGCCGTTTCTGTGGTCTGCGTGTCTCTCCGCTGTCTCCTATGGCTCCCAAATCAGTCTCTAGTTCTTGAAAAAGTGGTCGAGCCTCTCTCTTGGTTGCAGGGACAGCGTTTCACTCTGATTCCTGAGTAAGCTGGCCAGTAAGAAGAAAACTGGTCTCCGTGGAGCCACTGGACGACCAGCTGGAGGGGAGAGGCAGGCGCGGGGAAGGCAGTGCAGGTGAAACGGGCGTCTGCTGAGCCGCGCCCCCGCTGCGGGCACCCCGATCCTCACTGGTCTTTGATTTGGCAAAAATGCTAGCATCCCCTAACCTCACCATGTAAATATCATCGCAGAGACCAGGTCCCGTCCACTCTGCAGGGCTCCAGGCACTCACGAGGACAACCCACACTGAGAGGAGAAACGGACTGAAGCAGCACCCGCCCAGGACACTTTTCAGGACATTTTCTTAAGAGACCGTTGGGCAGGGAGCCTTGTGAGCCCAACAGATTCCCATCAGCTGGCTTCTTCCTCCTCACAGGAGTCTCCCAGGCCCCGACACCAAGAAGGTGCCGAGGACGGCGCCATCCCTGTCCTCAGACATACGCTCAGACATACTCGGGAGGCAGAAGGTCCTTACTGTGGTGTGGACGGAAACGACCCCAGGGGTTCAGCGTGCCTGGGTACTGTCTCTGGGGAAGACAGGAAGAAACCTGTGCAGCGTGCGGGCCTCGGCATGCGGTGCTCACAGCTCGTCTCTCAGTCATCGCGTGGTTCCAGTCCCTCCTGAGGGCTGACCCTCAGTGTCACAGAGGGAGCTGCTGGAGGCTCGATGTGTGCTCAGATAACGTGTCTGCAAGGGGCATGTGTAATGCCAGGAGCAACCAGCACACCTGGGAGGGCTGACGTCGCTGCCAGGCCAGCAAGATCCCAGGGGGCAACGTGATGGAGCAGAGCCCTGGAAACACATCCAGACTGAGCTCTGGCTATGCCACTGGTACCTCCCTAAGTCCGCATCCAAAATGGGGCGGCCACTCGTAAGAGTACTGTTGTAAGAAGTGATCAGACCCCTCTGCTCCACGTCTCATCAAGGAACAGAACACGAGGGCCCCAGGATTCCGACAGGGAGTCACTGCAGGCCCCTGTGACCCTGAGGCCACGCTACCCACAGGAAGAGACTTACATTCACCCTTAAAGGACGAGCAGGTTCAGGTGTGTGGAGGGAGTAGCAGGGAGGATGTGTTGGGGGAGCTGAATCAAAGTCAGAAAAGTATGTTGGGGCTCTGGCCGGATAGCTCAGTTAATTAGAGCATCATCCTGATACGTCAAGGTTACGGGTTTGATCCCCTGTCAGGGCACATACAAGAAGCAACCAATAAATGCATGAATAAGTGGGACAACGAATCTGTCTCTCTCTCTCAAAAAAAAAAAAAAAGAATTAAAAATTGTTTTAAGAAAAAAGCAGAGCACGTTGGAGCCAGCTCAAGGAGCCCTGAAGTTCAGCCTAAGGAGGTGGGTTTTGCCGGCGGCGGCGGCGGGATGCTGCCACAGGGTTTGAGCAGGGATAGTGGCAAATAAAAGCAGAATCTTAAGCCACTCTCTCTGGTAAGGATTTCAGACCCCAGTGGGGAGACTGGAAGCAGGCGAGTTTGGAGACTACTGTCACCCCCAGGACGATGGGGAACACAGCCACTGTGCAGAGGCCGGAGAGAAGGGAAGGGCTGTGTGAGGCAGGGAGGAGCCGGACTGCCGTCCACAGCCCAGGAAGAGTGGTGCTCAGAGTGTCCAGTGCTGCAGTCCCCAAGGAGAGAGGCTGCCCGGCGATCTGCAGCCGCTTTCTTAGTTCTGGGCCTCTTATCCGTAGGCGACAGAGGCTCCTGTCTCTATCACCATCGAGTCCCACACTTAGTTTTTAAAAACAAAAAAAACGTTAAGTCGTTCCTGTACCCTTTCAGAGGCACTTCAATTTCCCCGAGGCACACAAGTCAACTGCTGGGGACAACCGCCCACGGTCAGGAGATGGAGACCAGCAGGTGTCTGGTACCAAGAATAGATGCGCTTATTTTAAACCAGAATCACAGAATTAGAAACACGGCGTGCCAGTGAACAACAGGCTGGGGAGCCACTGTTCGGCGTGCGCTGTAAACAAACACTCCTGCAGCCGCTGAGCGTGGAGCTGGGGAGAGGTTGCACAGCGGGCGCTCCTGAGCCGGCCCAGCCCCCGGGGAGAAGGCAATCCTTTGACAGGTAAGAGCTGTGGCTTTGAGAGATGAATCAGCCAGAAGGAAAGGAATTTTTTCAAGGATATGCCCCGCCTACGTTTTAACAAAATAGGCTAGTAACACAATCTCGCAGGAGATAACCTACCTGGAGGGTAAACCCACATTTCTAACGAGCATGTTACCAAGCGCCTGCTCGGTGCCAGAGGCTGTCTGGCACATCGTGTAAGATGTAGCTGAATTCCAGACCTGCCACTTCTGGCTTTGTGACAAAATAAACCTGGCAAGTGTGGCTCGGTGCTTGAGTGTCGACCTATGAACCAGGAGGTCACGGTTCAATTCCTGGTCAGGGCACATGCCCGGGCTGAGGGCTTGATCCCCGTGGGGAGTGTGCAGGAGGCAGCCGATCAATGATTCTCTCCCACCATTGATGTTTCTGTCTCCCTCTCCCTTCCTCTGTGAAATCAATGGAAATATATTTAAGAAACAAAACCCCCAAACAAATCACTGAACCACTGAGCTTGTTCTGATTGGGGAAAGGGAGAGTGCTGTGCAAGGACCGTGCTTTCAGTCTGTGCAGGGAGCCCTGAGCTCTGCCGACAGCTGGGGAAGGGGGTGGGGGGACACCCAGGGGTGGCTCTGGTTCTGACCCCTGCTTCTGACCCAGCTAGTTTTATCTGTCTTGCAAGTCAGGATTCTGCGTACGAGTTCATCTGCAGAATCAGTTTTTGAAAACTTCTAGACTCGATTTCTAAAAGCCCTTCATTCTAGGATTCTACCTTCTTCCTGGCAGGCTGCAGAACCAAACCTCCGGTGACATAATGGTACAGATGAAGAGGCACGTGTCTCTTGACCATGATCTCTCTTTTTATACTCCCAGTCGGACAGTGACCTTAAAATAACAGACCTGGGAATCCAGGGGACTCAGGAGTTGTTTTAGCTACAGGAGCTGACAGCACTGAGGAAGTATCTGTTCTGTCTGTGGGGCATGCGCTCTCGGTTCACAGAGGAGCCTTCTGTGTAGCATATTGCATGGGCGAAGCTAAGACTAAGAGGACAGGGCCTCAACCTCCCCTCTCAGCCCCATCAGCAGCAGGATATATATTTAAAGATTTAAGCCAATAAATTGCTTTCATTTCCAACCATGAAGAGACAGGTCAATAAAGTGCGTTAACAATGAGCTGGAGAAGGAAGTGCCAGCAGAGATGCGCTTCACTTGAAATAAGACAAAGAAGTAATGAAGGCTCCACTGTCGGGCGCCCCTTCGGACAGCAGCTGGGCTTAGAGTCAGTTCAGAGTGTGACACAAATGAAGCCCCAGACGTGCCCGCCCCAGCACACCCAGCGTGCTCGGCCGCTCGCACTTAGGCCTGTCGGCCCGCATCCATTCCAAGTCACTTCAATCTAATTCATTTCAACCCTCTCCCTGCAGCTCTGATGTCTTTCCGTGATTATACAGGACATGTCATTAAGAAACTAAAAATAAAAACCAAAATCCAACAGATCACACTGCCTTGGGGTAGAAATTTTACACTTGATCTTAGGCAAATGGCCGAGAAGCGATGGGGGTAGGTATGTTAAACGGTCCTTCTAGACCTTTCTGTCCTACACTTGTCCGCGAAGCGTTGATAACCATGAGGATGGCACTGGCATTTGGGGGGAGGGTTGGAGAACTTTCTCCACTTACTTGGGGTGGCTGTGGAGCCGAAGCCCCCGCTGGCCGCGCTGAATGGGTTTTTGTTGGCTGCGTCCTGGCTGGGTTTCCCTCCAAGGCCGCTGAAGAAGCCTCCCCCTCTTCCAGCGCCGCCAGACCCAAACACGCCGCCACTGGAGGACGGTGACTGCTGAAAAAGAAAAGGGGCAGGAAGCAGAGGGTGAGAGGTCACTGAGCGGCAGGCCACATCCGCGGACAGGAGGCGCTCACAGCTGGCACGAGCGGAAAAGCAGCCGAGGGCTGATTAGCTCTGGTGCGGATGCTCTCGCCCCCAGAGGAGCTGGGCTCTGGCACAGGGCCTTCCTGCACATGAAGTGCTCAGCAGCCCCCACTCGCGGCCCCAGAAAACATGACTGATGGTGGGTGGGAACTGAAACTTACACACATATATTTACTGGTTGATTTCAGAGAGAGGAAGGAAGAGGGAGAGAGAGACAAAAACATCAATGATCAGAGAGAATCACCGATCGGCTGCCTCCTGCAGGCCCCACACTGGGGATGGAGCCCACAACCCGGGCCTGTGCCCTGTGCCCTGACCGGGAATCAAACTGTAACCTCTTGGTTCATAGGTTGACAGTCAACCACTGAGCCACGCCGGCGGGCTGGTGGGAACTTTAAAGGTCTCTGCCCTGCTGCCTGCGGTCTCTGCTGACACGACGCCAGAGGCAGGAACGCCACCCCTCAAGAGTTCCTCCACGTGAACGGGTGTAGGAACATTCTTAGGATATCCTGGGCACCTTATTCCGATTCCTCTCGTGTTTGGCTGAACTCAGCAGCAACTGCTGCTCAGTGCCTATGCCGCCTTTTCTCCCGGTACGAGCACTTGTATTTCATAATGACTTTCCCAGGGCTGCGGAGACGGCTTAAATTAGCTCCATTGTTGAAATGGCGACCACAGCTGCATTCCGTCCAAGTGCGCAGATCCTGCCCGCGAGGACGCTGCTAACTTAGGGTGCGCTGACTCACAGCTGTGTCAGGCACCACGCTTGGTTTCTGTCTGGAAACTGGTTCTAGAAGGACCAGTGCCAGGTCTGCGGGACCATCAGTAGCAGAGCTCAGTGTGAGATGACGCCCTGGGCTGAGGATGGAGAATGCCATGGGCTTTTAGAACCGGGCTGCTTGTCCCAGAACCTTTCGGGCCTCCAATGCTGGGTGGAGTGGTGCAGCCCCCTCGCGAAATAAGGAGAATAAACGACTCTTCCCGCTCATTCGTTCCCTCGGCGTTTTGAGTGAATGGACAGTTACTACGTCCTCGTAATTGGGTTAGAGAGAATCCAATTGGTTTTAATTGCTAAAAATAATTGCTTTTAAAACTTTAAATTATGGAAACTCTCAAACATATACAAAAATCAGACAGAAGAGTATAATGAACCCTCTATATACCCATCACCCGGCTTCAGCAATTAACTCAGAGCCACTTGAGTGTTCCCTATACCTCCTTTTACTTCCCCTCATCCTTTATCAGTATGAAGAAAACCCAGTATCATTTCATCCACTGATTTTCCTACATAATCTCTAAAATATAAACCATAACCATAATACCATTATCGTGTCTAGAAAACGAACAATTCCTTTATATGATGAAGTAGGGAGTTAGTGTTCAAGATCCAGCCTTATATTGCCAAAAGAAAAGAGAAGAAAAAGAACCCAGCCTGAATCTCGTCGGGCCCCAGACCCAGCACCACTCCACAGGCCGCAGCAGAGGGCAGAGGAGCAGGGTAGGCTGGAGGCTCTGCGTGGGGCAGCAGCAGCAACCAGACCCCAGGGGACTCCAGGACACACACTGCTTCGTTCAACCACTGAATTATGAGGAAACATCCAAGGGAAAGAGACTTACGAGTCCTATCAACCAATCTCAATGTGTGAACATGACGTGATCCTAACTCGAAGAAACAAACGTAAGAGACATTCATGAGAATTCTCCAGGAAGCCATTTCCTAAATCATCTCTCCTGATTCGCTGCCCTGTCTTACTCTTTTCTTAGTCTTTAGAACAACCTGAAATTAAAGTGTTAATAAATAAAGGCTGATTCCCTCTGTGAAACAGGCACCTGGGTCTGTCTTACACGGAATTCTTGGTGAATGGTTAATTGGGTCAGCTGTGGTTCTATAAACCTACTCGCTAAGCAATGTCACTGTAACAATATTAACTCTTCTGATCCATGATCACCGGATGTCCTTCCATTTACTTAGATCATCGTGATTTCCTTTAAACAACGTTTTGTAATATTCAGAATAGGTTTTGCACTTCTTTTGTTAAATTTATTTTTAAGTATTTTAATTTTTGATGCTATCAGAAATGGAATTTTCTTAATTTTTAGATCCTATGCAAGTATATGGAAAATAATTGATTTTTATATATTGATCTTGTGTCCTACAAACTCACTGAGCCCATTTATTAGTCCGGATAGTTTTTCGCTGGATTCCTTAGGATTTTCCCCAGCGCATTATCTGCAGGTAGTTCTACTGCTGCCTTTCCAATTGGGATGCCTGCGACTTCCTTTTCTTGCCCAGCTGACCTGGCTGGAATCAGCATGTTCTCCTGAGGTTCACCCAGGCTGCTGCACGCAGTCCCTCCCGCTCGGCAGCTGAGCGCTCCACTGTGAGGACGCCGTGCTGACTGCCTCCGGGGGAGGAACAGCTGGCTGTCTCCGGGTGTGGCCCTGATCATCATCGTAAACAAAGCTGCAGGGACATTCTTATACCAGCCTTTCTGTGAACATGTCTTTTCTTCTCTTTTCGGTAAATACCTAGGACCGGATGGCCAAACCATAAAATCAGTGTGTATTTCACTTAAGGACCTGCCGATGACTCTCCAGTGACCACACGGTTTCACACTCACAGCAATGCACTCGGAGAGCTAGCGACAGTTCGTTCTTCAATTTCAACAATTCTAGCGGGTGTGAGGGAGTGTCTCACTGTGGCTTTAATTTGCATTTCTCTGATGACTAACAATGCTGAGCTGGTGTTCATGTGCTTATGGGCCACTCACATATCCTCTTTTGTAAAGTATCTGTCCAAGTATTTTGCTTATTTTTAAAACCGAGCTGTCTTTTTATTTTTGACTTATAATTCTTTACACATGGGTGGGGCACAAGTAGTTTTACAGTTGTGAGTACGTGAAAGTTTATTCTTGTATTATTATTTATTAATCAGTGTATTACTTTCCATATGTAAACCTACTTTAGCACCACACCGTATATTCTAGACGGAAGCCCTCTGGTTTGATATGTGTCATAAATATTTTCTTCCCGTCTATGACCTGCCTTTTCCTTTTTTATGGCAAGTCTTTGGATGAGCATTAGTTTGTAATTTTAATGAAGTCCAGTTTTTCCATTTTCTTCTTTTACGGTTAGTGTGTTCTGTGATCTAAGAAATCTTTGTCTACCTCATGGCTTCTCACGTGGCACTGCTGACATCTGGGCTGGGTAATTCTTTGTTCTGGAGGGCTGTGGGTGGTGAGCAGCATCGCTAGGTGCCCGGAGACTCCCCCACTCATGAGCACCAAACATACCCCCGACACTGTGCTTGTGAAATTCCCCTGGGGACGAGCCGGTGCTGCTCGAGAGCCACTGGCCTACTCCGAGGTAGCAAAGACTGTTGCTATGGTGGTCACATATTTCCTACCTCGTTAAAGCCACACAATCCCTTAAGTCCTCTTTTTTCTTTAGCTGCTTTAAAATTTACCAATTGTTTTTCAGACGCTTAACTATGATGGGTCGAGGTGTGGTTTTCTGGTCTTTATTCTGTTTGGGATTCACAGGTTCTTAGATTTGTGGATTCCTGTTTTTCAACAAACTTGGAAAAGATTGGCCACAGTTTCTTCAAATGTTTTTTTCTATCCCATCTGTCATCTCTTCTCTGGGACTCTGATCACAGACACGCTGGACTGCTGATACTGTTGCCTCTACGTCCTTTTTCCCCCGTCTCTCCGAGCTGCATGCTAGATAATTTCTGTTGACATGTCTTCAAAGGCCCTGTTCTTCTGCGGTATTCGCTCTGCTGTTAACCTGCCTAATCACATATTTCAGGTGCTAGATGTAAACTTCAGATACAGACCACTGCTGTCTATCCTATTTGTTTGCTGAGATTCCTATCAAACATTCCTTTATTTTCTTGTAAATCCTGGAGTACAATAGCTATGTTAAAGTCTTTGCCTGATAGTTCCAATTGTCTGGATCATCAACAGTTTGTTTCCTGCTATTTCCAAAATAGGATTCCCTTTTTGTTTTTGCTACTTCATATGTTAGTTATTTGGGGGGGGGGGGGGGGACGGTATACTGATCTTGTACATAAAAGACACAGTGTGCGGTGGCTGAAGAACACCTCATGCTTTTTCTGGAGAGAGGGAGCCCTCTTTTTCATCTGTGCCCTGAAGTGAGGAGGCCATCCTTCGGACTTCACTAAGCCTGAGCGGATGGGGACCAAGTGCCGCCTCTGGGTGGCCCATCTGTGCTCGGGGTTTAGGCCACGGGTCTCCTTCCGCACTGAGCCTGGGCCCGAGGCAGCTGGGCTGCAGCATTTGGACTCAACAGCTCCAGGCACGGGGAGTCCAAGTGGCCAGTTCTGTCCTTTTTCAGTCCGGCCCTGCCTTCCTTTTTCTCAGCAAAAGCGGGGGAGGGTGGCCACGGAGATTTTACACTCCACAAATTGCTGTTGTCCCTGCACATATTTCTTTCAGACCCCAATTTGTTTCTTTAAAACAAAACAATTATTGGGATGTAATTCATATACCTCAAAACTCACTGATTTAAAGTATATAATTCAATGGTTTTGGCAAAAAAAAAAATATAACATAAAACTTGCCATTTTAACCATGTTAAAATATACAACGCAGTGGCATTAATTACAGTCACAATGCTGTAGAACCATCACCACGACTTATTTCCAACATTTTCTCATCACCACACCAAAATTCGGTAAGCATTAAGTAATAACGCCCCACTCCCTCCTCCCCTGCCCTTCGGTCCTCTCTAGTCTAATTTTTGGCTCTATTAATTTACTATTCTTTTTCTGTTTTGAAAATAATTTTTTAGCTTTATTTTTTATTGTGGTAAACACAGATATTATAAAACTTACCACTTTAAGAGCACAATTCACTGGCATTAAGTACAATCACTGTTGTGCAACCATCACCACTATCCATTTTTAGAACTTTTTCATCATTTCAAACAGAAATTCTATACTCCTAACAATAATTCTCCATGTATGTAGTCATTCTTAAGCGATTACTTGTTATTTAACCTATCCTAAATGTGTCATATGAGTCAAACCCTATACCATTTGTTCTTTTAGAAGGGGCTTATTTTAACTAGCATCATGCAGTCAAGGTCTACCACATGTAATAGGAATCAGACCTTCATTCCTTTTGAAGGCTGAGTAATATTCCACTGTATGTGTATGGTCATATTCTGTTTATCCAGTCACCTGCTGATGGACACTTGGGTTGTTTCTCCCTTTTGGCCACTGCGAGTAACGCGGAGTCCCTGCCGTCAGTGCCTCTGGGTACATGTACCAACAGCATGTGCTCTCGAGTCTGGCCTCTTTCACGTAAAGCTATGCCTGCGGGATGCACCCACTTTGTTTCGTACAGGAGCGCTTTTTCTTTACTGCTCTCCAGTCTCCCCAGTATGAACACACCACAGTGACTCAACTCCTTCTCCAGCAAGAAGCACTGGGGCTGTTTCCTATGTTTGGCGTTTATGAACACACTATGAACACCTGACCACGTGCTCTGAACAAAGGCACTCATTCCCGCTGGCTCCACACCTCGCAGTGGATTTGCTGGTCCAACAGGGATTCTGTGTGTCTGGTCTGGATAGTACCCGGCGGTTTTCAAAGGGGGATTGAGCCCACATTAGCAACACGTGGGTGCTCCTGCTGTCTCGGCTTCACCAACACTGGGTGTTGTCAGCCTGTCCATTTTAGCCATGTTGGTGGAGGTATAGTTGTCTTTTCTTTTTGATTTGTATTGTTTATATATTCTGAATACAATTATTCTTTTGGTCCTACATGCTACAATTTTCCTGGTTCATGGCTTGTTTTATGCTAAAATTAAGAAAGCTGTCATTTTAACGAGGTCAAATTTTCCTTCTGCCTGAATAACTTTCTTTAGAATTTCCTTGAAGCCTTCTAGGCATAGATTCTTTCAGTATCTGTCTAAAAAAATGCTTTGATTCCATTACAGCCAATAAAGGTATTTTTTTGCTATGTAGACTGTCTCTAACTTTGTCATGGCCGAGAAGTGAGCTGTCAGTCCAACTCCTTTGAAAGTAACCTTTTTGTCTCTGAGTATTTTTAACATTTTATTTCCGTAATTCTGCAGCTTAACTATGATAGATCTTTGAGTCAATTTTCTTTTATACATTCTGCTTGGCATTTGTCTGACTTCTGAATCTGTGGCTGTTTTCTATTGGTTTTGGAAATTTCTGTCTTTTTCTCTTCTAATATCACCACACATTCTTTTTCTCTTCCTTCAGATTAAATGTATTTTAGAGTCCCTCTTTTAGGGTTTTTACTTTCTTTTGCATCTCCCATTTTTCTTTGTTCTCCATGAAGCAGACCAGACAACTTAATCTGAATTACCTTCTAGTTCAAGGGTCAGCCAACTATATATAGTCCACAGGCCAAATCCAATCTGCTGTGTTTTTGTAAGTGAAGCTTCACGGAAACAAATCATGCCCTCCAAGTCTAAATGTTTACTACCTGGCTCTTCACAGAAGTTTGCTGACCCCTGGTCTAGCATATGACTGTTCTCTTCACCTGGGTCTAATCTACTGGTATTAAATTTTACTTGTTATGTTTTTCTACAAGTTCCATTTGGTTCTTTTTCAAAGCTGCTATGACACTTCTTGCAATTTCCTATTCTTTATTGGTACTTTCAAGTTTGTCTTTCATTTCTTTTAAACGTGTAAAACACAGCTGTTTTACAGTCTAGGAAGTCTTTGCAAATGTATGTCTGACGTTTATTCTTGATCATAATTACTTGTTTCCCTTTATGACTAATTTAGGCCTGGAAATCAGTGTCCTTAGAAGTTATTTGATATGAGGAGAATATAACCAATAATAGTATGACAAGTTTATGTGGTAACAGATGGTTTCTAGACTCAGTGTGGTGAGCACATTGTAAGATAGACAAACGCCGAATCACTACGTTGTAACTGTACCTGAAACGAATGTAATACTGTATGCCAACTGTGCTTTAATAAATTTAATGATTTGAGGCCGAGAGTAAAGTTATTTTTCTTCAGTGTCTGCCATGCACCTGCAGACACCACCTCCCAGGACCACGCCAGGCCACCCGCATGCTGAGGCCGGTGAATCTGAGTCCCAGCTCATTGTGGGGAGGATCTCTCCCTTTGTGCAGAGCCTGGTTAGTGAGTTCTGCTCCTTTGCCCTTCCCAGTTATTAAAGTAGGAAATTCAAATTATAGTAGTAAGTGCTCTCAGGGCAAAACTGGGTTCTGTGTTCCACTCACTCCCAGAGGTTCCCTTTTTCTTTTAACGTGGCAAAACACCCTGTCAGCTTCTCAGTGCTTTAAAAACTGTGGTGTTTACGTTTCACCTAGCAGTTTAGCTGTTTTCCGTGGGAGCGTGATTGGAATGCTCGAACTGCCATCACCAGACACCGGAGCTGAGAGGTTTCACTTCTCTCTGCCAAGGATCCCTGACTAGAGCAAGGACTCCGACTTCAAAGGAAGAAGACGATACAAAAAATCTCTCACTGAAGATGTACAGAAACAAAGAATGTGCCCACCGCTTGATGAATATGGACAACACAACCCCCTTCAGAAAGTCAGTCATTGCCAATAAGTCCGAGTGCCTTTCCTCCGAAGGCCTCCTGATGCGGGTACAGTGGTCTAAAGCAGTAGCCTCGCTGGGTCCCCAGTGTCCTCACCTGTCACGTGGGGACAGTAACAGCATGTGCCTTCAGAAGCACTAATGATTACAGGAGTCAATTGTATAAAGCCCTACCACCACGCCCAGCACAGATAACCACTAGCTGGACACACTGAAATAGCTTAGGTCACCAAAAGAAGCATATTTTTCTTCTTTTTGTTTAAGTAACCATTTGGAAAGGTAACAACTGTTCTTAGGTCAATGACCTTAAAAAATACACACAAAAAAACAAAAATCAAGGCCAAGGAGTGGGTTTAGTCCGTGGCCCTCGTTTGCCAACCCCTGGCCTAACAGAACAGGCGGAAGATGGATAGAAATCAGGCGGTGTGCTTTCAAAGCAGGATGAAAATTATAGTGATTCTCTCGAATCAGAGGCTGAGACTTCCGTGTCCCTAAGTGAGCTAAGAAGGCGGGGCTTGAGGAGCACACAGCCTGCTTCCTGGGTTAGGTGGGCAACACAAACTGACTACAGTACCTGCAGGAAGGAGGATGGGGTGGGTGGAGCTGACGTGAAAGAGGCGAACATACATACTTACCTGGCCAAACACTGTCCCACTAGTATTGGCTGCTTGACCAAACAAAGAACCAGCATTATTGGACCCAAAACCTATAAAATAAAAAGAACAAAAGTCCAAATTGGAAGTCTTACAACAACAAAGTGGAGTTTTGTTTTTTTAGAATGGCTTTTTGGTATGCTAAGATAACCAACAATAAATCAGCCCATGAAGAAAATGTGGCTTCCTATCTAGGAAATGAAGAAAATGATCTACACTAATAAAAGAGTAAGCTGCAAATTGACCATAACTCGTGACGCCCACCAGCCAATCAGGAGTGAGTATGCAAATTAACCCAACAAAGATGGCGGGTTGATTTGCATACACAGGCGCCAAGCGACTGGGGGCGTTCCGCACCACCCCAGCTGCTCAGGGCCTCTGGACAGCACGGGAAGGCGGAAAGGCGGCTCCAGGCTGGAGCGAAAAGGCGGCTCCGGCTGGAGCGAAGGCAGTGCCAGCAGCCAGGGGAAGGAAGGCCCATTCTTGCACGAATCTTCGTGCATCGGGCCTCTAGTTTGTAAATAAGAATCTTTTTGCATTGCTAACACTTTATAATCCTATATAATAAAAGGGTAATATGCAAATTAACCATCACTCCGTCACAAAGATGGCAGCACCCATAGCCACAAGATGGTGGTGCCCAGTCCTCTCAGCCCCACCAGAGTCCCCCAGTCCCGGGGGGGGGGGGGGCAGCCGCTGAAAGCAGGCAGCGTGAGCGGCCTGACGGAATGCTTGCTTTGTCACCATGGCGACGAGGCAAGTGTTCCACACCAGCCGTGGAGGGCCTCTGGGCAGGGGGCACAGAGTTGCTGGGGGGGTGGGGCGTGTAGAGGGGGCAGGAGAGAATGCTTGCCTTGTCACCCCAGCAACAAGGCAAGTGTTCCGTGCTCAGCCACGGATGGGCCTCTGGCCAGGCCAGGGTGCAGATGGGCCTCTGGGCCGCAGAGAGCCTCTGGGCAGCGGGCGGAGCAGCCAGGCCTCGCAGAGAGCTACTGGTGCACGGATTCGTGCACAGGGCTACTAGTAGTATTTATAATAGTATAATAAATTCCAAAGTCTCAAGGGCTGAATCCTGCCTCCTACCGAACCCCAGGGGGTAGGCACCAAGATGGTACACTCAGAGCAGCTGTTCCCTGGACTTCACTGCCAACAAGTCTTCCCAATGACTGAACGTCATGAACATTTCTACTCCCCGGTTTCCTCCAACCTCAAAGACCAGATTCATGCAGGGCAGTTTATCTTTCTTTGGCGTGGCACAACATGGCTGAGGGGCTGGGCTGAGCAGGGCCTGGGGAGACCAGGCAGAGCTGCATGTTATCACAAGCGCCCTGTCAGGAGTAGAAAGCAGGAGTTCCATTCTCATTCTGTCCTTGGTCGAGGCGGGGAGCTCAGGCAGTCTCCACTCCTGCCGGGGGTGGAGGGACTGCCCAGGGACCGATCCATAGCTACTGTGTGAAAGATTTCTTCAGAGGCTTGTGATCGTGATGAGGTAGTTTGATTGCACGTGTGTATGAGGGACTCTCAAGTGTTGACTGAACAAAGGATGCACTGGAGATGGTGTAACACCGACTCCCTCCGAGACTCACAGGGCCTCTTCCCTGCCCGTTCTCTAGATCACATGATCACATTTCCCATCACTCCCATCGGGCACCTGGCCTCTTCACAGGCCATCAAGTGGGTTTTAAAACTGTCTTTCCCACTGTGTCCTTGCAGCCAAATGCAGTGGGAGATGAACAGACATTTGTTGAAGAAAGGAAAGAAAAGATCTCCTTTCTAAAAAACTATGAACCATTTTCAAATAAATTATCACCAAAGGAATGAGTTAGCAGTTCCTGCCTACCAAGAAATCAACAATCCTTGTTTCCCCCAGAGCCTACTCGAGGAAGAAATGCCTTTCATAAGATAACTATCAGAGAGAGGCTTAGGAAAAGATTTTCAAATTGGTCCGCCTATTACTAACTTTTAGAAGTAAAAGGAGCTGTTAAAATGAGATAAGCAATAGGGAGGATTATGTTTTACGTTTAAATATTTTAAGATTTGTGTTTTTTTTTTTTTTTTTAAATTACAACATTGAAAATAGAACAAAGCCAACTTTTCAAATGTCGGTATCTGCCCTCTGGCGGGAAGTCAGCGTGGAGGAAGCAGGCGGGCTGGCAGGGCGTGGCCCGGGAGGAGCGGTGCAGTGCCGGTTCTGCGAGCACTCACCGCAGGGATCGTCCGCTTACGGCCTGACAGTTTGGGCATACTGACCTCCAAAGTACCTTCTGATTTAAAAATTTCCTATTTCTGAGTCACTCATTACTTGCTGACCTTAAGCTTTATTTTTTAACCATGAACTTGGCACCCTGGTGGCTGGGAGAGGGGAGAACTTCCTGAGAAGCAGAACTGGACTGACAGTGACTCGGCCAAAGGTGTTCCCCAAACACCAGCACCCTCGCTCCCTTCTGGACTTCAGCTGTTTTCATTTTCATTTCATTTAATTACAAAGGTAGTATGGTTTGCTGCCAAGGTTTCAAACACTGCAGAGGAGAGTAAGATAAAAATCTTCCAGCAATTCTTACCTGACGCTTGACAGAAGCTGAACCCAGAGGATGATGCTGTCGTGGTGGTGGCCGAGGTGCCACCAAACACAGAGCTTCCTTGTCCGAAGCCCGGGCTCTGCCCAAACGCAGGCGGGCTGCTCTGGCCGAACACCCCTGCGCCGGTGTTGGCAGAAGACTGGCCGAACGAGAAGGAGATGGAGCTGCTGGCGCTCGAAGAGGCACCGAAGACGTTCCCGCTGGTGGACGTGGAAGGGGCGGACCCGGACTGCCCAAAGGCGGACCCGGAGCTGAAGCCAGGCTGGCTGAAGGAGAAGCTGCTCGCGGGGCTGCTTGTCGACTGCCCGAAGGCCGGGGCCTGCCCGAAGGCCGTCTGCCCGAAGACCCCTGTGGCCGACGTGCCAAAAGCTGGGCTGCCGAACCCCGAGCTGCTGGCTGGCGGCGTGGCGGTGGCCGTGCTGGCTGTGCTGCCCGTCTGCTGCCCAAACAGGCTCGGGGCGGTGCTGGCTGCCGCCTGCCCAAACACGGGGGTGGCCGAGGGGGTGGAGGCCGTGCTGCCGGGGAGCTGGCTGAAAGCGGAGCTGGAACTGGCAGCAGGTGGCTGAGTGAAGACAGAGGAACCAGAGGTGACAGTGCCAAACGCCACCGAGTCCGCAGCGGGGCTTGGAGCGGGGCTGGAAGCAGCACCGGCGGTGGGGGGGGCACTTGGTGCTTCCGCGGGCACAGGGCCTGCACTCGGGGTTGGAGCTGCGGTGACAGCCGGCTGCCCAGGCGCGGAAAGGGACGGAGGAGAAGCTGGTTCCGTCTTGACGTCAGGGACCCCGGTGGCGGCTGCCGTGGCCTCTGCAGAAGGTGCTGGGAGACTGGAACTCGGTGCCGCGGCGTCCGGGCTGCTGCCTGTGGGCTGGGCAGAAGCGGGCTCCTTCTTCACGGGGTCGGGGGTTTGCAGAGGAGCCTGGGGAAGCGGCGCTGACTGCTGTGGCCCCAGAAGCGAGGCTGCTGACGCTGAGGTCTCACTGGTGCCCAGCTTCTCGGACAAAGATGGGGATGGCGCCTCCTCTGAGCTTTTCGCAGAGGGCACAGGCAGGGTGGGAGCAGACGCTGAACTGAGGAGGCCACCGAACGACAAGGTGGAGAACGATGTGGGAAGGGGAGTGGCAGTGGTGGCCGGAGGTGGGGCAGATGGGGGCGCTGTACCACCCGTGGGCTGACTCCCAAATGAAAAACCAGTCTTGCTGCCACTCAGAGAGATCCCGCCAAAACCGAGGACCCCCGAGGCCCCTGCGCTGGGGAGGGGCAGGCTGCCAAAGACACCAGGGGAGGCACTGCTGGTGCTGGTGCTGGCTGCTGGCGCCACCGTGGCGACGGTCACAGAGGAGGTCAAGGGAGGCTCCGCGGGCTTCCCCAGCGCGGGAGGGCCACTGAAGTTAAACGCCGAGGAGACGAGGGGAGTCTTGGCTGGTTGTGCGCCACTCAGGCTGGTGGAGGGAGCCTTACTGGCTGGCTTTGTGGAGTCCTCTGCTGGGCCGACCCGCAGTCCTGAGAAACTCCCCAGAGTCTCGCCAGCCAGAGAGCTTGGAAAGAGGAGCTCCCCCGCCTTAGACGGCGCAGCTTCCAACTTGCTGGGAGGGGTGGAGAGAGCAATTCCAGGGGGGGCCGCAGGCCGGCTGCCCGGTGGAGCCGGCTCTCCTGCGGGAGCACCGGCGGCTCCGGTGGTGGTGGGCGCTGCTGTCACTGTGGAGGGAGACGAGCTTTCGGGGGTGGCCTCAGATAAAGGTTTGCCTCCCCCACCGAATGGGAATGTGTCCGGCTGGCTGGACTCTTTAGCAGGGGGTGCTGCCCCTAGTAAGACAAAGAAATTAGGAGATGAGTCGGATTTAGCAGAATCTGACCCGGCGCATCTCGGCTGACTATTTCTAAGCCAGTCTCTCTCTCCCCCTCGATGCAGTCAGGGACGGCTGGTTCCCACAGCGGCCTCCTTGAGTGGGGAGGCCAGAACGGATCCCTCGGTCTGAGCCATCTCACTGGGGTGAAAAGCACAACTATTCTTTCCATGACCATTAAGTCACAACAAACACACCACATCTAGAATACAAGAAATTAACACATTCTCCCAAAAGAGAAATAAACGGGCGTCTCCCCTTACTTTTCCCTGTGCTTCCCTCGGGGGCATCCCTGGCAGGGCCAGCTAGGGACCAGCCGGCTCTAGTGGAGAACACCGCCACGCTCACTGCAAATGCTCTAGGCAGGACTCCGAGCAAAAGGTCAGCACATGGGTCAGAACCCCGGCCCGTGCTCGGGGCACACAAAGGTCATGCTGTGCAGCAGAGACGGTACCTGGTGCGGCAGCGAAAGTGGACGACGGTGTCGGCGTGATCATCCCAAAACTAAAGCCAGTCCTGGGGAGTGGGAGAAGAGAGGTTAACAAGGAACCGCCCCAAGGCCCCCCCGCCCCCACAGTCAGTCTTACATCTTGTAATGCACTCACACGATCTCTCTCCAGGAACTTACAATCTCAGATACACAACAGAGGAAGAGCACATTTCTGCGGAGCAGTAAGCCGCCCCAAGACCTAAGCTGGGAGAGGCCATCTGCGGGGGAGGCAGAGGGGGCAGCATGGGAAGCCCGGAGGGATGGCTGGGCTTCCCGGGCAGAGGTTCGGGAGGGGACCTAGCTCAAGGAAGACAAGGGAGGAGTGGAAACACATAGGGATGTGCATGGGGAATGGCGACGAGAGCGTGGGCCGCCTGGTGAAGGAGACAGGACAGGCCGGCTAGGGAGAACCTCTCATAACCCACCCCAACATCACAGAGCGGGTCAGGACCGTGCCGCGTTACAAGGGGACACCATGGGGAGCCTGACATGGAAGCCACTGTTTCTGCGGTTCTGACACAACCGTTGGACCTGGGTGGGGAACACTTGGTTCAGAAACTTTTCTGACGCCTTTCATGTCCTCTCTCTTTCTGTACTTCTTCTCTGCACTGGGAGTAAGGACACCACCGCCAAGGAAAAGCCAGTCCAAGAGGGAGCCAGAATAGACTATTCCATGGGATAAAAGCTCAAGTAGCAAATTTAAATCAGTCTAGTTTTAAAATATAAGGGACCTCCCGGCCAGTGTGGCTCAGTGGTTGAGCACTGACCCATGAACCAGGAAGTCACAGTTGGATTCCAGGTCAGCGCACATGCCTGGGTTGCAGGCTCAATTCCCAGTGTGGGGTGTGCAGGAGCCTGCCGATCAATGATTCTCTCTCATCAGTGATGTTTCTCTCTCTCTCTCCCCCTCTCTGAAAGCAATAAAAATTTATTAAAAAATATTAAAATATAAGGGGCCAAGCATATCAAATGTAGTAAACAATGTAAGAATTTAGGTTTTTCTTACCCATCATGGCTTTTGTCTAGTGGAAAAAGACCATCTAAAATGTTGTGTTAAACATTGTATCACATTTAAGAAAAACCCTTTTTCTCTGTCTCAACCTTGGTGAAGAAATTTTATATAAAGAGATAAGCCACTGACCCAATGACCCAACCTTTTCAGCTTATTTTAGAAATGGGAAGAAGATTATCAGTTCACGAGGTAAAGGTGAATAATTAGCGTTTAAAAGATGCACTAGCTCCTGGCACCACCTACTTTTTAAAATCTGCTCCCCACTACCATTGGGGAGTGTAAAACATGATTCGCCATGAAGAGAAAATAAGAACGGCAGGTTTCACCTCTGCCGCACAGTCTATCCCACCTCCGCGGGGAGAGGATGCTTGGCAGTTTTCAGAGCTCAGTGTGAGCACCTTCCCCAAGCTGATGTCCTTGCCGCCTCTCAGAAGTTTAGTGCGTTGACCTCTCAGATCAGTAAAGCCAATCCCAGCGTCGGTCTAGTCCCCAAACGGTGCCAGAATGAAAACAGCTCAGCATGATAGACTAGGCCAACCATGGAAGTTGGCACAGACCCATTACCCAAAGAAAATGAGGCTCATCCTGTAATAACACATGTATATACTTGAATCGAAAAGGGGAAATAGATTCCTATCAGGACATGAAGCTAATATCAGATGTATTACTGCAGTGATAAGAAGTCTGGGCTCATGCACATTTGATAAGCATCTTACTGACCATGAGATTTGGGGAAGCTATCTGGTAAGTGACTTCCCACAAAACGTAAGCTTATTACTGACCCTGATGAAGAAAATGAGAACGGCTTGCTGAACTGCCCGACAGAAGATGGAGTAGAAGTCACAGCGGTTTCTATCTTGGTTGCCCCTGGCCCTGAAATCAGGAAAAAAAAAAGAACATTACAAAAGCCAGTTAGAAACACGGTTCCAGTTTGTAATCCTTGCAGCGCGGCTGTGTGGTGCACAGAGAGCGGGCCCCAGGCCTGCAGGCCCAACGCGCATCCCATACAACCAAGGGGGGAACGGGGCCTAAGTCACTCTCAAGGTCTCAGACCTTGCCCTTTGGCTCTGTCACGTTAATTCCAAACCAAGACCGCCACAACCTCCTTCCCAGGAAAGAGATCACAATAATTCTAGTGCAGGTGAAATGTAAAGCTTTAAAAGTAGCTTGATAACTACTGAAAAGTAATATATACCGAAAGGGAGAAATCCAAAGGAAATGGGTTAGAGTGACCTCATGTTACTGGTGTTCTCCCTCCGTTTCTGTATTTTCCATAGCAGTATTTTTGCATTTAACAATCACAGCTTCCTTTTTTAATTATGGAGGTAATAAGATGGCTGTAACACAGGGACGCGCAGAAAGTTAATGCAATCCATCATCCTCCCCACAGTCACCCTCACTGCTACTACTTGTTAACAGTTGGGGTGTTATCTTCAGTCTTTCCCAATTACTCTACTTTCAAAGGGGGAAGGGAAGGAGAAAAGCACATTTAAAGAAGCCCAAACCAAACCATAAAAATGTAATACTTTCTGAGTGAGTATAGCGTAAACATCACAATATAAAACAATGTGCTGTGGACAAGGACACTCAGTGCAGCGCTGCTTACAATCCGAAACCTCAGGGAGAACCTAACTAGCAGCAGAGCTGGGGGCCATGGCAGGAGGGAGAGCTGCGGCAGCTCTGCGAACATGACCAGGATGCTGAGTATGGAGGGGAGGGGGCGTGAAGGGGAGAAAGGGCCACTGATGAATACAGACAGGCTATGCCTAATTTTGTTTAAAAAACCAACAATGAAGTAACCTCAGGAGATACATAGCACATCATTGAGGGTTATCATCTCTGGAACGTGGGACTTAGCGGGCAGCTCTCACTTGCTACACTATCTATCTCCAATAGACTGGCCCGGCCTGCGCCATCTCGCAGTCTGGCAGCCCTCGGGGCATATCGACGGAAAGCCAGCAGCTGGACATCCTTAGTGCTGCCACAGAGGCAGGAGAGGCTCCCGCCATCACAGCTGCGCTCGCCAGCCGTGCGCCCAGCTTCTGGCTGAGCGGCGCTCTCCCTGCGTTGAGTGTCTGCCCCCTGGTGGTCAGTGTGTGTCATAGCGACCGGTCCGTCTGCCATTTGGTCAATTTGCATATTAGCCTTTTACTATATAGAAAGAGAACTCTTCTACTGAGGTTTCAGATACACTTTTTTTTTTAAAGGAAATTTTGGGCAAATTCTTAAACAGTATTTCTTAGGGACCCCCCCCACCCTAAAAAAAAAGTCCTATTCGTTTGCTTCTGCAGCGAGTGGATGCAGAAGCAAACACCTAGCAATGCAAGAGTACCTCAGTCACCACTCGGTGCCCCTCTCCAAAGCCCCTTTGCCAGTCATGCTAACGGCGTAAGACTTGCACGAAGCAAGGGCCCTTCGAGCCCCTCATCTTCTCTTGAGGAGTAAAAAAGCTCTCCATGAAGTTCTTGAAAGAAGTTAGGATAAATGATATTTCAAAATACTTTTCTAAGATACTAGACAGAAATAGAAAGAACTTGCTTAACTTGATTCAAAAGTCTCTGATAATTCTACTGAAATTCTCCTCTAACGTGAGGCTTTAGATCCTGGTCCAGAAGTGCTGCACACCTTCCTCTCATGTGAGGCAGACTGTAACAACTGTGGCCCTGCCTTAATCCACATTCTAGAATACAACTCTGGTTACACAGTAATGGTTTTTCTGCTGAGTGCAAGGAACATTTAGTGAAGATAAACCCAATGTCCAACAGAAAGCATGATGACAGAGACAGTTGGGTGGGTGTATGACTGAGGGGTCTGGAAAGCGGTCTGCTGGCGTGTGAAGCTCAGCATCTCTACCAGAATCAGCCTGAAGACGCACTGGAAACCACGGATCAAAAGCAAGGCCGGAGTCGAATGTGACAACGCCGGACTGCGGGCGGCACAAGATCTCTGGAGCAGAAGGCACACAGGCCACAGCAAGTGGGCGACAGAACAGCAGCCAACAAAAGGGGGGCTGAGGAAGATCCCGTATTGAGGTTCAGTAACACAAAAGCATACTCCTGCCTCAGGTGTCCCTGGGCAAGTGGATGCCTGGTCCAAGACCGATGGTAAAACTAATCTTAGTAAATAATTCTGCTTGAGTGAGTGTTGAATGTACACGAAGTCAAAACATCTTTTCATATTGACATTACATCTACTTTGAACTCTCACATTGTAAGAGATCATTTTACTTTCCTTTAACTAGCTTTTGAATTGTCATTGTGGACTAAGAGTTTTTATTCCTTTTAGAAGAAACTGAGTCCAATGTTCCGATCCACCCCTCTCTGAACTGGTCATCCATAAGCAGGTGAAGACAACGCTACGGCCCCTTTTAAGAAAAACTTCAACAGGAAAGTTTCGCCCACCGCTGTCCAATTTCAGACGTGAGCAGCTGTGGAAGGGCCACTAATGTCCTGAGATTCTTCCCCAGCCAAGGCCGTCCGAGTGTCTCTGCACTTGGCCTCCTCTGCTGGCTGTCTTTGTGATCCAGAACCGTTACCTAAGCTGGAGCAGTCTTTCACCTTTATTTTAACTAAAACAAAAATGCAAACTGACCTGAAGCTTTATCACCGGATGACAATTGACCGGAGGCTGATGTGGGCCCAGACAGCTTTAGGGAATTTATTAGCGATCCCTACAAGAGAACACAAGCAAAACGTACGTGGTTAACCATCCTCTGGAATAAAGGAACATGTAAAATGATAACACAGTTTATAATAAACAAGCATAAACCCATTTATTTAGTTTAACATTTTTTTTTTTAGTTCCAAGGTAAGTCAATATTTTAATTGTCTGACACATGTAAGATCATATCAGAGCATGGAATATTCATTCTGCAAGTGACCAGGAAGCAGGGCCATGCCCGTCTGTCTGTGGCTATCTTCTCGGTGCCCCGCACAGGGCCTGGCACACAGAAGACACTGGAATATTTGGTAGACGAGTGAAAGAAGCAGTAAGTGAGTTAAATGGGTTCTGGTTCTCAAAACATTTATACTGAAGTGAAAAAGCAAAACTGTTTGACTGGTATCCACCTCCAGGCAACATTTCTTTACTCTTGTTTGTTACGAGTGATGCCTTTCCCTGTGTCCTCCAAGGTGAACGTGGAAACTTCCAGAAGAGGGACCAAATGCTAAATGCTTAAATGTCATTTAAGTCACAGCAAAGAAGGGACAGAGAGCCATGCCTGAGAACTCACAATCGGCAAGTTCCGGTGTTCAACCTAATACCACCGCCTCAGAGGAGGGTGGCAGAGCACCCGGCTTCTCAGGGGAAGCCGCAGCCACGGCCTGGCCTACCTTTCAGCCATCTTCTATTATTTAACTGCTGACAACATAACCTATTTTTGTAGGAGACAATGTTTACCAGGCAAAAGCCTGGAAGTAGACATAACAAACATCACAGAATAGGCGCGCTCTGAAAGCCAGCATGCAGGAGAAAGCAAGAGAATACCTTTCAGGGTTCGTGTCTCCCGCAGACACGAACCCTGAAAGGTATAACGAGAAAAGCATGATGGGAAGAAGTGGGAAGGCTGGGGTCCCAGCTCTGGTTCACCATTTCCTAGCGGGGTGCGCCTGCGTTAGTCACGTGAGCCTCGGCCTCTCCATTAGGGAAGCACATCTAAAGCCCTCCCCTGTCTACTGCACACGGCCGTTGCGTGGGTTAACGAACGTAATGTTAAGTGAAAGTAACTGCAAATCCAAATACTGCATGTAAATATACAGCATTAAACGATGACCCACGATTGCTAGCTGCAGACGGGCAAGTGGCCTATGAGATAATGCCGGGTCCTGACCAGCCTGCTACGTCAAGACTGGGTAAACTGTGGGGCAAGGACTTAGGGTTCATGTAAAGCAAAGTGAGGACTCCTAAGAGGATTGTCTCAGTGACCCTGCGTGGCTGTCAACAAGGAAAACCAGCGACTTACCTGCTTGGTTTGGTTATTCGAAGCCCCGGGAGTCGGCCCTGGGTGAGGAGTTTTGGCTGTGGAGTGTGACACCGGAGAACTGAAAAACATGAGCAAACACTCAAGGGAAAGGCATGACTGGGGAAATGACATTCACCTTGAGGCAACCTCCAGTTCAGCAAATAATATAAATTCTTTCATATCACAATATAGATGTCTGGACCCTAACCAAAGTCATTTGACATTTTTCAGATTGAAGAATGAATCTTTAAATGAAATGTGGGTCTTCAACATGAAAGTCAAAGCAGTACACTTAACACTTATTTTCTTCCTGCAATCCTAAAAAAAGTTCTAACTAGGCCAGTGGTTCTCAACCTTCCTAATGCCACGACCCTTCCTCATGTTGTGGTGACGCCCAACCATAAAATTATTTTCGTTGCTACTTCATAACTGTAATTTTGCTACTGTTAATGAATCATAATGTAAATATCTGTGTTTTCTGATGGTCTTAGGCGACCCTGCTAGCAGTTCTCAACCTGTGCACCCAGTATTTGCAGAAAGAGCTCTCACCATCTTTTGCTAGCCCGGAACACGATATGCAGAAAACTGTTATTTCAACAATTATTTAAGAGTTAACATGTGAGGAAAAAAAAATCTGCAGCTGAATGCAATCACAGATGAAAGCTCTATTGGTGGCTCTTAGGAGCAATTTTTAAAATCAAATTATCTGTTCTCAGTCCTGAGTGACTTTGATTGGTATGTACAGTGGTCGTAGCTATAGGATCTGGTCTGGTTTTTCAGATACCTCCCTAAAGTTAGGAGGATTAATATCTTTCCATCAAAAAATCACCTTGGAGGCACTGGCCGGGTTGGCAAGAGCATCCCCCGATATGTCAAGGTTGCGGGTTTGATCCTCAGTCAGGGCACATACAAGAATCAATTAATGAATGCAAAAATAAGTCGAACAACAAATCAATGATTCTCTCTCTCTCTCTCTCTCTCTCTCAAATCAATAAAAATAAATAAATAAATAAATAAATAAATAAATAAATAAATAAAAATTGAACTCGGAAGAGGAAAGACAAAAAAAAGTCCATGCCTGGCAGAAAAATGAACCACCTCACAAGCACCTCGAGAGTCTCTGCTGGAATCACAGGAACCTTCCCGCACCACCTTTCCGGACTGACAGCGAAGAGATAAGGGAGTTATTTTCAGTGCAACGAAACTCCCTTTGTTCTTCCACTGAAGACAAAAGCTACGAACGGCGTCTCTGAAGAAACACCTTCCTGCTCCCCTGAGATCGTCTAACCATCAGGTACACAGCTACAGCGCTCCCTCGCCTCTGCGAGTCTCCAGCAGAGAAAAGGAATGTGTGAGTGAGGCCGCTGGGACGGAGATCCCTGAGCAGACACAGCCGACTGGGGCAGAGAAGTGGTTTGGGCTCAGGAGAACCACAAGGGAAATGAAAATCTTCCATGCGAATGCAGAGAAAAGAAAAAAAGAAACTAGAAATAAAAAATAGAAGCAGCAAGTTCATCCAATTTGGACCATTTTTTCCACCCCCAATTTAGTTATAACACGATGGTATATTAAATCATACATGAAACAGTCCGAGTATAATCACTGTTCCATTTGCTTGTGAAATGCTATACCTCTCGTGAGTATCCCAAGCCCCCTGCACACTGGGCCGGGTGACAGCCCTGCAGAGAAATGCACTTCAGTGCAACCAGCTCACAAACCAGCTACGTCGATCCACCATGATCCAAGAGCAAGCAGAACACAACACACTACTGACGAAAATTAATTCAAAATGGATCCAAGACTAAGTGCAAGAGCTAAAACCATAAAATGAACCACACCTAAATTTCATCAAAATTAAAAACTTAATGTGTCTAGGACACTATCAAGAAAAAAAACCACCCAAAGAATGGGTGAACAATATATATATATACACACACACACATATATATGTATATGTATGTGTGTATGTGTATATATATATATATATATATACATATATATACACACACACACACACACACACACATACATATATATTTTTTAAAATATATTTTATTGAATTTTTACAGAGAGGAAGAAAAAGGGATAGAGAGTTAGAAACATCAATGAGAGAGAAACATCGATCAGCTGCCTCTGCACACCTCCTACTGGGGATGTGCCTGCAGCCAGGGTACATGCCCTTGACCGGAATCAAACCCGGGACCCTTCAGTCTGCAGGCTAACGCTCTATCCACTGAGCCAAACCGGTTAGGGCACAGTATTTGCAAACTATATACCCAAGGGACCCGAATCTAGACTATCTAACAACCGAGAAAAAAGCCCAGCAAAAAATGGGCAAATGCCCTGGCTGGGTGGCTCAGGTGGTTGGAGCACTGTCCTGGACACCATGTTGCAAGTTTGATTTTTGGTCAGGGCACATACTTAGGTTGCAGGTTCGATCCCCCATTGGGGTGTGTACAGGAAGCAACGAATAAATGGTTCTCTCTCTCTCTCTCAAATCAAGAAAGATATATATCTTTGAGTCTCCACTAATTTAAAAAATGTGCATAGGATCTAAATAGACGTTTCTCCAAAGAAAATACAAATGACCAATGAGCACACAAATAGATGCCCAACTAATGACTAATGACTAGGAAATGCATATCAAAACCACAATGAGTCCTGGCCAGGTCGCTCAGTTTGTGGGAGTAGCATCTGTCACACCAAAAGGTTGTGGGTTCGATTCCCATGAGTGAGGCATCGACCAATGTTTCTTTCTTTCCCTTCCTCTCTCTAAAATCAATAAAAATATTTAACCTCCCAGGAGGATTAAAATAAATAATAATAAAAACCCCACAATGATAACATTTAATATGCACTAGGATGGCTATCATAAAAATGATAAATGCTGGTGAGGATGTAGGGAAATTGGAACCCTCACCCACTGTTGTTGGGAATGTAAAAAGGTGCAGCCGCTTTGTGAAACAGTTTGAACTACATTTAGCTCAAAAAGCTAAAAAGAAGTACTGGGTAATCTAGCAATTCCACTCCTAAAACATTATCCAAAATAACTAAAAGCAGGGGCTTAAACGGATACTCGTACACCAATGTTCACTGTGGCATTATTCACAACAGCCAAGGGGGAAACACCCCAGTGTTCGTCAACAAAGGAATGGGACTATGCACACAATGAAGTATTATCCAGTCGTAAAAGGCATGAAATTCTGACATATGCTACAACATGAATGAATCTTGAAAATTCAAGTGAAATGAGCCAGACACAAAAGGATTCCAATTATACAAGGTTCCTACAATAGGCAAATTATTAGAGACAGAAAGTAGAATAGAGGCTACCAGGGATGGAGGGAAGGGAGAGTGAACAGTTGTTGTTTAATGGAGAGACAGTTTCAGGTAGGGATGGATGACAAAGCTCTGGAAATAAACACTACCTGTACTTAATGTCACTGAATTATATACGTAAAAATGGTTAAGGTGTCACTTCTGTTCTATGTATATTTTACCACCATAAAAAAGGAAAAGCTTCCTAACTGGTCTCCTAGTTTCTACCATCCCCCACCCCAGCCCCTTTGATCTAGTCTCAAGATAAGAATCAGCGCTTCCTGCTAAACCATAGATCGTATACAACTATTTGCATTTATCAAAGCTCATAAGAATTTTACAATTAGAAAAGGATGAGTTTTACTGTTTGTAAATTATGCCTCAATATTAAAACACTGCTAAAGTTGCCATCGTTGCGCAGGGGCCATGCTAATCTTCTCTGTATCGTTCCAATTTTAGTATATGTGCTGCCAAACCTCACAGGGAAGGCAGGGGAGGTTGGGGGGGAGAGATCAACCAATGAACTCATATGCGTATATGCATAACCCATAGACACAGACAACAGGGTGGTGAAGGCCTAGTAGGGGGTGGGGCGGTGGAGAGGCGAGAGGTCAATGGGAGAAAAAAGGGGACATATGTAATACTCTCAACAACAGAGATTAAAAAAACTGCAAAAGTTAAAAAAATAAACCAAAAAATAAATCAGATCACTCAACTGCTCAAAAAACATCCAAGGTCAACCAGGTTCTGACCCAGCTGGCAAGCTGAACCAGGTCGTGAGCCCCACCCGCCCGCCCGCCCGCACCCTGACCCTGACCCTGACCCCATCTCCAGGGCTCCTTTCTCCCTCCAGCGGCCACCTGGCTCTTTCCTGAGCCTGCCAGACACACTCCCACCACAGGCCTGTGCCTGGAGCTGTTTCCTTAGGATATCCATGAGACCTGCTCTCTGGCCTTTGATCTTTATCCAAATGTCAAGTGTCAAAAGCCACCGGAAGGTAAAACATTACATAAGACAAAAAAAAAAAAAAAATCCAGCTTGAGGTGAAAGAAATAGGGTCTGACATATGCTACAACATGTAGCCATTAACCAGGGGGGAGAAACACCCACCTTCCTGGGCCACACTATTTAAAACTGCAACCCAGCCCAGACAACAGTCCTACACCCCTTTCTACTGCAATTTTCTCCATCAGACCTATCACCATAAACAAGATATATCTAATTTATTTCACTTCTCCGTCTTCCTGTGGCTAGGGCAGGGTGGGTTTTTGTGGTCTGTTTAGTGAGCTGCTTTATCCCCAGCACCTAGAACAGTGTGCGGCATACAGAACACGCTCATTTGTTGGGAGTGAAAAATGAGCACATGAACAACAAAATTCCTGAAAGGAATGATGTGTCTGGTGTGTGTTAGTGAAAACAAACCAACCGGCCAAACCTCCCACCTCATCCAGCTCCTCTCTTCCCTCCCCACTTCCTGCCGGGCCTCTGGCCACAAGGGCCTTCTTCCAACTTCACGTCCAACACCGTCCGTGCCCGGATCTGCCGTCACGCATTCCAGCCCTCGGCTCAGCACTCCTCTACAGCCTTCGCCGGGGACTTCTGGCCGCTGTTTAACTAAAACAGCGCTTCCCCACCCGCCTCCGCCCCCGACTCCACCAGCCGGCGCAGTCCGTGCTTTCTCAGCTGCTGGTCCCGCTCCCTCTGAGCTCGCTACACTGCAGTGAAATAACGCTGTGCAACTGGTAGTGTAGCGGCTGTCTGCTTGCTAAAATAAGTGCCACGAAAGCAGGCATTGGTGTGACTTACTCACTGCCGTGCCCTCAACACCCAGGGCAGCATCGCAGTTACCCCCGACTCTGCTGAACCAGGTGACTGAGCTCCGCCTGGGAGTCCGCCAGCCCCGGGTTTGCTCCAGGTACACCCTCTCCCTTAATGCAGGGCGGTTAGTTAATGAACAGAAGTGGGTGAAGCCGATGAACGTAAGATATGCCAAGGGCAGAAATAGGTAAGCTCATCTTCCGGTTAATCTCTATGATACTACTCTAAGAAAGGTAAATGCAACATTAAATATTTAAAATACATCTAAGAACTACTGCTTCACAGAATCTGCTAATGAATGCATTTCCCTCTGAAGCTTTTTTACTGGGGGAGGCGGTAAATACCGATGCCCACTTCCTGATTATGCTTGGAGTTTACTTGTTACCTGATAAGTGGTCATTAAAAAGGAACTACACTCCAGGCACCATGCTGGGCAGACAAGTTAAATCACTGTGCCGGAGTTGAACTCTGTGGGGAAAGGAAGGAAAAGTTTCTTCAAGATTGCTTCTGAACTTCTGTGTCTATTTTCCTTAAATCAGAAAAAGGCAAACTCAGAACTGCTCTTCCAACAAAGCCCTTCTCTCAGATCAGCGCAGCTGACCCATTCGAGGAAACAGCCTGAGAAAAGGCGAGGTGAGATCACCAAGAGCTGGTTCTCATCCTGGTTAGCGGCTACCATGTCTCAGAAACCCCCACTTCCTGGCTTTCCCCACGAAGCCACTTGGCCCGTCAGCGGCTTTTCTTTGCCTTCCTTCTCCGAGGAATCTGGCTACAATTCCCAAACTCAATGCACAGTTTTTTCCCTTGAGAAGTTCTCAACAACCACAAATGCCATCTTGGCCTAAATAGCATACCAAAGCGTCAAGGTCACTACAAGATACAATGTGGGTAGGCTTGTTTTTGGCTTTAGTACGCCCGAGATAATGAAGAAATTCCTGGGACAGACTGTGTTGATAAGTGGACCAATGTGGAAAAAGAGAAGGCAGTGGACTAGGGAGGCAGACCGGGGAGCAGACCTGGTGGGGGAGAGACACAGGGTCTGTGGCTGCTCTTCTTGCCGCTGGACTAACCATGGGTACCAGACACCAATTCCCTGAATGACACTGGTCACCACGATCCCTACACTCAACCCGAGGAAAGTCCCTCGCCTCTCTCCTGTGCCGCCGGGGAGGCTGGGCGGGACCACCGAGTCCACAGCTACAAAACACGCAGAGCAACGGCAGACGGCAGACTGTGGACGGTGCTGCCGAACTGGGAGCAGAGCCAGCGCCGTGGATTCTAAACAGAGACCCAGACGAAAGAGAAGCGGGCTCCGGCAGCAGCGATGCCCCCGCCCTCAGATACAGCAGCGGAGAGAAGCTGCGAGTCTCCAAGCAGAGCTGCTGCCTCTTAAGACTGTTTCGTTTTTGTTCTTTTCATACAAAAGGCAAGAGAAACTTGGAAGAACAGCAATGCCTGAGAGAGGAGACGAGGGAGGAGACTGTTAATCTCAAGATCACCACTGAGTTTGCAGAATCAAGTCTCCATGAGAACTGAGAATATAAAAAATACATATGTAAAAAAATCAAGTCCCACCCCCGACTTCATAGCCCTCATGCGTAGCACACATAGACGGACACATGGCACAGGCTTTAGATCAGAGGTCCTCAAACTTTTTAAACAGGGGCCAGTTCACTGTCCCTCAGACCGTTGGAGGGCCGGACTATAGTTTAAAAAAAACTATGAACAAATTCCTATGCACACTGCACATATCTTATTTTGAAGTAAAAAAACAAAACGGCAAAAACACCCGCATGTGGCCCGCGGGCCGTAGTTTGAGGACGCCTGCTTTAGAGGCTCAGGAAGTACCTGTCACTGGCAAGTTGAAGATGACAATCTCCTGAAAACCCAATCGTGTATCCAAGATTAGATGTCCACCCCGCTTAGAACCTGAGGCTCTACAGGAAAAATAGCCTCCCTGTGCTGGCGGCAATGCTGCTCCCTGCAGGCAGTCCCTCGCTATTACAAGTAATTCACTGGCTGATGAACACAGCTACAAAGGCGTAACATACCCCATCGCTGTAGATGAAGGGTTATTCTTCAATTCCTGCACATTTACCACTTGAGGGACAGTCTTCAAAGTTGATTCGGTCAAAGTACTTACAGCTATTGAAACAGAGAACAGAGAGGCATATTAATCGCAATAAGGGATCAAAAAGTCTAGCCTTACGTAAACCACCAGGACAGAAACCCAAACAGATTGCAACCCTATTAGCGAAAGCACAGCTACTCTAGGCAGCTCTGCAGCGCTGTGTTCAGTGAACACCTGGCCTCCATTCATAAGGATTATGAGATGAAGATGCATGCAATTCAATCAACTGCCCTCGTTCAGGGAAAAAGATTCCCTGGGCAGATTTAGAGAGCAGAGCTGAGATTGCCTGCCATGTTGTTTGCTCACCTTGGAAAAGGGCAGAAAGAGCTAGAGCATTAGCATAATTCAGACTAAGGATTTTCCCACCCCCCACTCTCTCATTCAACCATTCTTTCACATGGGCTTTTTATTGCCAGTCTGTTAGGTGCTGGGAATGGGAATACCAAAAAATGTCTAACATACAGTTTCTTCTCTAAAGGAGCGCACGGCTTGGTGAGACAGACACGGTGAATTAAAATGTGGGAAATGGAGCCTAGACAAGGATGGGGGAGGCTGAGAGGCCTGAATTAAGGAATGGCAACTGGGATTAATCTGACACCTACTTACCCATCTCAGGCTTGTCAGCTTTCACATCTCTTTCTGTGTCTTATAGCTTAAAACTGAATTCCAGAACTTAGTGATATTTTAAAACTAACTATTAAGAAGGCCGGAGCAAAGCTCTCGGATCTCTTCTAACTACGTATTTGGCCAAACTGAAAGCGGCAGCCTGGGTGGGACGTGGGTCTGTGGCAGCTCGCTCTCCCCCCTCCTTCAGAGCAGCAACGGGGACTTCCTGCCTACGACGGCACATTCCTCATCTTGCACATTCAAAGGTGCCTACACCTTAGAAATTTCTGCTTCCAAATGACAATAGAATCACACCCTCTCCTGCTGACAGCGGGATAATCCGACCTCCTGGCAGATTTTCAGTTTATAAATAATCAGCGCTATCAGCGTGATGTGGGGCCTGTTCAGCACAAGGCCAGGACGCTGCTGGGTCCAGGCAATATTTAAAGGAAACATCAAAGGACTCTATTCCTTCAGAAGGCTCAAAGGTACCTGAAGTTATCTTATTTATGTCTTTCACATCTAGTTTAGATGCCTTGATAAGGGTTTTAATATTTGAACTTTTCTTAGAAATTTTTTATCACTGTATAATGGTAATTCTCTTTTGTCTAAATCAAATCACCATGTCTTTTTAGTCTTTAAAAAAAAACCCTGTCTAAATTGATATGTGTTCCAAGCAGAGATAAAACGAAAATATAATTTTATTCAGCTAAAACAAAAATATTTATTTCTCAACTTTGGCAGTACTGAAATTTTGGGGCTCGATAATCCTTTGTTGTGGGGGTGTCCTGTGCATTAAAGTCCAAGCCATGTTATACAGGTGAGTCAAAAGGGGTCTTGGTCACGAAGGGTGTGCAGTGCATTAGTTACTCTCCCCAGGAGAGAGGAAATTCGGGAGGTGACCATGTCTTCTGAAGGAAACTTACATAACGCTCTTTTCCCCCTTTCCTTCTAGCGCCACTGGTATTGTAACAAAGAGCAATTTGTAACTCTGGCTCTAATGGAAGGAAGAGGTGCTCAAAGGAAGAGTGACGTTATATATTTAATGTATGAGCTGTGAAGGTCAAGATGAAATTGACCACACCTATCGTACCTGCTCATTCTTTCCCTTTCTGACTGTATGGACTCCCACACTTGCACACACACATCCATGCACTCGGCCAACCTTCACGTTAGTGTGACTGGCTCTGTCCCGAGGCTCAGCAATAACATGTGAGGGTCCCTTTGGAAATTAACCTACTGGGAGGGTTCTTGCCAGACAGAACTACAGTCTCACTGTCTCGTGGTCTTGTAATGCACTGGTGTAAACAAAGTAAGGAGATGAAGAAAGAAAGAGTAGAGTAGGGAATCGGGTACCTTTTAAAATTAAAGGACTTCGTTACTTGAAGCCACGAAGCTCAGCAGCAGGACCTCACTCTAAACTAGCCTAGACGTTTACATGGCTGTGAATGTATCACTTTCCTCTGTTGTGACGTCCTTGCCCTTTTTCTTTGAAAACAGCTACCGTGTAAGACAAAATGTAAACTGCTGCCAATTATAGTAATGATGCTTTTAATAAAAGTGACCCATGATATGCAAAAAAAAAAAAAAAAAAAGTAATACATTTTTTAAAAATATTTTTTTGCAGCACTCCTCACTCCTGGGCTCTACCACCAACATTGCCAACTGCTAGGGAGTAAGGGGTGTGTGTGTTTGGGGGCGGGGGGGGGGGGGCACAAAACCACTGGCTCGTACAGATGGAGAACAAGTGAAGTCCTTGAGGCCAGCTACCCAGAAGTCCCGGTGCAGAAAACGTGGACAGCCACGAACACTGACCAAATGCCGGGCTTGCTAGAGTTCCCGCCTGTAGCAGCCACAGCTGCCACCCCAAGCAGCAGCTGTATTGCAAGGGGCAAACCTCGGGTTGGGAACTGGTTCTGCTTCTCATCAGACAGGTCACCTTCCCTCTCTGAAGGTCACATCACTCAAAAGCAAAACGGGCACACTAATACCCACCTCCCAGGGCAGCGAGAGTCCTAAGATACCACAAGACAATCTGAATGCTCCCAGGTGATGTAACTGCAAAGATTGTGGGCTTAAAGCAGACATTGTTGCAAGGCAGGGATTCGCACTTCACCAGAAACCAGATTTCCTGCTTACCTGGATGTGGCAGGCCTAGCACCTCCCCTACAAGAAGTCTGCTTCCTGGGAACCCTTTCCACCAGCAGAGAGGCTGCACAGCAGTCTTCGTTCTGAACGGCAGCGGAGCCAGGCGCTAGCTGGCACCTGCCACCCCAGCCCGAGACTCAGACAGCTCACCCCAGCCCCTGCCCAGGTGTGGGCCGCACTCTCACCTGGCGCCTGGCTGGCCATCTGGCGTCTCAGTGCTGCCGCAGCGGCCGCCTGCGGAGCTGGGATGGTGTGGGAGGGGCCCGGCGCGCCGTGCTTCACGGTTTTGGTTGCGAGCATCGTGCTGTCGGCCCCTTGAGGAATGATTTTGCTGGCAGACGTGGACGCTGAGGGGAACAAAGTGGGTCCGAGAAGAGGAAAACACAAAAGTTAAAATGGTCAAGTCTCCATGTTAGGTTGCAGGGAAAACGCTGATTAAAAGCTTAGGAAAGTACCAGTGAACAGACAGGCCGGCATCCACATCTTTCAAAGATGCCAATGCAATCTGCCTGCCGGCCTCTACTAACTAAGATACTTCACATCAGCGACTTTCAGCCTGTTTCATCTCATGGCACACACACACTAATCACCAAAATTCTGTGGCACACCAAAATGTATGTTTTTTGCCAAGCTGACAAAAAATAGCTGTAATTTTGATTCGTTCACACCAGGCAGCTATTGCTGTGTTGTGTGTTGTCACAGTCCAGGTATGACACGTTTACAAATTCTTGCGGCACACAGGTCGAAAATCGCTGCTCTGCCCGACCATTTCCTGGACACCGACGGAAATGGAACCTTTATGCCAACACAGATCCATCTGACCGATTTCCCACGCCCCTCTCCTAAGACCTCTCCATCCCTATCGCACGCTGCTCGTTTGCTCTGTCAGAAGCCACTTCAGTGCACAGCCCGACACGGACGCCGGTCACCGCAGTGAGGCGACACTGACCAGGAGCACGGGCGTGCTGGCGAGCGGGGCAGAATGCGGCAGGAGCTGGGATGTGCAGGGCCCAGGGCGGACGCTGCTTCGCATGGAGGCTAACAGCTCCTGCCATTCCTCCCGAAAAGACCTTCTAGATAAGCGCACACCGGACGCAACAGCAAAGCTGTGACAGTGTCAGCCTCGGTCTCTCTTCCTCACAATGTCCCACCAACTGCTTCTAAGGGCACACAGCTCCTCTGGACTGTCTTCAAATTTCTGGACTATCAGCAGGAATGGGCCAGAACCAACAACTCGGTGGGGTGATAGTATAAAACCCAGCTCCAGCTCCTTCCTCAGTTCCAGCCTAACGGGGGGTGGAGGGGGGGTGAGAGTTTCCTGTCTCCTTGTTTCCTTACCTGAAGCTCCCAGCACGCCGGGTGGACCATGACTCAGGTGAGATTTAGCAAAAGGAGCCGCCGCCTGGGGCAAGAGACCGGGCTGGATGGAGGGAGTGCGCACCACGGGGGCATGGCGAGGGACCTGGGTCCCGGCATCGTCATCTTTACACGGTGCCCGCGTGTCCTCATTCTCCAAAGACTGGGAGATGGATGACGTTGAGCTGGCTTCATCCAAGTCTTCGTAGTATCTCTGAGACAGGAAGGCTGACCGAGACAGGCTGGCTACAAAGCCCCAAACAAAACCCAAGTTAGTAGCGAAGCAGCCCAAGGGCTGTGTAATTTTCACTGTGGACAGACCAATAGCCAATCTGCAAAATGATTTAATTATTACTTATTTTAAGTGGAATCAGCTATTGTCGAATGTGAATAAAGATGGTTTTGGGTCTCTGCTCAAATGGGGCTTTGAAATACCGAGCCACGTAGGACGAGAACACTTTGACTGTGAAACAAACACATGCGAAGTGAGAGGCAGAATGAATGCTGGTGTGAAAGTGGGGAGCTGGGGCCCTCAGCGGATCTCACAGGCAGAGTAACAACGTGTCAGGAAAGTAACAGAGAAGCTCCCGCACCACGGGGAACGGTCGCACCACTGCCGTCCCTTTCCAACCGTCATTTCTAAGAACAGGCCTCATGCAAACTGGTCAAACAGAGGGCCTCAGTCCCGACTGCCTTCGACATTTCCAGCTAAATCTAATGATGCTTTTGAATCACTCAGGTCCAAAAATACTGTCCCCATAAAACCAACTCCCCGTTCTGCTCTTCCCCTCGGCCTCGGGCGACCACCGTTCTATTCTGTCACTGAATCTGACTGCTCTGCTTACTCACCAAAGTAGACTCAGACAATATTTGCCTTTTTGTGAGTGGCTTTTTCCTTAGCATAATATCCTCAAGTTTCATCCAGAGTGTAGCATGTCAAAACGTCCTTCCTTTTTAAGATGCATGTACCCCCTATTTTGTGTATCTACTCAATCCATTGGATGCTTGGCTTGCTCTTCCTTTCAGCTATTGTGAATAATGCTGCCATGAGCACGAATGTACAGAATACTGTTTGGGTTCCTACTTCCCAGTCTTTGGGGTAGATACCCACGCGTGGGATTGTTGGATGCTATGGTAATTGTTTAGTTTCTTGAGGAACCACCAGCTGCGTTCTATAGTGCAGCACCATTTTCCATTCCTACTAACAGTGCACCGGGGCCAATCTGTCCCCAGCCTCACCAACACTTGTCATTTTCTCTTTTACAGTAAAGGTTTGTAAGTTTCTAATTAAGAAACATAAAAGTACAAAATTAGAAATGTCAGAGTCCCAGTCTCATTTTCAAAAAATCAAATTTATATATATCAAGAAAAAATTTTAAGCGTAAACCAAAATGACATAGTTGATGACATATTTGGGTTGAGGGATAAGAGTAACTTTTATTCTTTGTTCTATTTTTCCAATTACCTACTAAGAGAAAGTAGTTTAGATAATGGAAATGATTGTTAAAAAGATTTCACTTGCCTGTGACGATTACCTTACCTAATTTAGCTTTATGATTACAGAAAAATTAATAAATGGCGGTACAGTAAGATTAAATTTCTGTCCTATTTTAATTACCAAAAAAATAATTTGCTGTTGGTATAAAAAAAACCAGTTTCAACTCAAAACAGAATTTCAAAAAAGAAAAGCAGATACAAGCACAAAAGCAAAGCACCACTATGCCCGAAGCTGCGTATAACACGGTTATCTAGGTAATTTAATAGCAAAAACAGGTTTTAGTCACTGGTTACATGGCTTCTTTTCAGCAAGTGTTTTTAGCCATCATTCCCTAATCAGTGGGTTTTTCTCTATCTTCTTAAAAAAAGAAGCAGCCTTTTTACAAATACCATCTTCCTCAAACCCCACACAAACCAGGGTAGTCAACTCTCTAAAGCAGAGGCTCCGAACCGTGGAGCCAGCTCAGCGCCCCAAACCCTTGGGAAGCACTGGCACTCGGCCCGAGGGCTGCAGAAAACAGGGAGCAAGAGCCACAACCACCGCGCGGGCGGCTTGGCCGAGCAGCTCCTGCTCCAGCCTTCAGACGCACACAGATTCTAGGGCCATTTTCTCCAGCTCCTATTCAGAACCAAAGGAAAACAGACACAGACAAACCCCCTCCCCCCACCCCCGCACACACACACCATGTGCTGCTTGGTTTGCGCTAAAAAGCCCAGGCCCCGCTCCTGTACCTGGAGCAGTGGATCTCACTGGTGGGGTCTTCCTTTTGGCCAAGAAGTTTCTCAGTTGTGCCTGTTTCACCGGGGACAGTTTAGCTGCAAGAAATTCATGAGCCCGTAAGTGCTTAAAACCGGTCAGCAGAAGACAGAAAACCAAAGGTTAAAGGACTGGGAAGAACGCACTTACCTGGTACTTTCGGCAAGGGTTTGGCGTGAGACTCTATGGTGGTTTTCAACAAAGCATTGCGCAAGCTTTCCAGGTCACTGTCAAAACTGGAATGGGATAGCGTCATATAGAAACCAACTATGCCCAGAGAAATCTGAGGGGTGGGTGTGCACTGTCCTAAATATGAGCGCAAGAAATGAGAGCATCCCCCATTCAGAAACAGGCCATCTGACCAATCGATGTGATCAATCCCAAAGGAAAGAGATGGCAACCTTAATATCATACCCCCCCCCCCACCTCCCAGTACACGCACTGAGAGAGCTTCAGCAGAAGGGACAATGAACACCTACACATCTGGCTTAAAGGCGAAACACAAAACCACCCGGGAAACGTCAAGGGTAGATTGCCTAACTGCGAGGGTCTGAAAGTTCCCCCACTTAAGCAAAATGACAAACCTAAACTTTGAAACAAGTATGTCAACCTAATCCTATCAGTTAATTTTCAATAAAACAATACTGTTGCCAGCGTCTACTATTATCTCTTGAGCACCTGTTTCATCACACACACTATTGGATGCTTTCTAGACTTAATTTAACTCCCCAACAACCCCGAGAGGCATATATTGTTATCCCCATTTTTTAAGCAAAGGAACAGAGGATCAGAGGGTGAGGAACCTGACCAGGGTCACACAGGTGACAGACAGCAGTCACTTTCAAACCCACATCTGAACCACTTTCAGATGATTCCACCGTACTCCCCAATACGTATCCATTCACTCAGCCACATGACTGAGTGCAAGTAGCGAAGAGACCCGCTCTCCGCACACCTGTGAGTGCTGCTCTGTGAGGGCGCCCCCGAGGGGAGGCGCCACTGGGAAGTCTGGTTGTAAAGCCGCAGCTGCTGCAGACTGTCCACCAGGCAGTTCAACCTCTTCCTCTGCTGGTTGATGATCTCCCGGTTGTTGGCCAGGGTGTTAAACAGCGTCTCTCGCTCTGGCACAAGCAGGCGCCTGTTGACAGCAATGAGAAAGTAGTCAATGTGAGCGGTTCAAGTGAAGAAACCGCCCACAGAAGAAGAAGAAAAGACTGCAACTATAACAGTGAAGACTATCACAGAGAGTCACTAGTGAACCACAAGGTATCAGGAAATACAAGAACATAAAAAAGAGACGAAAGCAAACGAGGCTACAACATAATGAGGAAAGCCAGGCCTGCAGCAAACTGCACAATCCCAGAGGCCCTGGGTACAACAGGGTGGGAGATGGTGTCAACAACAGGGGACAGATTCATTCAGCAACATACTTAGGACATGTGCACTTCCTGTGTGTAAATCACATTCAATAAAAAGAAAAGGCCCAGGAAAGCCGATGGGAGTCAGTCATCTCTTCACATGCTGCCAAGAATCAGTGGGGGAGAGAGCACATCGGAGCAGCAGGGAGCACCCACCCCAGGAACTGCAACAAGGAAGGGCTGGCTCCCTTTCCTTCGGGTGACAGGTTAGTTCAAAATTAAAAAAAAAAAATTATTTTTGATTTTAAAATATATTTTTTATTTCAAAGAGGAAGGGAGAGGGAGAGAGAGATAGAATCATCAATGATGAGAGAATCATTGATTGGCTGCCTCCCGCTTGCCTCTCACTGGGGATTGAGTCTGCAACCTGGGCATGTGCCTTGACCAGGAATCAAACCGTGTTGTGACCTCCTGGTTCATAGGTCAACCCTCAACCACTGAGTCACACAGCTGGGATCAAGATAAATGTTTAAAAACACATTTCAACAGGGGACAAGGTAATACTTATAGAAAGACGTAAGCAGAAACGCTAGAAAACTGTGTAGACTTAAGAAGCTGAGCTCTGCATAAAGGGAATTAAAAATAAAGCACATTAGACAGCACAGAGCTGTCATAAAGGAGAAGCGAGCCCGGCTTCCCCGTTCTGCGAGAGAAATCTAACTGTCAAGCAGAGCAGGACACGCACACTGCTGGTCACGCCGTCCTCTCCATGTGGCCGAACGGACTCAGAACTAGGGAGTGAGCTGTGAAATCTCCACTGGGGCCCCGCTGCCCCGGGGCCAGGTGCTCCAGCCACAGGTGAGGAATCCTCCCCACAGTGTCCAAGGGACCAACACTCACCTCCATCTCCCCTACCTATGTTCCGAGCAGATTCCTCAGGTTGGGCACAAAGCCATTCTACAGGTGGTACAATATAATGCATTCAATTCTGCTCACTGAATTTTAAGCACATTCTGGCCCTGCCCCTGACATCCCACCCAGGTTGCCCCACTTAAAAGTTCTGTGATCCCACAGCTTTATAAACAGGTAAACAGATCATTTCCTGGTTTGTTTCCCCACACGGCTAATCCACTGATCAAGTGTAGGTGTTTCAATATGGAGTGGGTGGAGGGCTGATCTGTTTTTCCAATTTCTTGTTGGCCCTCGACTATTCTTACAGTGTACTGCATTCTGTTCCTTGTCATACCGTTGTCATCATTCCTCTTGTCCTTCTAATTAGCCACACTAATCAGGAATGTTTCCTTAAAAAGAAAACTTGGAATATACAAAAGAGTATAAAGAAAAAATTCCTCTTAACTCTATCTCGCAGCTGTATCTGTGATTATATTGTCGGATTAATTTCCAGCCTCTTTTCAATGTTTAGTTCTCCATTTGAGATCACCCAGTATTTTGTCTTGTCTTACCTTTTTCATATTACATATATTGTATCTAATAATCTATATATATAAAAGCCTAATCAGCCCTAACTGGTTTGGCTCAGTGGATAGAGCGTCAGCCTATGGACTCAAGGGTCCCGGGTTTGATTCCGGTTAAGGGCATGTACCTTGGCTGCGGGCATATTCCCAGTGGGGGGTGTGCAGGAGGCAGCTGATTGATGTTTCTCTCTCATTGATGTTTCTAACTCTCTCACTCTCCCTTCCTCTCTGTAAAAAATCAATAAAATATATTTAAAAAAAAAAAAAGCCTAATCGACCAGCCGGTAGCTATGATGTGTACTGACCACCAGGGGGCAGGCATTCAATGCAGGAGCGGAAACCACGGATATGAAAACATGGAACAAACTGATGAATCTCAGAGGGGAGCGGGGAGGGTGGGAAGAGATTAACCAAAGATTTTATATGCATACTAGAGACCTGGTGCATGGATTTGTGCACCGGTAGGGTCCCTCGGCCTGGCCTGCGGGGATCGGGTCGAAACCGGCTCTCCGACATCCCTCGAGGGGTCCTGGATTGCGAGAGGGTGAAGGCCAGGCCGAGGGACCCCATCGGTGCACAAATCCATGCACCAGGCCTCTAGTAGTTATATAATCACCATCTTTGTACACTCCCTGTAACGTATCTTTAATGTGATATTTGGAGAACATGCTAGTCCATGGTTATGTCTGTATTAAGAGAAAGAGACCAGACTTTGAGCCCCTCCTCTAAGCCGTGGATAAGCAAGGTTAATCCAATTTGTCTGCATCACGAGTTAGCTGAGCTGCGATATAAATTCTCTGATGCACACAGTTGTGAGCACTGCTATTGTGTCTGCAGAACAAATACCTGGGAGCAGAATGCCAGGGTCGATGAGAATTAACATTTCAGGGTTTTATCCATGTTCCTAAAGCTTTTGAAAAGGCAGCAGCACTATCTCCTGCCACCAGTGGGGGATGGGACCTCACTCACTTTTGTTTTCTCTTTTGTTCCAGATGCTGATCCCACTCCAAGTCTAGGACATCATTCACATCTTGAACAGCAAACTTCACATACTGATGAAGGCGCCGAATTTCCTACAATTAAAGAAAATGACTCTATTTTCCAGTAGCTTGGAGAAAGATGTATTAAAACAATCAAAATAATTTTCAATTATTTTTATATTGAGAACCATAATGAACAAAGAAAACATACTAGGTTTTAACATAATCATCAGAACATTATAATCCAAATGAAATCCAGAAACTCAACCTTTCTGAGGGTGTGACAGAGAGGTGGTGTAAAGAAACAGAAACAGAATGGGTGTCGGCCCAGGGCCTCTAGGGAACAGAAGTTCCTGCTTAGTTCTCATTTTTCAGTTCCTCTGAAGTATCTCAGCCTGGCCTAGGAATTTTCCGCTGCGCTCTGGTACTCCAACAGAGCATCCACTTAGTTTTTGCTCTCCCACCCATGAAATTAACTGCATTAGACACAAAATTATCCTACAAAACAGTGTTGAAAATAATTCTGAACCAATTTATTCAGAACACAGAAGTCATCTCACCAATTGAGAAAATTTCATTTCTTCTCCAAAACAAAAAAATAGCACCAACACTAGAAAGTGTATTAAAATTCTTATCTATTAACTTCTTTTAGGCCTGCAATAATTTTCTTTACATTTTGATCCAGAACCTTCATGCTATACAACATGACTTTCAAAAATGAACAATAAAGACGAAGCAGTCCACTAAATGCGTAAGCAAAGGAAGACGATGTGCACGCACAGGGAAAGCTCTCTGCATCTGCACAAAGGTCCTACTGTGCTTAAACGTAGCTTAAAGTTATTCTTGGGTCAGGGTGAATGTCCCAACTGAAAAAGAGGAAATGTCATTAAAGAGAGTCAAGCTGGTTCCAGGAAGTAGCAGTAACCTCAGCATCAAATATAAATTTCAGCCAACACCTGGCGACGGGAGGCCCCTCTCTGAACTCTCAGCGCAACGAGACCTCCGTGATTAGCTCCCGAGTGCTCTCCCGACTGCATCTCTCAGAACACCCTTCTTCTTTTGAGGCCCGTCACAAACACTTCTCTGTGGCTCAGCTGCTCCCCCGTCTGTAATCCCACAGGAACACATTCCACACTGCATTCGTGTGTTCATCCTCCCCACCACCACTGAGCCAGCTGTGGGGGCTGCACGTTGTAGTGTCGTGGTCAAGAGCACAGGCTCTGAGCCAGACTCAAGGGTCCAGCGCCGATTAGTGGCGAGACTCGGGTACTTCCAGGACATTTCTTTGTACAGGGCATGAACTAATAATATAATACATGCTAGCTACTCGGACCTATGGAGCACTGTGAAAAGAGAAACTGACTTCTTTCTGAATGGGCGAGTGTTGCCCAGTAGCCGTGTGCTTTTCTTTTAGTTTGGACGCAGAGCAAGAGGTGAAAGGGCAGTAGGAAGCAAGTGTAACTAGATGAGGAGTGCAGGCCATGGCTAGCACTCCCTCGCTAGGAGGGTTAGCGTCCCCAGGGGAGGAGCATCGAGGGATCCCACAGCGCTGTGGGCACAGCCAGGGCTCCCACCTTTCTGGGCGGAGGGACTGTGTCTTTCCTTTTCCTACCGTCAGAAAGTGTATCAGGTGAGGCACGTGGACGCGGGTTTTCTGGGCAGGAGGGGGTTCCTCACACTCAGAGACCCTCACGTGCTGGGTGAGCATGACCAGCACTGCCCTCTGTGCCCCACTTCTACAGGGATTCTAGGCAAATGCAAGGAAGTGGGGATGACCCCCCACCAAGCTATGGTACAACAATTGGGAATAAACTGAAAGTTGAAAACAAAAACCAGATTTCACGAAGATAGAGAATAAGAATAATTAATTGACAATTACTGAGAAAAGTAGCGCTGCTAAATTACGGCACACAGGAAAGCAGCTGGGCAAGAGGAGGTCTTGATTCTGGTTCCACTCCTACCACCACCCCTGCCTCTGAGGCTCACCTTCCTCACCTGTACGCTGGGATTGGAAGCCCGAGTCTTACAGAGCAGCTGGTTTTAAAGACTAGAAATAATGTGTAGAAAACACCCCGCAGAGTACCTGGTGCTCAATGAGTAGTTGCTATTTTAGTAGTTATTATTCATGTCTTATTTCTAAATGTATCTTTTTCAACAGCATACTGTCTACCAAGCAGAAGGTTTAATTAGGAATTCTATTTTTGTTTAATCCAAAAAGCATCACGTGAAAGAGTCCCATTCTCTTCATCAGTTAAGGACGTCTACGGGGAACAGGTAAATTATTCACAGGAACGGAGCCACTTTATAAGACAGTCGCCCGAACCCATGCCTCGAGCAGAAGAACGGAGGAGGCCCCGCTGCCAGCGCACTCTGCTGGCTCCTACCTGGAGCTGCGCCTCACTCCTGGGGTCCAGGGGTCTCCTGTAGAGCAAGTGCAGGTATCCCGAGTCACGGTTCCTCTCACTCTGTTCTCTGGCTTCTTCCACACCAGCAAAGCCCTCAAGCAGAGTTGTTTTCAGGGTACTTATATCTCCATGAAGAGACTATGAAAGGAATAAGGATGTACTGATACAAAAAGCGGTATTTCTTAGAAATTAACCTTTCTGTTCTGGATCAAGGAAGGTGGTGCTTCTCAAATAGTTAACATGGTGAACGTCAGAATACAGTTAATAGTCATGCAAAAAAAGAATTTCACTGCTTAGAACAAGATACCAATGTTCTTTTTTCCCTTGTAATTCTGTGTTGTGTTAATCTTCATCCGAGGATATTTTCTCCATTGATTTTTAGAGAGAGAAACATCGATGTGAAAGAGGCATATTGATTAGTTGCCTCCCGCATGTGCCCTGACTGGGGCGAGGGATCGAGCCTGTAACAGAAGTATGTGCCCTTGACCAGAATCAAACCCGGGACCCTTCAGTCCACGGACTGATGCTCCAACCACTGATCCAAACTGGTTAGGGCAATTTTTTTTTCTTTTTTCTCTTTTTTAGTCTACCAATCAATATTCATTTAAAAAATTATTTTTTTTCTCATTAAGAAACCATTTCTGCTTGGCTGGCGTGGCTCAGTGGTTGAACATAGACCTATGAACCAGGAGGTCAAAGTTTGATCCCCAGTAGGGGGTGTGCACGAGGCAGCCAATCAGTAATTCTTATCATTGATATTTCTCTCTCTCTCTCTCTCACTCTCCCTTCCTCTCTGAAATCAGTAAAAATCTATTTTTTTTAAAAAAAGAAGGAAGAAACCATTTCCAATAATTGAAAAGGCAAAGAATAAGTATTAACAGTAGCTGTAATCTTACTGAAGACAGTCACTGCGAACACCTGGAGAACTTCCCCTTTCAAACACCCCAAAGTCAATTTTCAAATACTACCTAAATAACAACAGGCAACTTTTTTATGGAGTGCCTTGTATGTGTCAATAGGGTAGACATATTAGCATTCCACTTCCCACGAGAAAACTAAAACAGAGCAGCTAGATTAACTTGCCCAAAGTCATCTAGTTTATTAAGTGCTAAAGGTAGAATTTGAACTTGGGCATTCCTCCATGAACAACTCACACAGGTAAGAAACAACACTGGTGGTCCTTGAAGAAAAAAGCATACACGCCCATGGAGTACCAGGAGCACAATGTCAACGTGCAGTCAACTCCGGAAGACCATCAAACACGAACCTCTGTGGTCTCTTTAATCTCCAGAAGAAAGCCGTGCAGGTCATCCGATTCTGTCCGCAGCGTCCTCATCTCCTCAGGGGTGCCCACCTGGAAACAGGCTTTCGCAGTTCGAGCTTTCAGCTCTTCCAGCTCCTTCTGAAAGTGCGCGATCTGCAGAAGCCACACACCAGGAGACTTCTTAGGGCGAGTGGCACAGCAGTAATGTCACTGCTACTGGGCTCACTGGCAGCACAGACTCTTGGGACACTCCAAGGCTCAAAGCCAGAATGGAACAGCCGTATGGGCGTCTGCACTGCTTGGGGAAAACACGCAGGAGCAAGTTTACCTCCTCGCCAATTCCAACGATTACAGGGTCTGACTCTTTCCACTGATGTCCCTGCTTTTCTGTCCCAGGAGCCGGAAGTGATTTCGCCTGAAATGGAAGGCAAAATATTTAAAATGTACCCAACACTCCAAGCACGGCTTCTTGAAGCAGTGGGTTCCACGCCTATCACAGGTGGCGCCACTCTTGTAACAGTCATCGTTCCGTCATTCATTCCTTTGAGCCCGTATTTACCAGGTATCTGCTTGGTAGAAGGCATGTTTAGACAGTGGAGAAGAGGTTAACAAGATAAATGAGATCCCTACACTCAGGGAATGTCTCTTCTACTGGGATAAAGCGAATAATAAAAAGTAAAAGAATCAGATAAATTTCAGCTGGTGATAGTGATATGGAATAGGAAACAGGGACATATAAAGAGAATAAAAGGGGGACTACTTGAGGTGAGATGGCCCAGAGAGCGCCGCCTGTGACCTGAGGCCCGGAGTGAAGGAGAAAGCTACGGGAAGGTCTGGGGAAGCACCTTCCAGGCAGTGAAAAGAGCGCGTGCACAGAAGCTGAGGCATGCAAGACGCGCACGACGCAGGGAAGAGAGGAAGTGAGTGTGACACAGGGAGGTCAGGGTGGGAGCTGGAAAGGGCAGGGGCAGATCATGCAAGGCTACCCCACAAAGCCTGGATTTTATCCTAAGTGTGGTGCAAAGCTACTGGTGAAGTTTGAGGAGAGTGTAAGCTACTCTTTAATTTAGGATTATAAAAGATCCCTCCTGCTGCTAAGTAGTGAGAGGGAGGAGCATAAACAGGGAGATCAGCAGGAGGCTGACCAGGTAAGAGATGATAACGGCCTGACTCGTGACGTTAGCAGGGGGATGGGAGCTGTGGATTTATGACCTACACCACGTCAGTGTAGAGCTGAGAAAGACTTGCTAGAACAGACTGGGGGAGGGACTCTGAGTTTGGGGCTGGAGCAAACACCTGGTTTCCTATTTAAGGAAATGGAATACTAGGAGAGGAATAAGTTCTGGGAGAGAGAAATCAAGAATCCTGCATCAGAAATGCTATAATTTGAGATGACGTCTCAATTATTTAATACCTATAGCAATTAACAGAGTTTTTAAAAAAAGTATAAGTACTCATTAAAACAGCAAACATTTACTTAAAAACCACCATGTGTCCTGCATTGTGCCAAAAGCCAGGCCTGAGAACTATTTACTCTGTGCCCGTGCTGTGCTGAGGGAGGTGGGGGTGGCTGGGAGAGAGACAGAAGGAAAGACATGACTCCTGTTCTGAGGAGACTAAAATAATCTAGTGGGAAACTGACATAAAATCATCTTTAAGGTAAACCATAAAAATAAACTGAGATGACAGACTGTAGATCTAAATATGAAGAGATAATCAAGCTTTTAGATAAACATAGGAGGGGAACACTTTGTAAAGTATTTGGCTGTCTAACCACTATGCTGTACACCTAAAACTAACACAAAATAATACTGAAAGTGAACTGTAATTGAAAAATAAAAAAATAAGGAAAATATCTTTTTACCTTGGAATAGGAAATGATTTCTAAAATAGAACACAGAAAGCACTAATCACAAAATAAAAATTGATATATGAAACTATTTTAAAATTAAGAACTTGCAGTCATCAAAAGAAACCATAAAAAGAATGAGAAGGCAATTCACAGACTAAGAAAGTAGTTACATTACATGGGTGTGTGTGCATGTGTGTGTATACACACACACACACACACACACACACACACACGGAACTAACTCTTAAAAATCACTAAGAAAAAGACAGAAAACCCAATAGAAAAATGAGTAAAAAATCTTGAACAGTCACCCATATTCACATGGCCAATAATCATATGGAAAAACTCAATTTTACTGGTCATCAGGGAAATACAAGTTGAAACCACAAAACACACCAATAATAAACGATGAAAAATACCAAGATTGGGGAGGACGTGGAACAGCTGAACTCGCATACACGCCTGGGAATTACGAGAAATAAAGGCATCGTCTAGGACCAGCAATTCCACACGTGGATATTTATTCAACAGAAATGCATAGGTTTGTTCATCCAAAACATCACCTAGCAAGGTCACTGCAACACTATTCACAGGAACTCAGACCTGGGAGCTACTGGAATGCCCACTGAGACGGAATGAACACATGTAGGATAGCCACCCCATATGATACGGATAGACCTCACCAACATAATGTTGAGCAAAACAGCCAGATACAAGAATACATGCCGTGTGACTCCATTTATAGAAGGTACAGACAGGCTAAGCTAAGCTGCACTGTCAGAAATTATGACAGCTGAGCCCTTTGGCAAGGTAGCAAGTAGAAGGGCACAGACGAGGGGCATTCTGGGGTCCTGGTCATGTTCCATTTCTCAATCTGAGTGCTGGTTACCCAGGTGTATCCAGCTGGCGACAATTCACTCAAGCGTGTGTGTCTCGCATGAGTACTTTTTTCCCTATGTGTATCATATGTCAATAAAAGTTAAGTAAGTAAAATCAACCGAGATGGTGAGGAAAAGGGGCACTGGATAGAATTGATTACTTTGAGAAGAGAAAAATCAGATGCCGCAGTATTTTCAGACAAGAGACTACAACAAACTGAGAGCATCAGGTCCTGCATAAGCTCAGGAACCAGCAGAGGAAATGACGCAGACTCTGGAGCTGAGATACATTTGTAATGTGAGCGCAGAGCACACATTACAAATACTCAAAACTCACCTATTTCCCACCACAGAGTCCTAAGAACTATTGCAAAAGTGTAAGTTCTAAAACACAAAAACCCATTTTATAAACATGCCTGCAGGGGCAGTAAATGAACAAGCACAGGACTGCGAGTGAGGTTCAAGTACCTGGGGAGAGCCCGTCTTGGCCACCGGAGCGGTTATCCTGGGCGATTTCTGCCCCAGTGAGGACACTGGGCCTGGGCCGCCATGCGCAGATCGCCCTGCCAGAACAAGACGTCAGTTAAAACAGCCAGCCAGCATTTACTCCCGCTACTTCTCCCACCACAAGTGCCCTTTCCTCAAACAATAGCCCAGTTTCTCACTGTCCCTGGCCCCTTTCACGATCTTGGTTAGCAAGAGTGATGTCCACAGTTGCGTTAGCCCCTGTTCCAAGGTAACTAAAAAGCACGTCTTACATTTTTAGATGGGAAATTCTTTCGTAAAGCAGATAACACTAGCGTGTCTCTGATCACAGGCAGGAGTACTTGTGGGCAGGCCCAGGCCAGTCACCTGGCCCCTCCTCCCTCCTCACAGAGGCTCCGGTGCACCTCAGGGAGCTGGGGACAGTTGAAGCCATCAGATGAGACCAATGACCCCATCACCTGTAAGAACTCACAGGGTCGCCGGACCCTCCTGCGGGTTAGAATCATCGGGGGAACTTTTAAAGAAAACAAACACCGTCCGGCCTGCGTGTGCACCGAAAGGCACGCAGTTCAATTCCCAGTCAGGGTACATACCTGGGTTACGAGTTTGATGCAGTTGGGGAGTGTGCAGAAGGCAACCAATCGATGTTTCTCCCTTAGACTGATTTTCTCTCTCTCTCTCCTCCACCCTCCCTCCCTCTCTCTAAGCATGTCCTCAGGTGAGGATAAAAATAAAATACTAAAAATAAAAATACAAACACACCAAAACCCCAAGTGTCACTTCACAGAGTCTGATTACACTACTAGGGGATGGATCCCCCATGAGTCTAGTGTGCAACTGGGACTGAGAGCCAATAAACTAGGACCCCCCAAACTTTAAGAATTAAATAATGGCACAGGGTGGGGCAGATCTGGGTGGTGAGCAGCAGAAAGTGAGAGAGTAAATGCGTACTAAGATTCCAGTTTTCTCTCTCAAACCATAGAGACGTGAAAAGACGAAGGCAAGGCTTCTGAATGTTTGGGTCTTATACGATGCCTTCAGAACCTCATGAAAAGTCCTAGCATGAGGTGACTGGCAAACTCTGCAATGTAGCCCTTTCTCCTGAGCAGCAGGTGAAGAGAGATGATTTCAGGCATCTCATAGCTCAATGCCTGCTTGACATTTACCAAAATAAAATTATTCCCGTCTCACAAACACCAAATGGTTACCTAAATGTCTGGCTAGGCATTACCACTGGCATTCATGACAATAACCAGGTTAAAAACGGAGACAGGTCTGGGAAACACCACCTTAACCAATGGACCAAAGAATACCACTATGTCAGGACACCAATCATGCGGTGTGATGCGCGTCACCTATGTGGTGTTACTGCTCAAAACGCTTAACCTGAACCTCATCATGCAACTAGGTCCAAAGCGAGGGACCGTCCACAAGCCTACTGGCCTGACCTCTTCCAAATGCCAGTGCTGGGAAGACAAAAAGGTGGCAAATGTAGGAGACTGAGCCTGAGACCCAGCTGGAATATATTGTGATCCCTGATTGGCTCCACTATGGGGATAACGGTGGAAATGTGCACATGGGGTAGATTATTGTTAAATTTCCTGCAGTGACAATGGATTGTGTGCCCTTGTTTTTAGTAGATATACTGAAGTACTTAGATGTGAAGTGTTTCATGTTGTAATGAACTCGCAAAGGTTTTAGGGAAAAAAATGTATTAAAACAAATGGTGCACAATGTTAGCAAGTGCTGAATTTTGGTGAAGGTTATAGTATGCATTATATAATTTTTGCAACATTTCTGCAGGTTAGATAGGAAAAAAAGGTAATTTGCTCATGGAGTTTCATAATGCACTTCAATTCAACCTGGCTATAATAATTATTCCCACTATGATCTTTATTTAATAAATCTGCTTACAGTAGGGCTGAGTGTGAAAATTCAAGACAGCCACTACAGGCAATAGTGTGACAGCCACCGCGGCTTAGAGAATTGTTCTGTTCTGGCCCTTCACAGGGGGCAGGCTCCCAGGGAAGACCAAGGCTGGACAACAACTCGCATCATCCAGTGTCAAGTGCACAGGAGGAATGTCGGAGAAGGCGTGGCAGCCCTGAGGCCACTGCGAACCCTCCCAACGCAGAGAGCAGTGTGTGCCACAGCATGTCAGTGTGAGATACAGGAGGCATGAAAAAACAACCAAGTCCAACTACCTTAGCTGGGCTTCTTAACTACCTAGAGATGCTAATCTGAGAATTCAGGACTGAGTTCTAAAGCAGTGTATTTAAACCGTACCTGATGCTGAGGGGGAGGCGGAGGACTTGGCTGACACGGAGCCGGATGCTGCTGAGAGGGGCGTGGGGTGGCTGAGAGGTCCGGAAGAAGCTGGCTTGGAGGCGGAGAAGGGCAGCATCGGGGGTGTGCTCGGGGAGCTGTTAGGAGCAGAGGCAGCCACGGCAGTGAACCTGAGGACGGCAGCCCGAATGCATCAGAACAGCCTGCTGAAGACTCTCCCACGCTGCTCATGAGCAGTCATCAAAGGATAACCTACTATCCACACCTTTTAGCCTTCGAGAAATGTAAATGTTTAGCCACTTTTTATAAAAGGTGAAAGCTGCAAGAAACATTGATCTGATCTTCTGCTTATTTAGGAATTAGTCAATAAAAATACCAAATAAATACTTAACAGGAAAACGAAACTAAGACTACCATGATATGAAATATTTTCTCCTCTATCAAGCTGAGTAGAGCAAAAAGGGTGGGACTCAATTACGCTTAGGGGAGTTCAGTACCCTCTTTTCCCAACAACATTACTGAGAACTCGTGAGGGTGAGCACAGCCTCTGGGGAGTGAAGGGGGAAGAGGGAAGCAGGTCGCCCTCTTTGGGATGTTCAGTCTCGGGGAATGTCAGGGAAGCTTCACCTAAAGAGCAAACGTCTGTAGACAATCTAACATCCATCAATAGATGATTGGGACAATAAATTAAAATGCCATCGGCAATCACAATGGTGGCAGCAGTGACAACAGCGGTAACACCACCTCCACAGCCACTGGAGAGTCCAGACGAGTGTGGGAGTGTCGGTAGTGTTTACACCGATGGCTGTCTTGGGAAGGGCTACGAGGTCTAAGGAGTCACTTCGTTCAAGAGGCTTACAGTCTAGTGGGGAGACCACCAGCAGCAGCAGATAAAGAAGTAAAAAGTAAGATGAGTGAGCTGGTAGATCCAGATCTGGAGGGAACTGGGATACCACGTTACGAAGTTTGGGCTGTACTGAGAGCAATGAGAAGCCACAGGGCTGCCAAGCAGGAGTCATTGTATCCGATGTGAATACAATTTCACCCAGTCACTGGTGGCCGCATAGAAAACAGTGCAGAGAGTCAAGGGTGAACAAGAGAGTCACTTCCCCTACAGAATATATACTTTGTATGGCTACTTTTTTAAAATAAGGGGTATCTCCTACATTTGAAACCTGAAGAAGCAAAAAAGCATTTAAATATAAACCTCTAATAATAATTAAAAAATCTAAGAGACCCTTCTGGACACAAATGAAATGCAAACCTTTTGTTATTTGGATTTTTGCCATTTGCTAGTATTACTTTGGAAAAAAATGAAAAACAAACAAACAAATAAGAAACCCCCTGGAAAATCACTGAGTAACTGCACTCGCAGCAGCTGTTTTCGGTGAATGACATGGGCACTCCCACCCGCCCTGCGGAAAATCAAACTCAGTGCCACTCACTTGTCGCCGAGGTTGAGCTTGACAGCAGAGGCTGAGGGTGGGAAGGAGGGCTTCAATCCAAGGCCGGGAGTGGACGCACTTGGCATTGGTGTGCTCTCCAAGGCAGGCTTAAAACCCGAGGATCCAAAGGAGAACGAAGCAGCTGCGGGGGCCATCGGAGAGGCCGCGGGGGTGGGCGCCAGGGGGGTTTGAGGAGGAGCGAATGAAAAGGTGGCTGCACCGGAGCCCACTGCTGCTTTGGAAGCGTCAGAACCACTGGGGTACGGAGGGGGCTCCCCAGCAACAGACCCAGATGATTTCAAGGACGGAGAACCAAAGGAGAAGGCGGCAGAGGCTCCCACAGCAGAGGGCAGAGAGAAGGTGGCGGCGGGAGCAGCCGGCAGGGAAGGTGGAACGGAGACGGGAGCTGCAGCGGCTGAGGCCTCGGGTTTCTGCGGGACTGGCGAGGTTGGGGTCGTGGGAATACTTCCTGCAGTGAAGAGATGGGGGAGAGGAAGGGACGAGTTAGCACGGTAACGGCAGAGGGCCACACGACAGAAGGCCAGCGGAAAGGGTCTGTGGCAGAAGGAAGCCAGAAATAAAGGTCCTGGTGCATGAAGGAGAAAGAAACACAGGAGATGGAGGTGCTGGTTCACGTTCCACAGCAAACGCTCCATGGAAGATTACAGAACTTTGAAGGAAAAGGAAACGGGGAAAGACATTAGACTAACAGCACTTCATGGATGCCCAGCTGAGTAACACAGAAAAGTACACTTCTCAATGTGAAAAGCAAGTCATCCTGCGACATTTCATCCCAATCAGGAACGCTTGTAATTCAGATCTCTACCTGTAAGTCACTGAAAGCCAGTTCAGGTCAATAAAAATACACACAAAAGCACACATACACTGCATCTCAAACAAAGGAGGCAAAAATGAGTTGAGTCTCTGAGAGGTTCACTTAATAAACTCAGAAATGACAAAAAAGCCCGGCTGGTGTTGCTCAGTGGTTGAGCATCAACCTATGAACCAGGAGGTCATGGTTTATTCCATCAGGGCACATGCCTGGGTTGGAGGCTCAATCCCCAGTAGAGGGTGTGCAGGAGGCAGCTAATAAATAATCCTCTCTCATCATTGATGTTTCTATTTCTCCCTCCCTCTCCCTTCCTCTCTGAAATCAATAAAAATATTTTAAAAAAAGAACCACAGCCCTAACCGGTTTGGCTCAGTGGACAGAGCATCGGCCTGTGGACTGAAAGGTTCCAGGTTCGATTCCGGTCAAGGGCATGTACCTTTGTTGTGGGCACATCCCCAGTAGGAGGTGTGCAGGAGGCAGCTGATCGATGTTTCTCTCTCATCGATGTTTCTAACTCTCTATCCCTCTCCCTTCCTCTCTGTAAAAAATAAATAAAATATATTAAAAAAAAAAGAGAGAGAGAGAAAGAACCAAAAAGGATTAAGATTTGACTATACAAAAAGATAGTTACATAACTAAATGGTAAATTAAAAAAACCTGCAGCAAGAATGAATACAAATTGAGATTTGAAAATTTTAAGACTCTAATAGACAAAAGCTGGGAAACTAATTCACACAAAGTAAATATACTAGTACTTAATCTCTCTAATAAAAGAAATGTAAATTTAAATGAGGCCCATCACTGTCCTCTAAATTACTAAAAATTAAATATCTATAACCCTATGTTAGGAAGGGTAAAATGAACCTGAAATCTTTTATTACTAATATGTACCTAATTTAGCAGTCTTTTAGAAAACGTTTTAGCATTATGTTTCAAAAATCATAAGAAAATGGACTCAGTAAACTCACTTCTAAGAATAAAGCCTATGAAAATAATTTTTAAAAATGAAAGCCATTTAACACAACCCAAATACAAAAAATATTCAATGGAATATTAAGCAGTCACTCTTTTAAATGAATCATAAAATTATGTAAGAATCTGGAAAATGCTTATAATTTAAGTTATAAATTTGCATTCCAATGATATATATAATATGAATACAACTAGGAAGAAAGATGTTTATGAGAAAACACTGAAAGAGAATACCCCAAAAGGCAGGTTTAAAATGATGTCTACTTTCTGAACTTTCTGTAAAGTCAACATGTTAACTGTCTAAATTAACTAACTAAATAAGAAAGCAATGTTTTTTGTTGATACATTTATATTAATGGGTCTTGGTCTTCCAAATGGTTGAGCCAGTTTACCCACTATGTCTAAAGCAATGAAATACTTAGGATGCAAGTATGAAAACACTGTTTTCGGAACGATCACTTCTATGAAAGTATAACCGTGCAAGCACATCTATCCTGTTAATACTTCTTTTACACAATAACTATGGAGCCAGGACAGCTAGCTCGCTGCTTCAAAGACACACATAAATGTTAGTCACTTCTACGCATATTCGGAAGGCCGTGAGAAGTCTGTTCCACAGGAAATAAAACGGAACCTTTGAAACCCTCACTGCTCCCGCTGACCATTCAACCCAGCATCCCTGGGACAGGGCCCACCACTATCTCCTGAGCCCACAAGAGGCTGCGGCTGGAGCTGGCGGGCCCTTCCTCCCTGCAGGGCCCCCTTCCACCACCTGAACTCGTTACCTCTGGACCAAGCGCCAGGGAAGAGGGAGTTTCTGGCCTCGGTTTGAGCCCCGGGTTTAATGGGCCAGTAGCCAAGTCCTCACACTGAGCTGTGTTCAGAAACAAACCTCGCCCACAGCTCCTGCCTTCACAGGGCGCACTGCGTGTTACAGGCGGACCAGGCCAGCGGGTGCAGGCCGTTCATGGTGCTCAGGACCACTTACAGGGACAACTCGGTACACACCCTGCAGCCAATGAGGTGTCCCAACACAACAAGGCTGGCACAGTCTATGCAGGCCAGCTGGTTATTACTCGGGGTCTCACTGCCAACGGGTAGGAGCCACGCATCTGGCTCCACTGACGATGCACAACTCACCCTGCATATGGAAGCCTCGCGGGAATACACCCAAAGTACTGTCAACCCTACCCAACCCACCTGGTCAATACACTGTTTCTTAGATACGAAACTGGTTACATTATAAGCATTTTTAGACACACTTGAAGAGAAATTCTTAAAAGTTATATAATCACAGAATCCAAAAAGAGACATATTAGTGAAATTTCAAAATAGGAAACAATCCCCTTTGAAAATGTTTTATATTTTGTTCTCAGAAGTGATACAACTGCACTGCGAAAAATTTGAAAATACAAATTAGCATTTATATGTGTGCATTTATGCTCATGAAGATTATGTACCAAATGCTGACTGTGGCTACTGCTTGATGATGGGCTCTTACGTTATCCTGCTTCTATATTTTCTAATTTTTCTCCAATAAACATATATCACTTAAGTAGGATTTTTAAAGAGGAAAAAAACAAACCTGAAGAAAATGAAATATAAACCAAAGAAAACAAAATGCCCATGTTCCCACCACCAGAAATAACCCCTATTTTTATATTAAAAATCAATCTTTTAAGTATTTTTATGCACATATTTTTCTCATAAAAAAGGAGTCATACAGTAGATAGTGCTTTTTATGACATATTCCACTAACTCTTTCCTTGTCCATACATATCATCCCCAATAGTTACAAGGCACTCAGTGTATGAATGTACAGTCATTTACTTAAGCAATCCCTCTGGATTACACCTGCCCGTAGGATTCTGACCATATACTGCAGAGTCCTACAACAGGGGATTGTTGGTAAACTACCTGATGGGGCCCATCTGGCCCAGCTTCCTTTTCCTCTGAAGTGAAGTACAGGTTGGAGAATACAGCTCATGAGTGAGGGAAGGGAAGTGTGTGCATGTTTATTCTAGAAAAAAATGAGTCCCCGACGCAGTAAGAATGACTGTCCCGAGATAACTGTATTCTCACATATTTCCCTCTTTGGGAAGAGCCCTACTGGCCCATGGCGCCCCTTCCTGGCAAAGGGGAGACATACCTGACGACCTGGGCTGGCGCTCTCCCTCCAACGGGAGCGGCTCCGGTGTCTTGATGAGGGCCCTCACCCCGGGATTCTGGTTGATCATGTAAAATGGACAGAGCACACCATCTGTCGAGAGTAACAGAAGAACCGGAGCCGGAGGGAGAGTCTTCTCATCAGCTGTTAAAGAAGAAAACGAAAGTGAAGAAAGAGGGAAAGACGGCCCGAGCCAGAAGGGCTGACTGCCCACAGCTCCAGGCAGCTCCCTCGGTCCAAGTCTCAACAGCTGTCCCCCAATCACCCTTCCCAGAGCCGCTGCCTGGGTCGGATGGACACCGTCTGCCAGGCCCACATGGAGGCTCCTCATCGATGGCCACCGACCGCTAGGCCCGCGTGGAGGCCCAGCCGTCCGGAGCAGCTCGGACTCTCCTAAAGCTCCCTGGATTTTCCCGAGCGCTCGCCTGACCAAGACAGGAGTCTCCAGGAAGTGGCTGGGTAGGTAGAAAAGTGAGACTAGACTCTTTAGAAAACACAGAGTAGGCACAAAGGTGAGTCAAACTATACTCACTCACAGCTGAATCACAAGCACGGATTTTGTCAAGTAAGACTTCAAGAGAATTGGAGTAAAAGAGCTAATCACACCAATAACGCGGGAAAGGATGAGGAACATCGCGGTGCCCGACGGGGACCCTCTCTAACTGAAGCACCAAAGAACATGGCTTCGCTGCACTGGCGCGGTCCACGGGAGCAGCTCTGCCCAGCTCCAGCCGGGAGCAGCTCCACGCAGAGCACACACTCAGGCGCAGTTCAGAGGCCACGCGCCTGAGGTCTCCATTTCCAATCCGTGCCTTCAAACCAAGGGCGCTACACAGAACCGGCCTAGGGCACTGCTCCCTGGGCAGGTCACTGGGGAACTGGAATGGGCAGAGAAACAAAACTGAAACGCTGGGTGTCCTAGACTTCCACCATGTTCTCAAGTTTAAAGATACAGGCAGATGCGAGTGCGTCTGGCCCCGGTCTCTCCCCTAAGTGTCCATGACAATTAGTTCAGTGCTGTCACATGTGCTGTCACATGTACTTCAAGGAGCAATGTGCCACCAGTTCACGGTGCCCAGCAGAGCAGATTCCGCCAGGAACATGGAGAACTGACGTCAGGCTACACTTACTGATGGCAATTTCCACCTGGTTAGTATAGTCTATGGCCACTCCCACGGGCAAGGAGTCATCGTTCTTGTCTGTCACAGGCAGTTCAGCTCGACTGGAATCCTCAAGGAGCCACGATTCCCAATTAATCTGAAAAAGAGAAGCAGAGAAAATGCACGGCGGTCAGAGCTCTGCGCTGGCTCCTCCCAGCACTGTGCAGACATGAGAGAAAGGACAACTCGCTTGGGTAGACTTAGGTGTGGACCGAGACTGAAATCTGGGGAGAGAGTCTAAAAGTCACGACTATCCCATGAAGCAAGAGGTTAATTTTCCAAATCAACCCTTCCCTCTGCTTCTGGGGCACCAAGTCCCCGCCTGTGCATGAATAGTGCCTACTGCCCACCCCAGCCAGGCAGAACGCTGAGCTTGCCGGGTAAACCCAATCGCTGCACCCAGCCAGTCACGCCTGCCCCTGGAGCCTGGGATTGGGACCAGGACCCCCGCAGACCCCTCCGGCAGCCTTGCGTAGGAAACCTATACAGTTGGGTAGATGCTGTGCTCACTGGCCCACAGACAAGGTAACCTTAGTTCTCGTCTTCCCAGTTCCGGTGTGAGTGCCCCACATGGGTCCATCCTCCTGCCTCTGAGAAACCACTAAGACTTTCCAAACACTCCCCCTTTCCTTAAGTATGCTTGAGTGGGCTCTGTTCCTTCCAACAAATGATTTCTGACTTTAAAAATCACTAACATTTTGTCTGACTTTCAACACTGACCAAAACTGGCAACACGAATCAGAGGGAACAGTGTTCAATGAGTAACCGAGAAAAACAAGCAGCTGTCCAGGCAAGGGAATATAATCACGTTCCATGACTTAGCTATGGCATGAGTAACACTCGCATTCATAATAATGTAAACAAAATTGACTTCAACTTTGAAAAACAACCTGTAGACAAAATGAAGACTTAATCATTACAGACCACAAAGCACAGTGACAGTGCGGTACTGGGAAAGACACACGGTAACAGCCGGAGGTGGGGTAGGGAAGGGGAGCTCAAGGCACGGGTGGGCTGCTGAGACACTCCTCTCACAAAGGGGAAGGTCAGGAGGTACAGAGTGTGGTGGGAGCATCAGAAATGAGGGTAAAATGCAAGTGACAAAGGTAATCAATAGAAGAAGCTAAAATGGTGCTGTAACCCTACTGAGAGGAAGAAGGTTGTATGTGAGCTAAATCCTCATCTGCCTTAACAGCCAGTAAGGGCTAAAACTAACCATGAGTAACTCATGAGAAAGCAAGTCATTACTTAGGAAGAAGGAGGTATCATTAGAAGGAAAAACTCACAGGTTAAAAATGGTCCCCTCTACAGAACAAAACTGGACCCAGATGGGGAGAGGCAGGGGCGATTTTTTCATTTATAAGCCCTGCTCCATGAACATAAATTATTTTGATAAAAAGCAAAGAAAATGGTGTATTTTTAATGTGTGAATACATAAAATAATTGTCTATCAGGAAATCATTATTGAAATCAATCCAAGAGTAAACTGGACTGCTGACCTCTGACCTCTGACCCCAAAGTGGCCCACCTCGACACTCTGACAACCATGCACTTACAGCGAGAGCCCTGCCACCCAGTGATGGACAGATGCTGAGTGGGGGAAGGGCCATAAGTGTGTGTGTGGGGTGCACAAACATTTTAAAGCTCAAGGCAGAGTTTGAAAGAGAGTTTCCCTTTCGTCACGTCTCCTCTGTGGTACCTCTTCATCAGCTGCCACAGCCCAGCTCCTGCCCGCCAGGAGGGCAAACGAGAGGAGGAAGGGGGTGCTCCTGTGCACAGGCATTCTCGGCTTCTGGGTGAGTGACAGTCTGGTAGGACCTGCATGTTCCTCCTGCTTTACCAAGGATGGGCTACAGTCCATTGAATAGAAGGCAGGTTCAAGTAACAGGAAGGAAATGACGCTGGTAAAACAGAACCAGGCAGGGGAACCCTCCTACACACCAGGTGTGCTCCTGTTGGAGGCTGATTATATAGGGCGTTTGGCCCACACACCGCGGATGGATCCGAGGAGAACAGAGCGCTTTCTCTGACACCAAAGAACTAATCCTGACACCTGTGTCTGTCCAGAGCAATATCCCAGGGCACGTGGTCATTTAAGCTTTGCTCTCACCCGGGAGCTCATTAAAAGGGAGGTGCCCTCATCTAATTCTTACCCGCATAATTAATTCCCTCCAACACCTTTCTCAGAAGTCCCCCCCAGAAGTGACGAACAAGAGGAATTTACCTGGTCGCTCTGTCGGGCAAGGATGCTAACTTCTGTGGAAGCCGCAGATGCTGCCAGCACTAAATCCCTTCAGAGAACAAAACCAGAAGACGTTACATTAAAGCACAGAGCGATTCTAGCCCAACCTGAGCCCGTGGACACAGCTATGAGGATCGCCTGGAGGTGTCAGGGAGGAAAGCACATTTTCTATGGTTGAAGAAAGGTGAGATTCTCAGATGTAAATCTTAACTCTTAGCTCACAGGACAAATCCCTGGACACTTGGCCAACTACCTACTGACCTAAGACAAGGGAGAGCCACGCAGAATCTAGTCGGAATCCCCAGTGAGCACACAGTCCTCCAGACAGCAATCTGGGTAGAGCAGTGGTTGGCAAACTGCGTCTCGCAAGCAGTGGTTTGCCGCTCTGTTGACTAATGAGTTTGCCGACCGCTGGGGTAGAGGAACAGGCGCCTGGCTTCAAGCCCTCTCTCCCAGGGAGCTCCCAGAGGGCAGCTTGTCTTTATTTCTTTCTCTGTTAATTCTCACCTGAGGATATTTTCCCCACTGATTTTTAGAGAGAGTAGGAAAGGGGGTGGGGAGAGGAACATCGATGTGAGAGAGAGAAACATCGATTGGTTGCCTCCTGCGCGGGCCCCAAACGGGGCAAAGACTGAACCTGCAACCCAGATACGTGGCCTTGACTGGGTATTGAACCCGAGACCCTTTGGTGCGCTGGCTGACACTCTATCCACTGAGCCACACTGGCCTGGGCTCAAGGGCAACTTTTAATATGCACCTTGAATATCAGTATTTTCACAAACTGTCACTGGGCTGTTAGGAAAAGGGGATTTTTAAGATTAGCACATATCTGAGCTAAAGAATTCAAGGCTGGGAAAGTAGAGGAGGAGCCAGAAAGGCATTAACTAGCATCGGCTGCAAATATGTTCATGGCCCCTCAGCCTCTGCTTTCCTCTTACACAAACAACTGCAGAGCTGCGGAAGTGCCTCGGTGAGAGCTGCAAGGGGGGGGGGGGGGGGGGGGGGGGAAGCGCATCCTAGTCGGCGGCTCACCATTCCTCCACGTGACTGAGGTAGTAGTGGTGCTGCCTCTCCGTGCAGCAGCCATAGCAGGGCTCCATGAAGTTCACGAACACCTCTGGGTGCTTTTCATCTTTTTTCTACAACAAACAGAACGAGGAAAAATCTCAGGTGCGACTTTCCCTTAGTCCTACACAGCGAATGGCTCTCAAATGAGAAAACCATTTAAGTTTTATGAGAAAATTTGCTCAAAAACCTATGTCCAAATGTACAGACACGATATAAAGGCAGCACGTGTAATACAAGGAACAGGAGTGATGGCCGCCAACCAAACGGAACTCAAACTGCCTGTCACTTTGTGGCTGGTGGGCGAACATGGACAGATTACTCAGCCTCTGGTTCTCAGTCTTCTCCCACATGTAACATAGCTACTAAACGACATCAGAGGCTGTTGTAAACGTGAAACGAAATGATACATAGAAAGTTTAGCCCAGTACAAGGAAAGCGAGCCCTCAATAAATACATGCTAGTGTTAATATTATCCCCGGAAATAGAAATCTTAATGATATCTTGAAATAAGGAATACATTGAATACATTCATGAGTCGCATAACTACATTTCAAACAACAACAGACCACACATTACGATGGTGGTCCCATGAGATTACACTAAAGCTGAAAAATTCCTATCGACCAGTGACACTGTAGCCAGAACACCTTAGCCATCATAATGGTAACACAAATACTTACCACTGTGTCACGGCTGCCTACAGTGTGCAGTACAATGACATGCTGAACAGGTTTGTAACCTAGGAGCTGTAGGGGAACAGAATCTGCCACCCCAAAATGTCTACTTGGCATAAGGTTTATTCTCCCTCCCCTACAGAGCAACGAGGCGTGCAGTGGGTAGACCACTGGGTTTGGGCAAGTGCAGACTCTATGATGATGTCGCACGGTGCAGTGCTCAGAACACAGACCTGTAGTTGGGCGAGGTGTAACCGTAAACATATTTTAGAAATTAACTGTATCAGGAAGCCAAGTTCAAAACAGAGCTACATCAATCTGTTGAAAGCTAAATCACATTTCATTTGACATAGAAATTTGCCTGCAATTTACTAAGTTAAAGCAAGGTTGCAAAACAGAATGGAAATGTAACTCACTTTTATTGCATTTAGACATTTATTTCTATATTTTCAAATTTTTTCTGGACTTTTAAAGCGAGTATGATTTGGAAATATAAGCCCGGCCTCATTAGTCTTTGTTTCAATGCTATTGCAGTTCAGTAAGACTGTGCAGATACTAGCGTTCTTTTCTTTCTTCAACAGGACCCCCTCCCTCATTTCACTTGGTTCCCTGCTCCAATGGCCCCTCCTCAGAGGCCCTCCTCGACCACCCCATCTCACTGCACCAGGCCAGCAACTGGCCCCTTCACTTGCCTGCTTTAGTTTTTCTCCGTCACCCTTATCCTTCCCCGATGCCATGCTTATCTTTGGACGGGCACATTCACTAGAATGTCAGATCCACAAGAGCAAGGACGCTGTATTCTCAGCTTTAAAGCATCGCCCAGCACTCTGCAGGCATTGGATACAAGGCTGATGAATAAGTAAGTGAGAGCATTTTAAAAGCCAGGCTGTGTTCTTGCTCTTCTAAAATGTCTTATCAAGTTAACATCTACTAAGACTCAGTTTACAGCTTAAACAAAAGCAAGTTTTACAATCTTTTTCACAGTCTGATCACAATAGTGCGTGCTCGAAGCAGAAACCATATAGTAGCTGCAGAACCAGCTCAAAATGGTCCTGTCCTGTTTCTGACAAGACGCTGAGTCGCCTTTCAGAGCAGACAGACCAACACCGCAAGTCACGCAGCCAAAACAGTGCGGAGGGAACACCCCCTCGGGCTGCACCTGGAACCAAAGTTCTCCCTCCTCAAGGAACCAAAGGACCGGAACTTAAACACCAGAACCTTCCAGAAGCGAGGGGTCCGCTGTGCAAGAAGACCCGGTGCTGAAGCCCCTATCACGTCATACAGTAAACGGCCAAGTTCCACGGCCCCCCAGTCAGAACCCACACAGCCAGCACTTCTGATCCCCCTAACCTCTCCCCCTCAACCTTTGCCTTTAAAAATCCGTGATTAAAAGCCATCAGGGAGTTCAGGTTTTAAGCGATAGCTTCCCATTCTCCTTGCAGGCAAATAAAATGGCTTTAGTTTCTCCACTGGAAACCTCCATGTTCATTCAGTATTGGGCTTTGCTGCGCATCGGGGGAGCTCATCCTCATTCGGATCAGCAACGTAACTTTGGTCCCCAGGCCAATGGTGCACATGAAGGTGCACCATCACAAGTAAGAAAAGGAAACTGAAGCCTAAGCCTCAAACTTTATTACAAGACTCCTGTAACTCTCAAAGGACAGACCGCCTTCCACATACGCACCGGGAGCAGAGCCATCACCACGTCCGGAGACGTCTCCAGGGTCCCATCCGCAGCGGCATACACTATTGTGAAGACATAGGTCCCGATCCACAGCACGTCTAGAACTGAGACACACACTCCAATAAAGCTCCTTGTTTGGGAAGCTCTGCATGTTACCAAGTTACATCTTATGGATAAAAATCCAACTACTATGCTTTAAGGTATAGATTTCATTGACCCGGAGTCCAAATTCATCCCAAAGTGGTACTTTTTTTTTCCCTGGTGGATTTTATCGGGAAAATGGTGAGCAATTCTAATGTGAAAAATCAGGACCCATTTAAGCCATCTACCATGAGACACAGGTGTCCACCAGATTCCTGCTACACCGACCGACAGGAGGAGAGTGTTCAGAGAGGAGGCACCAACGCTCTCCTGAGTGGGCATGTAGTACAGCACGTGATTTAAATGTCTGGAGTGCAGACAGCACCTTATTGAAGGTCAGCCCCCAAAAAGCAGATGAGTTACCTCTGACAGGATGATCTGACTCATAAAATGGAGGACAAGGAATGACTTTTTTTTCCTGCAAAGTCTGAAAGAGATTTGAAAAAAGTAAGTGTCAAATGAAATAATCCCCAAACCGACAATGGTGAGCATTATCTCAGAAAACCCACAGGGACAGGATGAGACTGCACATGCGACTACACAGCGTCACTGTCTTTGTTCCTGCAGTCAGAGAAACGGAACCTTTCAGATGGACTCAGCCAGAAGACAACACTGTGCTTTAACCCCGTGCTCCTGCATTACAGCTCTAGCCTTTCACCAGCTCCTTCCCCCTGCAGCTCTGTTCTTGTGGAGTGAACTGGGAATATAAAGTTGGGGAACTTTGTGTAAATATGATTACGTTTTATTTAAAAAGCAGAACAAAAGTAACGCACGCACACGTAGACTATCTTTGTGAGCATCCGGAAAAGTCCGGAAGGCTATGATTAGGCAGAAGAAAGGTGCCCTGGAAGATGGACCACGGATGGGAGGGAAGGGACACTCCACTCTTCCCTGCATTCACTTGTGTACTGAGGACTCTGCTGCCATGAGCATAAATAGCATTTCAATTGAAAAAACACCAGACACCCAAAACCACCCTCCAACCAGGGGGTAGCTTCCGTAAGAATGGTTTGGAAATCCAAGGCAAGACTCACAGGGAGGTACTGGACCACAGTTCCGTTCTGTTTCCCCACTGCCAGCTGCTTTCCTTTCGGGCTCCAGCACACTGAGCAAAGAAGAGAATGCCACCAGTTAAAACGGAAGAAAACGCAGCGAACCAGCGAACCAGGTCTGTACCAAACAGCGACATAATCACTAGCTCTTGTTCTCAGTCCACGGAAGACTGTAGGACCATCCTTACTCGGCAAAGTAAGAAAAAGAAAAATCACTGTGATGATACAATTATGACTTATCACTGGGCCACCGAATCAACGGATAAGAATGCTTTTTCAATGGAGTACTGCCCAGAAAGCTGGAAAGTACACAAAACTGCAGTCTTTAGATAAGACAAGGGACCAGAGAAGGTTTCCGAATATCAATAAATCGTTGTCTTGCTCCTATTTGATATTTCTGATGCTTTCCCCCGAAAGGTACAAATGGTATTCAGAGTACAACTATTTCAGATCCAGAAACAATTACTCTCAAAAACACAGTTCTAAACCAGCTGTACCAAAACATTTCCTTCTCCAGAAAACCCAAGCACATTCAAGTGAAATCATGGCTGCTGTTTGGCTTCAAGGAGATTAATTGTGGAAATAAAGCATACTGTCTCCACTTCTACCAAATAACAACAAATATAACAAAAGACACATTTGCTTTTAATCCCAGCAATTAACTTTTAGACATCAGCACTACTGTATGTTAGAGTAAAGCCTTCATCACCCACCAGACGTTACTGCGACCGAGGAAGGAAGCGTCGCGCACACTTTCACTGTTTCTGTGACTTGTAGGACAGCGATGCTGCCATCGGCCAGACACACGGCCACCATGGAGGGCACAGTGGGGTTCCACTTCATGTCGATCACCATGCCTCCTGCATCTTTCAAAAGCTTGTGATAGGCAAATGGGCGTTTCTGCTGCTTGGCCTTTTAAAACAAATGCCCAGAGCAAAAATAAATTAATGAATGCATGGATGAAAAATTTTGAATATGTAAGTTTTCTCAAATTACAGTCTGCTTTTCTCGATGAACATGAAAAATAATTAGCTCTACACAACAACCGCTTTGTTACAATGTCAACACAAAGTTGAAAATGGCAATGAATTATTCTAGCACACTGGAGGGACCCCCAGCAGGGAATACACGAATGCAAAATCATTGAAAAACAGCAGACACTAGACTAACATCTGGGCTCTGCTTAACAGCATTGGGCCCTTGGACAGTTACTTAAACTCTCTGGGCTGTTTCTCCATCGATAAAACGAAGACAGCAGTACCTACTGTGTCCGGCCCTGGTAGCGTGAACAAGGATAAGGCATGTAAAGCACTAGTCCGGCCCTGGCACGGTCAGCACAAGCACTCAATACCACGGACTGCTATCATTATAACCCGCTGGGAACGGAAGAACACCGCCTTAGGAGGCCAGAGACCCAGCGTGTCACTTCCGACATGACCCATTCCCTCTATGGTCTTGGGCAAGTCACCCAAAGCTCCTGAAGCCCCTGGGCTTTCGCTGCCTCATGTGTAAATAAAAGAGGAAATAGTTTGGGGCAGGTGCTATTACGAAATAATTACTTGAAGTCCTTTCTACTTCCAACATCTATGGTTCTATAATTAAGGACTTTTAAAAAATCCATATTTAAACTAGAAAAGACTTCAAGGGTCAACCAAGAACCTCTAGGCTATGGTTCAATACCAGGAAACCTTAGGTCCCATTTGACACTGGAGTCTGCCCGTAGCTTACCTCATTCGAGAATGTGCGAACATCAAAAAAAGCGATAATGGAACCGTATTCACTGGACATCATGCACGCAGAGAGTGTGAGGTTATCACAGCTCAGGGCCAGGTGATGTATGGGGAATTTCATAGGAACTAGCAAGCCTTGAACTTTATCAACTATAAAAACATAAAAAAAGACAAAGCAGGAAATGGAATGTTCATAAACCCATGCACATGCCCTGGTGTCTAGTCATGCAGATAAATCTCAGCTTTCTTACAGATTTGTAATGATGCATGAAGTATTCCAGGAATTCTTCTTTATACGACCTGGGGAAATGAACTGTGGCTGTCACCCTTGTTGAAAACAGTGTTCTTAAATTGGGTTCCTGGACCCTATTCTACCATGCCGGGGGTGTGTGTGTGTGCCCCCACACTCACAAACAATTCTCTGGTGTCTGGAATTCACCTCAATCCTGACATCATCTACCCAGAAACAGTATCAGATTCCAGGTTAAGAGTTCAGTCCTACAAGACTGTCCCCCCTCTACACACACTTCAAGCCCAGCCACAAGCCCAGCGTCTCTGTGCTTCTGCCCAGCTGGCTACAAATGGAAGGCTTCAACCCCCTCCAACTCAGAAGGCCAATTGCAAGTCCAGGTTGTTACCTGCACTTCTGACCGACTGGCTATAAACCAGAGGTTCCAAAACCTCTTCTGTGGGTTCAAATAATTTGCTAAAACCGTTCAAAGAACTCAGAGAAATACTGCATGTTACTGCCTGGATCAGTGGTCTATTACAAAAGGCTGTCACTCAGAACAGCCAGATGGGAGGCTAGAGAGGGCAAGGTCTGCGGGAAGGTGCGGCGCTCCGTGCCCTCCCCAGGCTTGCAGCTCTCCCTGCATCTCCACATGGTCACCAACTCGGAAACTCTCCAAACCATCCTCCTGGGTTTTCACGAGGGTTTCATGACATCGACAGGATATCAAATCATTGGCCGTTGGTGATTAATTCAACCTGGTCGGGGGAGGGGGTAGCGGGAGGGAGACATACCAAAAGTTCTAGTCCTCTAATCACAAGGTTGGTTTAACTGGCAACCAACCCCCATCCTTAGGTGCTTTCCAAAATTATGTCACTAACATAACAAACCTCCCCCCAAGTCCCCAACCCCCCCAACACTTAGGAAATTCCAAGAGCTGTGGGACCTGGGAGCCAGAAATTGTGGAGGAAGACCATATATATATATATATATATATATATATATATATATATATATATATATATATATATATATATAATTTTAAACTTAAAAATATATTATTTCTTGTAAGTCACAATATTGCCAACCTGTACCCATATTTTTGCAACAATGCTCTAAATAGTACACATTCCCACTTGTTTGGATGGAACTGTTGTGCCAACTAAAAAGCCATGCAGCAAAACCCTTCTCCAAGAGAGCCACCAGCCAGGTTCAGCTGAGCAAAAACAAATGCAGGGCAGAATGAGCTCAGAGGAACAACTCATCAAGAGAGAAAAACAGAGGACCAAAGAGAACCAGACAGGCTTCCAACATCCAACCTAGAACTTCTTCTTGGGCTCAACCTGAGGACTAACAGCAGTTTTCATTTTAATATTAGAACGGCTCTTGGGAAGGAAACTATATTAGTACTTCACTACACTCCTCCCTGCTATGCAACACAAAGCAAATGACTTACCTATCTTATTGGGATCGTCTCCAGGTTTAATTTGAATAAGAAGATTTTTAGTAGGAAAAATGTGCAGCCCACTGGCTCCACCAGCGAAGACCAGGCCATACTTGTTGGACACGGCAAGTAGACTTGAGCGTTCCCTGGGCAGCTCCTCAGGGGAGTCAAAGATCCTCACCTTCTTCAGGGCTCTAAACTGAAAATCCTGTTGGGAAACATCAAAACGAGATCAATTCAGGGAAAATGGGAAATTAAATCATGTCTGTGATAATCCAGTAGACTCAATTCCAGTAAAACAAAAATACATATTACCCCGAGGCCAAGGACTGTGTGGCTTAGTCATTTTCAAGCTTCCTGTACATATTGTGGTACTTGGCAGTGTTTATTAATATTTATTCAATGAAATAAAATTTATTATTATTTTTTGTTGATTTTAGAGAGAGAAAGGGAAAGAGAGAAACACTGATTAGTTGCCTCACGTATGTGCCCTGACTGGTGATCAAACCCGCAACCTTTGGTGTATGGATGACGCTCTAACCAACTGAGCCACCTGGACAGTGCCAGTGAAATAAATTTTTAAAAATTCTTTCACAAAGCCTTCCTTGACTAATCCAGCTCACACTAAACTTTTCGTTTTCTGAATTTCTAGTTTATTTATCGTCTTAACTTCCACACAAGCTGGTGTCATTATCTATTATTATTTATAATCTTGTCCTATTTTGTAGTAGGTATTGACTCATGACCCACAGTAGTGCTTAATAAATTGTTAAATATTGAAAGCATCACCTACCTACACTGTAAGCTCGAATATCCAGTACAGTACCCAACAAACATATCCTATCTAATAATCCTATCTAATAAAAGAGTAACATGCAAATTGACCATCACTCCAACACACAAGATGGCTGCCCCCATGTGGTCAAAGATGGCTGCCCCCCATGTGGACACATGATGGCCGCCACAAGATGGCCAGCAGGGGAGGGCAGTTGGGAGGGACCAGGCCTGCAAGGGAGGGCAGTTGAGGGCGATCAAGCCTGCAGAGGAGGGCAGTTAGGGGTGACAGGCCGGCAGAGGAGGGGAGATGGGGGTGACAGGCCGGCAGAGGAGGGAAGTTGGGGGCGACCGGGCCTGCAGGGAAGGGCAGTTGGGGGGGACCCAGGCCTGCAGGGGAGAGCAGTTGGGGGGGGGGGGCAGGCCTGCAGGGGAGGGCAGTTAGGGGTGACCAGGCCTGCAGGGGAGGGCAGTTAGGGGCAAACAGGCTGGCAGGGGAGCAGTTAGGCATCAATCAGGCTGGCAGGGTGTGGTTAGGGGGTGGTCAGACTGGCAGGCAGAAGCGGTTAGGGGCAATCAGGAAGGCAGGCAGGTGAGCAGTTGGGAGCCAGCAGTCCTGGATTGTGAAAGGGATGTCCCAGATTGGAGAGGGTGTAGGCTGGGCTGAGGGACACACACCCCTGTGCCCCTGTGCACGAATTTCGTGCACCGGGCCTCTAGTATGGAAATAATGACCACAGAAAGATAACCAAATCCCAAAAACTGACTTACCTGGATCAAATGCTAAACCAAATTCCACCAAAAAAAAAAAAAGGACATGTATGGTAAAGACCTACATGCTCAAGACCTACACTCACAAGTCCAACACCTTTAACACAGGCTATGAGGCCAGGCATGGCTTGACCCATCCACTATGGAGCCTTACCTCACAACACTGCTTCCCTGACACAAGGGCGCCACCTCTGGCCCCCACCTAGGTCAAGTTTTCACTTCCTTCCATTTTCATGCTCCTTAGCACCTCAGGGCCTGGGAGCCTTCCCCAATCTCCTGTCAATGCCTGACTCACCTAGTCTTTGGCGAATTTACCTATGTGCATTCAAAGACAATTTTCAGTGTGCACCACTTCTTTTTTAAAAATATTTTTTTATTGATTTCTTGGCAAAAAAGAGCTCCATAAATTTACCAGTCACTATGTTAAGTTGTATTATACTAGCAAAAGGGTTTCTTTTCCTTCCATTCTAAACTTATCTTTAAGTTGAGGTTTTGGTGAAAAGAATGCGAATTCCCTTTTGCTTACATTCCAAACGTGTTAAGAGCCAAAGACAGCTTTTCTCAGCATTCATTTTTGTACTTCGGGTTTCTAACGCCTAAAATCTTCCTGAAACTTCCTCCCTCTCAGGTGTTGATAGCCATCACTGGGATCACCTGCCGCTCTCTGTAGTTTTCTGACTTGGGCACGTTTCCAGTACCAAAATAGTCCTTCTATTCCAATTAAATCGAGTTTTTTTGTAGGACCGGCGATGAACCCTGGCTCTGCGTTAGGCAAGCCTGGACCACCTTACAGAAATAGTACAGTGAGAGCGAACAGGAGAGGGTGTCAAAAAAAAAGTACAACCACCACCTAGATTTCAGCCTCCTTGTCAAATGTGCCTTTGGGAAAGTTACTTCCCAAACTTTGATTTGCTCCTCTATGTTAACAACTATTGCGTACGGTGGCTGTATGATTAACTCAGTGCGTAGCACACAGTAAACGCTCAATAAACAGCTTATTATCACTACTCGGACCACCACATGTAAGTAGCGAGAGTAACTCAGGTGGCTCGCACGAGACCAAGCAGGGAAGAGGAAACGGCACTAGCAGGACCATCGTCGTGCCCCAAGACCTGCAGGTGAAAACTCTGAACGCGGCAAATATTCAAGCAGGAGGCGGGGCAGCCGGCACCCGCGCTTCGCCGTTCAGCCGGCCTCCAAGGCAACGCCGGAACTAAGGAAGGGAGGGAGGCCGTGGCCAGTGTCTGACCTTCATCTCCCGCTCAGGGATCATAGCATCCATCTCGTCTCCCATCGCGCCGTCCTCAGGTGGTCGAAGCAGCCGCCGCTGCCCCGCGCGGCCTTGCCCGCACAGCCCAGGCCGCTCCGATGCCAACTTCCTGCGCTCCAGGCTAGCGGCGCGCAGCGGCCTCCGCACTTCCGGCGCGCTTTGATAGCGTCACGCGTTTCCGTCCGGGGAGACTGAGGGACTGTCTGAACTCTCGCGCTCTCCCGGCCGCCCCCTCCCATTGGCTGGCTCGAGCAGCAGGGGGCGGAGCCCTGGGGCCCTCGCGCCTGCGCCCGGGAGCGTCCAGGTGCCGCCCCCGCTTTCACAGCCAGAGCGGGCGGTGTTGGTTTCTATCTTTGGACGCCGCACGCCTGAACTTTCGACGCTCAGGATTCCGTGGAAACCCCCTCAGGAACACTTGGTTGTGGGTGGTTATTCATGGTTCCCGATTCGAGGAAGTTAGGAACTTGACAAATATTGACAGGGCCGCTCTTGAGAGGGGCTTTGGAGGGGGATGTGTGTGAAAGAAAAGACGTTTATAAAGCGGATGGGCCAGGGCCTCACCACGGGAGACTCAGGAGGTTAAAGAGCACCAAACATGAGTTTTGTTTGCTCCTTTCAAGGTTATCATTTACGAAGCAAAAGCCTGGAAGCCGCAAAAACACCTTAGGTGTGTTATATAATCTTCAAGACACCCTAGTCACCCATCAGTCCTCCATTGAATTGATGAGGTTACTGGAAGCACACAAGTTAGTCACCCAGGGCCCCAGGGTCAGAAAGCGGCGGAGGCGGGATTAGAATTCAATTCCTGTGGATATGCTAATTGACTATTCGGGAGACAATTCTGTAGTGGATTTATGTGAAAAATGCTGTAGGACAGACGTTCCTAACTTGGAGCATGGGGGGGGGGGGGGGGTAGGGAGGGGACAAATTGTTCGGTTTTCAGCAAATTGCGGGTCTGCTCCACGCCAGTTCTCATTTATAAGAGAAGGATGACAAAGAGAACCGGTCTCCTTAGGTTGTTAGGAAAGAAAGTTCCGTGTTTAGCAGAGCCTGGTACACAAGACACGCTCATTCAGTTACTGTATTAGCTAGCTCTTCAGCATGTGTTGAGCCCTGGAACCCGTCCCCAGAACACACCAATCAAGACATTGGTAAGTTTGTCTGTTTTATTTCCAGTATGTTGAGATGATACCCGGCACCACACACGCTCCCATGCACGCCGCACACACATTGCATCCACCTGATCTTGCCGGACACACTCCTTCCTTTTGAGTCGCGGGGACAAAGCCACACTTGGCAGTCCCCCCCAAGTTTCTGGTTCCATTCGTTAGATTTGGTCTTTCAGAGAGAAGACAGCTGGAGATCTAAGAAGCTGAGCCCTTGGTCAGAGCAGAGTGCAGGAGCCAATAGCCACAACCTGAAATACATGCAGACCCCCCTTTCCAGGGGCCATTCTTGAGCCCGTCCCTCCAGGAGAGAGCTCCTGCCTGCCCTTCCCAGAGCTGCGGACACATCCCTGGCTCTCCTCCCTTGAGGAGCCTTTCCTGTGGTCTTGTAAACTGGGGGGCCTATTGAAATAAGCCTGGTTGGCTCTGCCCTCCTCTGAGTGAGGATCAGGTACACTATGGTGGGTAGTCAAGGAAAGCTCTACCTTGCTCAAAGGTATCCTGTCCCAGAGAGGAGAGGTAGAAGGTGGGAATAGGCAGTTGCTTATCTAATGACCTTGGGGGGGGGAGAGAGCCAAGACGGGGAAGGGGGTGGGTGAGATTTTACATTTACAGGGAGAACTGTTTTTGCTGGGTTTAAACTTCAACTAGGCCTGGGCATTTGAGCAGCTCCTTAGCCTGAAGCTCAGCCAGCCATGGCCAGATAATCTTGCTGCTGAACTGGTTGAGACCAGCCGATGAACCTGGCCTAGCCTTTTCCCATTCCCTGCCCGCTCCACTCCCTCCTGCTGCTCTAAGGGCAGCTCCTCGGGCCCGGATTATGGGTCACCGAGGAGCCACAGGAACCCACGCTGGCTCCAGCTCCAGCAGCACCTTTCCACTCCAGGTGGGGCAAAGGCTTCTCCAAGACGCTTGCCTAGTCTTGGGCCCAGCTTGGCTCCCCCAGGATTGCAGTGCAGTCACCCCAGAGCCCCCTTTTTCCTAACATTCATCTCACTTTTCCCTGTCTGGGTCTTCTGACTTCCCCATTAGACCCTAAATATGAGTCTATTTCACTGCTGGGTTCTTAGCTCTTGGCCCATAGCAGATGCTTAATAAATATATTCAATGGATGAGTGCATCTAAGTCCTGAGAGGGCAGAGTAAGGGACTCCAGAACACAGGTGGGGCCAAGGCTGATTTCCTGCTCAGCCAACATGGGGCCGAGTGTGACACCTGCGTGAGTTCTGAGAAGCGGCTTAGGGGAAAAGCTCTAGCGAGTGCGGAATCACGGAGGCGGGCCTGGCCCTTACCCAAACCCTGGTGCTGACTCAGAGGCACTGGGAAGGGGAATCCTGGCCCCGGGTCTTCCCCGGTGCCGACCTATGAGCCTGCCCCTGCCCTTGTTTTCATCGGGGGCAGCCCAGAAGCATGGGCAAGGCATCTGAACACCTAGGCTCCAGGCCAGACTCTTCCGTCTCCTGATGAACCCCTGACCTCGGGCAAGGCACTTAACCCCTGTGGGCCACCACAGTTTCCTCACCTGTGACACGAGAGGACTGGTTCAGCTAACCTACAGGGTGGATCGGGGGCTGCAAAGCCGTGTGAGTCCATAATAGAGGACACAGGAGAGCCCGATCCAATGCCCAAGCTCAGGTTTGGGGCGATCTGGAAAGGGTGAGAGGAGTTACAGAGAAGTGGACACAGCCCGTGGCAGCACAAGGTGGGGAGACTTAAAGCTTATAATAGGCGGTCGGTAAGTACCTGTTGCACAACTGAGTACAGTGTGTAAGGTGGGAGGCGAGTGGGGAAGCACAGCCATTGTCAAGCAGACGGATCAGAAAGGCAACCTCCTGTGTCTCCGATCTTGGTTGGCTTAGCCAAGCTGTGCTCTGTTCGCCACAGGCATTTTATTCTGCACTCTCCTAGCCTGTCGCCCTCAGCACCCTCCCTAAAAGGTAGCACTAGACTGAGATGACCGCCCCCTCCCCAAGGCCCCTGGCCTCCCTTCTCTCTCCAAAGCCCTTTGCTGCCCAGCAAGGGACAGGACTCCTTCTGAGCTGCCTGTAAAGTGTGGCCAGAGGGGCAAGGCTGGAGGATTTCTTCCGGAACCTTCTTGAAGGGCTCAGATTGCTTCCTTCCTCCTTCTGCCAGCTCACTGAGGATGAGAAGAAGCATGGCCTGAGGGGGGCGTCACGTGGGTGGTAGGAGAGTGAGTGGCCACATCCTGGACCACTGGAACCTCAGAGTGTCTGAGGACTCCCTAGCGAGGCCCTGCAGCCTTGTTCCTACTCCAAGGTCTCCTGAAGTTGGACCGAGATCTTCACCAGGGCCAGGCCAGCAAGCCGGGGCTAAGTGCGGAGGCCTCTGGGAAGAATGGCTCCAAGCGGGGGGCGGGGGGGGGGCCGGGGCGGGGGGGGGGGTGGGAGAATCACAGGCTTCCAGCCTCCCTGCCTTGGCCTCGCCCTCTCCCGTTTTTTTTGGTTTGATGTCAGCCCTTCTGCATGCGTGGGGGGTGGGGAGAAGGGTGGAAGAAGAGAGGGAGGGGCCCCAGATCCCCTTTAAGGCAGATAATTTGCGCTTTACAAAGAGATCACTGATTCTGCAGATGGAAAAAACAAATAAACATGCCCAACGACCAAAAAAAACAAACAAGTGAGACAAAACATGAGTCCAGAGGGCAGTGAGATAAGGAGGGAGGAACGGGCAGGGAAGGCAGGGGCAGGTCCCGGCGGGGTCCTCAGGGCAGGCTGGCAATGTCTCTCTCTGGAGGGGGGCCACCCGGCTGGGGGCTGCTCTCTTTGGCTTTTCCTTCAAACATCATGACTCTGGTTTGGAGACGGAGAAAAAAGAAAACAACAGGATTAGGACCCTCCATCCAGGGACAGCTCCTCCAGCCTTCCCTCGGCGGGTCCTCAGCAGAGCGCCCTTCAGCCATCTTCCAGGGGGTCTTCTCAGAGCCGGGGACGGCAGCCACGTGGGCGGGGCTCCCAGTCCCATTTCACACGGGAGAAAACTGAGGGCAAAGTGGCAGTGTGACTCCTCAGAGCCACACAGGCGAGTCCAAGCAGGACAAGACTCAGGATCTCTGACTCCTAGGCCACGCACCTTCCCCTCACCAGGCTGCCTGGAGGAGGCGGAGCTAGGCTGGGCCACAGCTTTGCTCAAAAGCCCTTCTGATCTTCAAAAACCTCACTGCTCTGAGAGGAAAGTCTGGCGAGTTGAGGTAGGGATTCATGGTGGAGTCTCGGGGTGGTGGTGGTGGAAACAGCTGGACTTGAGTCCCAACCTACTACTGCCCAGCTGGTGACTCCAGCGAGGCACTCGACCCGCTGGTGCTCAGTGTTTCCACCGGGAAGGGAGGGTGCCCAAGTGCTTACATCCTGGAGCTGGTCCAGGCATCACTCATTCCCCAGTTGGGCTCTTCCCGTCCCCCTGGCTTTAAATCCCATCCAAAGGGCGACCGTCCACAAACAGCTGGTCTTTGCGCTCCAGATCTGCACCGCCAGCCCCCTCCTCCGCCTCTCCCCTTGGCTGTCTGAAGGGCACTTCCCTGAACACATCAAACCTGAGTTCTTGATTCCCACCTTCCCCACCTGCTCTTCCTGCCAAGCGAACAGCACAGTCACTCACTCAGTTACTCAGACCCCAGACTCCTCGGACTCCCTGTTTTCCTCTACACCCCACATCTGGGCAAGCAAGCATGCTTCCGGCTCTACCTCCAGAATCACTCTCCATGCCAGCAGCTGCTGCCCACTGCCCTGCAGCCTCTCCAAGCCGCATCTGCATCTCTCACCGCACAGGCCTCCCGCTGCCTCACCCCTGCCGCAGCCCGAGGGGGCCTTTGAAAGTCAGCCCCTAGCTGAGAGCACTCCAGTGGCACCCCTCCACGTTAGGACGAAATGCTTCATCTGACGGGCCTACAAGGCCCCATAGTCCCTGGCTCCTGCCCACCTCTGCAGACTACCCTTCACTCAGTGTCCTTACTAATGGCCCAGACACCCTGGCCTCTGTGCTGTTCCTCAACAATAAGAGCACATTCTGCCGCAGGGCCTTTGCACGCACAATGTCCTCTGCCAGGAAAGCTTGCTTTCCCCCAGATCTTCACATGGCTCTTCGCTTCCCACCTTCCTCACTCAGGGCTCTGGTCAGATGTCGCCTTCTCAGTGAGATCCTCCCCCCCTCCGCCGTCGCATCGCCTCTGTTCCTCTTCCCACTTTATGATTTTTGGACTACACCATGACAACCTGGTGTTTTGATTTGTCTCCTGCCATTAGAACGTAAGCTCCATGAGGAGGCCAGCAACTCGTGTGTCCCCAGCACCTAGACTAATTCCTTGCATATAGTTGGTGCTCAATAAATATTCGCTGAATTAACAAATGATAAGTCTAAAGTGTCAAGTGCCTGACACAATAAATGTGCACTAAACCTTCGATGTCCTTTTACTAGCATCGTCACTGATCGCTGCCCCCTGCCCCCTCCAGGGCCATCTGACCTGGTGCTTTTCCCACCACACCTCCTACCCCGTCCCACCCACACGCAAAGCTCTGACTGTGGGCTCATGAGCCGGTTACTCGGCCTCCTGGACCCTCAACTTCCCCTTCTGTAAAATGAGACAGTATATTTGACATTTGAAAAAAGACTTCATCTCATTTGAAGAAAGCCAAGAGAGGTCCTTTTCAGCTCAAACACCTCGAGACTCTGCAGGGAATTTCTCTGCAGCTTCCGTGGGGAAGACCCGGCGTATGGAGTGTGATTTTAGCCACCACAGGTCTCGGTGCCATCAGCCAGGTACCGGGCTAGCCTCTCAGTGTGTTTTCTCATGAATCCTCAGGACAACGCTTCGTGAAAGATGTTTATTACATCTCTATCTTACAGATGAAGAGCATGCCAACCTACCGCCCTCTAGAGCGGCGTGGAACTCCATCATGCTCACACCACCCTCTGGGTGATAGAGCCACTTTACAAACGAGAAAACTGAGGTTCAGGAAGTTTTGCCAGTAGCTTGGTCATCATCATTGCCACTGTCATCACAGCTGTCACTTACTGAGTGACGATTCTACCAGGCCTCTGCTACAGGCTACTGTCCCCTGCAAGGTACATGCTAGCGTGACATTCGACAGATGAGGAAGGCAGGGTCAGAGAAACGAAAAGCCTTGCCCAGCGGCCACACGAGCCAGGGGCCTCTCCACACACAGTGACTGGGCCTTCAGAGGCCCCAGGAGAGGCGGGAGGTACTCACAGCTTGAGGACGGCCGACCGTTTGCCCAGCATCATGTTCACAAAGTCTCGGTAGGAGATGGTGGTGCCGACCCCACCTGTCACCTCCGAGATCATCTTCCTTATCTCCAGGTGGGTCTTGGGGACCCCAAGCTTCTCCATCATCCTCTTTAAAGCCATCAGGTCTGCGGGAGGAAAAGCAGGCCCGTGAAGTGGAGGAGACGGCGGGGCGAGTGGGGACGCTGGCCGGACGGCCCCTCCCTGGAGACTGCAGTCCCTGGCCTTGCTCCTCTAGGGACCTATCACTCCCTCCCCGTATCCTTCGGAGGCAAGGCAGACTAGAGGTTAGGGACCTGCGCTTTTAGTGTACTTGGCCTTGGGTTGGAATCCAGCTCTGCGTTTTCTGGCTGTGGGACCCGGGGGAAACTCCTTAACCTCTCTGAACCCTTGCTCCCATCGGTGGTCAAATGGGTCAGTGGGGCCGGCCAGTGTGGCTCAGGGGTTGAGCATCAACCTCTGAACCAGGAGGTCACAGTTCGATTCTCAGTCAGGGCGCATGCCCGGGTTGTGGGCCTGATCCCCAGTGGGGGGTGTGCAGGAGGCAGCCAACCAATGATTCTCTCTCGCCATTGATGTTTCTACCTCTCTCTCCCTCTCCCTTCCTCTCTGAAATCAATAAAAATATATTTTTTTAAAAACACGTTGATGGGACCATTGGGGGGGGGGGGGGACGATGCGCGAGAAGCACCTGCAGGAGGCAGGCGCACAGAGATGGAGCAGCTATTCTTCACTGTGATCGCAGCTGCTCCCCGTGGTTAGGGGGAGCCCTGGGCCCGCTGCCCAGGGAGCCAGGAGGCCGCTGCCCAGTGAGGTGGGGTCAGGCCAAGCATGGACACCATCTCCCGGGGGGTCAGGGGCAGCTTCTCCCATCTGCCACGCCCACCCTGCAGTCCTAGGGCACCACTTTGGCCAGAAGGGAGAGGGTCCAAAAATACCCTGCAGAGCAGGAAAGCCAACAAAAGACCAAAATTCCAGAAAAACAAGGGAGGCACCGAAAATCACTACGCCCCGAGGAGTCCTGCCGCTGACCACCCGGCTCCCAAGATCTGAGGCAATTTCCTTGGGATTGTTCCGTGAACAATGGTCAGCAGAGGATGGCGCGAGAGGGGTGCGGCAGGCAGGTTTAGGGCCGGCCGTGTAGCCAGCTTACACAGGAGGCAGGGCAGGCAGAACCCGTGCCAGACCCCTCGGTGCCAGGATGTCCAGGGCATTTCAAAGAAAGCTGGGCAGCCTCCGCAGGAAGGAGTGAAAGGGCTCCCACAGCTGCTGGCCAGGCTCGAAGCTGGCAAGAACTTTCTGGAAGGCCGTTTGGCAGGGTGCTTCAAAAACCTTTGACCCGGGTGTCTCATTCCTGAGATTTAAGAAATAACGTGGACAAAGATTCACGTACAAAGATGGTCTTCGCAGGATTATCAATGGCCGTAGGGCAGTGGTTGGCAAATTCATGAGCCAACAGAGCCAAATATCAACAGGACAACGACTGAAATTTCTTTTGAGAGCCAAATTTTTTAGACTTAAACTTCTAACGCCACTTCTTCAAAATAGACTCGCCCAGGCCATGGTATTTTGTGGAAGAGCCACACTCAAGGGGCCAAAGAGCCGCATGTGGCTCGCGAGCCGCAGTTTGCCGACCACTGCCCTAGGGCGTTGGCCGAATGAATTATGGTCCATCCCCACAATGGAATATTATGCAGCCACTGATTATATTTCAAAAGAAAAGTAAATCATATGTCAAAATACTCACAATATGTTACTTTTTAAAATAAAGGAGGTTCTAAAAACGCTGTAAGACAGCATTTGTGAGTAGAACAGAGTGGAAGGACATCAGCCGCGCAGAGCAGTTATTTCTGGGCGCTGGGCTGTGGGTGACGCCTATTTGTCTTTGTGCTTTGCTGGGCTTTCCAGAATTTTTTTCTGATGAAAATGTATTGATAATTTTTTTTCTTAAGAAGAAGAAAAAGAAAAATATTCGAAAGAGGGAAGACAGAGGAGTAGAAACGCGGCAACACTGGAGTTCAGGGTGAGCCAGAGGAGGGATGGGGACCTGGGCCTGCCGCCTACCAACCACGTGCCCGGTGCAAGTCCTTTCATCTCTCTGAGCCTCAGTTTCCTCAGCTGTGAAATGGGGATGTTTAACCAGCCTTGCTACTGGTGAAGGTCAAGATATGGTCTTGAATGTAAGTGCCAGGGGACGGGTGTTTGTCACCCGCAGCACCTGGATGGTGGGACCGGATGAGGGTCTGTTGGAGGAGGGACCCAGTGACATGAGGCACTTTGTCAACTGCAGGACAGTGAACAGATGGGAGGAGAGGCTTGGGGGCCCAGGAAACGCCAGCCCCCTAGGTCGGGCGTCGAAAGCTTGAGCACCTCCAGCCCCGGCGGGGGTGGCACTCTCTGTGCTGGGTCCCCTGGGGTGGGAGGCCGAGGGGTGGGCAGCGAGGGATCGGGGAGGGAAACGGTGGGAGGAGAAGCTTGGGGCGCTGGATCAGGGTAAAGGCAGTCGGGCTCCGCCCCGGCTCAGCTGCCCAGCCCACCGGGAAGGCTTCCGTGTGTGCGCTTGGCTCCTGACACCTCACCCACCAGGCGCGTCTGTGCGGCCCTGGACCTTCACTCCGTCCACCCACCAAGCACCCTGGTCCCAACACTCAGGCCTCACTCACCAATCTCGCCTTCATTGTTCAGGTCAAACTCCATGTACTTCTCTGGAAATCACAGCAAAGACTGGCATTAGCTTCGAAAAGGGTGGCCCCTGCGGGTCCCCCCCGACTCCCCTGAGGGAACTGGCCAGGTCCTTGGGGAGCCCACACCTAACTCCTCATCCACGTGGGGGTCTCAGCACGAGCCCCATCATCTTAGCTGAGCTCGTCCTGCCTGCACTCCTCTGCGATGGGTGCCAGGGGGAAAGGCGTGCAGGGGTCACTCTGACCCTCTCCCACGCGGGACAGCTGTTTCCTTCCAGGTCCCACCACTGACGGCTGGCTGCGTTCAATGGGCTACAGTGACTACACTAGATTCTGGCCCTGGAGAGGCTGATGGGGGCGGGGAAGGGCGGGGTGGGAGCGGGAACTGCGCGCTTGCCTGGTGCCTCGGAGGTTCTCACGGGCAGCCAGGTGTGGGCACCGCCGGTAAGGAGCCCCTGTGGTCCGGAACCTTTCGGTCGTGGGCAACACCGAGAAGCCAACGCTCTTCCCGGAGGAATGCCCGTGGCCTGCCCTCCCCACCAAGCTCACCTACAGACTGAACCAAACGTCCTGAAGCAGGGGTCCAGGGAACCCCAGTAGCAAGAGAGAGTGACGTGAGCACCTTGGCATCTTCTGTCAGGGGCGGTGTGTGCACACAAGCCCTGTGGCCGCGGGCAGGCACCCCGCCCAGGAGAGCAGGGCCCTCCGGTCGCCTCTGCACGGAGCAGCCAGCGAAAGAGCCAGGTCCCCCCAGGGCCCTTCAGCAGCATCTGTGCTCCCGCCTCTCAGCTGCCTCGCCCTCCGTCCCCTCCGCTCCACCCACTGGCCTGCTGGGCCTGGCCCGTCCCCACCTGCTCCCACTGGGCTGGCCACCCTCGGCCTGGAATGTCCCTCCCAGGGGGTCACAGGGCTCCTCCTCAGGCCTCAGGGCTCCCAGCCTTTCTAACTGGGCACCACCCTCCCCCCAACCCCCCCACACAAAGCACCTACTACGCAGAGACCTGTCCCTTTTCCCAGGGCCACCTTTGAAGAGTGACCCATGGGTGACTAGAGGGAGGGAGGGCTGCTTCTCCCTCGCCAGGCTCTCCTGTGGATGACTGGCAGGGGAGGGTGACAGGGCAGGGGCGGGGCTATCTTGGTTCTAGTTCTTTTATGTTTTTAGTGTAAAAAGCACCATCGTGTAATGGTTAAGAGCAGGGGTTTGGAGTGAGATCCATGTAGGTTCAAGCCCCAGCTCTGCCCAGGGCGAGCTGTGTGAGCCAGGCACATGACCCCGCCTCTCCGGGCGACTTTCTCTGTAAGTTAAAGATGGCACCCCTCCCTCCTGGCTGCCGGGGTTGGTTCAGGGCGCCCACAACCCCCAGGTCAACTGCACGTGCTCAGCCATGGTCCTGCCCCGGACAACCACGGGGTAGGAATCTGAGGACACTGGGCAGTTCTCTGCCTGGGAGCAGGGAGGCAGCCCGCAGGCCCCGGCTTTGGGGGGATGCGGCCTCGAGGATGCTCGCGTGGTCCTCCAGGGCGCCCCGCGTGCACGCCCCGCAGGAAAGGTGGGTCCGCCCGCTCCTCTGTGCAGGGCTCCTCTCCTTTCTGAGCCGCTGGCCGGGAACCAAGCGCAGGCGGAACAGAGGGACCTTTATGCGCCCCCTCCCCGCGTGCGCGCGGGCTCCCAGGCCTGTTTTCTTTTCATCCCGTGCTGCTGGGATTCAATGGGCAGAAACTCTGCCCCCTGGCCCACTGCGCAGACACAAACGTCCATTCTCCACAGGGGCTCCCGACGCTCCCCGCTGGAGGGGAGAGCTGGAGGGGGAGAGGCCAGGGCTACTACAAAGACCTGATTGTGTGCTGGGGCCCCGGAGCGAGCAGGGCCTGGGCAGCGGTGGCAGGAGCCAACCTGAGCCTGCGGGCCAGCTGTGGGGAGAGGGGCAGGGGCAGACTGAGGCCTACAGGAGAGGGGTGAAGGGGCCCAGGGGGCTTGGAGGCCGTGGAGGGGCCTGCCCCCTCTCACTGGGCACCGTGTTCTGCAGCCCACCAGGAATAGGGGCATTCTGGATGAAACGGGTACAGCCTGGCCCTTTGGGGGTAAGGAATCCTACGTGTGGGGGCCTGGGGGGTGGGGCAGCCAGCCCTGCTCACCTTTGAAGGCTGAGAGCTTTTCTGGCAGGTCCTCTTCATCGCTGTATTTCTGGTCACAGAGAAACTCCTAGAGAGGCGAGAGGACAGAGCTGAGCCAGGGGGCAGCAGGCAGGACTCGCCTGCAGGAGGCCCAGTGCCCCGGCCTCCTCTCCCGCCAGGTCAGACATGCGGTGCGAGTCCAGCCCGTGGGCTCAGAAGCTGGGGCGGGGCCTGGAGGGTCCGCTCCAGAAGATGAAACACCTTCAATCAAACGGAATGACCGGTACAGGGACCTGCCTCCCCCAGGGCACCCCGCTCCGGGGTCCCGGGAGCAAGGAGCCCAAAGACAAGCCGCCTGGTTCCAGCATGAACTTCTTAGGTATGTGACCCTAGCACACTAATTCCTCTCGGTTTTCCAGCGCTTTCTCTCCGAGCGGGTACTGTCATCACAGCTACTTCGGAGTTTGTATGAGGATCCGAGGGGAGTGCATGCATGACTCCTGGCACACAGCGAGTGCTCCATACAGAGCGGCCGCCGCGTTCTCCGTCTCTGCTCCAGCCAGAGAGTGACTGCGTTGCTTGGGAGGTCACTTCCCCCTCTCCTCCGTGCCCGCACCTGTCAAACAGGCCCTCCTTCCCCTCCGGTGCTGGGAGAGATTCCAATGAGTCCTCTCAGAACCGGACAGGGAGGGTCAGGGCCACCAACAAGAGCCCCCAGAGTGAAGCAGTTACCCGCATGCTCTCTCTGGACCCGCCAGTGGGCCCAACAGTTTCCCATTTTGCAGATGAGAAAAGTGAGGCTCACACAGCCGGAGCTTCACTTCGGCTCCATCTCATTCGAAGTCTATATCCTTGACCTCGACCCTCAAAGATGGGCAGATGGCAGGCATCCATCTGGCTTTAAAACAAAAGCTACCCAATCGTAAGCCCCTGCTCCGCCAGCACAGGGCGTCGTTGCTCATCTTCAAGCCGCCCTAGAACCGGTGTGCAGGCGGGGAAGCAGAGGGTGTACCCACCCCCGCACCGGACTCCGCAAATGCCCTCTCTTCTCTGGACTGCACTTTCCTCATCACTGAGCCGATTGGACATGGGCATCACTCCTCATTCATTCACTCACTCACTCGTTCATTCACCAGTTTTGGAGGGACCACAGTGTACACTGCTGTGTGCCAGGCAGCAAGGGAGCAGGTGAGACCAAGGCAAATAAGACAGAGCCCTTATCCTAAGATGACAGGGAGTGTTCGAAGGGGGAGCCCATGGCACCGGTCAATCACTCAGTCTGTTTCTAAATTCCTGCTGCCACTTCCCACTCCGATGTGCCTGTACTTACACATCTCCTCGGACAGGGAACTCACTACCTCCCCAGCCTGTCCTGTAAACCCCCTAGAGCAGTGGTTCTCAACCTTCCTGATGCCGCGACCCTTTAATACAGTTCCTCATGCTGTGGTGACCCCCAACCATAAAGTTATTTTCGTTGCTACTGCGTAACTGTAATTTTGCTACTGTTATGAATCGTAATGTAAATATCTGTGTTTTCCGATGGTCTTAGGCGACCCTGCTAGCGGTTCTCAACCTGTGGGTCGCGACACAGATCTTTACATTACGATTCATTAACAGTAGCAAAATTACAGTTACGAAGTAGCAACGAAAATAATTTTATGGTTGGGGGTCACCACAACATGAGGAACTGTATTAAAGGGTTGCGGCATTAGGAAGGTTGAGAACCACTGCCCTAGAGGCTTAAAGTGGAACAAGAGAATGACAGAAAGCCTAAGGGATGAGAAAGCACGCCGGGTTCGGATCTCAGCCCCCTCCTCACCCACTGTAAGTGGCACAAGTGCACCCACCTCTTCAGGCACCTGTCCCTCGTCGGGGATAACCAAGCTCATCCGTCAATGCTCACTAAGCAACGGGGGTGACTTAGTTTGAGGCAGAACCTGCCCGTTCCAGGGCCCAAGTGTCTGCATGTGAAACCCGCCCCCCCCCCCCCACAGAGAAGGAGAAACCCACCTGCCAATACAACTCGCTCGCTCGCCGTGTGAGCCATTAGGTCCCTATTACACCGGTTTTACAGGACAGAACAGGACCACAGAGCTCGAAGAATACCGTACTTTCCAGCGTATAAGACGACTTTTTAACCCAGGAAAATCTTCTCAAAAGTTGGGGGTCTTATACGCCGGAAAATACGGTAGGTTAGAAAAATCTCTGACAACGTATATCAGATTGCTTAAAACCCAAATACTGTATTTTCTGGCGTATAAGACCCCCGACTTTTGAGATTTTCCTGGGTTAAAAAGTCATCTTATACACTGGAAAGTACGGTATGTCTGAAGTCCGAGCAGCTGAGGAAATGCAGGTTGGGTTGGCACCTGGGCCTACCAGCTGCCAGGACCTGTGCCCCCAGCCGCCTGGTGGAGGGCGGCCCGGGCCTCGCCTAACCCCGCCTCCACTCAGCTGGAGCTGGAACCTTCTCCGGCTGCCCTCCCCCGCTGGCCGGGCCAGGACTTCCCTTCCCCTTGGCTGCCTCTCAGAGCTCTTTCCACCGGGACCCAAAGTAGGACAATGATCTCTTGTCTGTGACCCCGAGCAAACCAGGCACCTCCCGGGGTCACAGACCCCAAACCTGTCCCGCAGAGGGACGAATGGGAGTGGCTCCCAGCCTTTGGGGTAAGGAACAGGGACACCTTCGGGCGGTTGGAGGCACCAGCAAGACCCGGCACCTGGGGCTCTCCCAGCTCCCATGTCCTGGTCGGCCAGAAATCCTGCCCCAGCCGGAGCCGTTAGGCATGTGTCCTGACCACCTCTCGCAATCCAGGCAGACGGGGCTCAAGGCGTAGGGCATGGGCTCGGGTGTTGGAGGCAAATCACAGTGATGAACATGGAACAACCAGGCAGCGAGCGAGAGCAAGGACAAGAGTGCGGTGCGCACCGCGGCGTGTGAAAACCACTGCCCTTGAAAACCTCGACCTGGCCGGCTAGCTCCCACTGGGACTTCGCTACTGGGCCCCCTGCCTGCACCTCTCATCTCCACGTTTTTTTTTCTTTTTCTTTTTCTTTTTTTTTTTTTACAGAGAGGAAGGGAGAGGGAGAGAGAGTTAGAAACATCGATGAGAGAGAAACATCGATCAGCTGCCTCCTGCACACCCCCCACCGGGGATGTGCCCGCAACCAAGGTACATGCCCTTGACCGGAATCGAACCCGGGACCTTTCAGTCCGCAGGCCGACGCTCTATCCACTGAGCCAAACCGGTCAGGGCTCTTTTTTTTCTCTTAATATATTTTTATTATTTCAGAGAGGAAGGGAGAGGGAGAGAGAGAAAAAAACATCACTGATGAGAGAGAATCATTGATTGGCTGCCTCCTGCATGCCCCCTACTGGGGATCAAGCCCACAACCTGGGCATGTGCCCTGACCAGGAATCAACCATTGAGCCACACTTGCCGGGCAACTCCACATTTCTACATGGCTCTCTCCCTCGCCTCCTTCAAGCCTTTGCTCAACTGTCACCTTCTGAATGAGGCCGACCCCGTCCACCCCACTGCAGCCCCTGCCTCCACTTCCAGCCGCCTCCACTTCCGGGCCATCTCCCTCTATCCCATGGGACGAATCCCCTCCTAACACATGTAATTGCTTATTAAAGGTATTGTCCATCGTCCGTCTCCCGCTGTGAGAAGGTAGGTTCCGCATAGTAGGTGCTCAATAAATACCTGCAGGACGAGTGACCGAATCGAGACTCAGAGAGGGTAAGTAACGAGCTCAAAGCAGCACAGCCAGCAAGTGGCCGAGCTGGGCTTACAGCCCACAGAGGAGGCGCGTGGGCTCTGCCTGCAGGGCTGGGAAGGTGAGTGCCCCGAGGAAGTGGGTGTCGGGAGGATGATGGGAGGAGGCCGGCCTGCAGCCACAAGCTCTAGAAGCACCTATTTATTGTCTTACGCCTCCCAGGTACTTAGCACCCAGCACGTAGTAGGCCCTTAATACACATCTGTTGAATGAATGGAGAAGCCTGCCATTTAGCCAGAATGACTTTTTCCACTCCCCCACCCCCCGAAACGGTAAGGCAGCTTTGCAAAAGTGCATGCACATGTGTGACAGAGATGGGGTGGGGGGAGGGCATAGCGGGGGACGGGTGACTCAGATATTAGAATCACATTTTTTTCTTAGAGCCAAAAGTGACAAATGCTTGAGCCACAGAGTGACCAGGGGTGGGAAAAGCAACTGACCCACTGGTGGGTGGGTAGGCAGCCCTCGCTGGCCCTGGGCTTGAGCAGCTGTGTGGACTCGCCTTTGGCAGGGGCCGGGGAAGGCGGGCGGCAGGAGCAGGAGCCACCGGCTGGGCTGCCAGCTCCCACCCCACCTCCAAGCTTCGGAGTCTCAGTTCCTGCTTATGCCCAGCCCACGGCTTCCTCCCCTTCAGGTGGCCGGCCCCCCACATCCCTGCCCATCCTCCGGGCCCAGCCATGCCCAGGGGGCAGGCATCCTATCTGTGCAGACTCCAGGCCCCCTGGCTGCCCCGACTCTGGGTCCCCAGGCAGAGGAGACAGACAGAGAGGTCAGCCCCCTTCGGAAGAAAAGCAAAAGCCGGAACCCAAAGAGGGCACGCTGGAGCCAGAACGCCTGGTGAAGCACTTAGCAGCTGTGTGGAAAGTCCTCGCTGGCCCGTGCCTCAGTTTCCCCCTCTGTAGGGAGGATGCAAACATCTCACGGGCTTGTTCTGAGGATGACAGTATGTAAGGAAATCCCTCACCTCAGCGCCTGGCGCCTGTAAGCGCTGAACCAGAGTGAGCTGGTGCCTGCCATCCTCGAACTTTCATTTCTATCTGCACGCTCCGCTGACAGCCCGGCTCATCACCCAGACCACGTGGCCCAGCAAAAAGACCGGAAGCACGCCTCCTTCCCCGACGGAGGCTGCTCACCTTGTCCCTTTCCCCTCCCGGGGCCGCCCCACTTGACAGATGGGACAACTGAGGCCAGGGAGGTGGCTCAACCTGCTCCAGATGACGACATGTCAACAGTCCAAGGGCTATCTCCCTTCACCACCCAGCTCCCTCCCTGCCCTGACCACGGAGAAGGCGGCCTGACCACAGGTTTCTGAGCAAAGACAGTCAACACCAGGAGCTATTTCCTCCCGGGCAGCTGCAGAAGGAGGTTATTCCAGAGCCAGGGCCCACCCGGAACCCTCCAGGGGATGGGGGGGGGGTTTACGCTACCCCCACCCCCTCTCCCACTCCAGCCCACTGTCCCCAGTGACACGCTTTTCCAGCTGCAGGAACTGCTGTCAGGCTCCAGGTGTGAGGGGCTCCGAGAGTGACCGTTGCTATGCAGAGGGGCAGGCTCAGGGGCCTGGTGGCCTGGGCAGTCCCTGGCAAAGAGCCAGGAAAAGCAAGCGGGCAGGAGCCTGGGGTGGGAAACAGGAAGCCGTGAGCTGAGCAGTCACTCCCCAAGCCGGGGTGTCCACAGGCAAGGCCCCGGATGGTGACAGAGCTACGAAAACATCCGCCCGGCCACAGAACGTGGAGCAGCCAGCTGGTCCTCTTTGTTCAGTATCTGGGGAAACTGAGGCCTCAGACGGGAAGGGTCTCGCCTAAAGCCACGTGGTCGGAAGCCTCACATAAACTCCGAGTGCAGGATGTGGGGGGCAACGGGGCGGGGAGGGAAGTTGAATCCGGGTGCCGGGGTTCAAATCCCAGACCCAGCACTTACGAGCTCTGTAGCCCTGGGCAACTTGCTTTACCACTCTGGGCCTCGGTTTCCTCATCTGTGAAATGGGATCACAATAACAGCATCTCCTCATTGGGTTGAATGAAGTGAGCTAACTACACAGACCCTTCCTAAGGGATAGCAATTATCATTCTGCGTTTGGATCACCCAGAGCCGTGGTCGGCAAACTGCGGCTCTTTGGCCCCTTGAGTGTGGCTCTTCCACAAAATACCACGGCCTGGGCGAGTCTATTTTGAAGAAGTGGCGTTAGAAGAAGTTTAAGTCTAAAAAATTTGGCTCTCAAAAGAAATTTCAATCGTTGTACTGTTGATATTTGGCTCTGCTGACTAATGAGTTTGCCGACCAATGGCCCAGAGAGAGAACTGTGAGCAGGGGAAGGGCAGACAGGTGACCCGGCCACAACTCCCTGTCCCACGCTGTGCCACCACGTCCCGCCGGTGAGTCCTGGGACGGCCATCCCTCCGCAAGGGCAAGCTCTACTCTGGACGCCTGGCTGACCCAGCAGTGACAGTCCATCCCCACGGGGCAGAGCGCGCCCATCTCAGGCCGGGGGATAGTGCCCGCAGCCACACCTGCCGCTGCTGCTCGCCTTGGTCCTCCCTAACCCCTGACACATCAGACTCTCCCCGCCCTCGCCCACAGGAGTCCCATCCCAGCGCTCCTGCCGGGGAGGGGCTGCTCCCAACACCAGCAGAGGCTGGCAGCCCGGACCCTGCCACCTGCCTGACTCCCCCAGACCGCACTCTCTTTCTGGGCCGGTACCTCTAGCACCTGCTCCCGGATGCTTGCTCCTGGCCCTCCAGGCCCCTCTTTATGTATGAGCTGTAGCAGAATTTTGGGACGGGCGGCTATCACCATCTTGGAGGCCATCCAAGGGGCTGGTGGCTGAAACCCTGGGCGCAAACCCCCAGGCCAGGTGGTACCACACCAGGCTGTCAGGCCTCTGACGCAGCGCTCAGGTTCTTAAAGGGCCAGCACCAGGCCACAAATGCCCAGCCTGGTGCCTGGCACGTAGACGGAGCCTGTAACATGCACCCGCAAGGACAGCGGGCTCACATTCCCCACAGCGGCTCCGGGGCCTCATCCGGACGCTGTGTCCTCGCCAACAGATGGGGCGGCTGAAGAAAAACACCCCACCGGCTACACCAATACCGCAGACCCTGCAGAAATTCCATCTCCCGTTTCCTGTGACATGGCCACGCCGAGGTCGTGACTGGCTGGACCTGTGCGGACACTGAATCCTCGGAGGCTCACGTGGCCGCTTATCAGCACCTCCTTTATAATATATTAAGGAAGAGCAAGAGAGACGGGTGCCCAGTGATGCCAGCTGGGCACACTCCCCTGGGCAGGGACACAGTGGCACTGCCAGGACACAGGAAAAGACACACCTGCGTAGTGCCTGGGTCAGGTCTCAGAGGTGCCCCGCTGCTCGGGAGGAGCTGGGGACCGATACCCCTCTGGGCAGAGATACACAGCCTGTCGTGCCCAGCTCTTCCCAGCACAGATGGCACGTGGGTCCTGAAATAGCCACGAGGCACGTAAATGCTACAGGGAACGCCGAGTGCCCTTCATTCGACCCGGGAGGGCTGGGAGGGCGGGACAGGAGCCAGAGATCTTTATCCAGGTAAGCCAGAGAGGCCTGTCACAGCGAGGCCACGGCCACCTGGTGGACGGGCCGGGCCAGGCCACGGGCGGCGTCTGAAGTCAGACTCCCGACTCTCACTTCCTGGCTGGAGGGCCTCGGGCAGGTGACTTCACCTGACAGCCTCTGTTTCCTCATCTCTAAAATGGGCGGCCCGGTTAAGCCGTGTCCCGTGGCGATGTTTACACGTTCTCATGGCGCGTGTTTGTAACCCAACGTTCCTTTGACAGGAGTCAGTGAGATGATGCAGGTCAGCGCCAGGCCCACCTCCTGTTTGGTTAAAGATGCTGGCCTCTGGCCGGCTCAAGCTGCAGCCTCCCTACCCCCATGGCCTGCAGGCTCCCCCCGCCCGCCCCCCGCCCCCGCCCCTCCAAGGTCCCAAGGATAAGGGCACCCACGAGCCCCACCACTGCTCTCTGTCCCTGTGCAAAGCTCAGAGAATGTGTTCTGTTGCCATATAAGGTTGGGCCTGCTGGCCTGGGGTCACCTGCCATGCCATCAGGGCTCGGAGAATGTCAGCTATGTGGGGGGAGAAGGAGGTGTGCGCCTGGCCTGCCTGCTCCATAGTGCAGAGAATGCACACACACGCACACACACACACACACACACACACACACACACACACCGCACAGAGGTGGGGGCAGGCGTCCACAGAGGACACCCAATCCAGCTTGGAGACTGAGAGCAGGCTGGGTGCAAGTGCGGCTGTTTAAACCCAGGCAACTGCCTCAACCTCCTCCGAGCCTTGTTTTCCATGACATGGGAATCCATACTCACAGGGTCAGGGTAAGCCATCCACGAGATGATGCCCCAAGCACGCCTGGCACACGCCAAGTGCTCAGAAAACGATAGCAAAAGCTACAGTGAAACCCAAAGAGTACATTTCCATCCAGCTCGGCCAGGACGTCCGGGCCCACCCAAGTCTATTTCCACTCCTGAATCCCTGATAACAGCTAAGACCCAGCTGCCCTGCCGCCCTCCGGAAGCCGGCCCACCCTGAGGAGTGGGGGGAAAAGCCCCCAGAGGAACTGGGATGTTGATCCTAGACGCCCCCAGAGCTGCCAGCCCGCTAGGCTCTGCCCCAGCAGCAGCCACAGAGGTGCCCGAGCTCACGCAGTGGGCACGAAGCCCTGTCCTTCACAGCTTCCGACTTCCTCGATGTTGCTGGGCAGCGGCTCAGTCCAGCGCCCCCATTCCAGGGGGGCAGTGAAGCTGAACCCCAAAGGAAGGCCAGTGGCTGCCCACATGGTTCCCTCTAGAACCTGTCCACTCCAGGGAGCCCCCACTATGGCCATGGCCATGGGTGAAACGGACCCAGACCCTCAGAGTGACTCCCTCCGAGTCTGCAGAGCTTCATCCGCTCACCCCCACTGCTTGTTGGGACCCGGAGCAGGGCAGGGACCACGGCTCCCATTTCAGGCAGGGAAGACCAAGGCTCTTCCAGACCAAGGTCCAGACCAAGGCTGCGCGGCCAGCAGGGGCCGGGGCAGATCTCAGCCTTGGTTTCCACTCCCTGCGCCTTTAAGCCCTAAACAAACCAACGATAACAATCGTGACAGCAGCCAGCTCTCCTTATGTGCCTTACATAGATTACATCGCTGAAAAATCACAACAACCCTGACTACCATTATCTCAGATGCCTGGTTCAAGGTCAGAGAGCCAACAACACCCTTCCCCTCCCCTCCCCTCCCCTCACGGCTCTAAGCCTTGGCGGGGCCACCTCCACCCTCTGCGGTGGGAAGCAGCTCAAGTTTCGGGTTTGGTCTTGGAGCCTCCTTCCTCCAGGGGCCCAGAGCCCGCGCCCAGCGGCCTGGCTCACACAGTGGCTTCAGAGTAGCATCTGGGCAGCCAAAGGGTGCTAGACCGCATGCTGTGCCTCTGGCTTCTGTGTGGCGTTGGCCTTATGCTTGCCCTTTCTGGGCATCGGGATCCCAGGCGGGATAGACACAGCTCCCTGCTCACCCTCTCCAGTCCAGCGCTGCCCAGTCCAGCCCCCCTTCCCGAGCCAACCCAGTCGCCCTCCCAAAACAACCCTGTAGCCTCCCCACAGCCTGCCCCCTCCGCGGGCGGGGCTGGCACGGAAGTCCCACACTCCCAGCTCCTCCGGCTTGTCCAACTGCAGTCACCTCTCCCCATCCCCAGCTGTCTCTGGCTCAAGGTCCTGCCGGCTGTGGGTGGACTCGGCCAGCTTGGAACCCGCCCGGCCCAGGGGGCTGTATGAGGTCAGGGTTCCAGGCGCCTGTCCAGAGGGCAGGCGCAGCCAAGACCTGCGGGCTGCAGACTGACCTGGGAGGGCGCCCACAGCCTAGACCCCTGAGATCCCAGCCAGACATCCAGGCTCCCTTCTGGCTGTGCTCGCGATGACAGCAACAGGCAGGGTAGGGATGGCAGTGAGGGGCCCTGGGGTCCCCAGAGTCCTCCCCGAAATTCCTATAGCCAGGGGGATGAAATCAGACAGGCTGCCTAGTTCTAGACGATCCAAGAAAACCAAAGAGGGAGTCCAGACTGCAAGCCCCCCCACACCCCACTGAAACACTGCAACCATGCAGTGCCTGACCCCGCCCCACAGCCTCCCCCAGGACCCCGCTGACCCCACCAGCTTCCCACTTTGGGACTCAGAGCTGGGCTGGGACCCTGGGTGCTCAGGCCCCCCCCCTTCCCCTCCCCCCCCAGGAAGCCAGCAGCGGGGATGCCTCCACAGCCAGTTAGGAGGGAACTTGGGAGACGCCTTCCCCAGGGAATCATTCTAGCACCATCCTCGGAGGTCTCCCCTCGGGCGGGTGCTGGACCAAGCCCACTGCAGGCTCCCCTTGCTGACCCCAGGCCCCCTCCTCGGTGGGGACCCAGAGCTGGCTGCGGCCTCTGCTCTGACCAATCCCGGCAGGCTCTGACACTTTTCCTTATCTTCCAGAATCTACCGCTCACTACACAGACGTCCCTGGGGCTCCCACCGTGTGCCTGGCAGCGCGGGATGGCCTTCTTTATAGAAACCCACCAGGGCCGGCCAGGAAGGCATGGAGGCTCTAGGGGAGCCTTCCCTACACGTGGGATGGGAAAGAGTCGCGAGGGTGGGCGTGAGGCAGGTAGGAGACGAGCATTTTCTATGGTGGAGAGGGCACTGGCCTGCCAGTCTGGAGCCCGGGGAGCTACCGGCAGCCGCCTAGCCTCTCTGAGCCTCTCTGGGCCCTGTAAGCAGACATTCCTGCGGCGGGTCCCAGGTGGGCTTGGGTGGGCGGGGGGTGGGGGGTGCCTGGTATCGTGGCTCCCAGCCCGGCCCTGCCTCCCAGTCTAAGAGTAACAACTTGCAACCCGAGACGCCAGGTCCAGAGCGGAGTGGAGGGGGTGAGGGGGGACCTACCTGGAGGCACAGGGGCGGGGAGGAGGGAGGAAATTGGGGGGAGCCCGGCACGGGGGGAAGAGGAAGGAGGGCGCAGCCTCGCAGATGGAGGTGGGCCCCGCGGGGCGCTGGAAGCTTTGGGGGACCAGCGGCGCGCGGCTCCGGCGCCCCGCAAGCTGCCCTCGCGGCGGGGCGGGGAAGCGGAGGCGGCGGCTCGCACTTACCCGGTTGATCTCGGCCAGCCGCCGCTCCTGCCGGGCTTTGAGCATGCCGAACGCCTTCCCCCCTGCAGGAGACAAAGAGCGGCCGGGAAGCGGGGGGCCCGGGCCCACTTCCCGCGCGCGGCAGCCCGCGGCCCGCCGGGGCGCACAGGTGGCGGGCGGGCGGGCGGGCGGGGGCACAACGTGCGCGGCCGGGAGCCCCGGGACGGCGCGCCGGGCGGGGAGGGGCGCGGGGGAGCGGCGCCTACCTTGAAACCTGTTGCTGGGCGCGACCGACATGGCGAACGCGGGGCTCCCGCCGGCTCGGGGCTTCGCGGCCGCGGCGAGGGACGAGCAGGAGGGACTGGCGCCCGGTTCGAGCTCCCGCGGCGTGTGGCGGCGGCACCGAGGGGCGGAGGGAAGGCGCGGGCGGCCGGACACACCTCTCCCGGCCTCCCCTCCGGCCCGCCTCCCTCCCCGCCCGCCGCCCGGCCGCCGGCATCAAAGCGGCTATTATGCGGGACGCCCGGCCCGCCGCCCGCCCCTCCGCTGGAGGGCGCGGAACGTGCGCGCGCGGGGCCGCCCGTGGGCACCGCCCTCCCCGCTCTTCCCGGGACCCTCGCGAGTCCCGTTCCCGCTCCGGCCGCGGGTGCCCCGTCAAGTAAACGGGGGCGGTCTCAGTCCGCACACTTGGAGGAGCTGCTGGGAGCCGATGCGGGAGCGGCGGCGGGGAGGGCGTGCGCCACCCACCGGGCCGTTCCGTTACTACCGCCCCCTGCGCCCCCTGCCAGTACGCACTTTGAGAAGGGAGGTGTGCACCCCAGCCCTCACTTTTAACTCTTGAAAGAAAACTATAAAACCGTTTAGTTGTGTCGGGGGTGAGGGGAGATGCATAATGACCAAGTGCCGTTGGGACGTCAGCGACACTAAATCAATTAGAACAAGCCCGGCTGGTGTGGCTCAGTGGTTGAGCATCGACTCATGGACCAGGAGGTCCTGGCTCAACTCCCCGGTGAGGCACAGGACCGGGTTGCTGGCTCCATCCCCAGTGTGGGGTGTGCAGGAGGCAGCTGACGGATGATTCCGTCTCATCACTGATGTCTCTATCTCTCCCTCTCCCTTCTTATCTGAAATCAATAAAAATATGTGTGTGTTTTTTTTAATTAGAATGAGTTTGTGTTTTGTTAATACAACCGACTTTCTTGAGCACTCACTGTGCAGAGGCTCGATGCCGGATCTATGTACGTCACTCATTCTAAGAACTCTCTGAAATGGGACTCACACTCCCGTTCCACAGAAGAGCAGAGCCAGGAAGTGGAAGTCTGCGGCACAAGTCCACGTGGACGGTCCCCGAGCCTCGAGCTCCGGGAAGGGTGGCGCTCGGGGTGGAGACCGTGCAGGAACGCAGGAGTGACAGGGTGACCCTGGGGTTTCCTGTCCAAATCGGGTCATTTCGGAGAATGAGAGGTGGTACTCCCAACAATGACGCTGGCGTCACAGGCACCTGGCGTCACAGGCATCGACGGGGACTGCCCTGGGCGAACAGCACACCTGGTCACCAGTGATGTCCCCTCCCCCCACACACACACACACATGCTCAGAGCATGTCCCGGGGGCTTGGTTCCAGGAATTCTCCTTCCTCATTCACCCCTAGGGTTTGGATCTGGCCAAACCGTGTGACCTTGGACGAGGCACTTGACGTGTCTGAGCCAGTTTCCTGGCTGCAGAGTGGAGGAAGCGGCCGCTTTCAGCAGCAGGGGCTGTGACAACATGACCTTCAGGGTTTAAGCAGGTAGCAGAGCAGGGAGGGACGCAGGCTGGGGAGTCCCCACCCTTGGTTGAGGGGAGATGTTCCACCCGTAGGCCACTTAGAGCAAAGCCCCGGGAACTCGCTCCCCGGGCCGGGCTCAGGTGGGCTGGGTGGCCCCAGGTCAGCCATTCTGCAGGGCGGGGTCACCCCACCTCTCACGGCTCAGCTGCTGGGCTGCACTGCTAACCAGATGTTCAACAGCTGCCCCATTCCACCAAGGGCAGCCCCACCTCTGGGGCCAGCGTGTGTCTACAACAGGAAGCATGACCGGACCGCGTGAGTCACGAGCTACCAGGCCCAGGAACATCACTATGGAATGGAGAGGAGGCCTGCTCTTCCCCCGTCGGGGATGCTGGAACTGGGCTTGGCAGGTAAAGGTTTAACGCCAACAGCAGGCACCAGAAGGCTGTCAGCAGAGAAGCCGGTGGCAGGGCGGGGGGGGGGGGGGGGCAGAGGGGGGGGAGAGGGGCCTGGGGGCATCAGACCCTGTCCCAGAGGTCTTCAAAGAACCCCCATCTCATTGGCACCACCTAACACCAGATGCCAATCATCAAAGTCACTATAGAGCAACAGCTTCCTGTTCTGACCTCCCTGCCCCCTGTCTCCCTCCCAAATCTACCCAGTCACTGCCAGGTCACTGATGCCCACCACGCCCCCAGGCCCCCCCCCCCCCCCCCCCCCGCCCAGCCTCGGTGGTTTGCAGGTTCTCTGTGGAGGAGCACACCTCTTCTCTGAATGCCCCCCCCCCCCCCCCCCCCCGCAGCAGGTTTGGAGCAGGCACAGCCCAGCCCTCACTACACGGCCCTGGATGGATACAGAGACCCTTGTTCGGAGCAGGGGGAGGGGGACCTGGCCGAGCTGGGTCGGCCTTTCCTAGGATGGTGGAAGCAGGAAGTTTGCCGCTGGTTTCTGCCAGGGATTTGACCTGGTCACTGTAAGCTGGGTGCCGTGGAGGTGGCGGGAGCGGTGGGCATCTTCTGCCACCAAGTGCAGGCCAAGCAAGAAGCTGCTCTGCAGAGAGAAGAGGCGAAGCAAAGAGGCGCGAGCGGAGGCAGAGACCAGGGAGAGGGACGCTCCTGTCCGTCAGCAGCCCAGCAGCCGGGAGGCCAGCCTCCAGGCTTGGCAGCTCTTTCCCCCCAGGATTCCAGGGGACCCTCCCATGTCCTTCGAACTTGAACTCCTCCTTTCTGCTTAAACCAGCTCCGCGCAGGCCTCGTTGGCCAGGAGCCCTGAGCGCTGCAGAGTCCTGCCCATGAGACCTGCTTCCGGGGGGACCCGGGGAGGCCAAGCCCTCACCTTGCCAACCCTGGGCTGCTGCCCACCCTCCTGCCTGGCAAGTTCGCCTCTGTCCCCCCACCCCCGGACCTGCCCCGAGGCCCTCCCTCTCGCTAGCCTCTCTGCTGCTGGACACTTGGTTTGGAGTTCATTTCCTGCCTTGGTGTCTTTAGACGGGACCAGAGGTCAGCTGAGGGCTCTCTGTACCCTACCCTTCAAACTCCCAGCCCCTCAACTTTGCCTGATAAGCCCCCTGGAGCAGAGGGGAGAGGGCAGGTGCCTGTGGTCCCAGCAAAATCCCCCCAGTGGTGAGACCCTGGCCAAGCCAGTGGGCTCCGCTTTTGCCACCTTCCTGCTGTGTGTGGGCCGGGCCGGATCCATGCACATTCTTTCTGCCACTCCCTGGGCGCTGGGAGTACCACACACACACGTGTGTGTGTGTGTGTGTGTGTGTGTGTGTGTGTGTGTACCCACAGCCAGCACCACCGGCTAATAAGAGGTCCTTTATTTCCACGTTAAACAGAATTGAAGTGCTGCTGCCTGTCCCCCTGCTGGAGGCAGGAAGAGTGTGGGAGGGGCTGGGCCCCCCGCGGGCACCCGGTGCCAAGGCCCTGCCATCTGTTGGAAGAGGGCCCGGGGAAAGGGGAGGAGGGCCAGGAGGAAATGCCAGGGAGTCCTGACAGAGGCGGGCAGGGGCCTGGCCACAGGGGGATTCCCCCGCAGGACGGACTGGAAAGGCAGCCAGGCCTCCACACCCAGCAGGGCCTCCACACCCAGCAGGCCTCCCTCCTGGCAGGTGGGGCCACAGAGTCACAGGGCCGGTTTGGGAAGTGTCGATCGGTCAAAGGCCATCTGGGGTCAGTGAGGTCACAAAGGGGAGCTCCCTGCTACCTGAGCCGAGCCCCCTGACCCAGGCCCCCTCTGGCCCTTGAGGCCCAGCTCTTTGGGCAGGCCACAGGCTGAGGGGGCTCGTGGATCCTGAGAACGAAGTGTCCCGTGAAGCCATGATCCCCGCGGGGCTGCCCCCCATCCCCCCACAGGCCCAGCAGGCTGCACCATGGCCTCAGGAGTCCCGGCCTCAGGCTCCACTGCTGAGACCCCCCTAGGATCCCGTGTGTCTGGGCCTGCCTGTCCCTTGGTTGTGCAGAGCTGGGTGTGTGTGTGTGTGTGTGTGTGTGTGTGTGTGTGTGTGTGTAGGGGTGGGGGGTGGAGGGCTGCAGTGGGACAGAGGGTAACTCTGGGACTGGGGCTCTGGCTCTTGCTGAACCCACCTCAGATCTCGGCCTCCCAGGTACCCACCTGGAGCGAGAGCGGCATGTTAAAGCCACAGCGTCCTTAACATGACACAGCTCCCAGCATCCACAGGGTGTGCACACACAGTGGCGCTCAATACGCAGCTGTGGATTGACTGTAATACGTGTATGTGCACAGATGGACTTGTGCACACGTGTGCACCACACACAGGCATGTGTCCACACATGTACATGTGCACATATGTCCGTGTTATTGACACTGAGGTGTGCGTGTTTATGTGTGCATGGGGGGCGTGCACACGCCAGCGGGAACCGGAATGCACCCTGACTGCTGGCGCAGGGCTGCGGCATGGGCTGGGAGGTGTTCCCTCAGGGAGGGTCGAGCAGCAGGCTCTGGGCACCCCTGCGGGTGTGGTGCGTGCCCCGGCCCGGAGCGCTCACTGCCAGCTGGCGCAGCTCTCGGGCAGACTCTGTAGAATGGCCTCCAAGTTCTGCTTGTCGGCTCGGACCTCGGCGAGGTCACTCTCGAAGCTCTGGATCTGCAGCTCCTGCTGCTCAGACTCCTGCTCCAACAGCCTCAGCTTCCCCTGCAGGGCCCCGGGCGGGCTCAGCCGCAGCCTCAGGCGCTCCAGGGCCTGCTGGGTCTCATTCAGGGCCCGGGCTGGGGCTCGATGGGTGTCCAGCGACTCTGCGGAGGGGCAGAGAGCCTCAGCGCGGGCCAGCTCCCGGCAGCCCAGGAGCCTGCGTGGCCCCACCGCAGAGACCCTGCCAGCCCCAGCCTTCCAGGATTCTGACCGCCCACAACCCACCAGGAAGGCGAGGGCCTGAGAGGGCACTGTGGTGACAGCCCGGTCTGGGGACCCCACCAAGCTCATGTGCAGACTCTGGAACGTTCCCAGATAGGTGGGCAACTGTGAATTGTTGTTGTTGGTATTATTACTATGGTTTAGAAAGAGGGCCTTGGGTGAATCCTGAGCCTGTCTCCTCACCCATAAAGCAGTGGGGTGTGTGAGGTCCCGTGATCCCTGCTGGCTCCAACCCGCCACGTCCACCCACTTACAGAGACCACGTGCTGGTGCGGGAGGATGCAGGGCCAGGCGGGCAGTGGGCCAGGCGGGGCTACAGACCTGGGTGGCAGGCAGCGGGCGTCTAGCCTGGCCCTGCACGGGTTAGCTCTCATTCCTGGAGCCTCCCCAAGACTAAAACGAGGGGTGGGGCCAGGTGCTCACATTTGAACTGGGTGGTGATGGTGGCATGGAGCCCAAGGCTGCCTGACCCACTTGGCCCTTGTCACATGGGTGACAGCCACCAGGAAGACAGGGCTCAGCCAGGTGACGAGGCGGTAAGGCCTGAATGGCATCCCTCAGGGTCCCCCTGGGCCCGGCTCCCTGTGCCTCGAGTTTCCTGGGCAGGAGGGCTTTGTGGAAGGGCGGGCAGCGCAGGCGCTGGGCCAGGGGAAGGGAGAGGCAGAGGGGCTGAGCTCTGCTGCTGGGCAGGTCCTGCTCTCAGCAAAGACCTGGAGAGGCCACTGTCCTCAGGGAAGTCTGAGGAGCCTGGCCTCTGAGGAGAAGCAGAGTTGGGTTATAGCCTCCATTCTCCCTGCTTATCGGAGACACCCAGGGGCAGGGCAGGGGCAGGGGCAGGGGCGGGGCAGGGGCAGGGGCAGGGGCAGGGGCAGGGTCCAGGTGGTTCTGTTCACTCCTGCAACCCCAGGTCAAGCATCCGTGCCAACATGAATGAATGAGTGAATGAATGAGTGACAAGGACAATAGCCGGAGCAGCCTATCCTCGCAGAGCTCACAGGAAGATCCTAGAGGGGCCCAGGGCCCTCCTTACCCAGCCTGGCAAGCAGCTGTGACAAGGCCTTGACGTCCTTCTCCAGGGAGGTGCGTGATTCCCGGATCTGCCGCTCCATCGCGCTCAGCCCGGCGCCCACCTGCAGGAGGAGGAAGGCGGAAGCGCTCGAGGGCTCCCGCTGGCTCCGGGCCAGGGGGACAGGTGAAGGCTGGGCACACGTACCTGCTCAGTCTCCTCCAGCTCCTGCCTCCGTGCGCCCGAGGCCAGCACCTGCTGGGAGGCCTGTCGGAGCGTTGCCCGCGCCTGGCTGGAGAGCCGGCTGGCACGGCCGCGCGCCTTCTCCCCCTCCTTCAGCAGGGCTTTGGCGAGCTATGGGGGGTGACAGGGCGGCAAGAGGGTGAAGAGAGTCCATCCTTCTAGAGGTCAGACCACTATGGGGATCACGCCAACAGGTGTAACAGAGCCAGGCAGAACTGGGGCCCCGTGAAAAAGGACCAGCCTGGGGGTGCAGGGAATAAGGCCACACAGACCTGTGGGAGTCCCGGTCATGTGATTTAAATTACGGACCCAGCTGGGCCTCTGGTCCTCGGCTGCCCTGGGACAGCAGCGACAGCTATTGCTTGAGGAATCACCCATGTGACGCTCCGGAGCTCAGAGCCGGGACCCCCTGAGCCCTTAGGACGTGTGGCATGTGCAGCGTTGCATCCAGGGACGGGGCGGGCCTGCAGGGGCGGCTCTCCCACGGGGACACCCTCGTCCTCACATCGGCGTCCCTGACCTTGGCACTGTTCCTGGCCAACAGCTCGGCTTCCTCGCCCTTTTCCTGGGCACTGGAGGAGACAGACGCCGCGTTTCCCAGCATCCTCTCCGCCTGCTTGGTCTTCCTTTTCGCATCCGCCAGGAGCCTGCCGCGGACGATGCCCGCCTTCCGCCTCAGCACAGCCTGGTCCTGGGGCCCAGGAAACTGCAGCTTCATTCCTGCGAACCCGGCCGAGGCTGTCAGGAGGGCCCGGCTCATGGCGTGAGAGCCTGTAGGTGCCTGACCAGCCCGGACCCTCAGACAACACGAGTGAAGGCAGAGATGCATGCGATGTGTGTGACCCACTCATAAATGTCAGGGAGAAATGTCAGGGAGGATAAAATAACGTGGAGCAGGTTTCTCCATTGCAGGACTTCTCAGAGCCTTTGAGAGGCTCAGGTGTGCCCCGTGAGGCCTCCGAGGGGGCTGTGGCACAGGGCACTTCCGAAACCTGTTTGAACACAAACCCTCTCTTGGAGGAGCACGGTGTGGGCGAGGGGCCCTGAGCACCCCCTGGGGAAGGCGGCTCCCCGTTTCATTCGGCAAAGTTCCCTTTCAGCCTGAATGCCAGCTGAGCCCAGCCAACTGGTGATAAGAGAGGGCGTCTCTGAAAAGGGGTGGGCGTGGGGGAGAGAAGCTGGGGTGAGAGGTCTGAGTGCGTCCCCGGGGGGCCGAGGAGGGGGGGATGATGGCGCAGTGCCAGGGAGGCGCATTTCCATTTAGTGCCTGCCAGAACCTTCTTACTCTCAGAACCACCCAACAATGAGATAGTGACACCTTGTGAGGCAGGGACACACCATCACCAGAGGCAAGCCTAGCTAAGGGTAGGTGAGTCTCCTGTCCGGTGCAGGGGGTTGCAACACCCTTATAATGCTCTGAGATCCCAACATTCCATCATCATGTACCACCCAATGTACATTCTCCTAAACACGAATCCGAGACAGGCACACGCGGCCATACCTTTCCCAAGGGACGCCTCCTGACCCATGGGGCTTCGGCGTACACAGGAGCCCAGAGAGCAGGAGGCTCTGCCCAGTTCACCCTCCCCCCCCCCCCCCCCGCCCCAAGAGGGTCTGGGCCCACCGGTTATGGGCAGAGGGCGGGGCTGGGGAGGGAGGCCGAGGAACCAAGATGATGGCAGAGGCCTGACTTCTGGCCTCAGATCCGAAGAGGCATCCGGGGCCCGGAGTATGTTCCTGCCTTATCCAGCTCACAGATAGAGGGTGAGGGGGCGGAGCAAGGAGGCCATCACAGCAGCCCACGATGCAGGGGGACAAGGAGGTGAAGCGCTGTAATACTGGCTGGTTTCTATTCAGCTCGGCTCTGCTGCAGGGATAGAAGCCCTTCCTCCCCTCAGTCTATCCATCTGTAAAATGGGAGCACTTAGCCTCCCTCTCCTAAAGCTCAAAGAGAGACATGGACTGGCATCCACCCACACGCCCTGCTAGAGAACTGTGTCCCTCCCCACAGCCCCAACTCCACATTGGATCACAGCAGTCACGTGTGTCCCGGGGAACGGGAGCCCTGGCCAGAGTGGACCAGACCAGGAGCGAAGGCGTCAGATTCTCTCCCCGCCTGGTTCGGAGGCTCTGCAGGTGATGGATGGCCACGCGGGCGAGTCCCTGGTGAGTAACATGTGAGATGGGGAGAGACAAACAGCCCCGGGAGAGGTCCTGAGAGAGGCCGTTGTCCGCTGGGTTTATGCCCACGTGACTGGACTCCTGTCCCTGGCAGCCACGCCCGTTCAGGTGGCGGCTGTCACGGGCATGTGTGCGGCCATAAGACTAGGGCTCAGCAAGGCGTGCGTACCTTCCAGGTCAGCCAGCAGGGTCCTCGCCCCCACGACGGTCACTGTGGCCGCCTGGACGGACGAGGAAGCCCGGGTGAGGGCGGCTCTGGCCTCGTGCTGCAGCTGCAAAGGGAAGAGAGAGGCTGGCAGGTGGCGTGCAGGGGCGCTGCCTGGAGTCGGCTCAGCTGGGCACCAAACCCCCACTAGACTAGGTCCCAAAACATCACCTACACTCTGACAGTTATGACGTTTACCAAGAATACCTGGTCTGTTTCATTACACAGACGTTAGCCCTGGAATCTCTCTCCCAAGAAGGTACCTGCCCTGCAAAGCCTGAAGGGAAAAAAACTTGACGGCGAAGGGCAGGAAGGACCAGCGGTTTCTTTTCCGAATGCCGCTGTGCCTCTCGGAGCAAATCTGCGTGTCATACACCTTTCGCCACAGAAATCAGTGTCCTCCTCCCGCCACTAAACAAGACCACATAAAGAATATGGGTTTGGCCCGGCCGGCGTGGCTCAGTGGGTGAGTGTCGACCTACGAACCAGGAGGTCAGGGTTCAATTCCCGGTCAGGGCACAGGCCCGGGTTGCCGGCTGGATCCTCAGTGGGTGGCATGCAGGAGACAGCTGATTAATGATTTTCTCTCATCATGGATGTTTCTATCTCTCTCCCTCTCCCTTCCTCTCTGAAATCAATAAAAAATATATTTAAAACAAAAGAAAAGAATATGGATTTGATGGATGAATTCCCTCATTTAACTGTCCCCTTTCTGGGCTGCAAATGCTAACCTGTGTGGCTTAGCAATATATTGCTCTAGAAATATTGGGCAGGTGAACTGGTGAATGAAAGAACCAATGAAGAGAACCCATCCCAGCTGTCACTAATGCTGAATAAGGGTGGTGGGCGTGGCCCTGGGTGCTGCCGTGAGTCTGTCCATCCTGCCCTGTCTGTCTGTCCGTCCTGTCTCCTGCCCTGGCTGGCTGTGAGTTCTCTGGAGTTTTGGGGGAGGCCCTGGAGGGATGGAAAGAACGACTCTGTTTTTTGCCCCTCCCTCCCCTGCAACCCGGCTCCCAGAACACCCCTCGGCTGCCCCGACCTCCCCCAGGTGCCTGCCCCGAAGGACACGCCCACCTGCGTGAGGGGCTCCGCCTTGTGCAGCGCGGTGCAGGCGGTCGCCTGGAGGGCCCGGGTGGCCTCAGTGATCACGCGCTCCCTGGATGTGACCGTCCTCTCCAGGGCCTGCACCTTCCGGCTCAGGTCCCGGGTCCGGGAATTCTGAGGCTGCAGGGAGATGGAGGCTCAGGCAGGACCAGGCAGGAAGGACCTCGGGGCAGATCCTCTCCTGGGTGAGAGGCACCAGGGGCAGGGAGGGCGGGAGCAGGGGCAGGGACACAGGGGAGCAGGGGGGGCGAGGGGAGGGTGAGTCCTGTCTCTGGAGGCCGGATTCGCAGCCTCGGGCAAACCAGCTAACCTCCCTGACCTGCGGCTCCTCCCCCAGGTCCACAGAACTCAGCTGGGACCTGGGGCTGGTGCACTTGCCACTGGGGACTTCCTGGGTCTAGAGGAGCATCTGGGTATCTAACAGCCTCAGCAGCACGGGGGAACCAGCGCGCAGGGCCAGACGCGTCGCTAGCTGCGTCTCTCTCCACAGGCATCTCTCCCCGCATCCCCCTTCACACGCGGGGAGAAGCAAAGACCCCGTAAACAGCCGGGGCCGGTCCGTCTTGCCCATGGTTTGCCCCAAATGCATGTCTATAAGCTCAGCTTTTTTTTTCAAAGTTCAGTCCCTGAGTTCAGGGATGGCCGAGTTACTGAGAAGATGCAATGGAGCTAATTTATCCAGAGGTGAGACGTGTGGTGTGGCAGGCACAGAGGGGACGAGGCGGACACCCACTGAGGGTCACCTGCGCGTTACTGACCAACCCCCCCCCCAACTCCCCGTGGACATGCAGCCCTCGGATGACCCCCCGGGTGAGCTCCACCTGACAGACAAGTAACTGAGGCCCAGGGAGAGACGGGCCAGGCCAAGGTCACGGCGGGAGCGGCGGAGCTGGGATCGATCCCAAGTCTGCCTGGTGCCGTGGCTAAGGCGCGGCGATGGGGAAGAGCCCGCCTTGATATTATTATTGTCATCAGCAGCCTCGATGGGCCGAGCTCTCGCCTTCTGCCAGGTGGGCGCTCTGCCAAGCCCGGAGGAGGACTATCTTGTTTTTTATCGACGGTTAAAAATAAGCCCCGGATCTGCCTCTCCCCGGGGCCCCGCTGGTCTCCCAGCGGCCGCGCTCTCCCCTGCCCCACCCCGTGCGGAACTCGGAGCACAGCCGAGCTGACCAGTGCTGCAGGGGCGGCCGGCGAGGTCAGGTGCGGGGTTGCGTCTGCGACAACTTGCTGCACGGCGGCCAGCACCCTCTCCGCTTCGGGCAGTGCCTCGGCCACAGCTGTGCCCAGAGCCTTCCGGGCCACCTGGACCTCCTGGTACCTGAGAGGAGACAGAGTCAAGACGGCCTCCCTTCCCCATCACTGTCCCGCGCCCCTCCCCCAGCCCTGGATGTCCGGAGGCCTCTCCTCGCCTCCCCTCCCTCCGTGGGTGGGTACCAGCAGCTGGCCTCAGAAACTGGCCGCCGCTCCGCCGATTCCGAATGAATGGAACCGGCGGTAGAAGGACCACATTCTTGTTTCTTCATTCACTCAGTTCAATCGCGCTTTTCTGAAGGGCTCACACTGGGTGTCCACTTGAGAACCACACGTTTTGCAAATGCTTGGCTCCTCGGGAGGCATCGCACAGAGGAAAACGCCTGGTGCTGGGAAAGGGGCAGTGGCCCAGGCTGGGTCTTGGCTCAGCTGTGCCCTTGGGTGACCTTGGACATGGAGACCCCTGGGCTGCATGACCGCTCTGTGGCCTTTTAGCCCCGAGCTGCTATAATCAACCAACTCGAACAGCTCTCCTGTCCTGTCCAGCTGTCCATACCCGCCCCACCCTGCTCCCCCCACCATGGGCACTGCTAGGGTGGAACCCCCCCCACCTGGCTCCCTCCCATCCCTCACCCCTTCTCAGAGAGCCAGAGCCCCCACAGGAGTGGGTCACCCCAGCCATGCTGATTGGCTCAGCGCTGGCTACCTGATCTGAGCTGGACCAATCAGATTCTCCCATCTAGGAAGTCCCCTTGGGGCTCGGGCAGATCTTGGTGGGTCTCCATGGACCCTTTGACCAAGAGAGATCTAAAGAGGCCACCCTGGCAGGGAAGTAGAGGCCAAGCCGGGAGCTGGTGGCGGAGAAGGAGCTGTCTCGGGGACATGGGGTGGGGCTGGGGTTACTGCAGGCGAGAGGGGGTCCTCCTCGTTCAAGTTGTTGTCCTTCTCTCCAGAGGCTGAGCTGCACCCCCACGCATGCCTGGGTCCCTGTGACACCAGCCATCGGGCCCAAGACCCCACATATCCTCACCCGCCCCATAGCCTGTCAGGGAAAGGAAGCCAGGTCCGGAACCAACCGCCTCTGGCCAGGCCCCATCGATTCCAGGAGGCAAACCAAGCCCCCACCCACTCCTGGGAGGGCTCACCTGTCCTCCAGCTCCCGCTGGGCCTCCAGAGCCACGCTGCCCTCCACCAGCCTCCAGAGAAGCGTGTAACTGGCGTTGGAGGCACGCAGAGCCCTCTGAGCAGTGGCCGTGATCTTGGCAGCTGTGTCCTTGTGGCTGCAAGAAAATACCCAGCAACCATGGCCCCGGGCTCACAAGGAAGCGGCCTGGGCCCCAACCCACCCCCACGGCCTGGGCCTCCTGCCATCCCAGAGCACAGCGCCCTCTCGGCCGGACACGTGACAAAGACTGACGGGCAGGGGAGGCACACCCCTGTCCCTGTTACATGGCGTTTGTACCGGTTGTCCTGGAAGAATGAGGAATAGGACCCTCTGTCACCATAAAATCTCACCTTGGACAGTAAGTTACATGGTCACCCTAACAAAGGCAGCATAGAAGAGGGTGGTCAAGAGAGCCTGGGTTTGAATCCTGACTCTCTTGCTTGCAAGCTGTGTGTCCTTAAGCAAGTCGCTTCACGTCTCTGAATCTGTTTCCTCATCTGTGAAATGGGTCTAAGGTTCCCTAGAGTACAGCCAGAGGGGAAGACTGTGGCAGATTCTGGGTTTTTAGGATCTTAAGCTGCTTCTTTTTAAAAAAGAAAAAAAAAAATATATATATATATATTATTGATTTTTTACAGAGAGTAAAGGAGAGGGATAGAGAGTCAGAAACATCGATGAGAGAGAAACATCGATCAGCTGCCTCCAGCACACCCCCTACCGGGGATGTGCCCGCAACCAAGGTACATGCCCTTGACCGGAATCGAACCTGGGACCCCTCAGTCTGCAGGCCGACGCCCCATCCACTGAGCCAAACCGGTTAGTGCTTAAGCTGCTTCTCAAAGGCAGTGGATGACACAGCCCCAATGTCCGTGGATGGACGACTGGTAAAGGAAATGTGTCATAGCCACACGATAGCATTGCTTGGTTGTGGAAAGGAATGAAGTACTGGGCATGCTACACCTGGGCGATCCTTGCAAGCATTCTGCGAACTGGAAGAAACCATGAGCCAAAGGCCGTAGGTGGTGTGACCCCCTCAGGGGAAATGTGTAGAACAGGGAAATCTATAGAGACAGGAAGTAGGTTGGTGGCTGCCAGGGGCTGGGGAGGTTGGCGAGAAATGGGGAGTGACTGCGAGGGCACAGGTGTGTTTTGGGGTGATGAAACGTTTTAAATGATTGTGGGGATGATTGCGCAACCCCGTGAATACACTCAGAACCACCGGACGGTGCACTTCACACGGGTGAGTGTTGGGGTGCACACACTGTATCGGAATAAAGCTGTTATTTTAAAACAGACAGCGGATGCTCCGGTGCCTTTGGTCGTCCAAGGTACCTTTCACCCCATCCCTGGCATCGCGGAGGGGCTCACACCGATCCTTCCCACGAGGGTGATATTTCCCCCCACCAGGCAGCTCTGGTCCTTGTCTGACTCCACCTCCTAATGCGGACACCTGTGGGGCTGGCCCTGGCCCTGGCACCCTTAGAAGAAGGGGGGCTGGGCTCCCTCATAAAGCGTGGGCAGGACCTCACCAAGTCCCCAGCGCCGGGGGCTCACCTCCTGGCGAGGACACGGGCCTCTGTGGCCAGGTGGCTCCAGTTTGTGGGCTGGCCGGGGACTTCCTGAGGCACCACCTGTAGGGAAAAGAGGACCAGAGAACTGATGGCCCATCCCTGCAGGGCCAGGGCCACGCCTGGCTGAGTCACCGGGCAGCACCGGGCAGCACCAGTTCCTTCAGAAATGCTGCTCGAAGCCAGCATCCGGGGAGCAGAGCCCTCGAATGTGGAAGTGCGTCATGACACCTACCACCCGCGGGCACTCACTGTCTGCCTGGCTATGCCTCGCTGCTGGCACGTTATCTCACTGGACCCGCGGAGGAGGCTCTCCGTGCCTCCCATTTGGCCGAAGAGGAAAAAAACCGAGCCTCCCCAAAGGGAAAGGACGCATGCCCGGGGTCACCAGGCACTGAGCCCAGGTGCAGTGTGGGGAGGGCGCTCGCTGGCGTACCAGAGATGTGAGGACGGTGGCTGCATGCAGGATCTCCTCCTCCGAGGACTCCAGTGCCCCTTCCAGGTCTGCCAGCTGGATGCAGGTCTTGTCGGCTCCGGCCTGGGCACAGCGGGCACTCCTGCTCAGCGCCTGCAGCTGCTCCCGGGCAGCCTTCACGGCACCCTCGAGGCCTGTCACCTGCACCAGGAAGGCGTCCCGGAACCCTGCAGAAAGCACACAATCCCGGGGGTCACAGAGCGATCGAGATTTTACACTGAATCCCCCACCCTCGGGGGACCCCATCTGTGCCCCCTACTCTTCCTGGGCACAGCTTACTGCTAGCACCAGCCCTGAGCACCACAGTCAGCTCCCAAGGAAGAGCCTCCCCATTTTACAGATGCAAAGGCTGAGGCCCAGGCACCCCACAGGAAGGTCCCCCACACAGGAAGTCAGCCGCAGACAGGGAACTGGCGGGACCCAGACCTTCTAGGGCCACAAGAAATCCCCCACCCTGGGGCAGCGGTAAAAGCGCCTCGAGCCAGCAGGGCACGTGGCAGCGGGGCTCAGCATGGGCGTGGCAGCACGCAGCTCCCTGCTCTGATCATTAGTTTGACTAACCGTGCTCAGCTCCCCTATGTCTGGCTGCTAAAGGAGTATGGGTATTTACCAACATGACATTTCACAAAATCATCAATTGGCCTTCAATGCTCCCAAAATTCCAGTGTGTCAGGCCAAACTCCACCTGGCGTCCGTAACAGTTTTTTTTTCCTATCTGCTCACTTGTTTTCTACGCCAGGGAGATACCTGTTCAGCACCTGGGACAGCGCCTTGTGCTTACTGGTTGAGTGAGAGCATTAGAGAATGAACCCAGATTTAACAGTCTGGCTGAGCGACAGTCTGGGTGGGGAACGGGGGCTGGACCGATGCTACAGCAGAGGCTGATATTAATAAAGTTACAACTGCCGAAACCGGTTTGGCTCAGTGGATAGAGCGTCGGTCTGAGGACTGAAGGGTCCCAGGTTCGATTCCGGTCAAGGGCATGTGCATTGGTTGCGGGCACATCCCCGGTGGGGGGTGTGCAGGAGGCAGCTGGTCGATGTATCTCTCTCATCGATGTTTCTGGCTCTCTATCCCTCTCCCTTTCTCTCTGTGAAAAATCAATAAAATATATTTTAAAAAAATAAATAAATAAAATAAAGTTACAACTGGGCAAGGGACCTTGGAGGAGAGGTCCCTGGGGAGGCAGGACTGCGTCGTGGGCGGATCCCCCAGTGGCAGGGATGTCAGGCAGGCCCTCCCAGCAAGTGGGTTCTCCTGGGGCTGAGCTGGGACCCTCAAAGCATCCGAGACCAGAGTAAAGGGGGTGTCTGACCAGCCAGCGCACCCCCTGCCTCCCGGCCTCCCATTATACCTTGCAGCAGGTGGTGGCCCTGGTAGCTGTCGCCCCGAGGGGCTTCTCCCTGCAGGAAGTCCATTGGCTCCCAGGGCCTTCCACAGTCAGACCCCTGCAGCCACCCCTCCATCAGGGTCAGCCTGGCCTTCAGCTTGGCAGCCTGGAGGGGACAGGAAGGAGACACTGCCTGGACACCGCTCCCCCCACCCCCGGACTTGTGCCCGGGATGCCCTCCCTGAGGGTCCCTGGGCCTCACAGCTAAGGACACACTAGACCTCTGAGAACCAGCCCTGCCCACCCCATGCTCTGAGCTTCCCCTTCCCTCCCCCCACCCACAGCACCTGCAGGCGTTCAGCCCGCCACACCTCTGTCCTGCCGAAGGAGGGGGGCTGGGAAGGGGAGCCCGGGAGACTTCCTGCCTGGCCTGCGGTTTGCCCAGGACTTGGCACAGAGCAGGGGCGCCTGGGAAGTTGCTGGCAGCGTGAGGATGCTAAGCAGCGTCTCCCGGCACCGCTCTTTAAATCATCCGGACCGTATGCATTCACAGAGCACTCGCTGGGAGCCAGCTGGGGCGACTGGCGGCCACACACCGGCTCACGTTCACCCTGTAACCACCCTAAGGGGCAGGGCGGGCAGGGCCCCAGCCCCTCCTCCACTCCACAGTCCAAACGGCTCTGAAAAACCACAAGGCCTCCCATTTCTGATTTGATGGCAAAATCGGGTTCAATAACCGTGAACTCATTTGGAAGCAAAACGGTGCCGAAGGAGGCGCCTGTGGGCAGTGCCCCCTCGGTGTGCACATCCGGCTGTTTTCCTGCGGGTGCGTCACTGGGTTTGGTGAGGGGCTGGCCCAGGCGCCGGGGGTGGTACCTAATACTCGGCTCAGGTCATCTTTTCTGCCTATGGTACCATCTCCCAAAAGCTGGCCTCCCTGGTTTCAGGTGAGGGGTCGCAGGCCTGAACCCGCTCCGTGTTGGAGGAAAGAGACACTGAAGCAGGACTGCCAGCTGCCTGGACACGGGACAACGGATAGGGCTGGGAGGGGCCCCGAGCTCATGCTCCCGACCCCCGCACCACACCGCCGCCCTGCTGGAAATTCTCCTTGTGCCCAGCATGGGCATCACCCTCCTGACCCGTCCCACCAAGGGCCGTCTGTGGCCTCATTCCCGTTGAAGTTGAGAAAGTGTGAGACCTGGGTGGTCGGCAAGAAAATGGGTCAGGAGCTGCTGTGCACTGAGGAGCGGGGGAAGGGCAGGTTGGCATAAGCCAGGGGGCTGGGTGGGCACGGGGAGGAGGCAGCTGGTGGCCCTGGAAACCCTGAGAACTGTGGATGAGCGGGCAGTTCAGTGCCCAGCCCGGAGCTGGTGCTGGCTGGGACGAACAGGAGGTGGGCGGGCCTGGGCGGGGCGGGCTCACCTCCGCCTTCACCAGGGCGTAGCAGGACGGGCACTCCTGGCATCGCGCCCTGTCGGCCGTGAGGAAGAAGTTGTCCTGGCAGCGGTCACACTTGTAGCCCACGAAGCCGGGCCTGCACACGCACGTGCTGTTCTCATGGCATTGGGGCGAGGCAGAGCCCAGCGGGGAGCACCTGCAGGCTGCGGGGGGGTGAAGGAGGGGGGGACAGGCAGATGGCGCTGAGCGCCCTGAGAGCCACCCACACCGGAGCCCCTGCCCCTGCAGCCTTACACCTGGCTGCTCCAGACCCGCCCTGGGCAGCTCAAGCACACTCCTGGGTCCTTCCCCGGAGACCGGGTCAGAGGTCAGAGGTGATGACTGAGATGCTGGCTTGTTTCTGAGTTCCCGCATCTGAGGAACTCCCACGCACTCTAACTGCACAGCGAGGAAGCCGAGGCCCAGGGAGGTGACGCACGGCCGGTCCACAGGAATGAGCAGCGGCGTCTGGGACTCGATTCCCGGCCCCTCGGCACCTCTGCTCGCGCACGGCGTGTCTGCGCATCGGCTCCGACACCCGCCTGGGTCTGACCTCTCTCTCCTGCTGCACAGCCGCCTTCCCCTGGGCCCCTTTGCCCAGAAACCCCAGGCCACACCCCCCAGGTAGCCAGGAAGGACCCGGCTTCCTTACCCCGGCAGCCCTTGATGGAGAAGCCAAAGAAACCCAGCTGGCATCTGTCGCAGGCCTGGCCCTCGACGCCCGGGCGGCAGGGGCACTGCCCAGTCTCGGGGTGGCACCGGTTCTCCTGGGAGCCCAGGGGGTGGCACGTACAGCTGTGACCGGGAAGGACCGGGTGTGAGTGAGCTCTGGAACACTCCCAGCCCAGCTGCCACTGCTGCCGCTGGGGGGGGGGGGGCCTGCAGACCTCGCCCTCTGCCCACGAGGTCCCATCCCCATGTGGGTCCATGTCCAACACCTTCCCGAGCTGCACCCTGGGAAGCTGTCCCCACACACACACAGTGGCTGTGGGGACACAGGCCTCTTGGAGACCATACCCCTACGGAAAGTCAGGATGTGCTCAGCAGAGCAAAGGCTCTGAGTCACGCAAAGCAGAGATCTGTTTGCTTCACCGGCATCTCCCCGGAGCCCCCTGCGCCCCGAAGGCACAGCCTAAGGTGCTGCTGTGGCCAAAGAGTCACCGAGTGACAGCGTCACTGAGAAGGGAATCCGACGCCAAGCCGGCCCCCTGCCCACTGGACATCCCTGAGGGCTGCTCTTGGCCTGCCTCCTGGGCTGGCAGGGCCGTGAGTCTGACCCCCAAGGGACTGTCCCTGTGTCCCCCTTCAGGGTAGGACACCGTGTGCCTGGCAATGGGCCTGGGACGCACATTCCAAGCCAGGCCCCTCTCCGGAGGCCCCTGGTGCTGCCTTCCACTGCGGGGGGACCCCAGGGCCAGTGCACCCACAGCCTCACCCCACCCACCTCCGGCAGCCCCTCCCGGGCTGGAGGTCGTAGAAGCCTGGGCTGCAGCGGCCGCAGTCCCGGCCGGTCACGTGAGGCAGGCAGGCGCACTGGCCGCTCACCGGGTCGCAGGGTCTCCGCGCACTGACTGAGCCCCCGGGGTGGCAGCTGCAGGCTGCGGGTGGGAGCAGGAGAGGGAGTCGGGAAACCATGTAGAGCATCTGCCCAGGCTCCGGGGTCCAGGAGCCGCAGGGACGATGGGCAGCCCGTGGAGAAGGCTCAGCCAGCCCAGACTCCCACGGCGCTCGGACAGGAGGCTCGAGGGCCAGGCCCCCCTCTCGGCCCATTTGCTCTGTACCCCTGGAGGGGCAGCCCCGAGGCCCTGTGAGCCTGCCCTGGGCCCGCAGGCTGGAGAGAAGGCCAGAGGCTCCGTCACAGGTCACAGGCAGACACACCCCTGGAGGCACTGTTTGGGACTCTCGACCCAGCTCTCCTGGGCCCCAAAGAACAAGAGGCCAGCAGGGAGCTGACACGTGCCCCTTGGAGAAAGGGCCCAGAGCAAGTCTGGGGCAAACGCTGAGCAACTCCCTGCAGCGCTTTGGAGCCTTCCCCGGGGGGTGAGCACCTCGGCCCTCTGAGCGGGGGCACCGGGCTGCGTGCTAACCAGGAGGTAGAGAGGGAAGGAAGCACGACAGCCTGCCTGGGGCCCGGGGGGGTTGGGGGGGAATGTGACAGGTGCCGAGGCCATCGGGACAGTCCCCAGTGCTCCCTGTGGAGAGTGAGTTGAGCGCTAACGACCAAGGCAGGAGGAAAATCGCAGGGCAGAGCCGGTCAGATCCCAAGGGAGAGCGTGGAGAAGAGCAGACCCTGTCACTTTCTGGACAAGCAACAGAGAAGGCGAGGACCCGGCCGAAGCCGCACAGCCTCGGGAGCGCGGCTGGCCGGGGGTGGGAACTCACACACACACTTGTCCGCGGGCCGCGGGGCCAGCGCGCTGCCGTAGAAGCCTTCCTGACAGCGCTCGCAGCGAGCACCTGTCGTGTTGAACAGGCAACGCAGGCAGTGGCCGGACAGGGGGTCGCAGTTGCCCACGGCGTTGGGGTCCACGTTCCCGCTGCACTGGCACCGCCGACAGGGCTGGGGGTCCCCAGAGAGCCCCAGCGGGTCCCCAAAGAAGCCATCGTCACAGGTCTCACAGCGCCGTCCTGGGGGAGGAAAAGGCCCATGTGGAGGAGCAGGCACGCGGAAGGCCAGCCTGCTGGGTCTACCGGGGTGAGGGTGGGCATGAGCCGAAGCAAGCGCCCTTGTCTCTTTGTGGGCAGAGCATGGGCTCCAGGGTCAGCTGACCTGGGGCAGGGCCTCGCCCAGCTGTCTGCTGGCTGTGCGGTCTTGGGCAAGTCACTGTGCGTCTCTGAACTCGGGGTCCCTGCCTGCAAAGTGGGGCAGGACTCTCGAGAGGTTTGGGGAGATCACTGTGCAAAGCTCCTAGCACAGGGCCTGGCACGGTAAACGGTGAACAGCAGTGGCTGACATCTCCTATTCCCCATCACCCATGTCGTCATCACCGTCCTCCTCATCAGCACCTTGGTCATCATCTTCACCACCACCACCATCATCATCTTGATCAGTATCTTCATCATCACCCATGAACTTCATCTTGACCAGCACCACCATCCCTTCCTTAGAAGCATCTTCATCACCATCGTGTCCCCTTCATCATCATCATCATCTTCATCACCATCTTGTTCCCTTCATCACATCATCATCATCTTCGTCACCATCTTGACCATCAGACACTTCACTGTCACCATTTCACCTCAATCATCACCTTTGTCATCATCACCCATCGTCTGCATCATCGTCATCTTGATCATTGTCTTCTTCATCATCGTCATCTTCATCACTGTCTTCCCGGTCACTCTCTGCATCATCTTCCTTGTGACCATCTTCTGTGTTGCTGCCACCCTCTTCCTCGTCCTCCTCTCCCGCATGTCCCACCTGAGCTGTGGCTGCTTCCTCGTTGCGGTTCCTGCTCCCTTTACCTCTGCTGCCTCCCAGGAACCTGAACTTCCTCTGGACTGTTCATTTCCGACTCCTGCCCTGCCTCCTGGGTTTGAACTGGGGTTGCTGCCCCATCTCCCAGCCCTCGGGGTCCCTGGGAGTCTCAGAAAAGGTGGTGCCTCCGAGGCTTTTGGAGGGGTGTGACCTGGGAGGTCCACTCTGGACACAGATGGGACATAAAAGCACATCCACGTCCCCCTCTTGTGTATGTCTGCAGGAGACAGACGGCTGGGGACCCACAGACCTCACAGCCCCTCGGTCCCTGGGGGTGGCGGGACGACAGGCACACGCTCTTCTTGCCGCCTGCACGTTCTGTTCCTCTGTACGCGTTTACGGGCGGTTTCAATCGTTACAATGCGTATCACTCGTTTTATGATTTAATTCACAGCCACTGTCACCGTGAGAGAGAGCCCGCGTCCTCAGTGCTCATCGTTCAGATGATGTCCTGTGCCAGGCCCTGTGCTAGGAGCTTTGCACAAAGTTAACATGACTAAGGCAGGCACCCTTGAAAAGGGAGAGGAGGAATACTAAGACAGAAAGAAAAGAATGGGAAGAGAAGGGTCTGAGGGGAGTCAGGGGAGACACTGTGCCTGGCCCGGGACTCTGAAATAGACGTGAAATAAGACGGGCAGGAGGAGACAGGAGGAGCGATGAAGGCGGAGGCCCTGCAGGTAACCAGCCATTCGCTGGGACCTGGGAGAGGACAGCTCTCAGGGCAGGGGGCCGCTGTGAGGTCCCGGAAGGGCTGCCGGGGAGTCGGGATGAAAACACAAAAAGGAGAAGTAAAGGAAGTTCTGGAGAAGGAAGGTGGTGGTGGTTGGACAGCAATATGAGAGCAGTTAATGCCACTGAACTGTCCACTTAAAAATGCTTAAGCCCGGCTGGTGTCGCTCCGTGGTTGAGCATCGACCTATGAACCAGAAGGTCACGTTTCAAATCCCGGTCAGGGCACATGCCCGGGTTGCAGGCTTGATCCCCAGTAGGGGGCGTGCAGGAGGCAGCCGATCCATCATTCTCTCTTATCACTGATGTTTCTAACTCGCTCTCCCTCTCCTTTCCTCTCTCTCTAAAAGAAAATAAAAACATATTTTAAAAAAATGCTTAACATGGCAAATTTTATGCTACACATTTTGCCGTAATTTGAAAAAATTAATAACAGAATAAACCAAAAAGGTCTTATATTGTACACTTTAGCGGGTGAATCGCAGGGCATGCAAGTGCCATCTCAGCAAAGCTGTCTAAAAACGCAGATGTGCAGGGCGGGCATCCGTGTGGGAATGAGGATGGGGGAGGCTGGCATTTTCTAAAAGCTGAGCGTTCTTTTCGTTTTGTTAATCCTGATCCGAGCATGTTTTTTCCCATTGATTTTTTTCAGAGAGATTGGAAAGGAGGAAGGGAGGGAGGGGGAGAGAGAGAGAGAGACTTGGATGTGAGAGAGACACATCGATTGGTTGCTTCCCGCACAGGCCCCGACCAGGGCCAGGGATTGAACCCACAACCCAGCTACATGCCTTTGACCGGGAATCAAACCTGAGACCTTATGGTTCTCGGGCAGGTGCTCTAACCACTGAGCTACCAACCAGGGCTAAAAGCTGCAAGTATAACCAGAGGTTTTCTGCCTTGACGCATCTGCCAGGGAACTCAGGAATACAGACTCCTGAGCTGCATCCCTCACTAAGCCAGGCGCTGTGGGGCCTGGGCCCAGACCTGGGGATTTTCACAGTCTCACCCGGATATGCTCAAGGGCCCAAGTTCTGCTGGGAACCCACAGCAGCCAGGCCCTGACTAAGGTGCCATGGGACCCCGTGTCCCCAGAGGTCAAGCCTGCCACCCCTAAGCCGGCCCTCCCTCATCTGTCCCACTCCACACCCAGGACCCCAGGCAGGGGCAGGACCCGGGGCACGAGCCACTCACCTCGCTGGCCTGGGGGACAGTGGGTACACACCACCTCCCTGCTCTCTGGGACGGTCGTGCAGGACGACTGTCCAGGGCACGGGCAAGGCTGACAGTCGTCGGCTCGGCCCGCGAAGGGGTTGCCATAGAAACCCGGCAAGCAGCGCTCACAGGACGGGCCCTCGGTGTGGTGGCCGCACTGGCAGATCCCTGAGGGACAAGAGAAGCACCTGCTTAGCACTGTCTGAGCCACGCAAACTCCAGGGACAGCGAGCGGGCTCCGGGTGGTGGGGGTCACAGAGCACGTGCCAGCAGAACAGGGGGGAGCCTTCCCAGGGGGAGGCAGCAGGGCCCGGGGACGAAGAGTCCGCCTCGGGTTCACGCCCACTGTGTGAACCTGGGCACACAGCCTCACACCCTGCACCTCAGTGTCCTCACCTGCAAAATGGGTACAACAACCTCAACTGGGCTCTGACCGCCAAGGTTCCCCCCGGGATTTAATGCAGCCAGAGTGCTCTGCACACGCCCTGGCGCGCAGAATTATTATTAGTTCTCGTTCTCGTGTTCTATGCCCACACCTCCACCCGAACCAGCAGGCAGCGCCGCTAACGACTCCGCTCCGTTACCCCTTCCCTTCCTCCGTGTCCCCCTAACGGCAGGGCCCGGTGGGACAGGGACAGACCCAGAATTCTGGGTGTGACGTGAGGCTCTGTTTATGGGGTCTCTGGGTTCTCAGTGGCCCCCTGTCCACAGGTTTCTGGTGGTGGGGGGGATTCTGCAACCCCCTTCTCCAGCCCACAGCACCTGGAATCTGCTCAGAGTGGGGACTCTGGGGATAGAGGCCCCGGCCAGGGACTGGGTCAGGAGCCTGGTTGGCAAGACAGCCTCAGGGGAAAGAGGGAACCGGGTGGCAGTGGAGGGGGGGAGGTCTAAGCGGAACCGTCACGCCTGCCCTGCTCTCCACCGGTCCCTGCCTCGGCGCAGCACCCACACGCTCATGACGCCTCCTTCTGTCCAGGGTGCGCAGCAATGGCCCCGCCCACTGGGCACATGAGGACGTGCTGAGCAGGAAGGCGTGGCATGGCCAGGGGATCTGAGGGACGACCGATTGGTCCCATCTCACGAGTGGGCTCTGCTTCCTCGGTAGGGGCTGCCTGGAGCATTTCAGGGTAGGATTATGAGCACCCCATCTGGGCTCGACTGGTGATGCCTGCCACGGGCACAAGCCGGGCGGAGCCGCCCATGCTGCGTGTGCGTCCTCCTGGCCAGTCTGCCGATTCCCAGGTGCCTGTCCTCTGTCAGCTCCCGATGGGGCCTGCGACAAGCTGAGCAGGGGCTTCCCTTCTGAGACCCCGCCTGCTCCCGGACAGCAGCAGGGCGCTGACCCCCCACGACCTGTGTGAGAGGCCTGGGCCCAGCCCCGCAGCACCTCCTGCCCAGTGACCTCCAGGGAGGTCCTTCTGTTTCCTCTCGGGTCCATGGGGAGGAACCGCAGGGAGTGAGCTTGTGGGAGGAGCAGCTCTGCCACCTACTGGCCATGGGGCCTCTCTGCGCTTTAGGCCCCTCACCAGGTAGAGGGGACGGGAATGGTCCTGCACCCCTGGGGAATCTTGCAGTATTCAGTGACGTGGTGGCTAACAAGGCGCCCCGGGCGTGGAGGACCTCCAAGACTCACTTGATTGGCACAAGCCCACGGCCGACCCTGTTCTGGGGGCAGCCCCGATGGGGCGCCGGGACACTCACCGGTGTCGGGGTCACAGCTGCCATGCTGATTGCAGGTGCAGGGGACGCAGTTGGCATAGGGACCCCCCAGGGGTGTCTCCCTCTTGTATCCCGGGGCACAGGCTTCACAGAACTGGCCCACGTATCCCTTGGGACAGGAGCAAGTCTCCACCCAGGAGGCGGGCGGGGAGAGGCCCCGCTGGGCCGACATGAGCCGGACCTCACTCAGGAGCACTTGGCCTGGGAGCGAAGGGAGAGAGGGGGAGAGAGAGAGAGAGAGAGAGAGAGAGAGAGAGATCGACAAACGTTTCTCCCTAAACCTTTCTATTCACACACGTGACAGGCTGAGGGTTACTGGCCCATGTACATAGAGGCAGCCCATGCGTCACTTATCATTTCTTAGAAACAGTCAAATAAATCGCAAAGGAAAACGAGGCCGTTTTCAGGACGAGCAGTAGATAAAACCGGAAACGTACGGGAGGACGTCCTCTCTCGGGGGCCATGAAAGATGCACATTAAACAGCCATGATGCCGCTCACTGCCCGCAGGTCGTCAGGCAGGTAAAAACCAACGTGGCGAGGAGCGGGCGGTGGGGCACAGGCGCACGTGCACGTGTGAACGTCAATCAGAGGCGCTGCTCCGGCAGCAGAGGAGCGCCCGTCAGACCATCCTTCCTACGGCAACAACCAGGATCTCCGGGCAGAATACGAACACCGGGCCCTGGGGACGCCAGTGAACCCACGGAGGGCGGAGCGTGCAGGCCACTTGTCATCAGAACGTGGGGCACAGCCTTTCTGATGGAAAACGTGGCGCACGCATCAACATGTAAAACGTGGCGCACATATCAACAGGTAAAACGTGCCCCCTTCGGCCTCACATTTCCGCTTCGAGGGGTCCGTCCCGAGGACACACTTGGGCGAGGACACGAAGCCCCGACGGGCAGCTCTGTCCCGGCCCTGCAGCCCTGCGTGCGGGCGGGGAACCGGAAACCACTCCTCGTCACGCACGGGGCTGCGTGAACTTCGTGGAGCATCTGGGCCACGGAACGGTCCACGTGCCCACAGACGGGCAGGCTTTCCCGCGGGTGATGACAGAGATCAACCCGCCAGACACGGCGAGAGCTGAAAACAGCGAGCTGCCGGGCACTGGACGGTGCGATCCTGTTTCTATATTTAAAAGGTGCAGACGTAAGTCACGCACACAGAAGGGCCCGGAGAGATGTGCCCAGAATGTTATCCGCGGGAAGGGGGGGTTCGGGGGCGGGTGGATGAAGGGTCAGTATGTCCACCTGCCTCTCCAGTTCGCCCCCAGCACCAGCACGGGCTGGCTAAGTGGTGCCTGTAAGCATCTGGTGACTGGAGGTTGAGTGACTGGAGGTTGAGTGAATGACGGAAGCGCTGGGAGCTGCTGGAAAGGGTGAAAATGAACTTCCTGCCAGGAGCCTCAGCGAGGGGGCCTGGGAGTGACCTGGGAGCAGGGGAGCTTTGGGGGGGTCCTGGGGGTGAAGGCAAGCCAACCACAGCTGCAAAGAGAAGGAACTGGAACAGGCTGGGTTCCACCCCCAAGCCTCGGACTCAGAGAGGAGGGACGGCTGGCCTCGAAGGAGCCCATCAGCCCCTGGGAGCAAGTCTGGGGGTTCTGTCACGCAGTGGGCTCCTCGCAGCGGGGACCCTGCCACCACGGGCTGGCACCAGTGGCTCTTGGCTGCCTCACTGGCCAGGCACCTGTCGCTCCGAGCTGCCATCCTCAGGCCCGACCCGCCCGGCCCCTGCCCCTGCCCTCAGCACCCACGGCTGCCCACTGGTTACATGGCTTTGGGCAAGATCGCGGCCTCCCTGGGCCTCAGGCTCCTTCGTGGTAAAATGGGGACAATAACCGTCTGCCTGAGGCCGCCACACGGGAGCCGGGCCCAGCTGCCCCTGCGGCGTCCTTGCTGTCACTGACCGGACGGGCTGGGGCGGGTCCGCACGCGCAGGGCGGTCAGGTTGGCGAGCAGCCGCTGGAAGTGGAAGGGGGGCAGCGGGGGGTCGGCGTCCTCCGAGGTCTCCTGCAGCCTGGGGGACGGGGGGGGGAGAAACCAGAACCTGAGGCAGGCTGGGGGGGGCTCCCAGCATGCCTGGACCTCAGGGTCACCTGACCCCCCGGCCCCTCTCAGGACGGAGCGGGACACTCACTGGAACTCGAGCTGCACCTCCCCGGGCTGCGCGGCGTCCTGGGGGCCCGACAGGCGGGAGTAGGGCAGGGTCAGGGCCAGGCCGGCCCCTTCCAGCCTCAGCTGCACCGGAAGCGGGGAGCCCCCAGGAGGGGCCCGGAAGGTCAGGGTGAGGGGCTGCCCATAGCTGAACCGCTGGTCGCCCAGGAACTTCGCTGAGGACGAGAGGGGAAGGCTGTGACCGTGTTCACGTGATTAGCCTGATTTAAACGGCTGCTGATTTACTGGCAACTCAACACCCAAACAAGATAGAATGACATCAAGCAGGAGAGGAGAGGCCCCTGTGCAGCAGGTGCTCAGGGGCCCGGCCACACCCTCGGTCACACCTGGGCTAGTGCCCTGCGGTCCCTCCTGTGGTCAGGAGGTCCCTGTCCTGACCTCCGTGTGTCACGTCTGACCGGGGGTCTCGTAGGTGAGCCCGTGGGACAGAGGCGTGTGTGTGGGAGCAGAGGACACACACAGAGGCGCCTGCCGCCGCCCCCAGGCAGAGCCACGTGGACCACACGCGTCAGATGGAGTGAGACTCAGAGCGAGGACCAGGGACGCGTGTCACGTGGGGGACTGAGCAGGCGCCGACGGCCCCAGAGGCCACGCTTTCCACGGGAGTCAGAGGGCGCTTCCAGCGGACAGAGGCGCTGGCATCGCATCACACACAGAGGACCAGGACCCCGCACTGCCCTCCTTCCCTGGCCAGCGCTCTGGGTGAGCCGAGGCTGGAGTCGAGGAAGGACAGGGGTTAGGGTTCAAAACAATCTAGAACTTCTTGCTTCTGCAGGAATCCCCCGGCTCTGGCGTGGGGTGCAGGGCCTGGGGGTGGGGGGTGAGGGGCTGATGGGAAGAGCGCGGGGACTGCCTGGGGTGCGACAGTGGCCTGTCGGAGCCCTGGGTGGCACTGCTGTGACCGGGAAGCAGGGGCTCCAGCCGACGCCGCAGGGCATGTGGTCGGCAGAAAACGACCCCTCAGGGTGTCTGGGTCCCAACCCCTCCCCCACGCCTCCCCGCATTGTGAATCCGTTATGCTGCATGGCTTGGGGGGCGGGGGTGGGCTGGGGGGAGGTGCAATTAGGTGGCAGGTGGAATCAGGTTGTTCACCAGTGGCCTGACAGCAGAGATTGACATGGATGCCCCAGCTGGGCCCCACGTGGCCACAGGGTCCTTAAAAGATGGAAGGGGAAGGCGGCGGGGTTGGCGTCAGAGGGAGGGAAACGAGGAAGCGGACCAGCTCAGCAGCGGAGGCGGAGGCCGCACCAAGGAGCGCAGTGGCCTGGGAAGCCGGAGGCGGGAGCGGATTCCCTCGGGGGCCTCTGGGCACGCGGGTCTGCCCGCACCTCGATGTCAGCCCGGAGGGACCCCTCCAGACTCCGGGACACCGAGAGGCACATTTGTGCTGTTTCCAGCCACGGCGCTGGTGGCCGTGTCTGCGCAGCGGCAGGGAACACGCCCAGCGGTCCTGCTGCCTGTGGCTGGAGGTACCTGGTGCTGTGAGCTCCTCCTCCGCTTCGGGGTTCAGGAGGAGCCCCCTGGGGCTCCATCGTGCGGGCTGCTCCGGGTCCCCCGCGCTGCCGGCCCGCCAGCCATCGGCTCCTGGACAGCAACACACACGCAGGCCCCGTGAGACGCGGGAGGCTGGCCTCAACCTCTCAGCTTTCCCGGGCCCTGAGGATGCTGCCAGAGGCCTGCGCTCAGCGGGAGGCGGTACTGGCGACAGGCCCGGTGCGGATGAGAGCGGTGCCGGCAGAGGCTTGGTGCCCACAGCTGGCGGCTCACCTCCCCCTCCCAGAGCCAGGGCGGGCTCTGAGGCTGGGAGGCAGCCCCAGAAGGAGCTAGAAAGCCCAGGGACCTGGCCCTGTTTGGGGTGTGGTCAGAGCTCTGGTCCCGCGCTGCCCTCGGTGGGCTCTGAGCAAACATGAAGACACAGCCCGCCGACCCCGACGTGGGGGGTTGGGACTTCAGAGACTTCCTGGCCTGCGCCCTCACGGCCCCCGTCCTTCGCAGGGCGTGTCAGGAGCCCCTGCACCCAGGGAGGCCACCCGGTCAGGAAGCCGTCAAGCGTGAATGGGAACCCAGCCTCCGGCCCGGCCCGGTCCAGCCCACACTCGCCCTGGTGACGGCAGTGTGGCCATCACACCACGCGCAGTCTAGCATAGAGCAAGTGACCCCAGGGGGGCGAAGAGGGGGGGGATGGGGTGGAGGCCCAACACCTGGGGCACCTGAAGGGCGAGGAGGGAGGGGTGAAGAAAGGGAAAGAAGTCAGAAAGGGGAGGCCCGGGCCTCCTCGGTCCCAGACTAGGTTCTGCTCCTCCCAGGCTGTGTGACCCTGGGCAAGTGACTTAACCTCTCTGAAGTCGTTTCCTCATCTGCAAATTGGGGGCAATGACGTACTTGTGGTCCCGGCAGCAATTCTCAGCGTTTGTGTGAATACCCTGGGAGATCCCTGAGACTCCGAGGCGGTCCATGAGGTCAAACTGCCTTCTTACTAACACTAAGGTGCATTTGTATTCTCTGTTCTCTCTCTCTCTCTCACAAGCAGAGTGGAGTTTTCCAGAAACCACGAGGCGTGTGACATCACAACAGACAACAGCAGAAGCCGTGGTGAGAACCAGCCGACTTCTGCGAAGCCAGACCGTAGGGCGATGCGCAGAAATGCAGAACGAGGGGCGCTCTTCTCGCTAAGTTAGTCTTTTAAAAAGTTACTTCTGCCCTAGCCGGTTTGGCTCAGTGGATCGAGCGTTGGCCTGTGGACTGAAGGGTCCCGGGTTCAATCCCATTCAAGGGTGCGTGCCTGGGTTGCAGGCTCGATCCCCAGTAGGGGGTGCACAGGAGGCAGCTGAGTAATGATTCTCTCTCATCATTGATGTTTCTATCTCCTTCCCCCTTCCTCTCTGAAATCAATAAAAGTATATTTTTGAAAAAGTTACTTCTCCCAGGTGGATGCCATTTTTTATTGTACGCTTACTATCATTGTTTTTAGTAATAGATATTTTCAAATGACTGCTTTAATTTCTAATACGGAAAGTATCCACATACACAACCCACAGGAATAAAAGTGCTTTGAGGGCCTCAGTAATGTTCAAGAGCGTAAAGGAACTCGGAGACCAAAAAGGTTGAGAACTTCTGTCCGAGGGTGATGGTGAGATAAGGAGACGAAACCAGGGCCTCGCTCAGAGCGAGGGCAGATGGTGACTGTTCTTAGGAGCTAAACCAGGGGTCCCGGCTGAGGCTAACACCCCAGACTCCGGCGCCCCATTCCAAGCCCCTTTCTGTCCTGCTTTCCACATGGCGTCCAGCAGAGGGCGCACTGCCCCCACGCCTGGGGCGCCTCGGAGCCAGTGCCTGAGTTTCTGTCTCTGGCTGACACTCCCCTCCTCCCTGCGGGAGATGAGAGCTCTGACGCTTTCCTGCTCCAAAAATGCACCTGTGCCACCTGGAGTTGGGGACCTAGGGCACCATGGCACCCCTGGACCCTGGACCCTGGGCCCAGAGAGAACACCTGCACAGCGGTTGAGAGACAAACTCAGACGCTGGCAAACCCTGGTGCCAACAACTAGGTTCCGTTACCTTCCTTTTCGGGGCCTCAGGTGCCACATCTACAAAATGGGAATGAGAGCACCTACCGGCGGGGACTCCGTGAGGTTCCCTGCGTATAAAGAGCACACTGCACTGCCTGGCATTCAGCAGGCGCTCAATAAATGCAGGCAAGGAGCTTGAGCTAAACCCCCAGCACTAGGCTACACCAAGGCAGGCCAATCTTGACCTTGAGTGATTGGGAATTCCCCCACGGGATCCGAAGGCTGCCTTATACCCAACCTTGCCCACAGGTATAAAGGATGCTGGAGGCTGAGGAAAAGGCAGGGCCGAGAGGGAGCTGAGGGGTGCAGGGAGGCGCTGGTGGGCGCAGAGGGACCCATGTTGCATGGCTGGCATGGGTGCCTGTGGGGGCGTCTGGGCTGGGGCCAGAGGCCGCCCCTCATCCCTCTCCACCCTCCCACCACTGCAGGATCGCCCAGAGCAGGCCGGGCCCCACCTGGGCTGGGAGAGGCCCCTCGGAGGCGGCTTTGGGGGCTCTTCTTACCCAGGCAGAAGTCGGAGAGGATGCGGTGGGCCCGGAACCCGGCAGCGGCCGCACACACCTTGGAGTGGCCGTAGCAGAAGCAGCTGCTGCAGCCGGCTGGGTTGTGGGGCTGAAGGTTAAAGGTCCCTGGGCGACACCTGAAATGGAAGCAGGCCGTGCCCACGGGGCCAAGTGAATGGCGGGGCTCGGGGATCCCAGCTGGACTCGTGCAAATCCAGAATCCCGGGGAAACGGGAAAACATTGTTGCCCAGATTGACGGGAGATTTGCAGAGCCGGTACAGCGTCCCGGGGCCTCTTCCCCCAGCTTCCCCGGTGGCCACACCCGACACCACCACGGGACACGGATCAAGGCCAGGGGTCCCCACCGGTCCCCACCGGCTCCCATTCCTTGAGAAAGTCCAGGCTGTACCGGGATTCGCCCCTGTCCCCACAAATGTCTTTTCTGCTCCCACATTCCATCGGGACACAGCGTAGCCCTTAGCCCTGTCCTCAGTCTCCCCAGTCTCCACAGCCGTAGGGGCGTGTGACATCACTCCACTCTGTCTCCCCTGGGCTCCCGGGACTTCGACACTTTTGAAGAGCACTGGCCCGGTTTAGTTTGTAGCGCGTCCCTCGGTTTGGGTTTGCCTGGTGTTTTCTCGTGATTAGACCGAGGCGATGGATATTGGGAAGAAATGGAGGCGAAGCGGCCTTCTCGCCCCAACACGTCGTGGGAAACGATACCCCTGTGACGTCACTGGGCATGCGACCTTCACCACCTGGTTAAGGTGCTGCCTGCCAGGCTTCTCCCCTACGAAAGGTCAGACTCTAGTTGCTAGAAGCAAATCACTAATCCCGCCCACAGTCACGTCCAGGGGCCTTAGGCTCCACCTCCCGGAGGGGGCGGGGTGAGTAAAAAATCATGGACATTGCTGAAACCACCATCAAATTAATATGCATTTTGAGGGAGATGTTTGGGGGCAACGAGAATATCCTGTTTCTCCTTGAAGTCCCGCCCACTCATTGCAGCAGCTCCTGCCCAGCGGCGTCACTCAAATGCTAACTATGACTTCCTATTTCCCTCCTTCCTTCCACAGGAGGAAGTTGGAATTCTGCCCGGCCGGTTTGGCTCAGTGGACAGAGCGTCGACCTGCGGACTAAAGGGTCCCATGTTCGATTCCGGTCAAGGGCACATGCCGGGGCTGTGGGCTCGATCCCCAGTAGGGAGCATACAGGTGGCAGCCGATCAGTGATTCTCTCTCATCATTGATGTTTCTATCTCTCTCTCCCTCTCCCTTCCTCTCTGAAATCAATAAAAATATATTTAAAAAAAGATAATAACAATTTGGAATTCCTCTGCAGGGAATACGCGGCCCTTGGTCCCGTGTATTTACTGACTCCTCTCTTTGCACCGGGGTGGACTCGGGGAGTTTATTTTGCCTCCGGTTGGAACCCGGCACCGCGGGGATTTCTGTGGCTCCGACTGTTCCGGCCTGGGGAGCCCCTTCAGGCCTCGGGACACAGGCCCCATCTGGGCTGGGCTTTGTTTTTGTTTTTTTGTTTTTCTTGGTTGTTTTTTAGACCTGTTTTTGTTTTTAAGCACTTTTTTTAAAAAAAATCTGTTTTTCTTTTCTGGCGCTACAGGACACGCGAGTGCATCTGCCTTTCCGCACTCCAGCCCCCCATCAGCCGTTTCTCCCGGGAGCCCTGAGAGGCGACAACAAACACAGTCCTGGTCTGCAGCCCGGGCCCTCTGAGCTGCCCAGACAGCAGGCTCTGGTTCAGGAGAAGCTGCTGCCCCAGCGCCCGCAGGCTCCGCAGAGCACACGTCGGCAGGGCTCCGTCTCTCAAACGGGCAGGCAGCTCCGAGCGAGGACCTGCCCAGGGTGCGGGGCGGTGGGGCAGAGCCGTGGGGGAACTGGGTGGCGCCTGGTTCCCTGACTCCAGGCTGCCTCCTCACTTGAGGGGTCTCGGGGGGAAGGAGATGAAGCAGGGAGTCCAGTTCCCACCCCAGGGCCCACAGGCCATGCGTGGAAGAGGTGGGGTGGGGGGCAGCCTGAGGCTGGCTATGGGCAGAGTCAAAGCCAGGGTCTGCCATGCGGCTTTGGCGCTGACCTCTTCCTGAACCACTACGGGCCCAGCGCGGACGGCCCGGCGTGGACAGTCCACAGTGTCAGGCTGTGTCAGACCCTTCACACACAGGCCTGCGGCCAGAGAAGCAGGGTCCCGGCAGACCCTGCGCGGGCTGCAGAGGGTTTCAGAGTTCGGAGACAGAGCCAGGAACACAGTGTGCGCCTGAGGATGGAAACCACGTCTGTGGGCCAGCCCCACTCGGAGCCCCAGACACACGAAGGAGGAAACTTTGCAGAGTCCTTCTGCCTAGTGAGCTTTAAACGCACATGTGTGCCCTGCTGGGATGGCAGACAGGTGAGCCTCAGCGCAGCAGGAGCTTCGTGGAGCAGGGCATAGAGAAGGATTCGGAGGTTATGGCAGGGCTCAGGATGAAGACTGCTGGCCCATTAGTGTGTCCGCCCTGGTGGGAGATGATATGGGGGAGGGTCTGGTGGTAGTGTTCCATTAGTGATGTCTGTCCTGGTGTGGGATGGGAAGGTGTGGTAGTGTTCCATTAGTGATGTCTGCCCTGGAGTGAGATGGGAGGGTGTGGCAGTGTTCCATTAGTGATGTCTGTCCTGGTGTGAGATGGGAGGGTGTGGTAGTGTTCCATTAGTGATGTCTGTCCTGGTGTGAGATGGGAGGGTGTGGTAGTGCTCCATTAGTGATGTCTGCCCTGGGTATGGGATGGGAGGGCTACGGTATGGATGTCATATATTTGCTGTCCCTGGATTAGATGATCTCTCCTATCCTTTCCAGCTAGTTCTTTTCAGGATTATGAACTAGAAACACAGGATGTATTTTCAAGACTATGAACCATGCGTGGTGCTGGGCCGCAGCATAAACAGAGTAATAAAACCTTCCGATAACTGCCTGGGTGGCAGATGCATGGGCTCCCGGAAGGGTGCCAGGTGAGGGGGGGGCGTTGCCTGAGTCTGCGAGGACCATGCCCCCTGCTCCTCCACCCCCGCAGCCCCGAGGCCACTTCTCACAGGCTTATTACCAGATGGGCTCGCCCACCTGTCACACAGGCTGCCTTCCACGTTCCCTTTGCAGGGGCAGCGCCCGCTGCGGGGGTCACAGGTGCCCAGGCTGCCGGCGGGATGGCAGGTGCAGGGTCTGCCAAGGAGACAGGACATGGGGAAAGGTGAGCGACTCCAGAAAAGGAACAGCCCCTCCTCCTGGGAAGGAGCCCCCCACCCTTCCCCGTACCTGAGAGGACAGGAGGCAGACTGGCCCACGAGCCTGCATCCCCCCATTCACTGCTCCCACCTTGCCAAGGAAGTGACCCGTCCGCTCACCTGGATAGCCACCCATCTGCCTACCCACCACTCATCTGTCCATCCAGTCGCCCATCCACTCACTCGTCCATCCGTGCATCCTCCCATCCACCTGTCCATGTACCCATCCACCCACCCACCTATTCACTCACCCATCCACGCACCTTCCATCCAACCGCCCATCTAGTCCAAATGCCCCGCCACGGCCCTGCTGGGCCGGCCCCCCCGCGGCGCCGCCCCCTCACCTGCAGCCTCCCTCGCTGAGCGAGTGGAATCCGGGCAGGCAGCGGTCACACTTCCAGCCCGTCACGGTGGCCTTGCAGGTGCAGGTGCCCGAGTCGTCACACTGCAGGCGCAGGGAGCCTGGGGGCGGGGGGAGGGCACAGGCATCAGGGGCCGGAACGGGCTGAGGCTGGCGGCTGGGGCAGAGGCCGCTCACCGGCCGGGTGGCAGTCGCAGGGCTGGCAGGGCGTCCGGGGCTCCCAGCGGAAGAAGTTCTCGCGGCAGAGCTGGCAGCGCGGCCCGGCCGTGTGGTGCCGGCAGTGGAGGCAGCGGCCGCCGTGGCCCGTGCTGCGGAAGAGCTGCGGGTCGAACATGCACCGCTCCGAGTGGCCGCTGCAGTTGCACGCTGTGGGCAGGAGGTGGGGGTGTCAGCGGCCGTGGCATGTGGCGGGACGGGAGTCCGTGCCCATTGGCCTCCTTCTGTGGAGGGAGCAGGCAGCTCGGGGAAGGCCAAAGATGGAGTTCAGGCCCGGCTTGATCAAGGATATGGAGACCGATTGATCCATCTTACAAAACAGGGTACTTTTCTGAGCAGAGGGGGTACCATTAATAAACATACCAAAACACAGGACCCTCTGAGGCAATCGAGGACGGACAGTCACCTGGTCACGAGTCACAGACAGGCCGCCTCGGAGCGGCAGTGTGGCTCGCTGCAGGGTCGCTTGTGGATCTGTGTGAACCTGGTCCCCACGGATCATGGGGTAGCTCAGAAGCATGGAGAGTCCACGCCACCCTCCATTCACTCACTGATTCATTTCAAACAAGCCACGTGCTAAGGCCGGGCTCTGTGACGGCTCCTGCGGTGAGCCCAGGGCAGGGGCGGGGAGCCGGCGAGCAGCACGATCCCCGCTCCCACGTGCACACTGCACACGGATGGGGGCCAGATGCAGCCACCCGAGGACACCCTGCAGGGGGAGGCGCTGGGAGCTGAGGAGGGACCCTACAGCTGTCCTGGAGGGATGGAGCAAGCCTCGGAGGGAGTCACAGTTCCAGTGGCATCTGAGGGGTGAGCAGGAAGGAGCCGGCCGGTGCAGGAGGGGACGGGAGGGAGGGGAGAGTCCAGGCAGGCGGTGAGAGCAGAGGATAAACTGTGGAACCAGAGAAGCAAGATTCACCCAGTGTGTGCAGGGGGCGGGCACGTCCTGTGATGGGCAGGGAAGAGGGTGGGGACGCCGTGCAGTGTGACAGGACAGGGAGGGGTGCAGGGCCAGCCCAGAGGGCTAGAGGTGGGCAGAGCTTGACCCGGGAGGCTGGGCAGTGAACTCCCCCTTGGAGGAGGGGCTGAGGGAGGGTTACGCAGGTGAATGCCAGGGCCGCAGGCAGAGGAGGGCAGGCGGGAAGCCGGCCAGCAGGGAGGCGGGGGCTTGGGCGCCCAGGGAAGAGTGAGGGGGCACTGGGTGCAGAGAAGGACAGGGATGGGCTGGAGGGATGTGGACAAGGCCGGATTCAGGGCTCAGGGGCTGCTGGGACTGGGGGCGGCGGGGGGTCAGGCACGAAGCCCCGTTTCCAGGCTGGTGACTGGGAGGACAAAGATGTGACCACAGGGGTGAGGACGTGGCGGGAGAAGCATCTGGCCTTCCGTGTCCTCACCATGGAGACGGCTCCAGGCTCGGAACGAGTGAGCTGGTCAGCACGGCCTCCTTGGCTGTGGGAGGACTCCCTGGTGGAGGCAGGCCAGCGAGGGCAGCAGGAACCCATTAGGGTCCCGGCGGCCCTTGGCAGCTCCCGCGGACAGCACCGTCCCACGGAACAGGCGGTGCCCGCCCTGTCCCGGCTCTAGCAGCCAGTGACCGAGCCCAAGAGGACAGAGGACCCGGGGCCCAAACTCCCACCAGCGGCGGCAAAGCCCGCTGGGAGCCGGTGCTGGTGACACCGCTACGCACCGGAGCCTGAAGCACGCAGACTATCGGGGAGACAGGCTGGGGACCAGGCTGGGAGGAAGGGGGTGGCCCTCCTACCCACCCCGTGTGCGCAGCCCCATGTCCCCGGAGAAGGGCCGACAGCCCGTCCTCTCCACATGTGGTCCAAGCCACATCACAGGGGCAGGAGCATGGCAGGGCGGCCGGGGGCTGTGGGACAGGCTGGGTGGGCGGCCCAGCACCCCTGGGACCGGGTGGCCTGGCTTTCATTAGCAGCTGCGGTCGCAGCAGTTGAGACAAAAGAACAAGTTAGGGGACCCTCCCAGCGCTCCCACAACAAACACCTCCACTGGGGGGGCCTTGGTCCGGGGGGGCTGCTGTGGGGGAAACACTGACGATGCCAGGCCCACCTCCTGCCCCCCTTCGGCGCCTCCTCACCCCTGCGGCGGCGCGGGGGGCTGAGTCCCAGCTGCCACGGCCCACCCAGGAGCAGCCCCCACAGCCAGGTCCCGGGGAGTTTGTTTCCCGCCTGCACCCCGGGCCCCCCGGGGCCCCGGACACTCACGCAGACACTCGTTGGCGGCCTCCGCTGTGCCCCGCGCCCACGGGCGGTCCTGGAAGAAGGGCAGGCAGCGCTCACAGTCGGCGCCCGTGGTGTTGTGCTGGCATCGGCAGACCAGCCGGCCCTCGGCGTCAGGGCCACACGCGCTGGCGTGTCCGTTACACTTGCACCTGGGGAGGCAGGGAGGACGGGGAGGACGGGGCTCAGCACGAGAGGGCGCCAGCGCGGGGCGGCCCCACGGGGTCGGCGGAGGAGGGGTTCATCGCCGAAGCCCTGCATTCCGGGGGGCCCGCTGCTATGGCTCCATGATGGGTTTTACTGAGCACCTACTGTGTGCCTGGACAACAGAAACAGAAACCGGTTCTGAGCTCTGTGGACACATAATCCCCTTGCACGGCACACGCTCTAGCCCATTTCACAGATGGAGGAACTGAGGCACGGAGGGGTTGCCCAAGGCCACCAGGTAGTAATGGCAACCTCTGGGAGGCTGTCTCTGCAGGCTTCTGCCCAGGAGGAGCCCCCAGGGGCCGAGAGAGACTCGGGGGTTGAGGTGGGCCAGCTCACAGGGCGGTGCAGGGGGTGGGAGGCGCCTCGTGCCCTTCTCCTCTGACTCTGCCCCATGAGAAAGAGGCTGCTCCTTGCAGAGGACACTCCCCCCCCCCCCCCCAACTCATCTCAAGTCCCCAGGGAGTCTGTGCCTTGGAGGGCAGCCCTGGCCCTTGTACTACCTCCCTCCCCCCTCCTCCCTAGCTTCGCCCCCCCCCAGGTCAGGAGACAGCTGGAACGGGCAGGCGCAGAGAGGTGCTCTGGGGGCCATACCCGTGCGGCTGTCCGAGCGGCCAAACCACGCTGCTTAGAGGACGGCCATGGCGGCCAGCTCCGCACCCAGGTCTCCCCGGAGCCCCGCTGAGGCGGGAGGGACCAGGAGGAGGCTCAGGCCATGAAGTGACGGGTGCTGAGTGGCAGAGCTAGAATCTGAACCTGGTTCCCTTACTTTGCACAGACCCCGGGTTCCTGGCCAGCTCGCTAGATCCCCATAAGCTGTGTCCCGCACTCGGCCCCCCGAGGGCATTGAAGAGGCCTGACCATGGGCAGCGCCCACGGTGCTTTCTCTGCTTTGGGGACACAGGGCTTGGGAAGGGAGCAGGGCACGGCTTCCTCGCCAGGCCTCCCTGGGAGCCCAGGGTGGGCAGGGAACACCCAGGGTTTCTGGCGGAGGTGAGGGGGCACCAGGCAGTCTTGGGACGAGAGACCACCCGTGCTCCCAAGAGGTTGCTGCGAACACCTCCCTTCCCCATGAAGCCCTGTGACCCCGAGGGAAGGAGTGAAATCCGTGTGGGCCACTGAGGGCGGACACAGGCCGTGGGGCCACCTGCCCAGCCAGCTGCCGGCCTGGAGGTGGTCGGCTCTGGCAGCTGGCGCCCAGATGTTCTCTGGGCCAAAGCCCTGACAGCAGGCGCTGCAGCCCACTCCATCCGCCACCCTTGGAGAACACCTCCTCCCGGGTTTGACCTGAATCCATGTGGGGGTGGCAGGGAAAGGGAGCCGAGGGGCCCTCTCAGACACCCCCCTTTCCCCTTTACTCCCAGGCCCCAGCCTTTCCTGAAAGGCGCTGACACATTGAGTGCAGGCAGCTGGCCCCCACGTCCCTCCCAGCCTCTCCGCCTCTCCCACGCCTCCCGGGCGTCCCTGAACCATGGGAGCCCCCTGCTCCCTGCCCTGCAGGCCATCACTCCCACGTCGAGCTGACTTCCCGTCCCAAATAGCTTTCGGACGCACACGCTTTCCCCGCCCTAACGCCATCTCCCATGACCGCCACCTAATATTCCTGCTGTTTCTCTCTCTTCTCCTTCCCCACGCGGTTGCCAGATGTTGGGGCATTTTAAAAATCCAACCCTGCCTGGCCAGCTCGGTGGTTGAGCGTTGGCTTATGAACCTGGAGGTCACGGTTCAATTCCCGGTCAACGCACATGATCGAGTTGCGGGCTCGATCCCCAGTGTGGGGTGTGCAGAAAGGAGGCAGCTGATCCATGATTCTCTCTCATCGTTGATGTTTCTATCTCTCTCTCCCTCTCCCTTCCTCTCTGAAATCAATAAAAATATATTTTAAAAGTAAAAAATAAATAAAAATACAACCCTATTACTATCCTGGCCATACCTTTAACAGCTCCCCTCTGGCCCAGCCAGTGTGGCTCAGCGGTTGAGCATCAACCTATGAACCAGGAGGTCGCATGCCCGGGTTGCAGGCTCGATCCCCAGTGTGAGGCGTGCACAAGGCAGCTGATCAGTGATTCTCTCTCATCGTTGATGTTTCTATCCCTCCCTCCCTTCTCCCTTCCTCTCTGAAAACAATAAAAATATATGCATTAAAAACACACACCAAAAAGCCCCACACAGCGGCCCTGACTGTGGGATAAAAATAAACCACACCCGTGGCCCTGAGAACCGCCAGCCGCCGCCGCGCCCTCCGTTCCAGCCACAGGCCTTCTCCTGGGTCCTCACGTCCCAGGTCTGGGACAGGCTGGCTGTGGGCTGCAATGCTCCCCTCCTCCAGCCTGGGTGGGTCCCCTGGCCGTGCACCCCCTGTCCGGGCCTCCGTCCTTGTCATCCTGGGGCAGGCTGCCTCCAGGTGACTGGCTGATACCCCGAGACTGGAGCAGGAACCCGTCCGTCTTCCTCGCTACTTTCCCAGGAGGAACCCAACGAGCGTTTATGCTGAAGATCTCTCGTGCCTCCCCGGCTCCTCGCCCGCCTTGCACACCGGGGACCGGACCGGCGGCACGTTTGAGACCGCCTGGATGTCAGTCCCTGTTCCTGGGGAAGGAGCTGCTTAAACAAACTACCGATGCTGCAGAGGACGGCGGACCAGGACCGGGCCGACCGCACAGCCTCACGCCCCACATGGAAAGGCGCCGAGCGAGCGTGGCCACCCTTCCGAGGCGCTGGGCTGGCCGTGGGGCTTGGGAGCGGCCCGAACCGAGGAGCCCCAAAGCCTCATTCAACAGCGCGGAGCCCGGCTGGGCCCAGCCGCCAGGAGCGCTGGGAGGCAGTGCGGGGAGGGTGCGCTGCTTATAAAGTCAGGGCACTGGGAAGGAAGGAAAGCCATCCCGTGCCTGCTCCTGTCACCAGCCACCAGCCACACGCACAGCACAGGCGCTCAGGCCGGCTGCAATGTGAGGGGCCTGTCAGCCGGGACCTCGGAGCCGCGCTGTGTGCTGTGAAAATGCCACTTCACGGCAGGAATAAAAGTGCCTGCGAGAGGGAAACGAGGAGGGAGGAGGAGGGAGGGAGGGGAAGGGCCTTCGAGGCAGAGGGAACGGGGGTGCCCAGGCCAGCGCGTCCCTCATGGGGTGGTGGACGCAGCTGATGGGAGGAGCTGCAGGAGGTGGGCTGGGAGGCGGGGAGCAGCCAGGCGGCCTCGAATGCCGGGCCCAGGGGACCAGGATCCGCTCCCTGTCTCTCCCCTGGGGCACCAGAGTGTCTTCTTGCCCCTTCCCCCACCGTGGGGCGACACCACGGGGCAGCCACCCTGCCGCTCCCCCCGCCTCCCACCTACCTGCCGCCCACAGAGAAGTCGGACACGGCGTAGTAGTAGGACTGCAGCACCTTGGGGTCCTTGAAGATGTCATCCCCGAACGTGTTGAGCCGGTCGAGGGAGATGAGGAGGTCGGTGCTGGTGACCCACTCCTGGGGGCACAGGAAGGGCCACCGTCAGCGGGAGGCCCAGCCGGCCGCCCTGGGTCTCCGGGACACACGGACAGGCCACGCACAGACGCATTCCAAGGACGCTGCCGAAGCCGGAGCCTGCGTGCAGGGTCCTGCCAACCTGGGTGCCAGGCCACTGCCTGGCTGAGCAACTTGGGGGAAGTTGCTCGATGTCCTGGCCCATCCACGTCCCCCTCTGTGACACGGGCCCAGGAACAGCCCCGGGCGCACGAGGGAGTTGGGAGGATGGCCGATGTCAGCAGCGGGGCGTGGGGTCTGGTCACCTGACTCCTCCCAGGGGCTCCTGCACCCCCATTCTAGAGGTCAGCTGGGGGAGGACATGCCCCAGCGCCCTTCTCTCCTGCTCAGCGAGGCCTGGAGTGGGGCAGGCCCTCGGTTTATAGGTGCATCACACGCCGAAGATCAGGGGTTGAGCGTCAACCTGTGAACCAGGAGGTCAGAGTTCGATTCCCCGTCAGGGCACATGCCTGGGTTGCAGGCTCAGTCCCAGTGTAGAGCGTGTAGGAGGCAGCTGATCAATGATTCTCTCTCATCATTGATGTTTCTCTCTCTTTCTCTCTCTCCCTTCCTCTCTGAAATCAATAAAAATACACTGAGTGGCCAGATTATTATGATCTCTGAACGCATAATAATCTGGCCACTCAGTGTGTGTGTAAATATATATATATATATATATTAGAGGCCCGGTGCATGAATTCGTGCATGGGTGGGTTCTGGCCAGCCTGGCCATGGGGAGGGGACATGGGCCGTTGGCCGGCTTGCCTGCTGGTGGAACTCCTGGTCGAGGGGACAATTTGCATATTAGCCTTTTATTATATAGGTTATACACTGAGTGGCCAGATTACTATGTGTTCAGAGATCATAATAATCTGGCCACTCCGTGTATATGTATTTTTAAAAGATCAGGCTTCCACAGACAAGTCACCTGTCCCAGGCGATGTCTGTCCCAACCGAACACCCCCCCACAGAAGCAGGGACTGGGGGCCCCTTCACTCGCTGCAGCCCCGGCCCGGGCTCTGCCCACGCAGCGAGCACTCCATCAACACGGGATGCGCGCTTCCCCCGAAGAGCTGGTGGGAGAGAACCACGTGAAGGCTGACATTTCCATCCGCCTGCTGTTTGTGACAATCGGGTCGCTTCGGCTGAATTTTAATTGGCATTTTAATTCAGCGCAGGAGCTCCTGGTGCCGCCGCAGCCAGGCCCGTTAGGGCAGAAAAGGAACTCCTGGCAAGGCCTGTCTCCTCGCCCCAGCAGGGCGCAGGCCAGCGGGCCTCTGCGGCTCCCTGAGCTCAGCGACCGGCGAGCCCGCCGCCTGGGACCCAGGGCCGCTGCCGAGGATGCTTCAGCATGGAGGAGGGCCCAGCCCCGGGAAGCTCAGCGGGCACCTCAGCGGAGTGTGCACGTCCCCGTCTCCCGAGTCACTTCTCAATGTCCCTGTGCGTCAGGGATCTGGTTAGAAGGTGCCTCCTGCCCAGCTGGTGTGGCTCAATGGATAGAGCGTCAGCCTGCGGACTGAAGGGTCCCAGGTTTGATTCCAGCCAAGGGCACATGCCCGGGTTGCGGGCTTGATCCCCAGTAGGGGGCATGCAGGAGGCAGCCAATCAATGATTCTCTCTCATCATTGATGCTTCTATCTCTCTCTCCCTCTCCCTTCCTCTCTGAAATCAATAAAAATGTATTAAAAGAAAGAAAGAAAGAAAGAAAGAAAGAAAGAAAGAAAGAAAGAAAGAAAGGAAGAAAGAAGAAGAAAGGAAGGAAGGAAGGAAGGAAGGAAGGAAGGAAGGAAGGAAGGAAGGAAGGAAGGAAGAGCCTCCTGATTCAGAGGCCGGGCGGGCTCGAGACTCCCCATTTCTAATGAGGGCCCCAGGAGGGGGTGGCCGGGGTACTGGCTCGGGGCCTCCCAGGAACCTGCAAGAAGCTGGGAAAATTCCTGGGCACGTGGTGGAATGGGGAAACCAAGACGAGATAAGTAAACGAGTTGAACAGCGTACAGCCGGCTGTGAATCTCAAGACCTTATCTTCCCCAGCCAAGGACACAGAGCACATGGTTCACACGCCCCTCCCTGCGCAGGGAACACAGACTCGTCACCCTGGTCGGGAGCTAGAGAACAGAGACCCAGTTAATGCCACTGGCGCCGCCGGCCGAACCCACGGATGGATGAAGTCGGGGAACAAGTAACAAAACCCGATAGAGCCAGACGGACCCCAGAAGCAGCGCAGCAGAAAGCCACCCAGAGAACAGCCCACACGCCCCTCCGCGCTCACGCTGATGCATCAGCAGATTCACACGCACCTGGAAAGCCGGTGACTATGCTGCTGAGACCTTCCCCTAAGATCCTCACCCACAGACGAGAGACAAAACCTTCCAGACAAAGGATACCAGCTCCGGCTCGCTCTAGAGCACACCCATGCCTTTTCTTGGGCCTGAACTTTTGACGCTCCTTCTCCTAAACGCTAAGGGTCCCCCACGAGACTTGCAGCCAGGGGAGCAGTGGGCAGCGCAGCTCATCCCCGGCTAAACCCCGGATCCTGCCTCCAAGGCCCCCTTTCTCTCTGACTACAGCCCCGTCTTGGCTCACTTCTTCCCTGTAACATTTCTCAGGAGCCAAAGCAGAGCCCCCCACCCCCCACCCAGGCTCTCCTGCTGCCCGCTCTGGGCCCTGTCCCGTCTCCCCATTTTACAGATGAGGAGACTGAGGCTCAGAGAGGGTAAGTGTTCTGCTCCACGTTGCACAGCTGGTACACAGCAGTGCTGGGGTTTGGGTCCGAGCTTTAACCACGAGGCAGCCTGTCTTCTTGCATCTACCCCAACGCCCTCATCACACCAGGGGGCCCAGAGGGCAACGACCTGCCCCCCCCATCCCCCGCTCCTGTCTCCAGCCGCACGACCCTCCTCGGGTTCCTGCCATGGCTTTTGGCCCGTGGCCTGCTCCCTCAGGCTGCTAAGGCAACAGGAACCGTGTCCACATCTCCCCGAGACCCCGGGGCAGGAGCTGGGAAAGAGAGGACTCGCTCCCTAAGCCCAGCGGCGTGGGGCCCTCCCTGAGGCCTCCGGGGTCATTTAGGGCAAACTGGGGCCCCAGGGGCACAGGCAACGGGCTTTTGCAACTTCCGATCACGTCAGCTAAAACGGAGTCGGGACGCGGTTGGAGTGGGGACTCGGGTGACTCTGGACAGACCCCGGTCCGGAGTGCGGGGCGGAGGAGGTCAAGAACGGAGAGCTGCTGTGGCTTTCAGCTTCAAAGCGTGAATGAGCACCTCTATGTGCCACGCCCTGTGCCGGCCACTTTATAGCTGACTGTCCGACGTGGCAGCCCCGGACACCTGTGGCTACTTAAGTCAAAAGTCATGAAAATGAAACAAAGTTTAAAATTCCGTTTCTCAGATGTGCGAGTCACCCTGCGAGCGCTCTGTGGACACGGAGGCCCGTGGCCGCCGGGCTCCCGGGCTGCATGCGCTCTGCGGGAGGCGCTGCCGTGGGCACCCCGCCCCCCCGCCCCGGGCTCCGGGTCCACAGCTCGTGCTCTCACACCGTCTCTTTCACCCTCCAAAGGGCCCTGGAGACCACGGGGCGGGCGGCCTTGTGGGGTCACAGAGGGAGGGAGCGAGGCCCTGAGCCGGGGTCCCGGAAGGAGCCAGCACATGCAGGTTCTGGTCTGGGCCTCCCACCACGCGAGCCCCTCCCCAGGCCTCAGTTTCCCCAGCCCCACAGGAAGGGGCCAGGTGAGGTGGTGGTTGTCCCCCGGCTCCCGGGAGCCACAGGCTCTGACACGGGAGGCCAGAAGGGCCCTCTGTCTGCCTGAGCGCCCTCTTCCACCAAGTTCGTCATCAGGTGCCCACGAAAGGTCTAGACCCGTGATGGCGAACCTATGACACGCGTGTCAGCACTGACACGCGTAGCCATTTCTGATGACACGCGGCCGCATGCCGAGGATGAAACATTTGCTGCTCCTGAGGATGAAACATTTGCAAAATAATGTTTTTTTCCTCAAAGTGACACACTACCCGAGTTATGCTCAGTTTTTTGGCGAAGTTTGACACACCAAGCTCAAAAGGCTGCCCATCACTGGTCTAGACACAACAAAGGCTTCTGTTGTTTAAAATCTGAAAGCCAGCCCGGCCGGCGGGGCTCCGTGGTTGAGCGTTGACCTATGAACCAGGAGGTCACGGTTCGATTCCCAGTCACGGCCCATGCCCGGGTTGTGGGCTTGATCCCCAGTGTGGGGCCTGCAGGAGGCAGCCGATCCATGATTCCCTCTCATCATTGATGTTTCTCTCTCTCTCCCTCTCCCTGCCTCTCTGAAATCAGTAAAATATATTTTAATAAAAATAAATAATAAAATCTGAAAACCCTGGGACCTCATGGGTCTCCCTGTGTCCTGCCGCTTTAGACTTTCCTGTGGTCCCTGGAGGCCGTGTCCCGCCCGCAGCCCAGTCCCAACCGCCTACCCTGGACCCCCAGCCTCGCACCCTCTCCCCCCCCCCGCCCTCCCAGCCCCGCTCTGCTCCGACCTGCAGCGCGGGGCTCTCCTCGAAGTTGTAGGCGCTGGGCCGGCCCTCCAGGGTGGAGAAGGCCACGTTGCCCCCGCTCAGCGGGGAGATGTCGCTGAACTCGGAGGTGCAGAAGGCCACACGCTCGTCCTGGCCGGGCCGCAGGTAGTGGCCGTCGGGCCGGCCGTAGGTCTTCCCGCAGGAGGCGCTGTAGAACTGGTAGGGCTCCCACGGGCCGCCCGCTCGGCTGCGCTTGTAGATGGCGAAGCTCTCGGGGCGGCTGGTGTGGAACTTGAGGCGCACGTAGGTGATCTCGTAAGCTTTCCCTGCAGCGGAAGACACCCCAGCCTTAACCCAGGCCTCCCAGGCCGCTCTATCCCTCCCACATCTGCCAACGTCGCCCCCGGCCCATTGCGGTCCTGCTTCTCTGAGCCTCGGCACACGCCCCTCCTGCAAAGCACCTCCACCAAGCACCCCCTCGCGGCCCCAGCCAGGCACCCGCCTTGCTCCCCTCCTGGGCCACTGACCACTCCCGCCCGGCACCTTGGAATCCCCACCGGGAGCCTCATACCGTGGGACAGTGTTTGGGGATAAAAAGGAACGAAGCACAGACGCTCCTCGACTTACGACGGGGCTACGTCCAGATAAACTCATCGCCAGTCAAAAAGACTGTGAGTCAAAAATGCATTTACGCCCAGCCAGTGTGGCTCAGTGGTTGAGCACCGACCTATGAAGCAGGAGGTCACGGTTCGATTCCCGGTCAGGGCACATACCCGGGCTGCGGGCTCGATCCCCAGTGTGGGGTGTGCAGGAGGCAGCCGATCCATGATTCTCTTTCATCACTGATGTTTCTTTTTTTATTTTAATATATTTTATTGATCTTTTACAGAGAGGAAGGGAGAGGGACAGAGTTAGAAACATCCATGAGAGAGAAACATCAATCAGCTGCCTCCTGCACACCCCCTGCTGGGGATGTGCCCGCAAACCAAGGTACATGCCCTTGACCGGAATCGAACCTGGGACCCTTCAGTCTGCAGGCTGATGCTCTATCCACTGAGCCAAACGGGTTAGGGCTCATCACTGATGTTTCTATCTCCTTCTCCTTCTCCCTTCCTCTCTGAAATCAATAAAATATATTTTAAAAAAAATGCATTTACTACCCACCCCTAAGCCACCTGCCATTGCAGCTCAGCCTAACGCACCTTAACGTGCTCACGCACTCCCGTTAGCCCGCAGCGGGGCAGTGACCCGAGTTTCTTCTCAAGAGCCCCTGCCTTCCTCTTTCCACCAGAAGCAGGAGAACGACACGATGGCACGCAAAACCGCAAGACACAGCAGCCGAAAACGCCGGCAACGCCGCACACTGCCGACGCGGGCTGCCCCCTCGCGGCCCTGCCCCGCACCTCGGGCGTCCCGCCGCCCTTCGCCGGCCCCGAGGAAAGAGCGAAACTCGGAACTCGAAGCAGGGCTTCTCCTCCACGCGTGTCTCGTTCGCACCATCGCGAAGCTGGCAAATTGTAAGTCAAACCGTCAAAAGGCGGGGGCCGGCTGTACCGACACACGCTACAACACGGATGCACCTTGACAATATCACGATAAATGACAGAAGCTAATCACGAAAGACGACCTATTACATATGATGCCACTTATATTAAATGTCTCAAGTAGGCAAATCCATGAAGACAGCAAGTAGGTTCGTGGTTGTCACGTGCTGGGGGAGGAGGGGTCCCGGGGTGGGGGTGACGTTAGTGGGTCCAGGGTTTCTTCTCGGGGTGATGAAGATTTTCAAAACCTGGCTGTGGTGATGGGTACACAACCCTGCAGATACACTGAGAGCCACGGAGTTGAGCATTTTAAACGGGTGAATTATATGGTGAATTTGCTCTATCTCCATAACGCTGTTACGTAGTTTTATAAACTGGACCTCACATCCATTAGGATGGTTATCACTTTATTTTAAAAAGGCAATAAGTGTTGGTGAGGATGTGGAAAAACCGGAACCCTGTGCACTGTTGGTGGGAACGTATAATGGTACATTTGCAAAGCAAAAGTCTGGAAGTTTCTCAAAAATGTGAAAATAGAAAGACCATGTGACCCAGCAATTCCCCTTCTGGGTCTCCACCCAAAAGAACGGAGGCCGGGTCCTGAGGCGCTGGCGGCAGGCACACCCACGTTCACGGCCGCATCGCTCACAGCACAACCCCAGTGTCCGTCACAGAGGACGGACCCACGGAATGTGGTCCATCCACCCCACGGGCTGTTCACGTCTCAGCTTCAGAAAGCAGGGAACTGCGGATACCTGCTTCCATCGGAGCGAACCCTGAGGACAAGGTGCCGGGGGAAACCAGCCAGTCCCCAAAAGCCACACGCTGCCCGTTTGCCTGAGGCCCCCAGAGGAGCCCAACGCACAGGGACGGGAGGAGGCGGTGTGCCGGGGGCTGGGGGAGGGCCTGGGGGTGAGTGTTTGGAGGGGACAGAGCCTCCGCTTGGGGGGATGAGGAGGTTCTGCGGATGGACGGCGGTGACGGCTGCCCAGCCATGTGAGTGCTTTTCGTTGTGTGCTTTTGTGTGTTTGCTTGTTGTTAATCCTCATCCAAGGATGTTTTCCCATTGATTTTTAGAGAGAGTGGAAGGGAGGGGAGAGACAGAAAGAGAGAAACATCGATGTGAGAGAGACACATCGACTGGTTGCCTCCCACGCATGCCCTGACCAGGGCTAGGGATGGAGCCTGCAACAGAGGTACGTGCCCTTGACCGGAATCGAACCCGGGACCCTTCAGTCCTCAGGCCGACGCTCTAGCCACTGGGCCAAACCGGCTAGGACTGAATGCTCCTTTCTTAACGGCACTCAGCTGGACACCTAAAATTGGTTAAGATGGCAAATTTCATGTTACACATGTTTTACCTCAATGAAAGAAAACTTAGAATATCTATAAGTATATCTATCTACCTCTGTGCGTGTATATATTCCAGCCCTTTGGAAATGCAGTTTGGTGCCACGGATAAAGAGCCATAACCATGTTCCTGGCCTTTGGCACAAGAGTCCCCGCTCTAGGAATTCGCACACGGGAAGGAACCCAAGTGCATGAACGCGGTCCCCGAGGGGGACCCTGGAACCACCAGGGATCCATAAATTAGGGTGTCAACTCAGCGATGACGGCGGCCCCTGGAACGGCCGGCAACTAGTCTCCAACGTGCAAAGCCTAAGTCAGAATGTGGGATGAAAGAGACACGAGACTCACCCTTCAGGACCACCTAATTATACCGAAAAGGCCCTAAAGATGGGGCAGAAAAGAGAAACGTCAAACTGGAGGCGTGACCGTCCTCGGGGCAGAGTGGCGTCTTCCCATCATTGTTCAGCATTTCCCCGATTTTCTCTCATGAAGCCTGTTTTAATTTAAAAGCTGGAGAAAACACATTTAAAAAAAAAAAATCTTTTTTAAGCGACCGGCTTGCCACGTTCGATGTTTTGCAAAGTTCCGTTGCGCGCAGCTTGGCACCGGAACCCACGTCCCCCGGAAGACGCGTGCGCGGTCACGGAGCCAAGGTCGGAGCCAAGGTCGGCGGCCTGGTGGCTGCTGCGGCTCCGGCTCCACGGGGAACCAGGTGGGGGCTTGTCCCAGATGTGCGCTCACGCCCCGGAAAGGAAGGCGGGGGGGCAGGTCCGCCAGACTCCCCGGTAAACATCTAACAGCCAGAGCCCTCCCGCAGGGGAGGGGAGCTGGAGCCGCTTAAAAGGTAGCTGGCAGCTAGACGCCTGATCGTGATCGGAAAAAGACAGTCACTGGGATTTCATGCAAACATCGGGCTGCGTGTCCTCCTCCGCGCCCCGCCTGGAGGTGAGAGAAGGTGCCGGAACATCACAGAGGCCCAGCAGGCACTTTTTGTTGCAAGAGTTCCTTAGAAGAGGCAAGAAAGCAACTTAATCCTCGCTTTGTGATGAAAAGGTTCCTGCCAAAGGCAATCTGAAGGCTGGGAGCCCCCCCCCCCCCCCCCCCCCACACACACACCAAGGTCTTCTAAGCAGCAACAAGAATTAAATTTAATTAAACACCCTTCCAAGCCCGGGGGGCCGATGGCGCTTCAGGGTGAGGTTGATTCCGGTGTGTTCCCAGCAGGAAAGCTGGACCAAAATGTCATCCCCATATGTAAACGGGGACCACACTGCGTGATAGAGCATGGATCTGGCATTACCTACCCACCCCACCCGCCGGCTGCCCAGCATGCTGTTCCCTCTGCCCGGAATGCTGTTCCCTCCACTCCTCACCCGGCTGGCTCCCACACATCCCTGCTCATCCCACTGGTTTAGCGAACCGACCACATGCCCCAGCCTCCCTCTGCCGGGTGTAGAACGCCCTCCTCCCACGGACTTTCCTGGCTGAAGGCTACGCATCCTTGAAGTGGGGGGTCTGGGTGCCCCCCTGGGCTCCCCCAGCCCCCCTGGGCTCCCGCACCCTGTTATGTAAACACTTGCCTATTTCTCCCACTCGTCTTTGACCCCCTGGTTGGGACAAGGGCTGTGAATCCTTCGTGCTGAGCACAGCGCCTGGCACATAGTAGGTGCTCACTAAGTGCCCGCCGAACGCGTGAGGAAGGCCGAAGCACGATTTGTACTTTCAAGGGGTTTATGATCCAGTGACCACGTTGAGACAGGCAGGCCCAACAACGTGGCTGATACGGCCACAAGTGTGTCTGCAAGCCCTGACCGCAAACAGCCAGCACTGAGGGAGCACCTACTGTGTGCCAGGCACCTTGCTGAGTGCTTTGTGCACACTGTATCTTGAGAGACGTCCCCAAACAGTCCCATCGCTGTGCACGTTTTACTAATGAGGGACTTGCCCAACATCACGCAGAAAACAGCTGAGTCTAGTCAGCGGCAGGCCTGTCTCCCCAAAGTCGCTGCTCTGAACCGGCGCCCCTCCGTCCAGGCTGCCTGGGAAGGGGGTGCTGGTGCCCACGAAGGCGGCCACCCAGCCAGCTCCTTGAGCCACGGCCTCTCCCGGCAGCTGGGACACAGGGCCCGTCAGGAGCGGCCTCTCCCGGCAGCTGGGACACAGGGCCCGTCAGGAGTGACAGCGGGACAGCCAGTCACCAAGCCGGGCCGGCCCACATCCGCACGCCGGGCAGAGGAGCTCGGCACAGGGAGGCTTATTTTGGGAGAATGGAAACCAAACAAAGCCCTTTAATTGGAGCCATCTGGGGAGCACGGCCTGGGGGTGGGGCTGGAGGGGGCAGGGCGGGAAGCCGAGCTGGGAGTGCGTGGGTAGGCTGCCCGGCCCGCCTTGGGCATTAGAACCAGGTGGAGAGAGCTGCTGCCGGCCGACAGGGTGGGCACAGCAGGGCCCTCAGCTCCACCATCTGCCGCCACGGCTCCCGTCCTCCGCTCCCGCCCTAGCTCTTGGCAGGTGAGGTGACGGGGAACCCCCATGACCACAGTGCCAGGCACCAGGAGAGCCTGGCTGGAGCAGGGCTGCTGGGCCCATCACACTTCTCTCATCTTTGGGCTGAGAGTCTAAACCCCAAACGTGGATCAAGAGTATCAAGCCTATTGTCTAACCTGGAGAGAGTGAACAGGCTTTATCTGACACTAGAGGCCCGGTGCATGGAAATTCATGCACTGGAGGGGGGGTTCCCTCAGCCCGGCCTGCCCCCTCTCACAGTCGGGGAGCCCTCAGGGGCAGGAGGCGACCCGGTGATCAGGGGAAGGCGACGCCCCCATCACACCTCTGCTGCTGCCACTGCCGGCAGTGCAAGCCTTGGCCGGCCCTGGTTACCTGAGCCTCGGGCAGCCCTGGGCAGCTGGGGGCCTGAGGGGACTGGGGGACTCCGGAGGCAGACGCGCGATGCGCTGGACCCACCTGGGCGCGGGCCCGGCCGTGCCGTGCACCTGCCGCCCCAGTGGGGCTGAGGGGACTGGGCACCGCCATCTTGTGGCTGTGGGCACCGCCATCTTTGAGGGAGTGGTAGTCAAATAGCATATTCCCTCCTTATTGGCTGTTGGCGCCGCCATCTTTGTGAAGGCGTGATGGTCAATTAGCATATTTCTCTTTATTAGATAGGATTGTTGCCCAGAGCTTTGCGTTAAGAAGGATTCTGGGGTCTGGTCTGAACTGAGACGTGACTGAAATATACAAACGACAAGTTTGCAAACAGAGGTGGCAGGACTTTCAAGACCCTTCCAATAAATCAGGGAACTGAGGAGGGGTGAGGGAACGCAGAGGAGGGCAAACACAAAGAACATTCCAAAGAGTGAGCTAGGGATCTGGTCAGTGAGGAAGTCAACGGGCAGAGAAAGAGTCACAGTGACCCCTGAGCTCTTACCGCAGCACCTGGAGAGACGAGGGGAGGAGAGGGTGCCGCGCTTTTTCATTTTAAAAGCCCAGCATACAAGTCACCGTGTTAACCATTGTAAGTGCACAGGTCACCGGCATCAAGTACATTCACACAGTTGTGCAACCACTGCCCCCACCCGCCTCCAAACTCCCTTAATCTTCCCCAAATGAAACTACCAATTTCACGACCACTCCTGCAACCCCAGGCCCCGGCCCCCACCATTCTACCTTCTCTGTCTATGATTTGGACTCTTCTAGGGGCATCATCTATAATAGCCTAAGTGACCAGAACGACCGGTCGCTATGATGCACACTGACCACCAGGGGGCAGACGCTCGATGCAGGAGCTGCCTGCCCCCCCCCCCCCCCCCCGCGCCAGTGGTCAGTGTGCTCACACAGGGGGAGCGCCGCTCAGCCAGAAGCCAGGCTCACGGCTGGCGAGCGCAGCTGCCGCGGCATCGGGAGCCTCTCTCAGCGGCGGCAGCAGTCACAGTGGACTGGGAGGAGCGCGAGCTGCCCGGCGCCCAGCCCCGATCCGGGCTCCTCCCTGGCCACCTGCCGCTTGGCGCACTGCTACATCCCAAGGGGTCCCAGACTGCGAGAGGGTGCAGGCCTGGCTAAGGGACGCCCCCTCCCACCCCCTGTGCACGAATGTCGTGCACTGGGCCTCTAGTATAAGTACATCACACCGTATCTGTCCTTCTGTGCCTGGCTTACTTCACTCGGCATCCTGTCCGGGCCGTGGCAGGCGTCAGGATCTCCTTTCTTTGAAGGCTGAGTGAGAGTCCGTTGTCTGAATAGCCCACACTTTGCGTGTTCATTCTCCAGTGGACACTGGGGTGCGTCCACTCTTTGGCTATTGCGCACAGTACTGCTACGAACAGGGCGGCCTTGACTTTTGGACCCTAAGTTTGAGGTCGTGTGTGACGTCCAAGGATGCTCGGATTACCTGGGCGAGGGCTCAGGTGGGAGACTGGCGAGAAGTGCAGGTGGCGTCCCGAATACCGACCACAATCCCAACAGGCACGTCAGGGGCGTGGGCTGGGGAGGAGGCCGCTGGCGGCAGGCCGGCATGGGGATGGGGGAGCAGGGGGAGGGAGGAGGGGGGAGTGGCTGGAGCTGGGGGCGCAGGAGCCGGCAGGGCCAGGAGGAGGGCCCTTGGGAAGGCCACGGCTTAGGAGAATGGGTGTGCCTGGAAGGCTAGGGAGCCGTTCACTCACGCGCGTGTTCGCTCACTCCCTGTTCCCAGGGAAAGTGCCGCGGTGACATGCTGGGGTTCATATCTCGGCTCCATCACTGACCAGCTCTGCGGCCTTGGCCACATACCTAACCTCCCCCCGATTAACCGGGTAAGCGGCTTGAAAGTAGTGACTCAGTTTCCCCATTTTTACAACGGGCGTAACAATAACAGGCTTTCATAAGTACGTGCCTGCAAAGCACGTAGAACAGTCCCAGGCATGTAGCATGCACATGATCAAATGTCAGCTGTTAAGCCATTCATTGGCCAGGCCAACATTCACGGGGCACCACTGCGCGGGGGGCCGGCCCTGGGTGCTGGGGTCCAGCCGTGAAAACAGGCATTCCCTCCGCAGCTCGGGGCGTGGCCGACACACACAAACCCGAACCACCATGCGGCACAGTCCCGACGGTGATGGGGAAGGGTGAGGGGCTGCAGGAACGCACAGGCTGGCCCCCTGCCCAATCCAGGGGGGCTTCCCGGAGGAGGCCACCCCTAAACGGGGTGGGGCAGACAGCACCGTCCACAGTTGCGTCAGCAGGGCTTGGTGCAGAGACAGGCGGCCTCCCTTGCTTACGAAGGAGATACGGGTTGTCCAGAAGGAAGCGGGAAGAGACACTCTACAGCCAAGTGCCATCACATGTGCAAAGAGCAGGAGGAGAGACCCTTCCCAGCCCCGTGAAGGGGGAGGGGGTGGGGGTGGGGTGGGGGTGGGTAGGGGGGTCCGGAGGTGTCTGCATCCTTCCTGGCCTTCCCCCTCCTGCAACGCCTGTGTCGGTCCTGGCGGCCGGAGCCGGCTGGGCCCTGGGGTCAAGGGGGGGCTGCTTCTGAGGGTGGAGGCTGACCAGGACCGCTGTCCTGACCTCCAGACCTGCCTGGGGCCCCGCATTCCAGCCAGAACCCCAGGGAGCAGGAAGGAGGACTTGGCCCCCAGCGCCGGGCTCAGCCAACGCAAACAGGGCCACCCACTCGACAGGAAGACGCCGCGGAGCCAAAGCTCAGGAGACCCAGCCGGCCTCGGGCCCCTCGGGGGCCTCCCGCTGGCCAGCCCCAGCGAGCGGGTCCCATTGTTGCCTCCCGGCCTCCGGGCTGTCCCCTGACCTGAGATGTCCTTCATGCTCAGGCCGCCTCCTGCCATCCTTCAGATCCCGGCAGGGCCCTTCACCCTGGCGTGTCCCCGGAGCATAAATCCCGTCACATTCCTGGCCAGCCCGTCCTCAGTCCTCGGAGGCCGGACGCCACAGCCTCCGGAGACGCCTGGATGGGTGCAGGGAGCAGCCACCTGCGCTCGGGCAGTGGGGGCCGGCTGGGGGCGGGCAGGCAGGAACCCACCCACCTTCCTCCTGCAACGCCCCCTTCTCTGGGGGCTCGGGACACATCTGCTCAGAGACCAGAGACTCGAGGGTCTTCCTGTCACTGCTGGGGGTCCCCAGGAATCCAAGAAAGTGGACAAAGAGATCCCCCCAACCCCGGCCAAACGCAAGCTGGATCCCCTCGCCTGTAACTGCCCGGGACGTGTGTCATTCCCAGGTGCAGGGCAGTGGGGAGGGCCCCGGCGTCTGCCAGGTATGGCCGTGTGACCCTGATTTCACCCTCAGTGCCTCAGTTTCCCTGCTATGGAAGAACAAATTGTGCTGGATTTGGGGTGCCAGCTCAGCGGGGTTCTCAGCATGTGGTGAGAGCCCCCTGATTCATGCCTGTTGCCGCTGATGACCATCCACCTTCCCCTCACCCCCCACCCCCCACCAGGTCCCAGCCCGCCTCTTCCAGGCCTCAGCGAAGGGCCAGGAGCCGTCAGACCCGCCGCTGCCTTTCATCCCCGACAGGAAGGCTCAGCGGCAGCCGGATCGGGAACAGATGTCTGAGCCGAGGGGCTGGGAAAGCAGCGACCTCCACCAGGGGGCTGGCCGCGGCCTCTCCTCCCTGCCCCTCACCCGCTCCCCCAAGGAGAGGCCAGCGGCACCCGCTCTCCCTCCCCCAGCAGAGCGGCAGGGAGAGGCCACCTCGCCTGACGACAGGGCCTCGCTGGGAACATGGTGACTTCCCCAGACCTCTTCTTCCCCGATGTTACGCAACCACGGCTTCGCCTGGAGCAAACCGAAGGCCCACGGGACCCAAAGTGGGCCAACTCTGCGAGTGTGTCTCAATCCCTTCGGAGGGGCCCCCCCAGGGAACCTCAGCCCGAGCTGCTCTCAGCAGAGCGACGTGGGTCACACGCAAGGACTGTCCCAGCTCCGGGGAGCACCCGGCCGACCGCCCTGAGCTCAGGAGCCCGAATAAGTGCCAGGAGGCGGCAACTCTTATCCCCATTTCACAGAGAGGAGACCGAGGCACGGGAGGGGCTGGCTGCCACCCAGTGGCTGTGCGGGGCCTGAGCTGTGTGATTTGTACCCTTTTTTTAAAAAAATATATATTTTATTGATTTTTTACAGAGAGGAAGGGAGAGGGATAGAGAGTCAGAAACATCGATGGGAGAGAAACATCGATCAGTTGCCTCCTGCACACTCCCTACTGGGTATGTGCCCGCAACCAAGGTACATGCCCTTGACCGGAATCGAACCTGGGACCCTTCAGTCCCCAGGCCGATGCTCTATCCACTGAGCCACACCGGTTAGAGCTGTACCCTCTTCTGACCCCCGGAAGCACAGATGGAGGAGGTGACATTGTCATTCATTCATTCATTCATTCATTCATTCATTCTCGTTCCCTGTCCACATGCTGATGCTGTGCTCACGGTGGAAGAACACGGGTGCAGGGTGAGGTTCGCCGGTGTGCACGCACACGGGGGTGAGTGAGGGTAAGGCCTGGCTCAGTGCGGGGCTCAGCCGCAGGTCCCCTGGTTCCGAAGGGCTGGGACTCCCCACCGCTCAGCGTTCCAGGCGGAGTCCAAGGAGGCCACAAAGCCAAGCACAGGCCCGGCCCACAGCCAGCTCGGGGGAGATGGAACTGCCCCCAAATCCAGGCACCGCCCGGCCCCCCCACCTTGGTGGTGCCGGCTGAGCCTCCTGCCCGCCCCTGGGTTCCGCCGACACATGTAACACGTCAGCTAAACCCGCATGCTCTGTCATGGAACAGCCTGTCTCCCTCACACCTCCCATCCTGTCCCAGATTCCTTCCCCTGTGGCCTTGGGGTCCTGCCAGCCCCGTCCAGCCACCGCCTCCCCCCCCACCCCACCCCGCAACCTTCCTCCCCCGTTGGTTTCCTGTCGCCCTGTCTGGGTAGAGACCACGCCCATCTAGAAGTCCCACCTCGAGGTCCCGACAGGCTAAGGGAAGGGGACAAGGCCCAGAGAATGGAGCTTCTTGGGGGTCGCAGCCAGCACCGCATGCTCTGCTGACGGGCCCGGCGCCCCCACCTCACTTGAACGTCACGGCCCCAAGGCACTGCCCCAGGGCTAGGAAGAGCCTGCTCTATCAACAAAGCTCATGTCAAGGACTGTTTGCTCTGACCTTGGATATACTGCACACAGATGTTCACATCCAGACTGCACTTAGCAGCTGTGTGCCGTTGGGCAAAACACTTAACCTCTCTGAGCCTCACTGTTTTCGTCTGAAAAATGGGGATGCACTCCCATAACCCCTCCTCCAAACCGCTTGGGTCCAGATGTGTTTTGCAATTCCAAACTTTTCAGAGTTTAGAGAGATAAGCCTGCACTCTGTTCACACCCCAGTGGGGTCTGGGGCCACAGGCTGTACTCTAAGGAGATTTCAGCAGCAAAATGTATGAATATTCACTCTAAGCTGAATACACAAGGTCTATCAATAGCCTCAGGTCACCCTGAGCAGCCAAAATAAGTTATAAAAATGCTTTGCGTTTTCAAAGCTTGGGGAGGTTGTGGACCCGCAGATAAGGAAGTGGGGCCAGTGGAAACACCCCTCCCCGAAAAGGCTGGGGAGGCAGCAACAGGTCCCGTACCTCGCTCAGGGCCGGGAGGTCCCGGATTGGGCTGGGCTTGGAGGGGGGAGGGGCATCCCGGTCCCGCAGTGAGGGAGGCCCCCGAGCAAAGGGCTGGGTCCAGACTCTGGGTCCTGAATCCCAGGGATCTAGGCTCCCGCCCCTTGGCCTGGGTGGGTGCAGGGGCCCGGGCAGAGCAGAGAAGCCATGCCACCCGGTCCAGCTCCCCACCAGCAGCATGAAGCCCGGCTCCTGCTCAGAGGCTGGACCGTCCCGGGGCAGGGACTCACCCAGGCCCCAAAGGGGATAGAAGCCCCAAGATGAGGCTCCTGCCTTAGGGGGCAGACCAGTTCACCCCCACAACCGCCATCCCAGGGCACCCAGATGCACTCCTCTGTAAAGGGCTCGGGGGAGACTTCCGGCCCCTCCAAAGCTCAAGTCAAGGCCTCCAGCCCCAGGTAGCACCCACGCCTCTCCTTCCAGCTCCGGGGAGATTTCAGCCGCCCCCACCCATATCGGGGTTTTACCGCCAACCCAGGGGCGCAGCAGCGGGGCCTGTGGCCCGCGATGGGGTGGGGACAGAGGTGGATGGCGGTGGTGCCCGGAGCCCCGCTTACCCAGGCGCAGAGTGATGTTGACCGAGGTGGGGTACTGCACCCCGAAGGCCATGGACGGGCTCTGCCACCAGGTGCTGTCGTCCTGGCTGTGGAAGTCGGTGAGGTAGGAGGCGTTGTGGTGGCGCTGGGGGTCCGCAGCGTCGCAGCGCTGGCACGGCGCCCCGGCGCCCCCCTGCGCGCCCAGGTGCGGGCAGAAGTCCTCGGGGGGCCGGCCGCACGTGTGCGAGGCCTCGGCGAGCCGGCCGAACGCCGCGTTCTCGAACTCGGGCAGGCAGCGCTGCGGGCGCCCCGCGCCGTCGTAACACGCGCCCATCCCCGCGCCGGCCGCCCGCGGCGCCAGCAGCGCCAGGCCCAGCAGGAGCGTGGCCGCCATGGTCCCCGCACCGACGCCCTGCGCCCTGCGCTCCCGGCCGTGCGCGCCCGGCTCTCCGGCGGCTCAGCCTGGTGGGCGCAGACCGAGCGGGGCGCCAGGGCCCTCCTCCCCTGGCGGGCGGGACCCGCGGCCGGTGGGGAGGGACCGACGGCGGGGACAGCACCGCTCAGCCCCTGGGCGCTGACCCCATCTGGCGGACGCTCCCGGGAGTGCCCGGCTTCGGAGCAGCCCCGGTGGCCCTTCCCTGGCCCTGGGTGGGGAAGGGGGGCGGGGGAGGGGGTCCCTGGGTGGGGGGGCCGTCCCTAGCCTTGAGCTTGGTCTGGGTACAGCTTCATTGTCGCTGTTGTGAGTTTCAATGGCTGGTCCTGGAAGGGAAACTGCTCCCCTGTCCCTGTTTGGTCCTGAGATAGAAGGGGACCTCGGCCTTCCCCGTGCACACACCTCTTTCCGGCAGGAAGTGGGACGGTTCCTCCCGCTCCTCTGAGAAGTGCTTCTGCTGCCCACCCCTCTCTGCTCTCAAAGCAAAGAGATTCCAACCTGGTGTTTGTGACCGAAGGAGGCACCTGGTCCATCGCAAACATCACTGAGAGGCCTCCCAGTCGATGCCTCTTCTCTCCCGTCGTTAAAGTTAGTAAATCAAAGGAGAAAAGCCCTCTGTTCTTATCAAGAGACGCTAGAGACGACACTAGAGGGGACTTAGCAGAGGTTTCCATGAAGAGCCGGACAGGATGGAACAGAAAGTGGTCCATGGGGGTATTGGGGTGCAGGGAGGGTGGGTGGCTAGTTCTGCCCTGAGTGGAAGGTGGGGTATTGGGGTGCAGGGAGGGTGGGGTGCCTAGTTCTGCCCTGAGTGGAGGGTGCTTCCTGGAAGAGGGGACAAGTAAACTGAGTCATCAAGGAGGAGTAGGGGAAGGGCACTCGGGCAGGAGGCGTGGTGTGCGCAGAGGCCCAGCGCTGAGAACGGGTGAGCAGGTCTGTTGTGTGTGCAGCTCTGGGTGGGGCGTGGTCCTGGAGGGTGAGGCGGGAGCAGGGTGCAGAGGCCGGGTGATGGGGTGCTGGGCACCATGGTGATGAGCTGGGGCTGCATCCTGCAGGGGGTCTGCAGGAGCTGAGGGTTGTGAGTTCGTGGTGGGGCAGGGACCTCGTGTGCCTCACACCGGTCTCCCCAGGGCGGGCACTGAGAGTCGCTCGCTCGGGGAATGTTTGGGAAATATGCAGGGGCCACATGGCTGGCCAAGGCTGATCCAAGGGGCTGGGCCAGAGATGACGGCTCTTCACAAGGTCCCAGCTGGGTGCTCGCACACCCTGCCCAGCTCCTGGCAGCAGCCCTGGAGGGGGCCATCCTGCCTCTGCTGTTCCCCTCCCCTCCCCCGCCCCTGTAGGCAGGGATCTGCCAGAGGTCTCCTTCCAGGCGCGCCCAGTCCTGCTGTAAATGTTCACCCGGGAGCTACCACCAGGTGGCGACATTGGCCACATTACAGGACTGGCCCTTCTGCCCCCTGAGGCCCAAGGACACCTTGGCCATCCCTGCACAGCTGCTGCACCTGAGACCAGAAGCGTCTTTGGGTCTAGGGCAGTGGCTGTACAAATGGGGAAACTGAGGCCCAGAGAGGGGAAGTGCTTTGCTGAGGACACATCCACAGCAGGACATGAACAAGTGTCTCTCATCCCTGTGGTCAGCTCCTCCCAGGAAGGGAGTCAAGGAGGGGCTAGGATCCATCAACATCAGGAAGGAAAGTGTGGCCTGTAGGCGCGGGAGTGTCTGTGCACCCACAAAGCCTCAGAACAGCTCCCAGATCTGGGTGACAACAAACGCGTCTGTAACGGCAGGAAGGGGGCTCAGCAGGAGCCAGCAGAGCGGGCAGGCACCCCTGGGGTCACTGGCAAGAAGACGCATGCCGCCAGCTCTCCATCAAGAGCCGGCGCTGAGCGTCACCTCCCAGCAGGACCCACCATGACCCCAGCCCAGGTGTGTATGCCTTGCAGCCAGAGGCCCCCTCTGCACACATAGGACCTGAAACCCATGTCTGCGCAGGGCCACATGGCCTCCGTCTCCCTGTGGCTTTGAAGCCCGACCTCACAACCTGCCCGTTGTCCTTGTGGTGGAGGGAGGCCGGGAAGGCTGGGGCAACAGAGCCCATGTCAGTTTCCTTCAGGAAGAGGGATGGGGGTGCAATCCAGGGGGCCAGCATGGAGGCGGCGTGGGAGGAGGGGGCCGGTGTCTGTGAGTGGCTGATGGGGCCTGTGCCTACACCGGGGACCGGAGATTCCTTGGAAGGCTTGGCCTCCGGCTTGGGGCTCAAGCCAAGGCGGCGTTCTCCCCTCCCTGCAGTCCCCCCACCGAGGGTTAAAACCTGCTCGGAGAAGAAAGCAGGGAGAAACCCTGTTCTGATTTGCTTAGTGAGCGGTAATTAAGGAGACAGAAGATAGTGGATTTTTTCAAGGCAGAGATGAAAGGCCTGTTAATGAAATCTGGGGAGATCGGGCCAGGGCCCCGCTGATCCCACCTGACAGCCCCACAGCCTCCTGGAGTCCCGGGGTGGGGGCACCAGCACAGGGGGAAGAAGCCCCGCCCCCGGCCTTGGGGCCCTGCCCTGGAGGCCTGGGAAGGAGCTCCGGCTGGCGCCCATGGGCCCTGCCCCTCTGGGACACCTTGCCTTCCCCATCTGGACAGCATGAGGTTTCTTCTGGTCTAGGTGGTTCCTCATGATGCCTATCTGGCTCCAGGGTTCTGTGAGTTTGCATGCCTGGGCCTCCGTCTTCCCTTCTGTCAAGTGGGGAGACTCCACCTGCTCAGAGACAGGCAGGCAGAGGAGGACGTCAGATCGGGGAGTCTTCCAAGGCTGTGGAGAACCGTGGAAGAGGGGACCTAGTAGCTGGCTACCCATGGCCCCCCAGGACCCTGCAGCTAGCCCCAAGCCCCTCGGTCTGCTCTGTGACGGCCCTGCGGGTGCCATCCTGACCCTCTGTCAAGGACAACGTGGCCATCACATGGGCTGCCTGGGGGCCAGGCCTGGGCTGAGTGCACAAGTAAGTGCAGTCGGGGAAACTGAGGCTTAGCCAGAGGCAGGCTCTTGCCCAAGGCCACCTGCTCGTCAGCAACAGAGCCAGGATTCAAACCCCCCACCCCCACCCCCGGATCCTACGCTCTTTTCCACTTCACTCTCGTCTCCTTCCTGCCCTCGTTTGGGGAGAATCTGCTCTGGGCTCGCCCTGTGCTGGGCACGGGGGTGGGCACGGTGTGGGCAGCGGGTAGTCCACCACCTCATGGGGCCTACCCAGAGAATCAGGGAGACAGGCCGTGACCCAAGAAACCAACTGATGAATTAGGAGGTGACGGATCCTCATAAGAGCCGAAAAGGAAGTGGATACGTTTGGGCAATCAGGGGAGGCTTCTCCGAGGAGGTGACAGCTCAGTGGAGACTTGTAAGATGGAATGGCAGGCTGGGCGGACAGGGAGCTGACAGGGGGCTCCTCAGCTGTCGCCCTTCAGAGCGTCTTCTCCCAGGGGGAGGGGGGAATCGGCTCCTGTGGGCTCTTCTCGGGGTGCTGGCTCTTTAAAGGGGTGAAGGTCAAGGGCAGGGAAGGAGCCGGCAAGCCCAAGATGGGGATAACCGACAAGTGGGAGCGCCCTCCCCTTCCCGGGCTCCAGGTGGGAACCGTGAACTTTACAAATGTCAGGGAGAGGCGGGCTTCTCCGCCCGGGACCCTGTGGAGCCCATTAGCATGCGGGCGCCTGCTCTGTTGGCCGAGGAGATTTATGCCGCCTGCTGGGGCCCAGGCGGGAGCGCCTGGAAAATACACGGCAAGGCTGCCAAATCTGTGCCTCCCCCAGGAGGGTGTGGGGGTGCTGTGGGGGCACCCGGAGGACAGGGAAGTGGAGAGAGAACCCCCACAGGTGGAGAGCCAGGGGCATGGGGTGGGGCAGGAGGACTCCCCTTTAACGCTCCCTTGGAGGGGTGACCCCTCATGCTCCCCAACATTGGGGCAGGCCCTGTCCCTACCTCTGACTACCAAATCATCCAGATTTCTCCTCAAGGCAATCCTACTGGGGAGAGGGCATTAGCCCCATGCTGCAGATGGGGAAACTGAGGCTCGGGGAAGCAAAGGAACCTGCCCCAAGTGACATGGCTGAGAGGGTCCAGGCAGGATTTAACCAGTTCTCTCTGATTTTCTTAGCAGCTCCTGGCCCTGCCCTCCCTCACCACCCCGTTTCCTGGATAAACCACATTTGGGATGTCCACGGCAGTCCGTGGCATGCCCTCTGCAAGCACCCGGGAGCGCGGCGTGGGCCGTGGCACATGTACACACACACACACACACACACACACACACACACACACACACACACACGTTCCCTGCGCGGGCACACCTAGAGACCAGCCCGCTCACGGCTCACTGTCTGTCCCCGTGGCCAGCAGGGACCCTGTCTCTGCAATGGGGACCGGCTCCCAAGTCACCTCCAACACATGCTGGGCCATCGGGGTGCTGGGCGCTGTCAGGCTTCTGTTTGGATGTGTGTGGCGCGTGGGTGTTGTACGTGTGTGATATATGATGTGTGTGCATGTGTGTGGTGTTTGTGTATGCACATGTGCTGGGTGGGTGTGCCGTGCATGCACATGTGTGGCTGCATGTATGCATGTGGTGTGTGGTGTGTGTACATGCACATTTGTGTGGTGTGTGATATGTGCATATGTTATGTGCGCATGTGGGTGGTGTGTGCATGTGTGTGTGGCATGCAGGTATGTGGAATGTGGTGTGTGTACATGCACATTTGTGTGGTGCGTGGTATGTGCATATGTTATGTGTGTGCATCTGTGTGGTGTGGTATGCAGTGTGTGTGCATGTGTGTGGGATGTGGTGTGTACACGTGTGGTGTGTGTGCATGTGTGGCAGAACCAGGCTGGGCATGGTCTAGAACTCTCCTGAGCCTGGAGATTGAGGGAGGCGGGTGCAGGGGGCGGGCCTGGCCGAGGCAGCCTCGGAGGAGCTGAGGGTAAACACTCAGGGATCTGATGGGAGGGAGGCCGGGCAGGCCCTGGAGCCTTGCGCAGCTGCAGGGCCATCGGAGGTGCCATGGGCTGGCCCGGCCGGGGCCTGCGGGCTCAGCCCCCCTGGGACGGGGAGACCCAGACTGTGGAGGCACCGGGGTGGGAGCTTGAAGCCAGCTCCTCAGGCACATTCCCCAGGGGCACAGGGAGGGGTGCTGTGGGCCCACGTGGTGGGGTATAGGAATCTGCATGAAGTGGGGGGCCCCGCGTGGCTACGGAGGGCAGCCTGGGAGCTGGCCCCCACGGCCTCCAGCTCTGTCCCCCCACAGGCAAGGGCAGTGATTTTCAAGCGTTTGCATCGCGTGGCACATAAACTAATTACTGAAACTCTGCGGCACACCAAAAACTCTATCATATTTTTTGCCGATCTGATGAAAAACAAGTATAATTTTGATTGATTTACAAAAATGATAATTATCGTAATTACCTACACTTTTTGCTCCAGAGTGACTTTTTAAAAAACCAGGTGTCTGTGCTTGTGCATAAGGATTTCTGGTGCCAAGAACTAACCAGTCAGGTGCAACCTTATGCAACATGACCAGTAAGACGCGGCTGTTACAGGACATGTATTTATGGCTCAAGACGGCATTCCCACTGGACGGCTATTGTTGTGTGGGGGTTGTCATTTTTTAATTTGACGACCTAAGCAGTGGTCGGCAAACTCATTAGTCAACAGAGCCAAATAGCAACAGTACAACGATTGAAATTTCTTTTGAGAGCCAAATTTTTTAAACTTAAACTTCTTCTAACGCCACTTCTTCAAAATAGACTCGCCCAGACCGTGGTATTTTGTGGAAGAGCCACACTCAAGGGGCCAAAGAGCCGCATGTGGCTCGCGAGCCGTGGTTTGCCGACCCCTGACCTAAGGGAAAAGAGGTCAGTGCCCCTGACTAAAGAGCCAGGTATTGCATGTTTTAAAAATTCCTGTGGGAGCCGGTTGAAAATGGCGGGCTAGGGTCCTGTCCCTCAGCAGGGAGCAGGGGGCAGGGGACAGGGTCAGTCCTGGGGATCAGTGCGACCCCAGGCCCAGCCCCTGAGCCCTCTGTCCTCCCAGAATGGGGCCTCGCCGAGGACAGGGACGGTCTGTCCCTCCCTCGGCCCCCTGCACAGTCGGTGCCCGGCCGTCACTTGCGTGTGGAGTGGGGCCCAGCCCTGTGCCCCGAGCTGCGTGCAGAACTCCCCCATATTCGAAGCGGCCTCAGGTTAATGGCTGCCCCCGCTCCCCCCTGCTCTCAGATGAGGACGTGAGGCCCGGGCGGGTGCCCTCCCCAGGCTCCCAGGCCTGCAGGTGCCAGCGCTCGGCTTTGAAGACGTGGCGGGATTCCAAAGCGAAGTGTGGCCTGGCCGCTTGGCCTGGGATTCCCGTGGGAGGGCCAAGTGACAGAGAGGTGCAGGCTCGGTCCCAGGTTGGCTGCCATGGCCTGGTGGTGGGCAGCGGATAGGCAGGGCGGCCTGCCAAGCGAGGCCCCTAAACAAGGGAGAGTGACGAGCTCGCCTGCTCCCTGTCCCAGCCGGGGGACAGGCTCCGGCTCCATAATGTGTGATCGATGGGCCTAATATGGGACCGGAGATGGCCGGCTGGCAGCCCCGGCCTGGCCTGCCGGCTGCCGTTTGCCCGTATATTTATTTATTTATGCATTCCCCTCCATGGCAAAGGCCCAAAGACAATAAAAGAAATTGAATTGCATATCAGATGGGACATCGGAGGGAGATACGGCCATAAATCCCGTCGTATTTATTCCGTAAGTATCAGTGCGTCCCGAATAGCCAGGGCCTGTGATGAAGTTATAATCAGGAATCTGCTCCCACGATGCTTGCTGCCGGCCCCGCCCCATTAGACAGACAGGCCGGGTCCCCCAAAGAAATAACCGCTTTCTCAGGCCACCTGCCCCCACGGAGGCAGGCATCTGCTCACCCGGCTGTCTCCACCCGAAGAGAGGGGCAGGGTCCACGAGAAAGGGCTGGAGGTGGCTGGCATCACAGGGTCCCAGGCCGCGTGCAGCGAGCCCAGAGAGAGAGGAAGTTTCTCCAGCCCCCAGGCGCCTGCCTGCCTACCACACCAGCTCCTGGTTGGAGTCACCTCTTTTTCTCTCTCTCTCTCTCTCTGCCAGTTTTTTAAAAAATATATTTTATTGATTTTTTACAGAGAGGAAGGGAGAGGGATAGAGAGTTAGAAACATCGATGAGAGAGAAACATCCATCAGCTGCCTCCTGCACACCCCCCACTGGGGATGTGCCCACAACCAAGGTACATGCCCTTGACCGGAATCAAACCTGGGACCTTTCAGTCCGCAGACCGACACTCTATCCACTGAGCCAAACTGGTTTCGGCTCTCTGCCAGTTTTTTAAAGGTATAATTTACATTCAGTGAAACACTCAGATAACTATATAGCCCGATGATTTTTTACATGTATATGCACATGTACAAACACCGCCAGGATCAGGGCAAAGAACATCTGTCACCACAGAAAGTTCTTGATGCTCCCTCCCCAGCTTTCCAAAGGAAGCTGCCCTCCTGCCATGTAGATCCTTTTGCAGGTTCTAGAACTTCAGAGAGATACAATCCTGTCGTTTGCAACGTTTGTGTCTGTTTTCTTGTTTGTTGGACATCCATCTATATGAGACCCACCCACGTGACTGTGTGCGTCTGGGGTTCCTTTCTTTCCTTGCTGTGTAGTATATTTCATTGTGTAAACACACCACAGTTTGCTCAGCCAGTCTCCCGTGGATGGACATCTGGGCTGTTCCTCATCGGGGGATATTGTGAACAAAGCTGCTGTGAACGTCCTTGGGTGTGTCTCTGCGTGAATATAAGCACTCATTTTTCTCAGGGATGTGGCTGGGAGTGGGATTATCGTGTCATAGTGTAGATGTATGTTTAATTTTACCAGAAACTTCCAAGCCTGTCTTCAAAGTGGCCATGCCATCGTAAACACCCACAGTAATGTGTGAGAGTTCCAGTTGCTCCCAGGGCATGCCAACACTTGGCTGTGTCTGTCCTTAATTTTAGCCACTCTCATGGCTGTGTCCTGAATCTCCCTGTGGTTTTAATTTGCATTTCCACCACTAACTCTGACCTAAAGGATCGCATTGGCCACCCCCTCGGGGTCCCTGGGCTGGCCCCTGCCCTTGCGCCCAACAGTCTGCTTGGAACTCCGACCGCACCTGGCTTGCTAAGGGTACAAGCGGAGATGCTGCTGGGCCCTGCTGCCCTGGGGCCTTCCCCACTGCTCTCCTCAGCTCTCTGACCCCCTGGGTGCACTTCCCTCCTGCGGTGGCTGCTCAGATGTCATCTTTTCAAGGACACCTGCCCTGACCCCATTGCTTCCCTCCTTCCCTGCTTCATGTTTCTCCCCAGCACTTTCACCATGGGGTCGTCTGTCCCTGCACCCCTGGTATCAGCTCTCCGAGGGCGAGACCTGCATTTTGTTCGCAGCCACACCCTGGGGCCTAGGCCAGTGCCCGGCACAGAGCAGGGGCTCGGTCAATGTTGGCTGAACGATCAAAACAAGTCATCAGCGGCTCCCACAGCATTCTGACAGAGCCACTTTTTAAGTGGAGGTGAAATTCACATAAACGCTACCATTTAAAACATACATTTCGCACCTTTGCGTTGTTAGGCAACCACCGCCCCTGTCTTGTCCCAGGGGCAGCCGTTTTGGCTTGGCCTCTGTTGTGACCTTAATACTGTCCCCTCCCTTTTTTATTTTATTTTTTTAAAATATATTTTTATTGATTTCAGAGAGGAAGGGAGAGGGAGAGAGAGAGAAACATCAATGATGAGAGAGAATCATGGATCGGCTGCCTCCTGCACTCCCCACACTGGGGACCGAGCCCACAACCCGGGCCTGTGCCCTGACCGGGGATCAAACCACGACCTCCTGGTTCATAGGTCGACGCACAACCACTGAGCCCCGCCGGCCGGGCTCCCCGCCTTTTTTTTTTTAACAACTAAATGTCCCTGTGCTTCTTGCCCACTCCCAGCGGGGAGTCTGGCTGTGTCCCTGAGCTTCTCTTCTAGTGTCCTGTAGACGGTCAAATGCTCCACCCTGGAGGCTGGCGGAGGGGGCCCCCATCCAAGCTGATCACCCAGCCCCACGCGGCCCTCCAGGGGCCCATTGGAGAGACTGCGGGAAGGGAAGTAGCCCACACTGATGACCGCTCCGCCTGAGCCCACGGGTCCCGGCGGTGGGTCAGACCTGCCGTCTCCCTCGGGCCCTGCTCTGCCTCTCCCACCCACAGGATCTCTCCCCTCCTTCGGCTAATAACCGGGGGAGGGGAGCGCGACCCAATTTATTTGGCAACAAATAAAGAGCTGCTCTGATTAAGGGGGGGAGAGCGTTTAAAGGAGGAAAAATACCTTGGGCAATGCCATCTCCCGCGTCTTTATATTCTGAAGCGGATCGCTCTGGACGCGGGCAGAGGCCTGATTTAATATCCCATGGAAAGCGCTGCACCTGATCCAATTACCACGGGAGTTTTGATACAGTCAGCAGTCAGGATGAAAGATTCGAGCCTCACCGGGGAGTAAACACAAAGACTGAATTACCGGCTCCTCTGCGGGCGGTTGAGCCATTCAGGTCGCTGCGAGGGCACCTCGGGCCAGGCTGGGGGGCCGGGCAGGCAGGGGTGCCAGTCGGCCCTGGGGGCACACTTCTCTGTCCCTCGGGCAGCCGCCCTCCAGGCCGGTGGAAGGCCTGGGTTGGACAGGCCCGGGGCTCCCCGACGAGAGGGGTCATAGATGCCCGGCCTCCCTCAACTCACTCTTGCCCAACCCTGTCCAGGCTGCCTCCGCACGTGCCCGCTCAGCTCCGTCTGCCGGCCACCGGGCTGGCCCCGGCCCCGGGCCCTGCCTGGACACCCGCCGCAGCCCCCCTCTGGTCTCCCGCCTCTCCCTCCTGTCCTTCCGTGATGGTGGCCACCAACACGAGTCCAACCCTGCATCTCCTCTGTGCTCGGAACTCTTCAGTCACCTCGGAGAAAGTTCAAGATCAGGCTACACCTCCCTGTGCGCCCATCCTGGTCCCTGCACCCACCCAGCCTCCTCTGTCCCCAGCCCAGGTCTCCCTGCTGTGTGCACCCTGAGGCCCTGCCCTTCGCCTGCAAAACATTGGCCTTGACTGTGAGTCAAAAGCCGCCCAGTTCTGTCTGTTCCAACGCCACCTCCCCACCTGGATGTGGGGAAGGCCAGAAGCTGTGGAGTCTCTGTCCTGTGCTGGCCACGCGGCCTTGGGCAAGGTTCTAGAGGCCTGAGCCTCAGTCCACTGCTCTGCACAATGGGACAATAATGTCTGCCTCTGAGAGGTGGTGGAGGATCTGGAGAGATGCTGAAGGAGAGCGTAGGTGCCACAGCCAGACTCTTCTGGGCCACGTCCCAGCTCTGCCAGTCACCAGCTCTGTGTCTCAGTTTTCTCATCTGTGAAATGGGTCTTTGTGGCAATTACACGAGTGAATATCTACAGCCCTGGTGTGTAACAAGCACCATAGCAGTGCTAGCTTGTTCGGTACCCCAACACTCCCTGGACATCGCTGGAACTCGACAAATCATCCCCCAACCGACCCCCCGTTGAAGGGGAAGGGCCTTGGGCAGCCCCACCATTAGAGGACCAAGTGTTTCCCACCGAAGCCAGACGTTGGCCTGTTAACCACAAACCCGTGACTACAGCTGAGTCGGCCGCCCCCAGAGCCGCCTCCTGGGAGGGGACATGGCAGGGGTACACAGAAGGATACGTTTTGAATGGAGACAGGAATGAACCTTGTGAGTGGACAGACTGCCCTGGGGTGGCTTCGGGGCACAGAAAAGATAGCTCAGACAATGACTTTGATTTTAAATATTAACATTTCGTTGGTGAATGTTACATATTCAAAAATGCTGTTCTTTCCTAGGCTTCTGCATTCACTCCCCAGAGCTGACTGCTCTATTTCCACTTATATGTTTGCTAGAGGCCTGGTGCACGAATTTGTGCAAGAGTAGGCCTTCCTTCCCCCAGCTGCTGGCACCGGCTTCCCTCTGGCACCAGGGACCCGGGCTTCCCTCGCAGCCCTGGCTTCGTCCGGAAAGTCAGCTGGAAGGACGTTCGGTCTAATTAGCCTATTATGCTTTTATTATTATAGATAAAGCGAGCACAGTTGAATCCCTTTAAGGGCCATTTCATTGGTCCCATTTCCAAAACTAGTTCATCCAGCCCCTTCAAACAATTTCAACTGTAGAAACCCATGGAATTTACTCTTTAAGGACTTCAGTGGTCTGACCGCGAGGCCGCCTCTCTGCAGACTTAAGCCCATTATTAGTGCGTGGAACACTGGCTGAGGGGCACTGACCCCCGCACTGCTTACACACTCTGAGCGCGCACCTCTCAGTCCCTCCTCCTAATCAAGGGCTCAGCTTCACAGTTTAAATTCGAGCCACGAAGCCGGACCGCTCCTGTCATCAGCCAGATTCTCTGAACTTTGCGAATACATGAGCCACCAACTCGCACATACTTATTAATATCACCAGATATTAATATTATCATTCTGATTCACTTGAATATGTCTATTCTTTTTTTAAAGAGCCTTTTCTCTTTTTTTTAAAAAAATATGTTTTTATTGGTTTTTAGAGAGGAAGGGCGAGGGAGAATGGGATAGAAACATCAATGAGGAGAGAGAATCATTGATTGCCTGTCTTCTGCACACCCCCTACTGGGGATTGAACCCGGGCGTGTGCCCTGACCAGAAATCGAACCGTGACCTCCTGGTTCATAGGTCGACATTCAACCACGGAGCCACACCAGCCGGGCGAATGTGCCTATTCTCAATCCTAAACCTTCTTGGGGCTGGAAGGTGCTAACCTAGCACAGAACTGATTTTGCCACACCCAGAGATTTGGGGGGTACCTTCTCAGCGAACTGAATGTCTTACAGACAAGCATGGCCTGGCTGGGGTGCCCACATTCCTACCCGCCACCTCATGGGCATGCAGCCCTGCAATGGTGGACTCCAGGGGCTCCTGGCTGGCCAGGCTGTGCTCCCCAGCCCCTCACGCTCATGTCTGCTCACGCCAGCCTGGCGCCAACCCGCCCCCGCCCGCCACGGCTCCCTCCCCACAACCCCAGTTGATGGGGTTCAGCTCATCTGTTTACTGCTTCATTCTGTCCTGACCCCTCCTTTTCCCCTCCCAGGCGGAGCTGCCATGTGGGGGACACTTTAGACAGGTGATTGGATTCTGCGTGTCCCCCAGGGCTTTGCCACAGTTCTGAGGTCACCGCAAGGACGCGAGGGGGGTAGGAAGCATGAGCACCGCCAGGCACAGTCCCAGAGGACAGGTGGTTATGAGGGCCATGGCCTCTCCGAGGGGCGCAGGGCGACAGGAGCCCCCCAGTCTCCCCACGTGTGCCGGTTGCAGGCCCTGCACCCCTGCCGTCAGGAGCCACAGGGAGGTGGGCCCCTCCAAGGCCGAGGGAGACCTGGGCTTTGGGTCCCACCTGCCAGGAACAGAACCCAGCCTGGCCTCGCTGCTGAGCTGTGGGCAGGGGCTCAGTCTCAGAGCCTCGCCTGTTAAGCCAAACAGGGTCCTGAGCTCCCTCCTGGGCAGCGTGGCTGCGGGCACTGAGCGGGCCTGGTGCCCAGCGGGCTCTGCCCAAATGGCAGTCCCCTCCCTGCGCCAGCTCCCTCCTGAGCTCCACCCCAGGAGGCTGCGGCCGGGACAGCACCCACGGCTGGCATTCCTGGCAGCACCGTTCATCCCTGGGCACTGCCCAGACGCCAGGCTCCCAGGAGGGCTGTCTGCAGGGCGTGTGCACTCTCTCGTTGGACATCTCCACGACCCCTGAAGGCAGTAACCATCAGCCGGTCAGTACTGGGGCTCAGAGAGGTTAAGTAACCCGCCCAAAGTCACACAGCTTAGAAAAGGTGGAGCCGTGCCGGTCGGATTCCTCGGCCCCCTCGTCTCAGCCTGTGCCATCCTTCCCCGGGGCCGGCCCAGCTCCAGGCCTGGGCGGCGAGGCGGCAGGAGGAGGCGGCACCATGACTGAGCTTTGCCACAGCGGAGAGGATTCCGTTCCGCTCGTCACTCCCTCCTCCACGATCTCACCGCTGGGAACCCGAGAGAATCCAATCCACTGTGAAGGCAGCGGCGCTCAGATGAAAGGCGCAGACTCAACCAGGCTGGCACCCCCACCGGCTGGCTGCCCGCAGTGCCCACCGCACCGGCCTGTCCTGGGGGCCCCAGCGGAGGGAAGGCTGGGGCGGGTGGACGGGGTGGGGGGCCCCTCCAGCCTCCCCTTTCTTCCCGCCACTAGGGAAGGTTGTCTTGGTAACGGGGGGCTGAGCTGGTGCTAGTCACCTTACTGGGAGTGCCCCCTGGGATGGAAGGGGCAGCGAGGGGGGGGGCAGACACCCCCTTCCGTGGGCTGCTGACTTAGTAAGAACCAGAGCGGCTCCGAGGAGGCTTTTCTGCGGAAACCTCACCCGCAGGTTTGAGAAGTGGCCGGTGGGACGGTGGGAGGGAAGCCAGGCCCGGGGGAGGGGGGGTGGGCTCCCTGAAACCTGGACGCCGTGGGGCAAGTCCCTGGGTCCCTCAGGCCCCCCCAGCCCGGGGCAGAGGGAGAGGACCCAGCGTGGGCTGAGGCTCCAAGGCAGGCACAGCAGCCCAGTGGTTAGCTCACAGGCCGAGGCCTCTCCCCCCGCAGTGAAGCTACAGGAGCCCTTGGGTGCTGAGCGGGACGGCGCTGCGAAGCCCTCGCTCTAGTGGACAGCCCACCCGTGGCCGTGGTCACGTGGTCATGGGCGTGGCAGCAGCAGGAGGGGGACTCAAGGGGACTGGCCAGGACCCCGGGTTCCTGCCACACGTGCTCTAAGCCACACACCTGGGCCATGGCAGAGCCACACACCTGGGCCGTGGCAGAGCCACACACCTGGGCCGTGACAGAGCCGGGCCTCCAGCCCCTGCAACACCAGGCCCTGGGCTCTGGATGGGCCCACGCTGGCTCTCCAACGCCCCGAGGACGGAGCCCAATGGGCACTGGCCCGGGCCTCCCGCCTCTCCACACCTCTCTCCACGGGCCGATGCTCCACCGCAGGCACCTCTCGGTCCCCAGCATGCCACACGCCTGCTGCCGCCTCCGCACCGGTTCCCATGCGGGAGCGCTGGTCCCTGGGACCTTAGGCCGGCTCCCTCCCACGCCTCCTTCAGGCCTCATCTCAGACGTCTAAGAGGTGCTAAGCAGTGAGCGTGAGGACTCAGGGCCCAGGAACAGGGTGTACGTGTGTGTGCACACGTGTGTATATCTGTATGTGCATGTGTGTGTACATGCTGCGTGAGTGTGCATGTGCACACATACACACATGTATGTGTATTGCATGCAAGTGCACGCACATATGTATGCATGTGCATGTGTATGCACGTGTGTGTGTGTGTGTGTGTGTGTGCAACTCCGCCTTCCCTCACACCCTTCCCCAGATGCTCTAGTCTCTGCCAGGCCCCGCCCCTCCGGCCTCAGGCCACACTATTGGATGTGACTGCCCACCTGCCCCACAGGGACCTGGCTCCAGGCCCTGGGCCTTTGCCCTGTTGCTGTGGTTCTGAGCATCTGGCCCGGCGTCTGGCACAAAGGAGGCGTTAAGTAAACAGTCATGGCGTGAATGAAGCCATGAGGGATGCTTGGCTTCGGTCCACACCAGGAGTGGCCCCAAGTCAAGGAAGACATGTTTGCATTTCACCGCCCGTCACAGCCAGGACACAGACCAAGCTGCCCTGTCCTGGGGCCCACACCCAAGCAAACCCGCCCACGAGCAAACCACTGCCCCTCGGAGGGCAGCACCACTGGGAACTGAGGGTCCTTCCCGCACAGAGGCCTGGCTGCGCCTGACGCCTGTGCGTGGGGTCTGGGTGCTCGGAGGTCTGTTCCAGATGCCTGGCCCCCTGCCCGAGTCAGGCCTGGAGCCTTTGGGCACGGCCGCACACTGGTTGCAGGTGGTAAAGACGGGCAAACGGTACACGGCCCCGGGCTGCCGGGGTGGGACCGTCCACTCTCCCCGCACTCTCCTCCTCCTCCAGGGCGCTCCCAGCCAGAGGGCCGGCTGCTTCGTCCTCCACCACTACCACAGCCTGGGGGAGAGGGGCTGGCAGAGACTTCCGGAAGGCAGGCCTGGACTCCGCACAAATGGGGAGTGGGCGGCGGGCCTGGCAGCCCCTCTGGCTGAGCCCCCGGCGGCCGGTGTGGTGGCCTGGGCAGCCCCAGGCGCTGGCCCAGGCCTCGGCCCATCTGCTGGAATTTCAAAGGCAAATGTTCCGAGAAATAATGGGGCTTAATAAGCCAGGCTGATCGATACCGCACTGGAGGGGAGGGAGAGGGAAGGAGGGAGAGACTCACACAGAGAGATACAGGCAGAAACACAGAGAAAGAGGGAAGGAGCAGACACAGACAGATAAATACATAACAGACGCTCACACACACACAGACTGAGGGGCTCTCGCCCGACACTGAAACAGAGACACAGGGACAGGGACATCCCCATGTCCCCCACACCCCAAGAACTTCAATGATCCAGGGGGGCCATGGGGAGAGCACCAGAGGGGCCAGGAGGAGAGCGGTGGGGTCCCCAGGAAGCTGGCTAAAGCCGCTGACTGCTGGGCCTCTGTCTCCCCGAGCCACGGGTCTCATCCTCGGTCCTCGGCCCTCAGACAGGGGAGCGTGTGGTCACCGCCCCCCTCCTTCACCCCAGCGCACAGGACGCGGAATGTCTTTGATGCGCACACTTTAAAATCCGTCATGAAGTCCAGGTTGCCTTTTTGTTGTTGTTGCCTGTGCCCGGGTGTCAAATCCAAGAAGCCACTGCCAAGTCCGATGTCCTGAAGGTGTTGCCTAGGTTCCCTCCTAAGCATGTTCTAGGTGTCGGCTTTGATACTTCCGGAGTGAATTTTTGTGTGTGGTGCTAAGTCAGAGTCCAGCTTTGTTTTCTTCTCTTTCTTTCTTCCTTCCTTTCTTCCTTCCTTCCTTCCTTCCTTCCTTCCTTCCTTCCTTCCTTCCTTCCTTCCTTCCTTCCTTTCTTTCTTTCTTTCTTTCTTTCTTTCTTTCTTTCTTTCTTTCTTTCGCCTGTGGATACCCAGTTTCCTCAGCTCCACGTGTTGAAGACTGTCCTCTCCTCACCGAGTGGCCTGGGCAGCGTTGTCGAAATTCTTTGATCCTGTGTGAGGGCTTGTGGTGGGCTGTCTGCTCCACTCCCTGGTCTGTCTTGATGCCAGCACCATGCTGCTTTGGTGACTGTAACACGGTAGTAGGTTTTGAAATAATGAGAGGTGAGTCCTCCAATTTTTGTGCTTCCTTTTCAAGATGGTTTTGGCTACCTGGGGCCCCTGGAGGTTCATATGAATTTCAGGATGGATTTTTCCATTTCTCAGAATAACCTTGTTGGGGCTTGGCTAGGAATGGCATTGAACCTGTAGGTCACTCTCCGTAGCATTGATCTTTACAACATTGAGTCTTCCGGCCCATAAACAGCGATGTTTTCCCATGTATGCATGCTTGCCATTCCTTTCAGCAACGTTTTGTTTATTTATCGTCCCCTTGGTTAGGTCAACTTATTCTTTGTAAATGCTACTGTAAATGGAATTGTTTTCTTAATTTTTTTATTATTTACTACGGGCCCAGTGCATGAATTCGTGCACCTTGAAAGGAACTGTGGGCCGCGAGGCTGCAGTAGGCACAGGGACGGGTCTCGGCCCATCCTCCACACCCCCGCCCGGCCCCTCCCACCGCAGCCCCCGGTCCCTTCTACTTGCAGCCCTGCTCCTGCCATGGCTGCTCCCAGGCGCTGACGGCGCTGGCCCTGATCGCCCCTCAGGAGCAGGGGGAGATGGAGAAGCCCTCATGGGGCGATCGGGGCCGACAGCCGCCACTGCTCACACCTGCTGATGGCGGCAAGTGATCGGACCAGCGCTGGGCACTGGCAGTGGGTGTGAGTGGTGGCTCTGGTGCCGGCAGCAGGTGCAAGCACTGGGCGGGACCGTGGTGCAGGAGCAAAGAATTTTCAGTAACCACCAGAGGCCGGCCCCGATGACAGTGACCGGAGCCCTGCCTTGGTCTAGCGCCCCCGCTCACCTGTTCCACCATCCTGCCGCGGCCAATGCCTGCCATGTTCCACACACATCCCCTGGTGGTCAGTGCATGTCATAGCGACTGGTTGTTCCAGTTGTTCTGCCATTCAGTCTATTTGCACATTAGCCTTTTATTACACAGGATTACTAGGGCATAGAAGCACAACTGATTTTGGTTTGCTCATCTTTATCCTGCTATTTTGCTGAATTTGTTTACTTTTTCTAACAGGTTTTTGGTGAAATTTTTAGGTTTTCATGTCACCTGTGAACGAGGTAATTTTACTTCTTCCCTTCCAGTTTGGACGCCTCTTATTCCTTTCCTTGCCTGACTGCTCTGGCTAGGCCTTCAGCATGGTGCCCAGCCCGTGTGGTGCTGCGGACCAGCTGGCCTCGCTCCTTCCCTGTGGTGGGGGCATTTTTTAGGACCTGGGTGGTCCTGGGGGCAGCCTGTGGGAGAAGCTCCTGGGTGGTCCTGGGGCAGCCTGTGGGAGAAGCTCCCAGGTGATCCTGGGGCAGCCTGTGGGAGAAGCTCCTGGGTGGTCCTGGGGGAAGCCTGTGGGAGAAGCTCCCGGGTGGTCCTGGGGAAGCCTGTGGGAGAAGCTCTCAGGTGGTCCTGGGGCAGCCTGGGTGGTCCTGAGGCAGCCTGTGGGAGAAGCTCCTGGGTGGTCCTGGGGCAGCCTGGGTGGTCCTGGGGGTAGCATGTGGGAGAAGCTCCCAGGTGGTCCTGGGAAGCCTGTGGGAGAAGCTCCTGGGTGGTCCTGGGGCAGGCTGTGGGAGAAGCTCCCAGGTGATCCTGGGGCAGCCTGTGGGAGAAGCTCCTGGGTGGTCCTGGGGAAGCCTGTGGGAGAAGCTCTCAGGTGGTCCTGGGGCAGCCTGGGTGGTCCTGAGGCAGCCTGTGGGAGAAGCTCCTGGGTGGTCCTGGGGCAGCCTGGGTGGTCCTGGGGGTAGCGTGTGGGAGAAGCTCCAGGGTGGTCCTGGGGGCAGCCTGTGGGGTAAGCTCCCGGGTGGTCCTGGGGCAGGCTGTGGGAGAAGCTCCCAGGTGATCCTGGGGCAGCCTGTGGGAGAAGCTCCTGGGTGGTCCTGGGGGCAGCCTGTGGGAGAAGCTCCCGGGTGGTCCTGGGGGCAGCCTGTGGGGTAAGCTCCCAGGTGGTCCTGGGGAAGCCTGTGGGAGAAGCTCCCGGGTGGTCCTGGGGCAGCCTGGGTGGTCCTGAGGCAGCCTGTGGGAGAAGCTCCTGGGTGGTCCTGGGGCAGCCTGGGTGGTCCTGGGGGCAGCCTGTGGGAGAAGCTCCCAGGTGGTCCTGGGAAGCCTGTGGGAGAAACTCCTGGGTGGTCCTGGGGCAGGCTGTGAGAAAAGCTCCCGGGTGGTCCTGGGGGCAGCCTGTGGGAGAAGCTCCCGGGTGGTCCTGGGGACAGCCTGTGGGAGAAGCTCCTGGGTGGTCCTGGGGCAGCCTGTGGGAGAAGCTCCCGGGTGGTCCTGGGGCAGCCTGTGGGAGAAGCTCCCGGGTGGTCCTGGGCAGCCTGTGGGAGAAGCTCCTGGCTTGCTCCAGTCCGTGCTTCCCCACCTTGTCCCATTTCATTCTCACGACAGACTTCGAGGCCCAGCTTGTGCATCCACTTTGCAGAGAGGACGCAGGTGCGCAGGGAGGTGGGTTCTCTGAGCGACACGGAGACAGCGGCAGAGCCGGAGAGCCGGCGGCTGGCCAGTCTCCTCGTGCCGTGCACGGCCGGCACCTGCCCCGGCTGGTGGAACGAAGGCGCACAGGTCGGGGACTGTTTTAAAGGTCTCCACACCCGGCCCTGGTCTGCTTGATCCCAAAGCCCTTTACTCCCCCTTCTCCAGGCCCATCCTGTGGCCCCGAATGGCCCGCGGGCCAAGTGCCCCCCAGCCTGCTCTCGTTCAGCCTGGGAGCTGGGCACAGGGCTCGCGTTTTCAAAGGCTCGTAAAAAGAAACCAGAGCCGCACAGGCAAAGCCTAAAACACCCGCTGCTGGGCCCTTCCAGGGAGAGGTTAGCCCGGTGGTGGGAGTCTAACGTGGCGGCCTCCAGCCCGGGGCAGAGCTGAGGATGGGCACCATCTCCACGCGGTGCCTTGTCAAGGCCCCGGCACTGCCCGAGGGACGCACACGGGGCTCCCCAGTCCCTGGCTGGGTCCCTAGTGCGACATCAATTCTTGGCGGCTCAACCCTCCGCTGTCCCAGGAGGTGAAAAATGTGACACCTCAGCGCGGGACATTAAAGTTTAACTGTGGCCATGCATATTGCATGAGGCTTAACAAAGCGTCTCTAAAGCTGTCCCAGAGAGCCCCTGGACGCGGACAGGCTGCCAGAGAGCCGCCCGCCCACGGCAGCCAGGGCTCCCTCCTCCGTCTGCGTGGCATCCCAGGGACCGCTCGGCGTCGCAGCTCCTGTCAGAGCCGTGGGCGCCTGGGTCTGCGAAGGCGCCGCCTTTCCTCATTCACACGGCGAGGCTGCCTGAGGCGCCGCGGGAGCAGGGACGCGAGGCAGGCCCCTCGGATGCCCGATGAGCTCCACTCGTCGTCTTAGAACCCAGGACTCTCCGACGTGCGCAAGTGTGGGCGTTGCCCCCACGGAGCCCCCATCCCGGCCACAGGCTGAAGGTGTGCTTGCACCCCGGGTTCTGTGCAGCGACCTGGGGAGCTGAGGCAGGAGGGGCTGAGGGAGGACACGGGGAGGCCAGCAGGGGCCCGGGGCCATTCAGCCCCCCGCACCCTACACCCCACACCCCACACCCCACCCCTGGAGCAGCTCTGATGTGACTGCAGTTCCGCGGAAGCCCATGTAAACAGAGGACTGCAGCTGACATGGCCACCCGAGACCTCCTCGGGCTGATGGGACACTGTCGCCGGGAAGGGGGCTCTCTGGCCACAGCCCAGTCCCAGGCCAGCGTGGACCAGGAGCCGGCGGGAGAGAAGGAAGCGAGCGCGGCGACATCTGGGGGGCGTGTCTCCCCGCTGGGTCTCGCTCAGGGAGAAGCAGGTGTCCCGGCAGCCTGTTGACGTCCCTCCAGCCCCCCTGTTCCCACCCCTACCAGACGCCCCACACCCACCCTCCAAGATGGCACGAGGGAAGCAGCCAGCGCGCATCGGGGAGCATTCCAAATCCCTGCGCCGTTTGTCCTCTCTCTGTTTTGGAAAAAGAATTCTCTCCAGCATCCTGGGAGCCTGTGACTGCGCGATCCCACGATTCTCTGGTCTTGAGACTCAGTGGTTGGAAGGTCCAGGAGTTGGGGATCCTCGCTCTGCGTCTGGGGGCACAGGCAGGTCTGTGGGCCCAGCCGCGTGGGCAGCAGAGCCCACCCTGGCCTCGGCCACCTGCTCCTCCCGCTCCGGCCCTGCAGCCAGTCCTGAGCGCAGACAGCTCCAGGGCAGGTCCCGCTGCCGGCCTCTGGGGGCGCTCAGGCCCCTCGCCTCCGCCTCCCCACCGAGGGCCAAGAACCTGTCCTGCGGGGCCGCCTGCTTGCGGCAGGGCCGTTCTGTGTGAAACCATCGGAGCACACGGCCACAGCTCCATCCCTTTTCTTCTCAGGGCTCCAGGGCCCCCCATTCCCATAAGGGGGGGGGGTGGGAGGGGTCTAGGCATAGGCGGTGGGAACCACCCTGGCCTGGTTCTCTGACCCTCCTCTTGGGCCTGAGGTGACAGGGACCCTCCCTGTCCTGCAGAGACTCGGGGTGGGCACCTGGGAGTCAGAGGAGCAGCCTCTCAGCCCACTGTGGTCTGGGCAGCTTAGACCTGAGCTGGAACCTTCTGGAACTGGGTGCACAGTCAAGTCCCACCTCACCTCCCATTCACCATCATCGTCCCTGGACCCAGTCTCCCTCGGGGGGCTGGAGGGAGGGCGGGGTGTAGGGTAGGATAACGGGGCTCACAGAGCCCAGGCTCACCCCTCCCATGTCTCCTGGGCCCCCCGGGCACCTGGGGGCAGGAGCCCTGGAGGCGGCCATGTCCGCAGGTGGTCAGTGGCAAGGCCAGGCCAGGACCCCGTCTGCCAGCCTGCGCTGCACCGTGAGGACCCGCATCTGCCCGCTGTAGGGACACGGAGCGGCGTGCCCCCGCCCTCCCGCCCACTTTCCCGGGCCGCCTCCCGCCCGCCGCCCAGCAGCATCTGAGTCGGTGCAACCGCTTTGTGGAGTGTCTTCTGTGACCTCCGACAGGGTCCTGCGAGGCAGACCCGCGTAGCAGAGGGGAAACTGAGGCCAGAGGGGCTCTGACTGGTACAGGTCACGGAGCACAGCTGGGGGGGCAACTGGCCAAGGTGTCAGAATGCACGGCTCTCAGCCGGGTTCTCCCTCCACCCTCCCTGGGGCCATTAGGCTGGTCGTGGGGGGCACCCCAATGGGGGGAGCAGCACAAGGAGTGATGTGAGCACCTCTTGACTGTGCAACCACAGGTAACTGTCTCAACCTCTCTGGGCCTTGGTCGGGACTCGGCACAGGCCCTGGCGTGTGAGAAAATGCTGGTCCCTGGGAGCGCAGGAGAGGGACGGCAGCGAGCACAGTGGTAGCAGCCGGAGCCCTGGGACCCAGCGGGAGCCGACCCGCTGCCCGCCCGCCCCCATGGGATGTCCTCACCCTGGAGGGGAATCCGGGCACCCCCCTGGGCTGGAGCCCCTGTGGAGACAAGCCAAGCCCCCTTCCACCATCTCAGACAGGGGGCTCCTGAGCCTCGCATCCAGGCTGAGCCGGGGGGTCCCACGGGGACCTGGCTGCTCGGAGGAGGAGGAGGTCACACGCACACGCACACGCACACGCACACGCACACACCGCTGTCGCCATGGTGGCAGAGCCTGTTGGCAGAGGGGACATCCAGGCTGGGCTGCAGCCCCCTCCACAGCACTCAAGCTGTCGATAATGGGGGAAGTTGAAAAAAACAAAACCAGATGCCTCTTTGAACATTTCTGGCGTTTATGAGGCTCGGAGCTTCATCCTAACTCGCCCCCTGCCCGCCCCCCCCCCCCCCGCCTGCTGCCTCCTCTCCTGCCCTCAGCCTCCCCCCTCCAGGTCCCACATCAGAACACAGGAGCCTGAGCCCCCTCCCCCCATCCCTCCCCCCCACCCCTCACCCCTCACCCTTCACCCTGCTGCATCTCCCAGGCCACAGAGTCCCTCCCATCTATCTGGCTTCGCCTCCCCTGAGAGCCACGTTCCTGGATCCGGCCTGGCCTGGGCCCTGTCTGATGGCCCATCACCTGCCCCCGCCCCCCCCCCCCCCCCGCCTGCTCCTGCGAGGCCATGGCCTTGGCCAGCCCCCCCGAGGCCGCTGCAGAGGAAATGAGGCCCCAGCTGTGCTGTGGAGAAGGTGACTTATGACGGGCTGGGCGCCCCCGACTCCCCCTGCGCGCCCCCCCGCCCCCACGCTCAGCAGAGCAGCAGGGAAGGGCTGGGCCTCTGGGGGGCTTCACGCCGCTTGTGGGCTGGAAGGAAAGCTGTGCCGCCTGCCCAGCAAAAGGACAAAGACCCGGCCAGGCCTTGCCTTGCCCACCACCCAGGGGCCCAGCCAGGGAGGGCGTGGGGAAGGGGCTCTGGGGCACGCACTGAGGGCGCTGTGGGCCTCAGTTTCCCCTCTGGACACAGATGGCCCCTAACGGACTCCGATGTTAAAGGGTTCTGGAATAGCCCCCCTCCCCCCCCACACCACCCCATCTCCATCACTGAGGGAAAGTGAAAAATCACACCCACCCCAGCTAATCCTTTCCCGGCTTATACCACGCAGCTCAGCTCTCCTGCCGCTCCTCTGGGGATGAGGGAAATGTGAATTTAAATAGAGTTATGTCAAAAGAACATTACCCAGCACGGTCCCAGCAGGGAGAAGGCACGCGGGAGACGCAGAGGCAGCGCGGCCGGCGCGTTCACGAGGGAGGCCAGCACCTTCGGACAATTACAATCAGGACGGCGTGATCAGCCTTCCCGCCGCCTTGCCCTTCCCATGGATCTCCTTCATAGCCAGCTGCCTGCCGCCGGGTGCTGGGGTGCCGCCGGGGGCCAGCCGGCCGTGGATAATCCCCGGGGGCACTGTGATGCCATCCACAACCAGCGGGGACTCCAGACCAGCCTTCCCGGTGGCTCGCTTCCCCCTCCTGGCCAGCGGCGGCCGCCAGCCCGGGATAGGATTAGCTCGGCTGTCTGCTCTGAGCCAAGGGCTCAGCCACGGGGCTCTGAGCGGAACAAAGCTGGTGCCAGGAGCTGGGGGCATCGGGGAGGCCGCTGGGCCCCCTGCATCGCCCAGAGTCCACCCCCATGGCACTCACACTCCTTGCTCTCCCCATCACCGAGGCGCCCTGAGAGAAGGGACAGTCTGCCTCCTTCATGGCCAGGCTGGAGCAGGGGCTCGGGCACGGCCGTCCTTCTCCTGCCCGGGACCCGGGGGTTGTAACATCCTCGGCAAGGTCAGCTACGAGAGGGGGCAGGCCGGCAGCATGAGCTTCTACAAGAGGTGCGCTCCTTGGGAGGCTCCAAGCACCCGCTCACAAGCCCAGGCCAGTGGGCATGGCAGGCTCCCAAGGGGAGAGCCAGGAGCTGGGGCCAGTGTGGTAGGCCCAGGTTATGCCTCCACCCTCCCGACACTGCAGGGCCTGTTGTGCGTAGATGGAGCCTGCTTTGGGGTATAGTTCTAGAAGCAGCTTTTATCCCAAAACATGGTGGTGATCGTGATGGTGATGGTGGTGATGGTGATGGTGATGATGATGATGATGATGGTGATGGTGATGATGATGATGATGATGATGGTGATGATGGTGGTGATGGTGGTGGTGGTGATGGTGGTAATGGTGATGAGGATGGTGATGGTGATATGATGGTAATGGTGGTCATGATGATAATGGTGGTGATGATGGTGATGGTGGTGATGATGATGGTGATGGTGATGATTGTGATGATGGTGATGGTGGTAATGGTGATGATGATGGTAGTGATGATGATAATGGTGGTGAGGATGGTGATGGTGATAATGGTGATGGTGGTAATGGTGATGATGATGGTGATATGATGATAGTAGTGGTGATGATGGTGATGGTGATGATGATAATGGTGGTGAGGATGGTGATGATGAGGATGGTGATATGATGGTAATGGTGGTGATGATGATGATGGTGATATGATGGTAATGGTGGTGATGGTGGTGGTGATGATGGTGATGATGGTAATGGTGGTGACGGTGGTAATGGTGATGATGATGGTGATGGTGATATGATGGTAATGGTGGTGATGATGATGATGGTGATATGATGGTAATGGTGGTGATGGTGGTGGTGATGATGGTGATGATGGTAATGGTGGTGACGGTGGTAATGGTGATGATGATGGTGATGGTGATATGATGGTAATGGATGATGACGGTGATGGTGGTGGTGATGATGATAATGGTGGTGATGGTGGTGATGGTGGTAATGGTGATGGTGATATGATGGTAAGGATGATGACGGTGATGGTGAGGATGAAGATGAGGACAGCAGCTATGTATGGGCTCCCAGGATGAACCGGGTGCTTCTAGAGGTTGGTCTCGCACAGGGCGGCCCAGCCTCACTCAGAGTTCTCTGGTTACTGCTGGAGTCTTTGGCATTCAAGACCCCAGGAGCAGGTGGCTCAGTTTTATACCTACAGGTCCTGCTCACAAGCCCCTAAGCAGGCTCCTGGCCATGGCCCTCCCTCAGCCCTTAGGAGGCAGTGGCTGCTGAGGGGACCAGGCCCCGGTACCCGCATCCAGGTGGCTGCTGGACTCAGCATCACATCTTAAGTCCGACACAGAGAGAAGGCCCCTTCCCCCTGCTGAGCTGAACTCAGCCACCCACCACCCCTCAGACACACGCATGCCTAGAGTCTCACAGTCTTTCCTGGGAATTGCTGAACATTGAAGAAATAAATTAAGGACGATACAAAGAGGTGAATGCATATACCATGTTCGTGGATTGGAAGAATTAACAACATTAAAATGTCCATGATATCCAAAGCAACCTACAGATTCAACGCAATTCCGATTAAAGTACCAACGTTATAGTTCATAGACCTAGAACAAATATTCCAAAAATTTATATGGAACCACACACACACACACCCCTGAATAGCCGCAGCAATCTTGAGAAAAAAGAATAAAGTCGGAGGGATCATAGTACTTGATATCAAACTACACCACAAGGCCATTGCAGTCAAAGCAGCCTGCACGGGCATAAGAACACACAGAGATGAATGGGACAGAACAGGGGGCCCAGCAATGGACCCACACCTTTGTGGTCAATTACTAGTTGACAAAGGAGGCAGGACCATACAATGGGGTAAAGGCCGTCTCTTCAATAAACGGTGCTGGGAAACCTGGGCAGGTACATGCAAAAAAATGAAACCAGACCACCAACTTACACCCTATACAAGAATAAACTCAAAATGGATAAAAGACTTAAATGTAAGTCCCCAAACCATAAAAACCCTAGAAAAAAACACAGGCAATAAAATCTCAGACATTTCTCGCAGCAATATTTTTGCCGATACATCTCCTAGGGCGAGGGAAACAAAGGAAGCATAAATAAAGGAGACTAAAAAGCTTCTGCACCGCAACAGAAACCATCAACAAAATGGACAGGGAGCCCACCGCATGGGAGAGCATATTTGCCAATGGTACATCTGATAAAGGGTTAACCTCCAAAATATATAAAGAACGCACACAACTCAACGCCAGGAAGACAAACAATCCAACTCAAAAAATGGGCAAAGGACCTGGCTAGACGCTTCTCTAAAGAGGACATACAGAAGGCCAAGAGACATATGGAAACATGCTCAGCGTCACTAATCATCAGAGAGGCGCAAATTAAAACCACAATGAGGTACCACCTCACACCTGTCAGAACGGCTACCATCAATAAGTCAACTAAGGACAAGTGCTGGCGAGGACGCGGAGCAAAGGGAGCCCTCGTGCACTGCCGGTGGGAACGCAGGCTGGTGCCGCCGCTGTGGGAAGCAGTATGAAATTTCCTCAAAAATTAAAGCTGGGACTGCCTTTGGACCCGCTGATCCCACCACTGGGACACACCCTAAGAACCCTGAATCACCAGCTCAAAAGACCGCTGTGTTCCTAGCAGCGTTACGTACAACAGCCACGATCTGGAAACAGCCCGAGAGCCCATCAGGAGACGAGTGGATAAAAAAGCCATGGTACATTTACACCGCGGAATACTAAATAGCAGTAAAAGAGAAGGAACTCTTACCTTTTGCGACAGCATGGAGGGACCTGGAGAGCATTATGCTGAGTGAAATAAGCCAGTCAGGGAAAGACAAATATCATACTCCATACTGATATATGGAGTCTAATTAACAAAGTAAACTGACAAACAAAATAGAAACCGAGGCATGATGTCTGGAACAGACGGAGAGGATGAAAGAAGGTGAGGGATCAGCCAAAGAACATACATATATGCACAACCCATAGCCACAGACCACACAGTGTGGTGATGGCCAGAGGGAAGGGGGGCGGGGGCAGGGTGGAGGTGGACAAAGGGGAAAAATGGGGACATCTGTCATCGTGTCAATAATAACAGTAAAGTTAAAAAAAAAAGACAAAGAAAGAACTCACTGGTGTTTGAGATGTGGGAGGTGAGGGAGGAGTGGGAGAACGAGGGCCCTCCTGGGAGCCCGGCGGGTTGGAGGAGCCTGCGGGTGGGTCCAGAGGGGCCTGGGTTCTGAGAGAGCCACAGTTCTTGAGCACCGGGGTGGGGGAGGGGAGGTGGTCGAATCCCCACTGAGGCTGGGAGCTTGTCTTGCTCAGTCTAGTGGGCGCTGCCCACGCCTGTCTGCCTGCCAGGCCCGCTCTGTCCAGCCTCCCCTGCCACTCCAGGAGGCAGCATCAGATGGAAGGCACCTGGAGCCCCGCCCGCCCTCAAGGCCGCGCCCCCGGGAAGGCAGGGCCAGATGAAGGAGCAGAAGAGAAAAAGAATCCACCTGCGAGGGAAGGAAGATGCTGAGGGGAAACCTTCCCTGCGAATGAATGAGCAGGCTTGCTCTCCTGAAGAACTGGGTTTGGGGTTTCTCCTGTCCCTCACTGCCAGTGGGGCTAGACCAGTGGTCGGCAAACTCCTTAGCCAACAGAGCCAAATATCAACAGGACAATGATTGATATTTCTTTTGAGAGTCACATCTTTTAAACTTAAACTTCTTCTAATGCCACTTCTTCAAAATAGACTCGCCCAGGCCGTGGTATTTTGTGGAAGAGCCACACTCAAGGGGCCAAAGAGCGGCATGTGGCTCGCGAGCCACAGTTTGCCGACCACGGGGCTAGGTGATCAGGTGATGCAACGCCCCAAGAAGCAATTGGTCTGCTTTTTATAAAAGCACCGCCCTTCGGCCGTGATGTTGGGAGCCAGGTGGTTGGAATTGGCAAAGTGGGGAAGGGTGGACTGGGAAATAGATGGACGGTGATTGGCAGGTGTGATAGGAAGGGAGGGCACAGCTGTGGGTAGAGCTGCACTTGGAGACAGGCTGCCCCGCCCACCCTGAGAGCCGGATGGACTGGGGGGAGCTGGGGCTGCAGTGAGTGTTTGTGGAATGAGTGAGTGAGTGAGTGAATGAATGAATGAATGAACTGAGTGAGTGAGTGACAGGGGTTCCTGGAAGGCACACCAGTGCCACCATTACACTCCTCGGCACCCAAAGGAACACGGGGAGAAAGCCAGGTGTGAGACATGCGCCACCTGCACCCCATGCACAAGAGTGGGGTGTCACGCGGTGCTGCCGCACTGGAAAGCAGTTGGGTTGCTTCTCATGAAGTTTAACTTATTCCCGCCCTGTCACCCAGCAATTCCAGTCCTGAGCCGAGAGCCGAGAAACGTGTCCATGTGTGCGCCAGGCCGTGTGTACAAACATTCACACCAACACTGTTCTAACAGCCCAAATGTCCACCAACAGGAGAACGCTAAACAAACTGTGCGCAGCCGCGAACGGAATACTATTGGCAAGAAAAAGAACAAACTACCCATACGCACCACGACGTGGATGAGTCTCCGCAGCCTAACGCCGAGGGGGAGAAGTCAGACCCAGAAGAGGACATACCCCATCGCCGTGTTAGGTCAAGCTCAAGACAAGGCAAAGGGAGCTGTGGTGACAGGAATCAGAACGGTGGGTACCCCGGGCTGTGCCTGGCGGTGGAAACTCACCAAGCTCTACCCTTAAGATCTGTGCATTTGACTATACACTGAGTGGCCAGGTTATGATGATCTCTGAACGCATAATAATCTGGACACTCAGTGTACATCCTATATAATAAAAGGCTAATAAATGCAAATTGTCCCCTCGACCAGCAGGCAGGCTGGCCAACCGCCCATGTCCCCTCCCCCTGGCCAGGCTGGCTGGACCCCACCCATGCACGAATTCATGCACTGGGCCTCTGATTGATTATATATATATATATATACATACACACTGAATGGCCAGATTATTATGCGTTCAGAGATCATAATAATCTGGCCACTCAGTGTATATAAGTTAGACTTTCATTATTTCTTAAAGTTAAAAAAAAGGAAAATAGACATGAGAGAATAAGGATTTGTTTTCAATAATATGGTAGACGAGATACTAACAAAAACTTACAAGAATTAAATATGCTATAACAAACATCCTTTTCTTTAAAAAAAAATAGGTTTTTATTGATTTCAGAGAGGATGGGGAGGGGGAGAGAGAGAGAGACAGAAACATCAACGATGAGAGGATCATTGATCAGCTGCCTTCTGCAGACCCCCTACCGGGGATCGAGCCCGCAACCTGGGCATGTGCCCTGACCAGGAATCGAACCCAGGACCCTCCAGTCCACAGGTGACGCTCTATCCACTGAGCCAAACCAGCTAGCGCCAAACATCCTTTTCAATGATAGTTAAACGAAAACAAAAGAGGGAACTCAACAGGGTCCAGAAATGGGAAGGGGACAGAGAAGCTGCGTGGAGAAGGCGGACAGGGGAAACCCCACGGCGGGAAAGGAGGCACCGTCTCGGCCACCACTGAACAGCCACGGCCTGTCCTCTGAGGACTCGGGTTGAATGGATTCGATGAGCCCAGGAGGGCGTCGGGGGGGGGGGGGGGGCCACGTGCGGAGCGTGGTCAGATCCTAGCGGAAAGGAACGCCCCTCCTCCCGGGAGGACACTGGGCCCTGAACATGCCGGACCCGCAGCGACAAGCCTCGAGGAGCCGCCCGAGAGGGAGAGCCTAGGAGATACGGGCGGACGGGCTGGCACCCGGGGACCTCCGGGCGTGCGTGCCTCCCAGCGCGATGGGGACGGACACGCCAGATTTGAAAGTTCGGCCACGTGGAGGTTGGGGTGTGGCCACACTTAGGACTTTTATTTTCTACGCCCGGTCTCTTCCATTCACAGCAAACACTGTAACCCGAGTGTTAGCGGAGTGGAGGTCCCCCAGTTCTGCAGCTGTGGGTTCAGGAATCAGATTGCGGGGCTCAAATTCAAGCGGTGCTGCCACATTGGAAAGCAGTTGGGTTGCTTCTCATAAAGTTCCAGTCCTGAGCAGAGCCAAGAATCGTGGCTCTCTGCACAGTGGACGGGGGCGCAGACCCACCGCCCGCGCTGTGTCTATGCGATGTATAACCTTGAGCAGGAGAGTTGACCTTCACAAACCTGAGTTGTTTCTTTGTCTGTGAAATGGGATAATCACAGCAGCCACCTCTCGGTCCTCCTGAACATTTCAATGACAAAGTCCAAGTTGCCTGCAGGGTGCCTGGCACGCGGTAGGCTTCTGTGAAATGACAGCTAACCCGCTCAAGCCCAAGTCACCTGCCCCCGCATTCCCTGCCCGGGCTGACCACGGGCTCCCAGCCAGGACGGAGGGCGGGGCTGGGCGGGCTCCGTCTCTCCCTCTCTCCGCTCCCTCTGCTCCTCTCCCACCCCCTCAGCCCCACCCCTCCCGGCTGCTTTTGCCTCCTTGCCCCCTGGGATCCTTGCCTCCCTCCTGGGTCCTGCCCTCCCCTCCTCAGCTTCTCACACCCAGCTAGTCCGCCCGCTGACAAGCCCACTGCCTCACGGTGCTGCTGAATCACAATCCAGAGCTGCGCTCCGGCTGTTCCCATCGCTCCTTCCCTCCCGCTCTGTGTTACTAAGTGTTGGGGGAGCTGTGGGGAGGCCGGGGACGCAAAGACCAATGGGCAGTGCTGGCTCGACCATCCGGTTGAGTTACCCCGCTCCGGGTCCCAGTCCTAGCCTGCTGGACCCGGCCTTGGCACGTGTTTCCCTGGTACCATCTGACGGATGCGCCACAAGATGCCACACACCGCAGCCCAGTGGACCGGGGCGCAGACCCACCGCCCATGCGCAGCGCGTCCACACAGAAAGCGCTCACACGCTCACACACATGCAGTCACTCCGTGCTAATTCTCCTCCGAGCGCGGCCTCTCGTCTGTCAGCCCCACTCAGTGTTGACAAAGCAAAATAAAAAAGAAGAAGAAGGAAAGAAATCCATCCTACCACTTGGACTCCCCGCCCACCCCTCCCCGTCCCCCGCGCTGGGCTTGGCAGCCCCCCAGCCACCCCCGCCTTTGTATTATGGGTTTATGGCAAGGTATGTTGGATGCTAAATTAAATGTCAGCCCGCCGTACTTGTCTGGCTCCAGCTGCAGAAAGCGAGGCGCTGGCACTGGAGACCGCCCAGCCGCTCCGCTCCCCGTGCCTAACAGCGAGGCTGACAAGCCCACTGAATCACGGCGCAGTCGCTTTCCACGCCACGGAAGCCAGACAAATTTATTTTTAATGATAAATGCGTCTGTCAGCGTTCAGTGGAGACGGCTTTACGGAGAGTGCCGAGGGCCCTCCCAGTGCAGGGCAGGGGCTGAGTGGCCGATGGCCAGAGGGCCCCGCCTCCTGACCAGCTCGTCCCCCAGGGCCCCGGAGACAAGCACACTCAACATCCGCCGAGCCCGCTGCACACACCCGCTCCGCAGCGCGCACGGAGTGGCTCAGGCCCAGTTCCAGCCAGCCAAGAGGAAGGAGGCCAGCGAGAAAGAGCCACGGGCTCTGGCCACGCCGAGATCAGGCTTCCAATTCTGGCCCCAACCCTTGCTGTGTGACCTTGACCACGTTACTTAACCTCTCTGAGCTTCAGTCGCCTCCTCTATAAAATGAGGATATGAATAACACCCACAGGTTTTCAGCGAAGATGGCATGAAATAGATATATCGTTAATGAAAGGTAACCAGCACACGGAAAATGCTTTCCGAATGGTAGCTATTAATTATATCAGTTTACTAATGGCACCATTACCCACGTTATGTAACTTACCTGTCCGAGTCAGTTTCTCGTTCGTGAAATGGGGAGAACCATCCCTCCCTCTTACAAAGGTGGCTGGGAGGATGCAGGGTGCCCAGCACAGGGCTGAGTGTAGGGGTGATGCTCAACAGATCACAGCCAGTCGAAGGGCAGGCACCCTGAATGTTGTCATTTGACACCCCTGGCCACTCTTTCCGTCTCCTTCATTGGCTCTCTTCTTCTCCATCCCTCCAAGGCTGGCACGCCTCACTGCCCGCCCTGTGCCCCTGCCCTGCCAAGGGAGACGCCTGCACCAGGACCCTCACAGCTGTGCCCTCCACCAAACTGTGGTGGGCACCTCTGGCCAGCTGATGACCTATGATGGACATGTCCTGGCTCTAAAGGATCAGCAGGATGGATCGCAGACCTCTCTGGGGTTGAAACGAAACGTGTTGGTGGGCCACGTCTAGGTGGCCATAGGCAGGAAAAGTGGGAACACAGAATCGGTGAGCCAGGGAAGGAGGGGGAGTGGGTGTGCAGGGAGTGGGCAGGGGTGCCATGCAGCCCCGAGGTCCTGGTTCCCGCTCCCCTGAGGTCCCAGTGGGTGCCTGAATGCCTTGCCTTGGGCTGGCTGGAGAGTCCCGTTCCTCCTGGCCAGCTGGGCACCCCTGGGCCCTTCCCTGGGCTCTGGGCCAACAGCTTTGGCAAAAAGAAGTCAGCGGGTGGGACCCCGTTCCCTCTGTGGGGTCCGCTGAGCTTTTCCTCACATTGACCTCAGGGCCAATGAACCGAGACAGGGTGGCCGGTGCCTCTTCCCAGAAAATGCCCTGAGAGTGTCAGACAAGCGTCGCGTGCAAAGCGCTGCCCACACGCCTGCGGGCTCACGCTAAAGCTGCCCCAGGCCTGACTCTTCCTCTGGGTGCTGAGCTGGGGGGAGGGTGATGGGTGAAGACTGCCCCAGACACGCGTTCACGGCACCACCCCGCAGGCAGGAAAGTGAGGAACCTGAGGCTGAACAGGTGAGACAACCTGACAGCTCACAGTGCCAGGAGGAGCCGCTAGGTGGCGCCCGCTTACCTGTCCAGCTGCCCTCCTGCAGCCTGGGGGATCCTGCCGCCAGCGCCCTTGGTCACTCCAATCTCGGCTTTGTTTTTTTATTTGTTTGTTTGTTTTTTTATTTGTTTTTCATTCTCAGCCTTCGCTTTGCGGCTTCACCGCCCGCAATGCCTTCCTCCCTAACATCCAGAGGTCCCGCTTTTGTGCGTGTTCTGGCTCATGCCCCTTTTCAGGATGCCTTCCCTGGAGCACATGCTCAGAACCTCTGTTGGCCCCTAGGACCCTCCCCTTCAGCCTCCCCCACCCCCCCAGCTCCCACTCACCCCCACATCACTCAGAATCTCAGGTCTGTCTCCCGCAGGCCGCTCTTCCGTCTGTGCACCGTCAGGGCTGGAGTTCACGCCCTGTCCTCCTCAAACTGGAATCACAGAGAGGAAGTCCGCGTGCCTGCAACCTCCCAGTTCCCCACTGAGAGGGGGAGGTTGCGATTTCTTGTTCAATGAGGAAACTGAGGCTGGCCAGGACAGGAAAGCTGCCCAGGTCCCAGCGGGAGAGTTTGAACCCTGCTCAGGGGCTCCCACGCACTCTCAGAACGTCCCAGGAGCCCTCCTGAAGAGGGTGCTGCTAACCCTCTGGTACACACGGGGAAACCGAGGCTCAGAGAGGCCGAGGAGCTGGCCCCGGGCCACAGAGCCAGGGCCGTGTGCCTCCCGCCACACTTCTCTGCCCTAATGACCTGCCAGCCCCTTTAACCCACGGGCACGGGGCCCAGAAAGAGCCAGGGGCCAGGGTTCCACACGGGTCCCCTGACCCAGCCAGCGCTATGGGGTCCTGGCCAGCTGGCGGGGCAGCCTCCCGTGGGCAGGGCAGCCAGGCTGCAGGCGAGCCGCAGGGCAGCCTTCGAAGGACAGGACGAGGCGGCGGACAGCAGCCGGTGGGGTGGGCTGTGAACGCAGCTTCCAGGGGGTGAATGACAGCTACTCAGATGGCAGGAGGCACACAGTTCCCCCTCCCGCCCCCGCTCTCCGGCCCAGAGCGCAGCCCCCACCCCCTGGCAGCCGGCCCGCCAGTGTGGGGCGCGGAGAGGACCGCGGAGGGGGACCAAGATGGGACGACAGACTGGCAGCCAGTGGGGGAGAGACGGAGACGGTGCCAGGGAACAGCGTGGCGGGCCAAGACGCCCCGGGAGCCGGAAAACAACTTTGGGGAGAAGTGGGGGCGAGACGGGGTCTATTCTGCAGTTGGGGGAGCAGAAGAGAAGGGGCCACAGGCAGGGGCGGGGGGGGGCAGTCGGCCTGGCTCCCCGGGGCGGACCGGCCTTGGGCGGCGTGGGCGGCTCCCGGTCAGAAGCCGCAATAGCAGCTCGTTAACGAGGCAAACGGAGGGCTTGTCAATCACCTCCCGGCGGACGCCAGGCTTTTAAAAGCGCTGCCGGCGCGAGGGGGCGACCCGGAAGGCCGCTCCGGGCTCACCTCCCGCCCCGCCCCGCAGAGGAGGCGGCGGCGGCTGAGACGGCGAAGGGCCGGGAGCGCGGGCGGAGCGCGGGTCGGCTCGCACTCGCCGCCGCGGCACGGGCTGCTGTCGTGGCGGCGGGGACCCCCCCTCGGGCCGCAGGCGCCTGAGCTCGGAGGCGTCGGGAGGCCCTGCTCGGCGGACGCAGGTCTGAGGCTCGGCCGAGACGCCCCCAGGGCCGACCGCGCGCGCTAGGGTCCCCAAGGGCTGGTCCCGGTGGCCGGAGACTCCCGGGCCCGCCCCCCAGCCCCGAGCCCGGAACGAGACCTCGTGTTCCCGCAGCGGGAGGAACCCGGTGGCCGCGCCGCGCCTCCTCCCCGAAGCCCGGGCCTGGGGTGCGCCTCGCGCCCTCAGAGAGCGCTCCCGGGGGACGCCCGACGGCCGGGCGAGGGCGCCCATGGGACCAGCCGGGCACCGCGCCGGGCGCACGGCCCGTTGGAGTCCGGCCGGGGCGGAAGTTTGCGAGGGGGCGCCGCGGGGCGCTCAGGCCCCCGTGGGCGGGCGAGGGCCGGGCTGTCTGCGGCGCGTGCTGCCCTCCCGCTGGGCCCGTTCCGCCTCCTTTATCCGGGCCTCGTGGGGTGGGATGTAACCACCGCAGCCTGCGGGGTGTGTGTGAGTGTGAGTGTGTCTGTGTCTGTGAGAGAGAGGGAGACCGGGGAGCAATAAAAAGCAGAGAGTCCGAGACCAAAAAAAAGAAAAAACCACGCGGAGATTGAGGAGGAGGGAGGAGGGAGGAGGAGGGCGGAGGCAGAGGAGCGCGCTGGGGAGGTGCGGGCGCGGAGCGGCGGGCAGGCGGGCGGCTCTCGCGCTCCCGCTCTCACCCGCAGCACACACCGTGCACACACACCGTGCACACACACCGTGCACACACACCGTGCACACACACCGTGCACACACACCGTGCACACACACCGTGCACACACACACACACCTGCAAACGCTCTCCCGCTGGCCCCGGCCGCCCCGCGCGGGGCACGGAGGCGGGGATCCGGCGGGCAGGAGGCGCCCCGAGCCCGCGCCCACCGCGGATCCTTTGCGCTCGGCAGCCGCTCCGCGCAGCCGGCAGCCGCCGTCCCGGTCCTGCCGGGGATGGTCCAGGAGCGGTGGGAGACCATGGGCGGCGCGTCTCAACTTGAGGACCAGCCGCGCGACAAGCCTCAGGTAGGCGCAGGCCAGGGGCGTGGGGACACCCCGGGCCCGGGCGGTGGCCGCTCCGACTGGCGGGATGATGGACGCCAAACCCCCGGGTGGAGTTTGGGGGGCATCCCCGCGAGGCTCGGAGGCCTGGGGAAGGGCGGGCGCCCTTCTTTCCTTCTCCTCCAGAGGAGGACTGAAGTTGGGGTTGGGGATGGGGCAGTGCCCCTGCAGGAGGGCCCCCTTGTGCCTCCATCGGAGCCCCCGGTGTGCGCGTGTGTGTCCGGGGGACCTTTAAATTCACAATGGGACCTGCCCTGTAGTTGGCTGAGTGACCTCTCACTGAGTCTGTTTCATCGCCTCTACAAGGGCGTCTTAACCACTTACTGAGCTGAGTGCCACCCTGTGCCAGGTGCCTGGCACGGTAACCTGAGCCTCAGGACCAAGACTTGACCCCCCACACACACCCGTCTCCTCCGAATGCTCACACGGTAGCTCCCCTACACACACACACACACACACACACACACACACACACACATGTCTCCTCCGAATGCTCACACGGTAGCTCCCCTCCCCGCACACGCACACAGCAGAGGGTCAGTAAGTGTCTGCCTCCTGGGGGAAGGCTGCCGGTGAGCCCCCAGCTTTGCAGCCGAGAGCAAGGCTCAGAGGCTGCCCTGCTGCAGCCACACAGCTCTGCTGGGCTCCAACCAGGGCCTGTGAGGGCCAGGTCTGTGCAGCCCACCCTCCCTGCTGTGTCCTCAGGGGCAGTGGACGTGGGCAGGCCTGGAGGGGGCCGGGGCCGGGGCTGGGCACCGGGAGAGGTGGGGGCGGAGCCCAGGCGGGTCAGAGAGGAGCTGTGGGGAGGCATAGCCCTGGGGCTGCCCCAGGCCAGGCCGCCATGAGACTGGGGTACAGGACGGGGAGATGAGGCCCGCTCACCAAGGAGAGGAATTAATGGGGTTGCCCATTTTAAATTTCAAATTTCTCCCAGACAGATGTCATTGGGGAAGGAACAGTTCGTGTGTGCGCGGCAGGAGGGGGGCGGCAGGGGCGGCCACGGCCCCTCACTGTGGGCAGCAGCAACCGCACATTCTGTCTGGTGTGGGGCCCGCCCTCTACAGTTTGCAAAGCTCACTCCCCACAGCAGCCCGGGGTCTAGGCAGGGACGCACATTGCCCAGTCACACGGGGCTGGTGGCTCAGAGTGGCAGAGGCAGTCACAGAGCATGTTAGCGGGAGAGCAGGGCTCAGAAGCCAGGCCTGACCCGAGGGTCCCGTGCCTCCTGGGTGGTCTGTGCCCTGCTAGGTCAGGTCCATACCCGGCCATCCCCAGGTAGTCTTCTCTTGCTGAAATCTGACTCTCTCCCTCTTGGCAACAATAGTCTTACCTTCCAGACTTGTCAGTCAAGGCCACCCCCAGCCTGGCCCATTCTTCCTGTTTATTAGCCCCCTTACCGGTACTGGTTGCCTGTCATTTGCCAACCCCTGGTCCCACACGAGGCTGTCCATGTCCAAACCTTTGTTGTCTCATCTTGTTGGCTGCACCTAGCTCCCCAACACACACACGTGCGCACACACACACACACAGAACCCTTCCCTTAGGGAATACCTACTACATGCCTCCTCCTTCAGGAAGCCCTCCCTGATGCCCAGTGGTATTTTGCCTGTGCTGCTCAGCTGCCTTTACCTCACTGCCTTGTGCCCTAGCTCTGAGTCTCTCCTCTATCAGGAGCTCCCTTAGGACATATGCTCCTTCTGGGTCCCCATCCTGGGGTCTCCCCCTGGGCCCAGGCTCCTGCCCTTTGGGCAGCTCAGGTTGGGAGCTGCGGGATATTTGTTGAATTGAACGGCATGAAGCCTCGGCCAGGAGGAGCTGCGGGAGAGGAGCCAGCCAGGGCTGCTGGGTCTCAAAGGGACGTGGCTTCTGAGGGATCTGTGAAATGTGGTGTCGGGGCCTCGCGGGCCCCCCTCGCCTCCCTCTGCTGCTCCTTGGGGACACCTGCTCCAGCTGTGCCAGGCCCGGGTCCAGCTGTCTGCCCTTTGCCATCAGAGGCAGCGGAGGGCTGTGGGCCGGTATCAAACACTGCCTCACCTGCAGCTCCTTCGCGCCCCAGCGTAGACGGCTATGCACTATGCCCGCTCCAGGCTTGTCTGAAGCTTCGGATAAGAGGCGAGGCCTTTCCTGTGATTGTCGAAGGGAGAGCCCTGCCCGGCCAGGGTGGCCCAACGGTTGAGCTTCGTCCCATGAACCAAGAGGTCACTGGCCCGGGTTGCTGGCTGGATCCCCAGTAGGGGGCGTGCAGGAGGCAGCCGATCGATGTTTCTCTCTCATTGATATTTCCATCTCTCCCTTCCCCTCTCTCTAAAATCAATTTAAAAATATTTTTTTTTAAAAAAAGAAAGGGAGAGCCTTTATGGCCCTGCTCCCTCCAGGCCTGCTCCCCGGGGCCCTCCTCCTAGTCCCTCTCAGCCATCGGCGTGCTGTGAGCCTGGCTCAGCGACTCCTCCTCTCCGGGTCTGGACTTTACCGTCTGTAAAACGGACCCACCATCCCCGCGTCCCCCTGGCTTCCTGAGGGCTGCTGGGCGGGTCACGTGAAGTCATGGGGTGTTTTTGCAAACAGTAAAGCGTTGTGCACCCTCCAGGAGGGTGGTTCTCACAGCAGCCTGTCGCCTTCGGCAAACTGTCCGTGTCCGGATCACCCCTCTGCCACCTGAACGTGACCTGACCTCCCAGCTCCCGCAGCCGGGCCTGCCTGCGCTCTGTAATGCGGCCCCTTTTCTGGGAGACACATGCCAGTGCCACGCTCCGAGCACAGCCGGCCCCTCCTCCACGGCTCTCATTCCTTAGTCACAGCCACCCCGGCAGGTTGGCGGCAGGGATGATTGGCCCATTTGACAGATGAGGAAACTGAGGCTAAGAGAGCTGGAGCCGGGATCCAAACCTGGGCCCTCCCGGGCGCCAACGAGCCTCGGGGGGAAGACGAAGGGAGGAGGGCTGGCTGTCCTCTCTCCGCTCGGCCTGCGCGGCCGTGTCGTGTAATTCCCGGGGAGCCGGCTCCAGGTCCCGGCTGCGTGGTTCCCAGACGCACAGCACCCGCTGCCAGCTCTGTCCCCCATCTGCCTCAGCCCCTGCTTTGCTGGGTGACCTTGGCCAAGATGCGACTTCATTAGCCTCCGGGCAGGAGATGATGGTGGAATATTTGCCAGGAGCTCGGGTCGCTCAGATGAAAGGATATAGAAGTAGCACGATTCTTCTCGCCCTGGTGTGGGGGGGCCAGCAAGTCACCATGGAGCCATCTCCCGGGGTGGGGGCTTGTTTCTGAGTAGCCCCCCAACCAAGCCCCACCCCACAGGGCGTCCACCTCTGACCTACCCAGGCAATTCTCTGAATACTTCCAAACTTTCTAAAAACACTCCGGAAAGAAAAAAAAGATTCTCATTGAGAAGTTCTTCCTGGTGTCTAACCTAAACCTGCTGCATTTCATTCACCAGGAGAGGCAGCCGGGAAACGGCCTCGGGGGCTCAGTCTGGTGGGGGGGGGGGGAAACAAACTCACAGACAGGTGTCATCACAAAGCGGGGTGGGCGGGGCCACGAAAAGACGCTCGGGCCTCCCTGGCTGGGCCCAGCTCAGCCACCCTGTCCTTTGGGAGGCCTCCTGACCGCGCGTCCCCCCCTCCTGCTCCTTGGCACCCGTCACATGTGCTTCCTGTCTGGGCCCAGCCGGGTTTGGGTGCCTCGGCAGCCACCCATCATCTGGTGGCTGCTGTCGCTCAGGGGCTGGGGCGCTGGGCCTGGTCTCGGCCTCCCGGCGCCTCCCGGAGCGAGGCACCCTCCTTCCTCCCGTGGTCCCGGAGCCTGGCTCGGTCCACCAGGCGCAGCCGTCACCCGTTCCCTTAGGTAACAAGGAAGCAGGCGGAGGCCGGACCCCATGTCCACCTCCGGAGGCTGGGACTCAGAGGAGGCAGCGGGACAGGTGCCACCCGCAGTTGAGGCACCTCTGGGGCTCCCTGCCTCCCTGGCAGGAGCCCATCTCGTCCTCACCTCGCCGGGACTCCCAGGGCAGCCTGGCCGTGGGCAAGCTGGCACGGGGGTCACACGGGACAAAACCATGTCCCTCCGGTTGGGGCAGCAGGAAGCCTTGAACCCAGGCTCCTCTCCTGCCCGGTCTCCCGCTCCTCACCACTGGAAGGGGGGCCTGTGTGCCCCCACCCCCCCGCCTGGCAGCCTGCAGGGTGTTGCCCGCTCCCCCACGGCCAAGGCTGGCTCCCGGGCTGCGCCCCGCGGCACACCGGGTTGGGTGCTCAGGCCCAAAGCCCCCACGTTACCTCGGGCAGGTTCCTTGGCACGGCCGTCAACGCAGCCGATGGAGCGCGCAGCACTGGTGTCTGCGGTGACCTCGGAGGACGAATTCTCCCTGCTGAGTGGCCCGTTTCACCTCCACGCCCCATTGCGGCCCTGCCCCGGGGACCCCGCAGCTTTCCCGAGCCCCTCTTCTCCTCAAGACCCTGCCTTCTGGCCAGGGACCTGGGGCTTGGGAGTGTTTTGTGCTGATCTGACAAAAAAATGGGTATAATTTTGATTGATTTACACACACACACAAATATGGTACAGCAATTACCTATCCTTTTTGCTCCAAAGTGACTCTTTAAAAAAGTCAGGTGCCTATACTTGTACATAAGGATTTCTAGTACCAAGAATTAACAATCACACACAACCTTGTTATTCGACGTGACCAATAGATGCAACACTATTATATGACCCACACATGTCTGGGTCAAGACAGGGCATTCACACCGGACAGCTACTGTTGTGTTGTCTTTCTTTCCTTTTTGACAGTCCAAGGGGGGAAAGGTCAGTGCCCCTGACCAAACAGCCAGGTAGTGCATGTTTTCAGAATTCTTGTGCCACACCGGCTGGAAGTCGCTGGGCTGAGGAATTCTCTCCCTCAGCTCGCCAATAACGCGGGTGGCTTCCTGGGGTCTGCGTGCCAGCGGCCACCGCCCCCCTCCTCCCGGGCCCAGCCTCCCCCGGGGCCGCAGCGCGCTCAGGAGTCCGTGCAGCGTGTGCGTCTGTGGCGAAGAGGCGGTTTGCTCTACCACGTCTCCTCACAGGGAGCCCTGTTGTGTGATGTGAGAGGACGCACTACCTTACGTGTCACTAAGCAAGCAAGCAAGCTGTCGGTGACAGTTGTAGATGCATCCCCACGTCAGAGCTGTGAAAACGTGGAAAACAGAGAGGAGGTGCGCCCGGCGCCAGCCACACAGAAATACCACTTCGGGCGGGAAATAAACACCAGGCGCTTCCCGCCGCTCCGTGCCCGCTGAGCAGGAGGCAGGAAGAGCCGCTGGTGTTCGCTGCCCGAGCCCATCGCGCCTCGTGCACTCACTCATTTAAAGAAGCACCGAATCCAGAAAGCTGAGAATGGGGGGACATTTAGTCTTTAGGGGGCTGGAGGCAGGAGGCTGGGGGTCTAGTCCGAGCTCTGCTTCTGATGTGCTGTGTGACCCTGGGCAAGCCCCTTGCCCTCTCTGGGTCTCGGTTCCCCCTGCGGCAAATGCTCGGTGGCGTTCTCCGAGCTCCCTTTGGGCCGTGACAGCTTGGTTCGGTCCAGTGAGTCTGGGTTTGCCACTGGGCCTCGGTGCTGCCTCAGTGCCAGCTGCACTGGGTCCCGGCTTCCTTTGTGGCCAGGCCCCTCCCCCCCCCCGCCCCCGCGTCCAGAACCCAGTTCCAGTTCTCACCCGCCCGCCGCCTCCATCCTTCTGGCCTGGGAGTCACAGCTGCCCTGTCGCCCCAGCCCTCGCCTCCTGAGGAGGCCCTTTCCCCCCTCAGTGGCTCTCTACCCCGGGTGTTCATTCTGTTTCTCCTGCGGGGACCTGCTCTGTGGAGAGCAGGGGTGGGGTTGCGGGTGGGAGGGGAGGACTCGGGGCGGGGGAGAGGGGGTGCCGGGACTCGTGGCAGCCTCACGGGCCCGCACAGGCTTTGGGACTCGGGATGTGGGTGCTCCAGGGTGAAGGGAGCTTCGGGGATGGGCGCCCGCTCGGTCCGCGTGGCGGAGCGACAGCGTGTGGCAGCGTTGCTGCCACGGTCACAGCTCTCCCTCCCGGAGTGTAGGGCAGGTGCCCGGGGCGGGGCGGGGCGGGGCATGTCATCACTGCCCCCATTTTACAGGTGAGGACACCGAGGCTCCTCGAGGTGAGGTCCGTCGTCCAAGGTCACCCCACAGGAAAGCGCAGCGTGGGGACTGAGCCCAGCCTGGCTGGCTGCCGAGTGGGAGCGCGCCCCTCCAGCCTGTGCAGACCCCGAGGGCTCGCTGGGGAGGACGGTCCTGCCCTGAGCCGGCTGAGGGGGACAGGGCGGGGCCAGCGGCAGGGCAGGGTCACCCTCTGCATGGGTTCAGCCTCGGTTTCCCTTTCCATCCTCTCCAGCTCTGTGCCCCGGCATCTCTTGCTCCTGCCCTGTCTTTGGGTGTCTGTCTCTGTCTCTCATCTCTGTCTGTGACTCCCTCCCCCAAGAAGGGCACCCCTGAGCCTTGTCCAGAGGCCCCGACCTGGGGCTGCCGGGTCCTCCCCACGGGGCGGAGCTGCAGGCCCAGGTCTGCCCTGATGCTGCCTCTTCTCTCTCCTGTCCGTCCGTCTGTCTGTCCCTGTGTCCGTGTGCCTGTGCAGCGGCCGAGCTGTGGCTGCGTGCTGTGCACGGTGCTGCTCTCCCTGGCCGTGCTGCTGGCCGTGGCCGTCACCGGGGCCGTGCTCTTCCTGAACCACACGCACGCGCCTGGCACGGCCCTCCCGCCCGTGGTCAGCACGGGGCCGGCGGGAGCCAACAGCGCCCTGGTCACCGTGGAGAGAGCGGACAGCTCACGCCTCAGCATCCTCATCGACCCGCGCTGCCCCGACCTTGCCGACGGCTTCGCCCGCCTGGAGGGCGCCCAGGCCTCCGTGCTGCAGGCGCTGACCGAGCGCCAGGCCGAGCCACAGCTGGTGGGCGAACAGGACCGGGAGCTGCTGGACACGCTGGCTGACCAGCTGCCCCGGCTGCTGGCCCGGGCCTCGGAGCTGCAGGCGGAGTGCGTGGGGCTGCGGAAAAGCCACGGCGCGCTGGGCCAGGGCCTCAGTGCCCTGCAGGGCGAGCAGGCCCACCTCCTCCAGGTAAGGGGCAGGGTCGCAGCTGGAGGGCTTGGCGGGAGGATGGGGTTATTGCTACTGTGTGCCAGCCCTGTGCTGGGCACGGAATGCCCATGGCCTCACTGATTCCCCCGGTGCCCTGGGGCCAGGGGCTGTGGCTATTCCTGCAGACAAGGCTCAGAGAGCTTTGCCTCTTGTCCAAGGCCACACAGCGATCCCGGATATCCGTGTGGCCCCCTGGCACCCAGCAGTCAGGGTTTGTGGGGCCTCCCAGGGGCTCAGTGCAGGTAAGATGCTGGGGAGGCTGATCATGACCTTCAGTAGCAAATTGAGGTTCAAGGTCAGTGGCAAGCCCTCTCCCGGTGGTGCCACATGGCCAGAGAGAGCTGCACTCACTCCCCAGATCTACCCCATTCACTGCCCAGCTGTCCGGGGAAGGAGGGACCGTGAGGGGCCCAGCATCCCCCCAGCCTGCCCACCACACCCCCGGGCCAAGCCAGGCCCCGGCAGCACCGACCAGGAGAGCTGGGGGGAGGGTTCCCAGTGCTGACCGCCTGGAGCTCAGCAGGAACTTCCCGCCTAGGACCGGGGTTTCGGGGCCTCTCACTGGTCTCCCACCACTTTCATTGGGAAAAGCAGGCCCGGAACGGGGCAGGGGTTCCCCCAGGTACAGTGGCCAGGTCAGTCCTGGCCTCTGACCTCTGGCACCTGGCCCAGCCTCCGCCTGCACCCCGTCGCCCTGTGACTCGGGTCCTTAGAGACTAGGGGACAAGCCCCGCCCCTGACAACAGCCCCAGCCCCGTCCGGACGCCGGGCTGAGCAGGCGTGCGGTCACCCCACAGCACCAGAGCAGTGGTCTCTTCCTCCCCCCAGGCTGCAGCTGGAGGAATTAGTCCTCGCCACCCTGCCCAGGTGACTGATGGGAAGGCGGCTTCCCCTCCCGGGTGAGGGGTGGGTGCTCAGCTGCCTTGCCACTGCAGCCCTCTGCACATCCTGCCCCCCATCAGCAGGGCCCTCTGCACATCCTGCCCCCCATCAGCAGGGCTCGGGGGGCCTCCAGAATTCTGGGTGATCTGGGTTCCCCACCTTGCTCTCCATGTGGCTTGGCCCTGGTCAGCCAGGCCTGGCCCACAAACGCCTCACCTTCGGGACGGGGTGTCCCGCCCACCCGAGAGGCCGGGAGCGCTCGTGGGAGACGGGCGGTTTTCCTAGGCCCAGGAGGATTGGGCCCCTCCGGCAGGTCCTCGAAGCCACAGGTCCTGTGACGCATCTCCCAGGACCCCGGGGGGTTCAGAGGCCGTGTACCCTGCGGGGCACGTCGCCTGGCTCCCAGCTCCTCCCCACGCTCCCAGGACCTCAGCCGGTCAGCCCGCACCAGGTTTCTCAAAGCAGGGCCCACGCCCCCTCAGAACGGCAAGAGCCACTTGTGAAAAGGCACACCCGGGGCTGCACCCCAAACTCCCAGGTCCCCACAGCCCAGACGCACCAGGGGACCCGCGCACACGACTGAGGCCCCTGGCCCGGGAGGTCCGGCTCTCAGGGTCTCAGAGTCAAGTCCCAGCTGTGGGGCCTGGGCATGTCAGGTGCCCGCCCCGGTGGGTCTCCTCACCTGGAAAATGGGGAGAGCACAGCCCTCACCTGGCAGGGCGCCAGAGCCCCTGACGCACACCCCCGGCCCCCGGCCCCCGGCCCTGCGCACCAGCATCTTCCCGGTCACGGGGGAATAGCTGAGGTTGCAGCCACGGGAGCCCCGACTGAAAACCCCTTCACACAGTAGTGACGGACCGCCGCGTGCTAGGCCCACCCGTGTGCTAATGGGCAGGAGGCGGGGCCATGGCCCCATTCTAGGGAGGGGCAGACTGAGGCTCCGCGTGGCCAGTGCCTTGTCTAAGGGCTGCCAGCAACTCTGATTTCACTGCCGCTAAAAGCCGCGAGTCCTCCTCAACGCATCCGTGCGGCTCAGCCAGCAGGGACCGACTTTCCCCATTAATTCGGGGCATGTTTATTTGTACATTTTAACTCGAATCATTTTCTGGTCTAAACCGAGGGCTTCCCCGCCTGTTAGCAAGAGTGGTCGTGCCTGAGTTTCTCATGAGTTTGCGTCATCTGAGAAACATGGGCAGAACCCTAGGGATGTAACCAATGAGCCGGGTGATCTCTGCCCCCCACACCCCCGGCTCCTCCACCCCCACCCCCAGGGGCTGGCCGCATCCCTCTGCACTAACGCCTGGGGGGAGAGCTTGCCCGCAGCCCCGCCTGCCCATCCCCGTCGCTCCCCCAGGCCTCGGCCCTCCCTGAATCGCCTGCTCTGCAGAGGAGAAACTGACAGCAAATGAAAGCTTTGCAGGCCCTGCTTCCGGATGGACGAGTGGGATCACATTCCGTAAACTGCCGGCCAGTGTGCTTCTAGTTCCTTCCTCCAACGCTGTAATCCCGCGGTGACAGGCTCCTCCCCTCTGGCTGGCCGCTGGCCGCCCTGCCCGGGCCCTGCAGCCTCCTGGAGCCAGGGAGGGTAGGCGACAGACCCCACACCCTTGGCGCAGCAGGCCCTGCTGAGGTCCCGGGACAGCCCTGCCCTGAGCTGCACCCCCTGAGCCGGGGGCGTGGGAGGGGGCGTGGGCAGTGGGGAGCACACGGAGAACACCAGCTTAGCCTCAGGCCCCGACACAGGCTGCCATGAACCTGGAGACACGGTCCCGTTACTCTGGCTCACAGAGGGGGAGCTGAGGTCGGGGAGCGTCAGCTGCACTCCCAGGTCCTGAGTCAAAACCCAGAATCAGCCCCGGAGCCCGGGCCCAGCCACTGCCCTCACCCTGGGCCCCCCGCACAGTGACGGGGACGTGGCCTGAGGTCATTCTCCATCAGGGGCCTCTCCTTCTGGACCTCAGTTTCCCCATTTGTGGGAAGAGGACAACTCCAGTCCTCCCTCCTGGCAGCGCTGTGGGTGAGGGGAGGTGCTGGACATCAGAGAGCCGCGAAGTCAAAGGAAGGCTAGTGGGGCGCAGTGGGCGGGGGGGCGTCCAGGGTCCCCCTATTGTGTGCGGATCCAGCCCTCTGCCTTCCAGGCCATGGGGAGATCAGAGGAGATGTGGGGTGGGGGGATTTGGGGACCTGGAAGGTGCCTTAAGAATTCACGTAAGAGGCGCCCAGTCCTGAGTCCCCTGCCGTGGCCCCCCCCCGTCCCCCCCGGGGCCGGGCGTTCCCACAGTCACCAGCGGTCCCGTAGCGTCTGGGCCGGGGAGGCCCCGTGAGCCGGTTTCAAGGCTCGGTGCAGTGGGTCCCAGTCGCACGGCTGGGAGATGGGCGAGTCGGGTCGGAGCCCAGCTTCGCCCGAGGCCAGGCGCTGCCTCCACAGCCCCACAGGCTTCATCCAGCCCCTCGCCGGGGCGGGAGCCGCCTGGGCCTGACCGCCTGGGATGGGCCAGGGCGGCACAGGGCTGCCGGCAGGTGTCGTGTCGTGCTGTGTCCCAGCCCTGCCCCCTCTGACCACCCCTGTGCTCCACAGCTGCTCTCCGAGAGCCAAGGCCACCTGGCTCACCTGGTGAACTTGGTCAGCGACGTCCTGGACGCCCTGCACAGGGACCGGGGGCTGAGCCGGCCCCGGGTCAAGGCCGACCTTCAGAGGGCGCCTGCCCGGGGATCGCGGCCCCGGGGCTGCCCCAGCGGTGAGTGGGGTGACCTGGTGCTCAGCTCTGTCCCCCCCCCGCTCCCCCGCATCATCCCCCACTGGCCGCATGGATAAGGAAACCGGCTCCATTTGCCAAGGACCTCCTGCTGCCGGCAGCACCGGGGGGCCCCAGCCGCGCCCCTGCTGAGCCCTCCCCCAGCCCCACCAGGCCCATTGTGCCCCTTTGCCAGGTGAGGAAAGCGAGGCTCAGAGGTTGCTCACTCGCCCAAACCCACCCAGGGAGTGGCCGAGCCAAGGTCTGACCCCGAGGCGGGGGCTCCGGAGCCCAATGACACCAGGGGCACAGACAAGCCAGAGGCCCCGGGACAGGGGTGGGTGGGGGCCTGGCAGCGGACAGCCACCCTGACGACGTCCCTGTCTCAGGCGCTCGGCCCCGCGACTGCCTGGACGTCCTCCTGAGCGGGCGGCAGGAGGACGGCGTCTACTCCGTGTTCCCCACGCACGACCCCGCCGGCTTCCAGGTCTACTGCGACATGCGCACAGACGGCGGCGGCTGGACGGTGAGTGTCCGGCTTCCTTCCCGACGGGGCCGCTGGGGTGACCGAGGCCCTGACCCGGTGCTCTGAGTGGCCTCCCACCCTGGGCCCGGCCCTGCCAGTGCCTTCGGGCCCCACAGCCCTGCCTGTACGCTCCCCCAGGGGCTCCCCGGCGCGGACACCTGCCCGTGGAGGTGGGGAGCTGACCTTGGGGCAGACGACAGACCCTTACCTGCCGCCGGTCCGCGGAGCCTCCCAGGGCGGCGGGTCCCAGCAGGGTGGGCGCGGCTGGGTCCCGGGTGAACCCCGAACCGGCGCCTGTTGCTAAGGCGAGTCCAGGGCGGTGTGTGTGGACGCTGACCTTCCTTGGCGTCATCCTCGAGCGCGAAGGAGATTAAAGGGGACGAGGCCGCTGGGGGAGAGACTGGGGTCCCCTGGCGAGGGGCCATCCTGCTTCCTCGCGCCTCTGGGTCCTGCCTGGGTGGGACGTGGGAGCCATGAAGGGTCCGGGCGGGCAGGGCGGGCAGAGCCGGGACTGTTGCCAGAGGCGGGGAGCGTGGCCCTTGCCCCGGAGCTCAGGCCTGGCGGGCTCTGTCCTGTGGATCGCGGGCGGTTCCCTGTTCTCTGGGCCTCTGATTCTTCGGCTGTGAAGTGGGGACGCTGCCTGCCTCACTCGGGGCCTTACCTACACGCAGCGCGGCTGATTGAGCGGGAAGGGTGCCCTGGAGAGAGGCCGGCTGGGAACCAGCCGGGGCCGCCCGGCCAGGAACAGAGGCCCCGGCCCAGCCAGGGTCACGGGGCGAGAACCCCACTGCCTCGGGGTGCCACGGGAAGGGGGGTATTAGGCACCCGAGGGAGAGCGCCGAGGCTCCCCGCAGGCCCAGACAGACAGACAGACAGACGGACCTCGGCGCCTCCTCGAGCTCCGGGGAGAGGTTTCCTAGTGAACGCGCTGGGTCCGTGGGCTGAGAGCGCTTTGCTTTCCTGACTCAGAGCGGCTGAGTTACGGTGTTTGCCGCTGGGACCCTCAGCGGGAAGAGCCGCACCAACCTCCAGCCGGAGCCCGAAAATCAGAGTTAGGGTCAGGACAGACGTAATGAAAGACCAGACGCCGCCCGCGCCGTCCTCACTCCCTGCACCGAGCCAGCCTCCCGGCGGGCACTCAGGACAGGGCGGATGGTCACTCAGGAGGGGGCCATTCCTAGGTGGGAGGGGGCAGATCCTGGGCGGGAGGGGGCCGTTCCTGGGCGGGAGAGGGCAGATCCTGGGCGGGAGGGGGCAGATCCTGGGCGGGAGGGGGCAGATCCTGGGCGGGAGGAGGCAGATCCTGGGTGGGAGGGGGCCGATCCTGGGCGGGAGGGGGCCGTTCCTGGGCGGGAGGGGGCCATTCCTTGGGGGGAGGGGGCAGATCCTGGGTGGGAGGGGGCCGATCCTGGGCGGGAGGGGGCAGATCCTGGGCCGCTTCGGGCCTCAGAGGGGAGGGGGTGAGGCGGGCCTCGGCCTCCCACTCAGACACCCGGATGCTCTTGCACCATAAACGTTAATATCCATTTGGGCTTCTGTCAGAAACACTTTCCCCATCCCTCTGGGCGTCTGTCAGGATCGCCCCTGTTCCAGACGCCATTGTTGGTGGGAGGGGCTGGTCGCTGCCTCTCTGGCCGCCGACACATCCCTCCTCATCAGGCTCCGTGTCCAGCAGCCGCCCCGGGGGCTCTCCTGGGGGGCAGGGCGCTGGGGCCGGACACGCCAACCAAGCTTGCCTCCCGGAGCCGGGCAGCGAGGGGGCAGCGAGGGGGCTCGGCCGCCGGGCGCCTAAGGGGTGCTTCTCGGTGCATGTGCCGCGGCCCCGCCCCGCCCGCCGCCCCTCCAACCCCGGCCAGCTGGCCGGGCGGCCTCAGAGAGGGCAAGGGCTTTGCCCAAGGGCACCCAGCAATGAGCAGCCAGCCGGGCACACCCAGACCTCCCGCAGCCGGGGGGGGGGGGGGGGGGGGCTGACGGTCACACACACACTGATCGCGCCTCCGCCACTGGCCAGGGGTCAGCAGCGAGCTCCTGGCCTGGGGGAGCTGGACTCAGCTGCAGGGCTGGGGCAGGGGGAGCCCAGCCTGGGGCCGTGGTCGGGGGATGAGGCAGGCACAGTGTCCCAGGCGAAGGGAACACATGTGGGGGGCCAGCAGGGAGTGGGGGGCTTGTTCTGGGACCACGGGGGCCGCTCGGCTGGGGTATGGCGCTTCCGGGGAGATGAGATGAGGCGGAGGCAGGCGGGGGTGGGGGAGAGGGTGGGGAGGCGGGCTTCCTCCTGAGGGCAGGAGGGAGGACCCGGCACCGCGGGCTGAGGTGCGCTGGGGGTGGGAGCCGGTCCAGGAGCAGGAATTCCGTGGGCCCGGGACCCCTGCTGCCGAGTGGGAGCCGCCACGTGGGAAGGAGGCCAGGCCGGCTCCGTGGGGTGGGAGGGCCACGGGGGCAGATGGACGCACGCCTCAAGGTGGCCTTTCAGCCGATGTGGCCGCTGCTCTGGCTGAGGCCCAGCCTCCGCGCCACGGAAGACCACAGCGGCCCAGGCCACACACGGTCATGCTGAGCATTAAGGCCACGTCTGTGCCTGGTGTGAGCACATACCCCCAGCCCTGCCCCAGAAAAAGAGGGGGGAAGGCAGGAAGGACCCCCCCCCCCCCCCGCTAACCGGGACCCTGGGCTTGGGCCTCCCTCGCTGGGCCCAGCTCAGCCACCCTGTCCTTTGGGAGGCCTCCTGACCGCGCGTCCACCCCTCCTGCTCCTTGGCACCGTCACATGTTTCCTGTCTGGGCCCAGCCGGGTTTGGGTGCCTCGGCAGCCACCCATCATCTGGTGGCCGCTGTCGCTCAGGGCTCCACGTGGTCCTTGCTTGCTGTCAGCGCGCTCTAAGTTCTTGCCAAATGAGCGATTCCTGGCATCTTCCGGCAGTGTGGCGTCACCTCTCTAAGCCTCGCTTTTCTCATCTGTGAAATGGGGATGGTATAGCGAGGTTCACGGTGGGGAGACACAGAGTCTTTTGCAGGCTGCTCCCCTGTGAGGGGGCGGAGGGGGGTGACCAGGGACCCGAGGGGACGATGCGAATAAATAGAGGCTGAATTTCCTCGCTGGGAAGGTGAAGCACGGGACAGAACTGGTTCCCAGCTCCCCGCCCCTCGCCCTGTGGGCCTGGAAGGGTCACACCCCTCTTGGGGCGTCCCCTCCTCTTTGGCCGGCCGGGGGGCCCTCTCGTCTGGCTCAGCCTCCTCACAGGCCTGGGCCCAGCGGCCATGCTCGGGGCCTGGGGGGTTCTGGGTGGTTGAAAGGCACAGCCTGCCCTCAAGGAGGTCTGCCTGTCGGGCGCTGCCACCCGGGCCCGATGGCGATGCCCTCGTCTTTGCAAAATTACCAGCCGGGGCCCCAGAACTCATTCGGGTCCAGCCTAGCATCTCCCACCGCAGACACCTCCCATCTCAGCCCCGGCTGGGCCCCGGCGCCAGAGCCCAGCGGCCCAGAGCCCGTTCTGCACGGTGACCACTCTGCAGGCATTTTGTGCTGTGCGAGGCCCTCGCTCAGAGCCCCCGAGTGGCTCCACGGAGGGAGAAACCCTCCCTTCCCCTCCCACTGAGCCCGTTCCCTTCTGCCTGAGCTGCCCAGGCGGGCGGGGGGCTGGGCGGCAAATCCTTCCTGGGCTTAGAAAACATCAAAGGAGCCATCAGCCATCCAGCTGGCAGGGGGATCAGCTCGGGGAGAGATGAGCTGCCCCAGCGGTGCTGGCCCGGCCCCAGCCTGAGCCCCCAGGGAACCTGCTGTGACATCAGTGGGCCCCTGTGTCCCCCGGATGCACCCTGCACATTGCTCCGGGGCGTCCTGGAGCCTCACCGTGGCCGTGACAACACCCCCACCTGCCTCCGCCCAGAGCAGTTGGGGTTTCAGACGTCTAAGGTAGCTGGGCGGTGCCCGCGGAGGCTTGGCCGGTGCCTGGCACTTGCTAAGTGGCAGCGGAGTGGTGTGTGCCAGGCGCTGGCTGCCAAGCCTGGGAAGCGTGGAGGGGAGCCAAGCCCGGGGGGGCCATTTTCAGTCAAAAACAAGGCGGGCGGGCTCTGCTCGGCAGCGGGTTCTGAAGGGGCGGGAGGAGATGCTAGTTAGACCTACTGTGTGCCGCCTGCATCCCTGCCTTTGTATAGAGAGGGAAACTGAGGCTCAGAGGGCTGTGACGTCTCGGAGGTCACACGTCCTGGGAGGGGCAGAGCCGGGTTGGGGAAGGCCCCCAGGTGTCCAGACAGGACGGAAGCAGCAGCTGCGTCCCAGGAACGCGGGCAGAGCCTCCCCAGGGGCCGCCTTTGAAGGGCTGCGTTCACTCGCGCATCTGCGGTCTTTGTTCTTTAGAAACAAGAATCTCCCTCTCCACAGCCTCCCCTCCTTCCCCCTGAATCAGAGGCCGGTGGCCGCCACAGCGACACCCCAGCACAGTGCTGCCAGGACGTGGTTTCCACAGCGGCTTCCTCAGAGTCTAGGGAAATCCCGGATGGTGCCTCCTGCGGACCCTCCCAAGGTGGCAGAGAGCCCCCCCCCCCCAGTCTTCTAGGGTTTGGACCCGCCAGTGCCCACCCATTGGGCCTCAGCAGCTCTGTCCACCTGCCCAGACCTGCTCATCCGCCTTTCCGCTGAGTACCTCCTCCTCCAGGAAGCCCTCCTGGGTCCCTCCCAACCCCGGTCAGGGCTCGTCCTCCTCTGCGCTGCCAGCACATTCAGCCACAGCTGTCACCATGACGGGGCGCTGTGGATCAGCCAGCACAGCTAACCGTCACCAGACCCTGTGAGCAGGGGCTGCTGCATCCCCACTTTACAGGTGAGGAGAGTGAGGCCCAAAGATGGAAGGAGCCTGCCAGGTTGGGAACCCGCCACGACCCAGGTGGCTCTCCCTGAACCGCTGCGTCCATGTCTCCTGGGCTCTGAGCTGTCCGAGGGCCAGGGTCACCCGTGAGCCCGGGGCCACCGCACGGGGCCGGGACAGCAGCCCCCTCACAAGCCGGCACTCGGATGGCCACACTGCGCGCCCGTTACCTGGAGTCCGGATAGAAACGGGGCCTCCCGGGCCAGCCCGGGTCGGGGAGGGAGCAGGCTAGACGTGGAGCCGGGCTGGCCCGGTTCTGCGATGAGGGCCAGGGGGGCTCACAGGTGGGGGTGCAATGTCCAATCCCCTTGACCTTGGGGCACCCCTCTGTCGGTGTTGGTGCACCATCAGCCCCCTCTTCCGGCCTCAGTGGGTCCAGCACCCCAGCCTCGAGGCACCCCAACGCTGCAGAGGTCACCTCCCCTCTCCACACCTTCGTTTTCTTACCTGCCTGATGGGAAATGGGAGCACGAACCCCCTCCCGCCTGAGGGGAGGGGGGCTGTGGGCCTGCCCGTGCGGGGTGACCACAGAACCAGGCCCAGCGCTCTGGCACCCAGGAAAACCCGCAGGTGAGGGAGGGACCCCGGCAGGACCCGGACCTGGGGAGCGTGAGCCGGACCCCCGGAGCCGGCCTGACGAGCAGGGACAGCCAGCCCCGTCCTCCGTCCTCCGTCCTCCCGCCGCCCCGCGCAGTCCTCCCTTTGAACCCGCAGCACCATCTGCAGGAGCACGTGGCCGCTCCTGGCCGAGTCCCCTCGGCGGCGGCGGGCTTCAGAGACTCGCACCAAGGAAACGGCGCTGTCTGTGCCCACGGGTGGCACCTGCCCAGGAGGCCCCGCCGCCAGTGGCTCCCCATCCCTCGCTTCGCAGCCGGACGCCACGGAGGAGCCCCAGGGGCTGGGCCCATGGATGTTTCGCCTCAAAATGAATAATTATTTTGTTTCCCTACATTTCCCCTCTTTCCCTTAAGCGGGACCCATGTCCTGTGGGCGGCAGAGGAGGGGAGGGGGCCCGATTCCTTGCCCGCTGCCCTCCCCGTCTGCCTTGGGGCTGACCCGTGCTCTGCGCTGAGGCCTGGGCGTGGTGACGTCCTGCCATCCAGTGTCCCTGGAACGGAAGCCGCAGCTGCAGTCCGCCCTGAGCTCGGAGGAAACCTCCCAGCACACCTGGGAGCCCGGGGACCCGCGGACGGCCTGGTGCACTTGGCACTGGCCGGCACGTGGCGCTGGAGTCGGCTCCAGGGCGAGGCCGGGCTCCGAGTCAGAGCCCAGCCCGGCCCGCGCGCTCGGTCATGTGATCGCATCAAGGGATGAGGGCGGCACCGGGTCGGATGCGCTGGCTGGCGGTGAAACCCATGTAACGGGCCGTGACCAGCATCGCTGCTTCAGCCAGAGAGAGTGGAATAGAGTAAAACACCGAGCCCGACCCTCCCAGGAGGGGCAGGTGTCACCAGGAAGCTCCCGTTCCGGGCAGCGGCACCAGGGAGCGTGTGTCACACGCAGAGTGCACCTCCCGGGTCAGCACGTCGAGCCGCTTCTGCAGTTCCTACTTCCGAGTAGGAGTAACAGGAAAACAACAACAATGGCAATAATAATACCACCCGCTGTGCCGTTAACTCCTAGCTGAGGCCTTGGGAGGCAGGCTTCTCGGTGGGTGAGGAAGTGAGGCCCAGAGGGGACAAATGTCTTACTCAGGCCACACAGCGGGGAAACGTGGCCAGCAGCCTGTCCCTCCTCCGGGCCATCCTGGGGTCCCTCCCTCCTCGCCCCTCAGATCAGTCCTGCTTCCTGCCTGGGGGGTCCCCAGAGCCTAGGCTTCCCCTGTTCCTCTGCCCTAAGGGCCCTGCCTCAGTTTCCCCAGCTGGCACCTGGGGCAGAGGTGCACGGCAGAACATGTGAGTGAATGGAAGGGGCCTGGGGCAGCCCCCCGGGGCAGCTCAGGGGTGAGAGTGTACAGGGCCCAGCTCTGGAAGGAAGGAGGCAGAGGGGAGGGGAGGAGACCCTGCCGTGGCGGGGCCGCTGTCTCCAGGGCATTTACCTAGGACCGATGTGCCAGGCCCTGCTTTTCCTCGGTGAACGGCCACAGCCTGTGCGGGAGGTGCGGTTAGGATCCCATTCTACAGATGAGGAAACTGAGGCTCCGGAGGGGAGTAACTCCCTGGTGCTCTGGAGCCCAGGTCCGGCACCAATGCCCATTCCTCCTTCAGATACTCCCCCCCCCCCCTCCCGCCACACACACACAAGCAGGCTGCCTTCTCCTCCTGGGGGAACGGGGGAGGGGGCAGGGAGCCCCTGAGCTGCTGCCTGGATTAGGCCTTTCAGTGGCGGGGCGGGCGTGCTCAGGGTAGCAATCTGCAGCTGTCAATACCCCTCCAGCCTCAGATCCTGGGAGCCTGGTGGGTTTCCTTCTGCAGAGTCGGCCCTCTGACCACGGTCACATGTCAGGGCTGGGCCAGGTTTCAGGGGTCCCCTCTCTCCCACTGCCTGACGTCAGAGCTGCCCAAATGCTGAGGCCGAGGGGTCCCCCAGGGACAGACCTGCACCTGGCGGTTCCGTTCGGCGGCTGAAATCAGGCTGCTTAGTAATGACACCGGCAGGTCCCTGTCTCCGCAGCCAAACCTCACCCCCCAGAGGGAGGGCCTGTGGCCAGGCCACGGCCTCGGCAAACGAGGAGCAAAAGGCTTGTTAGACAGAAACATGGGCGTGGGGGGGGGGGGAAGGGCCTGTCAGCGGGTCTGTGCGCGCTCGGGTGGCTCTGGCCGGGGCCAGCCTGGTACTTATTTCAAAGCAATTTAACCGATGGGACTGGCGACTCCCAAACCGGGAATGTTATTACAGGAGGCACAGAAGCCGCCGCTGCTCACCGGCACCGAGTCACAGCCCCGCGGCTGCGCACCCCCATCCTCCCCCAAGGTGCTGGGCTCCCTCCGGTTCCCCAGGCCCCCGCTGACCCCTCCCTGCCCGGACGGCAGAGGTTTAAGAGCAGGAGCTCTGGGGGCCACGCCTGTGTGTGTGTGTGTGTGTGTGCGCGCGCGCGCGCGTGTGTGTGTGCGTGTGTGTGTGTGTGTGTGTGTGTGTGTGTGTGTGCAGACAGTGAGAGGAGGACAGTGGGGGCAGGGGACAGCAGGGCAGGGGACAGGCCTGGGGGCCGGGGTGGCTGGCGCCAGCGCTCCATCCCCACCTCCCTTGCAGGTGTTTCAGCGGCGCGAGGATGGCTCCGTGAACTTCTTCCGCGGCTGGGCGGCGTACCGCGACGGCTTCGGCAGGCTCACGGGGGAGCACTGGCTAGGTGAGCCCCTGCTGCCCGCCGCGGTGACCTCCCCCCAGAGCAGCCAGCTGGGGGTGCTCCAGGCCTGGCCCCCCAGGGCAGCCACCCGCCTCCCACGGCTGCCTCCAAAAGCTTAGGTTCACGTGATGACTACTATCATTTACTCTGTACCTTCAAACTCAGTGTTTTACATTTTGAATATCTAACACATTAGAGTTCTAAAGAGTAACATCCATTTAAATCACAGAACTGAGGCCCTAGATATCTGGGGGCGGTTGTGGCTCCAGGTGAGATTTTTAAAAACATTCTTAAATGTTTTTATTGATTCTAAAGAGAGAGAAAGGGAGAGGGAGAGAGAGAAACATGGATGGGCTGCCTCCTGCATGCCCCCTACTGGGGACCAACCCCGAAACCAGGCATGCACCCGGACCAGGAATCGAACCCCTGACCCTTTGGTGCCGGACCCCCACCGGCAGGGTGGTTTGGAGTGTTTTTTGAGATGTAATTCACGGGGTCAGAGTGCACAGCTCAGCACTGTGAGGCCATCACCACCATCCAGTTCCAACAAGACACCGGCCCCTGAGCCGTCACCGCCATGGGTGCTGGGACATAGTAACACGCACACGGCATCGGAACGGCACGTCTGTCCTTGCCGTGACCTCCCTCGCACGTCCCCCAGCACACCTGCCCGCTCAGCCTCCCGCAGGCATCTGGGGCAGCAGGAGACACAGACACCCCTCCTTCCTCTCATCCCTCATTGAGCGCCTGCTGTGTACGGACCCAGCCCGTGCTTGTCCCTTTCTGTCTCCAACCATGAGCTGAGCTCCTGTTCCTCCCCAGTTCCCTCGGGGGGTCACCTCCTCAGCCCCCCCTCCGCCTTCTCTCCCCGACTCCAGGGCTCAAGAGGCTCCACGCGCTGACGGCCCAGGCGGCCTACGAGCTGCACGTGGACCTGGAGGACTTCGACAACGGCACGGCCTACGCCCGCTACGGGCGCTTCGGGGTGGGCCTGCGCTCCGTGGACCCCGAGGACGACGGCTACCCGCTCACCGTGGCCGACTACTCGGGCACCGCAGGTAGGGCTCCGGCCCCCGGGCACCCCGCCGGAGGACAAGGAGGTCCTGCAGGCAAGGCCCCGCCCCGCCCCTCCCCTCCCCTCCCGTCCCCTCCCCTCCCTTCCCCTCCCCTCCTCGCCCCCTTCGCCCCCACCCCCCCACCCTGGTCCGCATCGCAGGCTGGAGTGCTCCCTGTGCAGACAAGGGGCCCCTGGGGTGCGAGCCCCGCTGGCCTCCGGAGTGAGGCGGCCGCCGTCCAGTCCTCGGGGCTGGGTCCTCCTCTGAGGCAGAGGCCAGAGAGCAAGGAGGGGCGTGTGAGGAGGGAGAGGCTGCCCAGACCCAGGGACGGGGCGCCGTGGGCTCCTGGCAGCTGCGTGGACACCGCGTGTAAACGTGGGGCACGTGTGTCCGTGTGTGCACACACATGCCGGGGGTGGGGGGTGCATCGCGCACACGGGGCCTTGGCACGCCCGCCCTGCCTGAGCGCCCCGCGCCCGCACAGGGGACTCCCTGCTGAAGCACAGCGGCATGCGGTTCACCACCAAGGACCGCGACGGCGACCACTCGGACAACAACTGCGCCGCCTTCTACCGCGGCGCCTGGTGGTACCGCAACTGCCACACGTCCAACCTCAACGGGCAGTACCTGCGCGGCGCGCACGCCTCCTACGCCGACGGCGTCGAGTGGTCGTCCTGGACCGGCTGGCAGTACTCACTCAAGTTCTCTGAGATGAAGATCCGGCCAGTGCGGGAGGACCGCTAGCCCGCCCGGCCCCCGCCTCGGCTCGCACTCCCCCCCCACTCCCCACCTCCGCCGGCCTGGTCTCTTGCCTGGGGGGGACCAGGCCAACCCCGACACAAAGCCCCCTGGGGGTGAGATCGCACATCACCTGCACCCCGTCCCTACCCCCCATTTGCCATTTGCCTTGGATGCAGCGCTGGGCAAACGGCCCACAATTCCACCTGCCCAGGCTCTGGCTGCTGGGCTGTCTGTCTTCCCCGGGCCAGGAGCCCGCCACGCGCTCCCAGCAGTCCCTCCACTTTGCCAGTCCAAACACCCAGCGTTTGGGGGCACAGGGAGGAGGGGACAGCACCCCTGGAACTGCAACCCCCCCCCTCCCAGCAGACAGAGGAATGCTCAGATCTGACTGGGGTATCCTCCAGACCCCCTCCCTCGTTTCCATGGTACCTGGAGATTCCCCTCTCCCCCAGGAGCCCTGGGGAGCAGCTGGTGCTGAGGGTGCCCATGGCCTTGTGCTGGCAGCCACCCACCGTGCCCAGGCCAGGCTCTGGCTCAGTGCCTGCCGGAACTCATGCCCCAAGATGGCTGAGGCCGGTGCCCTGAGGTCCCCACCCAGCCACCCCATGTCCCTGCAGGCCTGGGGGGTCCCCAGAACCCTTCGCTGCTGTGCCCAGCCTCTTGCCTTTCTGGGGAAGCGGGAGCCCTGCCCCACTCCCTTCTCCTGCTGGTGGGAGGAGGGCCAGGTCCCAAACCACTGGTCCGGGCATGGACGGGGAGGGGCTGTAGCACCCCCACCTTCCAGGGACTCCCGGATCATGACTCCTGAGGGCCAGGCCTGGAGGGTGGAGCGGGACTTGGAGGAGTTTGGTGGCTGTTTCCCCATCTGCCCAGAGACTGCCATGGCGGGGGGGGGGGGGGGGGGGAGGCCGCCCCCTGCTGGTCAGCACAGGTTTGTTGGACATCTGCTGTGGCCTAGGCCCACCCTGGTGCTCGCCAAGACCAAGTCCCGCCTCTGGGCCCTCAGCTCAGAGCAGAGACGGGCTTACAGCCGGTGTGACCAATGACAGAGCAGCTCAGAGACAGGCAGGACCAGGGATGGGGGACAGGAGGACCACACTCGAAATGAACCCTTTGCTGGCCCCCTTTCCCATCCTCTGGATATAAAGAGCCAGCCCCCCCCCGCCCCCCCCACACACACACACACATACCACCACGGGCTGTGGGGCCTCCAGCCAAGGAGCAAAGGTGGAGGGGACCCCGAGTGCTGGAGCCGGGAGCCCCTCCCCAGCAGCCCCAGGCTGGAAATGGCCTGGAGGCCAGCCTCGCCGAGCCAGCCGCTGTGGAGACAGTGCCAGGCGCTTTCTGATCTGTCATCAAACAGACGCCTGGTGAGGGATGTTCAGGAGGCTCGGGGGCTCGCCAGGGCCTGGCAGAGGGACTGACGGGCCACAGCTCGGGCCTGGCAGAGGGACGGGTGAGGGCGGCCAGCCCGGAGACTCCCACCCTCCCAGCTCCAGAGCACCAGCCCCACGCCCAGCCCAGGCCTGGCCTCACCAGGGAGCATGGCCTGGCCAAGCGCTGGCTGAACGGGCATGAAGCCCATCGTGGTGGGGACAGCAGGCCAGCGCCCCCCTCCCCGGAGGGCACCCCTTCAAGGCTGCGCTGAGCACAGACGGGCCCCGCACACCCACTTGGCCAGGGCCCGGGCCTGGAGGAGCCCACGCTGTGGCGTCAGCAGGTGGCCACACAGGAGTGACCACCGGAAGGCAGGCGCTGGGAGAGGCAGTGGAGGGGGCAGCTCCACCGGGACCTGAGGGTGACAGACAGACAGACAGACAGACATGTGCAGATCACCCAGGACTGTGGTCGCCGCGTTAGAGCCCCCGTTTGATGGTGGGGAGCCTGTGGCTCTGCTATCCCATGTCACCTGCCCCGTTCCTTCCTCCTCCGATGAGAGGAGCCCGCAGGAAAGGGGTGTCCACACTGGGACCCGGAGGCAGTGCCCACAAGCCCCTCCGCCCCCCGATTCTGCCTGTTCCTCCTCGAGCACAGACAGGCTCTGGGGAGTCGCCTGCGGCCTCGGGCCTCGCCTTCCGGACTCTGGATGCACCTGAGTTAAGCCAGAGCCCCCAGCTGGCCTGAGCTCCGAGTCCCGAGGGTGGCCGGACCGGGGTCCCACCCTGGCGACCTCAGCGGTCAGCAGGCGCCAGGGACAGCGCTGGGAGCGGTTCTCACGTGCATCTGCCTCTGCAGCCGCGTGAAAACGGGTTTTACGTTCGTCTTGGGGGAGAAGTGGTATCGCCAGCGCCCACCTCTTCCTGGCCCCCCACCCGCACTGCCTCCCGCAGCGCCCAGGCCTCTGGCTGGCCTGGCTGGGGCCAGAGACCCGGGAGCCGGGAGGCCTGTCCCCCGGGGTTCGGAGGACCGGCGAGGGGTGTCAACAGGAACTGCCGTTTGCATCTGCTGTGCCAGGGGGACGCGAGCGAGACCCGCAAACTGTCCTGTGGAGTTTGAGGAGCAACGTGCTGGCAGGAGGACACGTTAGCGGACACGCTGACCCCAGAACAAAGGACACTAGGTCCTGGCCCACGTGGCCGAGGCGCCCGGGCCTCAGTTTCTGCACCTGCTTGCAGGGAGAGGGCCGTTCCCAATCTCCAGTGGGCCAGGCAGCTGGCAGGACCCGGCAAACCTGGGGCTGAGGTCTGACCTGTGGGACTTGGGGGTGGGCAGCGGGGGGCTGGCCCTGACCTGCCCCTGACCACAGGTGGCTGAGGGGGTGGGAGGGAGCCTGAGGGCCGGCAGAGCGGCCGGCGGACGAAGCCTGGTGTGTGCCCGTCTCTAATAAAGTCTGTGGTCACCTGGCTCGGGCCTCGCCTCTGGGCCTGCTCGGCGCCCACACGGGAACGCGAGGTGGGGCCGGCACCACTTCCCAGCAGCGTGGGCCCCGGGGGCTGGGCGTCGGGGTGAACCCGGGCTGCTCTCCCTGGGCGTCCCATCAGGGTCCCCAGGGTGACATGATCCCCGTGGGTCCCTTGTGGCTGGGGCTGGAGTCCTGAGGAGCTGCGAGTCTTTATTAAGAACAGCCCCTAATGGCTATTTATTCATACATCAATTTGAGGCTTAAAGACAAAACAGTCCCCTGAGCTTATTCAATAAAAGCCAGGACTTACCGGGTGCCTACGTGGGAGGCCCGAGTGGGTCCAGGCCCCGGCCGCCCGCGCACCCAGTGTGTGTCTGCTCGTTGGGTCCAGGCCCCGGGCCGCCCGCGCACCCAGTGTGTCTGCTCGTTGGGTCCAGGCCCCGGCCGCCCGCGCAACCAGTGTGTCTGCTCGTTGGGTCCAGGCCCCGGCCGCCCGCGCACCCAGTGTGTCTGCTCGTCCCCGCGGGGCAGGAACACTGGGCCCCTCCCGTGTCCTCGGCCAACAGGCACAGTCCTGCCGCTCAGGCAGCTCTGTATCGGCCCACAGAACCCCTGGGGACGAGCCAGGCCACACGGGCCCAGGTGACAGCCTGGCCCAGCTCGGTCCCTTCCCGGCGGCCGTCCCCCCGTCAGGATGCTGCTCTGGCTCCGTTCACGGGGCCACCTGGGAAGATTCAGTGATTCAGTCACGGGTTCTCGGGGCTGACGGGTGCGTGTGGTTTAGCCACGCACAGTGCCCAACACAGACGGGAGGGGTGCTCGTGGCAGGAGGAGCCAGCACCCCTGGAAGGCCAGGCCCACAGAGAGGGCACCGTCCAGGCTCCTGAACACCAGCAGCAGCCGCCGCCTCCCCTGCCTCCCGTAGCTCACGACCCTCAGGATGTGGGCATCACTGTTCCCGCGTCAGGGAGAAGTGGAGGCTCAGAAAGTGACAGGAGGTGCTGAGGCCACAGCTGGTGCGTGGCTGGGCAGGCGTGGACCCAGTTCTCGGGGCTCATGTAGGGCTGAGAGGGGGTGATCTGAGAGCCGAGCGGGGCCCGGGCTCGGCAGCAGCAGGCTGTCGCCCGCCAGGCCCTGACCTGGCCCAGTCTCAGCCCTCACTTTGGGAAGCGAGGACAGCGGGTCCGTGTGGACCTCCTAGATGTGCCCGACCCTCCTCCGGATGGCTTCCCAGGAGCCCCCTCTCCCAGTGCTGTGGCGCCCCCTTTGCCCTGAGCCTGAAAGGGTGACGTCCTGAGACGCAGCTGCAGGCGACCCCACCCTGCCCCCGCCCACTGCTGGAGGCCCTGAGTCTCGGGGTGGTAGAAAGTGTCACAGTTGTCACCCCCCAGCTGCTCGAGTGGGGGGCTAGTTTCCAGGGGGGGACCCTTGAGGCTCTGAGGACCAGGAAGTGCACTGGAAAACCCTCTTTGGGCAGGTGCTCTGGGGTACCTAGGAAAACCCTAAATTTGGCACTAAATCCGGCATCAGACTTGGCTCCAGGCACCTCTACCAGGTGGAGGCTGAGGCTGGGCTGAGGAATCAGTGGGCCATATGGGGGCCTCCTCATGTCTCCCCCAAACTGGCCCCACCCCAAACCTGTGCCCAACACTCTGGACTTCCGGAGGCCACATCCCCGAGTTCCCGCTCCCAGCCCCAGTCCTGAAGGGGCCCCAGCGAGCGGCCAGCCTCACTGCAGAACCTCGCCCTGAGCCCCTGGTCTCAGCCCGGGAGCTTTCCTCCTGGGCGGGGAGGTGCCCCCGGGTCTGACCCCACACACCCCCCGCCCCCGCAGCTGTCCCGAGGACTCTGAAGAGCACAGCTGGGGGAACTGAGGCCCAGAGGGCAAAGTGTCTGGCCCAAGGCCTCACAGTGAGTTAGGGACTCACCACAGGCTGCACCCCATCTTTAACCAGCACCGGGGTCATGACCGACCAGCGCTAACGAGGGAGGTCAAGTGTGCGCACACACACGGACACACACACCCGGGCCAGCCCCTCCGAGCAGCCCCTCCGGCTCAGAGGTGCGGGCACAGAGCCAGGCACTGGGTCAGGGAGGCCTCGCCGGGCTGGGGCTCCGGGCCCCTTGCGCTCCCTCTCATGGGGCTCCCCCTCCTGGCTCAGCCTCCGGGCACCGACTCCTCGGGGCTCCAGAGCCGGTGAACTGTGGCACCAGCAACTCTCACCTAACGAGTGGGACCATCAGGGTTCCCGGGCGCCTGAATCCCAGGGAGCGGCCAGGCGGCAGGTGTGGGAGGCGTAGCTTCTCGGGACAGCCAGGAGCTGACCAAGGCGGGGTGGCCGGGGTCCTTAGGGGGGCACCAACGCCTCCTGCAGGGATCGAGGCCTGTGCCCTGATCCAGTTAGTGCTGCCGCCCACTCTCCGCCCAAGGAGGGGCTCGTCACCACAGCCGTGTCGGGTCTTTCGTCAATGCAGTGGACACTGCCCCCCCACCCCAGCGTCCCCAATGGAATCCCAGGGCCAGGAATGTGCGGCAATCAGAGCGCGGGCGGCAAGTCCCGCAGAGCTACATAAGGCAGGGAGGCCCGGCACCCCGCACCGGAGCCCGGCAGCCTCCTGGGAGCAGCCCGCTGGGAGCACCCGCAGCGGTGAGTACAGCCCCGCTCCCGCAGGACCCCCTCGGGCCAGGCCGGGGGCCGGGCCCTCACCCTGCAGCCGGAGAGCTGGAGAGCCAGCGCACACTTGCCCGGGGCTCCCACCCCAGGCTCTTCCTGCCACACCCTGGAAGTTGGGGCTCAATTTCCGGTGGCGAGTGTCCCAACCTTCCACCAGGTTCTTAAAAGGGTCCGTGACCCCCAAAGCTGAGAAGGGCCACTTCCCTCTGTGCACTGAGAGGTCCCCCTTCCTGAGGCCCAGGCCATCCCCACGCGGATCCATCCGCCATTCAGGGCGCCTCCAGCTCCAGCAGCTGTCGCAGTGCTTCCTGTGTGTGTGTGGGGGGGTCCGCCCAGGCCCGAGGGAGGGGCTCCCAGGCGGGTGGGGGGTGGGGGGAAGCCGAGGAGGGCTGGCTTGGGGCGGAGGAGGGCTGCTTTGTGACTTCTGTAAGGCTTGCTCGCTGAGCTCACACCGAATGTCTTGGAGAGAGCGCCGGGAGCCGGGGTGTCCTCTCCCACCCAGCTTTATTCCAGCCTCGGTTCTCCGAGGGCCAGCCAACCTGACTCCCACGGTCATTACCCAAAAGGCTTCCTTTGCGAGGGAACGAGCAGTCACGGCCGAGGCAGGGGCATGTCGGGAAGTTCTAATCGGGGTTCAAACCCCCCTCGTATCACCACCCATGCAGCAATTCCTCAGCCCAGCCCCGTTAGACGTGGGCTTGCCCCCCACTGTCACAGGTAACGCTGTGAGATTGGGGCCAGTCACCGGGGTGGGCCTGCTGCCTCCCGGAAAAGGGGTACGGAAAACCGGGAGGTGGGGTGGTCGTAAGGGCAGTCTCAGCCGTGGACGGAAAGCAACGCCCACAGGCCACAGGCCACAGGCCACAGGCCACGAGTCGGAGCCCTTCATTCTCAGGCTGTGACCTGGCACAATCTCCCAGCCTTTCTGACCGTTTTCTTGGTGGAAAATGGAAATGACAGTGCCTAAAAGTGAGGTTTATTGTGAAGATGAAGGGGGGACCACTGGCGCCCCAGCCACCTTACACGCCCCCCTCCAGGTGGGTATCTGAGTTGGACCAGGCTCATCAAATCCGCTTCCTGCTTTTGGGAGCAGCTGGTTTCCGAGTTAGTCATTAGAGTGTCCCAGCTGAACAGTTTCGCTGGACCCATTTACCACCAAGTCGAAACCGAGAGATTGTGCTCTGAACTCCGCTCCGTGGCTGAGATGATACGGCTCGAGAGCCAGTAATTATTATAAGAGAAAAATGAACCCAAATGTGCGCAGCTCCCCGGGGGCGGCCTGTGTGCTGCTGCGGGCCCCTCCGGCCGCGGTGGGATTAGGCCCTCGCGGTTCTGCCGTCAAACCCAGAGATGGCAGGAGAGGGAGACCAGCCCATGGGTGCCGCCAGCGCCTCCACCTGCCATGGAGTACAGGCCCGGTCCCCCGACGCAGGGACACTTCTTCCCGCTGCTCCCAGGCTGCTCGCAAGCTGGGCCCAGCCGAGCCCCAGCCGAGGCCTCGGCGGGCTGCCCGGGCCTGCGAAGCAGCGACCAGCGCTGTGCGGGGGCCACGTGAGCCGCCGGTAACTTTCCCTCTTTCCTCCGGGCCAGATGGCGCACCCCCACTTCCTGTCCTGCCTGCTGCTCCTGCCGCTGGGCGCCTGCTTCCCTCTCCTGGACAGAGAAGCGCCCGTGGACACCCCGGGTGGCACTGGAGGCGAGATGAGCTGGGCCCACCTGGCCGGGGGCCGCGCGGTCCACTTGCCGTGGGGCCCCCCTCCGTGGCCGAGAGCGCCCCACCCACACGCCCTGCTGGTCACGGCCAAGGAGCTGCAGGTGTCGGGCCGAGCGCGCGCCGGCTTCGGGCTCCGGTTCGGGAGGCAGGATGAGGGCCGCGGGGCCGCCGGCCTCCTCCTGGCTGACCTGGCCGACGGCGAGAAGGCCGGTAGCCCGTTAGGCACGCTGGCCGGGGAGCTCAGCGGCTACAGCAGGAAGAAAGGCGGCTTCAGCTTCCGCTTCGGCCGGCGGTGAAGGGCCCGGGGCGGCCGGCCCGGTGGCTCCTCGGCCCCTCCCCGCCGCGGAGACCCTGCAAAGGGGGGTATTGCTGTCGTGAATGATTAGCCGTAGGACTGGGTAGGTGGTGGTGCTTTTGATTTCCAACTTTGCTGAAGCAAAAACCTGCGTGGTGTCCTAAAGGAGGGGACCAAAAGCAAGCTGCCCCCTGCAGCCGCTGCCAGGGGTCTGTCTCGGCGCCTCCCTGCGGCGGTTCTGAGGGCCCTCGGCCCTGGTGGTCGTGCACATGGACAGGCAGCGGGCTGCGAGCTGCAGGTAGGAGACTGATCACAGTGGGGTAATCGAAGTTTTGACAGTCCCCATAGCGATGTCTGGAGCTGACATCCAAGTGCGATGGCGGAGGAGTGCATTTCACTGGGTCGAGTGTGGCTCTGCAAGTTAAAGATGCGATCTCGTTCTTCACCCCTTAACACAAGTTCCCTCCGGCAAGAACCCTGCTGCGGTTCGAGAGGCCCTTCGAACCAGCTGCCCGCCCTCCTGAGGACCGTCCTGCTCGGTGGCACCGTCTTTGTCAAGTGTCTCTTGGGGGATGAACGAGAAATACGTTTTTGCTACAGCAAGGCTGCATTGCAAATGTTCCGACTATGAAATGTGGTGTGTGGGCCTTTTAAATAAAAGCTGTAACAACCGCAGACGCTGAGGGGAAGCTTGCCTGCCTCTCGCCTCCAGGCCCTCTGTGCCCGGGAACTGGGCTTTCCTGGGCTGCCGGTGCCGCACTTTGGGGCGATGGAAACGGCACACCTCCCAGCACCCCCCTAATTGGCTGTTGGTAAAACGGCCATGGCCAGAGGGGGAGGGAAACACATGCGGGGTGCATTTCCTCCTGTGCTTGGCCGCCCCTCCCTGGTTTCCTCCGAGCCAGGAGCGCTCTGTGGCAGCTCTCTGCCCGGGAAGCCTGTTCCGTGCGGAGGGGCGGCCGGGCCTGGGGCGAGGTGGAGCATCGCTAAGAAGACTGCTCTGGTGTGTTACCCCCTCCCGCCCCCCCTTCCCCCCGCCCCACCTGTCTTGTGTCAGACTCCGCAGTCTGACGCTTCTCACTCCCGGGCTGCTTCAACTGCTGGGAAGACCTGTATTGATGTTACCATGGCAACATCTCCCTTCCTCCTTTGGAGCTGCTGCTTGCCCCTGTTCGCAACTGAATAATTTTCCATTGAGCTGTCACAATTAATTGGTGGATTTTTATTAGCCTTTTAGCACCACGCTGGGCTGGATCCGGCTCGGCACCGCGGCGCATTTCAGTGTTTTCCAGTCTATTAGTGACTTACATTCCCCAGCAGCAGCGCTCCGTCCTTGGCAGCCAGAGAGCCACTTCACTGAGGGGTGCACAGCTCTGAGCCACTGGCGCCGAGTGGGGCGAACTGGGTGGTGAAACGGGATGGGCACACAGCAGTCAGAGCATCACCTTAGGCCGCAGCGAGCGGCCACCCCTGGCGCTCCTCATGCTTCTCCCCGCTGCCCCGGCACAGGTGCCCCGGGGCTCAGGGCGGCTGTGAGGGACCAGACCGAGCGTGGGAGGCACATGGTCCTCTCACCCCCACCATGTCCACGAAGGGGCGATCCAGGATTCCTCCTGCTGACGTAATGGCCCGATAGGGATGGCACACACACACACACACACACACACACACGCACACACACACACACACACGCATACCCGGTCTTTGTCTGTTGGTAACAGGCAAACACTCAGTCCTCAAGCTACGGAAGACAAACCTCAAGAAAACAAGCCGTGTGTCCATAGAGGACAGCTCCGGCGCTCAGACCCTGTCATAGGGCGGCAGATGGGCCGTCTCACCTGGGTGCGCGTTCCCACTCGGCCAAGGCGGGGTGGGAGACAGCAACCTGGGTCACCATCCGCTCATTCACACACACACAGGAACCAGGGAGTGCTCCCGCGATCAGGTGAGACAGACCGAAGGCCGGGGCAGCAAGGTCCCCTGGCCGGCCCTCGCTGGCTAATCCCCACCCTGAGAATCTGAAAATGCACACCTTCAAAGAAGAGCCACCCCCGGGGTCACTAATGGTTAGCCTTGGAGGTCACCAAGGCTGCGCCACTCCTGTGGGGTCAGATTAGAGGAACCTTGATGGGGAGAGCAGAGGTGAAGGGGAGAGGGAGCCCTTCAAATGTATGGGGGTCCTGTCACTAGGCTCTCATCCTTACACAGACATCAGCAACAGGGCTACCCTTCCAGCCCGGGCATTGGCGCCCAATGACCCTGAACATCAGCCCAGCCCAGCTGCTAAGGGCACGCGCGCGTTACATCCACTCCCAACCCATTTGGCTAAATCTCCTCTAACCCAGCCCACTGGACCCCACGGGCTCTGTCGAGGTGTGGGGCCTCCCACGCTACTCCCCGCCCGCCGCTCTTTCCTGGTGGGGAAGGTCCTCCCCAGGCGAGCGGGCGGCGGACATCGTGGCAGACAGTTCTGGAAGCAGAGTGCGCTCCGGGGCGGCCGGCAGCATCCTCTCGGCCAGCGCAGGCCCCCGCGCAGGGGGCACCGTTCACCAAGTCCACTTAAAACGCAGACAAGTCTTCCTCTTGGGAGCAGATCTAAAGGCACTTATTTAGCTATAAACCTGGGTGGGGAATATTTCCGTCTACATTTCCTACGTGTTTGAAACAGTCATGAAAATGCTTAGGAGAAGCAGCGGCTCGTGGGGGCAGGAAGCCATCAGGCAGCTGCCGGAGTGGACAAGGGCCACCTCGTCCCAACGGGCCCCGGTGCCAAAGACGCTGCGTGCCACGTGCCACCGAAGACCCAGCCCCAATGGGGCGCCGTGACCCTCCGCGCGGGGCCCTGGGGCTGCCCACGGTGCCGGGTGACACCGGGCTGCGGGGCTCGGACAGGGACATGGTGGGCGGGCAGGCTCGTCCCACCTAGTGTCTTCTGCGCCAAGACGCCTGGAAACCCATTTCCCGGGGCACCCCATGTGGGAACCCCTCCTATAAAACATCCTGAAACCCAAGGACTTGGGTGAGCCGATTCCTAACTACCGTGCTTCTCTTCCACGCGGGAGGGAGGGAGGGAGGGAGGCGCCTGGCCCGGAGCACGGGTCTCTGCGCCTCGTGCTGTGGCCTCCGCACCGTCAGAACATGAGTCCTGGCCCAGCAGCGCTCAGCCGCACATGCTGTGTGACCTTGGGCGAGCTGCTTCCCATCTCTGAGCCTCAGCTTCCGCACCCCTCAAAGGAGCGGTGACAGAGCCTCCCTCACAGAAAACGGGGCGAGGGCTACCCGTGGTGACGAAGGGCACACCTGTAAGCAGCGGAGTGCTCACGTGGCTGCCATGTTAAGAAAGCTCCCACTGAAACACAGCACACGGAGAAGGCTCCAACGGCGGCGTCCAGCTTGAGGGATTTCCCCAAGGACACCCTGCAGCCAGCACCCCGCTAGGCGGAGCACCGCCTGCCCCCAGCGCCTGGCGTGACCCCTCCCTCAGTGACCCTCCCTCCCGGCACCACACACCAGCCCACAGATGAGCCGTGCCCATTTAAGATGAAAGCTCCGGCATCACCAGTTCCAGTGGCTACCTCTGCTCAACATTACGTTTGTGGTGTGGCAGCGCCGAGTTCTCTCTCATTGCTCCAGAACATTCCACTACAGGAACACACCACAATGTGCCTATCCTCAAGTTGACGCTTTAGGCTGCTATTCTGTTATTACAACAGCAACAGCGTTGGCCCTGTGGGCAGGGTCGGCCTTTGGGTCCTCCTGGGTTCTGGACTTCGAGGGCAGAGCTCACAATTACCTGAAAACTGCTGTGCGCGCACGTATGTGCATTTCTCCCGGGCTAGAATCCGTGTGCATTAGCTCTCAGGGGGTTCTGTGACACAAACAAGTTTAGGCCCAAGTTTAAGTTCCGGTGCTACACAAGGAAGAGTCTTACTTGGGAGAAGGGTCTTACAACACCGTCCAAGAGGCTGCTGTGTCAATTCCGCGGCCAGTCCACGTCTGACACGGAGGCTGCCGTCATAACCATCCCGCCCTCTTTCAGACCGGAGAGCTGGTGCCCAGTGATGGTTCCACCCCTCACAGGCTCTGCAGCCGGGACGCGGCCTTTGCCTCGGTGAAGCGAGGGGAGACCTGACCTCAGCTTGCGCATGCGCAGGTGGCTTCCAGCAAACCCGTGCCAGGCGGCGTCTTCACCTCCACCACGTGGCGTGCCACCCGTCCTGCGCCCGAGGCCTGGGGGGAAGAGGTTCACTCGTCACTGTGCCGGGTGAGCAGGATCCGCACCCCTGACAAGCCTGCTGGCTTAATAAGTATCATTACCACAGGGCGCCGCTCATTCCCCGACTCCCACTTCCTGGCTGTCGGCGGGTGTCAGATGGAGACCCAGATGAGAAAAGCCAGCGCCGCCCCCCACAGCCCCTGGCTGGGGGCTGGGAGAGGCCAAGGCAGGGCCCAGAGTGGTACCTCCATGCCCTCGCAGGCCAGCACGCCCTGCTTGTCCTCAGACGCACAGAGCATGGCACCTGGCGTGGTGAACACAGCCAGGGGTGTTTCGGGGCCGAGGGCAGCGGCAGAAGGTGAGTTCAGAGGCGAGGGGAGAGAGCACCAGCGGAGGGATTTACTCTCAGGTCAGCAGGGAATTGAGATATCACATCCTCCCATTTCCATGACGCTGCGGCGGCCTGACAGTTGGCACAGCCCTCGGGCTGGTCTTCCTTGCCCATGCCAGCCAGCAGTGGCCCGTACTAGGAGTGCACTGACAAGAGCTGGGCTGCTGGCAAGGAAGTGTCCAGGGCGCAGGAAGGGCTCGAGGCGAGGGCAGGGCAAGTGCCTGAGAACGAAGAGGGGGACACAGGCTGCAGCATCCTGCTGTGATCCTGCCATCACTCTGCTCCATAAAACCCCACACGGAGCCTCCAGCCCTTCCAGAAAGCAAGGGCGCCCTCCCACCGACACGCACCGCAGCTCTGGACGACAGGGAAGAGTTACAGACCAAAGCAATCCACGCACATTCTAATGTAAACATTTATTTAAAAAATACTACGGAGGAGAGATGTGGATTCAAAAAACAGAGTCATACACAGAAACAAATGTACTGGACCAAAAACAAGAGAGAGAGAACCCATAGGCACTGGAGAAGGGAGGGGAGTGGAAAACTATTTACATGTCATTTATAAAAGAGCAAGTCTACAAGAGTGTAATACCAAAGGATAAATGCAAAATATAGTGGCACGTCATGTGAAGAAAGAGGAGGCCAGTGCCTCCCGGAAACAGGAGGCGAGGGACCGGTGGGTCGGTTTGCTTTGTCTGCAAGGCCGCTGGCGGTATGCTAGCACCTCCCTCAGTCTGTGGAACAGCCGTCTGAGGGGGCACGGAGGTGATGCGCTGTGAGAACAGTATCAAACAATCCAGAGAAATAAGATACAAGTCTGGGTGATTAGTGTAAAAACGGCCTGTGTGAGGTCACGGGCAGGTGTGGGGAGCAGAAGGTGGGTTTCTCCAAGGGTTGCTTCTGGCCTGGAGTAAGACCCAAGCAGGTGCCTGCCCACTCCTCAGTAGCTGCTCTAGGTCACGGTCAAGGAGACCTGGGCCCCTGCCCCGAGCCCGGTCCTGGGCAGCCCAGGGGGCGATGACGGCACACCTGCTCTTCGAGACGCTCTCTAGGGTGTCGTTTCTTTGTGGCTTCCTTCCTCCCTGATGGCTACGTGTTGCTCGTGGTCATTAAGTAAGACATTTGCCAGGAGGGTGCAGCCCGCACTCGTGGGGCTTTGTGGCCCAGTCCTGCTCCTCCTGTCTGTGTGCCGGTGCCCACGTCTGTACCGGCTGTGCTGAGAGCAGAGCTGTGAAATGCTTCAAGAACTCCAGAAAACTGAAGACTGGCTTGTCACAAAGGAGAAAGTCCTGCAAGAATCTACTTTGTCTTAGGGGAGTACAAGGGAGGGAATGGAGATCAGTCAGAAATCAAGGTCAAGTGCCTTTTTCGGGCACCTGCAAGTTCAAAAGGAAGTAACACTGGGCCACCGAAGACCGGCCTAGGCCGGGGCCCGGGCCATCTCAGCACCAGTGTTCGCACAACAAGCCACCCCTCTGCCCTGCCCCTGGCCCTGCATGCTGGACGGCGACCCTGCTCCCCTTCAGCCTCGGGCTTTGCATCCAGAATTGGCAGTGCATGCCACAAGAGAGCTGGGACTGGGCTCGAGGACACGCAGCAGGGTGACAGGACAGTCCCCCTCCTTCCTGCGACCCCAAGGCTGGCTTGTGTTAGCACCTGTTGTACCCCCCAAATGAGAGCTGTCCTTCACGTGAGGAAATGGCGAGGGCCCAGCCCCGGCAGCAGCGCAGGCCGAGTGACCGCTGGCAGAGCTTCCCAGGATGCAGTGCTGGAAACGTGTCTTAAGCACGAGAGGTATGAGGAGGATGAGGGTACAGGCTCCCTCCACCAGGTGAGTGAAGGCAACAGTTCCCAAGGCCTGGCGACGGAGCTCCCGTTCAGGGCACTTCTTTTTGGGGAAAATGGAGGCGAAGGCATAGCCAGAGGAAATCCCCCAGAAAGAAAACCAGAGGACGCGCTCACCCACCTTCACAGCTGGCCTGAAGGGCAGTCCGGAAGCCCCGTGGGGAAGGGCTGGTGTGCCGACTGCAGTCCACCAGGCGGGAACCCACAGACAGAACTCTGACAGAGGCTCAGCGGGCGGGCCGAGGAGGAGGAAGTGCAGGACAGTGGGTGCACAATGTAGGTAGTAGGGCGGTACTCCATGGTGGCCCTCAGCTCCGGGGCCAAGGTCCCAGCTCACAGGTCCTGTGTCAGCCACCGTCACGGGCATGGGAGCCCTCACACACTGCAGGCGGCGCTGGCTGGCCTGACGCCTGGCTCCTGCTACCTCTGTACGATGTCACTGATCTCTTTCACGGAGCTGAGGAGTTTGCTGAAGTCCTGAGTGGCCGCCGGGCCACTCCCCGCGGTTGCCGGGCAGATCTGAAGCTCCCGGAGGTTATTCTCCAGTTTGTTGATGGCCTCGCGGAAAGCGAATTTGTTCCTCATTTGCTGGATGGAGTCCACGTAGCTCACACAGAACGTGTAGAGGTTTTTGCCGGCTTCTAGCACGGCGCTGTGGCTGGCCATCTGCTCGGAGTTCTTGGAGATGGCCAGGCACAGGGCCTCGGTGCTGTCCAGGACCACACCCTTGGTGATGGTGCCACTGGCGATGCGCTCGGGAGGTTGGCGGGTTTTCCGAAGAGACACGCGGGTCGATATGAGAGGGATGAAGGCGGTGGAGGACAGCTGGTCCCCTGCCAGGGCGGAGGGTGCTGATGGCAAAGTGGAGGGAGTGGGGACTGGGCTGGTGGGGGTCCCCGCTGGCTTGGTGGATGACTGAGGCTTTGGCACGGACAGGAGCACGGGCTTTTTGACGCCCTCTCCCAGCGGGCTGGGTTTGGCAGCGTCACTGTTGACAGCGTCCACAACCACAGCCGTGGATTTCGCTTTCCCGCTGGCGCCTGCCTCCCCGGCTGCTTCCTGGCTCGGGCTCGGGGAGGGCCTCCCGGCTTTCCCAGCAGAAGCTGGCAGCGGGGGCGGCGGGGCAGGCTTGAGCTTGGACAGCTTCCCTTTGTCTCTCCCCGGGGACTCGGAGGAGGGCTTGTGCCTCCTCATTCGAGATTCCTCGGCGGGGGCCTTGCTGGTCCCTCCAGACGCGCCTGGTCCTGCTCTGCTGGTGGCGGGCACTGGCTCAGCTGCGGCAGGTGTCCCCACGGCGCTGGACTTCGCGGCCTCTTCCTTGTGGGGCAAACCAGAGGAAGGAACCGCCACAACCTGCCTGCGGAGAAGCTTTGGAGTCAGACTGGGCGGGCTGGAGCCCGGGCTGGACTCGGCCGTGTCTTTGAAAACCTCATCAGCCAACTCCTCCATCTTTTTCACCAGCCTTGGTGGGGGCGTCACCGTGCCTCTGGTCACCTGGTCAGACCTGGTCTCACTTGCCCGCTTCCGAGGCAGGGCTGGCTTCTCGCGTTTGTGCCCTCCAAGAGCGGACGAGTCAAACTGCCTCCCTGAGGACTGCAGGTCCCGGGGCAGCGTCACTGACCGCCACTCGGTGTCCTTGGCCCCGTGGGGCACGCAGGAGGCGGAGCAGGACCTCAGGAAGCGCTTGCTGGCGCTGCTGCCACCCTCCTCTTCGCTGGCTGCTAATCGGCTGCTGGTCAGCGTGCTGGCCTTCCACAGGTGGGGGGACCGGAAGCCTGCGCTTCCCGCCTCCCGGAAGGCTCCGTTGGGGACACCAGCCCCACTGCTGGGCTTTGGGGACTTGGCTGGCTCGGCCGTGTCCGAGGGTGAGAGAGCAGGCGTCCCGTTGCTGACGTCACGGCCCTCTTCCTCCCCGGCCCCCCTGCGCTCTGGCTGGCCGTCCGTCTCCCGGAAGGAGCTGCTGCGTTTGGGAGGGGTTGGGGCCGTTTTCTTCTTCTTCTTGATCAAGGCGCTGAACAAATTGGTCTTCTTGTCTTTGGGGAGAAGGCGTTCGTCTTCATTCAGGCAACCATCCTGGGGACCTCGTTCTTTTCGAGGGAGCAATGGAGACACAGCAGGCTCGTGGTCCAGAGGATCTGAAACACATGGGGAAGGTTCAACAAGCCCAAACTAAAGACTCCTGAGTGGGCAAGAAACCTCCAGCTAGCCTCCTACTCCAAGAGCTCTGGGCTCTGGGCTCAGAAAGGCCTAGACAAGTTACTTCCTTTGCTCACCCTCAGCGTTCTCATCGGTAGAACGGGGGATATGCCCTGGCTGGCATTCTCAGCGGTTAGAGCATCAGCCTCGCACCAGAGGGTTGCAGGCTCGATTCCGGTCAAGGGCACGAACCTGGGTTGCAGGTTTGATCCCCGACCCCAGATGGGGTGCATGCGGGAGGCAACCAATCGATGTCTCTCTCATATAGATGTTTCTCTTTCCCTCTCCTTTCCTCTCTCTCTAGAATCAATAAAAACACTAAAAAAAAAAAAAAAAAACACACACACAAAAAACGTGGGAATCATGGTTCTATAGGTCCTGCTGGGGCAAAACATCCCACATTGCCAGCTTGCCCCATCCCTTCCCACCTCGTCTGTGACCCATCAGAGCATCCCTTACAAACCAGATGCTGGCCCACCTCCGGCACTTTAGTTCCGCTGGTCTGCAGGAGCACCCAGACTTCTGGGGTTGGGGGCAGGGGGACAACTGCTACCTCAGAGCAGCCTGGCTGCGACAGAGCCTGGCACACAGGAGGCACCAGAGCAGCCCCTGACAATACTGAGAACCCTCCTGAGCCACTCCCATCTCCCCCCCGCTTCTCAGAGTCCAGACAGGACGCTCGCTCCGGGCCACACTGTGAGTGACACATGAAAAGGCGGGCTCCTTCCTCAGGTTTCAGAGTACCTCTGCCTCTGACTGACCCCACTGCTGAGGCCAATGGCTGTCGATGGTTCACGGGGAGAGGAGCACCCGCCTTTCAACACCGGGTTACTGACATGGGATCTGCCTGCCCTTCTGTGCAGGTTCCACTCACTGCGTCCCACGTGCCACACTGGCCCTGGGCCTCCAGTGGGGATGGGGCAGGGACGACATACCAGGCTCTCCCGGGCCCTTGGAGTGGGGCGTCTCAGGCAGGTCGGTGAAGTCTTTGTGTTCCGTGGCTCTCCTGGAGGTTCTTGTCTTGGTGGGCAGCTCTGGGGCCTGCAGCAGAGTACCTGCAACCCCTCGCATGCCTTTTTTCCCCAGCTCCTTTTCCACTTCTAAGAACCACCAGAAAAACAACAGACACACACACAAACCAGCAGCCATTAGTATGGGGTCATTTTTGGTGTGTTGGTTTTCTTTTTCTTTTTAAAGTAACAGAGATCATCTACACACATTTACAGAAAAGACATAAAAATGATAAGGAAACAACACTCAGTAGTTTTCAGAATTCTGCATGGCTACGAAGGACAGAGCTCCACACTCAACACTTCTGTCCAGCTTTCTGGTCTCAGATAGCTTGTTGGCCCGCGCACTTCTCCCTGGAAGTGAACTAAAGGACCAGGGCTGGAGTCCCCTACAACCATCCCTCCTACCCCAACCTTTCACCCACGGCAGGCAGGCACCCCAAGGTCGGGCACTTTACCATCGGATATGCTGGACTCCTGAAACATTGTTTCAAAGGCCTGGTGGATTTCAGCAAAGGAGGGCCGGTCAGAGGGATTCCACTGCCAACCTGGACAGATGAGAGGAGTCAGACCACCCAGGAGGCCTTGCTAACAGTAACAAGTGTGTGGCTAGCAATTCTCAAGGAAAAGTCTAGAATTGGAAGAAGTATTCCACTCCTGCTATCCATCTTTTGGTGTGACAAGTTAAGTGATGAAGGCCATTGTGTCCTATTAGACATTAAGAATTTAAAAAGACTGTAGATACTGGCAGGCATATGGATTGTAAAACCCCAGAGAGATGTTGACGGCCGGAACTGCATTTACAAATATTTTTCTCCCAACCCCACTCTAGCAAGTGCACAGAATGACTAAACCAAATAGGCCGCCTTCTACTTTACCCTTACTTCACATTATCAAAGTCCAAAACCCTCATTAATAAAGAAATGCTAGTCAACGAGATTAAAATGAGGATGAAGGACAGATCAAGGTGAGGATGTAGAGTCACTCACATACACTTCTGGTGGGAGTATAAGTTGGTACAACTTTTTTTGAAAAACAATTTGGCAAAATCTATCAAAACTTAAAATGCACACAGCTCTCTGAGCCAACAGTTCAACGTTTAGCAATACCAGTACAATGGAGAGGTGTGTGGGGGGGTGCTCACTCCCGCCTTGCTTATGGCAAAATCCCAAACAAATGTGTAAAACAACCACATGTCCATGAAAAGAGGACTGAATAAGTCACCTAATGGGATGCTAAACAGCTAGATAAAATTAAGTGGGGGGAGGAGGAGAGGAGAGACATCTCCAAATTATGGACGTGGAAAGATTTGTCTGTCACACTGCTAAGTGCAAAGAAAGTTGCAGGAATGGTTTTATAAATATAATAAAACCAACCAGGTAAATGTCCCTTGGAGTGTCTACCTACTACAACAGATGTGTCAAGGTAGGCCCAGGAGTTTGTATTTATTGAAAAGAAATCCAAGTTTGATATGCATCAATCCCAATTTTGTATTAAAACAAGAACAAAAAACCCTCACACATAAAGGGATAGAGAAAAACTGAAGAGAAAAAAAAAAAAGTCTGCAAAAATATGTATCAAATTAGTTCATTCATTGCTTTACATACATACTCCCGCAGTGGAATGCTTTACAGAGCCCACATGTAATTTTTAGAACTGGCAGGGGAAGGCTCACATGCTCGCATGAGTTCGTAGACCTTCTCTGGGCAGCCTTCCGGGCGCTCCATGCGATAGTCTTTCTCTAGCAGCTCATACACTTGGGACAGGTCAATTCCCGGGTAGGGCGACATGCCATAGGTAGCAATCTCCCAAAGCAGAACTCCAAATGCTAGGGGAAAAAGAATAAGAAAGGTTATTTGAAACGTGCCGAATTTAAGTATTCTACATTTACAGTTGGTTACCTGTGTAGAAGACAGAAGCTACACCTTCAAAAACAGGCCAGGCACTGACATTTTACCAGGCTCTTAATTCCTAACTGCCCAGGACAGAATGAAGCTTCCAGTTCACTCACCCCCACAGACCAGAACACGCTGAAGGAGAGAAGTGGGCTGCGGTGATGAGCCCCTCCAGGGTCTTGGAGGTAACGTGACCACCTTGTGGGGATGTGTGTGGAAGGGATCTAGGGCTAGATGTCAGGAGGCCATTTCTACTCCTAGCTCTGTGACAACTAGCTCTGTGCTTCAGCCAGGCCGCCTCCCCTTTCTGGAGTATGAGATCTCTCCAAGGTCCCTTCCAACGCTTCACAAGAACCTTACAAAATCTTTGCCCGGCCAGCATGGCTCAGTGGTTGAGTATTGACCTATGAACCAGGAGGTCAAGGTTCGATTCCCGGTCAGGGCACATGCCTGGGTTATGGGCTCGATCCCTAGTGTGGGGCGTGCGGGAGACAGCCGATCAGTGATTCTCTCTCATCATAGATGTTTCTATCTTTCTCTCCCTCTCCCTTCCTCTCTGAAACCAGTAAAAATATATTCAAAATCTTTGAAAGTTTTGCAGGCCCTGAGTACAGCCTTGACATTCCCAATCCCATTAAAGGAAGCAGAACTGACTCCTCCCTAGAGAAATGGGTGGCTCAGGTCTAGGGCCGGGAATGAAGTGGAAATATCACAGGCGCTATCAAAAGCTACAAGGGTCTTGTCAAAGGGACTAGGAGCAATGTGAAGTTCCCACCAGCCAAAGATGAGACAGCCCGAGTATCAATAAGGAAAATCACTGCAAACCCGCAACCCAGGTACTTGCCCTTGACCAGGAATCGAACTCGAGACCTTTGGTGCACAGGCCAACGCTCTAACCACTGAGAACACTGGCCAGGGCAAAAAGTATGACTTTTATGATTTAATGGGGAAGTTGTATACTAACTGGATATTTGATAATATTTGGAAATTACTGTCAATTTTTGGAGGGGGACACTGTAGTTATGAGAATGAAAATGCCATCTTTAAGAGCCTCATACTGAAATACTTATGGACAAAGTAATAAGATGGCTGGAATTTGCTTCAAAATAAGGGTCGGTGGAGTGGGCGGGGCACAGAAGATGCAAGAGCACCACGAGGTGATGACCAGTAAGCTGGGGGGTGGGGGCAACGGCGCTCATTAGGCAACTGTCTTCTTTAGGGTATGCTGACAATTTGCCACAAGGAGTTCTTTAAAAAAGTAAAAACACAATACTGTCACATGAGGCTTCAGAGGGTAAGAGCCTACTGAAAGCCCAAACCAAACGACAGAGCACTCCCTGCAGCGCTGGCTAGGTGCCCCAAAACCAAGCAGCAAACTTAGAATGAAGATAAAGGGTAAGTTAACCTCAATTATTTTGGAAGAAAAAGCTCATTTTTACTTCATTTTGAAGAGAGAACAGGGAAAAAACAACTTTTAAATGAAAAAGAAACAAGCAAAAAAGAGAATTAAATAATGGGGGGAGGGGCAAAAGAGCAAGAAAGAGGCAGTGAAAAAGCAAGAGGAGAAAAACAAAAACAAACAAACAAAACAGGAAAGAAGCCACACCCTGGGCGGGCGAGGAGGGAGCTGAGGGGCCCTTACCCCAGACGTCGGACTTGATGGAGAATTTGTTGTAGGCCAAGCTTTCAGGCGCAGTCCACTTGATCGGGAATTTGGCCCCGGCGTGGGCTGTGTACGTGTCCCCTGTCATTAACCTGCTCAGGCCGAAATCAGCCACCTTCACCAAGTGGTTTTCCCCTACCAGGCAGTTTCGGGCAGCAAGATCTCTGGGAAAGGAAAGAGTTCACCCATGAGAGGTCCCGGCTGGCTTTCCAGCCTCACAAATCCACCACCAACAATGGAAAAAGGGAGACTGGTCCCCGGGAAACTCACATGAACTCCCACCAGGGAGCAGTGCCCGGGCCGCAGCACCACCTGGGCTCCCAACATGGTGAGAGGCAGCAGGGGGCCCTGGCGCGGGCCCTGGCCCTGTGACCTGGAGCAAGGTCATTACGCTGGGACTCAGTTACCTCATTCATCAATGAAAAGGATAATCACAGCGCCTACTTCTGAGGGTTGTGGTGATAATTCATTCTGTGAAAAGTGCTTCAACTGGTGCCTAGAGAATAGTAAGTGTCACCTAAGTGTCTGTCTGGTTGTCACTGCCCTATGCCAGGAACAAAAACAGGCCAGTCCTCGAGAAACTTCCAGCAGAGCGAGTCTCCGCTTGTACTGTCCAGACTTGGTAGGACAAAATAAAATAAAGCCCATGGCATCCTTTGCCTGGACTGTTTCCTACTTTCCTCTTTTTTCCTGATGCTTATCCAAATGTATCCCGAAACTTCTCTCCGTATAATTGGCTTCCTCTTGCCTCCTGATTCTACCAGGGAGTAGGAGTCTAATCTTTGGTTCAAGGACATTAGCCATGAAATCACAAGGCAAACAGGAATGGAGCAATGAGCCGAGGCAGCAGCTAAAGCCATGGCTGCATAGGACAGCGTCATCCTCAGCAACCAGAGGGAAATGAAATACAGAAGAGTTGTGCCTAGCAGGATTTTGGTAAAGGATTCTAAGTCTGCTTGAATGAAGAGGGAATGGACCTTGCTGTGCAAGGCAAACCCGAAGTCAGGAAATCTCGATTTGCAGCCTCAGAGGGTTCACATTCTTGAGTGACAGGCGCATCTGAATCAGGGTCTCGTGGAGCATAGAAAATCTGTCGTACAAGGAAGCGCAGCACTTCGCACATGCTCCTCTTGTTCCTCACTGTGAAATCTCATGTGCAGGTTTCATACTCCAGTTAATTGGGTAGGAAAGGTCACCACGGTGGCGTGGAGAACATCCTGCATAAAAGACTCCGGCAAAGCCCATCAGGCTCTGTCCGGCACTGGCTGTCTCTTTGCTAGGAGGCCATTTCCACCACCGAAGAATGCGAAGACCAAGGTAATTGTGGCACACTTGAAGGTCAAAACACTCCAGGCTTTGAAACAGCAAAGGCGCTTCGTTTAGAACCACAGACACACAATTCTGACAATTGTGGGAACATCGCTGACCCAGATGACAGCAACTTAAGTGGAGAATCAAGTGATAATAAGGAGACGGGAGGGGGAAAACCACCCCACGCAGAAACAAAACCCACGCACTGGCTATTACCGCAAGTGTGTGCAAAAGCAACGCCCACTGCCTCAGGAGCAGGTCATCAGGACGCACGCGGGCCCGGAGGGACAACGAGCCTCCACTTCAGAGGGAGCTGTGGTGACGCGGAAGGACGCCTTTTATGAATCATTTAATGTTCCATTTAGTTCCAAATGGTTCCAAAGTGAGGTGTTTCTTAGGCCTGGCCTTCCGCACACCGACGCCGGCAGTGTCAGGACTCAGTGTTCGCCTTTGTTTCAAGGGCTACTGTGTTGCCGGCACTAACGTTAGAGGCTGGGCCAGAAGGCCTCAGAGGCTGGGCTTTTCTAGAAGGATGCCCAAGCCCCGCTCACTGCCTGGCTCTGTGGGGAGGGGAGGGCTACGTGGCCAGGCTCCTACCTGTGGATGAAGTTTTTCTTCTCCAGGTACTCCATGGCTGATGAGATCTGAGTGGCCATGTACAGCAGCACCACTGCGTTCACCTCCTGCCGGTTACACTCTCTCAGGTAATCCAACAGGTTCCCATAGGTCATGAACTCCGTGATTATATAGAACGGGGGCTCCCGGGTGCAGACCCCTGCCAACAAGACAGTGAGGGCTTCAGGATGCTGCTCTACTCCCAACTGAACCAATGTCAGAAAGGACTGGCACTGAAGGAAAATACTTCTGGAACGGATGCTGCCTCTGCTCCCGCTTCTAATATGGCTCCAAGCACTTGTGACTTGAGACTGTGCTCCTGTGGGAGGGACATACCCACGCTCTTGTCTTCCTCTCAAGCCAATGACCTTACAGGAAGAGGCTAGCAGTGAGTTCAGAAGCAAAGGCCAGGCCCACGTCAAATGGCCTAAAAATCATCGTTAGTTTACCCTCAATGGTTATGTCTGATGGCTATGTCTACTTACAGAAGCACTTCAGGGAAGAATCGTTAAAAATTCTTAAGTTTTGCCAGACCAGTGTGGCTCAGTGGTTGAGCGTCAACCTATGAACCAGGAGGTCACAGTTTGATTCCCGGTCAGGGCACATGCCCGGGTTTCAGGCTAGATCCCCAATAGGGGGCATACAGGAGGCAGCTGAGCAATGATTCTCATTATTGATGATTCTATCTCTCTCTCCTTCTCCATTCCTCTCTGAAATCAATAAAAATATAATTCAAAAAAAAATTCTTAAGTTTCAGAAGCCAATTTGAGATTTGAATGCTTTTAGGTATCAATTTAAAGTAGTAACATTCTCTCTTTCACAAAACCCCCAACACACACAATCCCACAAAGGCCTCCTTTACCAATGGCTGAATGCTGGTAGGGAACAGATGTCCAAATCAAACTCGCGCCAGCCGTTCACCTCTGCTCTAACAGCACCTGCGCCACCCCGAGGGTTATTGCACACACTCACCAAGTAACTGTACTAGATTAGGGTGCTTGATCTCTTTCATTACTGCGGCTTCTTTCAGGAACTCTTCCACCTCCATGGTGTCCTCCTGCAGGGGGAAAAAAAGTGGTGAAATTATTTCAGCAAGGAACGTGTCTGAGTGGAAAAGTGCGACGTGAATGGTCAGTACGAGCTGGAGCTTCGATGAACAATCCTCTGGCCAACCAGTTTCACCCCTGCACTGCTCTGACAGGTTCCACCGCTGCTGCTGATCCCCTCAACAGCACCAAGAAGTTCCCACTTGGGGCTGAACTTTGGGATTTCCCCCAGGGCACCACACCTGGGCTGGCCTGTGTATGCTGGTGACTTGCTTCTGGTGCACAGACCATACTTGTTTCCATCACCTTGTGGAGTTTGTGGGGGGAGGGAGATGTGTACAGGCAAATGCCACAAACATGGTACTAGTTCCCTAAGGAACAGCAAGTTTTCAAGGGGTCCTAAAATGCATAATGTAAAAAAAAAAGAAAAAAAAGAATCTGAAATGTGCCCTTGATTGAAGAGAAGAGACTGGTGATACAAAAGAGATTGGATTACCAAGAAGAACGACGTCTCAAAATGGGCAGAAACAGAGCATGTGACACTGTTAAAGAAGGTGGTGCCATGAGCTCTGAATGAAGCCGTCACCGCTGTGCCAGGTCAGTTACTCAGATTCTAAAACCACCCTCAGGGCAGCCAGTTCGCAGAACCCGAATGCCGAGGGGAGACAAAGATGTCAGCAAATGCCCAGAGCAAATGTAAGAGACACTTCTGCATTACCCCACATATTCTGAGTCTGGGCCGGCGATTTTCAACCCGTGTGCTGCAAGAATTCTTAAAACCTGCAATACCTGACTCTTTAGTCAGGGGCACAGACCTCTTTTCCCTTAGATTGTCAAGTTAAAAAAAATGACAACAACCAATACAAAAATAGCTAGCTGGTGTGAATGAATCAAAATTATACCTTTTTTTGGGTCAGACTGGCAGGAACATATGCTTTTCGGTGTGCTGAATTTAGTAATTAGCTTATGTGTGAGACGAAAAGGGTTGAAATCACTGCTCTGGGCGCCAGTGTGGAGCGCTGCGGTGCCTGGCCCTGCGGTAGACCCTACTGTACAAGAGCCTTGTTGGGCTTCTGTTGGGTAAAGCTCTTTTTAACTTAAAGCACCCACTGTCCACAACACAGGAAGCAGGTAAATGACATGGTCCGTTTGCTGTGAGAACCTGGCTATAAAGGCCCATGACGCCACCCTCCAAGTTTCAACATGGACTTTGAGTTTTACTGAAGAGAAAGAGTGCATGGGAGATGGGGGTGACTTCTTGAAAACTAGATTCCTCCCGCCCCTTTGGGAGACGAAGATCTGACTGCCGTCCTCACCTGACTGCCCCATTCCTTAGGGAAGACTTGCAGAGGACGGGCCAGCCTCTCTTAGCGCTTCCTTGCTTTGATCTACTGTGCTTACAAGTGAAGCATGACCAATGAGTTATGTGTCAGCCCATTATCACTTCGCTTAGTTAGGGCTCTGTGAGACTGAAATTCCGAACAATTTATTGCTCTTTAAAAATGGTGAGCTGCTCTAAATGTCAATTAAACATAGCTGGTAGTCTCTGTGTCAAGCTATCTGGGTGAAAGGGACTCATCCCTGCTGCCACCCCATTAGCTGCTTAATTCTTCTGAGTCCTCTCTACTCCTGAACATGCTCAGCCGACCATGCCGCCTGGGGCGTGAAGTGCTCTGATTTACCAGCTGACATGCTAATGTCAAAGAGCGGACGCCTGCCAGAACCGGAGACTCAATGCTGCTCATGTAGGACCAGGGGCTTTAAGAATCTTGCTTGGGGGGGGGGGTGGGTAGGGGAGGCCAGGGGGAGGTCAGTGGGGGGGAAAAAAAGAGACATATGTACTACTATTTATAATACCTTAAACAATAAATTTTTTTAAAAAAAGAATCTTGCTTGGACAACAATATGTTAAAAAAATAACTCTCCCATGAAGTTTTCTAGACACGCAGAGTTTTTTTATTTTAAAGCGCCATGTAAAAATCCACACACAGTGAAATAGTTTCAGAAACATCACTTGCTCTTATAGCTACTGGCTCTTCTCTAAAAGAACCGTGTTCTAGATCCTGAGACTTGGACATGCACCAAAGAACAACACAACTTTCAAAGGCGCCCTCCTCTCTTTCTTTCTGCCTTTCTCTCTTCGTTCATCCAAGCACGTGCGTGCACCTGTGTGGACAGTACAAATAAATCCGGGGTGTTTTTTCCTTTGAGGATGGTCAGTGTGAACTTGTCTCCCTCTGCTGGAATCAGACCTGGTTCAGCTGATAGTGGAAACTGCTAACGGCATCCTGCCCGTCGCTGTTAAACTAGAACTGTCCCTGATGCTCTCCTGCCACATTCACATTCCTTCAATTCTATTTAAAAACTTCCCACCATGTTTCTGAAGAGAATCCTTCCATTTACATAGAAAAATGAAACTTGCTCAGATTAATTAGGGTGAAGGCAACACTTTGAGTAAAAGTGTGAATTTCAGGCTTATCGGTTAGGGCGGGAGACGGGTCGCCTGGCCTCTCTTCACGAGGACTGACTGGCCCGGCCCAGGTGCGGGTGGACTTTTGGCGGGCACGGCCGAGAGGTTAAGAGACGGCTGGCGAGTTCTGCCGACCAGGCTCTGCCGCTGTGGACCCTGGTAGGTGACTTACAGAACAGGCCACACAGAGGCCCTCACGAGCGGCCGTGCTCTCATCCACAAGAGGAAAGAACAGCAGCGCCCCGTGCAGCGCCCCGTGCAGCGCCCAGGCCACGGTCAGCACTCCCCAGCGGAACCCTAATGACTGTAAGGACAGCTGGTCTGCGCTCCTGAGCAGCAGGCTGAATACACTGCACCTGAGACAGGCTGGCGCTTTAACACTGTTTTTGTCTTTCTCACAGACATTCTCCCCGACTCACCATCTCTCAGGTATGTTCTAACCAGCTTCATCTGTGTGCTCCCTGGCTCACCTCCAAGAGTACGTATTCTACGTCATAAAAATGGCTCCACATCCTGCTGCTGCACAGCTTTTAGGGCTCTCACTGCCTCCCTGAGTGGGGACCCCGGCCCTGGGCCAGGGCTCCTGTCTGAGAGATCAGTTTCCACGTACTTCAGGTTCGTTAGGTGAGCAGCGTTACAGCCACAGGGAAGTACACCCTTCACCCATCAGGTGGACCAGGGCCAACACGTTTCAAACACTGGAAGGCTGGGCCAGCTTCTTCACTCAGCTGGGGAGGTGGGCACAAACCAAGCGAAACATCCACAAGAAACCACCTCACGAGGAAGCCCCAGAGCTGAGCCCACATCCTGCCGCTGGATCTAGGCTGTACCCCCACAGGCAGAAGCGCCGCCGCTGCAAGGCCGTGTGGCACGGCAACAGTGGGCGCCGGCGCGCGGGCCCCCCGGGTGCACCGCCCCTCGTGAAGCCAGAGGGCCACTGCGAGGACTGGCCCAGGTTAGTGCCGCCACGGAGCCCTTCCTCCCGCTCAGGTCCGGAGCTCTCCAATAAAACCAATTCCTGGGGGGATGGCAAATAGAAAACCCAGCACACTGAGCGGGGGAGGGGACAGTCAGCAGGCGCTTCCTCAACACTGCTGGCAGAGTGCAATGGGTGGGCTCCTTGGGAGCACTTGGGAGCAGGGTCACAACCATAAATGCACGTGGCCCTTGATCCAGTAGTTCTACTCGAGCTGACCCAACAGGCCACTCAGCCATACGTGCGAACAAGGAGCATCCCGTGGCACTGCTTGTAATAGTCAAGTATTGGACAGAACACAGATGCCCACTGAGGCCGGTCATCCTGAAGTGAGACAACCTGACGTGCACTGACAAGGAACAACCGTCGAGGTACGTGAAGTGGACACAGAAGGCACGGAGCAGTGTCTATGGCATGCCGCCACGTGGTTAAAAATAAAGCACACGCGGACTATTTCTGGAAAGACACAAAAATCAAGGAGGAGGCTGTGCATATCTTACCTGTTCGAAAAATAGGTAAAGAACTGGGTATAATTTTAAGTCAACATATAACAACACTATGTTCCACTATTTTAATGGTGAATTAGTTAGCTTATGATTCAATCATAACACCCCAACTAGACTAACAGTAGTCTTTTCCAAATTCTGTAACTTACACAACTATTTCATAGGAAAAAACTGACTTACAAACTAAGTTGGAACACAACTCATGTGAAACTTGGGGCTTTTTGTAGCTGACAATTGGTTCTCTTAGGCACATCCTGCCATTAGCAAGGTAAAGTCAAGCCTATGCCCTACTGAATATTGTCAAAATTCCAACTAGCAGTTGCCCATCAGTAGGCCTTGGCTGTATTTGCAGTTTCCCATCCATAGGGGTCAACCTAGTGCCTCCCTTTTTCCCTCCTGTTTTCTTCCGGTCTTCCTTATGTCCTGGAGGTATAGGAGCCAAGGCTGCCTGGTGGTGCAATAAGGAGTCAAGGTTAAATGTAGGGCCTTGCTCCCCCTGCTGGTTCTGCCCTTTGAGGGGCCAACAATACAAATCTGGCAGGACAGGGATGAGGGAAGAGACTGACTTAGGGGCCCCCTGGGGTCTGGCACAAAGAGGCGCTGAGCGGAGGGCCATCTGGTTTGGAGGACCATCTGGCTTAGAGCTGCAAGGTTTTCCTGGGATCTTGTAGAGAAAGGCAGATCATGGCTAGTCTATGAGGGAAGTGAATGGGGCGGGGGAAAGGTGATTGTTAAGATGCATAACCGTGGTCTGGGTGTGTATTTTATGGTAGGTGGGGAATAAGAACCCGAGTGACCAATATAAGAATAACTGGGCGTGGAAGCAGCATGTCTGGGTGTAAAGCCTGGCTCTGCCCCTCCACACTGTATAGCTCCAGGCCAGTGACATCACCTCCCTCTGCTTCAGTTTTTTCAATGTTTAAACGGTGGACACAGACCACCCTTTCCTTAAAGCTGTTGTAAGGTTTCACGGAGGTGCCACATGCAAGGCACTCGGAACTCTTCCAGGCACGTGGCGAGAGCTCAGTCAATGCCAGCGTTACTGTCACTTAGGTCCACTCAAAGTCCTCAACCTCTCCAGTGGGGATAAATGCTCCAAGTATTGACACTAATCTTATCAGATAGTGGGAACAGAGAGAGGTCTTACGCAGTGTGAGGGAGAGGGAGGGATCATTTATTTAGTAGTCGCTTAGTACCGTGTTTGGGGTTAACATCCCTCAAGATGATGCATTTTCCTTTCCCTAAATGGCTACCACTTGGGGTGACTGCTCACAGAACTCCATGCAACTGGGTCCTGTACCTTGGGACCATAAGATAAGGCTCTTGGGGGAAAATCATTAAAAGCATATAATAAAGTTTAAAAATGAATCATTAGAGAAGTACATTCCAGATAATTCTGATTCACTGGCATAAGCAACTACCAGCACCACGAGCTGCAGGAGTCCCTACTCTGAAACCCCCTTCCTTCTTCAGCTGCTCAGAAACCACCACCACAGATCGGCTTCAAGTCGCACGAGCTCCACCTCTTTTTAAAGTTTTCACGCAAGTCTTGCCTGGATTGAAATCCAGAGTATTTTGTACTTTCAGTCTTCCTCGTTTCATTCTGCAAATCCTGGCAAATGTGTGGGTGACACCAGGCTTTTAACAGGTCAAGGCCCAGTGTCCCGGGGCCGAGTCCTCAACTGAGCGCTAAACGGAGATGCTGCAGCACAAGCACGCACCCCTTTCTGTGCACCCTGGTCTGCAAGCGGCAGGGCGGCGGCGGTTTAGTTCTTCCTAGGGCTCACCATGTAGCCATCCCTGTGAAGCACAAACCCTAGCATCATATTCCTGTGCATCAAGCCCTTCACGGGGCCCCACTGCCTCCAGGATAGTATCCCAGCTCCTCAGCCGGGTTCAAGCCCCCTGGCTGTGCCCTCTCTGCCCTCCACCTGTCTCTCCTGACCTTTGTTCCCTTGGCCAGGGCTTGCTCCTCCACGATGGCCCTGGCTCCCGATTCCCTTCAAGCTCCCTCCCCACCGAGCAGAGCTCACTGGGCAGCCCTCCATTCATTCCTGAAATGACATAGCGCCACGCTCATACTTTACGTGGCCCTTATCACACTCACTACAATTATGGATATACTTGCTCATTTCTCCTACTAACTAGACTGCCTATGCCTACTACTAACCAAACCATTCTAACTACCTAGACTAGCCTGAAGTGAAGACTTCTAATTTATTTCACAACCCCAGTTTTAAGTGCAGGGTCTGGCAAACAAAAGTAAGGAACTCATAAATGCTTATTAAATTTTAAAAATCCCATCTGGGAAATACTTAGGAGTCCACAAGGTGACCCCAAACCACAACACCCCCCGCAACACGCCCCCACACACACACACAAATGTCAGTCTTGCCCCAGGACAGATCTCAGGGGTCACATTTAATACAGAGCCAGGAAGCTCTTTTGGTTGCTAGGACTAAAGAATGTGATCTTTTCTCTAAAGCGTCCCTTTTTATTAGCCAGGAATCGTCACTTCCGCCTTCCCGTGCCTCTGAGGGAGGGTATCAGGAGAGGGATGGAGTCCCTAAAAGGCGAGCGCTTTGGCTGCACGGTCTCGCTGCGTCTCGCTGCGTGCGCCTGCCTGCCGTTTGAGAAGCGTGCACATAGCTGGGTCCTTTTTCTCGGCAGTGGATGTTTCAGTTCTTTTCCTTTAGCTACAAAAAGGGGCTGACTCTCTCAATTTCTGGGCACACATCCCTCCACACAGAGTTCACTTAAAACAACTGAAAATCATGCAGGTCACCACTAGGGGACACTCTCACCATAGGGAAAGCGCGGATCACACAGGGAAGAAGGCTGCAAATTAAAACTTCCTTCCCTTGGCATCCTAAAGCTTTCAAAGAACTTCAAAAGGAAAACAAACCGCCTGGAAAGGCCAGCCAAACACTATGTGTTAGCTGAGAGGATGAAAGTCACAGATAAGAAGAAAGAAGGGGGCGGGGTAGGGGATCCGCGTTAGTGAGAAGCCTAATGTCTCCTTAATTCCAGAAGTCTGGACACACAATAAAGAGAACTGGAACCTGCTAAGAAACAAATAGCACTTGCTTTTCAAAGCTGCCAACAAAAACCCACAGAAATGTCAAACGCATTTTGGTTAAATCTCCTTTCAAAACTGTAGGTTTTTATTTCCTTCCTTCCTTCCCTTAACTCTCAATAGGAAGTGATTCAAATGCCACACAAACAGAACGGAAACCCACGGCTTTAAAAGACTCTTGCCATAGAATGAAAAAAACTTCTCCAAATGACTCATCTTTTTACACCAAAAACCACAGCACTTCTCAGCCCTCCCATATGTGGAAACACACTGAGATTAGGAGAATGACTCAACGTACAAAGGAACAGATGACAAGAGACTGAGGAGCCAACTCCTCGCACCCATGGACCCCTGGGCCCTGTGTGCAGCAGGAGCCCCTGGGAAGGGCCCTCTGCACACCCGCAGGCGACGAACCGCCTCTCACTGAGCGCGGGCAGCAGAGGGCTCTCCTGGCCTCCCAGCCGCGGGGCCGGCCTACCTTCAGGGTCTTCACGGCCACCGTCAGGCTGTATTTCTTCCACACGCCTTCGTACACCTCCCCGTACTGGCCTCCTCCCAGCTTGTGCTTCATGGTGATGTCCGTGCGCTCCATTTCCCACTTGTCGTAGTTGGGGGACACACCGTAGACAGTGGGCTTGTTGCGTTTGGGGGCTGGGTAGTGGAGAGTGGTGATGAGCCCGTCGGCCACCGTTGAGTGATGATGAACCAACTCGGCCAAAGTGTTGAAGCGGCTCTCGGAGGAGACGTAGAGCTGCGGAAAAGAGCCCACAGAGTAAAGACAAACTCAACTCCAATAAACCAGCTTTGCTGAGCCTTCATGTATGCACAGCAAACCCTCAGATAAAGGGCTCTCCACTCAGGACCAAGAGCTACCCAGGCTATCATTTACTTGCTAAAGCAGAAAGATGCAGTAAAATGCCCCTGGGCCACTGCATCTGCTTCCTGAGTGAAATCCCCCACCTACCTAACCCTTACTAGTACATGCCTGGTTCTCTCTCGCCATCCTGAGCCCAGTGTAAATGTCCAAAAACTCTTCCCTGACCACCCGATCTAAAGCCATCACCCAGCACTATCATATCCCGTCTTACTCCTCTGCACCACACTCACCACTAACTGATAATTCCGTCTTATCCGCTTGTTGATTGTCTGTCCCACCTACTAGAATGTCAGCTACTTGAGAGCAAAGCCCTGAAATATCCATTTTTATCCTGTATTCCCAATGTTGAGAACAAGAATGATCACATAATAGGTACTTGATAATAGTTGCTGATTATAGTAGTGAAGGTTAGAACTTTTAAAAGTATTGCTTGATTAGGAAATATTTAAAAATTAGAGGTCCTGTTTCGTGCACAGGTGAGGTCCGGCCAGCCTGCCCTGATGGGGGCCGATCGATGGGGACTGACTGGGCAGGCCGGCTCGGGGAGGGGACGCGTGAGGTTGGCTAGCTGGCCCCACCCTCTGGTTGAACTCCCCAACTCCCAGTCGAGGGGACAATTTGCATATTAGCCTTTTATTATATAGGATTAGTATGTTTATTAACCTTTTGCACTCGGATGTCGAGTGTGACTCAACACGGTTAGCATTACAATAAAGGAATCGAGAAAAAAGCAAGCGAGTGCAAAGGGTTAAAACCTATCATTATTACCTATAATGATATAATCTAGAACTAAACAGTGATCAGAGATGAAAATTACTAAACAAAGCATAAATGTCCTTCTCATTCCTACTTCCTGGATTTGGGCGGAGTAAGAAGCATCAGAGGCCCAGCCCTGCGAGGCCCAGCAGTGGGTGCCCGTGGGGTGCTGGTCAGTGCTCCTCAGGAAGAGCCAGGCCTTGGAGGGCCGCACAGGCTTTCCCACCACAGGAAGTCAGGAGGCGGCTTTCAGACACCAGTGCACGTGAGTCTCTCTGATACGTGCAGCGGTGAGCAGCTGGGCAGGGAGCTGCTCCCCCAGGAGTTCTCATCTAGACACAACAGAGATGGGGGAGGCAAAGGAAGGAGACAGAGGGCGGCCATGTGGATGGTGACAGCTATCCTTTTTCTTCTCTGCTTCAGTGATGTGGTGAGGAAATCAATTCCACATTAAACCCCCACAGAACATGTGGACTCCAGGCATATAACTGAATCGACTGGCTCACTGAGGCCAGCCCACGATCCTGAAGAAGGCAGAAAGAATACTCAAAATCACGATTACGTGTTTGTAAGACTTGCTCAAATTGCAAAGGTGTGGGAAGGAGGAATGAAGATTTGGAACAGTGATGATGCCTGGGGCAGGAGAGAGAAGGAGGAACAGGACCAGTCGGCTGTAGCTGTAACATCTTATTAAACGAAGAAAAGGGAAGAAAAAGCCTGAACACACGTGGCAGGGCCAAGGCCTTGGCTGTTGGTTATGGTAGGCTCCATGACTTTCTGTATGCTGTAATACCAGGCAGTTAAAATATTTTAAAGGAAGGAAATAACAAATATACTAGTACAAGCTGATCCCTTCTATAACCCTCAACAGAATATTAAATAAGATTCATTAACAAGGAGATTTTCTTTTTTTGCTGCTTAGGGAGATAACATAAAGGAATTGTTAAAACTCAGGCAAGCCAATGGCAAACCTTAGCTTACAGGTTTATAACTTACCATCTTTTGGTAGCAACCCTACAAAGATAAAATTCTGAGCAATTCGGGAATTATCCAGAAAGACTCCACAGGCCTGGGGAGCTCGTCCCTCTGTGAGATGGTGCCTCCATACGGCAGGACCTTGGAGGGTAAGGAGGAGGCCACCAGAAGGCCCCATTTTATGCCCGAGCGCGCCTCGAAGTGACCTCCTCTAGGGACATGCCGTGCGACATGCTCAGGCGCCTGAATAGATGCCGTGTTGCAGGGGACAGGGGAGCGCAGTCAGCCTGCCCTCAGCATGCACAGCATCCATCAGTGTTAGTCCCAACACAAGTGCAGTTCACAGAGACCCAGTGGGATGTGGGGTCAGCTCTTAAAGCCCCACCTCTCTCTGGAAAAGTCTGCCAGGCGTGCTAATGCTTACTTCAGGTTGCGATGCTCCAAGTCCTCTCTTGGCTCAGCTAAGCGTACAGTGCCTTCCCTACCAAGCAATGGCGAGGAGAGAAGGCACTCCCTGGACTCAGAGCATCCCCCACCTTGGAAATCACTGGCACAGCACAGGCAGGTCACCTGGGAGCCAGGCTCATTGTCTATTTCTCCGCCTCAGCTCGAAAGGAGTGCTCCCCAACCCGGAGATCACGCTCCTTCAATTGCCAGAATGCTAATGGCTCCCCAAGCCCCAGTTTATGTAGAATTTGTTCTCGGTCTCATTTGATTCCCTCACAGGCTCCTCGGTTAGACATTTCAGAGTTATGGGAGCTCTCAATGAATGGACCAACTTCACCCTTTTCAATAATTAAGTTTACAGACCCTGTGACTCAGTTCATCTTTCAACATAAAATTTATATACCGACACTTATTAAGTATTAAAATTACTCTTCCTTAAATGCACTGCACAGCCATCTTCTAACAGTCAAGAAGTCTGCTGGCTTCCCCGATTAATTCTAGTTTTTTAGCAGCTTTTGCTAGTGAACTGGGTAATCTCCATCAGGAATTCATGGCATGTGCAGAGAAGAAAGTGAAATTAGCATTATGAATGGCATGTCATTATGCTATGCAGCCGGTTACAGAAACACTCTGGCTGCTCAGCCAGGGCTGGGCCTCTTCCTGATCCAGCAGGAACCCGAAAGACAGGGCTTGTCAAAGAAACTCAACAGGAACGGCTTTCCTCCTGACAGCGTCTCACAGGCTTATCAGAGCTTAGCCTTGTGTGCCCTTGAGCTGCCTGACCCTGGAGTCCCACCGTAGGTGTACTGTGTACAGGCTCTCGGCCAGGAGCGCCCTGCCCCTGAGAGCCTCTCACATACCAGCAGGAGGCGGTACTTAATAATTGAGCAGTGCTCAACAATGCTCCCAGGCTCCTCCTCAAGGGGAGGTCAGCCAGGTTAGCAGGCTTTTCACCAGGATGTCTGCACCTGCCGAGCCTCTGTCAGGGGGCATCAATCTTAAAAGTCTAGAGATTACACATTGGCCCATCCTGCCACCTCTGCTAAAGCCTAAGCCCGAATTCCACTCCTGTCAACCTGAGCCTGCCACTCCAGCAGACTGAGAAAGTAAGTGTCAGTGGGCATCTCTTCAACGAAAAGACTCCATCAAGGGCTGTAAGAAATTGTGGGACCTGACAGGGGCACCGCACAGAAGTAACGTGAAGACACAACCAGAAGAACTAAGAAGGACTTGGAGGGGGTGGTGAATAAAAGTCAGTCTTTAATTCCACATTGTTGGCAGAGCATCACAAATTTTGAGGAAGCATGGAAGAATGACATCCAAGTCCCAGGATATCTGAAGATTTTTAAGCTGTCCAGACTAAGGCAACAGCAGTGACTCAGTCTGGTGTGGCCCTTTCAAGAGTCCAGCTCTAAGCACCGCCCCCCGCCTCGCCCCCCAGTCCTGGGCTCTGGGTCCTGAGCTGGTGGCCCTGGGCTGACTGGCTGCGACTGCTGCCGAGAGCTCAGAACACGGAGAGGCAAATCAGAGCCAAGAGGGTGGAGACAGAAGAAATCCTCTGGAGCCTTACAGAAGAATCTTTGAAATCCCGTTGTTTTCTGAAGATCAAGAATTAAACTTATTCAGCCCCAGCCCGTCCCTCCTACCAACCTTCCATTTTCTTCTTGGAAATCCCGAAAGGACTGCAGCAGAGCTCTGCACGAGCAGCGCTGTCAGTGCCTAGCCACACTGTCTCGAGTCACCGCGATGCCTCTCTGTTCTGATGCTGTTCCACACATTCCAGGAGCAGGACCCCACCCAACACGGCCTCCCGAGAGGAGCCTCTGCAGACGGTCTGCCAGATGACCCTGTGGGCCAAGACGCCTCCAGGTGCAAACAGCTAACGGGAGGTCTTTGTCAGGGAGGGAGAAGGGTGAGAGGCCTAGGCCTTTGATGAGCTGCTCGGTGGTGGGCAGTGCCTGATCAAATGAGCTTCCTGTGCTGCACCTGGAGTGAAAGGAACCCCTGGCGCACACCAGCTTTTAGACGGAGGGTTATCTTCGTCGGCTGACTCTCAGAGTCTGCAAGTCATGCATCCTACACGTCGGCCGTGCTCTCTCCCTGTGAGTTGTCAAACTAGATCATGCCTGCCTGCATCTGCCTGCAAGGGTGCTGATTAAACATCCGGGGAGAAGAGACCACTACCCCGTTCAATACAAACCTCAACTGATGACCATGCAGCATGGCCTGCCTCGGATAAGCAGCACAGACGGGAAGCAACGTGTCAGCTGCAAGAAATCACCTCCGTTAGGTGCACTCCGCTGTTCTGACTCATTAAAAAGGCACCCTGTGGTCTGAAGACAAGGCCTCCAAGGGCCTACGTCTGCGGAATGGAAGGACCTAGCTCCACATCCGGGCTAAGTCCTGAGAAACAAGCCGATGAGACTGATCTCTAGTCACACATCCACAGCGACCATGCTGCCTGCCACACAAACCACAGTGCTGGCACCAAGATGTCTGCCGTGACGAAAAGCATCAGAAACTGGCAGCAGGACTTTGGCCAAAAGACTTTAACACATGCGAAAAGAACAGGTAAGAACATGAAATATACATACATATGTATACACTACATACATTTGTATGGATGGTACAAATGAAAGTGTGAGAATAATCATAAAAATGCTAAAAAGATGAAGAAGAGGGCACTAGCCCTACCAGACATTAAAACATTATAAAGCACTACAAATTAAAAGTCTGGTATTGGCACATGTACAGAAAGACCAATGGAAGAAGAGAGATCAACAGACCTAAATATGTATGTAAATTTGGTGTATGTCAACTATGTAGGAAAAGATGAACTTAGTTAAAGGCATAGGAATCATTCAAAATGTGACACCTGCATATTAAATGTAACAAGATACCAGCTTTACCAATCCGAGAGATGTTTTTACAAGTCTGCTAGTGTGCTGCTGAGGAGGGTGAGGAAAAACATGCTCTCTTATACCCTGCTGGTAAGAAAGCACATTTGTACAATCTCCCAGAAGGCAAGTGGGTGATATCCACACAAATGTATATGCACATACCCTTCCACCAGTTCTAGCAACAACTTGCATATGCTCCGCTGTACACAAAGTAGTCCGTGCAGTGTTTTTCCAAACTGCACTAGGTAAGGCTGAAAACAACCTACCCATCCACCAGCAGGGACTACTTAAATACATGAGGGTCCATCAGCTAGGCATCATTAGTAAGGATGGCAGCTCTAAATGTGCCGCCATAAACAATCTCCAGAACATATTCTCAGGTGAGGTGAGAAAAGCAAGATGCACAACACCGTGCAATATGCATCGTTTATTTTTCAAATGTAAACATATATACATCGGGTAACTCTGGAAGAAACTGGTTACAGTGTTTGCCTCTGGGTAGGGTACTAAGTTAGGAGACAAAATTTCTTTTCATTGTAATTCATTTTTTTCAAACCATGTGCATGTATTACATATAATTAAAGAATACATACACCACCTGGACCCACCCCCACAATTCATCTATCTACACCGTCAACGACTGAGCGGACAATGGGGTTGCAGCCTAGTTCCATCCATTAATCTTGGGCAAGAAATGTCATTCCTCTGACCATCCATTCATAATGCAAAAATGCAGATTACAGCAATATCTGTCCTGAAGATCGACTAAGAGATGAAATGCCCCAGCACACAGTAGGAATTCGCTAAGTGTTCATTCCTCTCTTCCCTTGGCGGACTCCTAAGAACCCTTTGTATGAAGATGACAAAACCATCTAGTATATCAACCTCTTTACAAAACTAGTCTGGGTTTGGAAATCTACGGGTATAATGTGATCCCATTTTTGTATAACAACTGTGTCTAGACACACACATGATTTTATCCATAGAAAGAAAGCTATGGACCAGACTTATTTTGGGGAGGTGCTATTAAGGTGGCTTCTGATTTTTAAAATATCCATCTTTATCTCAACTTTCCTCACTGAGGATAAATTACCATCATAAGAGATTTGTTACAAAAAAGAGTCTTAATGTAAGAGGTATGTACGAATCCCAACAGATATTCCACTTATCTTATGAAACTGCTAACAGCAAAAGTCCAGCAGGACAATGAGAGAACCACACCAGCCCTTATAATAACATGTGATTGGTCCTCAATAGAGGGTCTTTCAGAAGGCTAATAAAGTGATACCTGCTGTTTACTGGAAAGCTTTTTCAAAGCCCTTCTTGGTTGAGTTTTGTTGCAGTAACTATCAACCCAGCCATCAGGACCTCTGGGTTCTCCTGGCCAGAGAATAACGCCCTCCCCTGCCCGTCAGCCCCCCTGGCTGGGGCCCTACCTTGCCATCAGAAGCTGTGTTGATCCTGTAGTGGTACACCCTGCCTTCATATCTCAGCGAGATGGACCTCTGCCCGGGGCTGCTCTCGCTCTCCCGCACCAGGAAGCTGCCGTTGATCCCACTGCTCAGCAGGTACTCTGCAGCGTTGCGGGACACCGGCCCATGGTACCAGGAATGTTTCTCCAGACTGTTGACGGGTGTGATGTAGTTGCTTGGGACCCACCCTTGGCCATTTTTGGTTTGGGCTTCACACCACTCCCCATTGTGATTGTAGCCTAAAACCCGGAGCTTTTCACCTTAGAAGAAAAGAAGCAAATCAGACACATCAGCTTCATAGGCTAATTCGCTCATTCTCACTTAGTCTTGTATGATTACTAAAAATCTCCAAATTCCTAAATACCTATTTCATTTCAACAAGTCCACATAAATGTATGCATTTTAAGTGTGTAAGAGTACATTTTATATGAAGCTTCCTATTTGTACTGAAAACCGAGATAAACATATAGCCTCAGTTTTTAGAGATCTATTATGTTTTGTTTACTCAAGTGCCCTAATACAAGAAGCTTTTTAGGAAAAAAAATACCTTTTCTTTCTTTCTTTTTTTTTAAAGTGTTTTGCCCGGTTGTTGTGACTCAGCAGTTGAGCACTGACCAGGAACCAAGAGGTCACTGGTTCAATTCCAGGCCAGGGCACATAAAAGGTTTTCAGGCTCAATCCCCAGTAGGGGATGTGCAGGAGGCAGCTGATCAATGATTCTCTCTCATCACTGGTGTTTCTATCTCTCTATCCTTCTCTCTCCCTTCCTCTCTGAAATCAATAAAAACTTTTTTTAAGTGTTTTTCTGTGTCTGGTCCGGTATCTTTTTCAGTATAGAAGAAGGAAAGCTCTTTCGTGAAGGACTACTACACTGGAACTCCTCTCAAGAGAAGTGACTCTTTTTTGGATATCTCTGCATTCCAAACTTTAAACTGCTCTTTTAATCAGCAAAGGGTTGAATAATCAAGCCACAGTTTCACCCAATTTCTGGCTCTTGCAACTACCACCTCTGCCCACAGCCCTTTTACCTTTAGTGATACTTAGCGTGTTATCCCCACTGGCCACAAAATCATACAGTGCAACAAAAAGGTTGGGGTCATTTTCACTGGGACCAGCGAGAAGGTTTTCCTTGGAGTTCCAACGAGCTGCTTCGCTCAGACCTTGGGGCTCGAAGTCAGATGCTACTGGCCTTTGGAGGGCTTCTGGAAGAGAAACAGGGAATAGAAGAAATTTAAAAAAATAACTAGGGAAAAATTACTTTTATTCTCATGAGCAAAAAAAAATGTTATTTCCAATTATACATTCCTAATTTGTTTTGTTTCTTAACGCCTGTGCACTTTACATGTTAAAAGAAAGGTGGTGTAAAGAATGGACTCTTCCTTTCCAAAGTCTTGTGAAAAACACTAAGTATTTGCATTCCAAGGTGGTATTCCCAAGTAGTTTCAGCCATTTAAATGCACCAATTCAAAATGAATTGGAAATAATCCATCCTCGTAAGTCTGCCACTGCTTATGTTCTAGTATGGAGGGCAAGTTTCTTGCTTTAAAACGTTCTTAAGTTTACAAACATATGCACATCATTTCAAAATCAAATATTACAGAAGGGCTTACAATGAAAAACAAATATTTTCCATCCACTCTCCTTTACACCTGGAGGCAACAGCTCTCTTTTTGGCCATCATTTCCAACTCTCTAAACGTAAGCTGTATCACTAGACCCTGCGTCCCTCCCCCATCTCTCCTGCGCTAGCCACTCCTGGTTACCTTTGTGTTTTCAGTAACAGACTTGCACCTTTATGTCTTTTCCCACCAGCTAGAGACAGAGTCCCTCAACGATCTACTTCACAAGCTGTGTTAACATCCTCGCCTTCCTTCCAGCTCTCCTCACTCTGCTCACTCTGCAAAGGGCCTTCTTTCCTCTTCCGTTTACCCTGTGAGAGTTAGCGTGTCTTCTCTTCTGTAATAACAAAATCTTTCATGCTTTGTCTATAGGTAGATTCTAAAGGTTGAAAACCAATAAACACCTCTTAATACTTTACTATTAGTCACCACAGGGTCAAATCATTCATTATTTTCTCCTGAAGTTTCTTCCTGCCTTTCTTTTTCTTGAAGTACACTCAACCGCTCTAGAATTTCTGTGATGATGACAAATATGCACAAGGGTTCTTTGAAACCAGCAAATCTCCTCCAAGTGGATCTTAACAGTTGTAAGGATATTATGAAATGAAATATGAACACTCTTTTAAGAAAACTACAATAAGAAATCAAACTTAAAGGGGGGGGATTCTAATTTGAAAGAAAGATCTATCACATACTTAAGCCATACCCAAATGGTAACAAAACAAAACTGTTTTAATTTTTTCTCTTTATGGATTTAGAGGACATCCAAATATCTTTTCTTGGGCAATAACACCCATCTCGAGAATAGGCCTGCCCTAGCTGGTTTGGCTCGGTGGATAGAGCGCCAGCCTGCAGACTGAATTCAGGGTCCTGGGTTCAATTCCGATCAAGGCCACATATCTCTGTTGCAGGCTCAATCCCTGGCCCTAGTTAGGGAATGGGTGGGAGGCAACCAATTGATGTCTCTCTCACGTTGTTGTTTCTCTTTCTCTGTCTCTCCCCCTCCCTTCCACTCTTTCTAAAAATCAATGCAAGAATATCCCCAAGTGAGGATTAAAAACAACAAAAACAAGAATAGGCCTGATTCTTCAGCATTCACTTAAAAACAAAACAAAAAACCCACTGAAGGCACCCAGGACATCTAAAGGGACTAAGTTAAACTTCCAGAAACATGACTGGAGAACTTTCAAAAATGGACATTCTTTAATAACTCTCTGGAATAACCCAACAGAACATAAACGAAGGTCTTTCAATTCTAGCTTTTGTATACAGACTGAAGTAAACCTTCAGGAATCGTTTTTCTAAAAGAATGCATCCCAAATTATGTCATTACTATGCTTGATAAATTCATCTTATGAATCACAGGGACACAGATAATTTAAAGGAAGAGGGTGTGAATGTGGAAAAGGCTCAGTGATGTGTTAGGTATAGGTACGACCTGCTGAGTATTTAAACTGGCTCTAAAAGTGTGTTTAGTGCCATCGTGATGAGGGATTGATCAATTAACAACAACAAAAAGCTCATTAAAGCAGGGAATTACTATTTTTTTATTAAAATATGTGACCTCCACTCCCCACTGAAATATGCATCCGTTTGCGTGTCTTGGCTATAGGGCCAAGGACTAGCCTTTCGGTGCGGATACGCACTCAGAGCTGGGAGCTGTGTTCTTCTGTAAGTCCTACCTGTTATCACTGTCTACCTCCAGCCCACTTTCCTGCAGGTGGAGGGAGAACTCAGAGCCATTTGCTATGTAATCCAGTACATCCCTTCCAATTACCCGCAGGTGCCTTACCTCACCTCTAGTCCAGTAGCAATTTTTAAAAAGTGACCTGCCTTTACTGAGTCTGTCTAAAGCATTCATTTTCATAGAAAGAATTACCTTTTCACATTTGGATTTCACTGGTTTCATATTAACCAAGTAATTAAAACAACAAGTATATCCAAAAAACAACAACAAAACAGTTCAGAAAGAAACACAACTGGCTTTGGTGTGGCTGCAACTCCAGGGGGCAGGAGCAGTGCTCACAGCAGACATGGGGGCGTGGCAGTCCTGTATCTGCGCCATGGCAAGGGTAGTTGAGCGCAAGGGTCAATTCAGCAAGTCAGTTAAGTGGAAGCAAAAAGAACGTCTACCATCATTATATTAAGTAAATTAGACAAGGGATGATTCTGAGCATAAGAGAACTTTTGCATATCAAAAGAACAAGACAAATCCCTCCACTATGGAAAAATAGACCAAAACCAGGAATAAGCAACCAATGGACACAGACAGTAGGGGGGGAGGGCATGTGCTGGGGGGTGGGAGTGGCTGGGGAGAGGTCAGGGGGGGAAAAGGAGATTTATGTAATACTTTAAACAATAAAGAATTTAAATTTAAAAAAAAAACATGAATAAGCAATTCACAGAACACTTAAATTGCCATTAAAATAGAAAGCAGGTTAACCCTCTAGTAATCAAAGAGATGCAAATTCTCCATTAAATTGGCTGGTACATTTTCTTGAGGCTAATAGTGTGAGACTTCAATGAAATGGGCACTCTCATACTATGCTTGTACTTGGTGTAAGAAGGCCAACTGGAAATATGAACCGAGTCTTTTAAAAATTCTGTAATATTTATCCTACCTCTAGGAATTTATACTACTAGAGCCACACAATGATCTATATAGAGTGATTTTTAAATAGCAAAACATAAAAGTACAAAATATTTATCAACACAAGGTAAGTTAGTTTGTGGTCCCATCCATAAAATAGAATCCTATATAATAGAAGCCTAATACAGTAGGTCCTCGGGTTACGTCGGAGATCCGTTCCTACATTAGAGATTCGTTCCTAAGGGGCAACATAACGCGATTTTCGCCCTAAGTCGGAACCCACCTACACAAGCACCTACGTCACTCACATGGAGCACATACACAACAGTAATGAAGTGAAACTAAAAAAATTTTAAAAGAAAGGTAACAATTCCTGACCTTTACTTGTCATAAATAAATAATAAAAAACATAAAGCACATATGTACATACATTGAAATGATGGAACTTTTTTCTTAATAAATAAATGGCAGATAGCGACGTAACCACATAACAATGAAACGATGTATGTTGAGTACGACGTAACCTGAGGACTGCCTGTATGCTAAGTATCTGGTCGGCCATTCAACCAATCAAAGCATAATATGCTAATGATATGCTAAGGCTGCTAAACCACTCACTATGACATACACTGACCACCAGGGAGCAGACAGTCAACAGGTCGACCAGTCGCTATGACGTGCACTGATTACCAGGGGGCAGATGCTCTGACCAGTAGGTTAGCTTGCTGCTGGGGTCTGGCGCAAGATGGGCCAGACAGGCCCTGGAGTCCTCCAGCAGCCCCTCTGCCCTGCCGGCCCAGCCCCCAATATGCCCCCATGGGGGTGGGCTGGCCAGATCCCACCCGTACACAAATTCGTGCACTGGGCCTCTAGTATGCTCATAAAGCCGTTCAAAATATTTTTGGAGAAAATTGAGAAAAGTCCAGAAGGAACTACACTAAAATGTGAACAGTAGTTAACTCAGGGTGGTATGTTAACAGTACCATTAAAAGTAGTTAAAAAGTGGTTAATTCAGGGTAAGTGAGATTACAAACATTTAGAATTTTCTTTAATTTTTCCTGTATTTTGGATGTGGATTGTTTTTATCATCGAAAAACAATTACAAAAATAAGAAAAAAATTTATAAATGGAAGCCAGCTGATGCTTATATAATTGATAATCTAACATTAAAAAGTACCCTGAGGGAGGAGGGCATCTTCTCAAGTTGTCCTTAAAAAGTATTTGCTCGTTTCCCTCTCGTGTCCCAACCCCATGGCCATGAGCACACAACCTTGGCAGACCAGGCCCATACAGGAAATTAAACCAAAGTCATGAATACAGTAATGCTTTTCTTCTCAAATGCCATTTGACCTCTTCTATCAAGCATTCTGCAGCATCTGGATTTGATCAAAGAAAGTTACATAATCAGGGGCAGTGGCCTGGAAAACACCTGGAGTAGGCAGAACGCAGATACCCAGGGGTGGCCGTCGATTAAAGTATGGGTTCAAGAGGGACTGTCCCTTACACGGAGACAGATGCTGGGAATTTCATGTGAAGGGATGAGGCCTCTGTCAGGAAGGAAAGGGCCTCCCACCGTTTTTTTGATTCAACAGGATGTGAGGAAATCCAAGGCAGTCTCTCCATTTTCCTCTCCAGTTCTTGCTCCATTCCACAAATTAATGGCCAAAGCCCAAAGGGAAGTATTGCTCATGCATGCCTCTGGACCGAGACACTGAAGCGTAGCCACAGTCCAACCCCAAAACCTTCCAGTCAATTCCCAATCCAGGCTGATGTCAAAATTGACTCACAATGTATAAATGCCAAGTTCCTTGCTTCATTTCATAGTGAACTATGCTCGTCAACCTTAAAAATGATTACAGCTTACAAGGCCAAAGTTGCAGAATGTACTTAAATCTTCCTTGCTTAATACATGAACTTTCTGTCAGTCTCACTGTCAGGAAGTTAAACCCCTAAAGAAGCCAGTCGGCTTCATTAAAAAAAGATGCCCAAAACAGCACCCTCCTCCGTCCTTCCAATGGATCTTTCGGCTATTGTTAAATCTCGGGAAATAAAAGTTTAGCATCTGCTATTATTCTTGGTTTTTGGTGTGTGTGTGTATGTGTGTGAACATTTTCTGCAGCATCCTTTCTATGTCATATTTATTTTAAATATATTTAATATTTGTATCATCAAAAGTGCCTCTCATCACATTTAGAAGTCTATTGTTATTTCACCATGGTGTTAATGAAAAGGTTTCCATCATCAACAAAACTCAGGAAAAGTAATGAATCAGCCATTTTAAGCACCAAGAATTATGACATCTACAAACCTCTAGAAAGCTGGGGTTCCAGCTAAGAGAATAGCAAACATTCGGAAACGCCACAAAATTCACTGGGCCTGTGCATGATTAACTTAGTATTCTAAGAAAATGGGTTGGGTCTTTAAAGTACAATTTAGATAGTTTGATACAAAAGAATCCTTTCTTAAAGTTGTGAGTCACTGATCAAAAATGTTTACAAAAGATTCCCTGATATGGCATATCTGGTCTAGACTCCAGGCTGTGCTGCCGAACCCGCCACTGGCAAACAGAAGAGAAGGAAAAGGCTCATGAACTCCAGCGCCTGGCTAGGCTACTTCACAGTTCGGGTGGGAGGGGAGGCTTCACCTCCAGGAAAAACCTCCCTGGGAAGCTTCCCGCCTTCCTGTTGACGCTGAGCCCAAGGCCACGGTTCCCTCTGCAATGCCCTAAGCCAGGCGTCCTCAAACTACGGCCCGCGGGCCACATGCGGGTGTTTTTGCCGTTTTGTTTTTTTACTTCAAAATAAGATATGTGCAGTGTGCATAGGAATTTGTTCATAGTTTTTTTTTAACTATAGTCCGGCCCTCCAACGGTCTGAGGGACAGTGAACTGGCCCCCTGCCCTAAGCAGTCTTTACTGCCCACAGAGGGCACGTCAGCATGTCAGAGTTGGGGAGGGCGAGGGGCAGGTGTGTCAGATGTGTAAGCATTCCCTTTACTTTTCCTCACATTCAGTTCTTCACCCAGGTTGCTTTAGTCCTGTTTCCTTTGTGGGCCCTTCACTATTATCCTCCAGTTCAAGGAATCTCTGTAATTTAAAAATCTATAAAACAGATCCTTCAAAAAAGAGGGAAGGCTTCGTGTTTTATTTCCTACTCTGTTCCAACTGATGAGATCATGCTCAGACTATTCTCAAGTCAGTTTGTAACAGTCTCATACAACTTTTTATAATATGAGTTTAGAGGAAAAGTATTGTTTCCCACAATTTGAGCTTGATGAAAGTAATTTTATCTACAGTCTACATGGCCCTTTATTTTGTCATTTACACCCTCAGCCAGAGCAGTTAAAATTATTTTAAAAACAAATTTATTAGCTAAATACAGCCTTGGCATTAACCTCACAATCTGAACAAAAATGTCCCAGCACCCGCAAATACCGTGTCAGCAGCTGGGGAGCAGGGGTATGGCACAGTGGTAACGATGCAAGGAATCACCGCATGGCCCTGCTCCGGGGGGGTGGGGGGGGACACGGTAATAAATACGCACAGGCCTCAAAGCACAAGTCCAACAAGAGGACAGTGCTGCCCTGTGGATGAACGTGTAAGAACACAGTCACTGAGGGCCAGGAGCTGCGAGGGGCTAGGGAGGGGGTCACCCTGAACAAGACCGTGCCCAGCAAGGGAAGCAGGACTCACAGGGATCCAAGGCCAGCCTGACCACCAAGGCCACTAAGGGGTCTTTACCTATGCTGTGCAGGGGACCCTGGGGTGATGCCGAGGGACTCCTCCTCAGAATGAAGTTTGCAGACGCAGAGAATAAGTATGAAGAATTGCAAAGGGAAACAGCTATATTGAAATAGTCCCCAAAACTTTTTTAAACTGTGTGATAGTGCTTTTTATTAATGCATTTGGTATATGCTTCTTTATTAACGTATTAATGCTTCTTTATTAACACATTAAATAACAAGATCCAGTGGTAACTACTTTCAGTTCAAAGTAGTGATGAGTGTAAGTAATAATCAAAACTGTTACATGACATGAAAATATCTGATTTCTACTGGTGACAAAGTCACAAGTTCTGCTAATATTACTGTAGTTTGTCTTGTAAGTTCTTAAAAATGAAATACTAATTTTCAATTAGAGGTTAGTAAAATAAAGTTTTAGTATTTTCCCATCCAAGAACAAGAACCCTGAATTCTATGCCAGAACCCAAGGGCCTTCCCGGTTGACAGCTCCAGCACTCAGATTCGGTTCGTACAGCCCAGTGATGGGCCGGGGGGAGGGGCCAAGAAGAAGGCTGCTACAAACTAGTGAGAAGTCCAAGTTATACTATTTTCTTTTCTACATACTGCCGTTTTATCACATTATAGGCAAAAAGTTAATCCATTTTCTAAGGAAATCTCCTTTAAAAGGCAAAAAGTTAAAAAAAATATAAAGTCACTTAAATTAGCCTAAGGCTTAAATGTTTCCCCTGGAACCTTTTTACATTGTAATGTTCCATTTTAGAAAATGAAATTCTCTGTCCTAACCTATTCACAGTCTTCATATTAACCTTTCTGAGGATAAACAGTCCCTATAATCCCCTCCCTCTACCAAAATGAAAAAGAAAAAAAAAGGACTTTCGTATCACCTTTTAAGAATCTGTTGCAAAGTCTACAGTTACGGGAAATGGAGTACAAAGATCAATGTAAAACGAGAACCACCATCTTCAAAACACTGAGCACCTGTCCTATGTGCCCGCTTCCCTCCCTCTCATCCCATCAAGTTCACACCCACATCTTGGCCACTTTTCCTCCTAATCTCTTTGGTCAGTCCTGCCCTCTCCTTACCCCACCACACCCGTGTCTGGTTTCCCCTCTGACCCTGCCCAGATCAGAAGGGTCCTTCTAACTGCAAATCTGACCAATTCACTCTCCTGTCAAAATCCCATCTAGATGTCTGGGTGCCGGCCCTGCCTGTCGATCACCAGTCACCATTCACTAGCAGTGCACCTATGGCAACCTAAGAACAGGTGCCTGCACGGTAGCGGGCAGTTTGCAGATAAAGGGGGAGGCACTGCTCCTAGCGTGTGACAGGTCCTCACCACGTGGTTGCGGCTGTTCTTGGAGCCACCACTGCAGACGTCCGAGCTCCTAAAGCAGGCACACGAGGCCCTTGGGGGTCTGGTCAGGGACCATCTTCTCCAGTGACCCCTACTTTCCACTCCAGCCTCCCCAGATGCCTTGCCGTTTCCCCCAGGCAAACCCTGTTCCTGCCTCATGTGTGTGCACCTTGACAAGGGCCATGTACTCTCCCTGGAATTCATCCTCCCGACCTCACACCTCTATAAACATCCGATTTGTCCTTCCGCCCCCGACTGCCTCTCACTCAGGCTTCCTTACCCTTCACCTCACTTGGATATTTGGTGTCTGTTTCTATTACCGCCCTAAGGAATCCGTGTTCCTTGCAGCACCATTAGCCTGGGCAAGCCTTGTTCAAACCTCAGCCCACCACATCTGGAAGATGCTCATTTCTGAGCCTCGGGGACTCAAATGCACAACAGGACAACAACAGTATGGACCCAGTCCCTGATCGGGCTGTGGGGGGGGGGGGGGGGGGAGGGGACGGGGAGGGACCTCAATGCACACTGCATGCAGACAATTTTTGTATGAATGTCAGGTGTGGTACCTGGCACTAGGGCACTACAGGGCAATTACTTCTTCTCTTGTTACTGTCACCACAAACATCAACTTCTTTTGGGCAGAGACCAAGCACTTCCAGAGTGTTCAGCACTGGCCTCATGATGCAGGACGTACAGCACTGCCCCGTTTATTTAAATTACCTCCTACTTAGATCACCTGCATTTGTTCTTCTTTAGCAACAAGATAAAAAACACTGCATCACGACTTAAGAGTGCACCTTAACTACCTGTTAACCTCTAACAGCAGAAGAGCAGAAATAATAGATAGTAAAGATGAAAAGCAAATGAACCCTGACCAGGAAAGCCTTTATGAAGATCTAGGAAATGCAGTAAATATTTGTTAATGGAAGGTAAAGTATGGCCAAGACCCTAAAACACACCTTGGTGTAACACGAGTCCATTTCTCGATGCTTCCTAACAGGCAGACAGCATGGTGAGAGGCCCACCCTCCACGCAGTATTGTCTGTGGGAGAGAAAAGCGGCACTGGCTGGAAAAACGGTTTTCTTCTGCCACAGGCCATCGCAACAGCCTGAGAGGCTCCGCTCTGCCTGCCAGGCCTGAGCTGGTTTGAAAGCACTCACTTCTCATCTCCTGCTCTTCTTTAAAGCATCATCCAGGACTCCTGGGTCAGTTTAGATCCAAGTCAATGAAGTAGAGGGGTTACCCAATGGCAGGCAATTTCCCCAGAATGTCCCATTAGCCATTATTATTTCTATTGCTAACCTGAGTAGCTGAACGTGAACAGAGAAGATATTTTGGCTCCTAAAAGCAATGGCTAATTCTATTCATGGCCTGCCTTTAGATTCAATTTTCAGGTATTCAATGTACAATGCTAGTAGCTAAATTTGAGGACTGGTAAGAATTAGGTCTCTAAAGAGAAATTAAGAGTAATGAAGTTAAAGTTTATGCAACGAAATGCAATACAATAGGTGTTATTGATCCCTTACTGAGTACCAGCACTGTGCCATGCACTTTATCTGCACTAAATCCTACCACCTTCTTACGCAAACTCCATTATTACTGCATTTGAGGGCAGGAAACAGAGGCAGAGAGAGAAATTACTCCCCTGGCCCTCCCTCCAGTGATCCTGCTCAGCTGCCAACCCTGCCTCTCTCTCATGATCTTGCTTTTTCTTCCTCTCAGGACACCCTCCCTCTACCCAGTCCCCTCTCTCTCTGTGTCTTCCTTCCCTCTCATCTTGGTTTCCCTTTCCTGTCCCAGCCACTGTCTTTGTCTGTCTTTGTCGCCCAGTCTCTTTCTATCTCCCCCTCTGTCTCTCCCTCCCTTTCCTGCTCCTCTCCTCCCTTCCCTCTCTAATTCCCACCTGTTTCTCCTCTGCCTCATGTGTCTGTCTTTCCTATCACCACCACCCAACACAGAGAGGATAACAAATCACCTACGGTGTGGGTTAGGACAGGACTTGAAAAGCCATTTTGGAGGACAACTCTTATTACCTGAGGACAGAATTAGACTCTCAAGAGTCAGTAACTAGCCCTAACCAGTTTGGCTCAGTGGATAGAGCATCGGCCTGTGGACTGAAGGGTCCCAGGTTCGATTCTGGTCAAGGGCATGTACCTTGGTTGCAGGCACATCCCCAGTGGGGGGTGTTCAGGAGGCAGCTGATATATGTTTCTCTCTCATCGATGTTTCTAACTCTCTATCCCTCTCCCTTCCTCTCTATAAAAAAATCAATAAAAAATATTTTTTTAAAAAGAGTCAGTAACTAGCAAAGCTATTCAATGGCTTTGGAACTATAAATTCAATAGGAAAGCAAACAAGATGGACCAGAAGTTGGTAATATTACAGCTGGGTGAGGAGTACCAGGGAGTTCATTATGTTGTCTGCTTTTGTCACAGGTTTAAAACTTTCTGCTGTAAAAAAAAAGGCGAAAAAGACGAACTTAAGCATTTGTTTTAGAAATTGTTCTTCTGTGTTCTACTACAATCCACCATTACAGAAGAAAGTTATATATTCTTCCAATGTCACATTTGATCTTTAGTTCTTGTTACATATATTTTCCCAGTTTTAAGGTATAATGATATTGTATAAGTTAAAGGTTAAGAATTTGATATATGTATATATTGTGAAAGGATTATCATAAAAGTTAACATCCATTACCACACATAGCTATAACTTTTTCTTGGAAGGAGAAACTTTATAAAGATCTATTCTTTGCAACTTTCGAATATACAATACAGTATTTGTTAACCATAATCATCACGTTGTACAATATTGTTATGTATTTTTAAAGCCTAACAATTGACAATTTTTCCTGTTTCTGTTTTGGATCAGTGTTTAATGACACTAGCAAAATTATTTTGCAAAAAAAAAAAAATAAAATAAAATAAAAAAATAAAAATTATTTTGCAACAAGGTAGTAAGCAGTATGAGATTTTTAGCTTTCACATGTTTGGAGCTATGAACATACTCCCTCTGGAGAGAAGAAATAAAATGCCAACCATGAACCAATAGGATTTTTTCTTCCATAATTAAAATTTTCACCATGGGAATAAGATAGAATCAGAGGAAGGGAAGATACTTTTCCTTAAAACCAAGGACAGGAAATATTAATTATATGCATCAAAACAAACTTGGAAACAAACTGTTTTGTTAACAAGAAAAACTATCAGGAAAAAAAAAGAGAAACTATGGATGGGTTCAACTCAATTCTATCATATTTCAGCCATTAGAAAAATTTCCAACACCAACATTTTAGACTGCTAAGTATTTGTTTAAAATAACAACATCTAACATATGCTAACATCTTGCTCCATGCCCGGGTCTGTGCTAAACAATTTAAATGAAATCTCTCATGTGAATCTACCAACTCAACAAGACAGGAACTACTCAGAGCCTGTTTTAGAAATGAGAACACCCAGGCTCAGAAAGCAATGTGCCCAAGATCCCTGGGCAACATGGATGGCATCTGGGTCCACACTGGCTGGCTCCAGAGCTGCGGGCCTTATAAGAATGGGACCCTAGCATATATATCCTAGCCAGAAAACTCTCTGGACTGAAGGACATCTCAAAGGAACCTCGTATTGGTATAAATACATATATTAAGCATGTTATTTGTTTCAAAACTTCCACCTGAATCATCTCATATGTTCTCAAAGCCATGCTCTAAGGTGAGCTGGACAGGGGGTGCTTGTTCTGTCTTAGAGGTAATGAAACAGAAAAGCTGAGAGAAGTCGGACAAAAAGCGGATCTCCTGACTCAAAATTCAAAAGTGTTTCCAACCAAAGTGAACGGGGCCCTTCTTCCTTCTCTCCTCTGAACACCTCGGAGCACTGGGACGAGAATGAGTGAGGATGTCGATGAAGGGCTCGGTGCCCAGGCCTGTCCCATCAGAAATGCTCAGTGGTTCTAACACAGCCCCAATGAAAGGAGCTGACTGACTGGCTATCCCGCTCCAGAGGCGCCTCGGATCGTCTTTGTTCCTAAACAAGAGAAGGAGCGGATGAGCTCAGGAGGGCGTGTTCAGGAAGAGTACAGCATCCCTGAAGCAGAAGTACTAAGTGTGTCTGTGGCTGGACCACATAAAGCACTCGCCAGAAAGTTAACTACTGACAAGAAGCGTAAAAGAGGGCCCTTAAGATAAAATTTGAAAGTTCAGCAAGAGTTCACTTCACAGACATTAGTTTTTTATTCCACCACATAGAGCTCACATGTCCCTGTACAACATCCATACACCATGTATGCAAATACAAACATATGAATGAGTAAAAGTAAACTGGAGAAAAGGTGAATTCAAATGGCTAATGTTCCTGTTTTCTTTCACATCGCTGGAGGTAAGGAATAACAGCAAGTTCAGTGTTTGAAGTAGACCAAAGATTATAAAGATATGACTACGGTAAATCGATGCAGCTATAAAGATACATTTTCACAAAGCTGATGAACAAAATTAAAATGCTATAAATGCTTTTACATGCATGAAATACTTCTAGAACGGCGGTCGCCAACCAGTGGTCCGTGAGGTCTGAAAGGCTGGCGACCGCTGTTCTAGGAGGACACACAAGAAACTCCCGAGTGCCTCTGGGCAGGGAAACTGCACAGGAGACAGAATTACCTTTCACTAAATACCCTTTTAGAATGTGCTATCATGTACAGCTATTTTTTTAAATATGTTTTTACTGATTTCAAAGAGGAATCAAAAGGACTAAAGGAATCGTTCTTATCAGTATCAGGTTTCCAGAAGGGAAAGAAAGAATACCCCCTTTTGAGGCATTAGAGTTTCTGAAGATATCATTTTAACATCCACGGAGAGTTCCAAAGAAGATAAACAGTCATAGTCCACAAAGCAGAGTAGACAGCGTGGGTTCAAATCCCAGCACCACCACTTGCTAGCTCTGTTACCTTAGACAAGTTTCCTAATCTTTCGGTGCCTCAGTTTCCTCATCAATAAAATGGAAATAACCACAAGGCCATCATGAGAAGCAAATGAAATCACAGAATGTTGAAACAGTGGTTGGCACACAGTAAGCATTTAATAATTGCTTTGACAGCTAGGCCCGAATAGCAAAGTAGATGCATGATCAAGTTGCATTTACAGCTGACCCTACTTTGATAGGATGGAAAACTTGACCATACTTAATTCTCTCCATGACGTGTGATGACTGGGCCCCAGTGGCTGTCAATAAACACTGATTGATTGACCTAGATGTCAGTAAAAACAGAAAGGCTGGATTACTTACCCAGATGTTGGCAACTATTTTTCCCAAGAGACTAATAGCACATCCAGTCTTTAAGAAAGGATCACTGAGGTCTGTTAAATTCTCTCAACTACAAAATAGTAATTTCATTTACTTTTCCCAATTAAACACAACAACGACATCAGGAAAACTCAGTAACAATAAAAAAATTCCTATAGTGATAGCTTTCCAGATAAAGCCTTAACTAAAGCAGTCTGTTGTACCAGAATCCTTTTTTTTTTCTTCAGACTTGAGAGCCAACATTATTTCAAGACATGCTGGAATAAGTCACTTTAGACCCCCCCTCCCCAAAAAGAATAATTAAACCAGCCAGGTACTACTAAATCCCCCCCACGAAAACAAAACAGTGTCACAGCTTTGCTGTGACCTAAACTTTTCCTCCAGCTCTGCAGTTACAAAAGTCCATTCATCTCCTCAGCCTTAGGCACCCATCTGCAAAATGGAGATGATAATGCCTGACACTAACTCGTTACAGATGTAAATGAGAATGTGTTCAGAATTTTGAGCAACTTGGAAAACAAGCCACGTATTAACTGAAGTTGATTTTGGCTGTTCAGATATGAACTTTTAGGGGACAAATAAACCATCTCTCCTAATGCTAGATTTTGTGAGCCCACTCCATCTGGGTGGGCCTTCTCTCAGGCCCCAAATCCCAGAGAGGGAAAAGGGACCCAGGTACACCTACTGTGGCAAAAAGGGCAAACAGGCTTTGCCTATGTCATTGGGGTTTATGGTTTGAGCTACATATATGATTCTAGGCAGGCCCCCAAATCAAAAAGTGAAAAGAAAAATAGTTTAGACAATTAATGAGGCCTCTGTTTATTTCCCCTTCATTTTAAAAAGAAAAACATTACAACTTCCTGGCACTATAGTAGAAAACCTACTTGTTCTAAAATGAGCTTTACATTTCTAATCCTATTTTAAGCCCTCAATGAAATTGATGGAGAAATGCAAGCAGGATTACATCTCTGAAGTACAATCAGCCTTTTCAGCTGAAAGCAAAGAGCCTGGGATGACCAGCCGAAAAGCAGATCAATTTCAGATCCATCTTGAAGCTATCAAATGATAACCACTCATCCTCAATTCACTTTTTTTCAGACGTCACCTTACTGGGACAGAAAAGGAAAGACAAGCAACAGGCAAGGGGGGAGGGGAGGGCTTAGATAAGAAAAAGAAGAGCAGAACGGAAAGAAGGCAAAAGTGAACCGCTCTTGGCTCTCAGCTTTTTTGAAGTCACGTAACATGTGGCTACTCTCCCCTCCCCCAAATGCTCTGGACTCATTCAAATGCCTTCTTAAAATCTGGTGTGATTTCTCTTTACTCCATCCAAAGAGAGAGAATGTCTAAGACGTCCTCGTGGTCTGTTTGGGTTAGGGACGGCGAGTGGAAAGATCACTTGAAATTCTGTATCCATAAATGGTAGAGCCGTGTTCCTTTTGTAGTTGCCCGATACCTAATGAAAACCGTATCTTTCACAAACACAGGTCGACCTTTTTGACACATAATTTCCAATTAACGGTGGAAATTCCACAATGTGGGCCGTTCAGGCCCGCAGAGTTCGCTTTCTCAAACTTTTTCGGTCGAAGCCCGCAGCTGGGGCCCCCTGGACACCGCCATCCCGACGCGGGCTCTCCAGGGGCTAGGAGCGCGCGGGGGCCAGAGCCCGGCACCCTTCCCCCCGGCCCCCGGCCGGCACCGCCAGGGGCCGCCGAGAGAAAGAGCCAGAAAAGGGGAGATGGAGAGGAAAGGAAGGGAGGGAAGGAGAGGGAGCGAGGAGGGAGCGCGCAGGCGGGAAAGGCCCAGGAGGCCCGGCTGGCGGCCGCGCGGCGCCTCGCCCCACTCCCGCCGTGGGCCCGGCGCTCACCTTCCAGGTAGCAGCTGGAGGACGAGGAGAGCCCCTTCTTGGACTTGCAGCCCACCAACTTCAAGCAGATCTCCAACATTTTCGTGTGCCCGAGCCCTGAGGGCCAGCGCCCCCTTCTCTTCCGCGGCGCGGCTCAGGCTCGGCTCGTCGCTCTGGCTCCGTGCGCCCTCCCGGGCCCCCGTGGCCCCGCCATGCGGCCTCCCCGCCGCTCCGCGCGCCCGCCCCTGGCCGCGGCCGGGTCTCGGTCTCCGCTCCGGACGCGCCTGTTAACAAAGGGCCCCGAGCCCGGCCCGCGAGGCCCGCCCCCGCCTCCGAACAGCCTCACTTAACCCCCTCGGCGCCGCGCCGGGACCCGTTCTGGGCGTTCGTAAGGCCCAGGCCAACTAGACCATCACCGCGGTCCCAAACCAATCCAACTTCTACATCAACAGGATTTCTGAGAAGCAGAGCACTGAGCACAGGCGATCCTCACACCCCAAGGAAGAAACAGGCCGCACCAGCTGCTCCCCTGTGGAGACTGCAGGTGCTCCGCCACTTCTGAAACCTGAAGTTCCCAACCGGCACTGCTAAGGAGTCCCACCGTGCCCTGGCAAACCCCACGTCCCCAGAACGCTGGTGAATAATGCAAATTCCTTTGGAATTACCAATAATGGTCTCATTTCTATTCAGTGAGCTTACTGTGATTAAGGCTAAACTCAATGGGTGGTTAAGGAATGAATAATCGAGATCTGGAACCCACATAACAGAAGTATGCAACACATTCGTCAAATCCTACATGCAGGCTCGGAGACAGCTGGAACAAGGAAGAGACGTGCGCGTTCACATTCCAACGTAATTTCGGATTATGTGGAAGGGATGTGGTCCCCACAACGAGAACCCCTCAGGCAGGGCCTGCATCCCTGCTTTGCCTCATGTTCTTCCGCAGAGAACTGTTTCCCTTGTCCGGCAGGTGTCACGGCACCATTGTTTAAAACCCAGTTCACTGCTGTGTTGGGCTCAAATCTGTGTATAACTCAGGTCAGGACTGATAAGAGACAATGGCATATCACAAGAATGTGTTACTTGGCATAAAACCAGAAATCCAGGTCAACAGGAAACAATAGGGTCCCCAATCACACCAAATAATTTAATAAAAATCAGATAAATATCAGTAACAAGAGAAAACAAAATTTAATAATAGTATCAAAGCAACAGGCAGAAAAACTAAGTTAGTCCAGTCCTGGCTGGTGTGGTTCATCCTGTGGGGCATCATCCTGTGCACCACAAGGTTGCTGGTTTGATTCCAGGTCAGAGCACATGCCCAGGTTGTAAGCTCGATCCCTGGTGGAGATCGTGCAGGAAGCAGCTGGTCAATGTTACACTCTCACATAGGTTTCTCTCTTTCCCTCTTTCTAAAAATAAAAACTATTCTTTAAAAAAACACACACAGAAAACCTAAGTTAGTCCATATCTTAGAGCACATGAATAATAATCACTAACATGTATTACCCTAGTCAGGTAGCTCAGCTGGTTAGAGTGTCGTCCTAATATGCCAAGGTTGCAGGTTCGATCCCAGATCAGAGCACATACAAGAATCAACCAATGAATGCAAAAATAAGTGGAACAACAAATCGATGTTTCTCTCTCTCCCTTCCTCTCTCTCTCTCTCTCTCTCAAATTAATATATATATGTATGTACATATATGTATATGTGTGTGTATACACACACACACACACACACACACACACAACTAACATGCACTGAGATCTCACTATGTGTCAGAATCTGTGAAAAGCATGGTCTGTCCACACTACTACACTGCATTTGCACAACGACCCTGTAAGGGAAACAGTATTATTTCCCCAATTCTCGAAGCTCAGTGAAGTCAAGTACTTTGCCAAAGGTCTTACATATGGAAACAGGCAGCGCTGGACTCAACCCAGGTCTACCTGGGTCCAAGGATCAGGCTCCTGACCAGTGAATTAATACACAGCCACACCTGACCAAAAATAGATTACAAGTAGATAAAGCTTTGAATATCTATATCTTTGGTTAAATAACTAAGGTTGGTATATGTTTCAGAGGAAGCCTTAGTTGAGAGATCCTGGCTATGGTGATCAGCCCAGAGACAACGCTGGATTCATTTGTTTTACTTTCCGGCCTACAGGGTAATGACCAAAACATGGGTATCTTCAGTACCCCAGGAATGGCTAAGTTAGAAGATCTTCATTTAGGTCTGCCATAAAGAACACATAAAAATTCAAGATCTGACTGGATGTGACTAGTGCCTATCACAGGGGTTCTCAGCAAAGGCATCGTTAACTTTACAAATTCTCATCGATGTACAAAACGTTTTTACTGTGACAGAGTGAACCTGCGGTTAGTGCTGTAGTGCCAGGTCAGGCCTCGTGAGCACCTAAGAAGGCCCAGCACCTGGAGACACAGGGCTACAGGCAACAAGCAGAGTGCCTGTGGATGCCATCTAGAATCGGGGCGACACTCCCTCACTGGAGAGCCTTCAGGAAACCACTGCTGACTTGTTGAGTGTTGTCTTAAACCTTTCAACCTCCAAGTGTAAAGTCAAAAATAAAATTCAAAAGGGCGACACCAGTACAAACAAGCTGAAAAATACAATAATCTGTTCTGGTGCCATTCTGGAAAGTTCAAGAGCTTTGGACCAGACTATGATAAAGCCTGTCATTATAGAGCATTTTATATTAAAAGGCTATATATTCAAATTGGCAAGTAATGCCAAGAATTATATACACATTAATGGGCATTTTTGCAATTCTAACCATATCCTTGAATACTATCAGCTAATATAGGCCCAGATATTTGTTTGCATGTTCTATGCTTTATATTGGGATATAAGTTTATTTTTAAAAAGCTAATGACTATTACTAATATTCTGCTCTTGAGTCTAAAATGACTTTATCCTCTTAAAATGAGTAATGCTTGCCCTAACCAGTTTGGCTCAGTGGATAGAGCGTCGGACTGCAGACTGAAGGGTCCCGGATTCGATTCCGGTCAAGGGCATGTATCTTGGTTGCGGGCACATCCCGAGTAGGGGGTGTGCAGGAGGCAGCTAATGGATGTTTTTCTCTCACCGATGTTTCTAACTCTCTATCCCTCTCTCTTCCTCTCTGTAAAAAAATCAATAAAATATATTTTTTAAAAATGAGTAATGCTTAACTTACAAACTGTGTCCAAAACTGAATTAGCAGCAACGAATATTGAAACTATCACCAAACTGTACACTACCATATCAAACCTGTACTATCCTTTCCAGATCCAGTGTTGATCCTTATGATACTCACTTGCAAGGTACAAAAGGCATTCTGTTACAAGCAAGTAGAGCCTCAATCTTCTTACTATACTGAAGGAAGGCCCAAGGATTCCCTCTAAGCAATCTTAAGCCTCAAAGGCATTAACTTAAAAAAATAAAGAAAAACAACAACAAAGGAATGAAAAAGACTGTGACCTACTTAACTTGTTTGTCACGCTGCGTTCCGTTTGGGAAAGGATAGACACTTATTGTGCACCTAATACGTGCCAGGCACAAGCCTCACAGCAATCCTTTGATACTGTATAATGTAATTTCATTTCACAGGTAAGGAAGCTGGGAGAGGAGGGGGAAAGAGGAAATATTCTTGTTCAAATATACAAAGCGAGGAAGTAGTCAAGTCCAAAGTCCTTGAATTTTCCAAAATGGCACATAATTTGCAATTTAAGTGAAAAGTGGACAATATGTATAAAGCCAGAGGATGAAACAGAAATTGGAAGAATATGTCTTAAAAGAAAATAGTTCTGGGAATTAGAGCTAACCAGAATATTTTAAGACATATTAAGAAGAGTAAGAAGGAAAGAATAAAGGTCCTTAATTAGATTAAAGTATGTAACAAGCTGTGTGTCCAAAGCAGGGTGCAGGGACAACTCACTTAGATCACCGGTGGGGCTGCTGACAAGCAGACGTCGTCTCCGTTCAGGACCTCCGGAATCAGACTGTGGAGCGCGTTGACTCTGAAGGCCCTAGATGAGCTGAGTGGGTACTGTACTGAGATGAGCTGAGTGGATACAGTACTGAGATGAGCTGAGTGGGTACTGTACTGAGATGAGCTGAGTGGGTACAGTACTGAGATGAGCTGAGTGGGTACAGTACTGAGATGAGCTGAGTGGGTACTGTACTGAGATGAGCTGAGTGGGTACAGTACTGAGATGAGCTGAGTGGGTACTGTACTGAGATGAGCTGAGTGGGTACAGTACTGAGATGAGCTGAGTGGGTACTGTACTGAGATGAGCTGAGTGGGTACTGTACTGAGATGAGCTGAGTGGGTACAGTACTGAGATGAGCTGAGTGGGTACTGTACTGAGATGAGCTGAGTGGGTACAGTACTGAGATGAGCTGAGTGGGTACTGTACTGAGATGAGCTGAGTGGGTACAGTACTGAGATGAGCTGAGTGGGTACTGTACTGAGATGAGCTGAGTGGGTACAGTACTGAGATGAGCTGAGTGGGTACTGTACTGAGATGAGCTGAGTGGGTACTGTACTGAGATGAGCTGAGTGGGTACAGTACTGAGATGAGCTGAGTGGGTACAGTACTGAGATGAGCTGAGTGGGTACAGTACTGAGATGAGCTGAGTGGGTACTGTACTGAGATGAGCTGAGTGGGTACAGTACTGAGATGAGCTGAGTGGGTACAGTACTGAGATGAGCTGAGTGGGTACAGTACTGAGATGAGCTGAGTGGGTACTGTACTGAGATGAGCTGAGTGGGTACAGTACTGAGATGAGCTGAGTGGGTACAGTACTGAGATGAGCTGAGTGGGTACAGTACTGAGATGAGCTGAGTGGGTACTGTACTGAGATGAGCTGAGTGGGTACTGTACTGAGATGAGCTGAGTGGGTACTGTACTGAGATGAGCTGAGTGGGTACTGTACTGAGATGAGCTGAGTGGGTACAGTACTGAGATGAGCTGAGTGGGTACTGCACTGAAGTTTGAAAAACCGCCGTTTTAGAAGAGGAAAGATTTGCTTCTTATTTTCACTGGGAATAGACAAATATCAACAGATATTTCTACAATTTATTCATTTGAAAGCAATCTCTGAATTTAAGAAAGGTACAACTCTAGAAAGAGTTACCAAAAGGGGACTCTTTTCTGAAGAATATTTTAGGATAAAAAAATTTGAATTTTTTAAAGGTTTGGAGTTCAATCCTATTTTGAGGGGTGGGGGAGCAGACAGGGGGTCAAGGGAAGGAGGAAGGAGACAGGACGCCAAGAAGAAGGAGGCAGGATGTTGAAACTGCACCTGTGAACAGCAGGATGGGGTAGGAGTGTAAGGCAGGTAGGTGAATCTGATGTGGGGGCTGGTTTGGGACCCTTAGGACCAGATAATCCCAGATCTGACTGACCCTTTCACTGTTTCCAGCCCAGCCAATAATTTTAGTGGGAAAGGGCAGAAACTTGAAATATGTGCATGCTATTTCACATGCACATGCCAACAAAACCCACTTCCTTTGATTCTGCAAACACGGTCCAGTGAGAGCCTGTGAGATTCTCTAGCTTTCTGGGTCCACTGTGTGTCCAACTGAAAGAGAATGCCGCTTAGAAAAGCACCTCAATCACGCCCATGCTTGCCACTACTGTATAGGACACAATCATCTCTAAGTGTCACACATTGTCAGTGAGATAGCACTATTTACCAGCCAGTGTCACAAAGGCCTGATGACTCTGGACTGGGCACTCACTGTGGTGGTGTGGGCGAGTGACTTTACCTCTCAGCTCAATGTTCTCAGCTGTAAAATTGGGGTGGGGGTGGTAATAAGAGAGCTATGTCACAGGGTTATGAAGGTTAGAAATCATGTATGGAAAGTGCTCAATAAACAGGAGCTATTTGTTATTTCCAAATGAGGGCTCTTACTATGTCAGGTGATGGTCTGTGTTCCTGTCTAAGTCTTACTGGGACTAAGTTAAGAGCTAAAATTAACAAATGTGATATGTGAAAATGATTCAGAAAGCACAGTCTGAGGGAGTGAAAGCAGTCTGGAGGTTTTCCCAGGGAAAAGGAAATCAGTTCATTTTGTTAAGGGAAAGAAATATTAGCTACACGTTAGGAGTAACAACTAAAATCGAAATGCCACAGAGTCTTACTTTTAATCCTAAAGCCAAGGTTTTGCAACTATGCTTTATGGCCAATCACAAACTCCACACCCCACACCCTTCCCGGGGCCTATTTCAGGCCCAGGACGGGATGTGCAGGCCGCACATATGACTGTCTTCCAAATAACACTGATGGTTTGTTAGTGCCCCGGTTATTCCCAGGGCTGCAATTCTCACTATCTTTGAGTAAATCCACTTTCTAGCAAATCTCATTATTGTAAGACTCCATTGTATTTTTATAATTAACAAGTTAACATGACTATTAAACAATTTTTCTCCAGGAGGAAACTAATATTACTGATTATTCTTAACTTTTGATATTTTTTAATTTTTATTTTTTTAATCAAAGTAATATATACACATGGATAAAAGACAAATAGTGCTAAAAGTCTTATTGTCCATGTTTTTGTCTTTATATTCTGCTTTCTAAGATAGGCTATTTTCCAAGTCTTCTGTTGAATTTAAAATTTGGCTATAATGTTTTTGGTATTAAAGAGTTCATTCTTGTTCTGATTGTTACTGTTTTTAACAACATACTCTTGTTTGATGTTTGCAACCTCTTTCTCTGAGGACTAGCAAAGGAAAGTTCTGAATTCTTCTGTTTCCTACATTGTCTTTATTTCCACCAAGTTTCTTTTTTTTTCTGTGAATTTGTTTTACCCTTTATCTATCATATTAGAGACTTTTCTCTAATGTGTAGAGAAACGTGGCTGTCCACTTATTATGTACAAGTAAGGAACTAAATAGTAAGCATGAAATGGGCATGACAACTGGTGGACTTTAATGATGGCAGGTGGTGAGCTATTCACTTAAAGAATCCCCAAATGGGCTTTTCTCTAGGGCCATTCCATTTGGTTTTTCTACCCCCAAAAGAATCTTTACATCTCCCATAGGTTAGGGCCCTGGCTAGCAGGAAATGGGAGAGGGCTGAGAATCTCACTATTCAGTGTGCAGCCTTTAAAAAAAAAATCTCCTCTTGCCCAATAGCTTACTTGCACCCCTGCTGGGGGTGAATACCCTGAGTCCAGAGACTTTATAGAGCAATTTCTCAATATAAAATCTCTAGTCTCACGTGGGTGGGAAGGAGAGGTGATCTGGCTGTACAGGGTTGGGGAGGGTGTGGAAAATCTGAACATCCCTTTTACAGACTTTCAATTGATCCCTTTGATTTCAATTACAGGCCCCCCACCCCCTGCTTTCTATGGTACTAATGCCTCTAATTTCTGATTTTTTCCCTCAGGTTCTTCTAAGCAAACAGGCTCACTTCTAACCAATGCTCTCTCAGAAGAGGTTGGACTTCCATCTTCCTCAATTCTGCTAAGTCTAGCTTTTGACTGCCATTTTCTAAAAATGAGTTCACTTCTCTTATCCATTTATCCTTTTGAAATCTTTTAGTCCTTACGTTTTTTCACTTTTAAAAAAAATCTTTTTACTATAATTTTAGTGCGGCTGGGGAGGGAATAGTGATAAAAAATAGGTCTGCAATCTTTAATAATTTTAAATAAAAATCTACTTTGCCCATTTTATGAATGAGATAGCTGAAGCACAGGCAGGTTAGATAACGTGCACAAGGTCTCACAGCAAGTTAATGGCAGCGTCAGGAATGGAACCCAGATTTCCAAACTCCCTTGTTAGATATTTTTCCATTATATGACACCCACTAGTTACCCATACTTAAGACCAGTTTTAGAATGTGAGAGTGAAAAACATTTTTTTTTAATCCTCACCTGATGATACTAGAGAGAGAGAGGGAGGGAGTGGGAGAGGGAGAGAGAAAAACAAAGAGACATCAATGTGAGAGAGAAACATCAATTGGTTGCCTCACAAATGCGCCCCCAGGAATCAAACCCGAAACCTAGGTATGTGCCCTGACAGGGAATCAAACCTACAACCCTTTGGTGCACAGGCAATACACTAACCACTGAGCACACCAGCCAGGGCAAGAGAGTGAAAAACTATTTAAAATTCGTTATAAACTATAGGTCTCAAATCTTAACATTGCTGTTGTGAAGAAACAACCAAACCCCGAATTCTTAAATCCAGTTACACAGCTTAAAGTTGAGCTATAAACATATATTATAGAACAAAAATAGTTTGAGATATTCTTATTAAACTCTAAGTACTTGAATTCAACTTAAAGATATTTTGCATGTTTTCATGAATTGTTTTTGTCCCTTTACTTTGATTAACTTTTTAAAAATGCCACAGAATTTTATTTTAAATCATAAAAATCTTATTTGTTTGCTTTTAATCTGAATATTAAATAAAGATTAAGATATTTACAAAAGAAACAAAAATAGCAAAGTTGCAATAATCCTAAAGGCCTCTTATTATCTTTGTAAGAGGGTAACCTTAAGTACACTTTAAACGATTAAAATATAGATGATTAATAAAGGCACTGGTTATTTATAAGCTATACACTCATTTTCAAACACTGGCACTGTTTTTGGCTTTTATGGTTTTGTTAACTTTGAACTGGGAAACCAATGGTTAATTTTTTCCTCTCTTTCTCTAAGACTAAAAGAATCTGCGAAAGCAGCAGACCAGGCCGAGGAGATCACGTTACTCTGGGGGTGGGGAAGAAGGCAGCTGGAGGGGAGTGCAGAGGGAAGGCCCAGAAGGGAAAGAAAACAAGTTGTCTGAACCTCCCCACAGTGGGAGACCCAGCGGGATCAGGAGGTTCTGGAGGAGCCCGTGTTTGCCCACGGGATCTCTGGGGCAGCTGAAATGGGCTGCACAAGTTCGGATTCCCTCTGCACTTAAGAACCTCTCAGCAGACTAGAACTGGAAACCTAGAAATTAATGCTTGTTTCTTCAAAACAGTTAGTACCAATTTCTGTTGTCAAGGTTTTAAACACACGAAGAACAAATGGATCCAGACAGTTTCTTGCCTACACTTACTAGAAATTCCTGCTGTCCTTGGAGAAGCAATGACAACTCTACACGCTCCTTTTCTCTCTACAGCGACAGATCGGGCATATGAATCCCGAAGTACATATGAACCAGAGGAGAATGGCTACCGTTAACTGACAGATCGGGCATATTAATCCAGAATTACGTATTAACCAGAGGAGAATGGCTACCGTTAACTGCTCAGTGAGTGGCTGTGGTGACAGCAGGAGGAAACAGCCACTTGAAAAGAAAACTACAAAACCAAGAGTTCTGCTTTCCAAGCCGACCTGGCAGAAGCTGTCCTCTTATTTGCCATCCTCCCTACCAGCTGGTATATAAAAACCTATACTCAGTACAGCAACTCCAAAATCAGATTTAATCACTAAGTTACTTTCAAATTCCCTGAGCAATAATAATTTATGACTACTTCACCATGAAGAACATTCTAGTGTGATTCTAAAGACAATAGTAAAGTAACTCTTCAATAAGGCTTAGGCCAACAACTGCATATCAACTAGTCTTTCTTTAATGAAAAATGAATGAGTATCCCGCACAAACTAGTTACAGGAGCCCTCAAGCCCAACAATGGCCCCCAACATCTGTTCTCTTCTCTTACCCTCAACCTTAGGTTTTAGGCCTTAACCCCTAAGTTTCAGATGGACACATTGCCTCAGAATAAAGAACACATTTCCCAGACTCTCTTACATGGGAGCATTACCACATGACTAAGTTTAACCAATAATATGTGAGTAGAAATGATACTTGAACTTCAGTGTCAGGTTCTTAAAAGGAAAGGGCTCCCTCCCTATGGAAAACAGTATGGAAGGTCCTCAAAAAATTACAAATGGAACTGCCTTATGACTCAGCGATTCCACTTCTGGATATGTATCCAAAGAAACCCAAGACACTGGTTCAAAAGAATATAGGCACCCCTATGTTCACTGCAGTGTTATTTACAGTAGCCAAGATATAGCAACCCAAGTGCCTATCAAGAGACGAGTGGGTAAAAAAAGCTGTGGTACATATATATAATGGAATGAAATCTTACCAATTATGACAGCATGGATGGACCTAGAGGGTATTATGCTAAGTGAAATAAGTCAGAGAGAGAAAGGCAAATACCACATGATTTCACTTATATGTAAAGTCTAAAGAACAAAATAAGCCAACAAACAAAACTGAAACACACTCACAGACACAAAGAAGGAGGAGGGAGTTGGGGGGCCGTGTGAAAAGGTAGAGGAATTAAGAACTACAAATTGGGAGGTACAGAATAGTCACAGGGATGCAAAGTACAGCACAGGAAATATAGTCAATATTGTAATAACTATGTATGGTGCTAGGGTGGGTATTGGAAATATCAGGGAGAACTCTTTGTAAAGCTATGACTGTATTAAACACCATGCTATACACCTGAAACTAATATAAAACAATATTGAATGTAAACTCTAATTGAAAACTAAAATTTTAAATTAAAAAAAAAAGGAATGGGATCCCTCTCCTCTTTTCTACTTCCCACTGCCTGCAAGGGGTCAGGACACTGGAATGGCCCTTTGGATCCTGAAGCAGAATTGCATTTTAAAGAATAACAAGATATAAGGTGTTTCACCCTGTGGAGTCCCCACACACATCCAGGTTGGCTAATGTCAGCCTGTTATAGGAGACAGAAATAAACATCTAGCTTGTTTAAATCACTGGCAATCAGCATCTGTATTATCACCATTTAGTCTTAATGGTAATAATATTAAAAGACCAGTCCTGCCAAAACCGGTTTGGCTCAGTGGATAGAGCGTCGGTCTGCAGACTGGAGGGTCCCGGGTTCGATTCCGGTCAAGGGCATGTACCTTGGTTACGGGCACATCCCCAGTAGGGGGTGTGCAGGAGGCAGCTGGTCGATGTTTCTCTCTCATTGATGTTTCTAACTCTCTATCCTTCTCCCTTCCTCTCTGTAAAAAATCAATAAAGTATATTAAAAAAAAAGACCAGTCCAAATATAACTCGCAACAAATATAAGAATTCTCCAAATCTACTGTTTCTATTCTTTATCTATGAAAAACTGTTAACTGTAGAACAAGCATATGAAACCGTTCTATAAGCTTTAGAAAATGACAAAATGGTTTAAATAACCCATGTGAAACACATAGCCCAGTGTCCAACTCACAACATGCAAATAGTACAAATTAATTATTCTTACTATTGCCCCTTCCCCTTTCCACAGTCTCCGGTGCTGATGTGAGGAAAATTAAAAACCCATGTGTTCTATAGAGTACCTGGTATAGAGAGAACTCTTACCACTCAATAATAAGACAGTACACAAACCAATTTAAAATTTCTGAATTGACATCTCACCAAGTAAGAAATATGAATGGCTAACAAGCACATAAAAAATTGTTCAGCATGTTAGTTATTCAAGAAATAGAAACTAAACAACAGTGCGATGCTACTTCACAGCCACATGGATCACTATAATTTAAAAAGACAGATAAAACCATGTGTTGGTGAGAATGTGGAGAGCTTACTACCAGACCCAGCAGTTCCACTCCTAGGAATCTACCCTAGAGGAATGAAAACATGTACCATCCTATATAACAAAAGGCTAATATGCAGCTCTCTCGGGTCCCCGTTTCCAAGATGGCCAAGAAAAGAAGGAGTAACGGTCGTGCCAAAAAAGGCCGAGGCCATGTGCAGCCTATTCGTTGCACCAACTGCGCCCGGTGCGTGCCCAAGGACAAGGCCATGAAGAAGTTTGTCATTCGAAACATAGTAGAGGCCGCGGCCGTTAGGGACATCTCCGAAGCGAGTGTCTTCGACGCCTATGTGCTTCCCAAGCTGTGTGTGAAGCTGCATTCCTGTGTGAGCTGTGCCAGTCACAGCAAGGTAGTCAGGAATCCATCTCGAGAAGCCCGGAAGGACCGAACACCCCCACCCCGATTTAGGTCTGCGGGGGCTGCCCCACGACCTCCACCAAAGCCCATGTAAGGAGCTAAGTCTTTAAAGAGTGAAGAAAAGTTCTCTAGGGGAAAAATAAATGGAAATTGTACTTAAAAAAAAAAAAAGGCTAATATGCAATTCGACTGAATGGTGGAACGACCAGTCGCTATGACGTGCGCTGACCACCAGGGGGCAGATGCTCAATGCAGGAGCTGCTCTCTGGTGGTCAGTGCACTCCCACAGGGAGAGTGCCGCTCAGCCAGAAGCCGGGCTCATGAGTGGCGAGTGTAGCGGCGGTGGCAGTAGCCTCTCCCGCCTCCGCAGCAGCGCTAAGGATGTCCAACTGCCAGCTTAGGACATCCCCCGAGGGCCCCCGGACTGCGAGAGGGTGCAGGCTGGGCTGAGGGACCCCCGCCCGAGTGCACAAATTTCGTGCACCGGGCCTCTAGTTATTCATAAGGACCAAAAATTGGAAATAATACAAATGTCCATCAATTGGCAAATGAATAAACAAAATGTATTTCCAAAGAATGGAATAATATTCAACAATAAAAAGGAACAAAGTACTGACATGTGCTGTTAACAATATAGATAAACCTCAAAAACATGCTGTGAAGTGAAAGAAGCCAGTTACAAAAGAGCACATATTGTATGATTCCACTCATACGAAATGTGCAGAAAGGCAAAGATGGACAGTAGATGAGTGGCTACCTGGGGTTGGGGGTGGGATCGACTGCAAAGGGGATCTTTATTAGATGACAGAATTGTCCTAGAACTGGATTGTGGTGACCTGCTAAAGAAATGAAAATCAGCCCTGGCCGGGGGCCCAATCAATTGGAACATCATCCGGTGCACCAAAATGCTGCGGGTTCAATTCCAGGTCAGGGCACACGCCTAGGTTGTGGATTCGATCCCCAGTCAGGGGTACAGGAGGCAACCGATCGATATTTCTCTCTCACATCGATGTCTCTCTCCCTCTTCCTCTCCTCTCTCGGAAATCAATAAAAATATTAAAAAGAAAACGAAAAGACAATCAAAGAGGGGGAAAAAGGAGAGAAAAACAGAGGGATAAAAGGAAAAGGCACCAACTCTTATCTCTGATGCAGTGTTTGAATTTGAGAATAGGTCCATGACTCCTGGCAACAGAGATTTGCACCTGGAATCACAAATGCACCCGTCCTGGGAGTAGAAGAATATCCGGTGTTATTTTATTGCCAAAATATGCCTGTGGAAAATGCCTGAAATAACTGTCAAACACAAAAAATAAAGGTCTTGGCAACAAAGATTTAAATGTTATCAAGCATGCTATTGAATGCTGTGTATTCACCACCATACTTAGTAAATATGGAATTAAAGTATGTAAAGCACTCAGAACTGTGCCTGACATAGTTAAGAGTAATGTAAGTGGCTTGCTATTATTGTCATCATACTGCACTCCAAGTGGAAAGTGTTCACTGATTCATTGATTCATTCACTCATTAAGTTTCTACTGAACATCTACTATGTGTCAGGTTATATGATGTGCACAAAGAGTGGTCATGGTCTCCAGGTGAAGGGAGCTTACAGCCAGGAAGGGAGAGACAGTAAACGAAGTGTCACTTTAATTAATGTATGATTTATAAACTAAGTTCTCCAAAGACAAGAATAAATCCTATGACAATATAACAAAATGAAAGTTTATGTTAAAAAGTTCTTAATGAGTTGCATATATGCTTTATAAATTCCTATTTTTAAAAGGTTCTCTCATTAAAATTTTTTATATTTTTATTATTTAAAAAATATATATATTATTGATTTTTTACAGAGAGAGATAGTTAGAAACATCAATGAGAGGGAAACATCGATCAGCTGCCTCCTGTACCCCCCCTATTGGGGATGTGCCCGCAACCAAGGTACATGCTCTTGACTGGAATCGAACCTGGGACCCTTCAGTCCGCAGGCTGATGCTCTATCCACTGAGCCAAACCGGCCAGGCTCATTAAAATTTTTTAAATAAAAATACAAGCTTGTTTTAGAAAAGTCAGAGTAGAGATTACTAATACCTTATTTTGTATTTTCATCCAGTTTTTTTTCTAAATTTAATTTTAATATTGTCATTATACCTAAAATAAAAATGAACTAGTATATTCCATTTGAAAATATATTAACTATATAATTAGCCCAGCCCTGGCTTTTTGTTAAAAATTTTTCATGTTAAAAAAATTTTTTTTCATGTTTACAAAGTGAAAAATACTCATTCCCTAATTTATCTGTTTTGTCAGTGGAGATTTCTGCATGAGTCCCTTAAAGGGGGATATACCTAAACAACAAAGGAATTTGGTCAATTTTGCAAAATAAAGGTACCAAATTAAATCAGTAAAGTACTGAATAAGAATCAATCTATAATATCTGGATTCAACACTATTCATAAATGCAATAACTTAAACAGAATTTTTGAATCTGCTGTGCTCATGCACGGATGATATCGTTGGGAACACATTTTTAAAAATAAAGGCAAAGGAACAGCTACAAGGAACAGACTATTCTGAAACCATTTCCAGGAACAGGGTTTGTTTAAACAAAACGTATTAAGTGAAACCAGCTGCATTAAGGGTTGGTGCCATCTGAGGTGGAATTCTAAAACCACCCACTTCATAGTAAGAAATTCTCAGTGGCCAGCTAGCTGTAGAATAGCGCGGCAACGAGCAGCGCCCCAATGAACCAAAGGCCTGCGTGCAAAGCAGGTGCTCGGGAGAAAGCCTTGTGCCTCCTCGCTAGTCCAACTAGCTTTAAGCTTCAAGCCACTCTTCAAAGTGTTTAAGAAATGTGAAGGGAGTTACTTTTTTTCTTTGTTTTTTATTGATTTTTAAAATATATTTTTATTGATTTCAGAGAGGAAGGGAGAGGGAGAAATAGAAACATCAATGATGAGACAGAATCACTGATTGGCTGCCTCCTGCACGCCCCCTACTGGGGATCAAGCTCGCAACCCGAGCATGTGTCCTTGACTGCAATCGAAACCCAGGACCCTTAAGTCTGCAGGCTGACACTCTATCCACTGAGCCAAACAGGCTAGGGCTTTTTATTGATTTTTTGAGAGAAAGGGAGAGGAAGAGAGAAAGAGAAACATCAATATGAGAGTGTAACATCAATCTTCTGCCTCCTGCATGCTCATACCAAGGATGGAGCCCGCAACCTGAGCATGGGCCCTGACTGGGAATTGAACCAGCAACTTTGGGTGCACTGGACGACACCCAACCAACTGAGCCACAGCAGCCAGGGTGGGAGTTACTTTTTTGAGGGTACCAGGGAAAAGGGGCCTGGAGTCAGGAATAATCAGCATATTCTGCCAGAGGGTCAGCTGATGATGCTTTCATACAAACTAATGGTCTAAATTCTAAACTTCACTAATTAAAATATGCTCTGGGGAACTCTAAAACGTAACTTTTTTCCTTTCTGAAAACTAAAAACATCTCAAGAAAAAATAGAGCCTGCCTTAGCTGGTTTGGCTTAGTGGGTAGAGCGTCGGCCTGAGGACTGAAGGGTCCCGGGTTTGATTCCCATCAAGGGTGCATGCCCGAGTTGCAGGCTAGATCCCCAGTAGGGGGCATGCAGGAGCCGCCGAACAATGATTCTCTCTCATCATTGATGTTTCTCTCTCCTTCTCTCTTCCTCTAAAATCAATAAAAATATTTTTTTAAAATAGAGCCCTAATCGTAACTAAGTTTTCATTATTTAAAATCATTTTCCTTAACTTACAAGAAAAGCCTGCTTGCTTCTTTTAAGACTTCCTAGTGGCAACATATCTGGGGCCCTTGGTGAAGTCATGTGACCTAGTCAGGAACAATCACCCATTTTGAAAATATTTCCCAATGATCACCAGCACTGCCAGTAGGACTGTAATCAAAACAATACAATTGAGAAACTCGGCCATTAATCATTTTATTTTGGAAACCAATTAGGGGATAATGAAAGAAGAAAAAACAGTGATTCATTTATTTTGATGAAATCTGGCCTTCAAACGATAGAACAGGCCAGGAAATACACATATTTTTATATTCTAAGGTATCTTAAACTTAGCCTTAAAAAAAAAAATCTTTCCAAGCTCACTAAATGAACAAAATAAATCAGCTAGTTTAAAAACTTGAAAAAAAAGAACTTGACTATGACATATTCTAACTTTTGGATGTAAGCTTGCAGGTAAAAAAAAAAAAGACTGAATGGGAGTTACAAAATTTGCGGTTTGAAGCACCTAAATCAACAAAATAGCAATGTACCATGATCCAATGTCACCTGTAGGATAATGATGGCTTAGTTTTGAAACTTCACTCATTAGCTGGGTTTACCTGCCTCTTTTAAGAGCAGGCAAAGCCCAGTACTAAAATTCAAGTCAAAGGGTACATTTCACAATACAGCTTCTATGAACTCAATTTATTTCTCAGAAGAAATAGTCTGAAACTTCTAAATTGCATGGAGAGGATAATAACAATGTCCTGAAGGGTACAAAGGACATTCCATTTACAGGAAATTCCAATTAGTCTAGATACTAGTTAATAATTAGAGTTTTACAATGCTTATGGAGAGCATTTCCATCCAGGAAGTAGGCCTGGGTGTTCACTTCTGAGGTAAGCCCTACATTTTCACCAGAAAATGTCATTGCTTGCCCTAGTTGGTTTGGTTCAGTGGATAGAGCATCAGCCTGCGAACTAAAGGGTCCCAGGTTTGATTCTGGCCAAGGGCACCTGCCCAGGTTGTGAGCTCAATCACCAGTAGGGGGCGTGCAAGAGGCAGCCAATCAATGATTCTCTCTCATCAAAGATGTTTCTATCTCTCTCTCCCTCTCCCTTCCTCTCTGAAATCAATAAAAATATTTTTTTAAATGACAAATTCTCGAAAAGAAAAGAAAAGAAAAGAAGCTGAGTCTTGACAGCCTTTGGGAATTTGCAAGTCAAGGTGTATCTTTCTGGTCCCCAGTTTTATTACCAGAACAAACCTGTGTGAACTGGCAAAGTAAAGGATACACTCTCTGAAGCAGGTGTGCTGATTGCCCAGCTACCTGGCTCACATGGGGCAGGCAACCACAAGCTCTACCTCATCTTGTCAGTTCTCTGCAGGTTACATTTAGGAGGCCAAAAAGATACACCATCATTTTAATAATTTCAACTTCACAGGAGTCTTTAGCTCTATGACGAACTTCATAGGCAATCTAGTTCATCCTAAATTCTTTGATGGTTCCTGTTTAAAATGTTACTGAGACTTGGGGAATTTTGAATATGGATCCCATGTTATATAATGTTACTGGGCTGATGTTCATTTTCTTAGGCGCGCTAATAGTGCTGTGGTGGTGTAAGAGAATGTCCCTGTTCTTGGCTGTTGTGAGCCTACAGCCAATTTCTAGGAGGTTTGGCAGAAGGAAAGTATTTGTACGTAAAGTGTAGAAGTGTTAAAAGTTGATGAATCTAGATGAGGGATATACTGATGATTCTTTGCACTGTTTTTTCAACTTTTTATAGGTTTAAAATTTTTCATTAACAAATAAAGAAAGGAAAATAATAATGAGTGCTCTTGACAAGTACAATCTCTCTTTCTCAATATCCTCAGGGAATGAAATTCCACGACTTCTCATGAAGCCAACACGGCTGCGCAGCATCTTTAAGGACAGGCACGACCACCGCTGGCAGCGGAGAGTCACAAAGCCTCTGACAGGCCCCTCGCTCTTAAGGAGCTGTAGTTCAGTATCTCCTCACAGCCGCTCAGAGACCCAGGAGGTGGGTGTGTGCGGCCACCGTTGGTATTCGGAAGAGTCAGAGCCAGAGCGTGAGGTAGGGTGGAGCCAGGATTTAAACCTGGGTACACAAACTCTGGAGCTCACAGTCTTTACATGACCTGTCTTTAAACCTGGGTCAGGACTCATTCGTGGTCATGACATCCACTAGTAAGTCACTGCAAGCATTTTCCAAAAAGGAATTAAAATAGAAAACATCACTATGCTCCATAATAAGGGTATGTGTTAATTCATAGGCTTTTTTCAGACTTTCTTTACACACACACACACACACACACACACACACACACACAGGGGTCACAGTAGAGTATATACTCATGCACGTCACAACGTGTTAAAGCCATTCTGAATTATTCTATATTGCCTCCTCCTCTTTCATTTCCTGCCCAGAAGCCTCACTATTTAGTAGGAGACTACAGGGAAAAAAAAAAAAAAGCAATAAGCAATACAGATTTAGATGGTTAAGGGGAAAATTCCACTGGGAATTCTCTAATCTCAAAATAATATACTTTTGGTACACACTAACAGATAATAATGCAGCTGGCAAATCTGCTAATATAAAAGACATTTTCAAGTAAGAATCTGGATAATCCTCTTGATGTTTGTTTTAGTGAGATGTTATCTGTAATTCTATTAAAAGATATCAATTTAAAAATCAGGCTGAAATAGTATATATGGTCAATGGTTAAAATTAAATGAAAAGATTCTTCTCTGGTTATTCTTCTCCACTGAAAATCCCATGCATGTATATATGACTGAAGGTCAAGAAAGACCAGGAAAAGCCATAGTGACATTTTTTGAGAAGTCCAAAAGCAGCTGGGGGGTGGCAACGTGGATGGCAAGTAAGCACTGGAGAATTATTTTAATGAGAGCCCCCAAAGCAAGCACCTAACTGTATGTCCTGTTTTAAAAGGTTAAATAGGAAGAGTGAAGGAAAACAATCATTCCACATGTGTTTAAGGTCCGCCATTAAAGAGGGTTTTCTGTGAATTAATCTTCATATTACCAAATGAAATCATAGGAAGAAAGTACTATGTCTTTAAACCCACAGCTATTTTTCATTCCAAGTTTCTGTTTGAGGCCATTACTGCTCCCCTGGGACTGTGTTGACTCACTGCATCTTCAGAATGACGCAAGTGAGCTTCTCTGCACAACTTCAAAACAGACTGTGACTGTATCCGGGCTAAGGCTGCCTTCGAAGCCCAAAGATCAGTCAGGTGCCCATTCACAGAACCACCAGGACCAGCGAGGTAACGCGAATGTTCTCCTCACCTTTGATTTCATCATGATCTGCTCGCTTTTTCCAACTGGTAATATAGGTTGACCATTTTTTCACAATCTTTTCTTAACTTGCTCATCTCTTTAGGACTTCATATCCACCTTCTCTGCCCACTCAGAGTCCAACCTGCCTTCTGGACTTACTTGGTCGTGTAAGTAAGTAAGAAATCGAGTTCAAATTTCTCCAGTGCTGAATATCCCACACTCTGGAGTTCCCTCCTCTAATCTTTTTATTGAAAAAAGGGAAATCTCCCTATGGGGATTGGGAAAATGATTTCAATGACCCATTTTCAGAAATAATTCAGCATTTCTCCCAGTCCTAATAAAGACAACACCCAATGGCTCACCCAATCAGTCCCCCTGTGCACCCACCAAAGACGTGAGCATGAGTGGATAACTGACGGACGGGCAAAGGCGGACCGTCCACCCATCATTCAAAGTGAACAGCATCAGCCCATGGCATGTGCCAGCTCAATGCAGGCACTGCAGACAGAGCAGACTGACCAAGACAGACAGCCCTTCCCTGCTGTCTCGTGGAGCAGGGAGGCTTTAAATCCCTGCCACACTTACAGACCTCACCGTAACTATAAAGAGTGCCGGCAGGAATGAATACAGACCAAGGATGAATCCTGACCAAGACTGGAAAGGTCTCTGTGAGAGTGGCATGTAAGATGAGGCATGGAGGATGAGGCCCTGTCCGCCAAGGAGAGGACAGCATGAGATATGGGAAGTGGAGGGAACTAGTCACCTAAAAATGGCAGGTGAGGTCTAAAGCGAGGAAGTATTGACAGGGAGTGAGCAAAATTCCAAAATGGAAGCTACAGGGTTTCCTTCGGGGATGAGTCAGATACGGAGAACCCCCAGACCACCACCAACATGATAAAAGCAAACAAAGTTATACGGACCCGCATGACCTGAGACCAGGTAACTTCAGTGTTACCTGATCCACTGCATTTCCAAAAGGCCCCACAGCTGCCCTCCTACCAGGTAAAAGGGACAACCGAAAGCCGGAGGATGAGCCAACATAACCTGTGTGTGCTCTCTTAAAAATAGCTTACATTTGCTGCTGGTCACTTTCACAGTGTTCCTTCTGAGAACACTGACATTATAAAAGGCACCCGTGGTGCCAGGAAGCAGAGTGGGCTCTATTAATACAAAAAGCGGAGCTGCTGGAAAAGATAAAACCTCTAGCCATCAAGCTAAATGTCAGTTTGCCAGTAGTATCTCTCAAGATCAAGTGCAACCTCACCTTATTTCTATTTTATCTTTACCAAGCAAGACATTAGCCACCTAAAAGCATCAAGAGTTATGACACTGTCTTAAACCCAAAGTAACCTGGCCAGGTGGCTCAGGATTGGAGCGCTGTCCCATGCACCAAAAGGCTGCAGGTTCCATTCCCGTCAGGGCACATACCTAAGTTTTAGGTTCGATCTCAGGTCAGAGCGTGTATGGGAGACAACTGGCCCATGTCTGTCTGTCTGTCTCAAAAAAAAATTAAAAAATCAATAAAACATATCCTTAGGTGAGGATTTAAAAAAACACAAAGTAACTCCCCACATAATATTACTCAGATGGTATATATATTGTTTTTCTTGAAGTGGCCATGTTTGCCTAGTTGAGGCAGTTAATTGCCAAATGCACCGCCTCATATCCACTTCTCCATATAAATGTATAAGCTGCCCCTCCCCAAGCATAAAAGGTTAAACAGTGTAAGGGCCTTTCATGACTTACTGTAAGGGACTAAAGTCTTGAATATGTCTCGAGACTTTACAGACTTTGTTTCAGAGGTGAAACTGACTGCACTAGGCTATAAGCCAGCAAGCTCTAACAAAGTAAAAATGGTGGAGGACAGCAAAGAGCAAAGAAGGATGGAATTTTTATAGTAAACAACTTTGCCATTATGAATAATGGCTGTTACTAAAATGTGCTGCTGCTTTTCCAGTATCTCTCTCTCTCTCTCCCTCTGTTGCTCTCTGTTACCATAACTACCATTTGAATCATCTTAACAAACTGCATACATATCTCCAGTGCTGTTACTGCCACCCCATCACTCCAGATCCGCTTTCATTCATCTGGTAGCTGCTTAGGCCAAAGGCCGTTATCACAGGACACCGGGGGCTGTTTCTTGAACAAGTATTAGAAATCAAGTCCTACATTTGTTTTATAAAAGTCACAGTTCTCATCAATATATGATATTCTTAAATCTTGCTTAATCATAATTCTCAATTAACTAGAAAGTTTTTTTCCCTATTTACCATAAACCTTTTTTCTTTGAGAAAATCACAAATTTCCAAAATGCAAGAAACTTTAAAAAAATTCTAAATAAGCTCTAGGTAATACTTAGGAGTTGATCTATGCTTGGCTCAATGGCCTGTTTTTTTCATCTGCAGTAATCCACCATCATGAGAGGCATTAAAATAATGACTGCGTTTCCGGAACAAGGTGGTAGACTGAGCACCTGTGCTATTCCCTCTCCTCCTGCAACCCTTTCAATCACAATAAAGGAATAAAAAGTCTAAGCCCAGGGCAGTGAAGAAGAGAAAGGGGGCTGTCATCAGACAAGAAATTTCAACAAATGTTGGGAATCTGGAGGTGGAGGGGAAATGCACTGAGGAGAGTCTTGAAAGAGCAGCGATAGAGGGAGCCTCCACCAGGAATGGAGGGTGCGAGGGAGACACGGGTGAGAACTGAGTAGTATAAGTTGTATATGAAATGGCAGACAACCAAAACACACACCTGACCCATCTCTCCACACCCAGACACTTACCACGGTAAGGAGGGACCGTTCCTACAGAAAGACAGGCGAGTCTGGCAAACACCAATGCAGCATGTTGCTGCCCCGATGTAAAAGCCTGAGGGAGGGTTTCTTGATTCCCCTACTCATTAATCCAGAAATGCAGCAATCTATAATCCACCCACGTACACAGAACGCCCAATCAGCCTTCCTATTCCCACTTTCTTAAATATGATGGACAACCAGGATCACCAGACTTTGGAGGAAAGCCTCGAGCATCACAAAAAATGACCAAGACAAACAGATTCCCCCTGAAGGAAACAGATAATTCAGGAAACTAGATACAATTAAAAAAGAGAGAGAACCCACTCACAGCTTTTCCCTAATTCATAGCCTCAGAGACACTCATAAAGATTACCTGTTCCAGAAATCAAGAATGTGGTTTGATATGAAAAATATATTTTAAATAAGAGACTCAGTAGTTAAAATATGACTGCCAAAGAAAAATTAATAAAAAATGAATGAAAAATAGTTAAGAAAAGCCTTCAGAACCTGTCTCTACTTCCTGCACCCACTACTCCTTCCAACAGTCATATTTTGGGTAGGGTGAAAATCGGCCTCATTAACTCTGGCTCTTCATATGCCCAAATGTTCTCTCTCATTTCCCCCCACCAAATACCACTCCCATATTTCTCCCTGACCAATCACCATTGTAAGGAGCAATCTCTCTCTCCTCTCAACCACTGTCATTCTTCTTGCCTATATTATTAATGTGAACCAAATAATGCCTAACACTTGAATTGAATGTTTGGGTGTTTCATCTTCTTGATTCGATTCCTGAAAATGAGTATCATGTTTGACTCTTCCATAGCTCTAGCACAATGCCTTGTCTGAATAAACAATAAAAACCTGCAAATGAATCAATGAACATATACAGGAGTAAAAATTCTTAAGGGAAATTAGTATGATATTTCTTCTCCCTCCAAAGGTGCACAAGGGTCACCCAGCCTGATAATAATTTAGTTATTCTGATAAAATAACCTAAATCCAGCCAGTCACAGCAGTAACTGCTTGGAGGCATCCATTTCAAATCAGTAAGGCAGGTAGGCTTTGCATCAAGAGTTCCACAAAAATGTTAAAATTGTACTTCCTATAGTAATTATCAGGCAACATATGTTTAAAACATTTGTGAAGAAGTATCTATGATGTTCTTTTTACAGGTGTATTTTTCCCTGTTAAGCATACAAGCTTATGAATGACAATATCTAGACCATTTAAAAAATACAGTATAAGTTAATATACAATGAATATGTCATAGTGCTTAAGAAAGAACAAATGTTTCTATATTCTGACATCTGCATAACTTATTGAGCCAATAGAATGAAAGGACTCGATTTCCTTATTTGTCCCCCAAACCTCGAAGCACAGTTGTATAGAATATAAATTGGCACTCTAGCTGCCTCTACTCAATTCCATATCTAAAACTCAATGTGGACCTATAATCTTTTGTTCCTTTTTTTTAAAGAGTGCCACCACGTGGTGAATGTTTTTAGTACACTTTCAACATAGATACCAATAGCATGTGTTATACAGCATCATCCCTTCTTGGTGATTTCGCTTTCTGTAATTTCAGTTACCTGTGGTCAACCACTGTCTGAAAATATTAAATGGAAAATTCCAGAAATAAACAATTCATAAGTTTTAAACTGCACCATTCTGAGTAGTGTGATGAAATCTTAAGCCCTCCCGCTTCATCCTGCCCTGAGAGTGAATCATCCCTTTGTCCAGCATCTCTACGCTCTATACACGGCCTGCCCATCAGTCACTTAGTAGTCATCTAGGTTATCAGATCAACTGTTGAGGAACTGCAGTGCCTGTGTTCAAGTCACTCTTATTTTACTTACTAAAGACCCCAAAGTACAGGAGTTGCTGGCGATCCAGATATGCCAATGAGAAGTTATAAAGTGCTTGCATTAAGTGAAAAGGTAAAAGTTCTCAACTTAAGAGTATTGCACAGAATGGTGGCCACAATTAATTTTGTCGTTCCTTGTTAACGAATACTTAATTGCTCTAAGTTAGGTTTTCACAGAGGTGCTCATTTAATTCTCCCAATGACCTAGGGGGGGGGGGTCTATCCTATATAATAAAAGCCCAGTGACCATATCGGCACAACGACCAGAACGACCAATCGACCAGTCACTGTGAGGTGCATTGACCACCTCTCAGTCCCTCCCCCCCAGCCTGCAGGCTCCGATAGATCACCAGATGGCAAAGGGGAACTAGGGTGGGTGTCGGTGGTGGGGTGGGACTGGGGACTGGCAGGCGGGTGGAATGGCCGATCTCTTGGTTCCCCGCCCCCCAGCCCGCAGGCTCCTATAGATTGCCAGATGGCGAAGGGGAACTGGGGGGTCGGTGGCAGGGTGGGACTGGAGTCTGGCGAACAGGCCAAAGATGACCCTGATCGCAGACTAGGCCTAGGGACCCTACCTGCGCACGATTTCGTGCGCTAGGCCTCTAGTTATAGGTAAGTCCCCAAGGCTTGGAAAGATGCACTGATTTGTTCCTTCAGCAAACACTGCACTGCCAGGAACACAATACCCCCAAGGTCAGAAAACCATAGCCATCATACATCTCACTACCTTTCTTCACTGGCTGTAACAAGCAACAATCCCCTTGACCAGTGCAAGTTGACATTGACTTGAGGAGGGCTGTGGGGGCTGCAGAGGGGCTCTCAGCCCTGACAGCAGACAGGGTGGTCACAGGTAAAAGCTTCCTATTTCTGCTACTTGGTGCTGCCTCTCCTCCATTCCCACCAAGCTGAGGTCACACGGAGAGTCCCCACTGGCTCTAGTGTAGGGAGGCTTTGCTCGTGCCAATGAGTCTTCCATAAGCTCCACATTGCTCCTAAAGGTCAGGTCACACCAAGCCTCCCATGAAGTTGTAGATTTAGCAAAGCATGAATTATTTTATATGTTCACAAATGTAGCAACCAAGTAAATCCTGCCACCAGTCTTTCCATCAAGAAGGAAACAGAAGCCCTAACCAGTTTGGCTCAGTGGATAGAGCGTCAGCCTGCAGACTGAAGGGTCCCCGGTTCGAATCTGGTCAGGGGCATGTACCTTGGTTGCGGGCATTTCCCTAGTGGGAGGTGTGCAGGGGCAGCTGATCGATGTTCCTCTCATCGATGTTTCTGACTCTCTATCCCTCTCCCTTCCTCTCTGTGAAAAATCAAAAAAATATATTTTAAAAAAAGAAGGAAACAGAAAAAGAGGAAGCTAACTCTCAGAGGGGACCGGGCAGTTGTATACATGAATTAAATGTACAGGGAGGGTTCTCCCATTTTTAAAAAGGCTCCTTAGAAGGGCAGCAGCCACTCAGCTCCAGCAGACAGCTGGCATGTGAAAACCAGGGTTTTGGAGGTACAACCTCCTAGTTTAAAATATTATTATGGAAATTTAAAAAATATATCTCAAAGTAGAGAGAGCAGTTTAAGAACCCCAAGAACCCCCATGTACCACCCCACCTGGTCTACTCATAGCTGATTGGCTTTCCCTACATCTCCACTCACTCCTCCTGCACAGATTATTCTGAAACAAATATCTGATATTACAGCATTTCATTCGGAAATATTTCAAAATGACTCTAAAAGATAAAGACTATTTTCTTTTTTAATTGATTTTCTAGAGAGAGAGAAGAAGGGAGGGAGAGAGAAACATCGATTTGCTGCCCCACTTGTTTATGCATGCATTGGTTGCTTCTTGAATATGCCCTGACCAGAGACCAAACCCTCAACCTTGGTGTATCAGGATGATGCTCTAATTAACCGAGCTACCCAGCCAGGGCTGTAAGACTAACTTTTAAACATACTGACTCTTTTGGTTATCACATCTAAAAAATTAACAATAAATCTTTAATATTATCCAATATGCAGTCAGTTCAAAGTTCCCCAATCAGCTCATAAATGAACTTTCCCAATTTTTATAGTTTGTGTGGAATCAGATTTTAATAAGTTCCACACATTGCAATTAGGTCTCCTTTAATTTACAAGTTCCACTTAATTTTTTTCTTTCAATTTACCCATTAATGAAACCAAGTTATTTGTTCTACAGAGTTCCCCTCAGCCTCAATTTTGATGACTGAGTTTAATTTGTTAGGAGCTACATTTTAATGTTTTCCTCCGTCTGAAACTTTCTTTGCTCAAATACAGATGACCATTTCTGTTTAAAAGAGATGCCTATTTCTGTGTGTGTGTGTGTGTGTGTGTGTGCGCGCGCGCGCACACACACACACACAGGCATGCACTCAGTTTTGGAAGTTATGCTGTGGCTGGTTTGAGAAATCAAATGTGTTTCTTTCTCATACAACCTGCAGCTCTTCCAGAACTAAAATTTAATATTCCCTTTTGGGGTCAGACTCCCCAGGACATTCTGAGGCCAGGTGAGCCTTTAGAACAGGGGTGGGGAATCTTTTTTCTGCCAAGGGCCATTTGAGTATTTTTAACATCTTTCAGTGGGCCATACAAAATTATCAACTTAAAACTCAGCCTGCTATATTTGATTAAACATGTAATTAACTCACCCCTGATGCCTTGGGAGGGCCAGACCAAATGATTTCACAGGCCTTATACAGCCTGTGGGCATGACATTCCCCACCTCGGCTTCAGGAGAAGGGGATCGCTGAGGGGCCCGGATCCCAGCAGGAGAGCAAACAACTATATCCATAAATACGTGAGGTGATTGCAGATGGCATGTGCTGTGGAGTAATTACAAGGGGAAGGAGAGAACGAGGTGGTGCTGGCGTGGGTACTCGGCCAGCGTGGGTACTCTGGACTGGATGTCAGGGAAGGCCTTTCCTAAAAGGTGCCACGGGAGCTGGGGCCTGCATGATGTGAACGAGCCAGGCACAGAAGATGTGGTATAAGAGGACCCCACAGAGGCAGGGCAGAGCCTGGGGCAGGCACTAACAGGGAAAAGCACCCCAGTAAACAAAGGGAGTGATGGGAAGTCAAGTCCGAGAGGGAAACCAGGCTCAGACCATGCGGGGCCACAGGCTGTGGAGAGAAGTTGGGAATTCTATTCTAACTGAGATGGGTACTGGTTGGAAGGAACCTGGGCAGTGAAAAGATGGATGTAGATGGCTGAGGAAAGGTCTCTCGTGGCAGCAGGAGAGCAGACACAGACAGGAACAAGACCAGGCTGGGAAATCTTTCAGGACAGAGACGACAATGTACAGGCAGAGTACAGGGCCAGGGCGGTATTGATTTACTCTGCGATTTATTCTGGAGCGTTTGCTGCTAGGTCAGATGTGGGCAGTGAGGGGAAGGGAGGAATCCAGGAGAACACCTAGAGGAGGTGGCAGGGCATCTGAGAAGCTGATGCCATGGCCACAGGCTAAGCCATCAAGAAAAGGACAGGACTGGAATGTGAAGACCAGGTTTAGTGAGATCCCATTAACTCGGGAAAAAAGCCCTTGAAAGCACCTGTGCTTCTCCATCTTGATAACCATAGGGGACATTCTCATCTGTACCTTGGTGAGCAACATCTCACACCGCCACCCGGTCATCCACCTACGCGACACTCCGATTTCCTGTCAGAAGGGCCACATTCACTGCGGTTTTCCCATTCTTTTCTCAGGGTCCTACTCAGAGGTTTGTCTACCATCATCCCTTCTCTCCCTGAGCCCACAGTCAGGCCTCTGTCCTGCCTGGCTAGACTCACTTTCCATGTTGTGGTCGTGTGGGCTGCTCTGGTTATTCAGCATGACGGGGAGCAAGCTGGTGGAGGCGCTGGGGGAGGCCAAGTGTGCTTGGTATGTGTCTGTGGAATGCCACGGGCCACATTCCTCAGAGCGACCAACGCAAGCCATGGCCCCAGGGCCCTCCCAGGCGGAAGCCCTGGGCAGCAGTCTCTCCACCACCCTGGGAAACGTGTCGTGGGCGATGACCTGCACCCACTTGGTCTCCAAGCTGCCAAATACAATCTGATGAACTCACCCACTGCTAGGCTGCACCTTTTCCCGCCTCAGGGAAACTCTCCAAGGAGAGCAGGACAGTCCTTGTGACAGTTTCCTCACCCTCCAGTAAGCCTGCTGGTGACGCTTTCCCCACCACGACACCACTGCTGCCGACTGATTCGTCTGGTCAGTGCCAGGACTGGGGAAACCTGTCGACTCTGCCCAGCAGATTTGTGTAACTTGCAAAAATTTCAACATTTGTTAAAATACTAAACCTGTGGCCTAAAGAAGAAAGCGAAGGGGGCTTTGGGGGCCTAGCAGACAGATCAGAAACACGGGGTCTGTGGGGTTGAATTTCATCTCTAGGCTACAAAGTAACGGGATTTCTTCCCTGATAAAGATAAATAAAGACTGATCTGTTATTGTCAGAGCACAATAAACTGACTAATTAGATACTCCTTCCAGAGGGGCAGTTAGAAATATGTTCAAAGGCTTTTAACAGGACCTATTCTTTTGATGCAGAAATCCCACGTGTAGAATTTTATCCTAAGGAAATAATAAAAATGTACAAATGGATCATGAAGATGATTCTGGGGAGAAAAACGTCAAACAACTTGGCATCCAGCAATAGAGGGCCAGGGGACTGAATCACGGCATAGCCACATCTGTCATGTGGACTCAGTGTCCATCCTGCTCCATTTTCGTATGGCGCTCCCTCCTCCTGTAAGAATCCACAGAGAAGTGGGCGAGCAGCACCCAGGTGTCCCCCAGCTGGGTGCCTACAGCACTATCACAACTGCATCAAAGCCTCCCCTTGCACCTCTAACCCCTTCAGAAGCTGATAAAGGCTTTGAACTTCCTCACCAAAAAAACCCCATAAAATAAAAAAGCTGGGAAGCTCCTTTTGCTTTCTTCTTTATGCCACAGGCTTACTGTTTTAACAAATGCTGACATTTTTGCAAGTTACACAAATCTGCTGGGACATGAGAGCCGACCTGTTTTCCCAATCCTGGCACTGACCAAACGAACCCATCGCTGGTAGTGGGGTCGTGGTGGAAAAAACGTTCGGAACGGCCTAGGAAGTCCGAGGAGAAGCATATCAGTCACATTTAACAATAAAACATCACCCTGCCAATAACGTTCATCAGAACAAGCATCTGATCCTGCTAAATAAAAGAAATTCGCATGTGAAACAAGAGAAGCACCCCCCGAAGGAAGAGGAAGTCTGTCACCCATGAAAAGGAAGTAACAGACTTGGTGAAAGGGAAGACCAGAAGACCCAGGTGTGTGCTGCCGGTGGGAATGAAGTAAAACATCTTGGAGAGTTCTGGGAAACCTGTGGCGCACAAGCCTCACTTCACGGGGTAAATGCACTCCAGAAACCTGGGCTCTTATTTTCTTGCGGTTTCTGAAAAGCCCAGCTCTACTCCCAGAGAAGGAAGTCTCCCTACAGGGCACAGTGATGACCGCTTCCTGGCCTCTGCCCCCTCACTGCCACTCTCCCTGCTCCGGCCAGCTGCCTGCCCACTCAGGACCTTCGCATTCACTGCCCCTTTGCCTGGAATGTTCTTAACTTCTCCAAAGCCTGCTTGTAGGTCCCGTCTTCTCAGCATCAATGTCCCCTCCTTGGAGAGGCCGTTCCCGCCGTCTTCCTGCCCCTTTATGCTAGGTTCACTTTCCCCTCGTGCTGGCGGAGGAGGTGGCAGTGACTGTAATGACAACACAATCACAAAGAAGATATCTGAGTGCTTACTCAAGAGCCTTTTTGCATTCACTTTATATGTATTATCTCACTTAATCCTCACTATAAACCAAGGATGTGTTACCACTATGATGCTGCAGCCAGCATAGTAGCCAGCATCCAAAATGGCCCCCAGGGATTTCCACCTGACTAGTTTAGTCCCCTCCCTCACGGACCTGCAGAACTAGTAGGATACTGCAGAAATGACGGTGTCCTTAGGATTCCTGTCGCTAGGTCACAAGACATTGTGTGTAGCCTCTGCCTGTGGTGGTCTCTTAGATTCTTGTTCTGGGGACACTCCAGCAACCTGTGGAGATGTCTGTGAGGCAAGGAAGCAGGGCCTCCTGCCAACAGCCAGCACCGCCTTGCCAGCCCTGTGACTGAGCCACCCTTAGGTGGACCCTCCACCCAGCCAAGCTGCCAGATGACTGCAGCCCCAGTCGACAGCTAGACTGCAATCTCAGTGGAGACCACAAGCCAGAACCACCGGCTAAGCCACTTCTGATTCCTGGCCCACAGACACAGTGAGGTAATACATATTCGCTGTTTTAAGCAACTCCATTTTGAGGCAATTTGTCATGCAGAAATAGATACTAACACTGGTGGGAAACTGAGACTGAGAATGTAAGTAACTAGCTCCCGAAGTTTTTGAATCCTGCCATCTGACTCTAGAGTCTGAGTTCTTGACTATGACATCATGCAACCCCCTCCAGAGAAGGGTGAATGCCCCAACAGACCTCACAAAGGCAAGAATTTAATGCTGCAACCTCCCCAAACACCCGTACAATACACCAGCCATATCTATCGCAGACATTTTGTCACAAGAATGAATAACTGAAGCAAATGTAAGAAAAGAATTTCAAAAATGTTGAGTGAATGGTGAGATTATACGTGACATGTTCTATTCTATACTTGGCTAAATTTTTAAAAATTTCTACAAAGTATATGTATAATAGGGTTTGCCTTTCATGAATTCAATTTGAACTGGAGCCTGAATGAAAGAGCCAATTATCCGAATGTCCCAGGGCAGAGGAACTAGAAAGCAGTGCAAAGGCCCTGTGGTTAAACAGATTTGTCATATTTAAGGAATAGAAAGATAGGCCAACGTGGCTGTGAGGGGCTGCTGGGGACACAGGCCAGACCTCAGTTAGGCATCTGGCTTTTAGTTAAAGTGAAAAAAGAAGCTACTGCAGGGTTTGAAGCAGAGGAGCAATATGATCTCATTTGCATTCCTGAAAGATTATTCAGGTTTCTGTATGAAAAAGAAGTTGTGAAGCAGAAAGACTGAAAGCAGGAATATCAGTAAGGAGGGTATTGCATAAATCCAGAGGAAGTGATGGATTTGATGAGACGATTCCTATAAAGTGCCTAGCACACTATGCACCCAACTACCACGAATTGTTTTCTTTGTAAATACTACTCGTTTGAAAATCATCATAAACATACACAATCACTATGAACTATAAAATGCACACAACACAAAATAAAAAATTACCATCGACATTCAGCGGCATGGAAAAATGTGTACAACCTATTGTTAAGGTAAGCTTTTTAAAGCAAATGGACAGAAACTGCATATCTAATATGAACCCTTCTGTGTAAGTGGGGTGCGGCTATAAGCAGAGAAATAAATCTGAAAGGTTGCCACAAAATAAACAGTAGTTATCTCTAAGTAGTGGGATTGTGGGTGATTTATACTTTCTTCAGTATCCCTTTCTATACTTCTGAATTTTCTTTTTGAATAATGAGCATTTATCTCTTTTACAGAGATAAATATAAAATTTCATTTGTGGAAAAAAATAACTTTTACATTACTAAAAAAAAAAAAATTAAAGAAATAGTTGGATAGTCCACTAAATGAAGACTTAAACTATTTCAGAGGAAAAAGAATATTAACAGATGAGTCTCCTGATCACACTGCAGCAGCGTTGGTGAGGCGATGTGGAAGAAAGGCCCTCATGCTTGGTAATGGTAAATGGGTTCTCACTGCATAATGTCTAACCATGAATTCTAAAGGGGGAGGGGGCCTAAAACAGGGTATTTCAGCAATTCTTGATCTTGTTCTCCTAGTCCTAATAATGCTTCAAAAGAGAGCTCTTTCCTTCACAAAGAAAAGAGAAAAGGCTGTGAGAGGCTTCAGGGTAGGGAAGGACTGGCAGGTCGGAGAAAGGACAGATGCCACCCTCCCATCCAGAAGTCAATCATCAGATCTGAATGATATGGAAAAGATCATGAATGGTCGTAAAAAGGGGAGGGAAATAAATTTAGCTCCCCCAAATTTTGTGAGAAATTTTCTCCCTTAAAAAGTAGAGAAGCAGTATAATAAGAACTTATTACCCTAACATTTAAGCAGAAAAGTCATTTCCTAGTATTTTCAGGTCTTTTTACACAGATCAGTTATACAGCCACTTAGAGAAGATCAGAGTATTTCCTGCTTCCCAGAGCCCCTGATATTTGTAAGGCTTGGAAGGATCTATATGTTAAGAGAACAGAAAGAAATGCAGGAACAACAGGCCTCTTATTACAGGACAGGGGCTTCTATTACAAACACAAGAGGAACAGGAATCGTAATTGATAACAACAGTCCAGTTCTTAAAGTCCCCACAGTAAAGGGCTGACTCTAAGGAGGGGGACAAGACCAAACACTGCTACTGTCCATCCTTGGTGCAGCAAATGACATCCTGTGGGCAAGGAAATAACAAACTTAACCCCAATCTCTCCATGACCAAGGTAAGGAGACACCAGGTTAAATCTTTGAAACTAAACACAGCATGGCCTGCGGGTGAGCCTTGGGCGCCAATCCTGCCCACCACGGAGACAAGCCAGTGTAGGTGAGAAGCGTGGCTAGGAATGCGGGCCCTGTGGGGCTACAGGGAGGCTTAAGCAAAGAGACTGTATGCAAACCCTTAGGAGAAGCCCAGACACACAACATCCACTCCACAATTACAGTAAATGGCTGATATCCTGGGAAACAGGAGAGCCTGCAAGGCGTGCAGCTGCCCCAGGCCTCCTCAGCCCTGGAGAGCCTTTGCAAAGTGTCTTATCGTCTTCCCTCCACTCTGATGAACAAGATAATGCCCTCTCTGAGCCAACCTCCCAAATCCAATGAAATAGGTATGATTCTGTCTGAGATCACTACTAGAGCTATATCGTTAGAAAATTTACTACTAGAGCTATATCGTCAGAAAAGCTACTACGACATCTCTATAGTTAGAAAAGCTACTACGACATCTCCATAGTTAGAAAAGCTACTACTACATCTCTATAGTTAGAAAAGCTACTACGACATCTCTATAGTTAGAAAAGCTACTACGACATCTCTATAGTTAGAAAAGCTACTACGACATCTCTATAGTTAGAAAAGCTACTACGACATCTCTATAGTTAGAAAAGCTACTACATCTCTATAGTTAGAAAAGCTACTACGACATCTCTATAGTCAGAAAAGCCACTACGACATCTCTATAGTTAGAAAAGCTACTACGACATCTCCATAGTTAGAAAAGCTACTACGACATCTCTATAGTTAGAAAAGCTACTACGACATCTCTATAGTTAGAAAAGCTACTACGACATCTCCATAGTTAGAAAAGCTACTACTACATCTCTATAGTTAGAAAAGCTGCTACTACATCTCTATAGTCAGAAAAGCTACTACGACATCTCTATAGTTAGAAAAGCTACTACGACATCTCTATAGTTAGAAAAGCTACTACGACATCTCTATAGTCAGAAAAGCTACTACGACATCTCTATAGTTAGAAAAGCTACTACGACATCTCTATAGTTAGAAAAGCCACTACGACATCTCTATAGTCAGAAAAGCCACTACGACATCTCTATAGTCAGAAAAGCCACTACGACATCTCTATAGTCAGAAAAGCTACTACGACATCTCTATAGTTAGAAAAGCTACTACGACATCTCTATAGTTAGAAAAGCTACTACGACATCTCCATAGTTAGAAAAGCTACTACTACATCTCTATAGTTAGAAAAGCTGCTACTACATCTCTATAGTCAGAAAAGCTACTACGACATCTCTATAGTTAGAAAAGCTACTACGACATCTCTATAGTTAGAAAAGCTACTACGACATCTCTATAGTCAGAAAAGCTACTACGACATCTCTATAGTTAGAAAAGCTACTACGACATCTCTATAGTTAGAAAAGCCACTACGACATCTCTATAGTCAGAAAAGCCACTACGACATCTCTATAGTCAGAAAAGCCACTACGACATCTCTATAGTCAGAAAAGCTACTACGACATCTCTATAGTTAGAAAAGCTACTACGACATCTCTATAGTTAGAAAAGCCACTACTACATCTCTATAGTCAGAAAAGCCACTACGACATCTCTATAGTCAGAAAAGCCACTACGACATCTCTATAGTCAGAAAAGCCACTACGACATCTCTATAGTCAGAAAAGCCACTACGACATCTCTATAGTCAGAAAAGCTACTACGACATCTCTATAGTCAGAAAAGCTACTACGACATCTCTATAGTCAGAAAAGCTACTACGACATCTCTATAGTCAGAAAAGCTACTACGACATCTCTATAGTCAGAAAAGCTACTACGACATCTCTATAGTCAGAAAAGCCACTACTACATCTCTATAGTCAGAAAAGCCACTACGACATCTCTATAGTCAGAAAAGCCACTACGACATCTCTATAGTCAGAAAAGCCACTACGACATCTCTATAGTCAGAAAAGCTACTACGACATCTCTATAGTCAGAAAAGCTACTACGACATCTCTATAGTCAGAAAAGCTACTACGACATCTCTATAGTCAGAAAAGCTACTACGACATCTCTATAGTTAGAAAAGCTACTACGACATCTCTATAGTCAGAAAAGCTACTACTACATCTCTATAGTTAGAAAAGCTACTACGACATCTCTATAGTCAGAAAAGCTACTACGACATCTCTATAGTTAGAAAAGCTACTACGACATCTCTATAGTCAGAAAAGCTACTACGACATCTCTATAGTCAGAAAAGCTACTACGACATCTCTATAGTCAGAAAAGCTACTACGACATCTCTATAGTTAGAAAAGCTACTACGACATCTCTATAGTCAGAAAAGCTACTACGACATCTCTATAGTCAGAAAAGCTACTACGACATCTCTATAGTCAGAAAAGCTACTACGACATCTCTATAGTCAGAAAAGCTACTACGACATCTCTATAGTCAGAAAAGCTACTACGACATCTCTATAGTCAGAAAAGCTACTACGACATCTCTATAGTCAGAAAAGCTACTACGACATCTCTATAGTCAGAAAAGCTACTACGACATCTCTATAGTCAGAAAAGCTACTACGACATCTCTATAGTCAGAAAAGCTACTACGACATCTCTATAGTCAGAAAAGCTACTACGACATCTCTATAGTCAGAAAAGCTACTACGACATCTCTATAGTTAGAAAAGCTACTACGACATCTCTATAGTCAGAAAAGCTACTACTACATCTCTATAGTTAGAAAAGCTACTACGACATCTCTATAGTCAGAAAAGCTACTACGACATCTCTATAGTTAGAAAAGCTACTACGACATCTCTATAGTCAGAAAAGCTACTACGACATCTCTATAGTCAGAAAAGCTACTACGACATCTCTATAGTCAGAAAAGCTACTACGACATCTCTATAGTTAGAAAAGCTACTACGACATCTCTATAGTCAGAAAAGCTACTACGACATCTCTATAGTTAGAAAAGCTACTACGACATCTCTATAGTCAGAAAAGCTACTACGACATCTCTATAGTCAGAAAAGCTACTACGACATCTCTATAGTCAGAAAAGCTACTACGACATCTCTATAGTCAGAAAAGCTACTACGACATCTCTATAGTTAGAAAAGCTACTACGACATCTCTATAGTCAGAAAAGCTACTACGACATCTCTATAGTCAGAAAAGCTACTACGACATCTCTATAGTCAGAAAAGCTACTACGACATCTCTATAGTCAGAAAAGCTACTACGACATCTCTATAGTCAGAAAAGCTACTACGACATCTCTATAGTCAGAAAAGCTACTACGACATCTCTATAGTTAGAAAAGCTACTACGACATCTCTATAGTCAGAAAAGCTAGTAAAGACTGAGTCAGAACCCCATCCCAGGTCTGTCTTTCGAAGCCACTCTGTAAACCGAGCACCCAGCACAGCATCCCGCTCAGAAGCACTCAATACAAGTCAGCAGAACATCTAAGCAATATTGCAACGGCCCTTCAAGGAAGGCACTTCTAGTCCCATTTTTACAGTTGAAGGAACTGAGGTAAAACTCCTGAGGGAAAGAGACAGTGCTTGGGGGTGGGACAGGCGGGTTGCCTGGGAGGGGCAATAGCTTCTTAGCTTTCTCAGAACCCTCATCGAACTCCTCCAGTTTTCTGCCTGAAGTTAGATTCTCAACAGGAAAGCCGGGCCTGTATACTTCCCACCATCTGGCGTTCTCCTCCAGGACCGAGCCCTTCCCAAATGGGCTGATCTCAGAGCCTGTCTTAGAACAGCTTGTTCTCACTGTGTTCTGAGCGTGTACGCGTGAGCCAGCCTCAGTTTCTTCACTTATAACGCATGCTCCTCAAAGGGCTCCACACTGCCTTCTCGCAGGCTCAGAAGAGTGTTCTGCAGAATAAAATGATGTGAGTCCCCTTTGCACCCAGCGTTCAGAGCTGCCCTCATCCCCGGCAGGCAGCACCGGGGAAGCCCAGCTCTGCCCAGGCTGCGGGCCTGGAGGACTCCAAATGCCCAATTCCACAATCATGTGTACAAGGCAAGAAGGAGCTTTGAGTTCGCTCCCTGTTAAAACACTCCCAGACACACTCACCTCAAAACCTTCTTACAATCATGTCAAAGTGGATTCAAATCCGTTACCACATAGCAGGACGGCAGCCAGCCATTGCTGACGCTGCAAAGGCCAGCAGCAGACTGGCACCGCGTACCAAAGTTTCTTTTCGTTTCTTTTAGACATCCGCAGATAACTCTTAACTTGGCAAGTAGCAACAACAGACACAGCAACTTTCCTCTCGACTCCCACAGCCCTTACTTCTTTTCTTTGGTGGCAAAACACTATCGGGTTGCCTTAGACAGTCAACGTGCTCCCAAAGGCGAAGAGAAAACGTTAGAGTAAAACGTGTTTCGTGGCCTCGAAGAGAAAAGCGCCCATTTACAGCATTGCTGGAAAACAGCTGATCGAGGCACCGACGACGTTATTGTGTTGGGAGATGTAAAATGTTTTAAAAGTCGGGAAGAATTAAGTGACCTACTGCACTAACCTGAAATCTAAAGACTGTTGCAATAGCATGTAAGAAACCTGAGGTGAATGTCTATCGTTCATTTGCCTAATAATTCACTAAAATACCCACCCAGATGCAGAAAGCCCGGGAAGCAGTTCTCTCCAGGAGAACTGAATGGGAAAAAGCCTCGGTGCTAACTCAGTTGGTCAGAAGTCACAGAACAAGGAAGTGAGAAGCCACGAAGCCTCCCTCATTCAGCTGCTTTTCGAAGCCAGTGTAACTTGGGAAGCAGGCTACCGCGGGAAACTAACGTGTGTGTTGACCTTCGCATTGATACACCTGCTCTCTTTGTAAGAAACGTGGTTGCCCCTTTCCTCACAGAGACGTGCTTCTGTGAAATACTGACTTACACAATGGGACAACTACAATCCTTACAAGTCGTTAGTTTAATGAATGAGAAGTGTGATCACTTTTCTGAGTTTTGACAAAAACTTATCCATGACACTGAAGAGTGTTCTTCCTACACAATGAAGCTCCTGACAGGCACAGGTCCTGGCAAGTGTCCTTGTCCTCAGTCACTACCTTCCCAGCTAGAGCAGACCTCTAGACGGAGGTCACAGACCGGATAGGGCTCTGGGAGACCAGAGAGAGCAGCATTCAAGCAGAGGCCCTGGAGCGGGTGTCTGCACACACTCCCCACAAACCCAGGGAAAGGAGCGCTAGGCCTGCGGCAAGGTCTCAAGAAAACAGGGCTTTGGTTATGCAAGATGGGGAAAACGGGAACTGATCAAAACGGCCTCCTAATTTACACATTATTACAGCTAACACATCACACACCTTATGTGTGAACAGGAAAGCTATATGAAGAGGTGTGTCCTGCTGAGCCCACAGGAAATAAGCCCTACCAGGCAGTTATTCTGATCATTACAGTGGATTCTATCTAGAGACCTAGACTTCTAAGTCACGGTGAGAACCATGAATGACATGCAAATAAGTGGTAAGTGAGTGACACAAAAATACAACCCACTGGGGGGAAAGGGTGAATGGAGACTGACAACCCAATCCCATTACTAAAGCATGTCCAGAACCATAAGCTTCACCTTCTCCTTAAGGAAGAACTACAAAGAATCACCCAATTTCTGCGAATATCACTCCCATTTCCAGTCATCAGACTGAAGTTCATGGAATCATCTTTACCTCCTCCCCGTCTCTGCCCAGTCTAGTCACTCCCATATCCAAGACGGCTCTTCGTGTCATCTCCCTTTCTTCAAGCTCTCCTTACCTCCGATTTAAACGTCTTTCCTTCTACTCCCAATCTAAACTCAAATTACAAATTAATATTGCTAAATCATAACTCTGATCCCTAATGAGCTCTTTCAACAAATATTTACTGAACATCTACTATGTGCCAAGAACTGTTCTAAGTACTGGGGATACTTTCAAAGTGCCAGTATCCTACTGGGAACTATCTATAACTCCCAATGCCCACCAAACAGCTTCAAAATCTGTGGCTTGGTACTCAAGGTCATCTCTAAAATAGCCCAAATATGCCTTTCTTGCCATAATCCATGTACTCCCCTGAATATCCCAGCCCAAGTATTCCTAAAGTACCCTCTCTCCCGGGTAATAATCGCCCTGAAGCACTCCCTCGTGCATTCAATAAAGGCACTTGGAAAAGGAAGAGTCCTGAGAGTGTTGGAAGAGACCCACGGGGAATGATCCTATCTTTCCATCTTGCCTCCTCTTGAATATCCTCAATGACAGGTTAATCACTGCGCTCCCAGACACCCGTCCTGTTGCTTCACTGCTCATCGTCTGCAAGCTCTTTTCACACTGAGCCCCAATATGCCTTATTTTGTGACTTCCATCCACTAGTCCCAATTCTGCCGTCCAAAGCAGTGCACAGTGAGACCAATTCCCTTTTACATATGATAGTTCTTTAAATATTTTCAGATGGCTAACACAGCTTCCCTTAGTCTCCTCTTCAAGCTAAAAACATCACCCAGTTTTTTAACCATTCACTATTCATTCATTCATTAATATTTACTGAACATGTACTATGTGACAGGCACAGCACAAACCTCTAAAGACATTTCAGAGGAAGTAACAGAGAGGCAAGTATTAAAAAAGTGTAATAAATACTACAGTGGTAAGCACAAGACACAGTGGGAATAGAAGTGACATCCTCTTAAGTTTAATAAGGTTATCACACGTAGGAGTTACCAGGGGGGATTCTTAACAGAGGCAGCAGCACAACAAAATTTTCATGTTGCCACCTTCTTCTAAAGAATGACTGAACGAAACTATTAGTTACTGGTTATTTATTCTGAGCTAGCCAATATAGTAGGCATTTAATATACGTGCATTCTATACTTCACCCTCATAACAACCCTAGGAGATAAGCACTAATATCCCCATTTTAAAGATGAGAAAACTAAGTCTTAGAGAAGTAAATAATATGTCCAAGGTCTCATACCAAGTAAGTAGCAGAGATAGGATTCAAAGCCAGGTCTGTCTGATTTCCGAATCTGAGTGCTTAATCACGAAACTACCTGGGCAATGGCGTTTGCCCTCCGTTCGGTCGTTGTCCCTTTGAGAATCTAATGGAAGCATCGGCTCCTTTCAAAGAAAAATGTCCCATGCACATTCACAAAGGGCACATAAAGCTCCAGGAGTCAAAGACCCCCTAAATTCCATGCATACAACTTACAGTCAGGGTAAGAGCCTGTGATGAAAAGGTGGATGATGCTTAGCATCCATTCCCTCCTCCCGGCGTCCTTATATTGCAGGGCTGGAAAGTGGAAAACGACACCTCCCCATTTTCTCTGCAGCTAGGGTTTGGGCGTGATTTAGGTTTCACCAGCTGGATACAATCACATGAGATCTGGCAAGCAGATGAGAAGCAGAGCACACTTTTGCTGCTTCTGCTGTTGCCAGAGGCAAGTCCAGCTGTGGCAGCCATGGGTTTCCGGGGGTAGAATTAGGGGTCCTGTGTTCAGGCATTAGCTTCATGGGTATCAAGTGGCAGCAGGGAGGACATCTATTTTGCTCTGGAGCCAGGACATAATGTTCTTGATTGTGGCAATGGTTCTAGCGCTGGCAACTCCCCGATGACCAAGGGGCTACAGCTTCGTTGGTGGCCCAGGTCTGTGGAGTGGCCTTGGGAATCATTCATGAAGTTTGACCCAGAACCCTCTCCCTTCCAATAACTCTGTTACTATGTAACACTCTATAATAAATCCCTTCCCGTTAAAATTAGCTGAACAGCAGGAAATCTCTGTTCTAGATTTTTTTGTTATTGTTAATCCTCATCCGGGGATACTTTTTACATTGATTTTAGAGAGAGTGTGGGGGGGGGGGAGAGGGAGGGAGAGAGAGAAACATCAAAATGAGAGAAACATCGATTGGTTGCTTCCTGCATGTACCCTGACCTGGGGTTGGGGATGGAACTTACAACCCAGGTTTGTGCTCAGATAATTATTAATCTCATTGGCATTCATGTAATTATCCCTCATAACTCTATAAGAATTCAAGTAATAAATGATACTATGTTAGACTTAATCAAGGACCAAAAAAGAATTTTGCATAATTTATTACTATAAATCACTGCTTCAAGAGAAAATAAATGGTTAGTGCTTAAAATCTAGTCTAAAAGATGGTTAAATGTCCCTAAAAGTGACCTACAGCAACATTAACCAGTGCGAACTGCAGCCTGATAGCAGACAAAAAGATACATCCATATCATGCTTGGGGTAATCAGTCATGGTGGGGCTTGTTAAAGATTTTTCATTTAAAAAGATAATTTGAAAGAGAAACAGTATGATAGGGATTTTTTATTACTCATTATAAAGCTCTATAACAGTCACCTCTTAAATTAGAATCAAGCATATCATTAACTCGAACAAAACTTTATGAAGAAATTAAAGAAGATAAAATGGAAAGAAGAGATTTGTAATGTGTACTACACTGTATAACAATGCTGTTAGGCAATATTCTACTGTAAAAGAGTAACGTTCTTTTTCAGCCATGATTCAGTTCATTCTTTTCTTCCTCATACTAATGAAGGTAATAAAAAAGGAAACTTAAAAGGCATAATGTTTTCATGAGACAGGATGGTCAAAATCATCAGCCCACAGGGAAATGCAAATTAAAATCACAATGTGGTGCCCACCAGAACAGTTAAAATAAAAAATACTGATAATACTAAGTTCTGGCAAGGATGCCATTAATTTTGGCATGCAAGGGTTCTGGTAGGGATGTAAAATAACAGTCACTTTACAGAATAGCTGGACAGCTTCTTATAAAATTAAATGTACACTGATCATCTGACCCAGTAGTAATATGCACATGTGGTAGGCTGAAAAGGCCCTCCAAAAGATATATTCATCCCACTCTCTGGAACTGGTGATGCGACCTTATATGGCAAAAAGGGGTCTTTGCAGGTGTGATTAAGTTCAGGATCTTGAGATAAAAAGACTATCCTGGTAGGCTCTAAATCAAATTGCCCCCCCACCATGGAGCGTGTGCCCCACATTGGGAACCACTGAGTTAGAGGAAGGGGTCACAGGCCAAGGAATGCTGGTGGCGTCTGGAGGGAGCAAGGTCCTGCTGACACCATGACTTCCCCCAGTGATACTAATTTTAGGCTTCTGGTTTTAGTGCAGTGAAAAAGAAATTTCTACTGTTTTAAGCGATCTACTTTGTGGTAATTTTTTACAGCAGCCATAGAAAACTAATATGCTAAGTGAATTGAAAATTTATGTTCACACAAAATGATACACAAAGGTTTACAACAACTCTATTCATAATCATCAATAACTGGAAACAATCCAATGTCCTTCAATAGATGAATAAATAGTCCTGGCTGGGTAGCTCAGCTAGTTAGAGCCTTGTCCTAATGCACCAAGGTTACCGGTTTGATCCTTAACCAATGAATGCATAAATAGGTGGAACAGCAAATCAATGTCTCCCTCCCCTCCCCTCCCCTCCCCTCCCCTCCCCTCCCCTCCCCTCCCCTTCTCTTCTCTTCTCTTCTCTCCTCTCTCTCTCTCTCTCTCTCTCTCTCTCTCTCTCTCTCTCTCTCTCCCCTCCCTTCTGCTCTCTAAACACAATTAAAAAGATAATAATTTTAAAAAATAATAACATGGCTAAATGACATAAGAAGGAAGACCAAAAGCAAGAACCTAGAAACCCATCGCCAAATAACTAGCACAGCATAAGATTTACTTTAAATTCCTTTAAATTGACAGATTCCCAGAAATCATGAGGAGAATTATCCATCACACAAACATAAAGGAAAAATAATGCAAATAGTCTGGTGGAACAGTAAATAGTCTTAGGCTTTTGTCCATACAGTGAATCCTTCCTTCTGACCAGGGAAAATTAAAAGTTTGCTTTACTGTGTAATTCTAGGTTGGACTGATGGCCACACACACATAAATCTCAGAACTTACCTCCAGCAAACTAACCTCAGAGTATTACAGATCAAACTGTGCTTCACAAATCCACACAGGTTCATAAGGAAACCTATGCAGACTCTAACAAAAGAGCCTAAACAATGAAGTGTGCAGTAGATTTAAAGATTAGATAACTCCACCCTAAAGAAATAGTCAATTACAGGAGGAAAGGGGAGTCTGGCCAGAGGCTGCTGCCTCACAGCACCAACAGCCTGAAGGCCCAGACAAGGAAATCCTCAGGGACAGCATCAGAAGTGCTGAGTTCATGCCACAGGGATGGAAGATCTCTACAGCTCACATCCTCCAACCACCCTATAGGAAGTACTTTTTTAAAAAAAAGTGTTGACAGTTCAAGCAGAGTTTCTCTAGAATTTATTTTTTGAATAGTTGCATTCCAGTGTCATCATAAGTTGAGATGTAACCCATGGGTTTTATGGATAATCCTTAATTATCAACATTGTACAACCTTATGGCAGGTAAACTGCTCATCTCAATGGTATTATTGCTAGAATTTATTTCTTAATTGTCCTCTGGTTTAATTCTTTTCAGCCTGCTTACTGACAGGTATATTATTCTAGAATTATAAACAACTAGAGGCCCGTTGTATGATATTTGTGCAAGAATAGGCCTTCCTTCCCCTGGCTTTGCTCCCGGGCCGCCCAGGAGCCTGCAAGTCCTCCGCTCCTGGCCGGAACACCGCTCCTGTAGCTCCCTCTGCCCAGCCCCCCCCCCCCCCATAGCAGGCATCCTGCCCCACCCAGCCACTCCGCACCTGCATATTCAAATTAACCCGCCATCTTTGTTGGGTTAATCTGCATACTCACTCCTGATTGGCTGTGGGTGTAGCAGAGGTACGGTCAATTTACATGCTTGTCTATTATTAGGTAAGATAATGGCAGCAATAATTATTTTTTGTTAGGGGGCTAACGAAGTGGCAGGCACTGTTAAACATATTTTATTCATTATCTAATTCCCTCATCAATTGTACAATCAAAGGAAGCACTATGACTGCCATTTTGCAAATCAGGAACCAGAGACTCAAGAGGTTAAAAAGACTTGCTGTACTCCCCATACCTCGCAAAGTGTGCAGCACAGAGGATGTGTTCAACTAATACCTACTAAGTTAATGCTGGTCCCACTGCTAGGAAGTGGTAAGCTGGGATGTGAATTCATATAAAACCATGACTCATGCCTGTCTCCCTGTTTGACTAGGAGATAGAAACAGAAGGAGGAAACTGTCAAGTGACAAAAGAACTGCTATTCTATAGTCTGGGAAGATTTGGTTTAACATACACTGTCACACTGTCAAGCCTTACTGGTCCAGGTCCTCTTTATTTATTTGATCTTCCATTTGCTGGGAGTACATTCTACTCTTTTAAAAATAGAATTTTAGCCACAAACAAGTAGAAATTTAAAAATCAATTCTGGAGTTCCATGAGATCAAAAATGTCAAATTTCAACAGTGATAAACATTTTTCCACATGCATTTCAAAGAATAAGAGCTCGGGTCTGTTATCAAAGAATCCAGGCTGAAATCTGGGGAATTTTAGAATTAGAAACCAAAATGTGGAAGTCATTTTCCCCTCACTCCAGGAGTGAAATGGAAAATTTCCTATCAGAACCCATAGATGTCAGAAGGAAGGGAGGGAGAACAGGAGGTATGAAGAGCTTTGCTATTGTTTGTTTGATATTTTTTTCCTTCCACAGAAAATTGCAAATCTAACAGCAGGGTGCTCTATTAGGCAGGCCAGCATAAAACTGCCGAGGCACCACATAATGAAAAGGTTCCAAGGAAGGGACAGTACCTTCTCACCACCTTACCTTGTCCTTGCCCACTTTGTCTCCATAAAAGCAAAGACATTCAACTCCAAAACTTCAAACACAACTTTCACACGTGCACGTGTGTGCCTGTGTGTGTGTAATTTGCTTACTCAAAATTTTTTTAGGAATAAGGATACAAAAATAGAGACTGTTTCTGTACATAATAGGAACTACGAGAGGGTTTGAAATGACAGACTGCATTGCAGAAAAGGGCTCTGGCGTTATTTCATAACCTTTAAAATAGTATGTCAAGGGCTCTGCATAGAGCCTAGCACAGAGAAAGCACTCCAACAGCAGCTATACTGGGCAAGTAATATATGACAACTAGAGGCCCGACGCACGAAATTCATGCAAGAGTAGCACTTCCTTCCCCCGGCTGCCGGCACTGGCTTCCCTCCGGCACCTGGAACCCGGGCTTCCCTCTGGCCTCTGTCAGACACCCAGGACCCGGGCTTCCCTCTGGCCCGCCAGCAGGCATCTGGGATCCGGGCTTCCCTCGCAGCCCCGGCTTCATCCGGAATGATGTCCGATCTAATTAGCATATTATGCTTTTATTATTATAGATACCTGGTGTATGTCTAAGATGGGTTATTTATATGTAACTCATCACCTGTGAGTCAACAGCCTCTGGTTTTCCTAACGTACTTCAGAAGAGATGGACGTCCTTCTTGTTGAAATGGGCCTCAACTTCTAGCCAGTAAAAAGTTTTCAATACTGTCATCAGGACTTCGCAGAAGCACATTAGGAAAGTGCACTGGGTTAATAACTGAAAAGCCATGTGTGCGTCCCATCTGACTCACTGCTGAGTGTACATCCTCAAAATGACGCCCACCACAGCTGGAGCACGTAAGTGGTAAAAAGCATCAATGCTCCTCACAATGGTCATCCTTTGAGTTCAGCCAAAACCAGGGACAACCAGACAACATACAGGACACTGAAACCTCGGTGGACCAAGGAATGAGCCTTGCACCACAGCAAAGAATGAACACTATGGGGCAAATGACCAGGTTCCTCCCTTTTGACAACTGGTCTGTGAAGGCACAAGAGTTCCCCGCTGGACAAGGTCTGAGCCAGATGTACCACAGCCCCCGCAGCACTCACTGGTGCTAGCAGTGGCAAGTAGCTGTGGTATAACCAACCCACTTTATCCCTTTTCTTAAGCAATCATCCTTTCACTACATTTGTCTTATCTTGCTCGTTTTTCTCTGCACTGGTTTGTAAAGGCCTGAGGACAGGTGTGGTCTTGCCTCTCCGGTACAACCCATAGGTCTCGGGCAAATCAAGCACTCCAACAAGGTAACTGGTATTCCTGCTCTCCTCCCTCCACCACATTTTCCTTACTTTGCTTGTCCACTTTCAGTAGGAGAGGATTAATTTTCATTTGAACAGGAATTAAAGAAGCACTGATTACGCTAATTGAACTTCAAATTACTTTGTAAATCAAATCTTCCTTAATTGAATAATTTACAGAAATGTATGTCGTTTTCATAAAAAACAATGTAGCTATTTTATTATTTTTTAATATATTTTTATTGGTTTCAGAGAGGAAGGGAGAGGGAGAAAGAGATAGAAACATCAATGATGAGAATTATTGATCAGCTGCCTCCTGCACACCCTCTAGTGGTGATCTAGTCTGCAACTGGGCATGTGCAAGAATTGAACCGTGACCTCCTGGTTCATAGGTTTACGCTCAACCACTGAGCCACACCAGACAGGCAATAATGTAGCTAATTTTTTTAGGTCTTTATTGTTGAAAGTATTATATATCACCCTTTTCTTCTCCCATTGGCCCCTTCTAGACTGCCCTCACCCCCTGCCCCAGGCCTTCACCACCCTATTGTCTGTGTCCATGCATTATACCCATATTTTAATTAAACTAAAAAAATAAAATAAAAAGCCCTGAACATTTTTCTGGAAACACCATGCATTTAGTTTAACTGACAAGGGCATAATCATGAATTAGACAATGCCAAGGAGGATGCTAATTAAATGTCACACATCATAGCCTAGCCAAAGTAACAAAGTTACACAGTGGGCTTATTGCTAACAAATCACATAAACAATACACTTTTCTTGTAATTAAAGAGCTCTGTTTTCACTGCCAGACCTTTGGAAGGCTCATATATCACCAAAAAAGAATGTATCACATTTCTCTAAGAAAAACATTTTCCTTACATCAGTGGTCGGCAAACTCATTAGTCAACAGAGCCAAATATCAACAGTACGACGATTGAAATTTCTTTTGAGAGCCAAAAACCGACTTCTGCGCGTGGGCCACGAAGTTTCAATCGCACTGTACATGTGCGCCTGCACATGGTATTTTGTGGAAGAGCCACACTCAAGGGGCCAAAGAGCCGCATGTGGCTCGCGAGCCGCAGTTTGCCAACCACTATCTTAGATTGTATCCACTAAACAATAGATTTTGTTTTGAATGGGAGGGGGAAGTAATCACTATTACTATCCTGTATAATAAAAGGCTGATATGCAAATTATCCCTCGGGAGTTGGACCAACCAGGAGTTTGACCTCTCTCTGACGTGTGCTGACCACCAGGGGGCAGTGCGGAACAAAGGAAGGCCCCAATCAGCCCTGATCGCTGCTGTCCAGGCCTAGGGACCCTACCTGTGCACGAATTTCATGAAGAGGCCTCTAGTTACTCATAATATCATGTTACAACTTTTTTTTAAATTACTTTTCTTTTAATTGATTTTTAGAGAGAGGGGGAGAGAAAAAACAAACATCGATTTGTTGTTCCACTTATTATGCATTCACCGGTTAATTCTTTTTTTTTCTTTTTTTTTAATTTTCTTTTTATTTTGATGATTTTTTTTTTTTTACAGAGAGGAAGAGAGAGGGAGAGTTAGAAACATCGATGAGAGAGATACATCGATCAGCTGCCTCTTGCACACCCCCTACTGGGGATGTGCCCGCAACCAAGGTACATGCCCTTGACCGGAATCAAACCCGGGACCTTTGAGTCCGCAGGCCGACGCTCTATCCACTGAGCCAAACCGGTTTCGGCAACCGGTTAATTCTTGTATGTGTCCTGACTGGGGATCAAGCCCACAACCTGGGTGTATCAGGATGATGTTCTAACCAACTGAGCTACCCGGCCAGGGCACCTTATTAAAAATACCTACAATTGTTGTTGTATTAAATAACTTAACATATTAAAAGTGACTGGACCCTGCTCTAACCAGTTTGGCTCAGTGGATAGAGCGTCGGCCTGTGGACTCAAGGGTCCCGGGTTCGATTCCGACAAAGGGCATGTACCTTGGTTTCAGGCACATCCCCCATGGGAGGTGTGCAGGAGGCAGCTGATTGATGTTTCTCTCTCATCGATGTTTCTAACTCTCTCGCCCTCTCCCTTCCTCTCTGTAAAAAAATCAATAAAATATATTTTTTAAAAAAAAGTGACTGGACCCTGGCTGGTGTGGCTCAGTCAGTGGGCATTATCCCACACACGAAACAGTTGCCTGTTAGATTCCTGGTCAGGGCACATGCCCAGGTTCGAGGCTCGATCTGCAGTAGGGGGCATGCAGGAAGCAGCCGATCGATATTTCATTATCACATCAATGTTTTCTTTTCTCTCTCTAAAAGTCAATTTTAAAATCTGCACTAGTGCCTGAATATAGAAAGCACTAACAAGTGTTGCCTGTTATTATTACTAGCCTAGATAAGGAAAGGCAATTGAAAGACAACACTATCATGACATTTCTTTCCCCTTAGGCCAGTGGTCGGTACACTCATTAGTCAACAGGCAAACTCGTTGCCGACCACTGCCTTAGGCAATGTTCTGGCTATCTTAGGTAGGAGATTTTTTGCATTGGGACTTATTTTTTTGTTTTCTTCCTAAGCCACCATCATTCCTCAAGAATGGACATGTTCTGAGCTCAAAGCTATTTGAACAGTGGCCACCGCAGGCTTCAAGGAAGACTCGAACTGAGCTGAGTTTTTCACCACTCTGCTCCCTGGGCAGCAAGAACCAGCACTGGCCTTCAGTAGACTTTACAGCTCTGCCTCTGGCTTCCGCGCATGCAGTCTGCAACAATAACAGCTCCCTAAACCACAGGTCCTGTGTTCTTTAAACACGGCCTGGGGCTTAGCACATTAACCTGAGGTGCCAACTGCAGGAACAAGCCAAAATCCAGGAGAAGCAGGGGGGCTGGTACTGGCCAATCCAGTCCATCCCCTAGAAGAGGCAGCAGCAATGACTAGGACACACTACCTCAGGACTGTGCTCCAAGGCAACACACATACCGCATTATCTCTAACAAGTGATGTTATCACAAGGTCACCCAACAATATACCTTGGGGATATGATTAGTTCACTGTGGTAGGAAGAAGTAAGGTTATCTTCATAAAACAGGATTTTGCCAATTTTACAAAACAAAACAAAATGTGTGAAAGTGGTATGAAACTAAAGAGCAAAACAGATATAAAGAATTGGTAATATCATTTGTCAATGGAAGCTGCCACTTTTCTTTCAAAAAATGGGAGGTGGAAAAACTGATTAGGTTAAAATGTATCACTTTTTCGATAAAAACTGGTGGTGCAAGTAATAGTCAACCCAAACGAAAATGGCTTAAACAATAAGGGCAATGCATCACGTCACCTAACTCAAATCCAGAGGGGAGGTGGATGCAGCAGCCCCAGCGTCTCAGCTCCAGCCTCCGGCCAGCTGCCCTCATGGCTTCCGCTGCCTCCAGAAGCAAAGACCCCCCAAGCCCAACACAAGGGGGAAAAGGCCTAGATTTCCCTCAGCCTGAGTCAGTCTAGGATGCCTGTGACTGGCTCACGCCAGTGATGCTCAATCCCAGGTGCCTGTTAGAATAACCGGGAAAGTTGAGAGAGAGAAGAGAGAAGAGAGTAGAGAGAGAGAGAAGAGAGAGAGAGAGAGAAATACAAAAACAAAACAAGGAGACGCTTGCAGACCTTATGGTCAGAGTGCTCTCCCTATTGCAACAGTCCCTCCCCGCCTTGGATCTTCCTTTTGAATGAAGTCACTCCTTACTGAACAACAAAACAAAAAAACTGAGGCACAGGCATCTCCCCAGACCAGTTAAGTCGATCCCTGGGAGTAGGACCTGAGATCCTGAAGTACAGCCAGGGCTGAAAACGACCTAATCAGGACACTCTAGAGGCCGGGGTGGGGTCGTTCCTGTGAGACACAGGGGCGAAGGGGCCATTACCCTGCACAAGCGCCTATTTAAGTATCTGGCACACAAAGAACCCGGTGAGATGGTTCACAAAAAGATAAATATATGTGTTCCTTAAAAATATTAAAAATGCTCAACCTCATTCATAAGAGAACTACTAATTAAAAACATACTAAGAAATAAAAAAATAAAATAAAATAAATAAAAACATACTAAGATGTTATTTCTTATCAGATTGGTAAAAGTCCCAAAGTTTGACAACACGCTCTCTTGGCTAGGCTCTTGTGCATTACTAGCGATGGGAGTATAACCTAGTACAAGATGGGAGGGGACTTGGGAGCAATATCTACCAAACAGTATCCATATTAATATCTATCTACTACTATTAATCTACAAAGTAACATCTAATAAAAATTACAAATGCATTAACCCTCTAGCCCAGCATTCCCACTCTTAGCAATCTCTCCCACACCTAAACTTGGCACAAGTTAAAATGACAGACATAAGGTTATTCTTGCAGCACTGTAACAGCTCAAGATTGGAAACAACCCAAATGTCCAGAAAGAGGGGACTAGCTGAAAAATCAATGACACTTCCAAGATAGTGGGGTACAATGCAGCCGTCAGAAAAACTAAGATACCCATATTCCCATACTGAGAGATCCTGAGGATATATTGAGTGAAAGACAAAAAAAGTAAAAAGTACAGAACAGTATATATCGTATGCTATATTTTATATAATAAATGCATAATTGTTTGTATTTACAAAAAAAAAAAAAAAAAACCACACCCACACCGGAATGATTAAAAAAAAAAAAAAAACATCTCCAAACACCGAAGGGTAAGAATATTCAATAGACTATCAAAAACATGATGAGTTCCCGGGCAGCATGGCTCAGTGGTTGAGTGTCAACCTATGAACCAGGAGGTCACAGTTCGATTACCAGTCATAGGGCGTGCAGGAAGCAGCTGATCAATGATTCTCTCTCATCATTGATGTTTCTACCTCTCTCTCCTTTTCCTTTCCTCTCTGAAATCAATAAAAACATAGAGAGAGCCACACCATGGAGACTGATCTTCAAATTCCCTTTTGCCACTACATGGATAACTTTCAATATTAATACTTTACAGTATGTCGATACACATCCTTATGTGCCCTCTTTATAATACTCTATATAGCAGCAGTTCTCAAACTTTTTTTTAAAATATATTTTTATTGATTTCAGAGAGGAAGGGAAAGGGGGAGAGAGATAGAAACATCAATGATGAGAGAGAATCACGGATCGGCTGCCTATTGCATGCTCTCTACTGGGGATCGAGCCCGCAACCCCGGCATATGCCCTTGACCGGAATCGAACCTGGGAACGTTCAGTCAACAGGCCGACACACTATCCACTGAGCCAAACCAGCTAAGGCAAACTTTTTTTTCTCAAGGCCTCTTTGACACTCTGAAAAATTATTGAGGACCCTGACAAGTTTTTGTTTATATAGCTTATCTCATCACTATTTACCATACTAAAAGTTTAAACTGAAAATTTTTAATTATTCATTTAAAAATAAATGTTTTTATTGTAACTGGAAAATAACTATTTCAACCTATTTTTAAATAACTGTAGATATTCTTTGAAGCTACACAAAAACTTGGTAACTGGTAGTTTCCTAAGGTTAGCTATAATGTAGAATCTAAAACTGTAACAATGAACTTTTGTATTGTTACATAAAAATTCATTGGTCCATCTTGCACCTTGAATGAATCTTTTACCTGTATGTGATTTTATAATATCATGTGTTGATCATTTAGAAAAGAGTGATTCACTGAATTATGTAGATCTTCCAAATAACACATTTCATTATAAGACTAGAGGCCCAGTGCACGAATTTGTGCACCAGTGGGGTCCCTGGGCGTGGATTGGGCCAAAACTGGCTCTCCGACATGCCCCGAGGGGTCCCAGATTGCGAGAGGGCGCAGGCCAGGCCAAGGGACTCCACCAGTGCGCGATCAGGACTGGGGAGGGACGCAGGAGGTTAGCCAGTCAGGAAGGGACTGCGGGAGGGCTCCAGGGTGTGTCCCGCCCATCTCGCTCAGTCCTAATCGGCTGGACCCCAGCAGCAAGCTAAACTACTGGTCAGAGCATCTGCCCCCTGGTGGTCAGTGCACGTCATAGCAACTGGTCGACCAGTCAACTGTCTGCCCCCCTGTGGTCAGTGCACGTCATAGCAAGGGGTTGAGCGGCCTTAGCATATAATTAGCATATTACGCTTTGATTGGTTGAACAGCCAACCGGTCGACTGGACACTTAGCATATTAAGTTTTTATTATATAGGAGGATATCAAAATACCACATTTATAAATAGTACCACCAATCTCTACAAAATAAGATTATTTCCACAATCGATTTTTTGCTGGAAAGCTAAAATTTTTATCTTTGGCAACAGATACTACCAGTTGTTTTCTTTGAAAGACTCCTTTATATGTTAACTCTGAATAACCATCGTTTGTCAGTCGTCGTTTTTCATCATAGTTTCAAGTAAAAGTGATAGTCCATGATATAAGCACTAGTTCAGATTGCAACTCAAACAGTCCCAGTGCTCTGCCTAGAGATAATCAATACACAACAGAAAAGCGCATTTCATCCCACAGGATATTAAACACATATACACAAGGATCAAGAGTTAATAAAATTAATAGTTTTTGCTACTTCACCAAGGACATTCTTAAGTGAAAGTCTTTTTTTTTTTTTTTTAACTATTGGTGCATAGCATGCATACATGGCTACCAGTAAACTAGCAGTTAGGTACCACAGCCTTGACTCACGCATTACTTTTGCACCATTCGTGCAGAGTACAAATAACATCTTGGTATTGCGTTAATATGCAAACAGCTTTAACCCTGGGCCCCCAAAGGGGTATATCAGGAACATCTAGGGACTACACTGTTCTGTACCAGGATAGTTTCCCAAGAGTGAGATTTTACTGGGTCATTGCTATGTACACTTTAAATTCTAAGTTTGGTCGTAGCTCTCCTGAAAGTCTGAACCAATTTTCCTATTTCACTAGCATTTTAAAATGTAAATAATTCACTTTACAAATGCTGAATTTGGGAAGCACCAGAACATAACACATTACCATATTTGCCTGTCTAAAACCAATGCTAAAATATAACCAAATGTTTTCAGGCAAAGTAAAATCCAAGTACCCAGAACATTTAGATAAGGTGAATATTTTTCTGTAAGAAAGTCAAACCTCAACTGTCAAATGCAAGTTCAATGAACAGAGACCTTTGTTTATTGTAGTCATCCATTGTTAAGAGGTATTTATGGTTGAATTTTAAAGTATATGCCACTTGCACACACCTTTGCTTATAGGGTCAGTGGGCTCAACCAATATCTATAATAATAAAAGCGTAATATGCTAATCAGACCGAACATCCTTCCAGATGTCCTTCCAGATGAAGCCGGGGCTGTGAGGGAAGCCTGAGTCCCAGGTGCCTGCTGGCGGCCAGGCCGGAGGGAAGCCCCGGTCCAGGGTACCAGAGAGAAGGAATGCCTACTCGTGCACAAATTTCGTGCATTGGGCCTCTAGTTTTAATATAAAGTACCCAGTCTGAAAAATGTCAGGCTGCAAGTGTACAAAGAGGACCCTAATTAATTGGTTTGTGGTCCACCCATTACAAACATCTTCCAAGCTGACCCTTACTTAAAACTTCACACAGGATTACTAGAAGTGAACAGTGTAACATGTACTGTCAGAACTCAAATGCCAACTATGTCCATAAAAATGTCAAAGACAACTTTTTTGCCCTAAATGTCATCTGAAACAGGGAGAGTGGAGGAGGAACTTTCACTCCGTCCATGGGAAAGGATGACCCCTTGTACAAAGCAAAATAACTAGAAGCTGGTTATCAATTCCCATGGAATGCTGCTCCCTGCTTGACTTTCCCCACAGACTCCAAAGTGAGTGCTTATGACTGAGAAGGGCAAGGATATCAGTGCCAAGCAGGACCTGCGATTCTTCAGCTTTGGGGGAGGACGTGACAAAAGCTCCCTGCAGACGAAGGAGACAAGGATCTGTGCACCTGAGGGGAAGAGCCCACGCCTCGGGTTGGAGCACAATCATGGACTGTGGATCCTGGGAAAGCACTCAAGTCCAACCTCCTCAGGAAACCGGTTAGAGTAAAATGGCTTGTCCAAGGTCAACCAACAGCCGGTGAGAGTCAGACAAGAAAGAAGTAACTCAAAAAAATACTCAATGACGACGTACCCTCACCACGCAACTTTTCTCCTACAAAGAAACCAATAAGATAGCTACAGTAACAGAAGTTTTAAGTAGAACAGGAAGGAACCAACACAAGTGCTGTTGTTCACGGCCCTCATGCATTCCCTGAGCTGAATCCAGGAGGGAAAATGTGACCACGAAGCCGGACAAGCACTCACCGTGTTCCACGAACACATTGCAGGGTGGCCCTCCATGCCTGGATGACTCCTTCTTCCCCGCGACTTTGATGAAGTGCAGGGCAGGCAAACTCGGCCTCCTCTGGTCCCCAAGAACTTTTCCAGGCTGCTGCCCCATAAAGTAAGGATAGGTACCCCTTTCCAGAAGAGGGTTCCAGATCCTTCAGAACGGCCCGTGAGCTTAGAAGGACAACGGCCCACGTCCACGTGGGATTTCACATTCACCGCATGTCCGCGAGTCGGTAACTGAGGTCAATCACAAAGGGGCACCTTCCATCACACGAGGGAGCCAGCCGTTTCCAGGCTGACCTATGTAAACAGGAGGTCCGATTATGTTTGCAGTTTGTCAATCTGAAGTCATTGCAATGCCCCCCCCCAAAAAGTTGCTTGATTGTTTAAGTGTCTTTTACTGGCTAAATCACAAATGTCTTTCCAGGAGAAACACCTAGCCAGAGAGATTCACAGGAGATGAATAGACTCAAGTCATTGCGCTGGTTCCCACACACGGAGGAAATGTCGATGGTCTCCGGAGGCTGCTCCAGAACTTCTCCTGTGGGGGTCACCCACCCCCTAGCTGCTGCTTCATCTTCGGACCGGTTTCCTGCCCCACTAGCTGCCGCGGCTGCTCGCCTACCCTGCTCTCCGGAAAAGGACACGCACGGGCGCCCCGACTTCAGCGAGAGCGCGCCCTCGGCTCTGACGAGGAGGAATGCATTGCCAGCAACTTTTAAGTCCGCTTTTTAAAAGGCCTGTGAAACGAGTCCAGACTTTTCCTTTGCATTGAAGTTTTTGGCAGGGCTGGGACGAGGGGGGCCGTCGGTGTCATTGGGAGAAGTCAGGACATTAAGAGGCTCCCGGGAGCAACCTGGGGGGAAGGGGAGGCCCCTTGACAGCAGGGAGGGGATTTGAATGGACGGGGGTGGCGGGGATCCGAGGCCAAACTTGGGGCTGGGAGTCGGACGAAGGGGCGGCCGGAGGGTGAGAGGGAGGCTGCCGGGCGAGGCGCGGGCGGCTTACTCCGGGGCGACGCTCCTCCACGCCTCAGGAAGCCGGGCGTCCCAGGTCTAGGGGGGAAGGAGACCACCCCCAGGGTCCCAGAGCCGGCGCAGGGCTCTGAGGGACGAAAGACTCGCGGGGCTTCGCAGGGGGGAGGCGGCGAAGGGGGGAGGAGGCCCGGCCGCCTCAGCTGCCCCGAGCCCGGGGGTCTCTGCCCGAGACACCCCCTCCCCCGGCCCCGGACGTTGCCGCAGCCGCCAGGCAGTCACATCCCCCGAGCTCCGCCGCGGGGCCCAGCCGCCCCCCGCAGGTAGGGGCCGTGGACAACGGCGGCGCTCCTCAGCTGCAGGACCTGGGAACCGGCTCCAGCTCCAGCGCTGCTCAGGAACGGACACTGACCCCCGCGGCCGCCATGATGGATTACGAGCCGCTCCACAACGAGGCCAGGCCCCGCCCCCGGCCCCGCCCCCAGCGACGTCCCGCGCGCGCCTCACGGGGACCGGGATCCTCCAGGCGCCGTTTTGGCGGCGCCACCGCACCTTCCCGCTCTGCTCCCCTTGCCCGCCAGAGCCCGCCCCGGCCCAACCATTGAAATAGGATTTTTCCGAGGGCAAGGTGAATAGTAAGGAAGCGCCCGCCTCCCCGGTCTCACCATTGGTCCCCGAGAATCCGGGTCATGTCTCCCTCCTGCGTCCTATTGGCCGATAGGGGCAGTAAAGCTAGAGCTCCCAGCCAACCGTTTTCGGCGCAGCCCGCAGGGCATGTCGGGAACTGTGGTCCCGTAGCCCTCCCTCCTCCCGCCCTCCCGCCCCCGCCCTACACACACCTGTCCGCGTGCACCCGCGACTTCTTGCCCTCTGCCCAGGCTCCTGAGTTTCGGTCCCACCCTCCCGGGAGCCGGTGGACTCTAGCCGGTCTCGCTCGGGGCTGGCCAACTTCTCCCCTGCGCGGGTTGAAAGACCCGCGAGGAGCCAAAGCAAGGAGAAAACTATGGTTTGGATTTTCCCAGAACCGGAATTGGATTACTTCCTTGAGGCTCTTTAAGGGAGAAAATTTGGCTCGCTCCTGGAAACCAAGGCTTTTGGTGCCCACTCCCCGACCCTAAATTTCCACCGTTTCCCCAAGAAGCATAAATATTAGAACTAGCGAAAAAAAATGACTGGAAAGCATCCGACATATTGCTAGAGAATTCATTGTTTCTTTGGAGCATCAGGAGCCTCTCGGAGGCTAAGCCAGGCTCAACCATAGATGCTTGAGCGGAACCTTTACCATAAAACCTCACTTCACAGGTGTACGTGTATTAAACATCCACTGTGTAAGCCGAGAAATGGCGCGGACTGTTGGCACCAGGCCTACAGAACTGCCCAATTACCCAGACACAAACCCACACCTGTCAGAACCCATGTTTTACAACTAAAAAGCACCCTGATTCCCCTCTTTACTCTCCATGTCTCCCATGGTGCACCTGACCAAGAAACTGTATACCCATTTCTAAGAGGATCCACTCACCACAGCGCCTACTCTACACCAGGCACTGCTATGCTTTTCATAAACTGTATTATCTCATTTAATCCTCATTAGAGCCCAATGAGGCATGAAATATTCCCCGTTATACAGCTGGGAAAAGCTTCAGAAACGTGACTTACTCAAGGTCAGTTGCTTAGTATGTGAGTCACGATTTGAGTCCAGTTGATGTTGCTCCAAAACCCATGGTTTTCCACTGTACCATTCAGTATCAAACAACTGTTGGCCTAATTAGACACCGATTTTTTTAATAAGTTGCCACTGATATTAGGGGAAACCCACAGCCAAATTGTAGGTCTTATACATTGTCTTGTTATGTATTTTGGAAATATTTCTACTGGATTGGGAAATGATGCTTTTACCTACGCTTCAAGAAATAGTCACCTGGAGGGAGTGAATGTGAAGCACATGAGAGAAAATGTGTGCACAGATTCAGAGCTAGAATTTATACTCAGATGTTAATTGGTTTATCTTTGCTCTGTCACAAAACAATCTGGCTGACAAACTTGGTCCTGGCTTGTAGATCACTCTTAAAACTTCAAGACCCATATTCCTTTATTTACCCACTAGAGCAGTGGTTCTCAACCTTTTTAATGCCGCGACCCTTTAATACAGTTCCTCATGTTGTGGTGATCCCCAACCATAAAATTATTTTCGTTGCTACTTCATAACTGTAATTTTGCTACTGTTATGAATTGTAATGTAAATATCCGCGTTTTCCGATGGTCAGGTTGAGAACCGCTAGCAGGGTTGCCTAAGACCATCGGAAAACACAGATATTTACATTACGATTCATAACAGTAGCAAAGTTACAGTTCTGAAGTAGCAACGAAAATAAGTTTATGGTTGGGGGTCACCACAACATGAGGAACTGTATTAAAGGGTCGCGGCATTAGAAAGGTTGAGAACCACAGCACTAGAGGCCTGGTGAACCCACAGGGGGAGTGCACTGACCACCAGGGGGCAGCTCCTGTGTGGTCTGCAACCTGGTGGTCAGTGCTTGTCATAGTGACCAGTCATTCCACCATTCAGTTGATTTGCATATTAGCCTTTTATTATATATGATGATTATCTCATCCTGAGTAGTACCATCCTAATTTTTCTTTTTGGAGACTTGCTTTCTTTTTATTTCTATTCATGTTTTCACAATTTCCTGCTCATCTTCATTCTTCATTCTCTAGTTTAAAATTGGACAATCAGGTAAGTCTTTTTAATACACATTTCTTGAACTAACAATTCAGTCAGGACACACATTTATTGAGCCCCTGTGTGTCAAGCACTGTTCTAGGTGCTAGGATACAATGCAGGGGCGTAGAGGGGAGATGACAGCTCATCCCTGTTCTCCAAGAGCACACTTGGAAGGAATGACAGGAAATAAGCAAAATGAGTAACAATCCAAAGTATGTCCTAATGCTGGAATAAAATTTCTAGACCCATACCTTTCACAATCAGTCCAGCCCATTCTCTGGATTGCTGATACCTCTCTAGAGCTTAAAGCTATTCCTCATTCAGTTGTTAATGGGTTTAATCCAGTCACTTTAACTCCCTGAATCATTTTCTTCACTTTTAAGTGGAGTCCTATCTGCCAACTTTACAAGGTTATCAGGAGGATCAAATGAGATCTTGGTTTTCCACAAGGATTGAAATTATGCTTTATGAAAGTCAGTATAGAGGCCAGCTGTACTTAATCTAAACACTTATCCCAAATCTCCATTTTCTACTTTAACCATTTTCTAATTTTAGGTGAGCCCCAAGCCCAGTCTATATTTTTAGAGATTCAATATATTTTTTCACTCTGTGTAGAACACTGTAGAATATTTTTGAGGACTTAAAACTAGAATCCAGAGCCCAGGAAATCCTGACAATAGATCCGCCAAATTGCTAAAGGGCTTCAGTACCAGTGTAATTCATCTATCCTATTCCACTCAGTTTATTCCATTTCTTCCGCCCGCTGGAATACACTTTACAAGGGCGCCCTCTAGTGGGGCCGCAGAAAATAACCACTAAAAGGTGCTTTTAGCCCTCTGTTATTTCTACTCTGTAGGTACCACCCCTTCAGCAGATACTGAATGAACAGCATAGGTTGGCAGCTTGGGAGAAATCATTGAGAAGGATAACTTTCAACAAGCTTACATATGGCCCTGGTTAAAACCAAACCAAACCAGGGACTCGGGCTCCCATCTTTTATTCCATTCTCTCAAGAGGCATACAGCCTGGCCTGTGTTCTCAAAAATGACAGGTAAGCAAATCTAAGTTGCAACAGCCTATAGAATATTCAGTTGTCTGCAAACTCCTCAAAACAACTGATACACTTGGAACAAATGAGATTTTTTAAAATTGTCTATTGAGTATTATAAACGAGAAATATACCCTTTATGCCTGGCTGATGTGGCTCTGTGGTTGAGTGTCGACCTATGAACCAGGAAGTCACCATTCAATTCCGTGTCAGGGCACTTGCCTGGATTGTGGGCTCAATCCCCAGTAGGGGGTGTGCAGGAGGCAGCCTATCAATGATTCTCTCTCATTATTGTTTCTATCTCTCTCCGCTATCCCTTCCTCTCTGAAAATCAATAAAAATATATTGTGTATATATATATATATTCAATATATATATATATATATATATATATATATATATATATATATATATACATCTATATATATTCAATATATACAAATCAATGTGTGTATATATATATATTCAATATATTTTTATATATAGATCACTTAATGAAAAACAGCCAAACTGTATATTTATATATATATATCACTTAATGAAAAACAGCCAAACTGTATTTCAAAATTGTCAAAAACAGTGTTCCACGTTACTACCATTGAAACTATCCTAGGTTTAAATTTTATTAGGTGACCCAAGTAGAGTAGTTAAGAGCCTCTGGCAGAATGTATATCTGCTATGCCCTCCTTCAACTGTACTCAGTTCTCAAGTATTACAAAGAACAGAAACAGTGCCTTTAAACCATTTTTTTGACATCAGACAAACCAATGCACAGGAATTCTGCATTTCTTAATAACTTCAGCATCTTGCCCAGTCTCTGACGCGTTTCCATCACAATTTCTTCCATTATTTCATTATTTCAGATGTCTTGCCCTGTGGCTCAATTGGTGATCTCCGAAGCTGGGAGATCACCTCTCGATCAGTAAGGGAGACAGGCTGCTGGGGGATGCCATACACCAAAAGGTGCAGGTTCCATTCCCAGTCAGGACACATACCCAGGTAGAGGCAAATGTGGGAGGCAACAGACTGACATTTCTCTCACATTAGTATTTCTCTCCCCCTTCCTCTCTAAAAATCAAATTTTTAAAAAAAGTTAATGCATTGCTACTTCAATTATAGGAGGAACATCCAAAACATTCATTCTATTATCGGTAATTCAACTTCTTACAAATCACCCTCAATGGCAGGACAGAATAAGGCAGCCTGGTGTGGCTGCACTTGAATCTATCACTAGAAGGAACATGCGAAGGGAAGATTCCAACCCAGCAAAAGGCTGCTTGGTTAAGTTTATTCTCTGACTGCTGGGTTAACCTTACCAACTATATTCTTCAATGTTGTACTTGTACTGCAGAGGTGGGAATGGAAACCAAAACAGACAATTTGGGGTCAAGTAGCCATTTTTGTTGTTGTTTTTGCTTTATTGATTTTAGAGAGAGGGGGAGATAGAAACATTGATGAGAGAGGGAGACTTCGATTGGCTGCCTCCTGCATGCCCCCTACTGGGGATCATATCTGCAACCTGGACATGTGCCCTGACCAGGAATCGAACCAGGGACCTCTTGGTTCATGGGTCGATGCTCAACCACTAAGCCATACCAGCCAAGCTATAAAGGCAATTTCTTGAGGCACTGTGCTTTGTGAATTGATGGTTAAGTAGAAAAGGAAAGATTCTTTGTATTATTCCAGGATGGGAGTCCACTTGGAACACTGTGTACTTTTAAAGACCCAAAACCACCCAAGTGCTAGGATCTGCAGGCAGCCCAAGGGGCAAGCAGCACAGTTCACCTCTCCCAGGTTTGGCCTTCGAACAGAAGAAAGCAGGTCTGTGGCTGGAGGCAGCCCAGTGTAGGTCCATGATGAGTTTCGGAGCCACACACAGAACTACAACTCAGATTCTTCACTTTCAAGAACTGCTCTGTCAGGTACACAGTCCTGTCCTTCAGATGCTTCTGCTTATCCCTCCTGTTCTAAAAGTCTCTGACGCGTTTCCATCACAATTTCTTCCATTATTTCTGGCTTTAAGATGTCTTTAATCTGAAAAAGAAAAAAGTATTCAGAAAAGAAACCAACTACAAGCAGGCCATCAAATCAGGCCAAATGCAGAAAGCAAGCATGGTTAACATAAGCCTTCTATCTTTCTTTCTGTTTCATTTATCAGAGGCTAAGTATTACAGGATATGATCTGCTAGAAGAGTCTGGGCTACAGCTGACAAGAATAAGATAGGTTTCCAGCACTCACTAAACAGAGAGCTGAAATTAGAATGGGCAAGATGAAGTCCAGAGGGTTGCTGTCATAACCTTCATGCCCCAAACCCTTATTCTGACACTAGACACACTGAGACTATTACAAGTATCTTGGGGAAAGAGCTCCCAGACACTCATTAAGGCTGTCCATCCGATCGGTTCATCCTGATGGACACGGAGTAAACACTGGAGCAAATGGATAAATATGCAATACCTGCTCCCAGATCAATGAGGAAAAGGGAAGCCCTGGGAGGAGTACCTGATGTGGAAGGGATGCCTCATAGCAATACAGGATGCTGGTATCATACAGCATCATCCTCTGAGTGACCAGCGAGACGATACAGTTCCGAAGCCGGGAGATCACCTCTCGATCAGTCAGGGAGACAGGCTGCCGGGGGATGCAAAGGGGAAGGGGAGGGGAACAGAAACAGGACAAAAATAAGTGAACAGTCATAGCAAACCACAGAAATCATTTATAATTTATAACTCAGTTACCACTCTGGGACTCCAAACCAATCAAATGGCTAACTCCAAGCAGGATTCACAAAAATGGCTTCTTGCCCTGCCCAGTGTGGCTCAGGTGGTTGGCATATCATCCCATACACCTAAAGGCTGCTGATTCTATTTCTGCTAAGGGTGTGAGTACAGGAAAAACAGATTGATGTTTCTCTCTCTCTTTCTCCCTCCTCCGCCCCCCCTCCCCTCCCTAAAATCTTTTTGTTTCTTAAAGCATATCCTCAGGCAAGGATTTAAAAAAAGGATGGCTTCGTCAGTGGCTCTTCAGCTACTACCCTACAACTTTGCCATCTGTTGCTGACCTCATCTCTTCAGAAAGAGGGCAACACAATTTCACAAAACACTTCAAACTAACACACTACAGCAATAATATAGTTAAAAACAGCAAGCCCCACACCCCGCAGAAGCAGAAGGGGGACTGAGTACCACTCCATCCCGACAGCTACGAGGTGTTTACGCACCTCCAGGTTTGCAACAAAGCCCCCTGCGTCCTCTTCTTTGTGCTCAGGTGTAGGGTAGATCCAGATGAAGCCATTGTTACCCAGAATCACGGAGGCACCACAAGGCAAGTCATGGAAGTGAGTCTTCTGCCGCTTCACCAGGGAGGGGGAAACCTGGACCAGAACACCCTGACCTAGCTAGAGAAATACAACACACGTTAAGTCACTGTGGGATCGTCAGTGAGGTGAAGGAAAAGTAGATTGCAGAATGTATGTCCTAGTTATAGTGGAATCAGTCCTTCTTGTTAGTAACTGCTGGTCACCATCTGCACATCCACAGTAATTATTCACAGAGAACACATGATATTGGGTCTTTAAAAGTGCATAGGCTGTTGACATATCCCAAGAGGAGGTGACTTTCAATATCCTTCTCTACCATTTTCCTTTGCAATCACCACATTCTAAGCCAGGGCTGGCGCGCTGACTGCTAGAGAAGCTGGAGCCAATGAGGACCTGGCTCGAGCCTCTTGAAGGCCAAGGAGCACTGTTCTGCTGCACCTTGACCCCAACCACCTGTCTTGCCAACAAGATGTGCACCACTGGGCTAGGGACCGACCAAGGGTGCACATCCACCCCTGGTTCTGACAGGACGGCCCAGATCCCACACCCGCTGAGGGAGGCTCCGCAGCACCCAGGCCCAAAGGTCAGCGCATGCAGGGTAACCGTTTCACCTCCTACTTCAAGGACATGAGCGTGGTTGGCTGGAGCCACTCCATTAAGGGAAGGAAATGAAAAGGTTCCTTCAGATAAAGCCAAGACACTAACAAGTCATAATTTGTTTTGGGAAGTAAGCTGTCATTTTAAAAAATAGCCTCAATAATGTAACCTCAGAGAAAAGCAGTAAAACTTCATTTAGAAGCTCAAGTGAACAATCGTTCCTAGAGATAATATCCATTTTATTGATTAGACGTTTGTCTGAGTTAGACTGTCCTGTTTCAGCAGTCCGAGACTTCCCTTTGTTCCACGACTGCCTCTCAGCCCTGGCCCCAGTGCAGCACCACTGGGAGGGAGCAGACAGCAGGGCCTCAGGGTCCTCGGTCATAGGGCTCCTGCCAGAACAATCCCATCAGTAAAAAAAAGGTAAAAGTTGTCCTCCACCACAACACTACTGGCCCATGACTGTGTGAGGCAATCATTAGTGGGATGCCAGTCTGGGGCCCTAACTTCTGGGGTTCTTTAGGTCAGAATTCCAGAGAGCTCCGAGGATTCAGAAATGGATCTGAAGTCTCAGTCAGCAAAGAGGAACAGCAAGAGCCCAACTTACTTTTCCGTATTTCAGACTCCTCGTGTGCAGGGAAACAGCTCCGTCAGAGAACACTGCCTGCACCTCAGCCTGGCCAGGTGATGAAGGAACAAACGTTTTTCATGCCATCTGCATCCCCTCTGTCCCTGGCCCCCTCTCCATCCTTTCCTCCCACCCCAACAGTCCTGCTGGGCAGTCTTGGACCGGAAGGACATGACCATGACCTAACCTCTCCCTCTTACTTGTCATGAATATCTTGATATGAACACCACCTTTCCTACTCCGTGGGGTAAAAGTTAATGTCATTAAGAAAATCTGAGTCTAGCTTAAAGCACGGGCCACCATTAGTTACAAGACCCAAAGACATGACTTAGCAGCCCAGAGGTGAACAAGAGCTGGAGAGTCAGCCTGCGTTAAGGACCTGGAGAAGGGCTGAGCAGAGCCCCTGCACTGGATCTGGCACCCGGATGTTTCTGCTGTGGGAGACAGACAGTTTAAGCCCCACTTCCCAGCGCCACATAAGCACGGAGGCTGGAGTGCACGGTGCAGGATACACTGATAAGGTCCCCTTCCTGCAAGAAACCTCTCATGGCCAGCTCATCTTCTGCAGATCTTCTCCTCTGAAACACACAAAGGCATGACGTTACTTAAGTCAGCTCCCACAGAAAGGCCTCTCTGCTTCCTTTTTCTCATTCACTTCGAGATCTCTGCATGCAGTCACAGTTCCCAAACACTAGTGTAGGTAACCTGTGCCCCTCAAGGAGATGAGAGCGACAACCACTTACAACCTTCCCACAGCTCTTCTCCTTCTCCCGCCTCTGGAAAGTATTCAAGCTCCGGACATGATGTTCAGAACCCTCCGAAGATAGCCCAGCCTACTTTCCCAATCACCTTCCGGGGCAGCCCTGCCCGCTCCAGCAGGACCAGACCGCCTCCAGCCTGACTGTGTCTTTGCTCACACATTCCCCTTCCTCTCAGATATGCCGAGTTCATCCTTGAAATTCTATCCATCCTTCAAGGACCAACTCTAGTGCCCACCTTTCCTGTGAGTTTCTTTCACTGAAATTAATCCTCTTTCTGTACAATCCCACACTTGTTTGTTCTTCGACTGCCGGGTATTTGGATGTTATCTCACACCCCTGCTAGTCTGTAAGCTTTCAGGAACGCAGTCATGCCTCCTTTGTCCGGCATTCTCCACAGAACCTCGCACAGGGAGAAGGTAAAGGGAAACCATGGCCTTTTACAAAAGGCTGCAGCTGCCTGGAGTAACCCAATGCCACTCAATTCCTGGAATCGAATCTAAATGCAAAACACACTTTCCAAGGAACACTTCTGTGCAAAGCTGATGAAGCCAGAAGGAAAACTGTTAGCACCGAGCCTCTGAGAGCTTCTTTTTCCAACTCCCTTTTGGGGGTTCCTCCCCATGGACACTCCAGATCTTACTACACCCCAACTGCTGCCTACGTGGGGAGGCCTGGACCAAGTGAAAGCCTACATGTACATCGGGCAGCAAACGTCCCACAGACAAACAGGAGTAAGCGGGCAACCTCGATGGAAAGCAGAGTTCTCTGGTGGAGCAAAAGACCCAGAGCCCTCGGCAGCAAACTACACAGTCCCAGCCGCAGCCCCTCACCAGCTCTCCTCCTGGAAGGTTCATGGATGACAGAAGCAAGACAGAATCCAGCCTGGAATTCGTCTCCACCTTCCACCTCTTCTGTTGAACCTAGAAACAAAGAAATTCCACACCTGGACACATACTCCAGGGCCAAGACCTCACAACATGAGTGACCAATAATCCCCAAAATAACAAGCCAACTGTTTACATCCCAGGTCACAAGCAAGAGCCAAATGCAGTGACTGCTTTGTTCACGTAACTACACACAGAATGCCTATCCCATTCATTAAGTTACCAGCTTGCTTTTACTATGCAAAGACCAAGATGACATCGACTTTACCTCTGTGATCCTCCCCACTACGATGTCACCTACTTCACCATTGTATCTGAAAGATAAAACAAATGGTGATCCATCAGTAAAAAGACTTTAATACAAAACCAAGCGCTATTTGAGATTTCAGTTAAACAGGATGAGGGCCTTGAGTAGGTACCACATTTAGTGACTTCAAACAACTATGCTGCTGGGACTTATCCTCAGGCACTGATCACTTCAAACACTCCTACGAGTACACAGTCTTTGTTAACTATTCTTAAGCAAACCATTTACCTCAGCAGTTCATGAAGCCTGAACCTCTATTTTGTTAACTACACGACAATGATAAACATGGAATATTTTCTGGTGGGCTACAGAACACAGGCGGGTTCTGCATTAGCCAAGAGAGGAGAAAGGAGAGAGAGACCGCACACCACCCAAATCAGTCTACCACTGTCTCCTGTACCCACTGGCTGCTCCTCCCAGGCCCTTTGCTAGCTCTTCACCCCAATTCCAGTGACATGCTGAAGGCTCAGTCCTTGGGCCTCTTCTCTTTTCAAACCCACACTCACCTCTTTGTGAGCTCATCCAACCTAAAGGCACGAGGCTGTACCATTCCCCTTGAATTCCAGACTCCAGGCAACTGCTGGCTACCAACATCTCGGATAGGCATGACTAATAGGCATTTTCAAATGTAACAAACCTAAAACAAAGCTTCCCAGCAGCCCCCTCCTCCATCACAAACTGATCCTCTCCCAGTGGTCACCATCTCAGTAAAGGACAACTCCATCTTCCAGTTGCTCAAGCCAAAAACCTCAGAATCTTAGAGGGATTCTTGAAAGATAGGAATCTCATTATCAGTCTCTGTCTCTCTGTCTCTGTCTCTCTCTCTCTCACGAGCGCACTCTAGGACAAGTCCAGCAAATCCTGGCTCTACCTTCAAAATATACACAGAAAATAAAAGGCATCCCACTTGGAAAGGAAGAAGTAAAACTATCTTTACTCACAGACATGGTCTCATATTAAAAAAAACAAACTTGAAAAATAAAATATCCAATACCCTTTCATGATAAAAACACCCAGGACATAAAAAGAAAAAAAAGAATAAAAAAAAACAAAAAACACCCAGGACACAAAATATATGCAGAATTAATCACTCTCCACTTCTACTGCTACCACCTTAGTCCAAGCCACCATCACTTCAGCCGGTAAGTCCCCTAATCTGTCTCTGTAAGCCTGTCCCTGTCCCACAGCAGCCAGAGTGATTTCATCCAAACAGAAGTCAGATCAGGTCCCTCTTCTGCTCCACCCCCTCCAGGGGCTTCCTGGATCACACAAGTGGAAGTCAAAATGCTTATCAGGGCGGCAGGGCAGGCCGACCACCGGCTCAGCTTCTACTCTCCCTTGCTCACTGTTCCAACCCCAGTGGTCTCCTTTCTGGGGCTAGCCTATACTGCGCCCTGTGCTAAGGACTTTACATGCACCTTTTCAATGAATTCTAATAAAAACCGTAGGAGCACCCTAGCTGGTTTGGCTCAGTGGATAGAGCGTCAGCCTGTGGACTGAAGGGTCCCGGGTTCAATTCCAGTCAAGAGCACATGCCTGAGTTGCAGGCTGGATCCCAGTAAGGGGCGTGCCGGAGGCAGCTGATCAAAGATTCTCTCATCCCTGATGTCTCTCTCTCTCTCTCCCCCCCTTTCCCTTCCTCTCTGAAATCAATAAAAATACATTAAAAAGAAACACACCCAAAAAAAACCATAGGAACTAGGTTGTGATATTATCCTCCTTTTACAGAGGCGGTAACAAAGGTTTGGAAAGGCCACGTAATGTGGGGAAATCTTTGAAGCCCACACTTTCCTAGCCACCTATACATGTTCCAAATCGCAGACCCACAGAATGATAGGGCAGGCGGGTGGGGTGGGAGGTATGGCGTGGCAGAAAAGGCCTGGTTGTGCAAGGTGGACGCCACAAGAAAGAGAATACACACCTTTTGTTCTCACCTGGTTTTCAAAGCTTTCACACAGATCAACTTGTTGACTCTTTCCACAGAACCAGCCACAGATGCAATAAGTTTCTCTTCACCCATGTAAGTCCCATGGCCCCTGTTGCAAGAGGAAGACACAAAAGATACCAGGGTAACTCTTGAGATGCGCTCTCCCCGTCAAGAACAGTGTATTCCTGCCGAAACCGGTTTGGCTCAGTGGACAGAGGGTCGGCCTGCAAACTGAGGGGTCCCAGGTTCTATTCCGGTCAAGGGCATGTGCCTTGGTTGCGGGCACATCCCCAGTGGGGGGTGTGCAGGAGGCAGCTGATCGATGTTTCTCTCTCATGGATGTTTCTAGCTCTGTGTCCCTCTCCCTTCCTCTCTGTGGAAAATCAATAAAATATATTTTAAAAAAAAAAAGAACAGTGTATTCCTCCAACAGGCTCCTCCTCCCTCTGAGCCTGGCTTTTGTGCAATTGCTCTCTCTGCCTAGCTGACAGTGGTCAGCAAACTCATTAGTCAACAGAGCCAAATATCAACAGTACTACGATTGAAATATCTTTTGAGAGCCAAATTTTTTAAACTTAAACTTCTTCTAATGCCACTTCTTCAAAATAGACTCGCCCAGGCCGTGGTATTTTGTGGAAGAGCCACACTCCAGGGGCCAAAGAGCCGCATGTGGCTCGAGAGCCGCAGTTTGCCGACCACTGGCCTAGCACACTCCTACTCTACAGAGCTACATGGACATCCCCCTCATCTCACGCAGGTCTACACAAATGTCACTTTTTCCATCGGGCCTACGCTGACTGCCCCATTTAAAATAGTCACCTACCCCTCTGCTACCACCCTCACCATATTCCCAACCACATTCCACTTAGTCTGCTCAACTTTTAATTTTTCCCCACTGGATTCACCACCAAACATCCTGAAGAACTTGTTTGTTGTGCTCATTCTTTATCATCTGTCTCTCCCCGTTAGACTATAAACGCCACCAGATTTCTCAGGATCCAATAAGCTCAAACTAAAAGGTGAATGGGCAATTCTGTAAATGCTGTACCCTTCTTATATGTACATGTGGAGTTCTCCTCCCTAGGAAAAAAGATGAAATACCACTAATGTTTATCTATGATGGTGATATAATGGTGGGTCTTGCTTCTTTACATAATGATCTTATTTAATCCTCGTTACCCTATCAAATAGTTACTGTTATCATCACTATTTTCCAGATGAGGAAACTGACTTTGGAGAGGAAGTACAATTCATGTGATGGCAGGACTGGAACCCACACTGTCTGACTCCAGGGCCTGCCCTCTTAACTACAACAGATTGTGCTGGGCGCAGATTCGAAGGTGTACACTTGGGTGCCTGTACGACAATACATTTGTTTGCCCTCGGCCCAAACAATTACTGATTCCAAAACTGTGCCCTGGCTAGGAGATGACGCAGGAGGAGGAGGAGGCCAAATGAGGAACCCACTGATCCCACTAAGAGGTCCCTGCTCCTCCCCCTCCCCCCGTTTTCCAGGTCTCCAACCAGGAAGGCTCAGAAAATCGGGCCTCAGGCAGAGGAACCAAGAACCACGGCCAGCAGAGGACGGGAGAGAAGGGCTTCAAGGGTCTGAGACAAACGCACACGGGGACACACAAGACGTAGGGAGCAGAAGCCCGAGGCCTTGTAAAGCAGGGACGCTCCTGAAATGTGCTCTGGGTCCCGCTTTATCACCGCGGACAGAGGCCCAGGTTTCGGCCAGCGGGCCACGTGCAGAGCCCTGCGACCGCCCTTCGTGGCCCCGAGCCCCCAGGTCCCCACGCACCGCATGAAGCCCGTGTCCGTGGTGATGGTGTCCCCCGGCACCACCAGGTGTTTCTTAGTCTCGCGGCCCAGACTCTCGCTAAGAGGCTTGCGAGCGACAGGGAGCCTCATCTCCATCGCCATCTTGGCGCCAATGAATTGCGCAGGCGCGGCCCGGCCGAGAGCCGCGAGATCCCGCTCCGCGATTCCCGGCCAACGCTCGGAGGGGCGGGGCCTCAGAGCAGCAGCCAATGGGAACTCGTGGTCTGGCGGCCATGATCACTATTGGCAACACTTAGGCTCCCATTAAGGGAAGGAGGGAGCAGCGTCGCCATTTTTACTACGGGAAGTCTGCACCCGGGTAATAAAATCTCATGCATGGTGTTGGGTTTTTTTTTTACCAAAACTGCCTCGCAGTCATCGTCCAATGTATGGTTTACCAGGGTCAGAGGTAAATGAGAAATGGCCCTCCGAGTTTCCTTCCAGCTCATTGTGTGAATGAGCGCAGGAGGAAAACACTCTTTGGACGGAAAGAAGACCCCCTTTCTTGCTGCTCCTAGTGCCGCCAGTATTCCACGTCACAGCCGCCCCATGGGGCTGGCTCAGCACCCACCATCATCTGCACCCACACACGGTGCTCTAGGTGCTGCTTCGGTTCTTTCATAGCGACTTTTGAAGGCGCTGACTTACTCTTAACACTTCTTTTGTAAAAGCAAGAAACTGTCTGAGAAAACATTCAAACCTTGCAAGGCAGGTACATCTGGTAGGCAAGTGGGCACATAATACAAAGATCTTCGCTTATCTTTCCTCAAACTTGAATGGAGTGCTCTCTGTGTTCTAAGGATTCAGTGGTGGAGGGATAGATGTACGTGTGGCTCTATCTTCACGTCCTGTTTAACAGGAGCATTTCCCCCTCCCTTCTCTCCCCCTACCCTTCCCCTCACCCTTGCCCTGCGTGGTTTATAGCATTCACAACAAACCTCAGGGAACTGGAGATGATCATTCTTCATGCACATGGACCCTAAAGGGATTGAATGAAATAAGTTGCATCAGTCCTGTACACTGTGTTCACGAAATCAGGCTTGCTGCCTCCTGAAGACCCATAGACTAATTGTTTGCTAAATCTCCAAAAAGACAGCATCTCTTTCACCTAAGGCTTAGGTCCTAAGCAAAGCTCATGACTCCCAAGTGTGAGAAAGGTGCATCTGTTGAGTCCAGCCTCGGCCATAAGAGGGCGGTAGTGTCCTTTGAACCCGCTAGGGAGGTAGGCCTGGGAGTTCCAGTTGACCAAGGAAGAGGTATCCTCTTCACATTACTCAGTTTCATCCTCGGTGGGATAGACATAACCTTAATCCCTCCCATTCTCACAGCACTCGCATTTACAGAGCCTGTCACGATGGAATGAATGATGGATACTGTTTAGTCTGTTTTGGAGCTATAACAAAATACCCTAGGCTGAGTGGCTTATAAACAACAGAAATTTACTTCTGACAGTTTGGGAGTTTGAGAAGTCCAAGATCAAGACATTGGCAGATTGGTGTCTGGTGAGAGTTCACTTCCTGGTTCATAGATAGCTGTCTTTTCACTGTGTCCTCACTGGGCTTAAGGAGTGAGGGGTGCTCTGGGGCAGTGGTCGGCAAACTCATTAGTCAACAGAGCCACATATCAACAGGACGACGATTGAAATTTCTTTTGAGAGCCAAATTTTTTAAACTTCAACTTCTTCTAACGCCACTTCTTCAACATAGACTCGCCCAGGCCGTGGTATTTTGTGGAAGAGCCACACTCAAGGGGCCAAAGAGCCGCATGTGGCTTGCGAGCCGCAGTTTGCCGACCACGGCTCTGGGGTCTCTTTTATAGATGCTACTTGAATTCATGAGGGCTCTTTCCATATGTTCTCCTTGCTCCTCCGCCTCCTAATTGACCCCACTTCTTCCCAGGGTGGCCCTGCGTGCTGTGCCCTGCCTCCAGATTCTAGGGGATTGTGAGTATAGCAGATTTTTCATGACCAGACTCCTGCCCGCTCTTCCTTGTACCTCCAGCAGGGGGAAATCTCTGCAGCTGGCTTAGCAGATGCATTTAGTCTGCAATTACAGCCTACTGCCACCAGGTGGGTTCTGGAGCCTGGGTTGTTGGTCCCTGTGATCTGTAGCGGGGCCAGGAGAGTGCCGAATGCTACCTCACCCATCTGCATCCCGAGGGAATGGTTTCGGGACAGATAGCTTTGGTGAGACGCCTGGGTGGGGGCTGCAGTGGGAGGATGGTAATGCCAGGGGCCACCAGAGGCATCAGAAACCTAGTGGTGAGGCATCAAAGCAAAGGCAAGGTTTGTGATGGGAGCGGGAGCAGGAGAACCAAGGATGGCTTCCCCCACCGGCCCCCCTGGAAGGAAACCCCAGATGGGATATGCAAATGAACACATTAAATGTACATTTCTGCCCATGCCTCCACCTGCTAGGGTGCAGTCCCCCAAAGTATGGGGATCTTTGGGCGTACACACCTGAAACTCCAAAGGGGTGTGTGGCCTGTGTGAGCAAGTGTGCATTCAGCGTCTACAGCTGTGTGTGTATATGTGCGCACGCGTACGGCTAGAGGAGGATGCCGGTAGCCTGAAAGGGTGACACCCTCCTGGCTGGCGTGCACTGGAACACAGGTGTGAACTCACACTGCCCGGTGTCACACCTCCCCCTGGAGGGTGGAGCCAGGGCCTGGCCCTGCATCGATGGCCCCTCTGCTCCTGGGTCCTCCTCAAGGAAGTCTGGAGTGGGTGTCTGAGCGTTGGGGATTCTATGCATTGGGAGGGCACTTGGTGCCCATCTTGCCCTACCCCCACCCCCACTGGCTGCTTGAATTCTTTCAAGTTGTCCATGAAAATGGGGGGGGGGGGGGGAGAAAGGTTAAGTAAAAATTTTGGGGAAGTGACTAAATGGGACCCTATATTTGAGTCAGCTGGAGAGTAGGAGTCAGCCCAGCCCCTTCTGAGGTGTCGTACAATCTGGAGGCAGTTGCTTTGCATTGTGACCATCTCTTTGGGAGCTGACACCCCATTTGCGACAGGAAGATTTCCAGGCACTTTCCATATTTCCTCTTCATGTAGACAAAAGCGTCAGCCCATTCAGATGCTAAGTGATAAATGCTCCAAGTAATTTTTATTTTAGAATACAAGAGAGGTACAAATGTATTTACAGTTATACATATACAATCAAATAATATATACCACAGTTTTGTAAATATCATTTTAGGTAAATATTTACAAAGTTAAAGTGACCATTTTCTGGAAGTAGAACACAGTTTCTTGAAAACTCTATACATTTTATACTTTTCATTAATATTATTATAGTTTCTTTATCTTACAAAACGCCCTACGGAAACACTGGTAAATGCCTGGAAGGTGGGAGAGATGACACCAGAGGGCGCTCAGGGCCGAGCTGGGGGGGGGGGGGGAGAACTTGGGAAAGAGCAAGGGAGAGTGTGGGCAGCAGGGTGGACCCCCCCACACCCCCCATTCCGCACGGCCAGCCAGTCTGTCCCTCCTCTTGCTGGAGTGTGGCGAGGACGGGCAGGAAAACTTCCCTTTCCCAACCATGATGTCAGGGCTGAAGGGGAGGGAGGGGGGCCTTGGTCCAATTCTCTCATTTTATAAATAGAGGAAGGGGAAACTGAGGCCCGAGAGGGGCAGAGTCTTCCCCGGGTCCCACCGTGGCTTTCCGTTTGCCTGCACTCTCCGTCCACATTGCAAAGTATCCGTGCCTCATCCATCCTCAGGGAGCCGCGTTGGGGTTGGAGGGGGAAGGTGGCCTAAAAGTGACCCACCTCCCCCACCCCACCCCACCCCCGCAAGGGCAGTGCGGGTCTCTGGGGGCCTTTCGGGCGGCCATTACTCTCCAGTGACTGCGGACACTGCGGGACAAGAGTCCCAAGAGGCAGGACGGGGAGACGGATGGGCGAACGCCAGGCCACCCTGGGACAGGGAGGTCGCCCTCCTTCCACTGCCAACACGTGGTTCTCGGCGGGGAAGGTGGAGGTCCCTTCCCCTCTTGGGGCCCTCGGAGACTTGCAGTGCCTTCTCCCGCCACCCACGAGGGGGGATGCCCGCTTGGACGCCCGGCTCGAGAGGAGGAGGGAGGCTGGGAAGTGAGACAGGGCTTGGGGACCACCCACCCCAGGAGGAGGCGGCCGAGCAGCTGCAACCCATGGGTGGCCCCGGGAAAGGACCCTCGTCCCCAGCGTCCTCATCTGAACAACGGGCGAAAGGCGTGCGCCCGGGGCTCGCTGTGGGAGCGCACCGACCCTGCGGGGTCCCCCGGCCGCTTCCGGCCCGGAGGTTCGGTCCGCAGAGCGGGCAGCCAGGCGCCCGGGCGCTGCGGGCGGGGAGGCGGGGGCGCGGGCGGGGCGCGGGCGCTCACAGCACCATGGCCGGCAGGTGGTGCGCGGCGGCGGCGGCGGCGGCGGCGGCGAGCGCGGGCGCGTGCGCGTGCGGGTGCGGCGCGGGCAGGGCGGGCGAGTGCGCCTGCAGCGCGGCGCTGGGCGGCCGGTGGCGCGCGCTCTTCTGGTGGGCGCGCAGGCCGGCCAGCTGCGAGTAGGCGCTCTGGCACACCTGGCACTTGTAGGGGCGCTCGCCCGTGTGCAGGCGCACGTGGTTCCGCAGCGTGGACGACTGGCTGAAGCGGCGGTTGCAGAAGCGGCACACGAACGGCTTGTCCAGCGTGTGGATGCGCATGTGCGAGCGCAGGTTGCTGCGCGAGTTGAAGCCGCGGTGGCAGATGACGCAGCGCATGCGGCCCGCGGTGCCCGCCGCCGAGTCCGCCGGGTGGAAGTCCTCTGGCCGCGGGGGGCCGCGGGGGAGAGCGGGGTCCCAGGGGGGGCGGGGCAGAGAGAGCAGCCTCGTTAGAACCGCGCGGCCGACGCCCAACACCCACGCTCCCCACGCAAGCGGTCCTGCCCGGGATCTGCCCGCCTCTAATCCTCGGATGGTTCTCGGGCCACCGATGGGGAGCGCTGGCAGGGGGCTGGAAGGGGCAGCAAGGGCCCTGGCGTGGGGTCAGGCCGGAGCTGGACTCCAGACCACGCTGTGAGGACTCGGAGACTTAGTGACTTGGCCCACCAAACCTCAACTTTCTCATCTGTAAAATGGGAGCCTGCCACACCTCAGGGGCGCTCTGCAGGACTAGAGGAGCCGATCACCAAAAGCTGAAGGCTACTCTGTGCTGGGCACTTACCTGCCTGAGCCCGCGAATGGAAAGTGCCCGCCCCATGGTAGCCTTCCATAAGTGGAAATAACTATTATAACCCCTACCCGGCCCCCCAAGAAAAACTCCTTTCATTTATTATCCCACAAACATTTACTGAGGCCTACTATGTACCAGGGAACTGCGCTCACTCTCCTCACCTCAGAGGTAATAATAGCATCACCGCCCTGAGCCTGCTGTAAGGACCAGAGAAATTACTGTTTGTCAGCAGCTGCAGATAAGGGCTCAGTGAGCATGGTTCAGGAGCCTCGGATGCATCCTCTAGAAATAAGGGTGATCAGAATTCACAAGGATTTCCTGAGGACCCGAGGGGATAAATGCTTAGCCCAATACTTGGCACAAAATAGATCAGCGACCCTCCAACACACTCGAGGCAACTGCCCCACCGCCTTTCCACAGGTTTACACTGAGCGCCCACTCAGTGCCAGGCTGGGCACCAGCGGCAGAGCGGGGAAAGGCACAGAGCCTCAGGGCCCGGAGGGAGCTAAGAGATCATCTTACCCAACCCCCTTCCTCTAAAGATGGGGAAACTGAGTCACAGAGCCATTCCCAGGATTGCACAGCAGCCCTAGAACCTCACCCAGGCTCCCGCAGCCTGGGCCCTCGCTCCTCCTGCCAAACCAGGCTGCCTCTGGGGGGCCACCCCCCCCATCCCCTGCCCCTACTCTGTTCTGGCCAGAAAACAGGACTGCCGCTCACTCATGCCTGGGCCAAGGCGGTGGCTCCCGAGGCATCGGCCTCCTCGAACCAGGTCCCCTGTGCTCAGTGGTGCTGGAGGTTGAGCCAGGTGCCTCCCCACCACACACACACACACACACTCACACACACCACACACACACACTACACACACACACATGCACACACCACACACACGCACGCGCACACCACACACCACACACACACACACACACACCACACACACACACCACACCCACACACACACACACACACACACACGCACACACCACACACACACACACACACACACACACACACACACACACTGGGCTCCAGGGTCCGTGTCATGGCGGCCTCGTGGAGAATACCTACCGTGCTTGTTCTTTTTCTGCTCCTCCTCCAGCCCGGGCACACCGGGGATCCCGAGGAAGGTGTTGTGCGAGTTCCCGTACCACACCAGCAGCTCCTGGTCCGGAGGGATCATCTGCAGAGAAGGAGGCCAGAGGCGGTCAGGGAGGCAGTGGTGTGTGTGTGTGTGTGTGTGTGTGTGTGAGAGAGAGAGAGAGAGAGAGAGAGAGAGAGAGAGAGAGAGAGAGAGAGGACTCCGCACACTGCCTCACAGCCAGGAGGCACCTGTCCGGCACCTGCCATGGAGATGTGGCTCCAGTGGGCGCTGTTCCACACGCCATTCCCAACCAGCTGCACCATCACAGAGACCCTGGGTGCTCTGCTCCCCTCTTCCTGCCCAGGCTTCCCGCCATCTGCTGCCTCCCAGACTCCCAAGCGCTCCCAAGCGGATGGCAACAGAACAGCAGCCTCACAGCGAGCAGACGTGACAGACACCCAACGTTAGAAGACTTTCCATTTCTTACGTGGGGAGTGGGGGGAGCAGTCAGCCAGCCCTCAAGTCTGAGGGCAGAGCTGGATGTTCCCAGGGAGCCTGCGTTGCGGGGTACCCCGTGGCACTTGGCTACCCCCTGCCCAATAATGCTCTCATCCAAAGCACCCCAAGGCAGCACCACTCCACAGGGCATCCCCTCCCCATCACAGGGCTCTGTGTGGCTGCCACCTGAGGAAGTACTGGGCCACTCGGCCATACACGAAATCCACTGTGCCGTGTCCTGGCCGATGGCATACAAGGCCAGAGACAGCACAGGCTCTCTGCTCCAGGGAGGCCCTGCCCCTGGGAGTGGCCGTCAGGGGGAAGACTTGCAGCGCTAATCCAGGGAGCTGTGGGCGGCCAGCTCCTGAGTGGAGCTGACCATACGCACCACCCTCCGGGACATCTCAAGGGGCCACCAGTACCCCAGCCGAGCGGGGAGCCGTCGGGCCCAAATGAGAGAGGGGACGGCCCATCACCCTCCTGAGGCCTGCACCCCAGAAGAGCTGGCTTTGGCACCCACCCCGGGGTCACTCTGGTCTGTCCAGAGAAACATGGACACCCCAGGCAACAGCTGGTTTGTTTTCCCGGTGGGTCCTCTTTTTTAAAAAAATGTTTTCATTGATATTTTTTTTATAGCGAAAGAAAGGGAGGAAGAGAAACAGTTATTAGTTGCCTCCCACATGCACTCCAGCCAGGGATCAAGCCTGCAACCTGGGCATGTGCTCTGATCCGGAATTGAACCGGTGACCCTTTGGTGCATAGGACGACACTCAACCAACTGAGCCACACCAGCCAGGGCCCTGGCCTTTTAGTGACGCAAAAGATCCGATGGGGTTCCGTGTAGGGGTATCTGGTATCAGCAGTGCAGGCCCTCCCGTGGCCTCTGTGCTCACAGCGAGGGCCCACCCCTTCCATGCGGTTCTGGCCTGCAGGCCCCCATCATACTGTGAACCTACTGTCCTGCACCCCTCCTTCCTCTGGTCAGAGGCGGGGAGACACAGCCAGCTCTGTTCCGGGAAGCAGAGGGACGCGGGGAGCGGCAGGTGGGAGAGGGAAGTGGAGCGCTGAGAACAGGCAGAGGGTGGCGCCAGCTCACGGGGGGGGGGGGGGGGGGAAGGTGGGGGGCCGGAATATGGAAGAACCAAGTGCAGTCTGAACCCACGGACAAGTAGGTGGTGCCTCAAAGAAAGCAGGAACCACAGCGAAAGTTCTGGAGGCCTCTCTGGTCATTCACAGCCGTGGCCACTGTCCAGGAGGCCACTGTCCAGGAGGCCAGCAGGTCAGACCTAGAGGCCCTGCTGGAAAAGGGGCGGCGAAGAGAGGGGTTTTGTGAGCCCTTAGAAAACCGGAGGATGGAACTAAAATATTTCAAATAAACTCACTGTGAAAGAAGCCACTCGCCACGAGACAGCGCACACGGGACCTCCGTTATGAGGGCACTGGGTGACCTTGCATAAGCCACTTTGCCTCAAATGCGGGAACTGGGGTCTCTGAGGCCCCCCAACTTTAGGACTCTGGTTGTAAGTCACCTGCAATATCGCCCCAAGGCCTGGCTGCAATTCTCAGATGGACTGACATGTATCCATCGTGGATTTTGTACAGCAACCAGCCCCCGTTGGATGGCCTGGATCTGCCTCTTCCTTCAGGAGACGCACAGCACAGGCTTCCAGCTCAGTCATGTTGGGGTCCCCTCGGGCTCCCCACCTGCTGAGCATGTGACCTTGGGCAAGTCTCTGGGCCTCGGTGTCCTCCACCAGAACGCAGGGACAGCAGCCCTGCCCCGGCCGCCCTGGGTGCTAGTCGGGGTGCAGAGGAGCCGGGCACACAAAGCTCTTTACGCGATCGACACACAGGAGAGCGTGCTGTGACCCCCCCCCCCGCGCCCCCACTCCCGAGCTCGCCAGCCTCACAGAGAAGCTGGCGGCGATCTCAGGCGCGTGGGAGTCCGCAGAGCTGGCAGCGCGGCGCGGGCCGCTGGCACCTGGCGCCGTGAAAGCCCAGCGTGACCGTGGCTGTGCCTTCACCGTCTGACAAGAGCACAGGCTGGGCCCCCACTACTTCCCACAGACAAGGGATGAGAGGCTCAGCAAGCCGCCCCCCAACTCTCCCTCCCCCGGGATGTCACCCTGAGCCCTGAGCTGCAGCGCCACCTCCAGACTAAGTCAGCGCTGGCCTTTTTCCTTTAATTGACAGTAAGCATTATTAATTAAACATAACAACAAAAAGGGGGATGATGACTGAGGAGCCAAGACCTCTGAGACTGCACAAAATTTGAAAATTATTATTCCAGAGCTTCCACATTAACCGTCTCAATACAACGGTGAGGCGTTTACTGACTAACATCTTTCACATGTACAAAAATGGGCCCTGGCCGGTGTGGCTCAGTTGGTTGCAGTTGGATGAGTCTTCCCCTGAGCCATACAGGATCGCTGTTTCTCCCCCTTTCTCTAAAATCAATCTTTAAAATGTACTCAAAGTAGTTTTACTGAAATTAATTATAAGGTTAAAATAGTGGTGCGGACCCACGGACAAAACTGTGCAAACACGTAACAGGGTAGAGAAGGAGCAGCCAGCCTCTCTCCCACTCTGGATGCCAGTCACTAGCGGGTTCTCGTAGTGAAGGGCCTGTCATTTTGAGACAATTAACAAACGCTGATTTAGGTTCCTGGGGAGCAGCGTGATGGGCGGAGTGATTTCCATTTTCTACATGACGCATCTGATCTTTTAAAAAATGAGCCGCTCTCATACTATTTTTATACCAAACAAAAAAAAATTTTTTTAAAGAAAGAGAATCTGTTAAGAAGAACCTACTGGAATTGAGAATGACGCACATCCCCAGACAGCAAGAAGCCACCAGCCCTCTGAGCCCCACCGGGGAAGGCAGCCTGGCCGGCACAGACCCGGGAACTGGGAAGCCCTCTGAGCCCTGGGAAGCCAGCAGCCGCCCTCGTCTGGACGTCTGGTCTCTGCCTGCTCCCAGGCAGCCTCTTCCTGAGATCCTGGTCCTATTGTCTGGAGGCCCCCCCTACCCCCCCAGCTCCCACCCAGCTGCCCGCCTAAGAGCAAAGACCAGCCACAGTGCCCTGCAGGCCCCCTCGTCCCCTCACTCGCGCTGTTTCTTTAAGGCCAACCCTCAGCCAGGCTCTCCCTGGGGCTCAGAGAACCAGAATCAGCCGCTCCTTCACTTTTCTGGGAGCAGGGACTGGCTCGGGACATGCAATCAACCACACAGTTCCCAGAGCAACTGAGTCCCACACCCGTCACCCAGACTGGAGGGGAGGGCGGAATATCAGTGCTGAGTCTCCCGGGGACAAATTACACCATCTCTCAGCTCATGCTTCCTAACCTTCTCTATCAGCCCGCAAGGTTTGTCCTGCCACATTTCCTTTTCTGAATTTTTATAAATTGAAATGACGGGGTTTGGGGTTTGTTTTCCTAACACAAATTCCCGCCGCACTATGGAACATGCTCCCAGGGGCTCCGCGGCCCTCCCTCCCCCAGGCGGTGCAGAAGCCCTGGTCTAGAAGGATCTCCGTGTCATCTGGGCGGATATCAATTTCCATTGTACCACAGATGTCCTGACACGCCAATTAATAGAGTTCCAGCAAATAGATAGTGGCCAGGGAGGCCCCGTGGTGGCCAAAGGCTCGGCTCTGGGGTCGGACAGGCCTGGACTCAAATCACAGCCCAGCAATCTCCCTCAGTCTCCCTGAACCCCACTTCCGTCGTCATTAAAATGGGGAGAGTGATGGAGAGCACCTCACGGGGCGGAGAGGATTCTATTTCTAAGAAGCTGCTAAGCCTTAGCAAGGCACCCGCACGTGGTAAAGGCTCACACAGTGTCCTTAACATTGCTCATTAATAATCAGAGCACCTTACCTGCACCCACCGATGAACAAGGTCAAAGGGAAACCGAGCTTACCCCACTAGGGCCAAAGAAAGGAGAGGTGGGGTATGCACACCAGGGGGAAAAAGCTCAACTGCCTGAGATGAGAAGGAAAGTAGCAAAAGACAAGCCCACACTTCAGGGCCAGTAACTTGTCAAAAAAACGGGGAGGGGAAAGACTAGGAATTCTCTTCCTCGTTCCCAAATCCAAAAAACCCCACCATCTCTTATTCCTACATCCTTTTCTTGTGCTGAGTTTTGGAGTCAAAGGTCTTGCTTCCGGTGGGAGGGGTGGGGGTGTTTTCCTGGGAGAACTGGGTCCATGTGTCCCCCTTTCAGCTCAGCCCCCCTCACCTACAGAAAGAAGTATTCATTCAACACGGAGCTCCCACTCGCCATGGGCTGGGAACTTTCTAGAAGTGTCACTGTAGGCACTTGAGGTTATAGTGAATTCTTCCTGGTCGCAATGCGCAAGGAGGGTGCCCCAGGGATAACATGCCAGGAGATAAGCCGGATGCAAAACAGGCCTGGGCGCTCTCCACGCTCTCCACGGGCTGCCTGGCCTTGACACTCCCACCCTCGTCTCCGTGTGGACGGCTGAAAACTGTGGCGCAGCAGCAGCAATATATCCCACTTATTGAATAAAGATCTTCCTTCTTATTTATTTATTTTTTTTGGCAAGTAATGGGTTACTGTTATGAAACATAAATAGTTCTGAGTGACAGGAAGATGAAGAAAGCCGATCACGCAAAGGCCTCTCCCCTTGGCTAACTTGCACGCGGGCCCAGAACAAAGAGCCGACTCTCCCAGGGGCGTCTGGGGGGAGGTCTGGGTGCACCCGTGTCCTCCGGCGGAGCCTCGGAGGGCCGCGTGAGCTGCGGCCTTGGACCCGCAGCACGAGGGCCACACACGCCCACACTCTCACGTAGTCTGGTAGGTGGAATCGGACATTACAACACAACCTGAGGAGACTGTCACCACGGAAAAGTGTGCCCGACTTCACGCAGTAAAAATAAAATGAGGAAGCCCTGGCTGGGTAGCTTGGTTGGTTGGAGCGTCGTCCTGATACGCTAAGGTTTCAGGTTCGATTCCCCAGTCAGGGCACGTACAAGAATCAACCAATGAATTCCTAAGTAAGTGGAACAACAAATCTCTCTCTCTCTCTCTCTCTCAACCAAATAAAAAGCCAAACCTAGTAAAAATAACATGGGTGATGTTCTGTGTTTTCTTGCCCCTCCCTCAACCAGGCCCGTCTATGTAGATGTGCTACTGGACGAAGTTAGAGCATTCCTGGCCAAGGGTGCTACTAGCTACCAATATCATAAATGACGGGGCTTCTTCCTGATCTTCTTTTATCAGCTTACACTCCTGATCGAATGTGGATGACGTTTTCAAACTCTCATAAACCCAGGTCCCTCCTTGGAGAGTTCTCGGGCGGCCGGCCCTCTGACCCTGAACGCCTGTATAAATGTCTATTAACGTGTCCTGGCTCCGTTCAGCTTCCAGCCCGCAGGAGGAGAGACGGTGCACAGCGAGATGAGACCAGCCCCGCGTCTGCCCCAGCCAGAAGCCCTTCAGCCCAAACCACCCAGGCGCCCCTGTCGGCCTCCTGGGTGCGTGTGCGTGTCTGCGGGGGAGGGACGTGTGGGTGTGGGTCCCCAGGTGCATCTGAGTCGGGATGGCTGGGTAGCCGTGTACACATGTGAGGGTGCATGTGTGAGGGTGAGAGGGGAGAGGATCTGGAAGGGTGCTCTCTATCAGAAGTGGGGTTCGGCCACCCCTGAGGCCGATTCCAGGATGTCTGCTCTCTCAGGGTGTTAGCCCCGCTGGATGGTCACAAGAACCACCTCTGTCCTGGGCCTGGCCACCTCAGTCCTCCGTCACACTGCCTCACACTGTCCCACCTCACCTGAACCCCAGTCTAGGAATGCTCACCTTCCTTATCTTCCACTTCCGGGTCCTCCCAGGGTTCCCCACACACACCTCAGCTGGGGCCCACGCCCCGGCCACACCAGGCAAATACCATTCTGGGGTCATCCCCAGGAGATTCCCTGAGGCCTGGTTATTCAGGGACAAGCGGACCTCAATTCCAGAAGCTTCTAGGCCCCAATGCCCCTTGGGCCTTGGAAGGACTTGCGGATCTGAGTCCCCGGGAGAAAAGGGAGCGTAGGCTAACAAGAAGTCACTCCCGGACTCGGGGGGGGGGGGGAGGGGGGGCTCCTTCAGACCACCCTACAACTCAGCCAAGCCCCGCCCCACCCAAGGGGCACTGTGCCTCTCCCCACCTGCAAGCAGAAGCAGGAGGTCCGGAAAAGTGGAGGGCAAACAACCCCATCACCCTTGAACAGCGCTCCCGACAACTTGCCGCCTGCCCTCCCGGGAGGCCAGGCAGCACGCCCCGTCCTGGGCCAGATGCTGAGTGAATTTCCTGCCGAGGGACGCTGCCCAGGAAGGTCCCGACAGGCTGGGCCTCCTTGGCCACCACCACTCAGCTCACCATCAGCTCCTCCCCAAACACTGAGCTTGTCTGCGTCTGCCCAAGCATCTCTTTCTCCCATCTTCTTGAACCTTCTCATGCCCTGGGCCTGGCTTAGCTCCCCCCACCCCACAGGACCATGGGAGGTGATATTTATCTGTCCGCTACTCCCCCTTTCTCTCTCCTCTGAGAAGCTCCGCCACTGCAGGCGTTAGTGTTAACATCGCCCCCGATGCCCCGTCAGAGCTCCTGAGTCTGCCTGCCACCGACTGAGATCCAGTTCCCATGTCTGTAAACTGTAGCAATCACAGAATCCCCCCTTGTGGCTTAAATACGTGAGGATTAAGTAGGATAATGCGGTACAGCAGCTAGGAGAAGCCTGACACCCGGAGTGGCCGGTATGTGACAGCTGAGACTAGATCGTGACCCACATGTCATCAGTGTCCCACGCATGCAGAATGAGGGACAACACACCGCTAAGCCGCTGCAGACACCGCCCCCTCTCCCACCCGCACGCTTGCCCTGGGCTGCCTGCCTGCCTGGCTCTCTGTGTTGCTATGGCTTCTGAACCCCAGGACACCCTCAGCAGCTGCCCAGGCGCCTCACTGTTGAGGTGCTCATGACATTCCCAACGGCATCACATCCAAAGTCCCGTCCTTCCGGGTCTGCGGCAGAAAGCGTGCCTGGGGGTCCTGCTCCTAAAGACGGGGTGCATGGGCCTCAGCCCTACAGCCTGGGCGGCCGCTGGGCCGCTGGCCGTGCCCCTCCATGCAGAGCAGACCTCAGGCACAGCTGCCCGCACCGCACCGCACCCAGCGACTCCCGGGCGCCCGTCTGGTCCGCGGCAGCACCCGCGCTCACCTCGATGGCCTTGTAGAAGATGCTGGTGCCGATCTGGACCACCTCCAGGTTCTGCTCCTGCTCGTTCCGTGCGCATTTGATGTAGGTCATCCAGCTGCGGTGGTCCTCCTGGCTGGCATCGATAAAGTAGCGCACGGTGCCATCCTCATTGAACACCTGGGCACAGGGGAATCGGGGACCAGGTGAGGCAGCGCTCTGGCAGGTGTGCCACCTGTGTCCAGCCCAGGCTCCAGGCCAGGCGCTCTCTCTCCATCCTCACAGCAGCCCCAGGAAGTGGACACGGCTCTTCCCATCTCAGTTTTCCGGCTGAGAACTGAGAGGCTCAGAGTGGCGCCGTGACTTGCCTGAGGCCAGCTGGCTAGGAGTGGCCAGTGGGGAGTCCATCTCTAGGGGCCACAGCTCCTTCCGGCTGCCATGTCCTCCCCATCCCCATTAGAAAAGGGTCTCCAGGGATCACGGATGAGACAAAGAAGCACCCTGCGAGCTCTGGGGGGATGGAGAGGGTTCCCCAAAGCAGCGGAAGGCGCTGGCCACGCCCCAGAGGGCACGCAGGAGCCCAGAGAGGCAAGGCTGGCTCACGGTGGCGCCTGGCCCGGTCTAAGCCCCTTTGGGAGAGCTGCCAGGGATCTGCAGAGCTCAACCTGGACCCCAACTTCCTAACCCAGCAGCAAGGAGAGAGTAACCACAGGGCTTGTGCCTCCAGGGGAGGGAGAGGTGAGGTTAAGAGGCGCGAGGAGGCTGCCAGTCTCCATGGGCCCTGGGCAAGCACATGGCCTCTCCGGTCTCAGTGCCTTCTTCTGTGAAGTGAGCCAACAACAGGCATACTCATAGATCTGGCCAGAGGAAAGAGGATTGGATTTGGGGGGGGGGGGTGTGGAGAGAGGGGAGGTACTGGGGCGGGTTGGGGGGATCCAGCGGCGTAGGGTCCTGCCTTGAGGAGCGGCAGGGCGGGCAAGGCCGCAGCTCCCAACCAGGGCAGAAGCAGCTGCTGGGCGGTCGGAGCTCCCCTCCCCAGCCCCCACCCCCATCCCCCCCACCCCGCGCTCCCCTACCCCCATCTCTCCCCCCTGCTCCCCCCTTCCCCCACCCCCGCGCCTACCTCCCACATGAGGTTGTTATTCTTGCAGATGTCTACGTGCTCCGGGGCGATGACGCGGCCGGTGAAGGGGCCCATCTCGGTGCCAGCCTTGATCCAGGTCTTGGAGAAGATGCCCAGGCCCTCGCCCGGGATGGAGCTCTGCGCGATGATCACCTCCGCCGGCAGCACCAGGCTGGACAGCTTCTGCACCTCTGTAGCCGCAGGGCGGGGCGGCCCACAGGGTCAGCGCCCAGGAGCCCTTCCCGCCTGCCCCCCCCCGCCAACCCCAGCCGCCCGGGGGGCGACTCGCGCGCGCGTGTGCGCAGGGCCGGTGCGGGGAGGCGGGCTGCGGCTGGGGAGGCTCCGCGTGCTGTTTGCAACCCCGGAACCCTCCGTGCCCTTGAAAGCTGTGCTTGGGGGCTTATTTCTAGTTTTGTTTTGTTTTTGTGTTGTTGTTGTTTTTTTTTTTTTTTAGTCTCTCCACGAAGTCTCAAAGCACCCATCTTCTCCCTGCCCTCACCCCGGGAAAGCTGAAGAACCACTGAACCCATCTAGTGAGTGGTCCCACATGTGGTAAACTAAGGCCAGCTCCCTGGAGGAGGCGATGGCCAAGCCGACACTTTTTGGTTTTGTGTTCTTCCGCCCCCGCCCACCCCTCCGCCCCGCACTCCCACGGAGCTCACTGCGCTGCAAGCTCACAGCGCTTCGGGCACCGGGCGCGGAGGCCCCAGGGTGCGGTCAGGGGCTCTGAGTCCTGCCCGGTGCGGGAGGCCCCTTCCCCGGGATGGGCTGGCAGCGCTGGGAACAGACCTCGGCCTGCGAGGCCAAGGGGGCTCCAGAGAAACGCGGGACGCATCGCTCCCCGCGTGACCCCGGGCAGGGCGCGCCTGTGTCCCTCGGCGCCTCCAGAATCGGGGGTGCCGGGAAGGGCGGCTCCCGAACCCAGGCGAGCCCTGAAGTCGTCGCCTCTCCGGGCCTGGAAGAGCTTGGGGCGACCCGCCGTCCCTGGGGGGGTCCCCCTGCCGGGCCCGGCAGCCGATGTGGGAACGGCGAGGCGCACAGGGGCGGCCTCCGTGTCTCACAAGATGCCCCTCTAAGCTACCTGGGAAAATGCCCGCGCGCCGGCCGGCTGGAAGCGGGGGGAGCCGGTGTCGGTTGCAGCGCGGCGGCAATTTGTCACGCCGTTAACGCGATCGCATTCATTGGGCTCCATTCGAAAGAAATGGCTAATTCTAAATTCATTAGCCCGGGAAGAATGCTGTAGCAGTAAATTGTAGCTCAATGCGGAGGGGACTTGTTTAAAAGGGGCCGAGGAATTCCCCTTACAAAAAGGGGGGATTAGATGGTTGACATAGCGTGAATGGAAGTGGAATTAGTCTGCACGGTAAATTAAGAGAGGAACAGAGATCGTCCCGGGGGAAGAGAGGGCGCCGCGCGGGGATGCCAGCGCCGGGGGAGACGGTTTGCGGGGTGATGAATGAGGAGGGAGAACTTGAGACATCCCGAAGAAAAGAAACTTTCCTCGCTCTTTCTCTCCCCGGCTCCCTCCGCCGCGCTCTCTCCCCGCCGGCCCGCCCTCCGCCCCCTCCCCGGCCCCCGCCGCCTTTTAAAGCGCTCGGTTTAAGTGGGAACTTTAGCGGGTCAAGCCCAAGTTAACCAAATGAATTTAAAACCCCTTCTTCTCGAGTCAAGTGCTATTACACGCCTAGTAAGACTTTCAATGCCCGGAGCCCGCCGGCTCCAAGGGGCGAGGGGCGGGCAGGGGAGCGCGGGGGGCCGCCGGCTCCGCAGCCTCGGCGCCGCGATCCGGCTCCCGATCCTTCCCGGAGCGGCGGGGTGGGGAGCTGTCCTCCGCTCCGCTCCGCTCCGCCCCGCCCCGCCCGGGCTGGGCTGCTCGCGTCTGGACTCGGCTTCTGGGAAACCGAGGCCCACGGAGCCGCGGGGACGCTCGGGTGGACCCGCGCGGCTTCACCGCCTCTGGCCCCGCCGCAGCCCGCAGCCCGCAGCCCGCGCGTCGCCAGGCGGGGAGTCTGTGCGCCCGGAGGAGGGGACGCGGCCGGCCCGACGGCGGGACTCACCGCCCGAGAAGGACTGCGCCAGGACCTCGGCGGTGAAGGCCGTCTTGGGGCTGGCGTGGTGGCTCTTGTCCTCGAAGAGCTGCTCGCCCAGCACGTTGCGCCAGCGGCCGTACAGGAAGCTGTGCAGGATGTCGGAGGTGATGACCTCGGCCAGCGCCAGCCCCGGACCCTTCAGCCCCGTCTTGAGCACCAGGGCCTCCGCCGGGAGCACGGAGCCCATCATGGGCGGCCCAGGGCTCGCCGGCGCCGGGGACGGACGGCCGGGCAGACGCGGAGATGTGTTGGGCGAGAGGGGAGCGGAGGGGCGAGAGGAGAGGGCTGCGGGGCCGACGGAGACGGCAGAGGAGCCGGGGAGGGAGGAGGTGCCGGAGGGCGGCGAGGGGGTGGCTGGGAGGAAGGGGGACGAGGGGGAGCCGGGCGGAGAGGAAGGGCGATGGGGAGAGCAGCGGGGATGGCAGAGGCGGCGTGGAGGGCGGCAGAGACGGGATGGAAGCGAAGGCGGGTGGGTGCGGGCGGGTGCGGGCGGGTGGGGGGCGGGCGGCTGCAGAGAATCGGCGGCGGCCAGGGGCGCTCGGACGTGCGCTCGCCTCCTGCGCGCGGGCCGGGTCGGTCTTCGCCTTGGCAAAACCTCAGCGCCTTTATAAGACTCCCGGTGACCCTCCTAATTGGTTATTAATGACGCCCTGACGTCGGAGGACAGACTTGTGGTACCCGGCCGGCTCGAGGAGCCTTAGCCACCACCGCTCCCATTCGCTCCTCCCGCCCCTCCCCGGCCCTTCCTCCCCCGCCCTCCTCTTCCTCCTCCTCCTCTCCCCTCGGGAAGCCGGGCTGGGAGGGAGGCTCCGCTCGCCTCCGAGAGAGGACGGCATGGAGCTGGGGAGGGGGCTCAGCGAAGTTCAGTTTGCTTGGACCCCAGAGACTCTGCTGGGCAGGAGGAGACGCTGGCCCCGGGCCGGGCCGGGCTCACTCATTGTCCCAGGCCCGGACAGGTCCTCAGCTCCTTGGCCCGACCTAGGGCTCCGGGGCACCACGTCCTGGGCTGTGTAGTCGCCCCAGAACCGCAGGCCCAGCGCGCAGATGGATCTGCCTGAGCGCTTCGCTTCAAACGGGCGCTCCAGTCCCTCTGCTGCTGCTCGGTCGGTGTGAACCATCCCTGGTGAAGAGGGAGCTGGAGCGGCTGCGGTCGCTGTCCGGGCCGGGCCGTGACTGACATGGATGGGCGGCGGGCCCGGAGCCCGGGGGCTAGGTCCGGAGGGGCAGACGGAAATCTGCAGGAGCCACGGGTTGCTCGCAAAAGGCTTTCCAGCCGGAAACAGGGCAGGTGGGGTGGAAAGGGTTTCCCGGACTGTCCTGTCCTGAGCGGGAGCAGCCGTGCCCCCGGGCCAAGTCCTCCAAAACTGCAGGCCGTCCCTGGCCAGGCCCGTGGGCTCGGGGCTCCTACTCAGGCCTCCTGGCTCCTTCGCTCAGTTGTGATCTTGGGAAACCCGTTGCATCCCCGCACTCCTTCCTTCTCGCCTTCTACCTCTCTTTCTCCTTCAACCTCCATCTTCTCCCCTTCCCTCCCTCCTCCTCTGCCCCCACCCCGCCACGAGGCTTTCTGCTCCGGGCCTCCCAGGCACCCGAGTGCCAGCAGCAGCCTCTCTCTCGGCCTCTCTCCGGGTCGGGAGCTGCTGAGGCGGGAAGGCCACGGCCTCCTACAGGCACTGCTGACTCCTGGGGTTCGCTTCAGGTCCCCAACGCCAGTGCCAGACCAGGGAGGGGGGCATGGCGACACCTCCCCCAACCTGCCGAGCTCCTCCGCGCCTCCCCCCGCCCACATGATTTCAGATTCCGCTAACGGGATCGGGTGAGCTGGAGGCAGCCGGCTCCCCGGGCCTTCTCCGCGGGGTGGAAACTCGGGTGGAGAGGCAGGGGGACGGGCCTTCCCACCAGGAGTGGTTGTCCGCAGGCCCCTTGGCAAAGAGCCCCCTCCGCCATGGGGGTCCGGCCGTTACTAAGCCATCCTCACACCGGCAGCCCTGGATCCCCGGCCTCTGCCTGCTGGGTTCTGGCCAGTGATCTCCGACATCCCGGGTCGCATCCGGGGGGTAGACTAGGACGTGGGCAACCGCCGGCTTCCAGACCCGGGGCCCAGAGCCGCCCGGAGGCTGATGCCTGGGGAGGGTGCACCGGGCCGAAGGCGCGACCTTCGGGCCTGCGCCAGCAGAGGGCAGCGCTGCGGAGGAGAGCGCGCAGCCCCGAGTGAGGGTCCCTGCTAGACGCCTCCAGCGAGTCGCGGCGGCTCTGGCTTGAGCCGAGGCGGCTGGCGCGGGAGTCTCACCGGCGCCAAGGACTTGGCTTCTGCGAAGACTTGGTAGAGGAGGAACTGCGCCCGAGGCAGAGGAGACTACTTCGGGGAGCCGGCCTCAGCGCCTCGGGGAGACCCCGGCGGGTGAGGACGCGGCCCTGCTCCGCGCCGGGCTACGCGCCCCGGTTCGGGCCGCACTTGGTGAACTGAGGCTTCTCTCGCCCCGTCTGCCTTTGGGTCACGTGACTTCCTCCTGCAGGCCCTGAGCATGTGGCCAGTTCCAGACCACACCCCACTAAGAAAGGCCCTCGGGCGAGCAACATCTGGGTCCTAACCCCACCTAGGGGTCAGAGGGTGAAAGGATGGAGGGCTCCGAGCGCCAGGGAGCCCTGTTCCTTTTCCGGAGACCCACAAATCCGGGGAGCGGTGTTGGGGGTTGGGTGGACGCAGCCCGCCCGCCGGCCCCACGGGTCTCCACCGTGAGCTCAACTCTGTGCCTCTGGTCTCGCCGCAGGCCCACCTGGATCGCGCTCCAGGAGCGAGTCCTATAGGAAGCGCCCCCGTCTCAGGGACCCTCGAAATTGGGGAGCCAAGAACCTTGCGTTTTCATCTCCCCTGGCCGCGACTGCGAGGGAAAACACTGCACCTTCGGGGGGTTCTCCGCGGACGAGCCCTATCGTTTTCCACGGAGGCCAGGGCGCGGGCACGGAAGCCCCCTCCGCCGGCCCGGGCCGGGCCAGAGCTCGCAGGCGCCGCCCCGCCCCCCTCGCCCCCGCGGGCCGCCGCTCCGCGCGCTCTTTAATATTCATGGGCGTTAATAGAGAGGCCCCAGTATATCGGTCCTTTGTGGGCCGCTCGTAGGGCTTGAATAGGCTCCGGCCCCCTTTCTTCGGTGCCGTTTCCCGAGGGGCCGGGCCAGGAGTGAATGGCCCCGCTTCCCGCCCCGCGCCCCCACCCCCTGGCGGAGGGAACATCTTTATCCCCGCAGCCGCCGCCCGGGCCCCCATTCACGCGGCCCGGGCTCCGGGCAGAACGAATCGATCGGCCGCGGCTCTTCGGAGGTCATCCTCATGGCCTGTCTCTCCCTTCTCGCCGAGCCCCCGGGAGCGGAGGGAGGCTGAGGCAGGCTGACGGACCTGCGGATTAGGGGCTACGGGGGTGGGGCGCAGGGCAGCCCCCGGCGGGGTGTGCCGGCCCCGGCAGGTTAAGAGGAACTCTGGGTCCCCCGGCCACCGGGACCGGGTGATTTCTACCTGTTGCCCCGCGCAGGGCGGAGCGCGGAGAGAACGAGGGCCGCGCCTAAGCCCCGAGCGCCGTCCGGCCTCCCCTCCGGGCAGCGGTGCGCGCCCCTTGGGCTAAGGGGCCGCACCCCCGAGGCCTGGCGCACAGCGTGAGGGGCTCCCCGGGCCCCGCGGCCAGACCCGCAGGGCACTCACGTCCCCGCCTGTGCGCCCAGGTCTGGGGAGCGCGCTCCCGCGGGGCGCTTGGAGGGCGCTCTGGCGGAGGGGGTGCGAGTCGGCCAGGCGGGGCCAAGGCTCACAGATCCCCGCTCCGCCGCCCCGCTGGCCCTGGGAGGCGCAGAAAGGAGCCCATTGTCCGCTGGGAAATACATTTTTGGGGGCCGAGTGAAAGCCCGTCTTTCTTTTAAACTTTAGAAGATCTTCTGCCCTCGCCCTCGGAGGGAGAGATTTGTCCCCCCCCCCCCGCGCCGGCCCGCTCGCCGCCTCCTCCCGAAACATCTGCTGGGGAAAATCCACCCTGGAGGGCAGATCGCGCTCGCTCTAAGCCCCGCGAACTCATTAAAAAGATATTAGCGGGGCGGGGGGGGGGGGGGGGGGCGCAGGCATCGATCGGCCGGAATGAGCCGGAGGGAGAAAAGGCGAAGAATGTGGATGCACCGCGCCCCGACCCCCCGCCCCGCCCCTGGACCCCACCACTGCGCCCCAGCCTGGCGGCGGGAGTGGGGCCCCTGCGCCGTCCTTGCGTCCCGTCGTCCGTCTGCTTGGGGGCTTCCCAACCGCTTCCCCGGTCCTCCCCTCGCCCGCCTGCGGGGCCCAGTCTCCCCTCTCCCTTTCCTGCTCGGCTCGCCGGCCGCCACCGCCGCGCTCTCCACGTGGGCGTCTCCACCTGTCCTTCCTCTCACCCTCCCTCCCCGCGGAGCCCCCCGCGCCCGCTCAGCCCCTGCGCCCTTTCTCCCTCGGGCCCGGCCTCAGTGCTCCCGGCCCCCATTCCCGCCCGGGCCTAGCCCTAGGGGAGCGCCTTCCCGCCTGGGTCCCGCGTGTCCTTCCTGCCCCCGTTCTCGCAGGCCGGTTCTGGGCTGCAGGGCGCCGCGAAGGCTCGACGGCTGCGGCGGGGGCGCGGGGGCGGCAACCGCGCGAACAGGGACAGCGCCTCCCGCAATCTCCTCCGCCTCCGGGGCCGGGACAAAGGCGCGCCCTGGGCGCCACGTCGGGCTCGGGGGCGCGCAGCCTGCTCCGGGTGGGGCAGGCGGCTGGCCCGCGCGTCTCTCCCGGCGCTGAGCCTCCCGGAACCTCTCCCCACCCCGTCGCCCACGCACGGGGCCCCCGGCTCCGAGGTGCCAGCGCCAACGTCCCGGCAGATCAATGCGGCGGGACGGAGGGAGAGACGCTGCTGGGGAGGCTCAGCAGCCAGCAGAGACGCGGCCCGGGGAGAAGGGGGCGCAGGCTTCTGGAGGCAGAGGGGGCGGGAGAGGGAGACTGAGGCCCAGAGAGGCCGAGGGGGAAGGGTCCCGATGGAAGTCATGGTCTGAGGTGAAGGAGTCAGAGATGGGGGTTCCTAGAGGCCTGAGGCGAGTTTTGAGAGTTAGAGTTGGCCAAGAGGCAGGGAGGGAGAGGGAGGAATGGGGGCGCTTCAGGCACAGAGATTGGGATGGGGGGGGGGGGGGAGAAGGAGTAGGGAGAAAAGCCGGAGGGTGAAGAGGGAAAGAGTTTGGGGGGTGGGGGTAGGGGAGTGATGGGCGGCGTCCCTCCCTGCCCCCTTTTCCTGTGAGTCTCGGGGCAGCCAGAAGAAAGCTCCGATCACTCAGCCCCCTTCCTTCTCCGGAGGCCCTTCCCACCCCACACTGCCTGCCTGGTCTCCTCCACCATCTCCACTCCCGGACTTCCTGCCGCCAGCCCTGTTCCTGCCCATCCTTCCACCTGCTGTGTCCCCAGAGCAGAGAGGAGGTGGCCACAGGAGTGACAACCTAATTCTGGACTCACCGCCTGCTGCCACCCACGCCATCACCGCTTCTCGGGGATCCTGGAGGCTCTGACTATATTCCTTTGCTCAACAAATACTTACTGAGCACCTACTGTGTGTCAGGCCCTGTACAAGGCCCTGTGGGCGCCAGACCCAGTCCTTGCCCTCTCAGACCAGCTTCCAGAAGTGCAGGCGTGCATCCTGGTGGGGCGAGAGGGGTGGCAGCCCCTCCGAGGCCAGCCTCTCTGAGGGTTCTTGTCCGAGTGGCTTCAACGTCCCCGTGAAGTGGACACAGGAGCCTTGCCTGCCTCATACAGCCGGATGTGCCGGTGAGCAAGCCCCCACGGAAGGGATGCCTGTGGCTCTCATTCCTGTTATCGCCTCCTCTCCAGAGAGCGCTTGGCCCACATGTAAAGGTCCCCTGATCCTGTCAGGAGACACCCCCGGCCCAGGAGACCTTAGGATGAGGCCAAGCCTGCCCTAGCCAGTTTGCTTAGTGGATAGAGGGTCGGCCTGCAGACCAAAGGGTCCCGGGTTCGATTCCAGCCAAGGGCACATACCTGGGTTGCAGGTTCCTCCCTGGCCCGGGTCCTGGTCGGGGCTCATGCAAGGAGGCAACCAATTGATGTGTTTCTCTCACCTCGATGTTTCTCTCTGTCTCTTCCACTCTCTCTAAAAATCAACAGAAAAATATCCTCAGGTAAGGATTTAAAAATAAAACTAATAATAATAATAATGATAAAAATTTTAAAAAATGAGTCCAATCCTGGCTCCAGGAAGTACTGCTGGGAGTCAAGGCACCCACTTCCCTTCTCTGAGCCTCAGTTTCTTTATCTGCAAAATGGGAATAATATAGAACCTCCACTGGGAGGGATGTCATAGGGGAAAAAAAACAATAAAGCATGAAAAACTCATAGGACAGTGAATGTACTTGGAATATGGAAAATATTAGCAAGTTATTACATTTAAAAAGTAACACATGACCATGCTTGGAAATTTGTGAAATATGAAAGTATGAAGGAAGGTAGGTACCAAATATTGCCTACAAAGGGATATTGAAAAGCAAAACCATATGCTAAGGAAGCTGTCCAGTATGCTAAAGAGTGTGTGGGCCATGCCTTACAAGGAGTGGTTGGAAAGGAAAAAAAAACACACCACAATAATAATAATAATAACTACTATTATTATTATTGACATTTGCTAGGCACTCACTAAGTACCAGTACTTTTAAGTGCTTCACAAGGATTTTTTCAGTCTATCCTCATCCAACACACTGAGGTAGCTGCTATAATTATTCCCATTTCTCAGAAGAGGAAACTGAGCCACAGAAAAGTGACCTTAATGGCTGCTGTAACAGGGGTTTATTTTCTTCCTTTTTAAAAAAAATATATTTCTTTATTGATTTCAGAAAGGAAGAGAGAGATAGAAACATCAATGATGAGAGAGAATCATTGATCGGCTGCCTCCTGCACACCCGCTACTGGAGATCAAGCCCGCAACCCAGGCATGTGCCCTTGGCCAGAATCGAACCTGGGACCCTTCAGTCCGCAGGTTGACACTCTATCCACTGAGCCAAGCCGGCTAGGGCTATTTTCTTCCTTTTTAAAAAAATATATCTTCAGCCAAAACCGGTTTGGCTCAGTGGATAGAGCGTCGGCCTGCGGACTGAAAGGTCCCAGGTTCGATTCCGGTCAAGGGCATGTGCCTTGGTTGCGGGCACATCCCCGATGGGGGGTGTGCAGGAGGCAGCTGGTTGATGTTTCTCTCTCATCGATGTTTCTAGCTTTCTATCCCTCTCCCTTCCTCTCTGTAAAAAAATCAATAAAATATATTTAAAAAAAAAAAATATATATATATATATATATATATATATATATATATATATATATATATATATATATATCTCTTCATTGATTCCAGAGAGGAAGGGAAAGGGAGAGAGAGATAGAAACATCAATGATGAGAGAGAAGCATTGATTGGCTGCGTCCTGCACGCCCCCTACTGGGGATCGAGCCTGCAACCTAGGCGTGTGCCCTTGATCAAAATTGAAACCCGGACCCTTGAGTCCACAGGCTGATGCTCTACCCACTGAGCCACACCGGCTACAGCAAGGGGTCTATTTTCTCACATAAAAGACTACAGAGATAGGTATGTGTCTGTGGGCCTTGGCTCAGCAGTTCAAAGATGAGAGGCCTGAGGTGCCCTCTGTTCTCACGACCACAAAACGGCTGCTGCAGCCCTACCACCACAGCCCAGAAAGGAAGGAGGAAGGGCAAGCTTCATGGACATCCCCATGGTAACGCACAGTGGGCAAAGAGCAGAGCTGAGACGCAACCCGCAACCTGACTCCAGGGCAAGGCCGTAGCCACCGTCCAGTCCAGCCTCCGGGCTGGGGCTGCTGCGGACGAAGGACCTGGGACTTAGGAGGACCTGCACTCGGCCTGCCGACTCCAAGGGGCTGTTCCAGGGGGCAGGAGAGCAGCTTTCCTTTGCTGTGGAGAATTTAGGCATGGGGTGTGCAGAAATGGACTCTGTGGTCCCTTCTGACCGTCTCAGCAGCCTGGTGGTAGGACTGGGAGCTTCTCAGGGCAGAGACCTTGTCCTAGTCTTCCCTGTCTCCACGGTCAGCTCTGGGGCCTGGCACCCAGTGGGTGCCCAGCCAGCGAGTGAACAACGGGGTGGACAGAGGCACGATGGCATGAACAGGCTGTGGAGGACAACAAGGCCTCCTTGCCTACCTCCTCTGGGTGCCACGAGGAAGCCTCTGTGTCCCAGCTAAGTGGCATCTGGGGACCTCCAGCCCCTATCAACCGGGCAGAGCCAACAGGCCAGGGCAGCCCAGACCTCCAAACCCTGGGGCCCAGTCAAGGTGTGGGAAGAGATGCTAAGGTCCAGCCCCAAATGCTCCCCGCAGAGTCACATGAGCAAGTGGGACATGTTCTCAGACCTGAAAGCCAGAGCCAGAGGGACCCCCTGCAGGAGGCCGGCCCGTTCGAGGCCCCTCTTCCCTCCCACTTGTCCCAGCCAGGGCCTCAGACTCGCTAGGCCTCCCTGCCTCCAGCCCGAATGCCGTCCACACTGCAAGGTGCCTCTCCGATAGCACCTTGATCATCATTGCAGTCCTGGTTCCAAAGCCGCCAACAGCACCAAGGATAAAGGGGCGGTGGCTCCCACTCTCTGAGAACCCCTTTTTGCTCCCATGCTGAGCACTGGCCACGCACATGTACATATGACTATTGACAATGCATAGCAAGTCTGCGAGATACGTTCCAACCTTCACCCCGTCTTACAGCAAAGGAAACTGAGGCCCAGTGAGAGTAATGAAGGCCTTCTAAGCCTGTGCCCGTCCCCTCTATCCCTTCCATGGCTCTCTACAGCCGGAGAGGAGAACCCTCGGACACTATCTTCATACCCATGTGCCCCTATGCAAGCCCAGTTCTGAACAGGTGTCAGGCAATGTGTTAAACTGGGCTGAATAAAGACTTAATTTTAGACTCGTTTACCCCTCCCACCTTTACCTGTGCCCACCCCTCCCCTCCTCTGTCCAGAGGCAGACTTTGGGCAATCAGGGAAGACAGACTCACTGGAAGACCACTTACATGAGCTGTAGTTACAATGAAGGGGGCATTGGCCGCTCCAAATGTCCAACAAGTCGCAAGATGCATTTATTCTGGAGCCTTCTGGACACTCCAGACTCTCAGATCATCACGCATTTATTTTCATTATGCAAATATTGATTGCAAACCCACAATGTGCCAGACTGGACCTGGAGCGTGGGGGCACGGAGCAAAGGCAAGTCGTGCCTTGAAACCTCAGCCCAGCCCTGGCAGCTTCTGGTCCCTGGGAACAGCAGTCCAAGGTGAATTAGTTCAGGCAGCATCTACTGAGAGCTTGCAGTGCGCCAGCCTTGTCTGAGCACCGAGGAGACGCCAAGGAGGAGCCATCAGGTCTCTTTGAGACACTGCTGCTCCCCGAGCAAGCTGGCATGTCCACCATACCCAGGCCACCCCGAAGGGTGTTAGCCAGAGTCACAGATTTCTCCTCTGTGGAATTTCAAGGAGAAAAGGCTCACATCCTTGTTCTCCAGCTGGTCGGGAGGTCCTCTTGTTCCCCACAGCTCTTGTGTGTGGGTGCATAGAGCCACTGGCCCACTGTGCTGTCCATCGACCCCACGTCACCACCACAGCAGCAGGGCCCAGCAGGCTAACATGGACCAGAGCCGAAAGAGCTGCAGGACTCAGACTCGGTCCGAGGAGTGCTCAGCGAAGTCAAGAGGGGAGACCAAAAGAGAATTTGAAGTCTCTGGCACTTACAGAAAACTTCACACACAGCCTAAATGCTAGGCAGATTAACATACATCATCACACTAAATGCCAATTTACCACAGATCCTGATGCAACACATTCCCATTTCAACTAAAATGGCAAGGTATGCTAAAAGGTAAAAAAGCAAACAAAAACAAAACCCACAAACAAACAAAAAATCTCTAAAGAGACAAAGCAATAATCAGAACTAGACTCAGAAACAAAAAAATCTCTAAAGAGACAAAGCAATAATCAGAACTAGACTCGGATGTGACTTCAGTGCTGGAATGATCAGACAGGGAATTTAAAATAACTATGATTAATATGTTAAGGACTCTAATTGAAAAAGTGGGCAACATGCAAGAACAGATGGGTAATGTAAGCAGAGAGATGGAAACGCTAAGAAAAAATGCAGGGAAATGCTAGAAACAAAAACCACTGTAACAGCAATGAAAAGTGCCTTGGATGGGCTGAGCAACAGACCAGACACAGCAGAGAAAAGGATCAGTGAGCCTGAGGATATGTCCATGGAAATGTCCCAAACTGAAGTGCGAAGAGAAAAGAGATGGAAAGAAACAAGAGGGTAGCCCGTAATGTGGGACAGTGTCAATGGTGTGACACACATGATTGGATTACCAGAAGGAGAAGAAAATGAGACAGAGCACAAGAAATATGTGAAGTACTAATGGCCAAGAACTTTCAAAAATTAATGAGCCCTAGCCATTTTGGATAGAGCGTCGGCCTGTGGACTGAAGGGTCCCAGGTTCGATTCCGGTCAAGGGCACATGCCTGGGTTGTGGGCTTGATCCCTGGTGGGGGGCATGCAGTAGAAAGCCGATCAATGATTCTCTCTCATCATTGATGTTTCTATCTCTCTCTCCCTCTCCCTTCCTCTCTAAAAACAATTTTAAAAATAAAAATAAATAATAATGTCAGGCAGCAAACGACATATCCAGGAGTCTCAGAGAACACCATGCAGGACAAGGAATAATAAATTTTGCCCAACCAACATGGCTCAGTGGTTGAGTGCAACCTATGAACCAGGAGGTCATGGTTCAATTCCCAGTCAGGGCACATGCCCGGGTTGTGGGCTCGGTCCCCTGTGGTCACATCATTGATGTGTCTATCTCTCTCTCCCTTCCTCTCTGAAATCAATAAAAATATATATTTTTTAAAAAGAATAATACATTTTAAAAGCCCTGGAAAAGAAAAAAAACAATAAAAAACACACAAAACGTACCACATCTAGGCAAAATATATTCAAACTGCAGAAAATAAAAGGAAACAGATACAGGTGGCATTTACTTTTCATTTTTTTGGGGGGGGGAGGAGGAGGGGCGGTAAGAAGAGAGGAAGTGGGGAGATGGGGGAAGCACAGGCATGCTCTTGGGGAGGAGGGCCTTGGAATCACAATAGATTTGAAAGTTCGTGTGGACAGTGTACTTGCTGGATAGTCAGCCAATCAATAGGTGCAGTGAGGCTGATGGCAGATTCAAAACAAGGGGTTTGGCAAGGACAGTTTCCCATGAGCCTCAGCATCCGGGTTATTTCTAAATCACAGTATGCACAGTAGGCCTATCATCCCAATTCAGACAAATCAGCAGTTGTAAACGACCACAGTATTTGAACTACTTACCTTGTTTAACACTTTAAAACAAAAAATAATTCCAAAGATTCAGAGAGAAGATGTAGGAGGAGCTCTTCGTTACAAGTTGAATTGTTAAGTGGCCACTCCCGGGCATAAGCAAGCCCCTCTTTGGAAGGCGAGCTCTACTCACGGAGAAGTGGCTGCGCCCCGTCCCCCCGGCTCTGAGCACAGTGCCTGGACTATGGCTGGTGCACCAGCAACCTTAGTTGTGGGTTGAACTGCACAGTGACATCTAACGAAGCATGGGATTCAGTAAGGAACAGAGTCATGAACTTTTTGGTGCGATCTGGCTGGAGCAGATGCCTGCATGCAGGCCTGAATTCAAATGCCAGTCCAGAGTTACAACATTCCTCATCAGGAATGTGAACAGTGATAACATATATGAACAGAAATGAGTGAAGTTAGTAACACCAGCTGACATGTTGCAGGTCTTCAATGGGTTAGATTATGGTACAGATTACAGGCCAACTGCTCTCATGAATATATATGCAAAAATTCTAAACAAAAATATTAGTAAACGAATCCAATGATATATAACAAGGACAGGTAATTCTTTACGACCAAATGAGGTTTATTCTAGGAATACCAGGCTGATTCAACATTTGGGAAACCAAAATGTAACCACTATCCTATCTAATAAAAGAGTAATATGCAAATTGACCATTACTCCAACACACAAGATGGCTGCCCCCATGTGGATATAAGATGGCCAGCAGGGGAGGGCAGTTGGGAGGGACCAGGCCTGCAAGGGAGGGCAGTTGTGGGCGATCAGGCCAGCAGGGGAGGGCAGCTGGGGGTGACCAGGCTGGCAGAGGAGGGAAGTTGGGGGCGACTGGGCCTGCAGGGAAGGGCAGTTGGGGGTGACCAGGCCTGCAGGGGAGGGCAGTTAGGGGTGACCAGGCCTGCAGGGGAGGGCAGTTAGGAGCAATCAGGCTGGCAGGGGAGCAGTTAGGCATCAATCAGGCTGGCAGGGGAGTGGTTATGGGGTGATCAGGCTTGCAGGCAGAAGTGGTTAGGGGCAATCAGGAAGGCAGGCAGGCAAGCAGTTGGGAACCAGCAGTCCTGGACTGTGAGAGGGATCCCAGATTGGAGAGGGTGCAGGCTGGGCTGAGGGACACACACCCCGTGCACAAATTTCATGCACCGGGCCTCTAGTTATTAAAATAAAAAAGGAGGTACATCATGTGATGATCTCTGTGAGATGCAGAAAAAGCACCCGAAAACTGCAACACCCACTTATGATAAAACTTGTGGCAAACTAGAAACAGAAGGGAACTCCCTTATCTGATACTAGGTATGTACAACAATTGTAGAACAAACATAATTAATGGTGAATTATTGAAAGTGTTCCCTCTGATAAGACCAGGATGCCCTCGCTCACTACTCTCAGTCAACAGTGTACTGGTAGTCTAGGCCAGTGCAGTAAAAAGAAACAAATGGCATAAGGATTAGGAAGGGAAAATGACATCATCATTATTCATAAATGATATGATTCTTAATATTAGAAATCCATATGAATCTATAAGCTATTACAACTAAAAAGGAATTTAAGTAAGGCCATTGGAATCAGGTCACTATACAAAAATAAATTGTATTTCTACAACCAGTAACAAAAAAATGAAAAATAATATTTTAAATATACTATTTTCAATAACATCAAAAACCCAAGAATAAATGGAAAGAAAGCTGTGCAACCTCTATACTGAAAACTACTAAAATTATAGAAAGAAATCAAAGAACTAAACAAAAGAAGGGATATACCACATTCATGGATTAGAAGACTCGTGTTGGGTTGTCAATTCTTACCAAATTGACCAACAGATTCCATGTAATCCTAATAAAAATCCCAGATTGAAAACACTTTTGTGAGGAGTAAGGAATTGATCAACTGATTCTAAAATTTGTATGGAAATGCAAAGGGCTGAGAAGAGCCACGGTAATCTTGAAGAACAACAGAGCTGAAAGACTTACTGTGAAGGTACAGTAATTACGGTAGAGTTGTATTGGCACAAAGACGAGCAGATTGAAAAATGGAAAGATGCATATAGCCCCATTGGTGTGGCTCAGTAGTTGAGTGTTGACCTATGAACTTGGGAGGTCACAGTTCGATTCCTGGTCAGGGCACAGGCCCAGGTTGTGGGCTCAATCCCCAGGGCTGGGTGTCAGGAGACAGCCTATCAATGATCGTCATCATTGATGTTTCTATCTCTCCCTTTCCCTTCCTCTCTGTAATCAATTAAAAACATTTTTTTTTTCAAGGCAGCATATAGAAACCTTGAGTGCACGGTATTTTTTTAAAAAAAATTAAAAGGCTTTAAAAACATTTATTGTTTTTTATTGGAATTTGAATCAAACAGCTGTGGAACCCTGGACCCCAGCCTAACACAATTTGGAAACCACTGCTGTGGTCCAATTCTCAAGGGGGAGGGGGGGAAACTCACATATCACAGGGAGAGATGTGACCTGTTCAAGGCACAGAGGAAGTTAGCCGTCCGAATAGGGAACAAAAGCCAGGCCTCTGGTCTCCCCAGCTGCCTGTCCTCTCCCCTTGACTCGAGGAAAGGCAGGGCTGGGGACGAACCTTCCCCCATATACCCTCAGATGACCTAGGGCCGTGGTCGGCAAACTGCGGCTCGAGAGCCACATTGCGGCTCTTTGGCCCCTTGAGTGTGGCTCTTCCACAAAATACCACGGCCTGAGCGAGTCTATTTTGAAGAAGCGGCGTTAGAAGAAGTTGAAGTTTAAAAAATGTGGCTCTCAAAAGAAATTTCAATCGTGGTCCTGTTGATATTTGGCTCTGCTGACGAATGAGTTTGCCGACCACTGAGCTAGGGGGTGGCACCGATCCGAAGAACAACACCACTATCCCAGTCCTGTCACCACCCAATCTTTGTCGTCCTCCTTTTCTTAAACACAGAGCTGCAGCTGAGAGCACCCCCCGAATGCAAGGGATGTGGGTTTCTGGGCTGAGTGTAACTGGCAGAGTGGCTGCAGTGAGTGAGGGCAGGGACCCTACTCAGGGAAGGAAAGCTCCAGAGAGAATCTGATGGAGGAAGGGGAGGCCACAGGATCACAGACCCCTCGGCACTGTGCTTGAAACAGGATTTCCTTACGTGTTACCACGTGGCTGGAACTGAGCAGCCTTAACCCACCCAACGGTGGGCCCAAGTCACCCCCCACATATCCGTGTGTATGTTGGCTTCTCCCGTAGTTGCCTCACCTGCCCCTCGGGGGCTGGGCTGTTCTTTACTAATGGCCTAGCTGCCTTGACCTCAGGGTACAAACGAGCTGGACCTGGGGCCAGTGTATTGGGGGGGATGACGGGGTGGGGTAAAGGGTGGGGTGGGCAGAAGAGCCCAGGAGAAGCGAGCGCGTCAGTGGTGAGGCCGACGTTTTTTGCAGGCCACGCGGTCTGTCCTCGTGCTCACAGTGGAGCAGGACAAGCCCCCAAAGCAGCCAGCAGCCCTGCGCTCAATGGTTACCGCACGCTGCCATTTTCTAAGTGCTCACGGTGAGCCAGGCATCAAGTCCGTTACATGCATGTCCCTGAACCGACCTCAGGCCTCTGGTCAGGGAGGCAGTCATTATCCCCATTCTGCAGATAAGGAAATGGAGGCCCAGCGCGGTAAACAACTTGCCTCAGGTCACAGAGCTGTTGAGGGGTGAAGACAGGACTCAAACCCAAGCCTGAGTGTCCGAATGTTTACTCCCCCCACTCTGCTGCCCAGGTGGGCTGGACCTGCGAGGTCCCTCCAGAACCAAGCGAGGTGACCCTTCCACGGGACAAGTGGGCAGATTGAGGCCTGAGCCCTGGCTACAGGGTCCTGGTATGACGCTGGCAAGAACCTCTTCAAACCTAAAATGGGTCTCAAGAGTCGTGGGCCCTCAGAGGAAAGCAAAACACGGGCGACGCCTGCTGTTTGTGGCAGCTGTGTTCTGCCAAGTCCCTGTGGACCCCGTCAGCAAATACTGGGCCATCACCGCTCCGAACGGGGGAGGCTCCTTCCAGCTGTGGTCACGACGTTTTCGTCAACCAATCGGTACACAGCATTGCTCACGTGCGCTTGTACTCACACACCTAGTTTAGTGCGTGTTGTCCATTCATTACCACTGAATTCACGGCAAGGGCTTCTCTTAGGGACAGCGGACGGCACTATGCTGGGGCCATTTTCAACAGCAAAATCAGCAACAGAAAGCGTAAAATCGCGCCTGCGTACAGCATGAGCGCTGAAACCAGAGGGCAGGGTTGTCCGGCTCGCCTCTGGAGGAACACCCACATCAGGCAACTCAAATGAGCCCTGAATGACCGCAAGGTGCGGTGAATATTGGTTGTAGGGTGATACGTACGTTTCAGGGTGATTTGCATATGCGGGAGGCAATGATGGCTGAGGCCTGATGATGTCTTCACCTGCAGGAGGCATCCTCTCTCATCACGCTCGCAGCCCGCAGCCCGGCTGCCCTCGCGGAGGCCTCCATCTCCTCCACCTGCCCCCACAGCCCCTCCACCTCCTCCACCTCCTCCATCTCCTCCACCTGCCCCCACAGCCCCTCCATCTCCTCCACCTGCCCCCACAGCCCCTCCATCTCCTCCACCTGCCCCCACAGCCCCTCCATCTCCTCCACCTGCCCCCACAGCCCCTCCACCTCCTCCACCTCCTCCATCTCCTCCACCTGCCCCCACAGCCCCTCCATCTCCTCCACCTGCCCCCACAGCCCCTCCACCTCCTCCACCTCCTCCACCTGCTCCCACAGCCCCTCCACCTCCTCCACCTGCCCCCACAGCCCCTCCACCTCCTCCACCTCCTCCACCTGCTCCCACAGCCCCTCCATCTCCTCCACCTGCCCTCACAGCCCCTCCATCTCCTCCACCTGCCCTCACAGGCCCTCCACCTCCTCCACCTCCTCCATCTCCTCCACCTGCCCCCACAGCCCCTCCATCTCCTCCACCTACCCCCACAGCCCCTCCACCTCCTCCACCTCCTCCACCTGCTCCCACAGCCCCTCCACCTCCTCCACCTGCCCCCACAGCCCCTCCACCTCCTCCACCTCCTCCACCTGCTCCCACAGCCCCTCCATCTCCTCCACCTGCCCTCACAGCCCCTCCATCTCCTCCACCTGCCCTCACAGCCCCTCCATCTCCTCCATCTTCACCACCTGCCCCCACAGCCCCTCCATCTCCTCCACCTGCCCTCACAGCCCCTCCATCTCCTCCACCTGCCCTCACAGCCCCTCCATCTCCTCCATCTTCACCACCTGCCCCCACAGCCCCTCCATCTCCTCCACCTGCCCTCACAGCTCCTCCACCTCCTCCACCTGCTCCCACAGCCCCTCCACCTCCTCCACCTGCCCCCACAGCCCCTCCACCTCCTCCACCTGCCCCCACAGCCCCTCCACCTCCTCCACCTGCCCCCACAGCCCCTCCATCTCCTCCACCTGCCCTCACAGCCCCTCCATCTCCTCCATCTTCACCACCTGCCCCCACAGCCCCTCCATCTCCTCCACCTGCCCTCACAGCTCCTCCACCTCCTCCACCTGCTCCCACAGCCCCTCCACCTCCTCCACCTGCCCCCACAGCCCCTCCACCTCCTCCACCTGCCCCCACAGCCCCTCCACCTCCTCCACCTGCCCTCACAGCCCCTCCACCTCCTCCACCTGCCCCCACAGCCCCTCCACCTCCTCCACCTGCCCTCACAGCTCCTCCACCTCCTCCACCTGCTCCCACAGCCCCTCCACCTCCTCCACCTGCCCCCACAGCCCCTCCACCTCCTCCACCTGCCCTCACAGCCCCTCCACCTCCTCCACCTGCCCTCATAGCCTGTGGGCCTTCTCCCAGGAGGAAAACTCGGCCCAGAGAAGCAGCACTGCTCCAGCACACCCTCCCAGGCTCGCAGTTGCCACCAGAGCCAATATGGCTGCAGAACACATGACTGGGGGCAGCCGGATTTCCGGCCCTGGGGGCCACGTGGTGGAAGCGAAGGGAGTGGAAAGCTTTGTTAACGTTAGTCACTGCCTTCGCTGCTAATGGTTCCCCACAGATGAAAACGTCAGAAGGAAATGTGTATTAGCAATGAGACGACTTAATGTGAATGCCCGGCATTGGGGAGCCTACAAGAGAGGTGCTGTGTTCAGGCCCTTTAAGAAGACAGGCTTTGATAGAAGTGCCCCGTCCATTAAACCGAAACCTGGGGTTTTATACTTTCTTGATGCCCATCTCACATCTGCTCATGAGGTACTGTTTACCGTCGTTACTCACTGTTTGTTACTATTGAGGACTCTTCACCACGACTGAACATTTCCATTGTTTGCTTGCTCATTTGAAGTCCATTTGAAATGTGTAAGCTGGTGCTACAGTCTTTGTAACACGTGATAGGAGTATTTAATCGGCAGGCACTCAGAGGTATTTGTACATTACTAAGGTTTAGTGAAGTGGGCTTGACCTTAGGTGTTGGCATAACTCAAGGTTTATATTTAAAAACTGGAGGGGAAAAAAGAAAAAGAAAAACTGGAGGAACTTAAGAGAGGTGAACGGAAGTTCCAAGTCGGCAGCCCTCCTCACGTTAGTCTAAGTCAGTGGTCGGCAAACCGCGGCGCGCGAGCCACATGCGGCTCTTTGGCCCCTTGAGTGTGGCTCTTCCACAAAATACCACGTGCGGGCGCGCACGTACAGTGCGATTGAAACTTCGTGGCCCATGCGCAGAAGTCGGGTTTCGGCCTGGGCGAGTCTGTTTTGAAGAAGTGGCGTTAGAACACTCAAGGGGCCAAAGAGCCGCATGTGGCTCGCGAGCTGTGGTTTGCCGACCACTGGTCTAAGTCAAGGGCACATGACACTAACTTTTTAAAAATATATATATTTTATTGATTTTTTACAGAGAGGAAGAGAGAGGGATAGAGAGTTAGAAACATCGATGATAGAGAGACATCGATCAGCTGCCTCTTGCACAACCCCCACTGGGGATGTGCCCGCAACCAAGGTACATGCCCCTGACCGGAATCGAACCTGGGACCCTTGAGTCCACAGGCCAACGCTCTATCCACTGAGCCAAACCGGTTTCGGCGACACTAACTTTTTAGAGCTGCTTCTCCGTCCTGTCAACTTCACTTGGTGGTGACTGTAGCACCCCATATTCGGCCGTGAGCTCCTGTGGGCAGCCACTCTGCTCTCAATGGAAGCCCCAACGTGCAACACAGAACTTGGCACAAAACTGGCCCCTACCCCTTAGCTTCTGACTCTGAACCCTCATTTGTGAAATGAGAAGAATAGTCCCATCTACCTCCCAAGGTGTGGAGACCCCCCACCAAAGGAGATGCCTGGAAAGGCCAGAACGCCCTTGGTAGATGCTTCCTCGGAAGGCCAGCAGGATTCCCATCGTTTCAATGGCTCATTTTCACTTCCCTTTCCACCCCACACGAGGCGCAGACCCAGGGCCAGCACTCTCTGCGGAATTGAGTGTCACTTTCTGGCCATTAATCTCTCAGAGTCTATCAGGACCATTTGCATTAGCCCCCCTTACAAAACCCCAGCTGGGCCCTAGTGGGCCCGAAGAGGGGCTCAGGACGCTGCATGCTGGAGCCAGCTGGAAGCCGAGTCCACGGTGCCCCAAAGCCCTCATGGACCAGGCCCTGCCATGTGCCATCTGTGCCCCAGCCAACCCTACCATGGGGCTGTAGGACATCATGGATGGTCACCGTTGGAGGGGGACATTGGAAAGGCAGTGCCTCCTAGCTCAGGATAGGCCAGGGGTATTGATGGAGGCACACTGGCTAGAAAACTCCCTACCCCTGGCCCAAACTCTTAAGTGGGGTTGAAACAGCACAGCTGGGTCCTTGACTAGTGAACTTGGGCAGCTGGCAGAGACCAAGTGTGCATGTGCGGTGGAGAGTGGGAGGTGGGGCAAGAACTCGGAAGACAGACTGGGCACCTGCCCCGCCCCCTGCCTCCCAAACACACAGACTGTCCTTCCAGTGATGACCATGCAGCTTTCCTAATGGAACACAATCGCTGAACTTGGTACATTTCAAGCACTTTAGCCTTCCAGGACACCAGACTGCTGATGAAAACCATCTTCCGAGGGCGCCATGTTAATGAGAGGCCGAATTTCATACGCTTGCAAACTTTCCCCCCCTGCCTCCTGCTGTATTACACCCCGCCTTCCCCCTCAATAAAAGGTTGCATCAGAGAGAGAGAGATTTCCATAATTTATAGTATGGGCATTTCACTGGGGACAAGCGCTAATCTGTACTTACCGATACATTTAAGAAAATGCATCCTCCTGCAAGCCTGCACCATTTATGACTCCTGGCACAAACCGCAATGCTCAGTCTTCAATTAAGGGACACCTTAGGGTTCATTATCACACAATCGCTCCCTGTGAACCATGCCAAATGCTGTTTTGGCACAGAGCTTGGAAGATGAATTAGAAGGAAGTCTTCTCTGTAATGCCCTCTCCCTAATTCCCACCCCCATCATCAGCGTTTATGCCCTCCTCTGGCTCAACCCCCTCCTTCTTCTCAAGTGGCTTTTACTATTCAATTTCTCAACGTCAAACTCGATTCTCTAGAGGTGTAGTTAAAGATGCCCTCTCTCCTTCTTGTTTTCCGGCTCTCACAGGCCTCAGAACGGCTGCAGATGGGGCTGCTCTCCACACCCCTTTTTGGCCTAAAGGAGCCACAGATGCTTTCCCCCCTCCTCTTAGAGCTTGGGGCCGAGAAAAGAAAAAGGACCAGAATTGGAAACACACACGAGTACGAGCCGTAGGGAGGACCCACACAAGCGCATCTAAACGAAGGGATGACGCACGCGTGCGGCCAGCGGCAGAGGCAGGCGTGTTCAAATATTAAAGCAGAGAGCCGGGTCCAAAGCCAGTTGCTTCCATCAACAGGGAAGGAAGGAGGGGAAAGAGCTGAAGGCTGATCTTTATTCCTCAATATCCTAGTCCAGGGCCTGCATTGTCATAATGTGTCCTGAAACCGCGGGACCCTCCAGAATTTAAACCGTGGGTAAGGACACCCCCTTTTTGTTTCCTTATTGAAAAAACAGGAGCCCCTTTCCAGCTCTCCCAGCACCCAGTGGCCCCCCGCAGGCCGGGGCTGAGAGAACAAATGCCACCCAGGACACAGCCAGAGGCTGAGCGGGTCACAGGCAGCTGCAGCCAAAGCAGGTACCTGCCACCGTGGAAGGCAGCAGCCCACTCACCAGGCCAAGACCAGTCTGGTCCTAATTTACTTACTTTTTAAATATGAAACATTTCTTGGGTTTGCAGGACACCCTTGAGCGGGGCCATGCTGGTCTCCGTATTTCTTGTTCCAATTGTAGTGTATGAGCTGCCCAAGTGAGCAGCCCGTTTCTCAGGCGGGTGCCGGGGAAGCATGCTGAGGGGTGAGGGGGCGCAGTGCTGAGGGGTGAGGGGCGCGGTGCTGAGGGGTGAGGGGGCGCGGTGCTGAGGGGTGAGGGGCGCGGTGCTGACTCAGTTACCGGGAAGTGCGCTCACCCCGCGGCAGAGCTGATCACGGCCTTTGCATCGAGGCTCCCTTAAATGCATCTTCCAGCTGCACTCGCGATGACAGCGCCTCCGGGAGGAGACAGGAGCCGCTATCGATTTCCCTGTGCCACACCCACGGCCAGAGAGGCTCAGACGTGACAGGTGAGAGGGAGGGGCTGACGGGACCCAAGCTCTCAAGGCCAACTGTCAAATTCTACAAAACCATTAAAAGGAGCTTAACCAGGTAGCTAGGGATCTAGATGTGCACCAAGTGGGGCTGACGGAGAGCAAGGAGGTCAGCTATGAACTCTTGCTTTGATTTCAGGGGGCAGCGGGAGAGGGTGGAGGGAGGTGCAAGCGCATGGAAAGCAAACAGACTCAAAATATTTCACCCACAAGATGTCTTGTGGAAATTTTATTACATAGAGTGTAAAATGAATTGTCAGTCAAATAAAAAGAACACTTTTCTTTTTAAAAACAACATGCATAACATTCTCCAAATATTTATTTTTAATAGTTAGACATTTCAAGCATTATAAAGAAAATAAGGAGAAAAAACCAGAAAGGTAACTTTAGCACATTTCAAACGGAATGTCCCCCAGGTCAATTAAAAATGCAAGAAAAAATAGCTTTAATTCCGTTTTCTTTCCTTTAAAAATACATGTTATCTGTACAAGACACACTACAGTAAACACTGGAAATCATAGCATCCCTTTTATTAAATCAAAATCATTGAATTCATAGTGTGGTTAATACTAGATTTATTTATTCATCTAGTTAATTTGACAAATATTAAAAAATATTTAAAAGAAAAAAGCAAAAAATGCCTCGGAATTAAAAAATAGTTACTACGTTTTTTATGCAGTTTAATGTTCCACAGTGTTTGTTAAAAGTTATATCAACTTCCTCTTAATATTAAAAATAACAGCATTTATATTTCTGAGAGAATAGAGAAAGGTTTTATGTTTTGTTTTTAAAACAAGCTTGGAGGTCTTAGATACACAATTGCAACTGGTAATGAGACATGAAAAAAAAAAACGTATGCTAGACACATGAACACATTTTTATATTACCCTTTAGAACTCTAGAAATTATACAAACCCTAAAAAATGCCCCTCCCGATCCCTTTGGACAGCAATACAATTCTCTGTCTCAATTCAGAATTCACATAATTAATTACAATACAGTTCAGTTTTTAAAAAATGCAATAAAACCATTGACAGCCAAGATACAAGAAATTAGAAGTAAAACATTTAATGAATTTACACATTTAAATACTGTTTAAAATTTTTTAAAAATAATTTGTTACACACCTCCTAAGACTTCCAAGCCACTTTCTGTTGCAACAGAAACAACTGTAAATAAAAAGACACGAAACAAAACAAAACAAAACAGAACAAAAACACACCAGTTGAAATGTCACTGCTAGAGGCACACTCTGGTGCATTTGCAGATATTGCTCCAAAAAGAATCCCAGAGCTTCCACATTTGAAATAACAAAAGTAATGAAACAAAAATGATCAGCAATCTTTAGTAACTAATTTCCCGATTTTTAGAAAAATTCTGTTAATCTAAATATAGTGTTTCACAGAACAAAGGTTCTTCATCAAAAGGTTTGCAAATCTAAAAACCTGTTACAAATAGGCTTTTGCTCACGATGATTTCGGGGAGGGGGTCACAGGTCACTGTCCTACTGCTCCTGTGGAAGGAAGGGGAGAGAAGTCAGCCTGTGGCAAGCTCTCAAGGGCTTGCTGATGGGAGGTGGCAGGTCACCCCTCCCCTCGGCTCCGCAGGCGCGGACACACAGGAACCAGGCAGTGTCTCAGCACCTCCCGCCTCCCCGCCAGGGTCTCCGGCCCAGACAGACCCTCCCTTGAAGGAGGTCCCTGCCATCTTCCTGTGGGGGATACCGGGAAGGGAGAGGGGAGTGAGCTCGCGATACTTCTCGGTCACCCACCAGCCTTGGACACCCGTTTCCACCGCGCCCAGGCACAAAAGGGCCAATTTGGTAGTGAGATGGCCAGTCCACTTTAGGCCCAGGGCTTCTGGTAACTGCCATGCGGTCCGTGGGGACCTGAGCGGCATAGGTCACCTGAAACGCCCTGCGGTAGCACCTGGCCTCCGCCCTCCGTTAACCAGAAGTCCGTCTCTGGCCTCTGACTGGACAGAGCCCTCCCGGTGTCTGTGCAGGACGAAGAGCTGGCACCCTGCCCTGCCCAGCCTTCCGCGGGTGTGGCCTGGCCCCTGCACCCCCAAGAACAGCAGTGGGTTGGCGTGAGCTCCAGTCCCTACTCGCAGTGCCAAGCTTGCCCAGAATCATCCAAGCCTGGTGCTCTCATTCACAGTTGGGGAAACTGAGGCCACTCAGCGCTGCGGGCTGGGGCCTGGATCTGAGGGAAGATCAGGCACTGTCCTGGAGGGACTCCCATCCAATTCCTCTCCCACTTGGCCCACACTCACTCTCAGGGGCAAGGAGGGGCCGGCGGCTGCCGTTGGGCTCTGAGCAGATGGCGGCCATGCTGAGCAGCACTGGGCCTGCGCTGCCCCCCCTTCCCCCCCAGACCGGAGCTGGTGTTTCTGCCCCAGGAGCAGGCGCAGAGGCCTGGGAGGAAGGGCTGTAGGGCAGGGCTGGGCTGGGAGGTCTCAGCAGTGCCGGCACTGGCTACACACCTGGCTGTGGGCCTGAGCTTGCCCTAACGTCTGCCCGTAGAAAGCAACCTGCTGTCGGTAATACTCGGCCCAGGCCATGGTGTAGTCCGGCGGGGAGCTGGCCTGAGGAGCGGCGCTGGCAGCATGACCTGAGGGACAGAGGGAAACAGCTCATCAGGCGGGCATGTGCTGGGGCCGTGAAGGAGGCTTGGAGACGCTTCTAAAGACTGGGGCATCCGGAACTAGTGCCCACTGGATGTCCGTGAGGCGGGGCCCGAGTGCTGGCTGCAAAAAACACGGTTAGCTTTTCACTGCTGCTCCCTGCTCCATCCCTGCGACTCTCCCCGGCTGTCTCTTCAGAATCACATTCTCTGCACTGGTCACCTGACTCGTGAGCGCCCAGTGAGAGGGAGAGGGAGGAGGGGTGCCTGGCTGAGTGTGTGTGCACCTGCCCAGGGTATCCAGGCCCCCGTGTCTGGGAGTCTGGATTTGGGAGGTGTGGGGGAGACGGGCACCCGGACTTTCACCAGGTACCTCAGGTGATGATGACCTCCTGGCCCAGTGATGACTCCAACACCAGGTGACCGTTTCTTTGATGGCCTTTGACCTGAGCTCTTCCAACCAGCCAGTAACATCCTTCAGATGCAAGCCACACGACACAGCTCTCCCCCAGCGCCGGCCACCTGGCTCAGCAGCTTTGGAATACCCACGGAGGATGGAGTACTCATTTGAATTATTCGCCTGGGGTTTGGTTGTTGTTAGTTTTTTCCCTCCTCTTTTTAACAAGACTGGTTTAGTTTCTTAAGAAAATCAAACATCTCATCACCCACTCCAACTGTGGGCTCCCTTCCCTGAGTCCCACCGTTCTCTTCTCTGCACCTGCTCTGAAGTAGCCAGAAAGAGCCAGCTGACGGCAAGACAGGGAACAGAGATGGCTGGTCTGTCCTGGCCACGCAGCTCTAAAAGGGACCAGGACGGCGGTCCCTGGTCCCCCAGTGGAGGTGCACGCCCTTTGGAGTTCAGAAGGGGGAGGAAAGGGAGGAGGAGGGGAAAGCAAATGGCTACACCGCGTCTCCTCTGTGAGACGCACAGAGGGCCAGACAGGGCCGGGGAACCATGAGCAGTGAAGGCTACAGGCGAGGGGCTCTGTGGCTGGGGACCTGGTTGTTAGGACGGCCATTGCACTCACTCTGTTTTTTGTAATAGTCTTCCCAGGCCTTGCTGTAGTCGGGCTGGCTGCTCTGCGGCTGGCTCTGCTGGCCTGTGCGAAGAACACAAAAGCAGTCAGGCCCCAGCCTGGACTCCAGGCCCTGCTCTGTGCTGGCTCACTCGCCCCTGGGCCACACACCGCTCTGCAGCCGCTCCAGGCCCTGGGCCTGGGAAGAAGGTGGCAGCAGATGGCTGTGGAGATATGTCAACACCCAAGAGGGCCTCTGCTCAGGGCCCAGGGGTGTGTGTGCAACTAAGATCCCCGTGAGGCTGGGGGTGGGCAGACTGATGCCCCTCCAGGGCGACCATCGGGAACACGCCACACCCTTCAGACAGGTGCTGTGGGTGAGCAGAGCCCGAGGGCCAGACTGTCGTCTAAGCTTCCTGGAGGGGCATCAAACGGGACACAGAGTCCAAATGGTGCTGAGCACACTCTCCACCTGAGCCGAGGCTTCTGTTCAAAGACTGACGGCTGCACCTCTGCACAAGCAGAGCCACAGAGCAGACACTCGGGACACTGTCCAGACACTGAGCTCAAGGCGATGACAAAGGTGAGGCCCACACAGCAAGGGGCTGCGGCCACAACGTGCATCCGACACAGGCCAGCCTTTTGCCTTTGGGGCAGGAGCGGGAGGGGATGTGTGGGCTCGCTCCCGCCCTCCTCTTCAGTACACAAGCCGGTGGCTTCTCTATGCAGCAGGGGCAGTAAAGACGGGCTAGGGGTAGAGTAGACTCTGCCTGCCCAGGTGCATAAAGAGCATTAAATGAACTCAGCAAGCCCCGCCCGGTGGCTCAGTTGGTTGGGATCTTTGTGCTGAGGCCAGGCTGGCTGCGTGTCTACTGAGGCCTCTCACTGTCTGCAGTGGGAAGAGCCTGCAGCAGCACGGAGGGCCTGCCAGCAGCCATCTCCCAGCATCCCTCCTGCTGGTGAACTCACTGAAGACAGAGGGGCATGGGGTCTGGGTGTGGGCTGGGGACAGAAAAGAGAGGGGAGAAGCCCCCCTCATCCTCCTCTCCCACCAGGGCAGGAAGAAACTCAGACCAGGACACTAGGGGTAGAAGGACCTGGTTGGGGGGAAGGCTAGGCGTGAGGAATGTGGGCAAGCAGGGTTTTTCTTTCAAACAAGATTTCACTGACCAAAACCAATTCTCAATTCCTAAATCCCCCGAGTAAAGCAACAAAGCTCCACACAAGATGCAGGCTGGTGCCCGGCCGGCGTGACTCAGTGGTTGAGCGTCAACCTGTGAACAGGAGGTCACAGTTCAATTCCCAGTCAGGGGACATGACCAGGTTATGGGCTCAATCCCCAGTGGGGGTGTGTGCAGGAGGCAGCCGATCAATGATTCTCATCATTGATGTTTCTTTCTCTCTCTCCCTCTCCCTTCCTCTCTGACATCAATAAAAATACATTAAAAAAAAAAAAAAGATGCAGGCTAGTGAACAGAGGAGGAAACCAGGCATCTGCCCTGTCTTCTTCCTCAGGCCGATGCTTCTTCCAGCTCCTCCGGGCCTGCCTGGGCGTGGGCAAGCAGCAGGCCGGGCCTCTGCAGAACCACAGCCCCAGGGTCGACGGCCCCTTGGCAGAAGGACGTGTTCCCTTGGGCTTCAGTGGAAGGACATATTCCCGTCCTGCCCTGGACAATGGGACAAATGTGAGCCCACCCCAGGTCACCTCACATCCTGGGGTCGCCCTCCGATGGTCAGAGCAGGAGGAAACCAACCAGACCAGCTCCAGGGTAAAGTGAGCCCAGTGAAACGGGAACGGTAGGGTCAGGGTAGTGTTAGGTGTTCATGGTGAAGCGCTTTAAAACATTCTGTATATTTAATATGTTTCCTAAGAAAACACTGCAGAGGAGGAAAAATACAACCATGCAATTTCAGAGCTTGCTGTTACTTTAGAAATCAAATCCAAACTCTTCATTTCAGACCACGAGACTGGAGCTCAGAGAACAGCACTGGCCTCCAGACCCCGTGGCTGTCATCCAACTGTGACCATGACTAGGGTCTGGGGCAGCGCTGTCAGGCAGCACTCTGCTCAAGGGGAAGACGTGGCACACCAGGCCCCGGGCTCGGTCCCCGTGAGCAAAGCTGTGATGCCTGGTCCTGCAGCCAGGTGTGCGGGGAGGACACTTGCAGACACACCGAAGACTGAAGACTGCCTTCCAGGCACATCGGGCCCTTGAGAGGGTCAGAAAGACCCAAGGTCAGGTTTGTGTTTTGTTTGCAGGCTATGCAAGATGGGCTCCACCAGCAATAAAACTTAAGAATCACTCCGAACCAAGAGTGGGGCCGGGGCCTCATTCCCACCGAACTCCTCTCTTACAATCCGCTTTCTCCCAGACGCCACTGCGCAGAGCTCTCTAAGGTGTGCTTTCCCAAACGCCCGCCCAGGAGACAGAAAGAGCCCCTGAGGCGGTGCTGGAAAAAGAGGGAGATGGTCACCTTGCGGCCAGAGGAGGGGAGAGGGAAGGGCACCCAGCAAGCAGGGGGCTGCTTAGGAGAACGCAGAGCGAGAGGCAGAGCTGCAGGTAGGAGGAACCGAGGGGCTCAACAAACCGTGCCCATGGCCCACAGGCTTTCTGGCCCAGAGCGCTGAGGACAGAGTGGATGGGAGAGAAAGGTCTGAGAAGGTGGGCCAGCCCCCTCGGCCCCGCCCAGCTGGAAGCCAGTGCCATCTGCAGAGAAGCCTCCTCTGATGATGGCCCCTGATGCCCCAGGAGGCTCCCTGCCACCCCCGGGAAGGGGCATCCTGGGCCTGTGGGCAGAGTTGGAATGAGAGCATTTCAGGCCCATCCCCCCTCGAGCCTTTCCATGGGGCGGGGGGTACCCAGTCCCACCTCCTCCGGAGACACTTACTTGGGACTTGCTGTGTGGGCTGCTGCCATGCCTGGTAGGTGCTGCCCCAGCCCTGGGTCAGGAAGGCCGGAGGACCGCTGCGGGGAACAGGAGGCACTTTTCTAGCGCAGGTCACACATCCCCTCCACCGGCGTCCACCCCCGTGATCCCGCTGTCTGTCTCTGTCACTCACCCTCCACCCCAGACAAGCACAATGGTCCCCCCAACGGTGGCCAGGTGACCACGACCCCAGTCCTGACTGGGAACTACACGGACGCGCAGGAGCAGGTCACCCACCTCACAGGGGTGCTGTGGGGGTTTCCGTTCACTTTAGCAGCAATGTTTGGGAAGCACCCTGAGCTCCGGGGAGGAAAGGTGCTAGAGAAAGTGAAGAACGCAGTTAAAGGGCGAACACAAAGACTTTCCACAAAACCTCCCCAGTCCCAGGATGGTGAGTGCTCCTCAGGGATGCTGCCCCTGGGGGGCCCTCACCCCAGCACCGGTCAGTGAGCTACGGATGGGCCGGAGGGACCACTGGGAAGAGGTGGCAGGAGCCCTGCCCAGCCCTGCCCACACCCAGAACTCCAGGCTGACGGCCCTACAAGCAGCTGGAAAGGAGGGTCTCTCGCGAGGGAGGGCACTCTGCCAGTCGGGGTGGATGAAGGACTCACTTTTGATGAGGTGCGGCAGGTGGCTGGCTGAAGGGGCTCTGTCCAAAGGCTCCAGGTGCTCCCAGACTGGTACCCTGTCACGGCACAGAGGGAACTCTCACTTCCTGCTGGGCGCATCTCTGCCCTCTGCCCAGGCCCCCAAGGCAGACCACAGCTTTTGGGGAGACAGAGCCAAGTGAAGGAAAGACACCCTATGGCACTCACACTAGCCTTCCTTCCCCGAGTGACCAATACCACCACACAGCCAATACTGGCACCACCACATTTGCCCTGGCATGTCACCCTGGGGGTAGGGACCAACCTGCTTGACTCTCCCGTCAATTTAGGCTGGCCCATGGCTCTTTCTGCCATTCTACGTCCCCTTTGAGGTGAGCAGTGGCCCATCTGTCCTCCATCAACACTCCCTTTCTTTATCTGCTTTGAGGCGCCTGAAACTAAAGCCAGAGTCAATGAGAGCTGCCTGCAGCGCTGGTGGCCACGGCAGCGTCCCGGGGCAGGACTGGGGGGAGGTTGCTGCCCCAGCTGCTCATCTAAGCCTGCAGGGGACACGGCTCTAGGGCCTGAGCTGGTGGCCTTGGTGAGATGTGCCAGAAGGCTTCCTTCATCGCCTGGGCCTGGCCCTGGCATCCCTGGGCCCCGACCTTCCCCCTCGGCAAAGTGAGAGGAGGGGCCCTCACGTGATGAGAGGATGAAAAAGGTTCAGGAAGTACAAGGTTCTGGGGAAAAACAGGTACCTTGGACATCCACCAGAAAGTCCAGCTATTAGTAAGCCCGGTGGGGAAAGGACCTTGTACGTACGCCAACTTTCTCATCTATGAGATGTCGGGCCACCTCGATCTGCTGAGGGATCCCCCTGATGGTGAATATTCGCAGGTTGGGGTCGGTGTTGGGAGGGGGGTTCCGCTGCAGCTCCACGTGTGCTCCTGACTGCTGGTTTATGCTTTTGATGTTCTCACCCCCTGTGGGCAGGAGGACACGAGACAGAAGGATGAGTGGGGCCCAAACGCTGTGCAGTGCTCTGCTCCAGAGAAAAGGAAAGGGGGTTTTCTGCACCCGCTTTCTCAAAAACCAGGTTTAGGCTGCGAAGCTGGTCCTTTTCTCCAGTCAGCTGACACTACAGACACCACGGGCACCCGCACCTGCTGGCTTCCTCCTCGCAGAGGCCAGGAACCCGGCTGGCGTGGAGGCCCAGGGATTTGCACACAATGGAGCTCAGCTCCTAGAGGCCAGCGCCCAGCTCCCACCCCAGCCAGAGGCCTCGCCGGAAAAGGCACTCCGTCCTTCTCAGCACAAGAATGGCGACCGGATGGCCCGCCATGGCACAATGGGGTCCTTCAGCCCCTGCGTGGCCACGCACTGCTGCTCTCCCTCCCGCCCTCCACGGGTCAAACAGACGGCCACAGGCCCCGACAATGCCTAAAGCCCACTCGGGCCTTTAATATCCCATCTCATCCTGTCACTCTCAAGTCCCTGCCTCCTCCATGGGGGTGGGGGGACAGGTCTAGACAGAGAGGCAGCCGGAGGATGGGGGTCACAGAGGCCTGGGTGGAGCCGGGCTAATGAAAATTTAGTTGGACTCTTTGAAAAACCTGTGACAGTCCCAGTCTCTTAATGAAATTTGTGTAACAAAAGCGCCACCAGGGTAACAATGGTTTGATTCTTCCTTTGAGATTTCACAGAACTAGATCAGCACGGCTCAACTGGGGGGAGCCAGAATACAAGGAAAACGCCTAGTAGAGTTTTTGCAAAATTGGAAAAAGACAATCTGTGGGAAATCTGGTGCAGGGGACCAGGGAGCCCCCAATGATCAAAAGCAACGACTAAAGGCCAGTCTGAGACACTCCTCCCTGCCCGGAGTCAAAACTAACCTCACAGGACATGTGTCATTTCCTTGTAACACGTCCACAACCCTTCAACACTCTCCCTGCCTCCCCCGCACTGAGGGGAGGCCTGGGCTGAACAACCTGCACCGAGGAAGTGAGCAGTGGACACCCGTCCCCGCCGAGGGACCTACAGGGGTCAAGAAGCAAAGCTGGAGCTGGGTCCAGGCGTCCTGGCTGGAGGCGCTCACACAGGGGAAAGAAACTGAGGATTCGGATAAAGCTTTGCTCAACATCAGCTTGGGTAGTATGGGGAGGCTTTAAATTTAAAAGCAAATTAAAAAAAGAACTCAGCAGACCACAGTCTTGTGTACATGATTTTTGTAAAGTTGTGACAGTTTAAGGAAAGTGTCCTTACATGTTCTACCTTGAGCAAACATGCTTGTCTCAGGACAGCAGTGACCGATGCAGACAGTCCCAGGCCTGTACCTACTGCCCTGCACTCAGAGGGGTGAATCTGATCTTGGCATCATGAAAAGTGAGCAGCTTTGCTCCTCGGCAATAGTGTTTTGGGGAGCAACGAAGAGCTAAGACTCAGCGGAGACCTTTCCACGCAACCCCAGCCGCCGCTTGGCTGTGGCGCAGGAGCACAAAGGGCGCTCATGTCTGTCTGAGACAGAGACCCTGCAGCCCCCTCCACCCAGCGGGCACAGCAGACCCACAGCCCTCTTCCGAGGCCTTGGGAGCATGCTAATAAGGTGAGGAGGCCCCACAAAACTGCATGGGGCCGGAAGGAGTTAATTTAAGTTTATCTTCCTTCAAAATGAGGTCACCAGCTTGGCACATGGTGGCTGTCTATAGACTCATTCAGCAGCCTGCTCATTCTTCCACCTGATGGGGGGCAGAAGCCACCCCCAGCGGCCCCCTGGCTGGCTGTGAAATCGTAAAGCAATTAATCAAACCTGCTAAAAGGCCTGCTGACAAGAGCAGGGCTGGCCACACTATCTGTCACTATTGCTGTGTTTATCATGGAAATCCAGCAGGGGCCCGGGAGGCGCAGCGTCTGCCCAAGGGCTGGCGCAGGGGGAGCAGGGCCCGACTGAGTGGGGCTCCCTCTGCTCTCCCCCTCCTCCCCACGCATCTTTCCCAAGGAGGAGGAGCACCTCACACCCAGCCCTTGTGGGGATAGAAAGCCCCCAGCCCCCAACAAAACTTTTCCTGGGCTTGTCCAGGCTGCACCTGGAGCACCGCCACAGCACCCACGACTGCGTCCACTGCTGTCGCTTTCCTCTGGGCGTCACTAGGGGGACCGTGGCGGATGAGCTGGCAGAGGCTGTCCTGTGAACACCGAGGCCTCCCTGACTATGAGGACTGTCCCAGCGAAGGCAGCCCGGCTCTAGAGGAGTCACATTCACAGGAAAACCTCGTTGATAAAAAGGGTTTTCACAAGGCACAGAATCCCAGAGCTGACTCTCAACCTACGGCATCCACAGAACCGACGCTCAGGCAGGCAGGTGAAGGGCTGTGTGTGTGTGTGTGTGTGTGTGTGTGTGTGTGTGTGTGTGTGTCTGGCTTATCACAGCATTTGGGCAGCTAGAGGCCAGTATCTGTCAAACACTTCTCAGCATGGACACCCACGGAAGATGAAAACAAGCCCACATTGTTCCTACCACTTCCGAGAATCTCCGAATGACACAGACACAGGAGATAAACGTGTGAAAAGAGCGTAAAACACACTGCCCACGGGCAGGGCGAGGGCAGGGCCAAATGCAGACTCTGGGAGGTGAGTGGCAGCGCAGGAGGAATGCCCACCCCACGCCAGCTCGTGAGGATGTGCCGCTTCGATCCCACCTTTCTGTTGGTGGAGACATTCCCAAATCACATTCCGTGGAACACTAGCACCCCTCCTACAGCGAACACATGCCTGGAGATCACAGAAACGGGAGAAACTCTGGGAGAAGACTATTATTTCCTCAAATACAACACCCAACTGAATTCGAGTCTCCTGTTGGCATGGAGACTGTCTGGAGCACAGAGAGAAGCTGAGCCGGCGGCCGGGGAAAGGCCTGGTGAGCACAGACCTGCTCTCAGCGGCCTTTCTCGGTTCCAGGCAAGGCCAGCCGCGATGAACCAGCCCGACAGCCCCGACATCCGCCTGCTCCCTCCTTCGCTTTTCTCCTACAGCTGGGAAGGAGCACACCAGCCAGTGACGATGTTTCACCTCATGCTCTCTAAGTGCCTAGAAACAACTAACAAATCCACTTTTACTCTCCACAGGGTGTCGCAGTGAAAGTGTTGAAAGGATAAAAACCATTTTCACATGTCGTGTCAATAAAGGCCAATACCCCAACCCAGTGAGTGACACCCTCAGAAAGCATCTTCCCTCGAGGAGATCATCTTAACTGGTCCTCTGTGTTCCTTGGAGGCGCATTCATACTGACCAGTCGATCCACAAACATCCAAAGGCAAACATTCAGCCTTTTCAACAACTAAGCCGCTGCACCAGGCAGTGGGCCCTCTGGATCATGTGTAGCTCGCCCTGCCCCATTCACGAGAAGGCCCGTGCACAGCAGGGCCCCCGCAGAAGGCAGCTGGTGCCTTCAGGCAAGCGCAGCAACCAGCCTCCAGCCGTGCGTTGGAGGTATGTGACCCATGTGCTCTCAGGTTAAACAGCGGAGAGGGAACATCAAACCCCAGCAGCTGCCTCTTACCTTTGCCGATGACGAGGCCACACTTATCGGCTGGCACCGTGTATGTTATCTCCTGGATGCCGCCAGGGGTTCCCATGCTCCAGTCGCCACGGCCTCGGCCTCGGCCTCGGGCTACTGGGAGGCCTCCGAAGCCATCCCTTTCCTGGGAAAGGAGCAAAGCTCAGGTGAAGCTTCCTGCCATTGCCGCCAGCACCACTTCATCCCCAGGGAGGAGGAGCAGTGACAGGATGTAATCAGTGCCACAAATCAGGACCTGAGCATCATTCCACATTTCAAATGGTGAAGGCTCTTTAAAAGCAGAATTAGCGCAAATCACAGGTGTATTCAAGGAGCACACGTGACGATAAATGCATGTGTTACATAAACAGCACAAACAGACCCGACGAACAGGGCAGATATGAACTCCTAGGTCTGAAGCCCAGTGCCCCTTTCCCTGGAGTTTGCGTTACTGGGCCCTAATCTACAGGGTCAGAGGTGATTTTCTTTTCAATGAAGCTGCCCTTTCCCAGGGGCTAACACACGGTGGGCCGACCAGAAAGCAGATACTAGATGCTGAAGAGCCACGGCCATTTGCAGTGACACATGAGTGACAATGGATGACTTCTGACCTTCCCTGACTACACTGCTGTAAGGAACCTTCAGACACCGCTACACGAGTCAGAACACCTTGCAATCCAACCAGCAAAAAGGATCAAAGGATTTTAAAGAAAAACTGGCCCTAGCTGGTTTGGCTCATTGGATAGAAGGGTCCGGGGTTCGATTCCGGTCAAGGGCACATGCCTGGGTTGTAGGCTTGATCCCCAGTAGGGGGCGTGCAGGAGGCAGCTGATCAATGATTCTCTCTCATCATTGATGTTTTTATCTCTCCCCCTCCTTCTCTGAAATCAATAAGAAAACCTATTTACAAGAAAAACCAGTTGTCCCACTCCCCAGAGGAGGGAGGGACCAAGCCAGGCTGGTGCATGGTTGGGGCTGGAGAAGTGTCTGCCTCATTCTCGCACCCCCCTCCCCAGAGAGCAAAACCCACACTGGGGGGGGCACCGAACAGAGGAAGCTTCCTTTCATCTGAGGGCAACAAATCTCATTCCGAGTCCCTCTGGAGCAGAAGCATTTAAATCAGGGGTCCTCAAACTTTTTAAACAGGGGGCCAGTTCACTGTCCCTCAGACCATTGGAGGGCCGGACTATAGTTTAAAAAAAACTATGAACAAATTCCTATGCACACTGCACATATCTTATTTTGAAGTAAAAAAACAAAGCGGCAAAAACACCCGCATGTGGCCCGCGGGCCGTAGTTTGAGGACGCCTGCTTTAAATCTTTTAAACTCAGAGGAAAAGCCCAGCTCCTTTCACGGGAGGGAGAAGCTGAACAGAGGTTCAACATGGGGAAGAAACGGTTTGGCAAAACCTGCCCATATCAATTACGAGAAAATTGAACGTTTAACCAGAATCTAAACCAGCAGAAAGCAGGGTCACTGGAGTGCTTTCTTCCTGCACTCTGCTTTTATGAGAGACGGAGGACAAACACACACGGTAACCTAGCGACGTATGTTAACACACACGCACACAGCCATTTGCTGGGTGTGCCACAGGGTCCTCCTCCTCTCAAGGCTCTGCTGTTCTGGGCTCATGCCCTCTTGCCAGCAAAGAGGATGTGAGGTCCCTTAGTGACTCTTCTAGAACTTGTCTAACCCTAACAATTGCCTGGGATTTAGCTACAGCTGAGACCCAAGCCCCTGACTTGGATATTTTGATTCAGTAGATCTTGGTAGGGTTCTACAAATTTGCTACTTCGGCCTGTACTCTCAGGTGACTTAGGGAACCATCTGGTGCGAAACTGTGCTGCTGAGAATACTTGGCCTAGACAGGTTCAAAGGCTCATCCAAGGTCACATGGCTAATGGCAGAGCTGGACGACAATTTCTAATGCTTTCTTCAGCTCCAATCATTCTCAAACTTCCTCAGCCCTCCACACCTGGGGGACGTGCCAATCTACCACCAGGTACAGCGGTTCCCAGAGCTACAGCAAGGGGGCAGGTGGAGATGCTAAGGACAGCACACAAGGCCGCTCCCTTTCCAGAGGAGGAGCCTGGAATCCAGTGCATGAGAACAGCTTTAAGACTCGGTGGGTCCTGAAGTGCTTCCTAAAGCCAGGATGATATTTTGCTTATAGTCTTAAATTAAGTACTCAACTGTTTGAAACTTGGGATCTGCCCTGTATTTCCGTTAACTAGTCAGAAAACCTAACTTGAGGGACAGCGAAGGCAGCAGAGTAATAAACCAGCAGGAAAGAGCAGCTGTGGAGCGGCCCAGCGCCTGACAGGCCAGAGCCCCGTGTGGCACCTGCCACTATGGCCAGTGAGGTGCACCCACACAGCCAGACCCACCTGGGCTGTAAGAATAAGCTCGTTGATGACGTGCGCTGCATGCTGACATCGGTCGGGGGGCCCCATGACCTGTGCAGCTCTCTCTGGGCTAATTCCATCGTCTGTGGAACAAGGCGAGAGGTGGGGTTAGGACAGCCCAGCTTCAGAGACGAAGGGCCGTCTGATTGGCCATCAATATCCCTCCCAGTGTCAGAGGGCTGGCCCTTCACCAGGGTCAGGGCCTCTTTCGTGGGGAAAGGTGTATGAATACGCCCTTGTGCATGGCCCCTGCCAATACTTATGCAATTCCAGACATTTAAAGGAGATATCATTAAAGAAAAAAACAAAAACAAACATAAAAATCCCAAGGAAAATAGAGTTGAGCTATGGCAATATTTTCCCCAAATTAGCACATCAACATGTTTTTCCATCTTTAGAGAAATAAAGAAAATAAAGACACTGTAGATAAGTTTGCTTATAAAGATAAACTTATAAAATTTAAAGAACTGTCCTTTATTCCAAAATGTTTGTCCCTTTTTTTATGGTGTTATCCTTAATTTTATAAAATTACAATAACAGATTTTTAAAAAGTGTTTAATTGGCAAAATTAAAAACTGGAAATGCTATATTGATTTTCCCCAATTTTATTAGTCTGGGTGGGGGGAGGGGGTGTGGTGAAGCCCTGGAAAACGGGGCCAGAGTGTTCAGGCACAAGGGTAACCAAACCAGCAAATCCAAAGAAAGCAATGAGGGCCTGGAGGAGAAGCCTAGGGTCGGGCATTTGGTAAGAGAATGTTGCAAAAGACGGAGAGAAACAGGGAGAGAAAGGGAGAGAGAAAAGAACACAAAGGGGCTGGTTACAAAGTCCTGTTTTGTGAGGTGTTTTCTAATTAACGGATTTCCTAAAAATTTATCTTTATTGTTGGAAGTATTACAGATGTCCCCTTTGTCCCCCCATCGACACCCCCCCCCACCCTTCCCCTCACTATTGTCTGTGTCCATGGGTTATGCACCTCTGCATATAAGTTCTTCGGTTAATTTCTTCCTGCAACCCCACCCCCCCGCCCCATCCCCCCAGCTAATTAAAGGATTTTTGAGAACTATCAAAACCAACCTGGTTTGAACTGAATCCTCACACCAGCGTCATTCTGGATCTTTTTGATCATTTCCCCATTTCTTCCTATTACAATCCCAACAGCAAACCTAGGCACAGACACCTGAGCAATGAGAAACAGCCTCATCAGAGCTTTTGGCAAACCTGTCTTTTCTCAATGGGTGTGTGTGTGTGTGTGTGTGTAACTTGATTTGTATTACAGTGCATTCCTGGAAGTGATATAATAAAGCATATTTTTTCTCTTTTAAGAACAATTTTGTGGTTAATAATTGCATTTCTGTCTGCTAAATGCATCCAGTAAGTCTGAGATTTGATCAAAATAGTTATAAAAATGAAGAAAGGCAAGAATAAACTGTATACATAGATAAAAGATTAAAATGACAAATTTATCTTCTAAACTCTATGAAATAAGCATAAGTATGTCATAAACATTTATAGTGGTCCTTCAAAATATGTTTTTCAGCCCTAGCCTCTTTGACTCAATGGATAAAGTGTTGGCCTGCAGACTGATTGGCCCCGGGTTCAATACCAGTCAAGGGCACATACCTCAGTTGCAAGATCGATCGGGGCCCTGGTTGGGGCGTGTGCAGGAGGCAACCAATCGATGTGCCACTCTCACATTGATGTTTCTCTCTGTGTCTCCCCCCCGGCTCTCCACTCTCTTAAAAATCAATGGAAAAATATCCTTGGGTGAGGATTAACAAAAAAGATATATATAACATTTATCATCTTAACCATTTATAATTACATAATTCAGTGGTATTAAATTCACTGAGTGGCCAGATTATTATGATCTCTGAATGCATAATAATCTGGCCACTAAGTGAAGTATATATTCATGCACTGGTGCATATATATATATTAGAGGCCCGGTGCATGAATTTGTGCATGGGTGGGGTCAGGCCAGCCTGGCCAGGGAAAGGGGACATGGTGGTTGGCCGGCCTGCCTGCTGGTCAAACTCCTGGTCGAGGGGACAATTTGCATATTAGCCTTTTATTATATAGGATATACACTGAGTGGCCAGATTATTATGCGTTCAGAGATCATAATAATCTGGCCACTCAGTGTATATTCGCAATATTGTGTAACCATCCCAGATATCTATACCCTAGACCTTTCATCATCCTCAATAAACACTCTCTATCCACTACATAGTAGCTCCTGCTCTCCCCAGCCTCTGGTAACCTCCATTCTATTTTCTGACTCTACAGATTTGCCTACTCTAGGTATAAGTGGAATCACACAATATTTATTCTTCTGTATCTGGCTTATTTTATAAGCATAATGATGGCAAGGTCCATCCATATTGTAGTATATTATCAAAATTTCATTCTGAAGGGTAGATTCTGATCCCATTCCATCTCGCCAATAAATATGGTTCCCAAGTTTGATACAATCACAACACAGATCACTGAGAAAACGTGGACTTTGGTCTTCAGCTGGGCAGTGGGATAAGCTTTGAAGCAAAACTTCAAAACCAGGGGATGACCCCAAGCCCCAAGAGCATGCAGGAGCTCCCCTCACTAGGCTGACTGTCTCAGTCTCACACCCACCCTGAAGTAAGTGTCCTTGTAGGATTTCACAGATGAGACAAAAGTGAAATAACTTGCTCAAGGTTAAAGAGCCAACAGACATGTGACCTACGACTTTAATCCTAATCTCATTTGCCTACTAACCTGTGATTCAAGCATACCTCTATACTGCCTCCTCCCATTCGGGAGGTGAAGTCACCGCGTATACCTCGAAAGTCAGCTTGGTCTTTTTCTCGGATGATCTCTAATACCATTTCTCTTGCTTGCTGTGTAAACACAGATAAAAGATGTTATGGAACACAAAATCCTAAAAAAAGACATAACACCAGGTAAAACTTCAAGATCAGACCCTCTATGCTGGGCTTAAAGACTCAGAAGGTGCTCAGCAATGGGAGAACTCCCTTATTCTATTATTATTATACTAGAGGCCTGGTGCACGAAATTCGTACGGGGGGGGGGGGTGTCCCCTCAGCCCAGCCTGCACTCTCTCCAATCTGGGACCCCTCGAACATCCCTCTCACAATCCAGGACCACTGGCTCCTAACTGCTCACCTGCCTGCCTGTCTGATCGCCCCTAACTGCTCCCCCTGCTGGCCTGGTCACCCCCAACTGACCCCCCCCCCCCGCCGGCCTAGACGCTCCCAACTACCGCCCGCCCCCCCGCCGGCCTGGTTGCCCCTCACTGCCCCCCCCTTCCAGCCTGGTTGCCCCCAACTGCCCCCCCCCACAGGCCTGGTCGCCCCACGCAGCCTGCTGCTCAGTGGTTTGGTCGCCCCTCACTAACCCCCCTGCTGGCCTAGTCGCCCCCTCAGCTTGTTCGGTTGTCCATTTGGTTGTGATGGTCGCTTAGGCTTTTATATATATAGATGGGGCATGGGCAGGCTGCTGCTTAGGGTTGCATAAAACAAATCTTAAATGATATGGTCTTTTTACACTGCCCAAAATGCTCAGATAAGGGTCCACTGTCTTGAAAAAATCATAGTAGGACCAGCATTTTTGTGCTGGGTTTGAACTTGCTTCCTGTCGCCCTGAGGTATTTCCAGCAGCTGTTTCTTAGTGAGGGGAGGGTTTTCCTGAGATCTCTGACTGTGGGCAGGTTCCAGGGAAAAGACATTACCAAGGCATCTATCACAACGGAGCTCCAGGAAGGTCAAGGGAAAAGGCCAGTCCTGGAGCCCCAGAGTACCTCCCAGCATTCAGAGATCAAATATCCAATTACTGCCTGGCAAGACGATCCCCAGATCTGACTGTCTCCAAGGCACACTCCGTGTCCTCTCCCCAAAGGACGCACTTGTTAGTCTATACTGTCCACGCCAGCCTCAGCCCCACAGGAATCTGCACTAAGGACCAACTATACCCAACAACTCAAGGTAATGTGGGAACTCAGACTGCGTCTTGGTTCTGGAAAAACCAAACCAAACCAAACCAAACCAAACCAAACCAAACCAAACCAAACCAAACCAAAACAACCGTCTCCCCTGCCCAACCTCCAAACAGCAATTAAGGTCTCAGGATACTCAGAGAACTCTGAATATAGACTGGCTCAAGAGATATTATGGAGTTACTGTCATTTTCTCTGGCCTGGTTATATAGCAAAATATTCTTATTCTTAGCAGGCACATGCTGTAGGATTTAGGGGTGGAGAGTCACAATACCTGCCACTTACATATAAATGGTAAAACAAAATAAACAAATGCATGCATATGAATGGCAAAATGATAGGTAGGATGAGGTTATACCGATATTTGCTATACTAGTTTTTCGAATTTTCTAGATGTTTGAAGTTTCTCATAATAAAAAGTTGGAGAAAGAAAAAACACCCTAGATAACAATTTATCCTAACTACAATAGCTGCTCTCCGCCCTCCCAAAATGCAGAATACATTAAAAAAACACCAGCACCAAAAAACGTTTGTTACAATTATTTTCCTGCAAATTCATGAAACAACAATGAGATAAGCTCCTCGCTCGGGTATTTTTTCTACCACAGATAAAACCAAAGGTTCCAGAAGAGAAGGCAGCGGAGGCTGCTGGGAGACAGGCTCTGTTGCCCAGCATTCTCGGGGAAGGCCTGCCCTCCAGTTCCTTCCACACTTCCCCGTATCACGCTGGAGCCCACCAGCCGGACTGGATAAGCCAACTGAAGAAAGGTTAGATGCCATCTGAGTTTTTAAAAGCCCACCTGTTCCCATTCAAAGAGGTTAGGGACCCTGGGGGAGGAAAGCCAGGGGGTCCTGGCCTGCAGGAGGGGGTGAAGGCCGGCAGCACTGCCTGAGCCTAAGGGAAGAAGCCATTGTAATGCTGCCTTCCACCCAGTTTGGAAACCACTGTTTTACATATGAACCTTGAAAAAGCAACAATGATATCAACTGGAGTTTGACTGACAGGGTTAAGAACTGGGGGAAGTATTTTCCTGAGTCTGGTAACCTCCACTTCATCCAAGCCCCCAAGCTCCTGCAGAAACAGCTGCCTGATGGACTGGCTCACCCTGGAGCGTCACCCTGGAGCTACACTAAGTGCAGCAAGACAAGGAAGGTGGCAGAGGCAGAAAAAGGAGTGTTCCTATTTCACAGGCACGGACACACTACACCCACAGCCCACACACGGTCCTGCTAACAGCAGGGTGACACCACCCCAGGTGATGTAAAACCAGGCCCTCACTGCTTTTAGCCACTGGGACTGTCCTCGGGGCCAGGAGCTCAGAACACAGGGTGCTTGCTAGGAGGGCACACATGCCTCGGGGGGTGCTGGCACCTTTGCTTACTTCCCACACCAGCTGGAGCTCTTGCAAAAATGGGCTGAGCATCAACCCATGAACTAAGAGGTCGCTGGTTCGATTCCCAGTCAGGGCACATGCCCGGGGTTGTGGGCTCAATCCCTGGTGGGGGGCGTGCAGGAGGCAGCCAATCGATGTTTCTCTCTCATAGATGTTTCTATCTCTCTATCCTTCTCCCTTCTTCTCTCTCTAAAATCAATTTAAAAAAATTTTTTTAAGAGTTGAGAGAACAAGCAAATAAAAGCCAAATGGAGCCTGCATCTGAGCTGACAGGAACAAGTCGAAAATGGTATCTGAGCAGTGCTACGCCATCCAACAAAACCTGCATTTATGGAAATGCTCCGCGTATGCACTGCCCATGACAGTAGCCACGATCCTCACGTAGCCAGGACTTGAAACATAGCCAGTATAAATGAAGAACTCAACGTCTACTTAATTTCAATTACAGCCACACGTGGCCAGTGGCTCTGGCATTGAGCAACACAACCCTAGACTCTTTCATCGCACCAGGTGAAAGAGTCGCTGCTTTCCTACCTGTACTTTAAACGGGTCTTTCCTACCTGTACTTTAAACGGGTCTCCAGTGATGCGAAGAGGCTTGTCTGCTCCCGTAGGCAGCGGGCCGTCCTGGATCATGACCATTTTCACACCCGTCCGCTCCTGTGGACACACACAGGTACACCCCTCACTCCATGGATGAACATGCAGGAGGGCACAAGACGGTGCCGGGGGCCGGATCACGTCCACAGAAGACATGTCCCTCCTACCACCGCACTGCCCTCTGACCCGGCCACGAGGCTGGCCTCTGAGACTGCGGACATACAGACTGTGCTGGAGCGCTTCTAAGCGTGACACAGAAACCACTCCCCACTCTCCTCCTGCCCAGCCTCTAGAACATCTCGATACAAATGAGCCCTTTCTGTGCAACGCCAGGCCCTCAACTGAGCACTCGATCGAATATCTCCCGGTAAGGGCTTGGGCACAGCACGTGAGGCCAGTGCTGCCATCCCCGGGTGAGGAGGAGGCTCGGACAGGAAGCTGCCCACGAGCTGTCCGGAGCTGATGAGTGGCAGCCACAATTTGGATTCTGTGAGTCCAAACCCTGAACTCTTCGAGCACACACTAGTGTCTTCGCAGTCTGAGGACTGGGCTAGGAGAGAGCACATAGGCGGGTCACAACCCCTGCCCTGCAACTTCAAAAGCCCAAGAGCTCGGAAATAAAAAGTTTGTTCATAACTGATTTGGCAGCAAAACTGACCTGAACTCATGGAAGCATATTTCTAGTCACTCTCCCTGAGCATGGCTATTATTCTGTTTGGCTACGGAAATAAGCATTTGGCTACAGGGTGCAGCGCGGCACTGGCGGGGGTGTTAAATTCTGAACCGTGTTCGGCCCCATGTGCCTCAGATGAGGGATTCTACAGCCAACAGCGGCTAATGTTCATGAGCATTTGCTCAGTGAGAGGCCCGGTGCTAAGGGTCTCATTTAAATATAAAATAACGGGTGTTACTTCAGCTTCATTACAAGTGAGGCTGGCACTTCCCTGCGCTCACAGACGAGGACTCAGGCCCTTTGAAAGGTGCATGAACACATTCAAGCTCCCACGACGGGCGCAGGCAGTGCTGCTGGCTCTGGATGTTGTCACGTGATGGTACCAGAGCTTCACCGCCATGAAGCCCCAGGACCGACATCATCCCTGGCACCAGGCCTGGCTACAGTAAGTGTCCAGAACACAGCAGTCGAATGGAGGAAGCGTGGAACCACTCGGGCAGGGGTGGAGGGGAGCTCTGGCCCATGGCAGGCACAGCCAGGTCAACCGGGGAAGTGAGAGTAATGACCAGACCTCCCAAACCAGGAAGGTGAGGAAGACGAAGGCCTCTGCTCAGGGCTCACATACCTGCAACTGCTTTATAGTTTCCCCTCCTTTGCCGATGACCAGACCCACTTTGGACGCGGGGATGAGGATCTCCTGGATGGTGCTGTTGCCGTCTATGTCATTATGGAAGCCAGGCCCGTTCCGACAGCGGTCCACGATCTGCCCCAGGAGTCGCTTGGCTTGTCTTGGGGAGGGAAGAGAACCACAAGGACAGCGGCATTGAGTGAACGCTGCAGGGACCCACGGAGGGGAACAGCACCGGGGAACACACGAAGGAGCCAAGGCAGCCCTCGTCCAGCTCCAGCTCCTGCCCCCACAACCCGGGAAGTCTCTGCCATCCGCCAAGCTACTGGGCTGGAATTTAAAAACAATGCACACAATACCAACGTTCCGGCACGGCCCCTTTCAAGTGTGCCCTCTGCTTGTGCTTGGGTCTGTGTTCACTCCACAAACACGACTCTTCTCCTGTGAGAATGGCAGCTGCACTGGGGGCAGAGACCACCTCTGAACCCTCTGCATCTCGCTGCTCCCCAATCCAGAGCGTATACACTCAACAGATATGTGTTAAGTAAGGGCAGGAGAGAAAGAAATGAGAAAGATGGGGAGAAAGAAAGCAAGGGTTAGTAGTCATTGGAATCCCCAAGTGCCAAATTTCTCCATCACCAACCAGACTGCCCTGATTTCTGAGCCGATTTTAAGGCTACGCATCACCAGGTGGGTTTCACGGGTGGAAAAAGGAGGTGGCAGTGCCTGGCGCAGTTCCACAGCCATACACACCCGCTTTGCGCTTCTCCCGCTGGATGCGCAGGCCCCGCATTGCATATGCACGGCTATGGTGTGCGGACTGACCAGGAGCTGGAGGACAGCTGCAATGTTGAAACAGCTCATCACAGCCTGCGGAGGTCATGTCAGGCCCATTTCCTTTTCTGCACCAGAATCTCCCCTGGCTGTTACGTGCGTTATTTACTCTTCAAATCACCAGGCACAATCTATTTTTTGGTTCCTCTAATAGGAAACAATTCTGCTACTAAACAGGCTGGCTGTACTGTGCACCGAAGAAAGCAAAATTGTTTCTTCCTTAGGTTATAATCCCGTGGCCTCCACTGCTTGGGCAGGACAGGAAGCAGGAATGGAAGAGGAGGAGGAAAGAAGAAAAAGGCAGGAAATAGTTGTTGCCCTTTGTGGTCTTGAGCCTTTGTGTGCAGAATCAGCCTCGTGTGTCTTCTCAGTTACAGCAGCTTCTTAATATTTCGCTTGTGTACCAGATTAACCTGTGCTGGGAGGAAAGTGCCTGGACACCAGAAAACCATCTCGCTTGCCCTGTAATGCACACCTGCCGTACTTATTTATTCTGGTCCACTGCTTGCAATGTTACAGCAAAACACGAGAGTTTAAACTCATCTAGACTCGCTGAGAAATGGAAACAATAAGAGAGCCCTACCTATTGAGCTAGACACAATCTCAGCGCCCCTACCCCCAAATGCAATGCTGCTCAGTAGACTGAAAGAGGAAAGTGAGCAGAAGCGAAGTTAGTACATCCCTCTCCCCAGGAGGCTCTTGGGTTTATGAGGCCCCCACCTGGTACGAGGCTCCACCACGCAGGAATGCAACGCTAGATTTCAGGCGGTCACTAGGGCCCCAAAAGCCGAAACCCCCCCTGGCCGGTCCATGTGGCCCTCTGAGTGGAGCAATGGCCAGAAAGTCAATTCATTGGGCTCACGAGTATCAGAGGAGCAATGCAATGGGATCACACTCAGGCAGAGGACCTGGCACCAGGATTCCCAAAAGTTCGCACAGTGAGAGGCTCACTACTCCACACCTGTTCAGGTAAAGGAGGTATTAATGAGGAAGAAGTGGGCTGATTAGAGCATTCAGGCGGGTGGACACACACTCTTTAGAACCCGGTGTATGAAGTAGGTGTTATGACAGCTGTGAGGATTCTGCAGGGGTTTTAAAAAGGTGATACCGTGTGTGTTTAGGTAACAGAAAAACTGCCCTGGTGTGGCAGCCTCCTAGATCCTTCTCTACAGAAGCACCTGCTTTTGTGGCCAGACTGTATGTAGCACAGATCGAAAGTGTTCAATAACAGTTTGCCCTTCCATTTCTCCCCGTTTGGGGAAGGAGGAAGAAGAGTGAAAGGAGAAAGTAAATAAAATAAACTTACTCAATACTTTCTGGGGTTCCGGTAAGTACACAGGGCCTCTCTGGAATCCCAGAACTCTCTATAAGAAGAACCAAGAAGACGAGGTGTGTTGGTGGGCATCAGGCAACCATGCACCTTGCCTCTGTGTAAGGCGGTCTCTGGGCTGGTGCCTACGCCGGCCCCACAGAAGCCCAGGCTCCCAGAAAAAAGACAGTTTGCTTCCGCTTATGGACAGAATGTTAAGCTGGTAGCTGTACCCTAAGATTCTCAAAGTAGAAGCGAGTCCCTAGGGGAAGGTGGGAGAATGCAGCAGAGGGTTGTGAGTTGGTCCTAATTCCCAGTTTCAACTTCACTTCTGACCCATTGTGTGCTAGTAAGTGCTTGAGTCACTTAACCCGCTATTCCCCAGTTTCTCTGTTTGCAGAGTAGTTTACTGGTCATTATTTGCAAACAGCTCTGAGGCACACTAGTAAGAAATGTCATGGGTTCGTATCCCACCGCTTGCCACCAAAAGGGGGGGGGGGGGAATGTCATGGTATGCAATTGGAACTACTGCCAGTTATTGTGTGAATATCCTGACCAGTGACATCAATGTAGAATTGGTTCTGGGCCCTTTGACAAGAAAGGGAAGTTTTACTTTCCAACACCACACATGACACTTTACTTTGCTCCTAAAAATACTGCCTCTTAACATTTTTACTCAAAAAAGAAAGAGAAACAGCAGTTACTGCCTTCAAGACATTATACTAGTAAGCATCCTTTAAAATGACAAACGCTTCTCTAGTCAAATGTCCTTTAAATGCCCTCCTCCACTATGGAAAGAGATAGGATTCAAATTAGATAAAAGGATAAATAAAATATAAACTCTTCTCAATCTGTCTCTCTCCATATTGCAGGCAAAATGGACCCAGCTGGGAAAGGTCCTCAACTGTGTTCAACATGTGCTATTTCAGCCAGAGCCGCCAGTGGCCTCTTTCCACAAAGGGCAGGGATGGTGTGAGCCCGGGGAGCCGGTAAGCAATCCCCAGGAGTGACCCCAAAGCCACAGGCCCCCTGCAGGCCCCACTGTGTCTGGCATAACATTCTGGTGCAGAAAACAGAGGTCCTGGAGCGGTGGGTGTTTGGGAGGGGCCACGCCAGGCCACAGAACTGTGGAGGGTCTCCAACAAGGTCAGAGGGGCAGCCTCGCCTCTGAGCCTGCTTCTGCTCTGGTTCCCTCCTGGGAGTCCAGCTCCAGAAGTGCCAGGAAAGCAGCAGTCACACATACTTACCATGTTCCTACACTTCTAGCAACAAGCAAAGTACCGAGTCTGGAAAACTTGGCATAATACTCATTTCTACCAAACTGAGATTATATATATATTTTAAAAAAAAGCAGCCCTTACCTGAAGCAATCTGAATTTTGCAACCAGATTCTGTCTGAATCCGTGAAATCTGCTCACCTCCCCTGCCAATAACTGAAACAAATTGAACAGGGTCAGAATATGCCCCCATCCATATTTTACCATGCAGGGATGACTTAATTCAACCAACACTCACACATGGCTCACAGCTAGACAGATCAGGTTGGCTTCAGCAAGCCCACAGCAACCGTATGTGAAACACAGCAGACAGAGGGTGCTCGAGCTCGAGGAAGGAGAGTGGGGTGGTGGGAGAGTGCAGGGTGATCTCAGCCTGGACAGAGGCCTGCAGCTCCAGGAGACTGGAGAAGAGTGTGCAAAAGCATTCTCTAAAGGTGACGCTCACGCCGAGGGAGGGAAATAAAAGGGACAGACAGGAATGGGGGAAAGTGCAACACGTGGATACTTACTGAATCCAACCATTTTATCAGGCACTTTGAATTCTTCTGTTATTACCGTCCTAAAACAAAGAACATTTTTGGAAAACTATATAGAAGAATTCTGAAGCCAATTTAGGTTCCCCAAATGTCCCATGCTGACCATGTTGGAAGGTAAGGCTTAAAGAAATCGTGCCAACTTGGCCAACAGGTCCATAACCATCTACAAGGGGCACCATCTGATGAACCTCTTGGTCAATCACTCTTGGAAAAGATCAAGCCTCGCTCGCCCTGGCCAGGCAGCTCAGTTGGTTGTCCCGAAATGCCAAGGTTGTGGGTTCGATCCCCAGTCAGGGTGCAGACAAGAATCAACCAATGAATGCATGAATAAGTAGGACAATAAATCCATGTTTCTCTCTCTCAAAAAAAAAAAAAAAAAAAAAAAGAAAGAAAAGAAAAGAAAAGAAAAAAGATCCAAGCTTTCATGATCTTGTGTCAGTGGAAGAAACCTCTGGGCTTTCATTGAAACCATCAACTCCTCTCACACTGCCTTTTCTTCATACAGCGACAGTGTCCAGGAGTGTGGCTCAGCACTGAAAGATCATCAAGGCCAGGACACTTAAAGATCCTTTGGGAAGTGGGGGGAAGCTAGACTTCCTTCTGGTGTCCTTTCTAGATGGAGAAATACCCAACTTTTCTTCAGCACCCGTTTCCCTATCTTTATGTTGCTTTCTGGCCTCCCTCTAATTTTTCTGTCTTTTAGGGTGAAACGCCCCAAATGGAACCAGTATCCAGCAGAGGCCTAATCAGTGTTGACCAGGACAGAATAATGACCTGTTACTCTGCAAGGTGCTTCTGTTAAATGCTATCCCATCCATTATGTGCTTGCTTGCTTTCTTTTTTTTTTTTTAACAACTATTGCACTGGCTCTTTCAAACAAACCGTCAAATTTGCCATATAGAGTATTGTGGACAATATCCAATTTGCCCAACACCCCAGGAAGCAATTAAATCAAAACATTTATCTTAGGAGGAAGCTAAATGCAAGTAGTTTAAAAAAAAAAAAAGGTAAGCATTTTTAAACATCTCGCACACAGCTGGATTTTTACCCATCATGAAAAGAATTGGATAAAGTGCATGTTTTTAGGGAAAGTGCAGCACTTAGAAGAAATGCAATAGCATAAATAGCACTTGTCACTGTATCATTATGATGAGAGCAAACTGTCCTTTCCTCGTGGAGTTTACATCCTCAGGTTTATATATACCCGGGATTCACTCTGCCTCTTGGGATCTTCAGTTCATCCCCAATCAGGCAAGTCTGGGCTTCCTAACCAGTAACACTGTGGATGCTGGTGCTAAACCTTAGCAGGTCCAACATCTTGCAAGAGGCCAGGGTCCCTGTAGCTAAGAGACTGCTGCTCACGTGTGTAGCACAAACTATCTATATTCTCAAAAAATAATACTGGGGAATTTACTAGAAGAGGTTCAACACTATCACAATACAAAATGTCACAAAACTCAGCCGTCGGGAGCAAGTTTCGCAGACTCTCATTGAGGAGGAAACATATTAAGATGAACTGCTTTGGGCCTCCAGCAAAACAAAGCTCTATTTTAAATGCAAGGCTGAAACTTGTCTAAAGCACAAAGTATTATCATTTTGGAAAGTAAAATTATGATTAATTAAGGTCTTATAGGAAAGTTACATTTGATACTAACAACCTTATTTAAATTACTTTAATTCATTAAAAAAACAAAGCAAACAAGGGAACAACAAAAAACCCAGGATAAATCTTCTGATTAACTGATGCCTGGTGAAGAATTGTGTCGCATACAAGAGGCTATAACTATCCTTGCTGGTGAAGGTTAAGGCTATGTTACAGTAACGGATACAAAACACACAATTTCATCCATTACAAGAAGCAGCTAAGGCATGGTTTCCAGTACATTTTATCCTCTTTAAAGGGTAACTATGTGACCACAATACCCTATCTTACAGACTGGTCTTTTTTAAGCCCAGAGGTCTTTTCATTTTTCTAATCCTCAATGTTTAAGGGAAGGCCATGAGGGGAAAGTGAGGCAGGGAATCAACTTGGTACTTATCCAAGGTTCTCTGGCAAGTCCCTATCACTATGGGGGGGAACCAGGTTCCTGGCCTCCCAGGCTCCTGATTCCTTGAGGACCAAAAGCTGTATCTTCACTTGGGAAAAGGACCTATTTTCTGAAGTGAAGAGGTTAAGGATTCATAAAACACTGGGGAAAATGTTAAAACAAGAGGGAACATTTCATTGTCTCATTTTAAATTAAATGTACGTGAGCAGAAAGAACAGCTCCAACATTCTAGAAGTCTTTTAAGTTTACATACACTAACGGCTGATCTTTAATACGTTGTGTTAGTTTATCCTTTGAGCTTAAAAAGGGCTACAAAAACTTAAGTCTTAAAGATTAGCCCATGGTTTTCCACACTCTCAACCTCTGACTTTCTAACACTCTAGTACAGATGGTGGATCAATAAACAATTAGAAATGATCAATAAATAATAAAACATAACCCACTGCTTACCTTTGATGTACCAAGGCCCCTAACTGGTTACCTACTGTGGCAAAGAGAAAGAGAAAAGAAAAATCAAAGCATTAGCACGGATAAACTAACTTCATCCTTACACAAGTTCTTACCATTTCAAGGGGAAAAAAAGAAAGGCAGAAAGAAAGCAAATAGTAATTTAGGCTCAGTGGCTGAAATGAATGCGTTATATGATATGAAACAGGAGGGGACGTCTTGATCAGCAGAGTCTCTAACTCAGTGTCCAGCTGAACGCAGGATAAGAAATTGATCTGTGTGTCCTCATGCTGAGATGCCTGGGAGAAAATCCTGCTTGCCTAAATCCCTCTCACTTCCTACCTCCCTCCTGCTCTGGATCCAAACTCAATGTAAAGATACCGAGGGTTCCTTCTTTCTCTTTTTAAAACAAATGAGAAGATCTGACCCCCTAGCTCAGAAGCATTGTTAGGGACGGCCCCTTGGCAGCTGCAGTCACTAAGACCATGCACATATGCTCCTGCCTGCCATGGGGCGCCCCCATTCTCCCCACCCTCCCAGAAGCATAAACTCAAGGAGAGGATCTGGCTTCCTCCCTCCTCGGGCCTCTTCACTGACCCATCTAGCAATCTGTGAGATGCTCAGAATGAACAACTCCTGCCTTTCAAGCCCATTTCACAGAGATAACAGTGCCAAACAGCCTCTGATTGTGAAAACCAGCTCTGTAATCACATTCCCACAGAACCACCTCAGCTCCACTTTTTATTTCAGTTCCTCCTCTTTCAGCTGTTGTCGAGTGTCCCTGTCACTGCTTAGCAAAAACGATTCTGTGGTGTTTCTCTCCTGGCAAATGCAGCCCAGGAAACACAGTCAGCAGACAGTGCACAGTATAAATCCTACACATATTGCAAGAAACTGAATGAGCCTTATAATGTGCTAATGAGAGCATTCAAAAACATGACTAGGGAAAGTTCTAAGCAGGACAGATAGGAGATAAGTGCGAAGGATCAATGACATGAACCTCAGAACAAAGAGTGACATGGTTTAGCATCTGAAATACAGGACTCCAATCGCTCTTCCTTCTGCTTAAACTTGACCGTCTTTCTCTGACTGGACAGGAACTGGTCATAAAAAGAAGCCAGATGCTGCTATTTTAAAAGGAGAAGAAAAACACCTAGAGAAATAATGCCAGCAAAAAGTAAATGAAGCTACTGAGTCAATACCATATTTCTTCTGGATCAATAGCAAGATAATGGTCTGCAGCCAAAATATTGACATTATATACTATTAACCTGCTTATCTCGGGGATAAGAGTTGTTTTTCATTGACTCTTAAGTTTTTCTTTTTGCATTTCCAGTTTGCATATGACAAACGCTCTGGCTTGGGGACTCTCACTCCACATGAAAACTGGACAATCGGCAGCTTAGGGAAGAAATCCTCACCACACACTCAACCCCTGAATGTGTGAGAGGCAGGCCCATCACCTAAGGCAGTGGGAATGGAAGAAACAGCCCAGAGTGCCCTCCAGCTGGGTTAGCTGTCCCGGTGAAGGGTCAAGCTCAGCTCCCCTGCTTACACCAGAACTCTTCTCTTAGGGGCACAGAGTCCACTGCAGACTGAGGAACTAAAATGCCTGGAAATGATGAGAGCAGAGGAGAGGCGTATGTTCCCTAAACAGAGCACCTCGGCCAGACCGGGGCTCCTGGCCTGCATGCTGTGCGGTTAAGACTTGTCAAAAGGCCCTAACCTGTTTGGCTCAGTGGATAGAGCGTCGGCCTGCAGACTGAAGGGTCCCAGGTTCGATTCCGGTCAAGGGCATGTACCTTGGTTGTGGGCACATACCCAGTAGGGGGTGTGCAGGAGGCAGCTGATCGATGTTTCTCTCTCATCAATGTTTCTAACTCTCTATCCCTCTCCCTTCCTCTCTGTAAAAAAAAAAAAAATAAATCAAATATATATATATATAAAAAAAAGACTTGCAAAAGGCTGATGATCTTCAGCTATTTCAGACAGAAACGCAGAGTAAAAAGCAAGGCTACCGTAAAGAACTCCATGAGATCTGGGAAGCATTCGAAGGCTCCTGGTCAAAAAGCCATTTGAAATTTTGTGCTCATCACAGAAAAGGAAATTCCTTTTTGGTGACAAAGTAGGTGTCACAGGTACCACGCATGGTGTCATTTCTGATGGCCAACTGCTCTGCTGACAAGTGCAGGTGCTTAGAAACCAAAAACAAGAGCGCACACACCATCAGCACACAAACAGATGGACTGCTGAGAGCCACACCACCCAGGAAGGAAATCAATTCAAACCCAGACCCAACTCTCAGTTAGTGGACCCTTAAGGATAAATGGTCTCCATCCTCCATGCCAATGCTGTCTGTAGCCAAGGCTGAAACGCCTGACTTAAAGTTGCACTCCCTTCAAAAACATTCCCATTTGGTGCTTAAAAATGAAAAGCAGCAGTTAGGCAAGGGGCACTGGGCACTCACTCAGCACAGATAATGTCCAACTCCACGAAAGGGGGGTCAGGGCCTGGAGGGTTCTGCTCGGTCTTCATGATGAAGGGGGTCAAATGAGGGAGGCATATGGGAACACCTATAAAGCTCAATTTAATGGTAACTACCATCATTTTACTGCAAAAAAGAAAACTGCTGAAATATCAGTCCTATTTCCCCTAATGGTGCATGCTGGTTGACAACAGTTCCTCTTGCCTCGAAAATTCACCTGCGCGCTCAATTCTAGCGCACATGCGTAAACACACACACAGGTGTTGTTCTCATTTATCTTGCCCACTATATAATGGGAAGCCCCCTGGGCTATGGAAAAATGAGCTCCCCACAGAAAATATTCACACTACAATATGAGAAATTCTTTCTGAAGAGTAACACTCTGCCAATTTCAATAATGATTTTTTAGGGGGAAAAACGGCAGCTGGACACATATTTACCCATCAGTAAGGAGAAAGTCTTCATTTTTCTTCCCCCAAAAGAAATGCTAACAAGTGTCGCTGGGGAACGTACCCAATTTTATACTAGGTATCAAATGTAATCGTTAACCCCCACCCCCCCTCAAAAAAGCCCAAGGAACAAAAGCACCCTCACTCCCCTGCCAGCGCAGACAGCACGCTGGCCTCGCGCACAGCAGGGACCAGCGGCAGGTGAGTGGCGGTCAGCAGAGAAATGTCAGCTGTTTTTGCAGAACTGACAAAAATAATAAATAAGCCAGACCTTCCTCTTCAGGTTTTGAAAACAATCCTCCTGTGCTTGGCTTGGATTCCAGACTCCTCTGTCTCAGAAGCTAGCTGCAGCCATTTCTGCAGTTTTCCAAGCGATTTTAAAAAGCTTTTCTCCCAAGGACAATACAAAGGCTTCCTGTGTTCTAAGCAGCAACTCTCGCCCCAGGGCCTCAAAACACTGACATGCTGAGTTCAGCTGCAAGTCCCTAGACAAGTAATCTGTTACTAATTCTGCAAATTATTATTTTTAAAAGTGAGAATAAATTCAAGTTGATCTCAAGAATGCCCCTCACTTGCAGTCTAATATGCTCTTGTGAGTGGCTGAGAACACCAGCTCTGCTTCCCAAGGCGCCGCGGCGGCATGCACCTCCTTAGTCCTACAGAGCCCTAAGAGGCAGGCGCTGGTATCAGCAGTCCCACGGTACCCAGCCAGGAAGGTGCGAACACACCCGAGCCCTCAGAACAGTGCCCATGAGTGCCTGTGCCCATGTGCACTCTGTTCCCATCGCGCCTTCCAGGTGATGGGAGCTGGGCACTGTGCCAGGTCCCGGGGATAAAATGGTGAGCAAGATCATCTCTGCCCTCACAAAGCTTCAGAGTCCAGCCGGGAAAGCAGACAGCTCCATGAGCAGAAACCTGACCTGGCCTCCAGGGATGTGGAGGAGTTAGGAACCCCAGTTCAAGTGCCTACTGAAGGCCTGACCCAAGGGTCTCTGTAGTCAAATAAGAGGAGAAGTACGTCTACACTACTGATTTACAGCACTATGCCTTATTTTCATTTAATCCAGTGGTTATGACATTCATTTGGGTCATGACCAACTTTATAAAAAAATGAAATAGAAAACCAAGTGTTTATATAGTAATACTAGAGGCCCGGTGCACGAAATTCGTGCACGGGGGGGGGGGGGTTCCTCAGCCCAGCCTGCACCCTCTCCAATCTGGGACCCCTCGAGGGATGTCCGACTGTCCGTTTAGGCCCGATCCTGATAGGATCGGGCCTAAACGGGCAGTAGGACATTCCTCTCACAATCCAGGACTGCTGGCTCCCAACTGCTGGCCTGCCTGCCTGCCTTCCTGATTGCCCCTAACCACTTCTGCCTGCCAGCCTGATCACCCCTAACCACTCCCCTGCCAGCCTGATTGATGCCTAACTGCTCCCCTGCCAGCCTGATTGCCCCTAACTGCCCTCCCCTGCCGACCTGGCCACCCCTAACTGCCCTCCCTTGAAGGCCTGGTCATCTCTAACTGCCCTCCCCTGCAGACATGGTCACCCCTAACTGCCCTCTGCTGCAGGCATGGTCCCCCCAACTGCCCTCCCCTGCGGGCCATCTTGTGTCCACATGGGGGCAGCCATCTTGTGTGTTGGAGTGATGGTCAATTTGCATATTACCTTTTTATTAGCTAGGATAAACATATATAGTAATACAGCTTTTACTTCAGTTATACATGTTTCAACATATGTTTACTAACTAGTTCTGGTGGAAATATGAACACTTGTCACATGGTAAGTAGTATTTAGAAAGTTTGAAAATAACCTGTTATAATCCCGATGATAGTCTCATTAAGTAGATATTATCTTAATTTGAGGTAAGAAAATAAAGGCTCAGAGAGGTTAAGCAATATGCCCAAAGTCACACAGTTAACTGGCAGAGCTAGGATTCAAGCCCTAACCCACCAGACTTTGGAGTCCACATTTGCAAGCAGACACTATCATGGCCTTTGAGACAGAGACCCCAGGTTTGAAGTCTTCCTTCTGGTTCTTATCAGGAATCAGCTTGGTCAGACCATTTCTCAGCATCAGTTTCCTTAGCTATACAATAAGGAATTTAAGCACCCACGTTCCTTCCAGCAGCGAAGGAACCTAATGATGAACCTATTCTTAATCTATACAGGAGCCCCAGCACTCCATCTTTAAACCTGGCCATCACTAACCTCTTCATTCCAAAGGGTTATATAAATGAGCTCATCCAGTCCGAACCATTTGGGTTGGCTTTTTCACTTGGCACAACCCCTGGAGATTCAGCCAGGCTCTTGTGTGTATCACCAGTTTGCTCCTTTTTACTGCTGAGGAGTATTGGATGGAGCGGTTTGTTAACCATCACCTGCTGAAGGACATCTGGGCTGTTTTCAGTGTGGGGCTACTATGAAGATCTGTGGATAGGTTTTTGTGTAAACATGAGTTTTCTCTTCTCAGGAATAAAAGCCCAGGAGTAGAACTGTGGACTGAAAATGTAAATGCATGTTTCGTTTTATAAATTTTCTAGAGGCTGATGTGTTTTAAAAGCTCCTCAGGTGCTGCATATGAGCATAACCAATGGGCACAGACAGTAGCGGGGGAAGGCATGTGCTGGGGGATGGGAGCGGCTGGGGAGAGGTCAATGGGGGAAAAGGAGACTCATGTAATACTTTAAACAATAAAAAATTTAAATAAAAAAAAGGAGTTTTACCAGATGTACAAACAAAAAAGCTCTTCAGGTGGTACGAACACTCAGCCAGGGTAGAAAGCCACTCTGGGTCACATACTTTCTAAAAGGATTTTGAAAAAACTATGAATCCCCTTTTAATTTGACATCTAAAATTAGCCCCTAGATTAATAACTGCAAACAGGTCTAGATCATTCATTTTTGTGGAAAATGTCTACTGTTTGACCTAGTTGGCTAAGCCAATTTGTCAGACCAAACAGTCAGATCATACACTGCCAAGAAAAACCCCCTCACTTCCTTTCCCAGTTCACATATGTGTTAATATGCATCCACATGACGACCACTTACTTCTGAATTATAATCCTAAAATGAATGGATGGATGAAAGGGGAGGTGACTGCATGAGCCTTTGTCACAAGTTACATGGATAAAATAAAAAACCGATCCTGTCACTACCACATTTCTTTTTTTAAAAAATTGATTTTAGAGAAGGGACAGGGAGAGAGAGAAACATCAATGATGAGAGAGAATCATTGATCAGCTGCCCTCTACTGGGGATCGAGCCCACAACCTGGGCATGTGCCCTTGACCAGAATCAAACCCAGGACTCTTCAGTCGCAGGCCGACGCTCTATCCACTGAGCCAAATCGAGTAGGGCCCATATTTCTTGACAAGACTCTCATGCTTTGTGACCGTGGGATTCCCAGCCTTTGAGGTGTGTGAGGGTTTCACACCCAGGGGAAAAGGGCACGTCTCCAGCACAGACACAGTCTAGAGAGCTCCACCTCAGGGAAGAGTGTGCACAGAAGTGAGGAGCTGGGAAAGGTTGCTTTAAACCCACCAGGCCCACCTAACCCCTGGTGGGTCTTCCTTCACCCAGCCTGAAGACCACTGCGTGAGAGCTAGGGCCCTGGTTTACTTCATCTACTTCGTAAAAGGCCAATCTGTCCCTCCCAGGAACTGAGTTTCCGTCCTGGCTCTTTATCCCTGCAGCATCCATCATTACCCTCCACTGAGGGAAAGTACCAACATCTCTGAGATGCATTTTTCTCTCTTTCCAAAGCAGAGCTCTGGTACTTGCAGGCTCCCACCTGAGTGGTGCGAGCTACAGGCAGTCTGGACGCCCACGACCGCTGGCAGCTCTCACTACTGTCCTCCTTGAAAGTCTGGAATTTTAAAAATCTTTCTTCCTGGAGGGGTTGGGGGGGATAAGGACACCTATGTAATACCTTAATCAATTAAAAAAAAAGACATGTTCTTCCTCACTCTCTTTTTGTCTTTGCTCTATGACAAGTGCTGGCGGGGGGGGGGGGGGGGGGGGGAACACGACACACTTGGAAAGGGCCACAGAAATCTTCTATTCCACGTGGTGGAGGCCGGGCTTGGGGGCGCCTAGAGTAGTAATCCTGGGTCCCAGCCATGAGATGAGGACCTGCAGGGCTTGAGAGGTGAAACGGTCACCTAAGGCCCACAGCTTATTAAGTGGCAGAGCTGGGATTAGAACTCAGGTGTCCCGCCTCCCCGATTTCTGATCAGGATTAAAGTAAGTCTGTGGGAGCAAACCCCCAGCATCGTCTTAAAGCACATCACTGACATCAGTGGTAAAATGAAATTCTGGACTGGATTATCCAGGGGCCCTGGCTTGCCTGGGTGGCTACATGAATATAGCCCTGGAGTAGATGAAGACTTTGAAAACGGACAACTGAGGAATGAGTATAGAGATGCATTTATCCAAGGAAACAACGTGTTACACATAAGCACACAGAAGAGGAGGAAGTGACAGCATCAAGAGTACAGTACTTTTCATCCGTGGATATATTTTTTATGAGATCTTTTTGTTTTTAAAATGTAATTTGTAATTTCATAATAGTTGGTGATTTCTCACTGACATGTAAGAGAAATATATAAAACTAGAGGCCTAGTGCATGAAATTGGTGCACGGGGGTGGGGAGGGTGTCCCTTAGCCCAGCCTGCACCCTCTCCAATCTGGGACCCCTCAGGGGATGTCCGACTGCCAGTTTAGGTCTGATCCAGGCAGTTGACATCCCTCTCACAATCGGGACTGCTGGCTCCTAACCACTCACCTGCCTGCCTGCCTGATTGCCCCCTAACCACTCCCCTGCCAGCCTAATTGACGCCTAACTACTCCCCAGCTGGCATGATCGTCCCCAACTGCACTCCCCTGCCAACCCGATAGCCCCCACTGTCTTCCCCTGTGGGGCTGAGGGGACTGGGGGACTCCGGCTGGATGAGGCGGGGCTGAGGGAACTGGGGGACTCCAGCTGGATGAGGCGGGTCTGAGGGGACTGGGGGACTCCGGCTGGATGAGGCGGGGCTGAGGGGACTGGGCGCCACCATCCTCATATTCCCTCTTTATTAGATAGGACTGTGGATTTAATTGTAAAGAATCCTTCATTTGCCTTGCTGGTGTGGATCAGTGGTTGAACATCAACCTATGAACCAAGAGGTCACGGTTCGATTCCCTGTCAGGGCACATGCCCAGGTTGTGGGCTCCATCCCAAGCAGGGGGTGTGCAGGAGGCCAATGATTCTCTATCATTGATGTTTCTCTCTCTCTTCCTCTCTGAAATAAATAAAAAATACAGATTATTTTTTTTTTTAAAAAAGAATTTTCATCTAAATGTTTCAGTCATTTTCTTTTTACCTCTATGTCAATGTGCAAAATGTAAAAAGATTTTTAAAAATATATATATTTTTATTGATTTCAGAGAAGAAGGGAGAGGGAGAGAGAGATAGAAACATTAATGAGAGAGAATCATTGATTGGCTGCCTCCTGCATACCTGCCCCCCTGGGGATCGAGCCCACAACCCAGGCATGTGCTCTTGATGGAAATCGAACCTGGGACCCTTCAGTCCACAGGCTGACGCTCTATCCACTGAGCCAAACTAGCTAGGGCAAAATGAATTTTTTTTAAAGAAAAAAAAAATTCTATTCCAATTTCCTGTAAATACTTCATTTGATAGTACACCCCAAAATTCTTCTTCCGTCACCCCACAGAAACATCATCGAACAGAAGCAGAGGGTGTGGGACTACGGAAAAGGTACTGCACCCGTGCCAGAGAGAAGCCTTAGGTAGAAAAGGCAGGCACGTTTCAAAGCTGCGTGTGTACGCTCCCCGCCCCAGCAATGGCAGACACAGTGCTGCATCCACCAGAGTTCTGATTTGGTGTCGCATTTTACAGAGAGGGCAGGGAGAGTGAGGTTTATTAGGTTCAAGTAAAAAGCTCAAGAGGCAATAATTACCTCAGACCCTCCCAGGGTAGAAACCTGGAGAAGATGCTCCCACTGTCCCTAGAAAGACGGAGGGGATGATGAGAAGAGCGGCTTTGCCATCTGTCAGCCAGCTCCGGGCTAAACGTTAGAAATCACTCGTTTTCTCAGCGAGGCAGTTAGAGAGTGGAACCTGAGACAGGGAGACTTGTTTAAGGAAATTAGGGGGGGGGGGGGCCGCGGGGAACCCTCTGTACGCCTCTCTAACTGCAGATTAACAAAGTGTTAGAGTTAATCATTTGACAAGGCTGGTTTGAGATCAGAGGTTGGCAAACCGGGCCTGAGGGCCAGCTGCCTATTTCTGTAAACAAGGAGGTCCTGGAGCTCAGCCACCGCATTTGTTTACGTGTGTCCACGGCTGCTTCCAAGCTCATGGCAGAGCTGAGCAGGTGGGGCAGAGACCAGGACCGGAAAGCCTAAAATATTTACTATCTGCTCCTTTAAGAAAAAGCTTGCCAAGTCCTGATTTAGATTAAACTGAAGTTCACAGTTTTAAAACACGTGGCTAATGCTGTTCTTACATGTGAAGCTTACTTTTCAGAAAATTTTCTAAATGCAAATCACAGGCTACAAAGGGGAATTTAGCATTGAGCATCTATTCCTCCCGCTGAAGGCAGGCTGGAAACAGAAAACACCGCTATGGTGAGTGAGGGCATGTAGGGTCTGGCCAGAGAGGGACACCCAGGATCTGCAGAAAAAAGCAGGAGATGACATGTACCTTAAGGGACAAATGAACCTTAGAAGTTCAGAGCAGAATGAGAGGACTGGTGAGGGGACTGTAGGAAAAAGGGAGGGAGAGAGGGAAAGGAGGAGGAAGGAAGGAGGACAGGAGACAAGAGAAGATGAAGAGGCTGGGTGGCACCTGAGCGGGCACTGAAGAGTGAGAAGATGAGGATGAGGACAGGCTGCTAGGAGGAAGTCTTACCTATCAATTTGGAGACCTATGGGCTGAGTAGGAACCAGCCAGGTAAGAGCTGGGATGGAGGACATGCTTCTGGGAGAGCAGAGAACAGATGATTAGGCTGCTGAATGGGGGAGAGGCCAGAAGGGCGGGTAGGTGACAGCCAGGTTAGGCTGGACCTCCCTGGTTACTGGAACCGGCCCCAGGCCTCACAGAGAGGCAGAAACTGGTCAGACTGGCTCCAGTAGTGGCAAGAAGAACGTACTGGATGGAAAGGGTGCCACACCCGACACCAGCAGGGAGATTCCCGAATTGAAGATTCTGCACCTCAAAGGCTGTTAGAAAGCGTGGGTGCCGAGACTGAAGATGCTAACAATTAAAGTTATGTGACCCAAAGCTGGAGGGCAGGGCGCCAAGGCAGGCTCTGAAGGCTGAGCTCCAAACTTCCTGCTGGGTTCCAGGCGGCTGCTGATGGGCAGCCTCACAGACGGCTCCAACTGCAGGAACACCACTCACGCCAATCCCGTCTGCACCAGGAATAAACCTGTCCCCTGGCTTTCTGGCCTAGCACTTGTTCTAATCCTCCTATTCATCCACCTGTCTGTCTATCTGTGTCCCAAACAAACCCTGGGTTAAGGTTCTTTGTGGTCAACTTCAGAGTTGAAATACTTTCAAACAGACCTAAGCAACACCCCCAAAAACGTCTAGCGGACTGAACTTTAACCTCCTGAAGGTTAAAGAACTCCAATTCACTGGCAAGTTAGAAAGTTCACATTGCTAAAAGTGATCTGGTGCACTTCTGTCAAAAAACCCTAGGCCAAAGCCAACCAAACACTGCAAGCCTTTGGAAATCTTTATTGCAAAGAAAAAGCGATGGAATTCCTGCTTGTTGTTTGTCTCTGCTTTTCTAACCTTTCATCTCACAAACAGCAAGACTGTGCCCCCTAGAAAGCTGTGGGGCAAACACAAACACTTTCCTTGACAGGATCTGTTTATTCACGTATCTACTCAGGAGAACAGGACTGGCCCAGTGACCTATCCCCATCCCCATCAGAACATGCTGACAGCTGACAACAGAGGCCGAGGCAGGCCCACTGCCCAGGGTTTTCTCTAAGATCAACAGCAAATCTCAAGCTCTACATGCGGGGACCAACGTGGAGGAAAACAACTCCTGTGATTCTGTTATTTAAACGGTGCTCACCAGAAGAGGACTGACTTCATCAAACTGTAATGCAGTATGCAAAAAGCCCGAGTGACTTTTCTTGTTCTCCGCATACATCTGTTGTGTAAGAGACAGGCATCCAGGGATGCCAGAGGCCGAACACGGTGCCAAAAGGTTCTCTCTCAGTTCTTTCCTACTATTCTAGTAAGATGGCTTACTATTTAGAAGAAGGAAAGAGAGAAATTGTGTTCATTTTCTGATGACAAGGACTTAGTCCCCAAAAGGCAGGCATGCAAAAAATCATGGTTCTCAAAAGAGAGGTGAGGGAGCTGGGTGGAGGAGGGCAAAGGGGGGAAAATGAAGGTAATCTGTAAAAGGTTCAACAACAACAACAAAATGTGAAAATAAACTGTGATAATGCACTGAACTTTCAAGTGAGATCCTGGACTTCCTGGTGACTTACTAACTACAGCTGCTTGCTTCCTAGGTCTCCTTATCATTAAGTTTGTAACCTTCTGCAAATTTCTTTCAAATGGGTATCAGAGGATTAACGGGAAAAAATGCCTGCAAAATGCCAACGGTCACATTTGCAAATATGTGGGTGTTCCCATGCAAAGAACACAGTGAATACTAGACACTGGATGCAGTTTCCACTGCAACTCGACTCCACACGTGGGTGAAAACAAGGCCGAGAGTTGTGAAACGTATTGATCTCAATTTCTGGAAACGGTGGGCCAGAGAGACGCTGTCCATTAACAAGATACGTGTTCAGTGCCAGACAACTTAGTTCTCCTTTCCTATTGATGTCTCATAGGAGAAGCAGAAGCATAATTGCCCTAAAAAGGTAAAAAGCTTTTTGCTAAGGCAAAATGCAGAGAATGCCATTAGTCATATTTGGTCTAAGAAATCACTAACACCAGTCAAATAAAAGAAGCTCATGGCGTATTATTTGGAAGCAGCAGTTTAAATGGTCACCGTAGTTCCAATGGCCTGGAGGAGACTTTCTATGTGTGTGATCATAAACATAAACTGTTGTTTTAAACAGAGAACTTGTACACCCAAATGTTATCCCCTTAAAATCTTCTTCACAGTGTGAATCTATACAATTATTCCCAAAAGGTTCCCACATCCTATATAATAAAAGCCCAGTGACCGTTAACAGCTTAACGACCAGAACGACCACTTGACCAGTCACTATGAGGTGCATTGAACACCTCTCGGTCCCCCTCTCCCCCCAGCCCCGCAGGCTCCAATCACAGGATGGCGAACAGGGAACCGGGGTGGGTGGCAGTGGTGGTGGTGGTGGGGACTGGGGACTGGTGAGCGGGTGGAACAGCTGACCTCTTGGTCCCTCCCTTCAGCCCACAGGCTCTGATAGCAGGATGGCAAACGGGGAACCAGGGTGGGTGGTGGCGGGGAGGGACTGGTGAGCGGGCAGAAGATGGCCCTGATCGCAGGCTAGGCCTAGGGACCCTACCCATGCACGATTTCATGTGCTGGGCCTCTATTCTAAAAACAATGGCGATCTCCTCTTTTAGAATCCCAAGGAGACCAGAAAAAAAATCAATCAAGCCAAATTACATTTTTCCTATGTATATAAAAACATGTATTTTTTTTTAGAAAAAGGGATTACATATATAATACATCTTGTTGCACACCTTGATTTTTTTCACTTAACGTATCACAGAAATATGTACACACATACATGGTTGGATGCGTATGCAGACTAACAGGACAGAAGGAGACACTGGCCCACCCCTATGTGAACATTCATGTACCATCTAGTATATTTCACAATCCCTGTTATAGTCATACTTTGTGGAAGACCAAATCAGATAAAGAAAGGCCAAGTTCTCTACAGAAGCACATTTGGTAGATTCTCTGCCAGGGTGCTGGTGATAGGCACTGCTAATTGGTTTCAAATTTTGGGGGGTAGAGTAGAGTTGAATATATAAACAAACCAGCAAAATTACAAATGAATGAATGAATGAAAGGAAAAGGAATGTTTCTAGAAAGAACTTGTCATAAATGGGAATGATGAAAAACCAGCAGATAGACCAGAGAAAGGTCATCTCCCTACCCCCTTTCCTTTCTTTAAGGTCAAGATATAGCCACGGCTTCCTCAGAGCCATGCACCAAACTTAGCATTTCTTTTGAGAAAAGTGGAAACTTCAATTCTTACATGTGTACTGGAAGAACGGAGGGCTAAATCCAGCAAAACTATCAAATCTGCCAAATTACTTCCAAGCTGACGCTCAAAGGCCAAGTCTTTCCCTGAGAGCCCAGCTAAAAAGATTCCTGTATTATCAAGGCAAATAAGAACTCAAATGCTGGAGAATTGCTGAGAAAAATCATCCTAAATACTTCCCTCAGCCATTCCTCTTCAGAGTGTGCTGGAGAGCTGTTAAGGAAATGGCTGACACAAACTGCACTGACAGGTTCACTACCACCTGAAAGGCAGACACTGACAACAACTTACCTCCGTCATCCAGGGGCCGTTTTTGTACTCCATATCCATACACGGAGGGGTCCACTAGAGGTGTGGAATTATTCAAGTGAGGAATTGAATCAATTTTAGCAGCAATCTACAGAAGAAGCAGATTCAAACATTCAGGAACAAATCATGGCTCTGTGAGAGTCCTCTTTAGAGGGCTGTTTTTTCACCCTCCCCCCCACCCCACCCTACATTAATGTAAGGAGATGTCATGGTAGGATAAACACTTTTCACTGTTAACTGAGTTTTCTTTTGGTCTTAATAGTAATGTGTCTTTAGAAATAAAATAGTACCAAAAATGTGTCTTTTACAAGCAATTAGTGTTTCTAAGCCATCACTTAAAATACAGGCATACTGCATTTGAAGAAAAAAGCAGGCCAACAATAAGAAAAACTTTGCTCAAAAGGTTTTATCACAGGATTCCTTTAAGAAACAAATTCCCCAACAATATTTAAAAGGCCATGTTTGCTCAACTGACAACCCTTTAGGAATATATCCATCCTATTAACTGTAACATCTATAAAAGTGATGATGCAATCTACAGATATAAGGCAATAAGCTGCTCTTCGTTGGAAGTGTCTGAATGGGGCGGGGGGGGGGGGGGATGACTGTCTGTCCAGACTATTGTAAGATTCCTGCACTTGAGAAAGTAAGATAATCTGAGACCTATTTCAACTTTTAATATTTTATTTATTATCAGTTAAAGAACAGAACATAGCTATTAAAAAATTTCCCCCAGAAACAAATGCTACATAGACTTATCTACTTTGTTCTCATTAGGAAATTATTGTGATCTTCACAATAAATCAACTCTTTGATTTAATCAATGTCTATAGCAGTTGCTCTTGATGTTACTCCCTGAATTAAGCCTAGCACACCTGTCTCAGAGAGCAAAATCTTTAGTGGAAATTCTGAACGTGTCCCAATGTGCCCAGAAGTCTGAGACCTTCCAGGACCAACGTAAAGATAAATTACCTTAAACAAACAATTAAAGACAATCACGAAAACCCCAGGCAAGACTTAAATGTCCTGGGGTCAGGGCTTGTGCCTTCCATTTACTGGTTCTGTGATGTTGGGCAAGTCTGTTCCTTCTCTGCTTAAGATCCTCTGGATATAATACCATCTGCTTCATAGTTTTTGAAAAGATAACAACATACTCTGAACACAAAAGAGCTTTGTACACTGAAAAGCACTTCACAAATACCAGGGCTGTAAAACAAGGCAAATCACCCAACAAATGGTGATTGCCTACTATGTGCTAGGCTGTTCCAGGCACCAAGGCTCCTGTGGCGAACAAGAATAACCAAGCCCCTGTTCCCTGGAGTCAGCAGTCGGTGGGGAGTCACGGGTACACAATAAACTGAGCATTTCAGGTGGCAACAGCATGATGCCAGTAAAATACAATGACATTTAGAGAGTGCTTGGGAGAGCTACTTTATATAGTGCGATCAGGGCAGGACAGTGGGAGGTGACTTATAATCTGAGACCTAAATGATGAGCAGCAGCTGGCTACACAAAAATCTGAGGAAGAGCTGTCCAGGCAGAAGAAACAGCTTGTACGAAGGCCCTGAGGCAGGAGCAAGTTTGGTAGGTATGAGCCTAAGAGAGAGAAGTTAATGTCATTAGAGTAGAAGGAATTAGATGTGTACTAAGAAGTGGGCAGGAGCCAGCTCACATAGGGCTTTACTGATCACGGTAAGGGGCTTGGATTTTATAGGAAGGGTGATCAGAAGCAACTACAAGGCTTTCTAAGGGAAGTAATGTCTAATTTGTTTTTAAAAGATGCTCTTAGACAAGACAAATATATTCTAAGTGGTCAAGAATAGGAACACCATTAGGTGTTCTAATAGGAGGTATTCTAAGCCAAGGGTAAGCAAACTATGGTTGGTGAACCACCTACTTTTGCAAGGAAAGCTTTATTAGAACAGAGCCACACCCATTTGTTATTGGTAAGGAGTTGCAGAGACCATATAGTGTGCAAAGCCATAGACCTTTAAAGAAAAAGTTTGACAATCTCAAATACTAAAGATAGACAGCTGATAGAAACCCCACCTCCTATATCCAAGTAAGTCTCTAAGGGCAAATGGCCATTTGCTCTTAAACAAAAGGCCGTATATAACCTGCCTAACAGCATTCTATCATCTACTTGCAAGCTTGCTCCCCTTATTTGTTTTGGATAAGCTTGTAGGGGTTGGCTACTTATTTTAGATGCAAAAGTTACCTGTAAGGACTCAGCTGGTAAAGCAGGTGGGTTAAAAAGGTGAGAACACTGCAAGAGCTTGTGTCCACAGAGACCCTCTCGTCTGCCACATAAACTGGTTAATGTAAGGGTTTTCAAAATTGGCCTAGTTGCCCTAGCTGGTCTTGCTCAATGGGTAGAGCGTTGGCCTGCGGACTGAAGGGTCCCAGGTTTGATTCCGGAAAAGGGCACGTTTTGGGTTGCAGGCTCAATCCCCAGTAGGGGGTGTGCAGAAGGCAGCCAATCAGTGATTCTCTCTCATCATTGATGTTTCTATCTCTCCTTCTCCTTTCCTCTCTGAAATGAACTAAAATATATTAAAAAAAGAAAAGATTGGTCTAGTTGTTTTTTTAAAGGCAGACCAAAACATTCTCAGAAGACATGATCACCCCAAATCACAAAAGAAAGGGTATGACTATCAGTGGAGTCCCCCAACAGTGTGCATGTGACATCACTCTCAAAGACAGGGCCTCAAAACGTGTACTCTGCACATTAGGCACTCTCCCTGCTCCTTTCTGATACCTCATCTTCCAAATCTTCTTCCTTCCCGCCAACCTAGCTAAATGTTATTCCCGAGTCCTCAGCCTTCCTTATTTTCCTCCCAAAGCCAATATGGTAAACATGTTACAATAGTTTTCTGTTCCTAATACTGATTATATCAATAAGTGTCCTTTCAAATTTGTGACTGAGACTTTCAAATGTTTTTTAATCCACTATTTTAATTTTTTAAAATTTAGAGAGAGAGGGAGGAGGAGGGTCCGAGGGACAGCGAGACGGAGAGAGGGAGAGACAGACATTGATTTGTTGTTCCTCTTATTTGTGCATTCACTGGTTGATTCTTGCATGTGCCCTGACCAAGGATTGAACCTGCAACCTTGGCCTGTTGGTACAATGCTCTAACCTACTGAGCTATCTGGCCAGGGCCAGATTTGTTAAGTCATGTTTGCTTCAGGCATCTATGACTAGGGACATTTGTAATAATGGTTAAGAGGTGTAGCTCTGAAGTCAATAGGCTGCATTTAAACTTTGGCTAAACAAATGTTAGATACAAGTTTAACATTAAAATATACAATTGCATCACAATTTACATTGATATTTCATTGTATATTACAATATACCATAAAATTCAATGTGTTCGTTTCTTCATATAAATGTAACTTTATTCTAGGAAATGATATGAAATATCTACTAAAATAACCAGCTGAGATTTAATGAGTGCTCACTATGTGCTAGGTACTCTAGGAGCATTTTAAACATGCTATCTCATTTATTTCTTACAATGATTCTCTAGGAAGCTGGTGTTATTATTTCCATTTTTTAAAAATATTTTTTTTTTATTGATTGCAGAGAGGAAGAGAGAGATAGAAACATCAATGATGAGAGGGAATCATTGATTGGCTGCCTCCTGCACGTTGGACTGAGCCCACAACCCAGGCATGTGCCCCTGACCGGAATCGAACCTGGGACCCTTCGGTCCGCAGGCGGACACTCTATCTACTGAGCCAAACTGTCTAGGGCATTATTTCCATTTTTAAGATAAGAAAAAGTGAGGCTCAGAGAAGCTGAGTGACCTGTCAAAAGTCACACATCTTGTAAGTAACAGAAATGGTATTTAAACCCAGGCATGCCTGACTCAAGTCTATAACCACAGCACTAAGCTACCTCTCTTTCCTCCACCTAATACTTTCTTAAACATATTTCACTTCTCAAGGACTTAAACCTAGAGCAGTGGTCGGCAAACTCATTAGTCAACAGAGACAAATATCAACAGTACAACGATTGAAATTTCTTTTGAGAGCCAAATTTTTTAAACTTAAACTTCTTCTAACGCCACTTCTTCAACATAGACTCGCCCAGGCTGTGGTATTTTGTGGAAGAGCCACACTCAAGGGGCCAAAGAGCCGCATGTGGCTCGTGAGCCGCAGTTTGCCGACCACGGACCTAGTGGTTCACAGTACACAGACCTCAAGCAATTCCTCATATCGCAACGGATCATTCTGAACAGCAGCTGCTAAGGAAAGTGGGGTACATTCTCAGTTAATGGCATAGGCCAGAAAATAAGAGTCACCGAAGCCAGAATATTCCAACAAAACCAAGGCCACTCCAGTCCTTATCTGAAAGCATGACCTTGAGGGGACTCTGCTACCGATTTTCTACCACTTCAATTACGTTTCCTGCTTTGGAGGGTAGGTGGGGAAGAGAATGGGTTATCTCACTACCTGTGCTATTGTAAGCACAGTAAAAGATGAAATATAAATGATAGACTAAATTTAGCCTCCACTGCCAGTAGTCGGCGGAAGTATGAAGGAAGGGAGCACTGGACCAGGAGTCAGTCAAGAGTTTGGTTTTCCAGGCAGATCTTCCAGTGTATGACCTTGGGCAAGACCCTCAATGGCCTTGCTCCTTGGTGTACACACCTGTGAAATGCAGGGACGAACTAAACCAGTGTTCTCCACAGAGGAGTACACAGGTGATTATGAAAGGTGCATGGATGAATATATATATTTTTTACAGTTACCTTCAATACATGGCAAAGTTTTTCATTTATGACAGTGATTTCGTTTCCTTTTGAAAAATATTTCAAACAAATCCAAATTTTAAGATGATTTTAAATTAACAGAATATTGAGGGTTCACTGCTATGGCAAAAATCACAAAGGTAGGACACAGATTACTGAAGTGCATAAGCATGGCAATTTATTATTCCCAGTGCACACCTTTAGAACTAAATTTCTCTGTTGACAGGTTTTGTAATCAAAGTAGTTCATCCTATAAATCCAAATAGGAAGCTGTGACTATGTCCACAACTTTACACTGATTAGAACTTTATACTAAATGGAAATGGACAAAGCCATCGAGCACCACCAAGTCATTCACGTACGATGTCCATGCTATCAATATAGCTACTGATGCTTTTCACGGATCCAGCAAGTAGAGGTGGAAGCTCACACCACCCAGGGAGCAGGAACCCGACTTACCCCCTGGAACCTCTGCTCTACAGTTCCCCAGAGTGGCCTGCTCGGGCCCTGGAGAATGCACGGGCTGGACTGAGAGTCTCCGCTGCCCACGGCAGGAACACGATGTGGCCAGAGCGGCCGAGGCGGGGCTAAGAGAAGTTCCAGAGGGCAGGGGCTGGAGTCAGGGCACGGGGCAAGTCCTAGTTCTGCATCCCACTACCTGGTGGGTCACAGTGAAGACAGCACTGTATCAAATGTACAGCACAACGATGAAAAGCCTGCTGCCGCCCTCATTTAATCTTCACAGTGACCTTATAAAGTAGCTACTATTCTCACTACCGTGGGGTTTGGAGCCTGCCTGGAACTGTATCCATGGGGATGACAGGGTAACAATGTAGAACAATGCCAGGCACATGGTAAGGAACAAGAACCGTTTGCTATTTTAACCTTTAATTGAAGAATAATGCTCCAGAAAAGTACACGGATACGTTTACAGCTCACTGAGTTTTCACTAACGAAAATGCCTGCGCAACTAGCATCCAGGTCAAAAACAGAACACCACCAGGACCCCAGAGGCCTGCCTCAGGCCCCCTTCAGTCACTACACAACCCCCCCTCCCCCAACTTCTAATATTAGCCTCTAGTAACCTCCTAACTTGTAATATTAGCTATTTTTAAAAATTATTACCAACATCAATGATCTCCATTTTACACATGAGGAAACTTTGGCTTCAAGGAGATGGATAACTTGTCCAGTGACTAAGCTAGTAAGTGGCATAACCAGAACATGAGCTCATGTAGTCTGAAGTCAAGCTCTTAAGAACCACTTCACTACACTACCACCTGGGAATTCTGTGACTATCAAATGAGAGAACATCTATGGAAGTTGTGCCTGGCACCGAGCATAACACAAGCTCAACAAATGGTAGCATAAGTGTTGGCAGAGATGGGGCCCCGGCTGGTCCTGCCCTATTTACTGGCATTGCCAAAACAAGGAATTCTATGTACCAATCAAGTAAGATAGCAGCTCTTCTTAGTACCTTCTCCTGACAACTTCGTGCCGCCCACATTGGGGAGAATTAAATACTCCCTTATCTGTGATTGCAAAGCACTTGATAACCCAGCTCTAAATAGCAGAATCTCACCGAGACAGTTATTGGTTCCACTGTCTCCTCACAAGGAGCTCTTTGAAGAGTGGATCTTCTCAATCGCCTCGGAAACCCTGGGACAAAGGTTCCTTAACTGGGAGCTCCAGGGCTCAGCTTGAGAAACTCTTGAATTTCTATACAAAACCAATAAATATTCTGAGGAGTTCAAAAGTTTTCAAGAGTCTTTAAAAGGTCCATGTTCTGCCCAGCCGGTGTGGCTCAGTGGTTGCAACCCATGAACCAAGAGGCTGCTGGTTCGATACCCAGTCAGGGCACATGCCTGGGTTTTGGCCTGGATCCCCAGTGAGGGGAGTGCAGGAGGCAGCTGATCAACGTTTCTACCTCTCTCACCAATGTTTCTACCTCTCTCACCCTCTCCTAAAAAAAAAAAAAAAAAAAATCAATAAAAATATATCTTAAAAAAAATAAAAGGCCCATGTTACCAAAGTTAAATGCATAGCAAAATGCTTGGTACATGGAAGGTTCTCATTAAACATTTGCTAAATTTGCCCTAGCTGGTTTGGCTCAGTGGATAGAGCCTTGGCCTGCGGACCAAAGGGTCCCAGGTTTGATTCCAGTCAAGGGCATATTATACCTTGGCTGCAGGCTCCTCCTCAGCCCAGGCCCTGGTCAGGGCTCACACAGGAGACAACCAATCGATGTGTTTCTCTCACATCGATATTTCTGTCTTTCCCTCTCTCTTCCACTCTCCCTAAAAATCTATGGAAAAATATCCTTGGGTGAGGATTAACAAAAAACAAACAAAGCATTTGCTAAATTTAAAGTGCACACGGAGAAACCCATCTGTAGGCACAATGCTAAGATGACCACCTGAGGCTGTAAGCTGAAATACTGTTCCAGCTGGGATCCCCCACCAAAGGCCCTAAAGATGACATGTCCATTAGTTTTCTCCCCTCCATGCCCTCTAATTCACCAGCATCCTTCCAATGCTTTGTTCAAAGACTGCTGATGTCTCAGCGAGATGAAAACTATGCAACTACCTCTGCAAAGGAACCAAATCCTTCTTAGAACGCACAAGACATGGGTGCAAGAACAATGTATATATTATTTGTGTGCCTCTGAGAAAACTGCTTTGTTTCCCTTTGGCTTATTTTCAAATATAAAGTGAGAAATATAACCCTTGTCATGAATATTGCACCTGGTTGTTGTGAGAATTTAATCCAGTTAAGATAAAACCAGCTGCAAAGTTGTCTTATTTATCTTTGCACTGTCCCAGCATCCAGCAAGAAGCCTTGGACTCAGCAGATACTCAAATAATGGCAGGTAGGTAATCTGAATCACATCACTACTTCCATTAACACCACTCAGTCTTGCAAGTGATTTGTTTTCATCTGGTATTAGGAGAAAAGTGCCTCCAATAGAAACATCGGCTATTCTTTCCCAAGTGTCTTTATAACGAAACTCAAAATGCAAAACATTTTCAAGAGAGACAGTTCTTAAGAGTAAAAGGATTGCACAGAAAAGCTAGGGAGAGGAAAGTTTGAACAGACACCCAATACAGTAAGTCCTCCCTTAACGTCATCAAAAGGTTCTTGGAACTGCAGGGAAACAACATATAAAGAAACTAATTTTACTACGCTAATCGACATAAGTAAGGGTAAAATTCCTATGGCATCTCATCAACATAACAAAACAATATTGAACGAAAAGACGTTATTTGAGGACCTACTGTATAATCTATATATATAAAAGCCTAAGTGACTGTTGCAACCGAAACAACTGGATAACCAAAAAGGCTTCGTGGGGCAACCAGGCCTCCCCTGAGGGGTCCTGGATTGGAGGGTGCAGGCTGGGCTGAGGGGACCCTCCCCGTCCCGTGCACCGGGACTCTAGTGTAGGACAAAGCAAAAGAGTGAAAATAATATGACCAATTTTCTTTTTCAAATCCAGCTCATGGCCTTGAAGGGACCACTGAGATTATTTAGCTCAACATTTCCTAAGTTTGATCCACAGGATGGAATTTGGTTTTATGAAAAGAGGGTATGAAGTGATTTAACTTCAGGACATTTAGGCCTTAATGCACGTAAGCATATTAAAGGCTCCAAGAAGTCTTGTAGTAAAGAAGACAATTCACCTTATTTAGCCCTGTATTCCCCATGGAAGACATAGTAACAGCCTGTAGATCAAATGTTGGGAAAGACTAACCTAGTCCAAGGTCACACAGCTGCCCGCAGGAGCCTTAGATTGCCCAACTCTCCTCCCAGTTTTTTCTATTATAAATTTCAAATAAAACCTAGAAATGATGGGCTCACAATTGAAAAAGGATAAGAAAAAAAGGCTGTGGACTAGGCATCCCAATGGGCAGCGTAAAACATGAGCAAAGTGGTGGGAAGGAAGGCAACGAGAGAGTCAACACCTGTGCCAAGGGGCAGAGGCCACCCAGCTCCTGCTGAATACAGCCACTGCAAAAGGCGGGAGCAGTGCGGAAGCTAGAAATCTCCGTGTTTATGTGAAATCATTCTGGTTTCTAAGTGCTGGCACTGTGTGAGTCAAACAAAGCAGGCCTGCAGGCCCACTGTGAGCCTTCCCCAGCCCGTGGGCCATGGGTTTAAGAACTCTGGTCTAGGTAAATTTGTATCTACAAATAATTGGGACTTCAAAGAACCATCCCTTCCCCTCTGAAATCAATAAAAAAAAAAATCTTAAAAAAATTTTTAAAGAAAGATAAAGTCTCAGATGACAATGAGACAAGCCTTAGAGGCACACATACCATTCACTTAGAGTCTGCCTTTCAATACCAAACATGAGGTTCAGTGCTTGCATTAGTGTGGTGACTCAAATGGACTCAATCCAACTGCCAATTCTTTAACAAGGACTCGCTCTTTGCAGGGCACTCTGCTGGGTCCTATCAAAGATACAGAAGCAGCCCATGGATTTCCTGTAGGCAGTGGTTTTCTTCTAGTGCCTGAGAAAGCTAAAACGAACGTACATGCAGGAGTAAGTCCCTAGTGAAATGACTTGAGAGACTGATAACTGAACATGTAAGAGATGATCTCAGTGGAGTACAACTTAAACTGACTGAACATTCAGCACACGACTTTACGAGTCAGAAACATCATATATTAAGTGAAGGCAGTATCTCTCAGGGAGTACCCAACAGCCAATGAGCAGAGGCTTTTTCTTGTAATGGTGGATGCACATTCCCTTGAAGATCTGGTGCTTGTGTACAGCACTCACGCCAAATCACCTACTGCCCAGGCTCAACGTGTGAAACAGCAGCCTGGGAGGCAGTCTCTGGAGGCCCCTCACTAATCAATATATATATATGTTTAAAGTGCTGGTAAAGGATAGGTTCTAATGTTACTCTCTATTGATTCTACAATGGCTTGATCAAAATCATTTGGGTGCAGAATCAACAGAATGCTCAATCAACTCCCTGAGGCACCAATTACACTGTATTCATGTGGATAGAATACTCTGGAGTTACGCAATGCAGAGGCACTGACTGGGTCTAGATCAAAATAGAACCTCCAAGTCCTAAAAAACATTAGCAGTTTGGCCAGATCCTTTCTTCTATTTACCAGTAGTTGATGACCTCAGAGTAGTTGGTAGAGCTGATGGAAGGCTGCTGGGAGTCTGTAATACACTGTGGATTTCGCACTGTCTTGTTAACATGCAAATGTGCGGACACTTGATGACAGATGCTACTAAACCAGCAGTGGGCTTTCTGGAAAGATTTTATATGCTTAGAAAACAAGATAAAACAGATTTTTATCTACTCATCCATAATCTCCACGAGTCCCCTTATAACCTAGACCAGTGGTCGGCAAACTGCGGCTTGCGAGCTTTCAAGCCGCGGTTTGCTGCTCTGTTGACTAATGAGTTTGCCGACCACTGGGATAGGGGCTTAATCACAAGGAACAACAACAGCCTGTAATTATTGGAATCAAGAGTCTAGGTCAGTGGTCGGCAAACTCATTAGTCAACAGAGCGGCAAACCTCGGCTCACGAGCCGCAGTTTGCCGACCACTGAGACAGACAGGGTAGAGGTGCAGCGTAGCTATAGAACAGGATAATCTATTTTGGCTTTGAGTCCACATCCCACCCTTATTAGGATCCTGCCCTCTCTAAACAAGTTGAAAAAATAGTACTTTATTTTTGCTAACCTGCCAATGATAGGAGAACTGAATATGATGGGGTTTTTTTAATACCCAGCAGTTTTCAATATTCATCTTTGGGACTCAATCAGATCACATTTCCACACTTGTGTACTTCCCTACAGAATGGCTGGATTATCCATTTGTGCCAAACATTGAGGTATAACTGAAACTGACTGAGCATTCAGCACACTAGACTTTATGAGTCAGAAACATCATATATTAAGTAAAGGCACGAGGAAGCTTCTAGATGCTAGCAGGGAAGTTGAGTAGATTGGGTACTGAACCCTAAATACCCAGATTTAACAGAAACTGCAGGTTCAAATCCCAGCAGGATCAACGAAAATGCTATTATGATCTTCTAGATCCGTGGTCGGCAAACTGCGGCTCTTTGGCCCCTTGAGTGTGGCTCTTCCACAAAATACCACGGCCTGGGCGAGTCTATTTTGAAGAAGTGGCGTTAGAAAAAGTTTAAGTTTAAAAAATTTGGCTCTCAAAAGAAATTTCAATCGTTGTACTGTTGATATTTGGCTCTGTTGACTAATGAGTTTGCCAACCACTGGTCTAGATAAACTGAGCACCATAGAGCTTCCTGCTCTCTGACAAACTGATGAGGGCCTTATAGACTGTTGCTGGTGTTTATGAGGGCACATAAGAGAGGAAAAGCTTTGCAATCATTTAAATAAATACTGTTTTTACTTCCAGTTACTGCTGGGGAAAAATCACATCTCTGCAACACGCTGTGTATACAACGGAGAAGTAGAACCACCATCACCCAGATGACCAAATAATATGAGATCCTTTCAGGTAAGTTTTACTATAAGCATACAATATCTTAGACTTCCAACATGCCATTCTCGCCCAATGTAAATCTATAAATAAATCTAAAATTACTCACAAACCTGTTTTTTTTTTTCCTTTAGTTTTTAAAGGCCATCAAATCCTTGGAGATAGTATCGACCTCCAGCAGTTAATATTCAGATGTAATACACTTACAGCAGTGTCTTCATTGGGCTTAATACTGCTCCAGTCAATGGTGCATTTCAGAGCTGGGAACATTTCCAATGAAGTTCCTCTGCTAGTAGTACAACTACTGCTCCAACAATACATTAGGTCAGCATTTAACAGAGGGTCTCCCTCCCTCCTGAGGAGGTTGTCCAAGAATAGGAGTTCAACCACTGGCTCAAGAGAAGCTGCAAGTCTTCTCAATGATCCAACATTCATTTTACGTTCAACTACATAGGCCAATTCTGCAAACTGAGGATCTGAGCTCTTTAGGGCAGTGACTATAATTCTTCCTGGATACAGGAGGCCCACAAGGTGACTGTCACACATCAGCACAGAGCGAAAGCCATTACATATTAGCAGCCAGTGAGAAACAAGGTGCAGGACCTTGTGCTGGAGAGGAGAGCATGTAACACGCTGGCACGCAGAGTGGTGGAAGGGGAACGGGATGGCATGTTCATCCATGACAGCCACTGGTTGGCTCTGAAGTCTAAGTAAGATGGATTCTCACTACCGTACTGGTTGGTGCCTAGGCAGTAAGTGACAGGTCATCGGATAAAATTTTAGGTGGAACCATAGGTTTGGAAAGTTCTGGGATCCAACATAATGTCTACAGGAGCATCAGTATTAAAATGGAAAGTCAGTATCTGGGACACAGGGAGGGTTCCCTCCCCTGGAATACTGGAAAGAGATGTAAAGACCACATCTTCAAGCGACCGAGTGGATCTTCTAACACAATGAGTCCTGTGGCTTTCTGTTAGGAATCAAGCAGTAATTAGTTACAGCCCAACTTTTAAAATGTCACTTAGTATGCCTACAATTAAAGAGGAAGAGACGATGAACACAGCAGAAGTTGAAGTGTCAGAGCTAACTTGTAAGCTTTACCCGCAATACAAGGATGTGTTCTATTCAAAGTCCCCTGCCCCAAGCCCCATGTGGCAGGCCCGATATCCATTCTCCAGGGAAGCATGTAACCTCTTAAAATCAGTTTATTTAACTCTGACAAAATGCACTACACTGTCAGATGGTCAAGTTTCATTGCTGGAATGAGTCCCTATCACATTCTCCCGGAGAGAGGAGAAACGATGGCCCATAAGGAATTTCCACTTCTTACGGACCACCCACATCCACTTAACATTCTCCTTTCTTCCCTCTCCAAGAGGACCCTCAGAAATGAAAGACTCCTGAATCAGAGAAAGTCCCAAGACGATGTTCCCCAAGTCTTAAGAAGCTGCTGGGCCTGAGACAGCCGCCTTCTGTCTATACCCGGGTCCTCACCGTGAGCTCCCCAATCGCGAGCCTCAGAACCCCGCGCTGGCTGCCCTGAAGGTCCAGCTCCGGCCCCACGCGACGGGGCCAGGCGTCCGGGGCAGCCCCTTCCCCAGCGGCTGCCGGCACCTGGGAGACCCGCCCGGCAGGCTGGGCCTGGGCCTCGCGGAGGCGCCTCATGCCTGGGCTCCTCGGGCTGCAGGAGCCCCAAGGAACCGCCAACCCCGACTGAGGCGTCCGCCGGGCTGCCTCCCGCCCCCAGACGACCCCCTCCTCCCATCGGACTCGGGCCGGCCCCGCCTCGGGGCTCCCCTGCTCCCGCCAGCCGGCCGCGCCCGTACCTGCCGGACCCGGTGCAGGGCGTCCACGAAGCCCTCGGCCTTCATCCCCACCGGAGCGCTCTGCCCCTGCACCAGCTCCGCCATTACCGCCCCCGCCGCCGCTCGGCTCCCGGTCCGGCCTCCCCCTCCGCTTGGGGACCCGTAGCCGGAAAGGGAAAGTCGCCCCACTTCCGGCGGAAGGGAAGACGGGACACTCGACGCGAGAGAAGCCGCGTCGCGTCTGAGGGAACCGGTCAGGCCACGTGACCGCGGTCCGGCCGGAAGTGGGGGGCGGGGCCGCGGGGGGCGGGGCCGACGCGCGAGGCCGCCGCCGGGTCTGGAAGGACTAGTCGCGGCCCCGCCCCCCGGGCGTGATTTGGTCCCGGTTGCTCCGGGATGCTAACGGGCGCTTGAGGCTCGGATGGGGCCCGAGGCGTCCGGCTGTCGGCCGCTTGAAAACTGAGAGAGGATGACGTGGCTCTCCCCAGACAGCGCCCCGCCGTGCTGGCTCCCGAAGAGCCTGACCCTGGCAGCCCTCCCCGGCATGGCCATTGGTTTGGGACTATTGGGAGCTGAGCTTTTGGAAATGGCACCGTGAGGACCCAAAGGGAGGCTGGAGGACAAAGGGCCACACATGTCAGTGCCCCATGTTTGCAGGGAGTCCCAGGTCTGAGCTCCTGCGCCGTCGTCGGTTTGCTGGAGGATGGGCGAACAACACACCTGGGGTTGCCTAGCGACACAGCTGGGGTTGCCTAGCGACACAGCTGGGGGCGGGGACGCTCCCAGTGGAAAACCAGCAAGGCGGCCTCTTCCACGTTACTTACTCTGGGGCTCTGAGGAAGCTGGAACTACCGCCGCAGGACCACCTTTGCTTGCGTGCCTGTCGAGTCAAGACTGACGTTATTGCAAGAGGGCTTCTTGGAATGCTTAGCATTTTTCCCATGGCAGTGGCTGGGTATAGATATTTCAAGGCAAGGGAAGGAGTCCTACTGCAGGAACACGCTGAGCCTTTGAGGTGGATCTCAGAAATGAGCAAACAAAACCCCAGAAAAGAAACAAGGCTTAGGGGTTTCTAAATACATCTTGTTGGAGGCAAGTATGATACCCCCAAGAGTTGGATTTTAATGGAGAGTCATGTCAAGCATTTTATGCCTAACTTGAAGTTACGAAGGCAGATAGGCACTGAGAAAGGGAAATAAAGAAGTAAAATCCGCCTGGCCGGTGTGACTCAGTGGTTGAGCGTCCACCTGTGACCCAGGTCACGGTTGGATTCCCAGTCAGGGTATACACCCGGGTTGTGGGCTCCATCCCGAGTATGGGGCGTGCAGCCGATCAATGATTCTCTCTCATCATTGATGTTTCTATTTCTCTCCCCCTCTCCCTTCCTCTCTGAAATCAATAAAAATATATTTTTTAAAAAGAAGTAAAATCCATTGTGACTTCTCTTGATCCCTTGTGTCAGCATGCTAGGCCAATAACTGGCCAATAATCAAGAGCAGTTCTTCATTTGTTAGTGACTTCATTACCAGACTGTGAATTCCTTAGGAACAAAGTCTGAGTTTTATTTGTTCCTGTATCTCTAGAGTTTGGCACATAGTAGGTGTGTAGGAAACTTCTTTAGAACTGAGTAATGCCACATTACAATAGTTCCTAGATTATGGGGAAATAAAAGAATTTGGGAAAATTGCAACATGGAAGATGATCATTTTCAGACAAAATGTTTCAGCCCGTGTAGGAAAGCAGGTAGTGGGTTCGTTGCTGTTACGGTGCTCTCCTGGGGCAGGACCAACACCTGCCAGCACATCTGTATGTGGCCCAGCCTGGGTGGGTTGATGGTTTTAACTTCGCTCTGCTTGTCAAAGTCAAGGATACGTCATCAGCCTTCGGGAACAGGGGTGGTTTCACGGACCCAATTTTAGTGAGACTTGTGTTTTGAATATTTTAAAAAAATCTCGTATGTTTATTCATCCAAATTCCAGCTGGTTCTCTCCCTGAGTATAAATAGTGAAGTCAGGGTTATTGGCTCAAATATAAGGTACATTAAGGTTTGCTCCAAAGACCACAGAATGTCTGGGTAGGAAGACAAGGTTCTGTTTCTCCCTCTTTTACTGGTTGACCAACTTTGGGCAACTCACTTATTTCTTGGGGCACAGAAGAGGAAGATCACGCAAACCCCTTCAAGTCTGCTATTTTATGTTCTACTATCACCCTGTACTTCATCATCTTAATGTTTATCACCACCGCTTTTACGTCACCATGTAATTTGTTGTTTATTAGCTGTCTTTTCTATTATAATAAAACCTCTACTAAGACACACCGTGCTTGCCTTTATCATTGCTCTCCCTACCACCTAGCACAATGCCTGGCATTTTGTTGGCATTAATCCATTTCGTGTTCACTTTTGCCTAACGTGTGTAGTGAGGGTCAAATGAATCTCCTTTTCATGAGAATATCCTGTTGTTTCTGCACTAATTATAAATGGGATGAGCCTTTCTGTATGGAATTGCCTTTATACTTTTGTCAAAAAAAATCAGTCACTTATGTGCAGGTCTATTTCTGTTCTCTCCATTGACATATATGCCTATCTTTTCACCAACACCATGCTGTCTTGATTACTGTAGATTTATAGTAAATCTTAAAATTAGGTAGGATAAGTTCCCCAAATTTATTCTTTATCAAAATTGCTTGGCTATGCCGAAACCGGTTTGGCTCAGTGGATAGAGCGTCGGCCTGTGGACTGAAGGGTCCCAGGTTCGATTCCGGTCAAGGGCATGTACCTTGGTTGTGGGCACATCCCCAGTAGGGGGTGTGCAGGAGGCAGCTGATCGATGTTTCTCTCTCATCGATGTTTCTAACTTTCTATCCCTCTCCCTTCCTCTCTGTAAAAAATCAATAAAATATATTTTTAAAAATTGCTTGGCTATTTAAGCTCCCTTATCTTAGCAAAACATTAGCTTGTTGTTATTTACAAAAATCTTATTGAGATTTTGATTGAAATTGTATTGAATCTATAGATTAGTTTGGGGAAAACATCTTAACAATTGCAAGTCATCCAATCAATTGACATTATGTATCTGTATTTATTTTCATTTTCTTTTTATTTCTTTCACCATTGTTTTGCAGTTGTTAGCATAAAGATCCAGAATATATTTTGTTAGCTATAGACCTAAATTTTTATGTTTTTTTCTACTATTGTAAATGGAACTCTTTTAAAATTTTGATTTTCAATTGTTTATTGCTGGTATATAAATATTGATCATTTATATTAAACTTTTATCCTTAAACTTTGTTAAACTAAAAACAAAAACAAAACTTTGTTAAACTCATTTATTACTTCTAGTGGCTTTTGGGGGTAGATTTCTTGAGATTTTGCTATGTTGACAATTATGTTACCTACTAATAGAGATAGTTTTAGTTCTTCTTTTCCAATTTGCATGTCTTTTACTACTTATTTCTTGTCTGTGGTGAGAGTGCACATCCTTGAAATGTTCCTGATCTCAGGGGGATGGCATTCATTCTTCCACCATTATGCTGACATTCCTCGTACATTTTTGTAGACATCCTTTATCAAGTTAAAGAATACCCCTTCTATTCTTAATCAGTTGAGAATTTTTATCAAAATGCTTTTTCCATATTTATTAAGATGACGATAAGCATTTTGGTTTTTTAGTCTGTTCATGTGTTGAATTACGTTGATTGATTTTCAAGTGTTGAATCAGTCTTTCCCATAATAAACCCTACTGAATCATGATGACTATCCCTTTCTTTGCATTTTATCCTTTTAGCTGGTTTCGATTTGGTAATATTTTGTTGAGCGTTTTGGCATTTATGAGGGATATTGGTCTATAGTTTACTTGTAATTTATTTGTCTGGCTTGGTATCAGGGTAATGCTGGCCTCATAAAACGAGTTAAGAGGTATTGCCTTCTCTTCCATTTACTGGAAGATGCAGCTGATCTTATTACTTCCCTAAATGTTTTGTAGAATTTGCTAGTGAAGACATCTGGGCCTAGAAGGCTTTGTTTGTTTGTGTTTTTGTTGTTACCATTTTAAAGTTTTAACTATGAATATTTAAAAATCCAATCTGACAATCTCTGCCTTTTCATTGGTGTGCTTAGATCAGTTGCATTTAATGTAATTATTGATTTGGTTTGACTTAGGGCTACCCATTTACTGTTTGTCCCCTGTCTGTATTGTCACCTGTTTCCCTTTTATGTCTTATTGTAGATTATTTGAAAATATTTTGGTATTCCAGTTTCATTTACCAATGAGCTTTTTGGATATATTCTCTTGTGTGTTTTTAGTGATTGCTCTTATGTGTATAAAAATCAGGTACTTTTAAACAGTATATAAATGGGACCAAGCTCTATGTATCCTTCTGTAGTTTGAGTCCTTTTTGTTTTGAGGTTTATCTAAGTTCACATATGGAGCCATATTTCAGTTGCTTTTGCTCCATTAGTCCACTATCTGAATAAACCAGAAATGATGTATCCTTTCTCCTGTGTATAACCATTTAGATTGTTTCCATTTTTTCTCCGTTATAACTGTTGTTGCAAACAAGCTATCTTGAACTTGCCTCCTGTGTCCTTGTGGGAGAGATTCTCTAGGATATGTGCCGGGGGTGAAGTTGCTGGGAGTGAGAGTGAGTAGGGAATATGCCCTCCCTGTGCTAGAGAAGCTGACTGCTCTCCAGCACGGACAGTATCTCCAAAGGGCGGCACACATCCCACCTGCTGGAGTGAGCTCTTGCTCCTCCTCCTCCTTGCTGACTGAGTTTTTATTTCTTGAGATCTAACGAGTTAAAATTTAAAAAATAAATTTTAAAATTAAAAGTTATACTGTGGTAAAATATAGACAACATAAAAACTACCATTTTAACCACTTTTAAATGTACAGTTCAGTGGCGTTAAGTGCATTCATCACCACCATCCATCTCCAGAACTTCTTCATCTTTCCAGAATGAAACTGTCCCCGCTAAGACTGAACTCTCTGCTTCCCCCTCTCTGAGGCCCGGCGACCACCATTCTCCTTTCTGTTCTGTGAATTTGACTGCTCTCGGGACCTCATATCAATGGGTTCACGCTATTTATCCTCTCGTAACCGGCTAATTTCACTCAGCAAGGGTCTTCAGGTTCCATCCATATTGCAGCATGTGTCAGAATTTCCTTCCTTTTTCAGACTGAATAATATTTCATTGGATGAATAGACCATATTTTGTCCACGCATTTGTGTGTTGAGGGACATTTGGGTTGTGAATAATGTTGTGCAACTATCTCTCTGATATTTCAATAAAAATGAATTTTATTCGTGCTCTTTTCATAGGATGAGCACATACTAGCTCTCTGGGAAGGTAGGTCCCTGGAGAGGCACTCAGAAAAGAATGACTGGCACCTGGATAGAAAGAGGTCATATTTCACCCTCATCCAGGCATGGTTAGGTGTCTGATGGGCAGGCTTCCCTATGATTATTCACAGGGAGGTTCTGAGATAGATCTCACTGAATGCCATGTCCTCTTAGCAACAGGAATTGTCCTAAGGACCATGCTCCCCAAGCCCGACCTGACCATTTGGGGTTTTGTTCTTATTCACTGCTAGCAAAATAGTTGCCACTTGAGATAGAAAGACTTTTGTTCATCAAAGGAAGGTAGTCAAAGCCAACTACTGACCTTTGACCTTGGCTGTTCAAGATTTGCAGGTGCTTAGCAGAGAGCCAGGGATAGTGGAGGGAGTGGATTTCCAAGGAATATGTGCAGAATGAGGTACTGGCCTCCTCCTCTCTATATATAAAAACCTAAGCAACCGTTACAACCCAATGACCAGAATGACCAAAACAACTGGCCGACCGGCCCGTAGCTTGACGGGCACTGACCCAGACATTGCTGCTGGGACCCTGACAGCCCTGAATCTGGTTCACCTGCACCTTGGACCCAGACAGGAGGGAGGAGGGAGTCTGATTATTCATAGAATCAGCTATTGGTTAGCTTGCTGCTGGGGCCAACCTCCCGAGGTCCCTCCCCCTGGCTGGCCGGTCCCCCACATCAGCCCCGATCGCCAACCAAAGGACCCCACCTGTGCACGAATTCGTGCACCGGGCCTCTAGTTCTATAGATAAGGACATCAAGACTCAGACAGGTTGAGGAACTTGCCACAGCCACTCAGCTTTCTCTTCTATGGCAAGAGTGTCCTTTATGGGATTGTATACGTTTTCTTTTGTCGTGTAACAAATGACCACAAGTTTAGCATCTTCAAACGAACTTGTTATCTTGCGTTCTGTAGGTGAGAATCGTGTCGCAGTGTAGCTGGGCTGAAGTCAAGGTGTTCACTGGGGCTGAGGCCTAATATGAGGCTTGGGGTCCAAGCTCACGTGGTGTTTTGATTCATTTCTTTGTGGCTGTCGAACTCGTGGAGGCTGGCGTTCATGACCCGCAGGAGCAATCTCTCTGACAATTCATTTTCTTTTAAAGGCACACCTGATTAAGTCAGGCTCACCCAGCAGAATCTCTCTTTTGATGAAGACAAAACAAAGCCAAGGGTATTGGTAAACTAATCCCAAGACTGATATCCCACCATATGCATAGGTCTCTTCTACGTCCACACAGGATGCCTACAGGAGGGGACAGGAGCTCTGCCATCTTAGAATCCCATCCACCACAGGAACCAATGAAAGTTTCTCTTCCATGTCATAAAATAAGATTTGTGGGTTTGGGAGGAGTAGAGAGGGTGATCAACCATTCAGGTTTGCCTGGAAATGGTGTCTAGGGAATGTGGGATTTTTGGTGCTAAAATCAGGAATGTCCTAGGAAAATTAGGATGAGTTGGTCACTGATGGAGTCGAAGAAACAGACCTGTGAAAGCTGAAGATCACCCTCCTTAGGCACCAGTACGCCTCCCTTAGCCACCCCTGATTGTTGCTTTGTGCTGTCAGGAGGGAAGGACAACTTGACGGGGGATAAAATAAAGTGAAAAGAATGTGAGCAAGTGGGAAGGCTATCCAAAGGGGAACATTGCATTGGTTGCATCCTGTAGAAATCTGGGAGTGGAATTAAAGCTACTAAATGCACTCAGTGGTTCATTCAGTCAGTGAGTTGGAAAGTCTTTATATATATATTTCTGAATACAAAAGCAACACCTGGCTTTTATAAATCATCCCAGGAATGCCTCATGCAGAAAACTAAGGTGCCCTGTGGTCCCACCTCCAGAGATCTCTCCCAGTACATATTCTCAGAGGCCATGCTATGAGAAGAAAGCCAAGATCAGACATGGATCCAAGCCCAAATGAGCTGACAGTTTTGTTTTAAAATAATGCATAATAGGGATAGTACATGGTTATAAGTAATGCTAAGAGGCATCCATAATATTCAGCACCCAGAAGAGGAGGAAGTCACTTCAGCATGGGCACACACACACACACACACACACACACACACACACACACACACAAGAGAGAGCAGAGGAAATTTGATGAAAAGGGTGGCATCTCAGATGGGACACGTGGACATTTGCAGACGTGGCATCAGGGCATTCCTGGTGAAGGGACCCGCATGAGCACAGGTGCAAGGAAAGGTGGCATCCATGTGGCAGCTTAACTGACCTGGAGCCTGATGCGGGGACTCTGACCGTGTCGCTGAGACCTGCTTTCTCTGTCTCTGGGCTCTGCTCCCCTGGCTGGATCCATTCTCAGGCTGCTTTGGTGACACAGGTGGGCAGGCCTCGCTAAGCGGTGCATGCGCCTTTCTGGCTTTTCCTGCTGATTATCACAGCTGCCAAAGACTCGGGGCTCAAGGAAAGAGTCCTTGACAACAGGCCTGGCAGTCCCTGAGCTGCCTGCCTTTCCATTATCTCGTAGAGAAGAAATAAACGCAGCTCACAGAGCCCCCCCTCCCAGTGGCCAGAGTTGATGGATAGCTGGGCTGAGCGGAGAGAGGGATGTTGTTTTAGAATCTGAGGCTTGAGCTTGATTCAGGCAGGGAAGGGCTGTGGTTTGTTTGCAAAGATAACATAGATAAGCCGCAGGGTGAGCAAAGGTGAGTGCGCCAAAGTCAAGTGCCCCCGGGGACTAACAACTAGTGTGTGTTACAGGCTCTACGTCAAGGTCACCGTGCTTGCCCGGCTCCCAGACCTGGGATCCCCGCCCCCCTCCTTCCTTTTGTGCAAAAACAAACCCAGCGCACCACCCAGACAAACCCCTCAGCTTTTTTTGGAGGATGGGTGTACATACATGCACAGGCATGGAGACAGTGGGCGTGGTGGGGGGACGTGGCAGGGAATACTTATTGCCTAGGAGCAGCCTCGGTGGAAAGCCCTCCATCTCTATTATCTAATTTAAGCCCATAACCTTCTGAACCGGGTACCTTTAGTGATCCCCATTTTACAGACGAGGAACCTGAGATTCAGAGAGGGAAAGGGGCTTGCTCAAGGTTGGTACGTCGCAGAGCTGGGTTTCTAGCTGGAAGTGCCTGTTATTGGGATTGGCATCACCGGCAAGGCTGGGGGCCGGGTCCCGGCGACTGAGCCACCAAACTGCGAGTCCCTCCACTCTGCGGCAGGGAGCAAGGAGAGGCGTCCCAGTCCCAGGTCCCGGCCAGGCCTGCCTCTCACCTGAGGGCGCTTCCTGGGCAGAGGTGCCCTGAGGGCAGATCAGCCCTGGCCAAGGCCCAGACCCGGAACACCATCCTTCAACGCAGACAGCAGCTTTTGCCAATGCCTGGCCCGGCAGCGGCGTCCCCATCCATCACAGGAGGGCCGAGGGGCCCAGGGATTCCCTTTGGAAGGCCTGGGTGGAGGCAGTCCAGATTGCTAAGCCCTTAACAATTTCTTGGCTCTTACTGAGAAACTGCAGGGGTGTCAGATGATCTGGCACATTTTAACCCTTTGGAGGCCATAAAGCCACGCACCATTGTGGCCATGGAGCGTGGAGGTGCCTGGCTGGGTAACCTGGGCCTAGGAAGGTTAGCCTCCGTCGCTTCCTGTAGGCAGACTGTCTCAGAGAGCAGCAAGCTAAGGGGCGATGATTTTGTTGACCAATGTCCCTGCTGCAGAATGGCCCCCCCATCTCAGTTCTGGTTGCTCTCACTAAGTAACAAACTGCCCCAAGTGTCCCCACTTTAAAACAGCCATTCTGTTTTGCTCACTATTTGCAGGCCCGGGATCTAGGAGAGGAGAGGCTGATGTTTCTGGTGGTGGTGGTGGCGGCGGGGGCGGGGGGGAGGGGGAGAGGAGCTTGTGCAGGCAATGTAGTGAGAAGCTGGCGAGCTGGAACAGCAGGGGTGGGGACAGGAGCCACTGCTGGGGGGTGGGGGTGGTTTTGGGATGGCTGGGGGCTACTGAGCATCCTCCTCTCATCATGAAGTCTCAAGTCTCCTCCATACACCTCTCCACAGGGGCTCGATGGGGCTTCCGCACACTATGGCAGCCTCAGGGCAGCTGGACTGGTCACACGGTGGCTGAGGCTTTGAGAACAGAGAGCCCATGAGGCAGCCCTGCGAGGTAGGCTCTGCACACCTCTTTAATCTCGCCGGGAAACAGCTCTGCCCTCCTCTACGAGCTGCACCAGGAACAAACCCCGCTCAGATCCAAGGAGAGGGGACACACTTCTTGATGAGTGTCAGTCACCTTGTCAGTACGCACCGGGTGAGAGACATGGTTGGAAGAAGCAATGGCTGACATCCTGCCATAACCTTACCCCCTCTGGGTTGGCCACCTGCTGTCCTCCTCAAGGGAGTGGCCAGCCAGCGGCAGGTGAGCCTGCGGACCCTGAACGCAGTGGAGTATCAGTGATTTCTTTTGAGTGGGGGTGGGGCTGAAAGGGCTGGCTCTGGCCAAGCTCATAAAACCAGTCACCCCCACAGAGGACTTTCTCCATGCCGGACACGCTGCTTCACTCACCTCACACTCACTATATCATCCAAGCCTCATACGACTCTAGGAGGAGGGACCATTTGTGTCCACATTTTATAGATGAGGAAACTGAGGCTGGGAGAGGTTAGGGACTTACAGGGTAAGTAGCGAGTTGCCCCAGAAATCGACCCTGGGACAAGGATCGGCCCTGGGTGCAAATAGAATGGGGGAGAGGCCACGGGGAGCAGGGCAGGAGGAGAGCCGATAGAGGCTCCCTGAGCTGGTGATGGTTGGCAATGGTCACAAATTTCCACCAAGAGGTGAGATCTACTTCAACTAATAAAGCAGAAGTGACACTATTATGACCTCTGAAGCGAGGTCATAAAAGGCAATGCACCTTCCTGCCTGGGCTCCTGGGACACTTACTTTTGGAGCCTGCAGCTGCCACGTAAGAAGTTTGACGGCCCTGAAGCCGCCATGCAGTGAGGAAGCTCAAGCTACATGAAGAGGCCACGTGTGTGCACTTCAGTCAGCAGCCCCTGACCTGAGCCTTCAAGTCCTCCCGGCTCAGAGCCAGACGTGTGAGTAAAGACACTGAGGATGATGCTAATCCCCAGGCACTGAAGTTGCCCCTGGCCATTCGCTATGCAAGCAATCATTCCATCTGTGCAGTTCCAGATATCTGGGGCAGAGTCAAAGTTCCCGCATGTGCTCTGTCTGAATTTCTGGTCCATAAATCTGCAGGCATAATAAAAGGGTTGTTTTGTGTCACTAAGTTTTGGGGTAGTTTGTTCTGCAAGCAATGTAACTAGAATAGGGGGGGCCTAGAGCTCCATTGTTCTGGGGTCCCCTGAATGACCGCGTGGGGCACACCTCAGAATTGGCCTACCTCCCACCCACCCCTCTGTGGTTTCAGTTTGCCTCTCATGTGGTCGATCACCCTGCCCCAGGCAGAGAGGAAAGAAGCCCACGGAGAAGCTTGGGCTGGGTTGGGCTTCCTCACAAGATGGCAGCCGCAGGGCAGTTGTGGAGGTGGGGCCCGGGTACAGGCTGGCCGGTCAGTGCTGCTCGGGGGTGGAGTCCCTGTCTTCGTGGAGCCCAGTCCTGCTTGTAGACTCCCGTGGGGATAATGCGAGGCCCGGGACACAGGCTGGAGCTGTTCTGTGACATTGACATGTTGCATGTGTGGAGCCACACATCAATAAGCAAGGACGAGCCTGTCCCCTGACGTATCCAGAACTCCCCGCTCCCCACCCTTGGCAGCCTGTGACTGTCCCAGTTCCTGCCCAGGATCACGAGAGCAGGCCACGTCCCAAGATGTGCTTTGCAAATTCCCTTCCACATCTGTTGCCCCCTACCCAACGGGAGCCTCCTGGTGGGCTAGGAGGGAGTCTTCAGGCCCTGCGGCCCTGGAGCCAGGCGCCTGCGGCAGAGCCCAGCACACAGCAGGTGCTGAGTCATTATTTTCAGCGAAGGAAGATGAGTGGGTGCTCAATTATGTTCTCATGTGAACAAACAAATAATGAGTAAATAAATGGAGACTTCTCTGTGCCAGCCCAGTCCGCAACCCCCCCTACCCCCCGTCCCCCGCCAGAGGTCTCAGCATTTCCGCTGACAACAAGGCAAGTCTGTAAGTCTATTTTCTGGTTTATCTCGGTGGCCTTGGCCTTATCTCTGAGCAGCAAGGGGCCTCCACGGAGGCGCCTACTTCTACACGAGATGGACGTCATAGAAACTGACAGTTCGAATTTTTTAAAATTGATTTGAGAGAGAGAGAGAGAGAGAAACACCTCACCCCCACCTCCTGCCTGCCCCCCACTGGGGAGGGAGCCTGCAACCCGGGCATGTGCCCTGACTGAGACTCGAACCAGCAACCTTTTGGTAAACAGAATGTCTCCCAACCAACTGAGCCATATCGGCCAGAGCTTCCTTCCTTTTTAAGGTTGAAATACCCCATTGTATGGCTAGACCACACTCTACCCATCACCCCTCACAGACCTCTGGGCCGTTTCCACCCTTCGCCACTGAGAATAATGCTCCTGTGAACAAGGTGTACAAATATAGGAGCTGCCTTTGAAGCCATTGTCAAGGTGGGGGCAAACCAAGAACTCCGGCTACTGGTCCCTGCTGGGGGTATCGGGATTAGGGGACCACTGGTTGGCAAAGACCTTATCCCGCATCTGGGGAAATGAGGCTCAGAGAGGGAGAGCAGCCTGAGGTCACAGAGCCAGGAAGTGGAGGAGGCAGGGTTCGGGCCGGAACGGCATGAAGTGCTGCTTCCCAGCCGCGGCCCGGGTTCCCCCTCCCGAACCCTCGGAACCACGCGATGGGCCTGCCAGGGCCCAAAGCGATGCCGGGGAGGCTGCTCCTGGCGCCGGGCGAGCAGGCGGTGGGAGTCTGCAGCCCATGTTGTTCATCACAAATGGAAAGCAGATGTGGTTCTAAATGTGGTGCTTCCGCTGCCCGAGCCGGGTGGACCAGGGCCCGTGAGCAGTCACAGCAAGGAAAACATGTTATTTCGGAGTGATTGCGAGGCAGACAAGCTGAAAACATTGTGCACGGAAGGGCTGCCGCTCTGTGCTCCTGAGCGTCAAAATCACTTTCCGCGGGCTCATACGTGGCTTCACATTTAGGGCAATTTCCCTCATGGTAGCGCAGCTCGCGCGTGGGCTCGGGCTGGCGGATGCCACTTCCTGTCCACACGACTTCCAGCCCTGGCACAGAGCGAACGCCTCAGGGCTGCCCTGGTGCTGCCCAGGGCGGCATCATCTCAGAAGCAGCTCCTGAGCGCTCTCCACCCATCCTCCCAGTGTCTGTTGCCATGAGAGAGGTGGGCAGAGCCTTGACCCCACGCATGGGCTGAGCCCTTACTCTGTGCACCGTAACCAACAGGCCTCGGAGCTCAGAGAGCTGATGGCCCAAAGTCTCCCCATTTCCCTGAGGGGCTCCTAAATGCTAGCAAGCCAGGGCCGGCTAGCAGTGCAGCCCTGTGGGCCCTGGCGGCCTTCGCAGAGACGTGTAGGGGGAGGGGGCAGCTAGCACAGCCCAGGCTATGGCACAGGACCTGGGGGACAGTGGGGCCTCTGAAGCCAAGTCCTAGGAGAGCCCCTGTCCCTGCATAAGAACCCGAGCCAGGGCCTGAGGCATGGCCGCGCTGGGGGACCCTGAAGTGGATGCTGGCCCATCTGCCTTAACTGGGGGTGGGGCAGGGCTTGGTCTACAGCTCTAGGGAGGAGGGAGACTGCAGAGGCCACGGCCACCAGCCGGAGGTGTCCCTGGCACAAGGAGCCCAGCTCTGAGAGACTGAGCCTAGAGGGGAGCATGACCCAGCACCAGACACAGGCACAGGGGCGTCCTGCGTGGATTCGTGGGCACCAGCCTGTGCGGGGCTCACCCTGTAGCAGGAGGGAGCTGGGTGAGCATTTGGAGAGATTCACTCTTCACTCCCCACGAGAGCCCAATGGGGAGTGTGTTCAGAGATCAGGGACTATCTTAACGAATCACCCACAACCAGAGCTCGTTTCCTGCTCACATGGGGAAAAGGGGGCAGGAAGCTTTGGGAGCCAGGCCTGGGAGTTGTGACATCACTTCCTCCAACGTGACAGCAGCCAGAACTCAAGTACATGGTGCCTGCAGGGGAGCCTGGGAAATGTAGTCTAGCTGGGAGTGTCTGGGAGGGTGAGGATTAGGGTCAGGGTTAGTGTTTGGGTTAGGGTTAGGGTTTGGGTTAGGGTCAGGGTCAGGGTCAGGATTAGAGTCAGGGTCAGGGTCAGGGTTAGGGTTAGGGTCAGGGTCAGGGTTAGGGTTAGTGTTATGGTTAGGGTTAGGGTTAGTGTTAGTGTTTGGGTTAGGGTAAGGGTTAGGGTTAGTGTTGGGTTAGGGTTAGGGTTAGTGTTTGGGTTTGGGTTAGGGTAAAGGTTAGGGTTAGGGTTAGTATTTGGGTTAGGGTTAGGGTAAGGGTGAGGGTTAGAGTTAGGGTTAGTGTTGGGTTAGGGTTAGGGTAAGGGTAAGGGTAAGTGTTAGGGTTAGGGTTAGGATTAGGGTTAGTGTCAGTGTTAGGGTTAGGGTTAGGTCAGGGTCAGGTTTAGGGTTATGGTTAGGGTTAGGGGAAGGGTAAAGGTCAGGGATAGGGTTATGGTTAGGTCAGGGTCAGGGTCAGGGTCAGGGTTAGGGTTAGGGTAAGTGTTATGGTTAGGGTTAGTGTTGGATTAGTGTTAGGGTTAGGGTTAGTGTTAGTGTTTGGGTTAGGGTTATGGTTAGGGTTAGGGTTAGGGTTAGTGTTAGTGTTTGGGTTAGGGTAAGCGTTAGGGTTAGTGTTGGGTTAGGGTTAGGGTTAGTGTTTGGGTTTGGGTTAGGGTAAAGGTTAGGGTTAGAGTTAGTGTTTGGGTTAGGGTTAGGGTAAGGGTGAGGGTTAGAGTTAGGGTTAGTGTTGGTTTAGGGTTAGGGTTAGGTCAGGGTCAGGGTCAGGGTCAGGGTTAGTGTAAGGGTAAGGGTTAAGGTTAGGGTTAGGGTTGTATCAGGGTTAGGGTTAGGGTTAGGTTTAGGGAGACCGTTGGTGGGCAGCAGCCAGTATTTGCCACTGGTAGGACCCAGCAGCATCCAGTTTTGCATGGAGGAAACGGAGCTGAGAGTAGTCCAGCTGCTGGCTGGAGGGGCAGGTTGGATTCAGGCGGGCACTCTGACCCCGGAAGCACGTTCTTAACCTGCGGGCAGTGCCCCCTCCTGGAAGTGGGTGCGAGTTAAACAAGCAGGAATGGAGCACCCACCAGGCCCCGTGGGGGCTTGCATGCGGAGAGGGAAGGCCCTGGCTCACACTTCCTGGGGTCAGTCCCCTGCCGCCGCCTCTTACCCGCTGTGTGACTTGGGGTAGGTCATGGAACCTCTCTGTGCCTCAGGTCCGCCCTTTCCCCAGGAAGGTCCTGTCCTTTTCTGGGACCTTCCCTGCTCTCTCCCAGGGACAGCAGGGGCAGGAGAGGAAGGTCGGACCACACAGAATAAAACCAAGCGGCACCAGGGAACGTGGGCCGGCCCAGGGGAACGGGGATTGGGAAGCGGCACCCAGCAGCCTCGGCTCTCACACCGGGCGGGGTCCCAGCGTGGACACACAGGCGGCAGTGCCCTTACTCATCAGCGTCTGTAGACCAGGCGCTCGGCGAGGGCTGCGAACCCTGGGGAAGCAGGAACTGGTCCACCTGTTTCTTCACTCAACAATCCCCGTTTGTGGCCCATGACGGACAGGCCCTGTCCTGGCCCCCGGAACCCTCAGCCGGGCCGCAGTGTGTGTGGAGGAGGGTGGGAAAGCAGGGGAAGGGGGAGCAAACGATGCCCCTTCCCTCTGGTGCTGTAAGCAGCGCGTGCATTTAACGATGCTCAGCCGGTCCCACCTCCCTCCTGCTTAACAGGCTCCCACTGCCCCCCCCCCACGTCATGCCCCCAACTCTGCAGGGTCTGCCCGTTGCACCCCAGCCTCACCCTCTCCAACTCCAAGCACCCGCCCTGCTGATTGACAGGCGCTCCTAGAACACGTTTCCCATCTCCACGCGTGTCAGTTGCCGGGGCGGCGCGGCTTCGACCACAGGAATTCACTGTCTCCCATTCCGAGTCCACGCGGCTGAGAGCAAGGAGTCCGCAGGGCTGGTTCCTTCTTGTATTTTTATTTTGGTTAATCTGCACCCGAGGATATTTCCCCATTGGTTTTTAGAGAGGGAAAGACAGAGAGAAACATCAATTGGTTGCCTCCTGCACGCACCCCGACCAGGGCCCGGGCCAGGGAGGAGCCTGCAACCAAGGTACGTGTCAAGTTGACCGGAATTGAACCTGGGACCTTCGGTCCACAGGCCGAGGCTCTATCACTGAGCCACACCGGCCAGGGCTGGGTTGGCTCCTTCTGAGGGCTGCGGCGGAGACCTGTCCTGCTTCCCGCCTTGGCGCTCTTGGGCTGTGGCAGCATCCTCTCCTCTCCGCCTTCATCTTGCAGGGTCGCCCCCTCTGTGTGTGCCTCCGTCTGGTCCTATTGGATTAGGGTCCCCTCCTGCTCCTGTCTGACCTTGACTGACGACCTCTGCAATGATCCCATTTCCAAGTGAGGTCATATTCTGAGGTACTGGGGTCTAGGACTTGAACATAGGAATTGGGTTGGGGGGGAGCACAATTGGACTCCTAACACCAGCCTTTGGCCATGCTGTTCCCTCGGCCTGCAACTCCCTTCCTCAAGTTGTCCAGCAGGCAGCAGCCAGCTGCTTCCGAAGTCAGCTGGAGCACGCGTCCTGGCAGAGGCCTCACAGGAAGTAGCTGAGGTAAGTGACCTCCCTCCTGGGCCACCGGCCAGCACTGCAGATGCTTAGCACCGACCTGTCCGCCTGTGTCTCCATTAGCTCGTCATCTCCTCCAAGGCAGGGGCTGTGCCTTCCTGAGCTCGGTGTGCTCAGCACCTGGCAGGACCCGCACAGGAGGGGCCCTGGGTCAATGTCCATAGAATTAAGGCGTGAACTGAGAAGGAAAGAAAGATGGAGACGCAGGAGGGGGCGGCACATCAATGATGCTTGCCCCCTCTGGCCTTTTCCTCTACTGAGGAGACTTATGTGGTTCCCCTGGTTCTGACAGAACCTCAAGAATCAGTGCTGTGTAGGAAGGAAGGAAGGAAGGAAGGAAGGAAGGAAGGAAGGAAGGAAGGAAGGAAGGAAGGAAGGAAGGGACTCCCTGTTGTATCTGGCCAGGGTAGCTCAGTGGTTGAGTGTCGACCTATGAACCAGGAGGTCACAGTTCAATTCCCAGTCAGGGCACATGTCCGGGTTTCGGGCTCCATCCCCACTGTGGGGCGTGCAGGAGGCAGCTAATCAATGATTCTCTCACCATTGATGTTTCTATCTCTCTCTCCCTCTCCCTTCCTCTCTGAAATCAATAAAAACATATTTTTTAAAAAAAGAATCGGTGTTGTGTCTGAGGCCTGGATTTTCCCTGGTGAATGGTGGGAGGTGGCAGAGGTGGGGACATGGATGGGGGGTGGGGATTGCAGTGGGGGGAGGGAAGCTGGACACCCGACAGGGCCAGGCCCCGCCTCCCACAGGAGCAAACCGCAGCCCTTAAACACTCCGCAAACAAACGCATGATATAAATCTGTTTTTGAAATAACAACGATAAATAAAAAGAGTGAGTGGATGCAAGAGCCAAGAGCGAAGGAAAGGGGGCTCAGCCGGGCCCTCCCCTGGGACGCCGAGGGGAAAAGCACGTGGAAAAATTGAAATTAGTTGTGACAGCTGAAATTCTCTGCTCTACAGACGACATTTGACAGGGGACTGAAAAAATAATAAGAAAAGGGAAAGTGGTTTGGGTCGCCCTCGGGAGGGGGAGGCCGGGGGATTTCAAGTGACACAAGACGCATAATTCCAGCTTCTTAGATTGCAAAAGCTCTTCTTACCCGAGGGGCCTGCTGCCTTTATTTTTATCCAAATGGCTCAATTACCGCAAAGCCCCACAGAGAAAATTACGGATGTTTGCCTCTATTTTTCTCCTCTTGTCTCGACAACTGTAGATATTTTGTTTTCCTTCTTTCTCTTGCTCTCTCTCTCTTGCTCTTTTTTTTTTTTTTCCCTTGGCTGTTGGGGGTGAAGAGAGAAGGGGGTGTTCAGATGGGCTAAGGGCTGGAGGCTTTTGAATTGCTCCTCAAAGTCCACATCACACACACACACACACACACACACACACACACACACACACACACACACCATCTTCGGCCACACCAAAACTCATCTTGTGAGGGTCCGTGTTGATGTGTGTCCTTTTGGTCTTGAACTTGCCTTTGCTGTCCTTGACCTGACTCCGCACCCGCTCGGGAGGCCTTCCTCCTCCGCCCTGGCTCCTGCTCGCTGCCCGCCGCCAGCAGCTTCCTTCGGCAGCTTCTCTGGGCCTTTCGCCTGTCTGCCGGCAGCACCCCCTCCGTGCGGCTCCCTTTCATCTCAGCTGTTTCCAAACCCCGCAACGTGCACAGGCAGGCGCACAGGTGCCCACGCCCAGCCTTCTCCTTGGGCCTCCGCTTGTCACTTCCTGAGTCGGTGCCCCGGGGAGTCCGGCCTGGAGACTGCTATGCTCACACCAGCCTGCCCTGCCAGGCACAGGTCTGAGCCTCAGAACCTGCTGGAGGTTCCAGAAAGTTCTATTTGGGGGGCTCTGGGGCTCCAAGGAAGTGTCTGAGCTTCCGGCCCCAGGACCATGACAGGTGGGGACAAAAGGGAGGGGCACTTTTCAACCCATTTTGCCCCTACTCACCTGTGGGCTGTGCCTCTCTGAACCCCACTTCCCTGGCCTTGGTCTGGGCCACTCGCCACCTGTGCCCTGGACAAGGCCACAGCCCCCCTCTGGCTCCTCCCACCAAGCCAGGCCCCTCCCTTGCCTAGAACCCCTTCTGGCTGTTGGGATATAAACTAAGTCGTGGCCCACAAGGTCTTGCAGGTCCAGCGCCAACCTCCCCTCCAGCTTCAGCATCCATCCCCTCCCTCCTTCCCAGCTCCTTCTGCCCTGGGCCTCTGCAGCCCCAGATGTCACCAAAATCAAGGTCCCTTCCTCCAGGAGCCTTGCAGGTCCCTCCTCCCCACCCACCAGGCCAGGGGCGCCCCCTTCAGAGCTCTCAGAGCCCCTGCACTTGGGGTAACATGCACAATATCGAACAATCAGATGGGCTGCTGGCGGCAGGCTTTACCCTCGCATTGGTGGGCACGGTGGCGCGGCATGAGTGGTGTGTCCCTGGTGAGGGAAATGGACAAATATTCCAATCATTTAACAATCGTTGCTGCCAATGACAGTCCACTCGCCTGTCCCTGTCCTCCATGGGTCTCCACCCACCAGTGTTGATGTAAGAAATGTCTAAACATGTAGAGAATGTTTATGAGTTTACTTGAGCCAAACGTCAGAGAGCAAGATTCCAAATGCGCCAAAGAAAAGCATTTTTGCGGGAAGATCACGTGGAGACGGGAGACACTGAGGCGGGGGCCTGGCTTACCTCTTGCCCTTTAGAAGGGGGGTCTGGAAAGGTGGTCCAGGGTGAGGAGGAGGGTGTTCAGAGAGGCCTCTCAATGGTGTATAAACATAGAGATGCACAGACACGAGGGACAGATAGAGATGCACAGACAGGAGGGACAGAGCTTGCTTGAGGCAAAGATAAGCCTCTTACAAAAGAAGTCACATGCCTAGGTGTGACTCCCCACCTTGACCTCCCAGGACGCAGCATCCCACAGCCAGGAGAACACGCCCTGAACACACCACACCCTCATGGCAGCGTGGGGCGGGGAAAGTGGAGGGTGGGGCTCAGCCAAGGCTTTTGAAGAACAAAGGCACCCTAAATAGGGCCTGTCACTCAGGGCAGTTCCAAACACGTTTGCTGCAGAGCCCTTCCGACGAATCTGACACGGAAAACCTAAACGTACAAGCGGCGGGAGACCGGCGCCCTCTCCGGGCCCAGGGCGGGGTGGGAGCTGGGTGCAGGGCTGCGCTGGGGCCACTTCCCTTGGGGTTAGCTTCCTCCGGGCTGCCGGCCTGTCTCTGAGGAAGCCCTAGCATTCCTGGAGCTCACTTTGAAAGGTTGGCCTCAAGCTCAAGTTCAAATGCCTGAGGTTCCAGGTGTGCCCTGCCTGGTGCAGCCAGCTGACCACCCCAGTCCCCTCACCTCCCAGCTTTCCCCCTCTGCAGAGTCACTCAGAACGGGCTACCGCTCTCCAGCTCCCACTGACTCACACCTTTGGGTTGTCCTACATATGATTCCTTCCTTTCCCAATGCTTTCCACGCAGCTGACTAGCTCCCATGCATCCTTCAAAACTTACCTCCCTCAGGGAGCCTTCCCAGGGCCCCGTGGGTGATTTTTAACGGCCCTGCCTGCCCTGGGCATATCTCGCCAAGAGCATTTATCACCTGCCTTGTATGACCACGGAGCTGTACAAACAGGCAGACCCTTGTAGGAATTCAGAACTGGGGCCTCAGTCTCAGAGAACTGGGTTCAAATCCTGGGTCTCCGCTCAACGCTGTGGTCCCCTGGGCGAGCTTCCTGACTTGCCTGAACTCGGTTTCCCCCTCGGGAGAAATCACAATGCCCACCGCCCACAGTCGACGGGAGACTCAGGGGAGACGGTGTGCAGAGCGTGGCCTGGTGTCCAGCATGCGGGGTCCATGCAGCGGCCTCTCCTGCAGGTGCCTGGGAAGTCCCATTTGGGAACAACAGGTGCTGAGGACGGGGCTACAAAGAGGCAGAAGCTGTGGCTCTCCCCGCAAGTTGCTGACAATCCAGGCTGGGGAGCAGAAGTCTAGACGCAGGGCAATGAAATCACGCAACACGATTTAAACGCAGGCAGAAGGGGGCAAGTCCATGCGGCTGGATCGTGGGTCTTGGTCCCAAACAGACAGATGCTCAATAAATGTTTGCTGAGATGAAAAGAATTGGTTGAGCTCCGTGGAAGGAAAGAACACGGGGCTGTAGAGGTCTAGGGAGCATTTGTGGGGAGCAAGAAGCTGAGCTGGGGTTTAGGGGGTGGGCAAGACGTGGGTGGGTGAGGGAAGGCACCCCTGGGGCTGGAGGCAGCCGCAGCCAGAGCCCCGGCAGTGCTGGGGGGCAGGTGGTTTTATAGACTCTTTATTCCAGCTCAGCTGCAACCTACCTGAGGCTGCTTCAGAGTCATCTCATTCTCTCTCTCTTCCTGCGACCTTTCTGTATTGTCTGCATGTTTTTCATAACGAGCTTGTGTTCCTTTGAAAATCTGAAAAAGCAATTAAGTCATTTTCATTTGCAAGGTTTCTCCCCCTTTAAATCACCTTCACAACAGACAGTGAAAGTGAAGTTTGCAAAGAAAAAATAGAGGAGGCATTGGAAGCCACCACGGAGGGGGCGGTAATTACACCAGGAACCTGGGAAGCGTGATTATTTTGACCAACAGTTCACTTCGACTTTGAGCGAACTTCCTAAGACGAGGCCAAAGGGAAGCGGGCAGAGGCGGAAGATGGGGTGACAAAAATAGCCCGAATCTCACAGCACAGAGAGGCCGAGCTCAGGACGCAGCGAATCACGCGAGCGAGCGGCTCCGTTTGCTGAAGCTCGCGTGCTGCTGCCACCTCTCCGCGCCCCTCGGGGGGTGCCACCCCTGGCCTCTCTGTGCGGTGAGAGCGCTGAGGCTCGGAGGGTTTGGGCATCGCCTCCGAGGTCCAGGAGCAGGAAGCGGCGGACGGGGCTTCACACCTGAGCCGCTCAGCCCCCTGACCATGCGTGCCAGCTGCACCAGGGCTCCCCAGCATCATGGCCCAGCGGACAGAGCTGCCCTCCAGCGTGAGGACTTGCGCCCTCGGAGGCCCCGGCCTGACAGCCGTGAGCCGCTGCCGGGGCCTCCCTAATGGAGTCCGGACAGTGCTGGCGCTGACAGTTGAGCCTAGAGATAGCAGGGTGCGTGGCCGCCCGTGTGACAAACCTGCAATCCTCTGATTTCCGAGACTCGAGACTCTCCTGTGCTTAACCCCCGCCTCTCCAGGCTGGGCAGCGGCCGCCCCAGCGAGGCCGGCGAGTGAGTGAGGGGTCCGAGAACCAGAGCATCAGAGCAGTCTCCCTCTTCCCGTCGGAGGGAGGGTTGGTCACTTCTGCCCCCCCCCCCACACACACGCCAGTGCCTGCGTGGGTGGCCGGAGCGGTGGAGGGAGGGCTCCTGCCCTTGACCTCTGCCCCCTAACTCCTTCTCCACCTGGAAGCAAGCAAGGGGTCCTTGAAAAAGAGAGACAGGTGAGAACACCTTGCTGCTCCTGTCCTTCCCGTGGCCCCCTGCTGCCCTCCGGAGGAAGCCCAGCTCTGCTGTGGCCCAAAGATCCTTCTGACCCGGCTCTCGCCATTTCTCCGCCGGAGATCCTGCCCCTCTGCCCACACCCTGCGCTGGCTCCGTGCTGAGCCCGGGTCTCCGCTTGGCTCACTCTGATTCCTGGAACTGGGTCAGGTTGCCCCATTATGGGCCCATCCATCTGAGGTTCTGTGTGGTTTTATCCCCCATTTTTTTTCATTTTTAGTGTTACCATATATAAATATGTCTTTATTGATATCAGAGAGGAAGGGAGAGAGAGAAACATCAATGATGAGAGAGAATCATGGATCAGCTGCCTCCTGCACACCCCCTCCCCGCACTGGGGATTGAGCCCAAAACCCAGGCATGTGCCCTGACCAGGAATCGAACCCAGATCTCCTAGTTCATAGGTCAATGCTCAACCACTGCGCCACACCGGCCAGGCCCATCCGAGGTTCTGGATCACTAACTACATCAGGCAGTCTTTGGGAGCTGGAAGAGACCTTACAAGCCACAGTCCGAACAGCTTTTGGGGTGAATGGGGAAACTGAGGACTAGAGATGGGCAGTGAGTGACAACCCCCCAACCCGGGTCCCATAGCAAGTTGGGGGGGATGGGCCCCCCACACCCAGTGACCGCTGCCTCTTTTCTCCTGGGGGAGCCCCCTGGTGCAGAGGCAGGGAGGGAGGTGCTCAGCACCCTTCCCCAGGAGCTGGGCTCCGGCTGGGCCCTGAGGGTTTCTCCCAGAAGTGAGGCCCGAGAGCCAGGCTTGAGGTCCCCTCCCCAGCCCTCCCCCAGCCCTGCTGGCAGCTGCTTAGCACAATTAGCCAACAAGTGGCTGTTTTGTGGAGTTACTGCTGATGTGTTTTAAGTGGCTTTCTGAGTGGAAAATGTTCAGGAGGAGAGTCAGGCAGACAAAGGGAGCGAGTGCATTAGGCTTTATCGGTCTGTTTTGCACACATCTGACATCACTCTCTGAAGCGCGTCCCGCTCGGCCCTGGGAGGATGATAAAGAGACAAGAGGGAGAGGGCAGACAGCCGGACAGGCTCGCTCGCACCACCCGCCCTCCGAGTGGAGGCGTAATGGCCAGAGACACTGAGCAACCTGGGCCACAGATGGGGCCTGCCCCGGCCTGGGGGAGCTTCAGGTGAAACAGAATAACGGACTCAGCAGAGCATTGTATGGTGAGAGGGTAATGCGTCCGCCTCTTGCTAATGGCTGCCCAGCTGCAGGGAACGCAGCCTCTTCTGACCGCGCAGACAACCCAAGGACAAACAGTGGACGGCACCAACAGGAGCGATGGCAGAGGGAGCGGCCGGAGGGAGCTCCCACCTGGACCGAGGCCTGGGAAAGGGCCGGGCTCCTCGCCACCCTCATCCAGGGCTTTTGCTCCAGCGTTGGTGGGAAAAGTAGCGAGCAAGGAAGTAGCTGCCCCTGGAGGGAGTGCTGGGCGGGGTGAGGGTCCTGGGAGCAGGAGGGTGTGGCCGGCAGACACCGTGACGCAGGGGTAGACAGTGGGACAGGCTCGCTCGCACATCCCGCTCCCCCCTGAGTGGAGAAGTCATGGCCAGAGACACTGAGCACCTGGGCCACAGATGGGGCCTGCCCTGGCCCGGGGGAAGGGTTCCGGTGAAACAGAATAACCGACTCAGCCAAGCATTGTTAACGGCCTGCGGTCAGAGCAGCTTGCCTTAGCCTCCGTGCAACACGGCCCCGTTCTGGCCAGGCCTGTTTCTGCTTCCATGAAAGGAGGAGATCTGATTTAACCCATTGTTTATCCATCCATCTATCTGTTCACCCCCACATCCCATTACCCATCCATCCTGATGAACAGTCATCATTTAAAGGGCTTTTTTGAGAAGATGGTTACAACGTCTTGTTCTCCATACAGCTCTGCGTCCCTGCAGTCCACAGACACTTTCCTGCCTCCTGTATTCAGGGCGAGCTGTCTGCTCAGAAACCTCCCGTCCCCATCTCGGCGGCCGGGCCCTTCCCCTCCTCTCCTCGCCTGTGGACTGGGCCAGGGCTTGGGTTTAGGCTTTCCCGGGGCCTGCAGGCTCGCTCAGGGCACGGCCCATAGGCCCCAGGGGAGACTCTTCCAACATCAGAGCTGGATGCTCTCTATGGGCGTGAGGCCTCTCCTCTCTGGCTAGACCAGAGCACCAACATCCCCAAGCTCCCCTGCCCCCGCCGGACCCACGGGATCTCGGTTCCCACTGGAGCCGCCGCTCTCGCTCTCGGAGAGACCCAAGTAGCCTTGTCCTGAGCCCAGAGCTGGACGGACACTTGCTTAGAAGCCCGCCCCGGTGCAGCGCCCTCTTCCCCAGCCCAGGGTCCCACCTCTGCCTCCCCGGCTCAGCAGGACTCCAGCGCCCTAACCTGTGGTTGGGGAAGTGGCCCCAGGCAGAGTGCGGGGTGGCTGTGGGCTCACCCCACGGTTTCCCATTTCTCGGGGAGCACAGTCTTGTGCTGCCTGAAAGCCGCTGCCTCAGAGATTGTGTTCCGTTTGACGGACGTTTATGTGGGAGGGCTAGTGGCGCACCCCTACACCGCCCTGGCCTGGGGCAGGCGTTTGCCAGCAGCTGTAGGGGGTTGCTTCAAGGTAGTCTTCATTTCGGAACTACTTTATTTATTTATTTGGAATCATCGTAGACGACAGAGCAGTTGCAGAGACAGTACCGAGAGCTCCTCTGTGCCCTTCAGCCAGCTTCCCCGGCAGGCACATCGGACGGCCCACCGTGCGTTTGCCCAAGCCAAGCCAGTGAGGTTGCTGGAGCAGTAACTACAGATTTCATCAGATTTCAGCAGCTTTCCCATTCATTTCTCTTTACTGTCCTAGAATCCAATCCAGAATCCCACACGCTAGCAGCTCTCTTTTTATTTTTTTAAAGAGCGGTTTATTCATTTTTAGAGAGAGAGGAAGGGAGAAGAGAGAAACATCAAGGTGAGAGCAGAACATCGATCGGCTGCCTCCTGCACGCCCCCTATCGGGGACCAAGCCTGCAACCCGGGCATGTACCCTGACCAGGAATCCAACCAGCAACCTTTCTGTGCAAGGGACGACGCCTAACCCACTGAGCCACACCATCCAGGCCTAGCAGCTCTATTTGAATAGCCAGAAACTGGGAACCACCCAAATATCCATCAATAGAGGATACGGAAATAAACTGTGGTGCATTCGTGTAATGAAATACTATGCAGCCATGAAAAGAAACGAATTACCGACGCAGATAACAACATAGGTGCATGGCATAGACACAGCGTTGAGCGAGAGTCTGATGCAAAGAGACACTGATACTCCATTTGTGAGAACTTCGAATTGACGATGATGGAGGTCAGAATAGTCATTCCCATTGTGGCAGACAGACCTGGGATAACACGTGGGCACTCCCAGCCTGCATAATCTCCTGCCCTGGACTGTGGGCGGGACCAGTGAGCTGCTTTTAGCCAACAGAACATGACAAAATGAAGGAATTTCACATAGGTAAATTAAGGTCCCAAATCAGTTTGATTTTGAGTAGGCCAGACTTAAATCAGATGGAAGCTTTAAAAAGAGACTTTATATATACATATATATATATATATATATATATATATATATATATATATATATGCATATTTCTTTAAAAAATTGTTTTAAACATATTTTATTGATTTTTTTACAGAGAGGAAGGGAGAGGGATAGAGAGCCAGAAACATCGATGAGAGAGAAACATTGATTCAGCTGCCTCCTGCACACCCCCCACTGGGGATGTGCCCGCAACCAAGGTTCATGCCCTTGACCGGAATTGAACCTGGGACCCCTCAGTCCACAGGCTGGCATTCTATCCACTGAGCCAAACCGGTTAGGGCCATATTTCTTTTTGAAAAAAAATTGATTTCAGGAGAGGGAGATAGATACATCAATAATGAGAGAGAATCATTGACCGGCTGCCTCCTGCACACCCCACACTGGAAGTTGAACTCACAACCTGGGCATATGCCCTGCCGGGGAATCGAACCGTGACCTCCTGGTTCATAGGTTGACGCTCAACCGCTGAACCACGGCAGCTGGACAAAAAGAGAGGCTTTTCTACTGGTTCGAAGAAGCAAGTTTCTGTGGCAGAAGCTGAGAGGGCCACATGGCAAAAGCAGCCCGAGCTGACAGCCAGCGAGGAAACTGGGACCTGGGTCCCACAACGCTGCAAGGGGCTGAGTTCTGCCAAAAGCCATGAGATCTTGGAAGACCGCCCTGAGCGCCAGCCCAGCTGACACCCTGCCTGCAGCCGGGGGAGACCCTGCGTGCAGGACCCGTGAAGCCCAAGCTCGTGACCCACAGAGACTGTGAGATCGTGAGTGGATGCTGTTTCAAGCTGCTAAGTGTGTGCTCATTTGTAATGCAGCTCAGGAGGGAGAGGGACTCCGAGGGGCATTAGGAATGCTGGGAATGCTCTGTATCTGGATTCGGGTGGCGGTTACTAAGGAGTAAAACGTCATCAAGCTGTACACTTAAGATCTGTGCAGCCCTGGCTGGTTTGGCTCAGTGGATAGAGCGTCCGCCTGTGGACTGAAGGGTCCCAGGTTCGATTCCGGTCAAGGGCACATGCCCGGGTTGCGGGCTCGATGCCCAGTGTGGGGCGTGCAGGAGGCAGCCAATCAATGATTCTGTCTCATCATTGATGTTTCTATCTCTCCCTCTCCCTTCCTCTCTGAAAGCAATAAAAATATATTAAAAAAAAAAAAGATTTGTGCAATTTACCCTATGTAACCAGTCCCAGTTTTCCATCCCAGCCTCCCTCCTCCCTGCCCCCACCACCCTCTCTTCCCTAGCCAGGCACCTAGGACCACCAAGGCCTCCGTGCGAGAGCCAGGCACCCCCTCCCCTTCCCGCCACTCAGGCAGCATTTAGAGGGTAGAGGTGGCCGCTCTTTTCCAATGACCATCTTTCCAAACTATAAATCGGAGCATGTCACCCCCGTCCAAAGGCCTCCAGCGGAGCAAGAGCCTGCGTGATTGGGGGCCTGCCCAACCCACCGCCCCCCCGGGGCCACCCTGTCCCAGCCCCCCGCCTACCTCCGCCTCCTCCAGGTGGGACCCGTTCCGTTTGCTTCTGTTTCAGTGAGTGGCCAGGTGCGGCTCTGACGGTCCTTCAGGTACTTTTTGGACCCAGGCGGGTATCCTCCCCTTCCTCCCCCTCCTCCCTTCCTGGTTGGTTCATTTCCAGGCTCTGTAGGGTGAAGATCTGAAAGTGTGCTCACGTGCGTGCGTGCGTGCGTGCACATGCGCACATCCCACCTCGTTTAACTCCAGGAGGGCGCGTCTCAGGCCTTCAGGTGCGTGTGAGCCAGCGGGGAGCTTTGTGAAAATGCAGACTCTGCCCGTGGGTCTGGGGAATGGGCCCGACGCTGCCTTCCTAGCCAGCTCCCAGGTCCCCTGCTGGCCCAGGCGAGGGCGATGGCCAGCCCGTGAGGACTGAGACAGCTTTGGACTCGGGACCCTCCAGCTCTTGCAAACTTCCCTCCCTAAATAAAGGCCACTCAGGACCCCTTCCCCCTCCCCACGTGGGAGTCTGTGCTTGTTTCTCAATAAATTTCCACCTTTGCTATACAAAAAAAATAAAATAAAATAAAGGCCGCTGTTCTCTCCGGGGAATGCAGGGTCTGAGCACAGGGTGGCTCCGTGCCTCTGGCCTCTGCCCTCTGCCCTGGGCCTGGCACCTGGAGTCAAAGGCAGGGAGCTCAGCCTGGTGGCACCAGGGGCCCGCTGTGGGCCTGCTGGAAGGCGGTGGGAGAGACAAGCTTGGCTCCCTTCCTTCCTTCCTTCCTTCCTTCCTTCCTTCCTTCCTTCCTTCCTTCCTTCCTCCCTCCCTCCCTCCCTCCCTTCCTTCCTTCCTTCCTTCCTTCCTTCCCTCCCTCCCTCCCTCTTTCCTCCCTCCCTCCCTTCCTCCCTCCCTCCCTCCCTCCCTCCCTCCCTTCCTTCCTTCCTTCCTTCCTTCCTTCCTTCCTTCCTTCCTCCCTCCCTCCCTCCCTCCCTCTCTTCCTTCCTTCCTTCCTTCCTTCCTTCCTTCCTTCCTTCCTTCCTTCCTTCCTTCCTCCCTCCCTCCCTCCCTTCCTTCCTTCCTCATCTGAGGATATTTTTTCATTGATTTCTTAGAGAGAGTGGAAGAGAGAGGGAAAGACAGAGAGAAACAGCGATGTGAGAGAAACACATCCATTGCTTGCTTTCTGCACGCGCCCTTACCAGGGCCAGGGCTGGGGCCGAGGAGGATCCTGCAACCAAGGTACATGCCCTTGACCGGAATTGAACCCCGGACCCTTCAGTCCGCAGGCCCACGCTCTATCCACTGAGCCAAACCGGCTAGGGCTCTTTTAAAAAAAATTAATATATTTTTATTGATTTCAGAGATGAAGGAAGAGGGAGAAGAGATAGAAACATCAATGAAGAGAGAGAACCATTGATCAGCTGCCTCCTGCATGACCTACACTGGGGATTGAGCCCATAACCTGGGCATGTGCCCTGACTGGGAATCGAACCCATGACCTTCTAGTTTAGAGAGCCAAGTTTGTCTCTCCCACCGCCTTCCAGCAGGCCCACAGCGGGCCCCTGGTGCCACCAGGCTGAGCTCCCTGCCTTTGACTCCAGGTGCCAGGCCCAGGGCAGAGGGCAGAGGCCAGAGGCACGGAGCCACCCTGTGCTCAGACCCTGCATTCCCCAGAGAGAACAGCGGCCTTTATTTTATTTTATTTTTTTGTATAGCAAAGGTGGAAATTTATTGAGAAACAAGCACAGACTCCCACGTGGGGAGGGAGAAGGAGTCCTGAGTGGCCTTTATTTAGATCGACGCTCAACAACTGAGCCATGGCCAGGCGGGTAAGCTTGTCCTTCTGAGGTGCCAGCAATACCCCAAGTACCATGATGGCCACCCCTGCCACAGGAGAAGGCAGAAGTGCTGGGCAGGGAGAGGGCCGGAGGGGGAACTGGCGACCTCCTTGTACTTGCACTGTGACATGAGGGGCTCCCAGCCTCAGTTTCCCCATCTGAACCAGGGTGGCTGCACTCAGTAATCCCAGCTCTTGCAGGCTTGTCCTTGAGATGTTTCGGTGGAGGCCGGAACACCCAGAGGTGCCCCAGCCTGGTGCAGGCAGACCTCAGCTCGGTGGCCGTCACGGTGGGTTTCTGGGGGAGGGGTCCCGCCCTGCTACCCTAACTGGCCCACATGGGGCTGGTTTTCACGGCACCATTGATCCGGCTAAACCAGGGAGCTGCATTACATCTTCTGCCGAGGTCAGGGGTTGGGCAGCCCAGCTGGTAAACCGCCCGCGAGCCTGTTTTAAAGCCCTGCCCTGTGTTTGGGCGCCTCGGGGCCTGGCTCAGGAGCAGCGGGGCGGGTGGAGGCCACTGAAGTTTGATACGGCTCTCAGGGCCGGCAGGGGCAAAGGGCTCCAGCCGAGGGAGGGGCAAATAGATCCGCGGCAAACTGCCGTGACCCGTGACCTCAGCGATGGCTTCGAACCATGTTCTTAACAACATGCCCTAGTAAATCTGGGGGTGGACCTGCTTCTCAGGGGACGGGGGGGGGGGGGCGAGGGGGAGGGGGCGGCCAGGAAGGGATTGCCTGGGATGAGAGGCCGTGGCCCAACAGGCCAGACTCCTAGCACCCCCTGGCCAGCCTCGCTTGTCTGCGCTCCTTTGTCGTCATGGCATGGGGGGCAGCCCTTTACAGCTTGCTTCCCACGCCCCGTTCCTGTGGGATCGGCCTGTGACGGGGCAGGGTTCATGGGCCCACCTGATGGCGGGGGAAACTGGGCTCAGACTTGGCCCCGGGTGGCCCAGCTTCCTTATGATTTCAAAAACAAAATTTCTTGGCCCAACTTTTGAGGTGCGCTTTTGAGGAAATGCAAATGGGTCAGTCTGGCTGGGGGATGAAATCAAGGGGGTCCGTTCAGGTGGGGGCGGGGCCCCAGAGGCGGCCAGGGGCCAGCTCGGCACCCTAAGGAGCCCCAGGTGGGTTTCAGGATGCAATCTGCGTTCAGAACGCTCACGCCGGGAGCCGGGGGACACTTGCGTGGCCAGAGTGGACTGGAGTGAGGGAGCTGAGCCCTGGAGCTCCCGTCCCAGCACCACTCCCCGCCCCCACCATTTCCCAGCCACTCGCCTCACAGTTCCTGGGGTCGGCCTGTCAGCCCTGAGTTCAAATCCCACCCCAGCCCCTGACTGGCTGTGTGGATGTGGGCAAGTGCCTTCGCCTCTCTGAGCCTCAGCGTCCCCATCCTCACCTGTGTGTGTGCAAGGCCCAGCAGCACCTGGGGCACCGCCGTGGCCGCCCGTGCCGTCCGCTCCCCCTGCAGGTGGCCTCGGTCTCCCTCTGCTGGACCCTCGGCTCCCCGCTGAGGGAAGGGGTACACCTGCCTGGCGCCGGCACCGATGGACCGAGCGCGGGTGCGACCCAGGGTGTGGGGCGCCGGCCCTGCCCTCCTGGCTGCATTCACTGTCCTGGCTGGACCCCGAGAGGCCCCCTGGCCAGGAGTGGGGCGCCTGGCTTTGCGATGACTGGCCCTGGATCCGGGAGCCGCCCCTTCTTCTCTCTGGGCCTCAGTCTCCCCGTTGGTACAATGATTGGTGTTTCCTCAAAACAGCAGGCACGGCTGGGGGCCCACAGAGCACGCTGGCTCTCGTGTAATAAACAGCCTGGGGCCCCCCTGCGATCATGCGCCCCTTTCATGCCCTCCACCGTCTCCTGGTGCGGGAGACGGGTTGTGTCCACTTGTCTCCCAGGGCCTCTTGGATGTTCCCTGCACTCGCTTTTTTCTTTTATGTTGGAACATGAACTTCTTTAAAAATTGTGGCAAAAGAGACGTAACAAGAAACGCAGTCTTATCCGTTTTTAAAGGGACAGCTCAGCAGTGTTCATAAACTCGCTTCTTAGCAGAGAGGGCGCGCGGAGCCCCTTAAAGGAGAAAGAGTAAGTAGGTGAGGACAGTGAGCCGGCTCCCTGCGGGTGGCAGGTGGCCTGGCCGAGTTCCTGCCATTTCTTACACCTGGGACAGAGCCGGCGTGACTTCCGCACACACCTGTCGGGAGGCATGGCGTTCAGGGCCTGGGCTCTGGCCTCAGGTGTTCCTGGGTTCGAATCCTGCCTCTGCCGCTCACCAGCGGGGCGGCTGTAGGCAGGTGTTGTAACCTCTCTGGGCCTCTCCCGCCCCTGCCACAAAGGGTCAGTGTGGACATCGGGATACTCCCCACCGAGGCCCTTCATGGATGTCAGGGTTGCCATCATTGAGGTTAAGGAGGGCCACCAGGGGTGATGGAGACCGAGGGCCACCAGGGGTGATGGAGACCGAGGGCCACCAGGGGTGATGGAGACCGAGGGCCACCAGGGGTGATGGAGACCGAGGGCCACCAGGGGTGATGGAGACCGAGGGCCACCAGGGGTGATGGAGACCGAGGGCCACCAGGGGTGATGGAGACCGAGGGCCACCAGGGGTGATGGAGACCGAGGGCCACCAGGGGTGATGGAGACCGAGGGCCACCAGGGGTGATGGAGACCGAGGGCCACCAGGGGTGATGGAGACCGAGGGCCACCAGGGGTGATGGAGACCGGCTGGGAGGACCACCCCGCGCACCCGGGAAGGGGTTGCTCGGCGCACTCCCGCCTTCCTGACATCACCTCTTTCTGATCCTCCCTCTCCAGCCTGCCCCGTGGTGGCTGGGGCCACAGATCTTTCTGGAAGCTCCCCTCATGGGGAAAGCTGCCCCCCTCGATGGTTTGGTCTCCCTCTCGGATGCTTCCCAGGACCAGAGAAAGGGATGGGGAGCAGGCCCAGGAGGTCTGGTTACAGCTGGCGGGCCTTACCTGAGCCCTTCCTCCCCCGGGAGGGGCTGCACAAAGGCCCTGTCACTGACCCCTGCGCTCCAGTGAGCGCATTGCAGGGGGGGGGGGGGGCTGTGGTCCTCTTGTCCCCCTCTGGGCGGGGCTTTGATCCGCTGTTCCCCCAGGGCCACCTTTGTCCCGCTTTCTCTCTGTAGGTCCGGAGTCAGGGTTGCGGCTGCTGCGCCCGGATCCCAGCCTCGGCCGCCCCTTCCCAGCAATCTGGCCGGGGACCCAGATAAAGCTGCCTTTCAGAGCTCAGCCCCGGCGGCTGCAGGGGGCCGGGGAGGAGCGCCGGGACCCTGGGAGCCGCCAGACAAAGCAGCCTTGTTGGGAGGGCTGGGGAACAGGGACCCCATTCCCCGTGAGACTCTCCCCTCAGGGGCTCTCAGGGGGCAGGGGGCCAGCTGCTCCCAGAATCGGGCCATCGGCCTCCCTGAGCCCCAGGCACAGGCGGGCAGAGGGTGGGGCTGAGGGCCTGGATCCCTGATAGCAGGACTCCTGGGATTGGGGGTGCCCTGGCTACCTCTCAATCTGACTCTTCTCAACCACAGCATCACCCATTGCTTCCCGATGCTCTCAGAATAAAACCAAGGCTCGTGCCACCCTGATAACATGGCTGCACCGCCTCCTCGGGCCTCCTTCCTGACCCCCCCCCACCACCACCAGCCCTTTCAAGCTCATTGGGTTCCTTTAACCTCAGGTTTGGTCATGCTGTTCCCTCTGCCTGGAAGCCCTTCCCTGAGCCCCTCACACGGCTGCCCCTGCTCAGCCTCTCGGAGGTGTCTCACTCCCGCATCCAGGGGCCCCTCCTGCCCCGCTCACGCCCCTCAGCCTGCCCTCTAGTGCACGGGGGGGGGGGGGGGGGCAGGGGGTTTGCATGCTTCCCTTACCCTGAACCCAGCACAGAGCAGTGCTGAGTGCCCGGGACCCGCCCGTGAAAGCGGTGTCCCTGCTCCTCGAGGGGCACCACGTGGGAGGGGGAAGGATAGGGCCCACCCGTGTTTAATGCCACAGCTTTCCTGGGGCCTCATGATCTCTCTCCCACAGCTATCGTCCCCCTTGGGCCACTCCCACCCCCCGAGAAAGGGGGGGACGTACCCCTACCTCTGTCTCATCACCCCACACTCTGTCCTCCGAGTGGTCGAAGGGCCGGGGGCTGCCTCGGTGGGATCCAGGGCCCGGACGTCTGTCTTCATGAACCGGGCCTGGCAGGGGCAGGGCGAGGCCCGGGGAAGACCCGGGAAGACGAATGGGGGCTGGGGCGGGTGCGGGTGTGTAACAGGGACCCGAGTCAATGTCAATGATCGTACCGGGCGTACAGGCGGCACGGAGGGGGCTCAGGTCCACAGGGCGATTTCTCAAACCTCAGGCAGGAGTCGGGTCAGCAGGGCCCTGGAGGACAGGCCTCCGTTTCACAGCCTCTTCATTACCGTCTGACTGAGCGGCCGCTGGGCCCCTGGGAGCCCCGTGGGCGTGGCTCAGGTCACGATGAGCCACAGTTGGTGCCTGTAGAATTGCACACCTGAAACCTACATAATTTTATTAACCAATGTCACCCAATAAATTCCATCAGTCAAACAACAAACAAATGAAAAACAACTGGTGCCTGCCCCCACCCCGGGGTCCGGGTGCAGGGGAGGGGCCAGGGAGGAAGTGGGGTGCTGGTGGGATCTCGGTAACTGGCAAGAAAAGAGCCACCGTGACCAGGTGCCTGCCCTGCCGGGAGCTCTTTGTGCCCAGGATTCCCTCTCCAGGACGGCCCTCTGCCCGGAGGCAAGTCACCTGCCTGAGGCCACACAGCAAGGTGGAGGCAGAGGCGGTCTGGCAACTTCCTGTGGCCGGGAGCTGCTCGCAGTAACAGGTGTCTGGGGTTCTGCTGGAGGCTCAGTGCTGACAGCCAGGGTCCCAGAGGCACATGTGAAACCATTCACTAGAATAAAGGGCTTTGTAGCCATAGCCCAGTGGTCGGCAAACTCATTAGTCACCAGAGCCAAATATCAACAGTACAACGATGGAAATTTCTTTTGAGAGCCAAATTTTTTAAACTTAAACTTCTTCTAACGCCACTTCTTCAAAATAGACTCGCCCAGGCCGTGGTATTTTGTGGAAGAGCCACACTCAAGGAACCAAAGAGCCGCCTGTGGCTCGCGAGCCGAAGTTTGCCGACCATGGCCATAGCCGATTTGGCTCAGTGGGTAGAGCGTCGGCCTGCGGACTGAAGGGTCCTGGGTTCGATTTTGGTCAAGGGCACATGTCTGGGTTGCGGGCTCAATAGGGGTCGTGCAGAAGGCAGCCAATCAATGATTCTCTCTCATCATTGATGTTTCTATCTCTCCCTCTCCCTTCCTCTCTGAAGTCAATAAAACTATATTTTAAGAAATAAATAAGTAAAGGACTTTGTGTTAGATGTGTCCCCTGAGGCTGGCACACGGCCTGGCGTATAGCAACTGCTCAGTGAGGATGTTTGAAACCTGCCCTGAGCGTTACCCACAGCCGTGGGCAAGACAGACCAGCCCTGGCCGTCACGGGCTCACAGCCGTTGAACCTCCATGGTGAGGAAGGGTAAGCCAGGGTAAGGAAGACTGTGCGGGGGACCCCACTTCTCCGATTCTCTCCCTTCCCACCCTACTATGCCAGCACCTCAGTTTTACTGATCCAAGGTCAAAATGAGTGAGGCTGGCTGAGCGTGACACGTAAGAGAGGGGTAGGGACTGTGGCAACATCAATGGCATTTGAAATCTAGTGTTTTCAAGAAGTATGGAGCCAGCCAGTAGAAAACCCCGACATACTTGAAGGTCAAGTTTGGCTCACGGCCGTGGGTTTGCCATGGCCAGCATTTTGGACGCTATTGGATGAGGAGTCTGAAGGCCAGAATTTAGTTTGGTTCTTTTAAAAATATATGTACATATTTATTGATTTCAGAGAGGAAGGGAGAGGGAGAGAGAGATAGAAACATCGGTGATGAGAGAGAATCATGGATCGGCTGCCTCCTGCACTCCCCACACTGGGATGGAGCCTGCAACCTGGGCATGTGCCCGGATGAGAATCGAACCGTGACCTCCTGGTTCATAGGTTGATGCTCAACCCCTGAGCCACGCTGGCTGGGCTGGCTCTCTTCTGACTGAGGGTGTGACCTTGGGCAAATCACTGGCTTCGGTCTCCCAGTGTGTGCTCAGAAGGGCTGGGTGCGGTCACCTCGGCGGCTCTGTGCCAGGAAGGTGCTGGGACAGACAGCAGCATGCAGCGAGGCCACTGCGGCTTTAAAAGTGCCTCGACAGCCCCAGGGGCGGCGGTGAGCCGCACGGGCCACCTGCGGAGCCCTCCTCAGCTGGGAAGATTAGTCTCTTCCACTAGACAACACCCATTACTGTGTTCCAATAGCCATCACTTCCGCTAGGAGAGCTGCAGATGAGATATCGATTGTGCTGACCCCAGGCGAGCCCTTTCCCCAGCCTGAGAGGCGTGCAGATCAGCTCTGTGCCCGGCACAGGCCCAGCCGCTGGGGCTGCAGCTCCTCCCACAGCCGCCAGGCACTGCCCCATGGGGGTGGGGAGGGGGGTAGTGAGGGGGAGAGGAGAGGCGGGTCTGGGCTAGCTGAGGCCTAGCCCAGTGGTCGGCAAACTCATTAGTCAACAGAGCCAAATATCAACAGTGCAACGATGGAAATTTCTTTGGAGAGCCACATTTTTTAAACTTAAACTACATAGGTAGGTACATTGTGATTAACTTAATTAGGGTCCTCCTAAGCTGGCCTTTGCTAAAAACTCAAGGGGCCAAAGAGCCGCATGTGGCTCTCGAGCCGCAGTTTGCTGACCACTGGCCTAGCCCCTGAATCTTGATTCCACGCTCTTTCCTTCCAAGAGGGGCGGGTGGGGAGAGGGCCTGTGCCATAAACAACTGCCCAATGAGAGGGGAGTTTCACGCGAGCCAAGGCGTGAAGCCGAGAAAGGACGGTCCGCTTCGAGCCTCCAGAGCGGCCATCGGGCCGGGCCCTGGGCGTGGGAGGTGAGAGGCGAGGCTGCTGTTGGGGCAGGACGGTCCGGTGTCAGCATTTGGGCGGACAGGAGGAGCTTTGGGGCCAGGAGGTGACAGATCTCAGCGCCACCCTTGTCCCCTTGAGACGTTAGCCTCCTCCCCAGCTCCAAAGGGCTGCTCCCTCTCCCTCTGTTCAGGCACCGGAGAACGGGAAACGGGAAGGCCTGGGCCTCGGGGCAGGTCTGTGAGGGCAGAGGCTGTGTGTGTGCCCCTCCCTGCCCACGCTGCCACCCCCCCGCCCCCCAGCCCGGGGCAGGGCACATTGCCCACGTGTGAGCTGCAGACCTTCATGGAAACGAGCTGAGCGTGAGGGAGCAGGGCCAGGGACTCCTTCCTCCATCCCCTCCTTCCTCATTCAGAGAACCCGCAGGGCGGGGAGCAGACCCAGCCCGGAGCTCCAGCAGACAAGCAAGCCGCCCTCGCTGGCCCGGCCGTCAGTGCTGTGACGGGGGCAGCCCAGGTGGCTGTGAGCTTCCTCCTTGACCCAACGCGCCCTCATAGATTTTAAAAAGGAAGGCATGATTCTCCTTTTCCTGTTTTAACCCTGTGATTTCCAAGCGCCTCACCATGGCGCCAGGCAGCCTCGGGCCTTGGAAACCTCCGCCTTCATCTGAGTGGGGTGACCCAGGGGAAGACTCCCCCAGCCGTCTGCCCCAGGTTCATGTATTTTTCCCTGAGAAACGGGGTTCTCCCTTCCTCACATGACAGCTGTGAGGCTCCCGTGGCTTACAGGAGGGAAGAAGGGGCTCTGAACGGCCGCCCAGGGCACGTGTGAGGGCGCTCTCATCGACGGCAGCTGCTGAGGTGGGCCGTGCCTCTCCCCGGAGGAGCCGTGACCCTGGCTCCGCCCTGCCGGCCCACCGCAGCCTCAGCGGGCTCTCCGGCATCCCTGGGAGGAAGGGCCCATTGGGACCCCATCCTACGAATGGGGAACTCAGGCTCAGGGCGTGGAGTTCTCACAGGGAAGGGAAGCAGCCGGGAAGCAGTACAGGCAGCTCAAGTCTGGTCCCTGAGCTGCTCACGCTGCCCCCTCCCCACCTCCACTCGGACCCGCGCCTTCCCCACCCCGGCCTTGCTCCGCTCCAGCCCAGGGCTTTTCTGGCCCGTGCTCTTCTCAATTCTTTGACACTGGCCATCCGCCCCGCCCCGCCCCGCCCCCCAATTACATTAGAAAACAATATTTATTTCAACAGCTTTACTAAGATATAACTTAGCCCGACCATGGTGGCTCAGTGGTTGAGCGTCGACCTATGAACCAGGAGGTCAGGGTTCAATTCCTGGTCAGGGCGCATGCCCGGGTTGTGGGCTCGACCCCCAGTGGGGGGCGTGCAGGAGGCAGCCGGGCATTGATTCTCTCTCATCATTGATGTTTCTCTCTCTGTGTCCCTCTCTGAAATCAATAAAAATATTTAAAAAAAATACTTTAACCTAATAACTCTGCAAAAATATTTGTAAGCATAGAAATATGTGACTGAAAAGAAATCCACCAAGTGTGAGCAGTGTTTGTAAGGGTGGTAAGGTGATGGGTGGTAGTTATTTTTATAGGATTATTATTTTTTTAAGGACGGTGAGCATATCACAATGGTTAAAGACATAAACACACAGGATTGGGAGGGTCAGCGAGGCCAGGACTTGGTTCTTGGCTGCGTCACGTGCTGAGTGAACGCTGGCAAGTCAGTTTCTCTGCCTCTGTCCCCTTCTCTGCAAAATGGAGTTAGAAGCATCTCCACAGTATTGCTTTGAAGATTCCATGAAATAATGTGAATAAAGTGTGAAGCTTTGTGCCTGACACAGTTAATAGTAAGTAATTCATTTATAACTTATGTAATCAGAGAAAAAGTTTTTTTTTAAATATATTTTTATTGATTTCAGAGAGGAAGAGAGAGAGAGAAACATCAATGATGAGAATCATTGTTTGGCTGCCTCCTGCACACCCCACACTGGGGATCAAGCCCGCAACCTAGGCCGGTGCCCTTGACCAGAATCGAACCCGGGATCCTCAGGCTGATGCTCTATCCACTGAGCCAAACCGGCGAGGGCCAGAGGAAGTTTTAAAGGTGAAGCTTCTTTGGAAAGAAGCCCTCGTTGACAAAGGCTGGGGAGTGGAGGTCAGAGCCAGGGTAGGGCCCAGAGCAACCAGCGTGCTCAAGTCTTCCCAGTAAAGATGCTTTTGATTGTAAGTAGCAGCAACGCTCTCACCAAGCTTAAGTCCTAAGTCAGGGGTGGGGAACGTCCGCCTGCGGGCCGTATAAGGCCCGTGAAATCATTTGGTCTGGCCTTGCCATAGCATTAGGGTGAGTTAATGAAATGTTTGACCAAATATAGCCTTGCTTTTGGCCATTTTTTTCCAGGTGCAATTCCTGGGAGGGAGATTCTGATTGGCCCAGCTCTGGATAGGTGACCATCGTGCTCCAATCAGACATGACCAAGGGGGCGGGGTCACAGCACACAGGTGGCTAGTGGGGCCCAGTTTTGTGAAGGAGATAGAAGGAAGCTTGGAGGCCACCAGGTGGACACCCGAAGTGCCCACTCAATTCTGTGTCTGCTTTTTTCTCTCCCTTCCCCGGGTGCTTCTTTTTACTGGGGGTTCTCCCTCCTCCGTTCTCAGGAGTTCACTGTGCACTGTGGGCAGGACAGCTCCCAAGTGTCACCTACACGCTTCTTGGTTTCCCTGGCACGTGCCACAGGCCACAGTTGGGGACAAATGCCAGGCTGCTGGCTAGAGTTGGACCCAGGTGGGCATTCCTGGACCCCCCATTTCTTGCCGGAGGAGAGAGGGGTCGATTCTTCCACATAAACAGATTCTCAAGCAAAAGGTGGCCTTCGGGAGCACTTAAATCAGAGCACACAAAGGTGGGTCTAAGAAAAGCATGATTGACTACACACGTGCACACACACACACACACACACACACACACTCTTACCCCTGTCTCTGCAGAAATAAACAAAAGACTAAGGTATCTTGTTTTTTATTTGTCATCTTATAGCTCCCCACCACAGCCACCCCCCACCCTCCCCTTCACTGACCACTTTTGTGGGCTACAGGGGACCAGGGAACAAAGCTGGGGCCTGGCACCCCCACTAAGCTGCCAGCCCCGCCCCGGGAGAACAAGTCACAACTACAAATTATCAGGACAATTAGCGCCTGTACTTGGGAGATGGGCAAAGCGAGGAGGCCCAGCCCTCATTGTCAGCGGGTCTATTTGCCGGTGACCTTGCTCTGGAGGCGATGATACTCCTTCAGCCTGTAGACCAGATTCAAAACAAAGAGAAATGTAAATGAACAATAACAACACGCACTCCCTCCAATTAATGCAGGCAGAGCGGGGCCTCGGGGCAGCTGTTTGTTAAGATGTATGTGAAGTTGTCCTTTTTCCTCCCTCTATTTCCTCTGCCCTCCAATCAGGACAATGTAATTAATTTATTTTAAGTGTGTGTGTGTGTGTGTGTGGGGGGGGGGGGGGGGAACATTGCTTGTCATTGTTAAAGACAAAACATTTAACTGGCATTGGGAGACATGAAGAGGCCATTGTGAAAACCCACTGTGTTTGGAGACATTTTAAAAGGTTTGTAGTCATAAAACACAAAGAGAGGGCAAAGGAGCTGGGGAGGTGGAGGTAGGTGATTCTCGGAGGGAAGGGCGCCCGGGGTGGTGGGGCTGGATTCGAAGACTCTCCCTATCTTGACCGGCTCTGGGAGGAGATCGTGGGGTGTTCCTGGTGCATGTGTCCAACCCCAAGCCCCGGGAGAAGAAAGCTGGTGAATAAGAACACACAGTGGGACGGACAGCCCTTCTAGACTCAGCATCCCGGCTTCCTAGCTGTGTGACCATGGGCCAGTTACCTAACCTCTCTGGGCCTGTTTCTGGAGCTGCAAATTGGTGTAAGAATTAAATGAGACAACCTAGGAGATGCCTGGAAGTGGCTTAGTCTTTGGTAGCTGCTGGCAAGAAATGCCCCCGTTTGCCCCCGTGCATGCCAGCCCCAGGGCCACGCCCAGGCGGAGGGCATGCTGCCCGGCTCTTCCCACATGCTTGATTTCCACGAGCTCCTGTCCAACTTTCCCTGCACCCGTGGGGCAGGCACAGTTTACAACTCCACGTGGGATTCCCACGATCTGAAGGGGTCAGAGACCCCCCTGCAGTCAGGGTTTGAACCCAGGGCTAAGGCTCAGATGTGTGCCGCCCCGTTGGGTCATGGAGAGCCACATGGCCAAGATGGCTTCCCGCTGGGCCTGCAGCTCAGGGGTGGCGACCTGAAGGCAGGAGCCGGCCAGGTGACCTGCTGGGGCCCCCTGCCAATCTGCCCAGGAAAGGGGTTCCCAGGGGAGTCCCTGCAGGTGGAGAGGGTGTCAGTACATGTCAGGTTCGAAGGGCAGGACCCCAGAATCGGGAGCCCACGTGCCCAGGACCCTTCTGGCTGCTACAGGGGTGCCTTCTGGCCCCGCCAAGAATGGGAGCAGGCGGGGTTCAAAGCAGGCCCCGAGGACGCTCTGGACGAAGGGACGGGAAGGCGGGGCTTGTCCAGGGCAGGCAGCAGCCAGAGAGGTCAGGCCCCAGGAAGTCTGCTCCTCACACCGGGGGCGGGGGGGACAGGGGGACGGGACGCTGAGGACCCGTCAGGGCCCAGAGCTCCTCACCTCAGGGAGTTGATGTTGATAAAACCGGTGGCATCGATCGGCTCGTAATCGCCCTGCACGTTCATGCTGCAAGGAGAGAGCAGAGCCTGTCAGCACCCCGGCCTCGTCCCCACCCCCGGGGGCCCCCTGGGGCGGCACAGGTGGGAAGAGCAGGTCCTCCAACAGCCAGCGCACTGCGTGGGGAGCCTGAGGACATGAGTCTGAGCCGGCTCCGCCCTCGGGGCTGTGGGGCGTCCAGGAATAGCCGCTGAAGTCCAGCGCCCAGGGCCCAGGAAGCCCCGGGGGCACACGGAACAGCCTGGGGTCTGCACAACGCGCCCCTCAAGCTGCAGGGAGGCTCCAGCCTTCAGGGCAGGATTTGCCAGTCAGCTTTCACCTTCCAACCAGCCAGACCCCGTCTACTCCACCCTCACACGGGACACCCGCCCCACGCCAGGGCCAGGGACAGTGCGGGTCAACCGCAGCTGCCGGCACCGGACAGATGTTTACTTTCCTTCCCCACCTCCGGCTTCCATCCCCCAGGGTCGGAGGTTGGGAGCTCTCCCTTAGTTGCCCTCCGAAACCCTTCCGAGCCGCAGCCCTTCAAGTTCGAGGCCTCCTAGTGCGGCCCAGCACCCCGGCTCCCCATCACAGAGCTCAGGGCCCACGCCCTGCCTGCGCCCCGGGCTGCGGGCTTTCACTTGGAAACGGGGCTCCGCGTGAAACCATACAGCTGGCACCTGGCGTACGGAACGGGCTCGCTACTGCACCATTCGTTCACCCGCTCATTCATTTACTCAGGTATTCACGAGGCACCTACTGCCTGCCAGGAGCCCTGCCTGGCACCGAGGAACCAGGAGCAAGATAAGCACAGTGCCCAGTGGGGGCAGACGGAAGCAATCGATCACCTCTCCGTTCATCGGGACGGTGACAAGCTCTCTGAGGACAAGTTCAGGGCGCTGTGGTCTCAGATCTGGCTCCACGGGGCCTCCCTCCATCCTCCACGGGAAAGGGGACCCTCCCATTTCTCACGGGCCCTTCTTAGGTCCTGCCCTGAATCAGCCCCTTGTCCTGTCTGCCCAACTCCAGCCTCAGGACACAACCGTCTCAAGGTTCTCCATGACAAGGAGGCGGCCTGTCCCCTCAGGAGCCTTCTCCGGGAGAGCTGGGGCTGGGAGGGGAGGGTACAGGGAGGCCGCCATGCTTAGGCCCCCCCACCCCCAGGCTGTGCCTGACTGGCTCTTTGTGGACTTTTTACAACAACAAATGGGATGTCAGGCCTGCCCCACACCCCAAACTTGTTCCCCCTCTGCCCTTGCCCTGACCTTCATGGGGCTTGAAGCTGGCACACAGAACTCCCACGCCCCCACCCCGCCCTCCTCTCCACCTCTGCCGGCCCCCCCAGGGCCACCAGCCAGCACCTTTCCTGTGAGGGGCAGGATGTCAGACTTCAGAGGGTCTGCAGTGTGGCACCCCTCCGCGGGCAGGAGGAAAACTGGCCCAAACTGAAGCATCAGCCTAGGACGCTGGCCTCGCTCCCCCTGTCTGAGGCCCCTGTGCTCCGTCTGGGGGCGGGGATGGGGGAGAAGGCAGGACCCCCTCCCTGCCCCCGCCTCCCCGCCTGTGCATCTGTCCTCCCACCCCCTCTCCTGTGGCAAAACAACGCCCCCCCCCCTTTCCCCAGATGGGCCCTCCTAGACCACCCCACAGCCTTGCCAGGTGGGGGCCCCGTCCAGGGGCCAAGTTGTCCTGCGAGGCTGCCGGAAGGTTCCCAGAGGTGTTCCTCAGGAACTGACAAACCCCTCTTTCAAACTGAGGTCTGGGGTTGGGGGGGGCGGAAAAGAGTTTACAATGATTTTTTTTTTTTACCTCCCCTGACAGTCTGCAGAAAACCTCTGTGCTTTTATTTCTGTTCATTCGAGTGGCTCTGACCTGCTCTATAATTACGTTACTTTCTACCTACTGTGCCGCGGCATTTCCAGCTCTGCTACCTCTCGCGGCTTCCTCGCTGGTCCCTGTGCCGCTGTCACTCAAGGGCTTTCAAGTCAGCGATGTAGAAATCAGAAAGAAAGGGGAAATCGGCGGAGACACAGTGAGAATAAATGCTCCTGCTTTTCTCTTTTTTTCCCCTTTCCCTTTTTACTTTATTCATTTAATCTCCCTGAGTGAGACTCTAAGGCTTAATGAAGGGTTGGACAGATTATTAGAGGCTGTTGATTTGGAGGGGGAGGGAAGAAAGAGCCAGAGAGAGAAAGAGAGAAGATAATTTGACATTTACCCCGACTGATCTAAACTGATTCGGTTATATTTATGGCTTATAAAGTGTTTAGAAAGATTGAAGGGGGGGAGAAACTCAACATGGCAAAGAGAGGGGAAGAGAAAAATTATATTGACTGCCAAACAAAACTCGTGCTGTAATTCTCACCTGGCCCCCGGGACGGGGTGCGGGCCTCAGGCTGAGCGAAGCTGGGCCCGGGCCTGGAGTCAGGTGCAGCTGTCTGTCCCCCAGGGGTCTGTCCCCCACTCTCAGGTGACCTCCAAACAGATGCCTCGCTCCTCGGTCAAGGCCACTCTCACTCACAACGCCAACACAGGCACGGCTAACGGGCATCTGCTGGCCTCGCCACCCCGGCCTGGCGCGTCGTGAGAAGCCCCCAAGGCTCTCTCCTCGCTCCTGTCCATCTCACTGGCTCTCCAGGCCCCTCGTGGGTCAGGGGACATCGAGGTGTCTGCCGCTGCCCAGTGCCCCCAACCCACCTTCTCCGCAACGCGACCCGCACGTCCAGGTAGTTCTCGGGGCCTGTCTCAAAGCAAACCCTCCCCAAAGCACACGCTCTTTCCTCAGGAACATTCTCAGCTCAGCCTCGGCCACCAGAAGGGACCCGGGTGCCTGGGCCCCCAGCCCCAGGCTGATTCGGGACCTTCCGCCTCCCTCCACAGCCAAGCCCTTTGGATCCCACCTCCTGAATACTGGCCAGATCGGTCTGCTTCTCTCCTTCCCAGAACCGTCAGCCTGGCCCAGGCCACCCACAGGGCCCACCCCCGCCACTCCCCCCGCACTCAGATCCCTTCTCTAGAGCAGCCGGAGGGGCCCTGGAAACAGATCCGATCACGCCCTCCCCCTAAGATCCGGCTCTCGGACCCTCACGCTGCGGCCCCTTGTCCCTCGCGTTCTTGTAGTGGCTGAATGTTCCGGATTCTTCCAAGGCTCAAAGCCGTGGCACATGACAAACTCAAAGATGACTTCTCAGTGACCACGGCAGAGCGCCCGTGTCTCCCTCCGCACAGCCGGGGCCACGGTTCCTAATTCCACATCCGGGCGATCGTTTGATTGGTGCCTCTCCCCGCATCTGGCCTGGAAGTTCTTCCTGTACCCCGCCCCGCACACACCGCACCCCCCTGCCCTGCCCGCGGGCAGGCACATCTTTGGTGAGAAAGCCAGTCAGAAGGGGCATGGCCATCAGGGCATGAGCCCGAGGGGGCAGGAGGGGGCACCTACCTCACCAGCTCCTCGTTGTAGAGGGACAGCGGGGACTCCCGGCCCAGGATGTACACCTGGCCCTTGAAGACGGACACCTGGACTTTGCCTTCCACGCGCTCCTGGGACTTGGCGATGCAGTGGCGGACGAACTCACACTCAGGGCTGTGCCAGAACCCTGAGGGGGGAAAGGTGAGGGCGCTGAGTTCTGGCAAACGACCACACCCAGGAACGAGCCCGAGGCCCCGACCTGCGAGCTTGTGGGTAGGAGGAGCAGTTGTCCCCCAGGGTCGGGAGGGAGGCTAACCCGCTGCTTCAGGCCAGACATTCAGGGAGGACCGTGGGCAGGGATACGGCGGCGAAGGGACCCCGTCCTTTGCCCACAGGGAGCTGCTTTACGAGGGACAGGAGACCGGGCAAGACTCAGGCTCGCGCCACCCGGGGCCCCGCAGCTGGGGGGCAGTTTTGGGGTCAAGAAGACCCTGTGTATGTGGCCTTCATGTCTGTGTCCCCATGTGTTAAGGGGGTGACTCAGTAGCCCCCTCCCAGGCTGGTGGGCTTCCCGGGGGTGGAGGCCCTGGGTTCAGGGGCTGCTGCGAACACTGGTGTCTTGACCAAGAGCCAGGAAGAGGCCCACCCCCCCGAGCTGGGCAGGCCCCTCAGAAATCAGTGAACTGACTTCGCCGTGTCGTTGTATTTTCATTCGCAAATATGGGCCCGAGCTCCGAGTCCTCATGAACAGCCCGTGAGAAACCTCTCCCAGGTCACACAGGCTGCAGGGGGCCTGGGCCAGAGCATCCCGCCAGGGCCTGAGAAACGGGCTGCCCCCCTCCCCTGCACCCACCGGCCCCCAGAGCCCTGAGGCCAGGGGAGCTGTGCTCAGTCCCCGGGAAGGGCAGGCTCAGACCTGGGACAGCGGCTCCTTTCTAGTTGCCGCCGAGGGGCCAGCAGCCGGCTGGCCAGGGTTGGGGGAGGGACAGGACGCTGGAGGGGTAGGGTTTCTCTGAAATGGAGCTGGGAAGGTGAGCCCACCTGGGCAGCTGTGGGGCCAGATGGCTCGTGATCTCCTGCCCCGATAAAGGGCCGGGTCAGCCCGGGGTCTGCGCTATTGTTGGGGCTCCAGGCCTCCAGGGGCATGGGCCGGGGCTCTCGGTGGGAAAGGGCCGGGGCTCTCGGTGGGAAAGGGGCGCAGGCCGCCTCTGGGATGGGGCCGGGGGCTGGCAGAGGCGGGGGAGGGCCGGGCAGGAAGACAAGGGGTCAGGTTCTTGCTCAGTGACCTGCCACTTGAGTTCACATCCCAGCACCACCTCGACAAGCAAGGCTCTCTCTTCGTGCCTCAGTGCCTCGTTCGTACGAGGAGATACCATTGCTGAGCACTCCGCAGGGGGCTGTGTGGATGCTGAGAGGAGGCAGGCATCTGAGATTTGGACACGGCCCCCGCCAGCCCTCCCTGTATCCAGGAGGCAGACACCCGGAATGGGAAGAGCGTGTGAGTGCTCCTGACTCAGTCTAGACCCTTGCAGGAGGGGACCCCGATGGCCCCACCCCCATCACACCCCATCTTTCTGACTACTTCGGGGTGATTAGACGTTAAGTTCCCTGGCTGAGAGATGGGCGGTAGATGGAGACACGATGGGGCAGGGAGACCCCTGTGGGAGCACCTGGCCTGGGCTTTATCACAGGGTCTCCCGTCTTCATCCCACGAGGGTCTTACGCTCAGATTTCTTTTCCCAGCAGACCCAGCCTGGGGTGGGGGGACAGTGAGCTTGGCATGCTGCATGGGGGAGACCCTGCAGGTCCCGGGCCCGTGAATGTGCTGTGGGTGGGGCCTGGCCAAGCACTGTACTGACGGGGATGACAACCCTCTGTGCGAGTTCACACTGCACCCATTTTACTGCTGAAGAAACTGAGGTGAGGGGAGAGGAGGTGAGCTACGCCCCCAAATGAGATGGGTCCTGAAGCTGGCGTTCTGCCAGGTCTCTGGGGATTGAGATTGCTCTGGGAGGGAGAAGGCCTTTACAAGTTAATACAGGCAGGCCCGGAGGGGAGGGAGACGGTGGCCATGACAAACAGGGCATCTAGCAGGGGGCTGAGGAAAACAGGCTTCCCTGGCCTCAGTTTCCCTGCCTGGGCTCCAAGACTACAGGGGCCCCAGGGAAGCCAAGCGCCAGAGCGGAGTGGCGGGCTCTGTCGCAGGAGCTGAATAGACCTGGTGCCCTTTGTTTACAGGAGGGGAAACCGAGGCTCAGGGAGGACAGAGACCCACCCAAGATCAGAACCCAACCAGAGGCGTGGCCTCTGACTCCTGACTCTGCTCGGAAGCCACGCCAGGCCTCTGCAGTATTTCACACACCCGGGAACAGCGCGCCGTGCCAGGCACTGTTCTAGAGGCTTCGGAAATGTCCACGCACTTAGTCCTCACTACAGGCAGAATCATTCTCCCCACTTTGCAGATGAAGAAACCGAGGCACAGGGAGGGCCAGTGACTTGCTCAAGCGGATCCCTGGTCTGTCACATTTACGCGAGAAATCACATCCAACAGCCCCTCTGAGCTGTTGGGGGGACAGGCTGCTGGCGAGGCCAATCTGGACATCTTTGGGGGGCATGGACATCAGGGGCACCCAGGCAACATGAACATGAATAATGCCTACCCGGGATATGTCTCCATGGCCCTCCCTCATCCCCTGCTCCCCCACCCTGAGGTTTTATGTCCTTTGAAACCTCCTAATCGCTGTAACTCATTTTGGGATTTAGAGGGCTCGGCGGGCGACAGAGCAAGAATACAACCCAGGTGGCTTGGTGGAGAGGCACGAGCCAAGGCTGTGTGCCTCAGACACCCAGGGCTCCCCGTGCCTGCTGCTGAGCCCCAGGATCAGCCCTGCTAACGGCCCAGCCCCTCTGAAGCCACCTGTCCTGGGCTCACAGCCGCCCCTCAGCAGCCAGACACCTCGGACAAGTGTCCTCACCTGAGGCCTGGCCCCTCCTCGGCCGCTGAGAAACCCCTGCACGGGAGCAGCCCGGCCAGGTGTGCGCCCCTCCGTCGCAGCCTGCCATGTCTTAATGGCTCTCCCACTCTAACCCAAACCCACCTTCCAGCACTGGGACCCCGAGGAGCAAGGGAGTCCGAAGGAGACAGTGGTATTTAAACACCTGTCTGTACCTGGGCAGGGGGCCCGGCTTCAAAGCTGCCGGAAACAATGGAAGGAGAAACGCTGCCAGCCAATAACCATGAGAGTCTTCTTGAAACGCCAAGATCAGTGACAGTGGTTAAGAGGTCCCCTCCCAAAAATTCAAAATCTCCCCGTGGAGCAGGGGTGAGGTGAGCACGGAGGCTTATCCGGGGAGGAGCCATCGGGGGATGTCCGACTGACAGCTTAGGCCCGCTCCCCGCCGTGAGACCGGCTTGTGGCTGAGCCGTGCTCCCCCTGTGGGAGTGCACTGACTACCAGGGGGCAGCTCCTGCATTGAGCGTCTGCCCCCTGGTGGTCAGTGTGCATCATAGTGACTGGTTGTTCTGCTGTTTGGTTGATTTGCATATTTGCCTTTTATTATATAGGAAGGATGTTAACTTTCCCCGGGGCCCTGACATCCAGGCCCCTGTGCCTGTCAAGATTGGCTGCAGGCAGCAGCCTGCCCCCCAGTGGCCGTTTGGTGTGATTGCTCTCATCAGGGAGCTATGAAGGGCAGAGAGCAGGCCAGCCAGCAGACAGTTTTTGGAAAGGGCTGGGCAGTCCTCTGGGCTCTGTGGGCCACGCGGTCTCTGCTGAGACCACTCAGCCTCCAGAAGCTAAGAAGCAGCCGCAGACGACCTGTGAAAGGAGCGTGGCCCCCCCAAACACTCCTCACAGTCACCGAGACCCCTATAAAAACTCCCACGTGTCACGGAGGGTATCATTTTAAAAAACGTTCCCCAGCCATTCATATACACTGAGTGGCCAGATTATTATGATCTCTGAACGCATAATAATCTGGCCACTCAGTGTGTGTGTGTGTGTGTGTGTGTGTGTGTGTGTGTGTGTTAGAGGCCTGGTGCATGAATTCGTGCATGGGTGGGTCCGGCCAGCCTGGCCAGGGGGAGGGGACATGGGTGGTTGGCTGGCCTGCCTGCTGGTTGAACTCCTGGTCGAGGGGACAATTTGCATATTAGCCTTTTATTATATAGGATATACACTGAGTGGCCAGATTATTATGCGTTCAGAGATCATCATAATCTGGCCACTCAGTGTATATCAACACTAGCCTTAGCTTCACGAGCTGAACAAAAACAGGTGATACAACGCGGGGTCAGAAGACCAGGTAAGGCACAGAAACTCAGTCTCCTCACCTGGGAAACGGGAACCCACCCGCACTGCGTGCTCATGTCACCCCCGGCCCATTCCACGCATGGGCTGGGCAGGTGGCGGTCCCGGTGATTTCTGCGCTGCCTGGGCCTGGGGCCGAGTTCTTGGTCAAGGCAGCTGTTGCCTTGCTTGCGACAGTTAATGTAGGAGCTCCAGGTTCTGCCTGGAGACAGCCTGACCTAGGGTCACACCCAGCGAGGCCACTTCCTGTTGTGTAACTTTGTACAAGCTCCTTCCACTCTGAGCCTCAGTTTCCTCATCTGTAAAAGGAGCTGGCTGCTCTTAGGAAAGTTGGGGGGGACCCCCTGGGACAGCGCTTGTCCCCACACAGTGCCTGGCACGGGCACGTGCTGCATAAAGATCGGCTGCCGGGGGGTGACCCAGGATGCATCCTTGGAGTCATACAGGCTGTAGGTGGCCGGGGCAGCAGACACCCCGTGAGCAGGGCAGGTCCTGGCATCCCCTCCTTGCTCCCTCGTTCCCTGTCCCCACTTGACCTCCTTTGACCGGCTTGTTTGGGGCTGTGGCCGTGGGCGGGGTGGGCCGGAGGGGAGGGGCGGCGGCGGGGACTACGCACCGGTGTACACCAGCTCGGCGAATTTCAAGCCCAGGCCTTGCTTGATTTTGCGCACTTCCCGATCCATGGTGAAGGCCTCGATGTCTAAATGAGCGTGGTAAAGGACCGTCCCCGCTGGGGTCTCGTAGATACCTAGCCATTTTTCCAGGCAGGGGGAAAAGGAGAAAAAAAGAGAGAAACACATGAAACCCAAACTGTCAGCAAATGACAAAAAGAAAAAAATAATAATGACTCGTCTGACAGGAGACAAGCCGGTCGGACCCATTCACTCCCAGCTTGCTGCAAAATGCATCTGTCATTATGTTCATGCTGGGGCCACGACAGTCCACTCTGCGGCTTGCGGAGAAAATGTCTGGATGCCCCCCTTTGAAGAGGCCGCAGACGTTGGAAAATGACAGGGTTCGGAGCTGCCCCCCTCCTTCCCAACGCGTGCCCACCGGCCCGCGGCTGAAAACCTGTAATTAAACCGACGACGGAGGAGCCCAGGGCCCCAAATATCCCTTCCTCCCTTCCACCGGGGAGCCGGGGAAGGGCTGCTGTGCGCACAAGTAGGCCAGGCCTCTCTCCGCCCGTGGCTCCTCCGTACCGCGTCTCTGCAGAGCGACCCTGACCTTGAGATGGACTCCCAGCACCAGCTGTATTTGCAGGGCCGGGGCCGGGGTGGGGCTGCGGCCCAGAAGTCCCACGCCACTTCCACCTTTCCCGAGAGGGCCCATCACTGCTGTGTGACCCAGGCCTGCGCAGGTGGGGAAACCGAGGCCTGCGAAGGGACCTGCCAAGGTGGAGCTGGAAACCGAGTTCAGGCCCCGAGTCCCTGACCGGTGCTGTGTGCTGCGCTGTGGGTCAGCCGGCGACGCGGGCCCAAACCCACCGTCTGGCTAAGTGCCCTGCCCACCACCTCGGGCTCGGTTCCTCCGTTTGCCGAACAACCTGCCAGGACCAGACGGGAGGAAGCAGACCTGTGGGGAATGTCCGATGAGCAGCGCCCCGCTCCACGTGAGGACACGAGGCCCCGGGCGGCGGGGCGGCCCACACACACGCGGCCAGGCCCCTGTTGGCCCAGCGCGGCGGCCCCTCGAATGAGTTCACCTGAGCCTGTGCACCTGACCTTGGACACACCCGATGGAGGAGGGGCAAGGACTGCTCCCACCCCCACGAGTGCCACCCAGAAGGTGCCCGTTTCCTCCCCACGTCACGGCGGTAAAGGGGCGAGTTTCGGTGAGCCTGACAATGCACCGCCTCGTCTTTCCAAACTCCTGCCCTAAACACACACAAACCTCGAAGGGATCTGCACGCCCGTGTTCAGAGCGGCGCTGCGCCCACAGCCAAAGGCGGGAGCCGTGGACGTGCTGGCCAGCGGACGAATGGATCAGCGTGGGTCCAGCCACACGACCCCGTGTTCTTCCCCAACCAAAGGACACTCTGCCCGGCTGCCGCAGGGATGCGCCCCGAGGACTCAATGCCGAGCGAGAGAAGCCAGTCCCCGAAGGACAAGTACAGAGGGATGCCCGGACAGGAGGCCCCAGAGGTCAAGTTCAGGAGACGGGAGGGGGTGGGGGGACGGGGGGAGACAGTGCAGGCTGCCAGGGGCTGGGGTGTCAGCCGGGGAGTTAGGGTTTAGTGGGGACAATTTCAGTTTGGGAAGAGGAGAAAGTTCTGGTGATGGGTGGCGGCGGCTGCACAACCGTGTGAATGTACCGAATGTCACTGAACCGGACACTTAAAAACGATTAAATCGGTAAACTGAACGGTATGTATATTTTACCGCAATTTTAAACCATCCTTTAGAGACTGCGAAAACTAAAACGGAGACTGTTTTCAACGCTGAAATCCGAAGGGGGGTGGGTCATGCGACTAGCCAGGAATTCCCCCCTCCCCCCCCCACCCCGAGGGCTCAGTCTGGGAATCACAGGAAAGTCCCAACTCGGGGGCAAGGCCCTTTAGGATCACCCCGTGTTCTCCCAACTTTTAGCGGCAACCTCAGTATTCCAACAGCCTCCAGCAGGCGCCTGGCACACGGAACAGAGTCCCGGCCCTGCTGTGGGGGGCGGGGCCTCTCTGTAAACCCGCCCCCACCCGAAGCAGTCTCTAAAGGGCTGATCTGGTCCACGTGCTCATTTTCCAGATGGGGAGACTGAGGCCCGGGGAGGGAAAGGACTGGCCCAGGTGCATGGGCCTGCCCGTGGGGCTCCTAGCTCTGCCCCAGGTGGCCTCGGGGCCCTTGGCAAAGGGACAGGAGCTCCCGGAGTGTGAAAGGAGACGCCCAGTCCGAGGTGCTGTGGCCGAGGGGGAGGGCCTGGGCTCTCGCTGTGGCTCCGAGGCTCCCAGTCCCAGGGGACCTGCGCGTCCCAGAGCCCGGCGCCCATGACCGCGGCTGCTCCGGAAGAGCCTGCCCGGTTCACCTGTTCGGCTGCGCGGCCCGGAGTCCAGCTGTGACCTCTGGGGACATGTTCCCGGGGAGGCCCTCAGGCCCTCGCTCTTGTCAGCAGTTTAGAGGGGAGAGACACAACCCAGAAAGGGGTGAGACAGGCGGACGGAGCGGGAGATGGAGGGATGGCTGAGAAAGGCCATTGCGGGTAGCATGGGGTGGGGGTGGGGGGAGAAGGGAGAGAGAACGGCGGGGGTGGGGGCAAGGAAAACCTATGGAAACTCCTGGCACCACCACCAAGTGGCTCCCGATGGCCTCCGGGCACCGAGAAAAGCCCTTGGCAGAGCCAAACGCATGCAGAACGCTTGGGAGTGTCTGTCTCCAAAATGGCAGTACCCACCACAGTGTAAAGCGGTAAGTCTTCAATTATCCTAGGAACTTCATCACCAAGAGTCGCCTAGAGCCGTGGTCGGCAAACTGCGGCTCGCGAGCCACATGCAGCTCTTTGGCCCCTTGAGTGTGGCTCTTCCACAAAATACCACGGCCTGGGCGAGTCTATTCTGAAGAAGTGGTGTTAGAAGAAGTTTAAGTTTAAAAAATTTGGCTCTCAAAAGAAATTTCAATCGTTGTCCTGTTGATATTTGGCTCTGTTGGCGAATGAGTTTGCCAACCACTGAGCTAGGGCAAGGCCTACTGGTCTCCTCGGCCGGGCAGACTCGGAACTCAAGATTCATTGGTTTGGAAACGGACTGCTGATGACTAGTTTTGCCACATTTTGAAAGACGGCCCTCACCCTGGCAGTCGCCCCCCGCCATCCTGGGCAGGCCGATACAGTGGGGCTCCCTTTCAGTTCCTGGGGAACCTGTCCCCCCTCCCCTTATTTTCCTGGTCTTGGCTGGGCCAGCGTGGGGCATGGCGTCAGCTGTATTTGCAGGGGCGGGGCTGGGGCCCTGAAGTCCCACGCCCCTTGCCTGAAGGTAAGTGCCCAGACACTCTCACCCTACTCCGCGGGGCATGCGCACGATGGTCTTGTCTCTAGGACACCGCAGCCAACTCCCAGCATCACCTCCCAATAGTGCAGAGAGGGCACAAGGCGGGCGGCGTGCTGTCCCCAGTGCCTGGTGGGCAGAGCCGCCCCCTCCTGAGCCCTCAGAACCCGCCTCCCGGCTGCCAACCCTCCCAGGCAGCCCCGGGACACACCAGCACAATTAATATTCCTGCTCCTTTTGTACGAAGGTGTTAAAGTTAATTGTGACTGATCAAAAAGCTTGTTTTCCGGTTGCTGCTGGTGTGTGTGTGTGTGTGTGTGTGTGTGTGTGTAAGAGGGAGGGAGGGAGGAAGAGAGAGAGAGAATCTCAAGATCTCTCCTCTCCACAGGGGTAAGGGTAGATGAGTTCTGTGTATTTCTTCTGGAGAAAAAAAAAAAATGACTAAAAAAACCGGTGACAGAAGCCTGATGCTAAAAGACGATGGATTTGGGGCTTTGACAGTCAGCATACAAACCACCGAGCAAAAGGAGGAGGAAATGACAGCTGAGACTCGTGTCGCTGTGGAAGAGACAACAGACATCTTCGGAGTGACACGCACAGCGGCTCCAAGTGTCTATTTTCATCTCCCCGTGTTTGCAGGAAAAAGACAGAGGCGTCAGCAGCTCTCCGCGGAGCGGCTTCAATCACACCATAATTACTGCGGGGCGGGGGGGGGGGGGGGGGGAGGAGAGGCAGGAGCTGGGGGCGGGGGTGGAGGAGAGTGGACCCAAGAGGAAGAGGTGGGGACCAAAACAGCTGCTGCCACTTACATTCTCATCGGTCCCCGAGGCTGCCAGGCTAGCCCGGACTGAGCAATTTGGCAGAATAGAGCGGGATCCGAACTCAGCCGGAGGCCGGGGGTGGGGGCGAGGGCACCTGGACCACAGGCTCTGGTCCTTTGGGAAAGCAGTAGCCAGAGGGAGGGATTTGGAAACACCCGGGGAAGGGAGGTTGGCTGGAGCCCAAGGACTCCCCTGGTAGGTACCAGGGCCAAGGAGAGAGGCAGTTGCTATGGTGACGGGGAGGCAAGTGGTGGTGGGACTCTAACCATCCTCTATGCTCTCGGGAATCAGGGTGGGCCTCTGGGGCTGGCTGCCCCAGGCCTCGGCAAGGGCAAATGCCTTTGCTTTGCAGGTCTCCCTCCATTCTCCACCTGGAAGGTTCCATCTGTGTGAAGCTGTTGGTGGGCGGGCAGGTGGGTACGTGGGCAGGCCGCCCTGGTTCCTTCTTAGCCAGAAAGTAGAGGAATAAGGAGGAAGTTAGACAAGGGGAGAGATGGGTAGGGTGGAGGGAGAAGGTTAAAGAGTGGAAGAGAAGGAGTAGAGGGCAGAGAAAGCTGGCAATGAGGAGGAGGAGGAGGAGGAGGGGGGAGGGTTGAGATCTGGGGGGGGCAGGCTGAGCGAGGAGCAAGGTGAGCGAAGGACGTGAGCTGGCTCCTTCCCTGCTCTCCTCCTGCCTGCCTCGCCCCCCTTCTCCTCCCCACTGATTTCATTTACTTCACTTAATTAGCCCCCCTCCAGAGTTAAAAAGATAATGTGATAATGACGATGTGAACAGCCACAATACAGCGAAAGCTACCCCATCTGCAGCTTCCCCAGGCCCCTGCCCCTCTGACCCCATGGCCCCTGATGCCACTGAGCCAGCCACCCCAGACCCAGCACTGCCCAACTCCCTAACACCCCAACCCCAGGGGATAAAAAAAAACACACAAAACCAACCAAATAAAAAAAAACAAAAAAACTAAACACACCACAAATAAACAAGCCCTTAACGAATTTCAATTACGAGCTTTGTAAAATCGATACAAATGACATTTCCCCTTGTACACAGAGATACGGACAATAGCCCTCCCACCCTGCCCTCCATATAGTTGGCAATTAACAGCTTCTCCCATTACCGTAGACTTAATAAAAACCCCGTCGTGGGAGACTCCATAGTGTCCCCATTTATTGCCCCGCTCCTTCTTTCTCACTACAAATCACTGGGAGTGGAGAAATAAAAACAAGATATCGCCTAAAATGAGGAAGCCATTTTCTCCTCTCACCACCCCTTCCCCCCCGCAACCCACGTAAGAAAATAGGTGAATTAGAACTTCCAAAGAAAAATGACAACATCACCTAGTCTTGCCCCACCGTTGACAGCTGGAGTGCAGAGAGGGAAAGCAACTTGCCTCAGGTCACACAGCAAGTTGGTGACCGAATCCTGTGCTTCGGGGGACAGCCCCCTCGGGTCCACACACACTACCTGGGCGGGGTGAAGGCTGTCCTTCAGGCATCTGTTCCGCTGGTGGGTGGTATGCTTACCAAAGAAGTCGGATCTGCCTGCTAGTCGCCTGGCTCTGACCTGCAATGGTGATGGTGCCCAGTTCTGGGGAAAAGGTGGAGTCTACCATCCAGGCACAGCACCCACTGTGGGCTAAGAGCTCTCCGGATCTGACCTGAACACAACCCATTTCACAAAGGAAGCTGAGGTTCAGAGAGGCTGTTGCTCTCACCGTGGTGATGGAGCCGGGATGGGGACTCGAGCCTGGCACCAAAGCCGAGACCCTCTATACCAACCTCTGCCAGGTCTCCGGGGGTTCAGCCCCCATCAGACCCAACCCACCACCCAACTGGCCACCTCTTCCTCCAGGATGTCTTCCCAGAATAGCCCAGACCGGGCCTTTATCACTACCTCCTTCAATTCAAGTTTGCTTGGCTCTCCCTGCCTAGCAGGAGGCCACCTCAGAGTGACCTCAGGCCAGTCCTTGGCTTTCCCATAAGGACATTCATTTTCACCATAAATACCAATCTTGATCGACTGGTCGTGACTGCCTGAAGCACCAAGACACATCCACAATCAATTAGTGATGCCTGCCACGGGCACAGAAGGGGCGTGGCAAGCAACCGGAGGGCATAGGTTGTTGCCTCGTCCTTGCAGCATCCTCCCAGGCCATAGTCATGGATAGAGCCCCTCCCCTGCTCCAGTTCCTGCTGTGATACCCGGGCCAGAACCCGGATGGGCCACACTCCAGACTAAAGCTCTTGTAGCCTGCCCGGATCTGGGGCATCGGTCCAGGTCCTGCCACCCACGTGCCTGTAACTTGGGAGCCTCGCTTGCTCCGTCTATACAATGAGGGTGCTGGTCTCGGGCTCCCCAAGGTCCCTCCCAGGTCTGCCTGGGAGGGTTTACATTGTGAGGGCTCCCAAGGGCAGACTGAGACAAAAGGGCATTTAATCAGATGTGAATAGAGGTAAGAGACAAAGGTAAGGGAGGGTAAAAGGCAGCAGCTAATTAGCACTATTGTTCTCCGCAAGGCCTTTCCTGGAGAGTTCCTGTTAGGCTGTTTCCATCACAGCCCAGCCCCGCAGAGGAGAGCCCCGCCGCCGGAGAGAGGCGGGGGCCACGTCCCACTCCCCACACTTCTGGAGGCAAACCCAAGCAGTGCAGAGCCCTATGGACGGACTCCCCCCACACGCCTATCCCACGGCCCCTGGGGAAACAGGCCCAGAAATGACAAGTCCAAGGTCACTGGGCAAGGCAGGGCAGCCCTGGGGTGAGAACCCCAGCCTCCTGCCTCCCTCCCGCACCAGCCCCCTTTCCAACAGCTGAAACCTGCCATCGGCTCTCTTCGGATTTTAGGATCTTAGTTAAACATCTTGAAGGACAAAGGCCATGATTACACCTTGGCCTGGATTTATCTGGCTGTGTTAGATTTTAAAATCGATCCTGAGCAGAGCGATAGGAACACTTGCCAACACAGGGACCCCAACCCCACGACCGGGATTTACAAGTTCAAGTGCCCAGTTCAAGGGCTCTCACTGCTGAGAGCGGCCCCTCCCTCCTGGAGCTCCCAGAGCGCAGCCCTGTCACAGACCCACAGGGAGCTGAGAGCCCCTTGTGTGGACGGGGAAACCGAGTCCTGGAGGGGAGGGGATGGCGGCGATGACTTGGTGAGTGACAGACAAAGGGAGTCACAGGCGGTGATGCTAAGAGAAGAAAGAGGCACCTGCTTGGGGACCCAACTCTCCTCCCCGGCTGGCCCACCCACCACCTCCTGGCTGCTCACAGCGCCTTGCAGCCCACAGCGCCCCCCTCTGGCAGGATCCCCTACCAGGCCAGCCGGCCTGCGTCCAGCCTTAAATGACAAGGAAATCAGCCCTGCCCGTCGGCCTCCGAACCCGGCCCGCCCGCCCGCCCGCCCGCCCCAGGCCCAGGAGAGCCTGCCCTCCTCTCTTCGGAACCTCTCTCCTCAGAACCTCTCCTGGACCCCCAGACTCCGCCCTGCCCTGGGGACAGCTCTTCCCACAACTCCCCGAAGCCAGTGGCAAAGCACCCTCCACCCCCATTTCAGGAGGGACACTGAGTCTGGGGGGGGTGAAGGGACTTGCCCCATCACCGACGTAGCAGGGGAGTCGCAATGCCTGAACAGGACGGGGACTCAGGGGACTCTGGGTGCCGAGGCCGGCCCCGAGGGGGGCGGCGGACTCACCGCGGGACTTCATCCCGATGAAGCGGTTCTCCACGATGTCGATGCGGCCCACGCCGTGCTTGCCCCTGTGGGGAGAGCGGGTCACTCGGAGCCGGTGCTGCCGCCGGCCTGGCCCCGAGGCCACCACCCGCGGCCGCAGTTTGGGCACACCTGGGCTATGCCCGCCCCAGGGCCGCAGGCAGGGTGTCAGGCACCACCTCAGATGTCCTCAGACGTAGCAGACCGTACACGTGAGGAAACCGAGGCCCAGACACGGACGAGTCGCTTGTCACACGGCGAGTTTAAGGCGTAACTGCCGCGACCTCCCTATTTGGGCCTTGCGTGGCACCAGCCCTAACCTCTGTTCACCGTTCCCTCCGTCCTGGTCCCGAGGTGCCGGAGACCCCCCCCCCCCCCCCCGGGTGTTACCTTCCAAGACTCCAACCAGGGACAGTGGGGGCTGTGGCAGGGCGGCCTGTGGGGCGCAGGCCTGGCTCCTTGGCCCCTGGCATGACCATCGGCCGCAACGGGCGGCCCCGGGCTGGCCACAGACAGTGTTTCCCGGGGCGGGGCGGGGCGGGGACTCACGCGATTTCATTCAGGTACACGAAGAGGTCCAAGGCCGTGCGGTGGGTGGTGCCATCCTTGACGTTGGTCACCTTCACGGGGACCCCTGAGGCGGGAGGAGAGGGCGGTGGGCCCGGGGCTGGAGCTCCGGGGGAGCCCGGGCCCGCCACCCCGCCCTCTCCCTCCGCCCGCAACGCCTTAAATGGATGTGACAGATATGGAGTCCAAATGACTCCGTGAAAAGCCCTGCGCAGGTTGAGGCCTGCTGGGGGGAGCGGAGGGGCGAGGAAGCCCCCCGGAATGAAAGGGAAAATGCAATAAAAACGCTCTCCCCCACCCTCCCCATTCTCCTCGCCCCTTTTGCATTTAGGGGCTGTGAAATTGGAACCAGGCCCTGAACTAATTGAATTTCACGCTCCACCATTGTCTTATGCCAGGAGCACCTTCTGTCCCACCAGTTACCGGGGGGCCGCCCGGCCGAGGTGGGCGCGCGCACACACACACACACACACATACACATACACACACACACACACCCTGCGTGTCTGTCAGCCAGCCCCCCAGCCCCCAGCCCTACACCCCAGTCCCCCACGCAGCCATCTGATGGATGGGGGTGAGACAGTGCCCGCTCCAGCAGGCACCCTGAATCCTGAGAAGTGGGGTCTGGGGTGGCAGGAGGGCAGGAGGGAGGCGGCCGCTCGGGAGGGACCAGCCGAGTCCAGAGGGGTGGAGGGGGGGGCCAGTGGGTGGGTTCGGGGTTGACTTTGAATAGCAAGGGGCACTTTCTGGAGGGGTGTGAAATGAGCAATAAATGTATTAGGGGACTAACAAGAGAGCTGTAACAGTGACAAAGAAAGGCTGTTCAAAGTTGGCGGCTAATCCCCCACCCATCTGCCCAGCTCATTACCATGGGGCCGGCGACCGGGTGCCAATCAGGGCTCAATAGCGGCTTTCGAGTCTTTATTAGCCGGGCGCCGCTCGGAGGGCCTTCGCTCAAGGCGCTGTCAGCCTCCCCATTCTTCACCCCCATTTCCAGGGGTTTTATAACTTGGTTGTAAATTGCTATTAAATGTAAGTCTGCCCAATAATGAACCTTAAGCCCCTCTTGCCACCCCCCGCCTCTCCCCTGTCCCTTTCTCTGCCTCCTCCGCCCTATTATCCCCTCCCTCGCCCGGCCGCGGACGGGGCCTGCCCCAGAAAGGGGCTGACATTGTTGGTGCTGCTGCCCGAGAAAGCCTCTTAGCCTTTAAAATAGTTAATAATTAGATTAAAACTTCAAATAAATTAACTAGCGGGTGAATGGGGACGGGTCGGGGAGGGTTCCTCCCGTCTATTTCGTTCCAGACGGTCCCCGAATCATGAAAATGGATCACGTTTCCTGTCCGGCTCTCTCGCCCCCATGGCTCTCCTGAGCTCTTTGGGGGGTCTTGGGGAGGGGGGGCGCTACCTGGGTCTGGCCCACCATCTTCTCAGAGAGGATGCCCCACGGGCTGGGCCTGACAGAGTGGGCACGAGAGGGACTTAGCGCTCCAGGTGCCTTTAGGGGCCTCAGACCGAGAACCCTCAGGTGCCCAAGTGGCACGGAATTCAAGGGTTTGAACAAATGGGGAGGAAGGACATGCCCGCTGTCTCGGCAAGGCTTCTGGGAAAGGCCAGGGAGGGGCAGTAATTAAAGTTCCAAGAGCCTCCATGCCTCATGCCCCAGCTCGGTTCCTCAAACTCCTGCCCAGTATACCACCTCCTCCAGGAAGCCTCCCTGATTTCCCCAGTCTCCTGAAAAGGCCCTCACCTCCCCCGTCCCCCCCAGCCTTTAACCTGAGCCTGGTCCTGCTCCTCCCATGACCAGGTACGCCCTGCTCTGCCTTCCCCTCCCCGCCCCAGAGCAAGGGGTATCCCTGGTGCCAGGGCTGGGTGCCCAGGCCAGGCCAGCAAACACTTCTTGGCGATAGCAGTGAGGATGGAGATCAGGACTCAAGCCAAGAGTGGGGTCTGAACCCCGGGTTGGGGCGTGGGGCGAAGCGTCAAGCAGCTAACTGAGGGCTAGCTGAGGCTGTAGCTATGGGGCCAGCTCTCTAAGTTGAGTGACTCCCTCAAAGTGGCTGCTCCGGCCTGAACGCTCTCCCTCTGAACCTGGCGCCTGTGAGCTGGTGGACAGCAGCCGAGGTGCCTTCCTCCCACGCCTGGAGGCTCCATGGGTCCCACCACCCGGCCGAAGGGGGAGGTTGGGAGCCATCGAAGCCCCTGCCTGAACTCTGACCTCCAGAAATGCAGGAGGGGTGCCGAGGGCTCGTGCCCAGCCTTTCAGGACGCAAAAAGGGGCCAGGGCCCCGAGCCCACCCTCTCAAGTCCTGAAGGGTGGCCACCTACCTTTCTTTTTAAAATATATTTTATTGATTTCAGAGAGGAAGGGAGTGGGGGAGAGAGAAACATCAACGATGAGAGAGAATCATCGACTGGCTGCCTCCTGCACACCCCACACTGGGGATTGAGCCCGTAACCCAGGCAGGCACCCTGACGGGGAATCGAACCGTGACCTCCTGGTTCACAGGTTGACGCTCAACCCCTGAGCCACGCGGGCCAGGCCACCACCTACCTTTCTTGAACTCAATCTCAAGGACGTCAGGGGTGTTGGGCCCTTTGGCCGGGTCCTGGGTCTTTGTGTACAGGCCTGGAGGGGCTTGATTCTGACAAAGCACAGAAAGAGGTTAGTGACGGGGTGCCCAGAGCCACGTCACGCCATGCCGGACCCCGACTCCCTGCGCCCCACCTCCTGCAGAGATCTTCACCCCTCTCCAGAAACGGGGGGCCCGCTGGCACAGTCCAGCAGGCCTCCCCGCCCCCAGCCCCGCTTGCCAGGGGCCTGGGAAACAAAGGGCTCGAGAAATCAGACAATTTTTTCCCCTCAACTTGATCTCATCTTTCCCTTCGACGCCCCCACAGCTGGAGGTAGAATGCAGCGGGAGAGGAACAAGTCAGGCAGGAAAAGGGCGCCTTCGGAGGCGCGAGGCGCGTGGGGGGCTTCCCGGGAGCGGGCGCGCAGGCTCCCAGGATTGGGGTTTATTCTGCACTGACCGCAAAGCTAATGACTGCGCGTGACCCCAGCAGGTGCTCCAGCGAGCCGCGCGGCCCCGGGTCCCCAAGGTTAATACTCACAGGGAGAAAACAGAGGCGCAACGCAAAAACCCATTTGGAAACACATCAACCTTTATGTATATGTCTCCTCGGGCGCGTCAGAAAATGGGCCTCTCGTCTCCACGCGGCGGCGGAGGGCGGCTGGCTGCCTGCAACTCTCCAAGTTCCCTCCCGTCTCCGAGGCCTCGGCTCCCCGCACCTGCGCCCCCCTCTGGGCTCTGGCCGGGACGCTGTGCCAGGGGGACGGGGCCTCTCGGGCCTGGCTGCTCACGGCTGGCTGTGGGCACCCCGGGCCCAGCCGTTGCCCACCTGGGACATCCTGGGAAGTGCAGTCCCCTAATCTTTGCCTTTAAAACCCTGCACACACTCATCCCCCCCTCCCCATGCACAGTTTCTTCCCAGTCCTCCCAGCAGCCCTGGGAAGAAGGCCGAGCACTGTTACCCCATCCACAGATGAAGGCACAGAGGCTGAGGGGAGGGGCCGTGGCTGCAGCCAGGGCAGGGGACCCACGAGGTCCTCAGCGAACAGGTGCTGGGTTTCAGGGTGCTGGAGTCCAGGCCTCAGGCTTGGGGCCTTGGGCGAGCGGCTTCCCCCCGCTGAGCCTCCGCTTCCTCATACGTAGGATGGAGCGATGACCTGCCCGTGATTGCCTGAGCCCTTCAGGGAGGCAGCCTTTCCCGGCTATGAAAACCACCCAGGAAAATGCCAGCCAGGCCCGGTGCCAGCTGTCCCCAGCTCCGCAGGCGGGAAGGACCGCTGGAGTGGAGCCTGGTGATGCCCCTCCAGGGCAGGTGGGCCCTCAGAGCGCCTGTGGGCACTGGGCCTGTTGGCTCCCTGGAAGGGTGAACGACCACCCCAGGCCCCACCCCCCTGAGAAACCCCTCAGTCCCGGGCACTCCTTCTGAGCTCCCACGGGGACTGCTGGGGCCCCTGGCACCTCCAAAGTGTCACGTGACGTGCGGCCAGCCGCATTCCTGAACGTGTCCGTGTGTGGGGCGGGAACCAGGACCCCAAACCCACTCCAGCTACGAACCGTCCTTGGAACTGGGTCCTGGAGGGCGCCCAGCCTGATGTCTCCATGGACCCGAGAGAAAGCCAAGGACAAAGAAGCGATTGTTCAGATCAGACTGCCTGACCCCACTGCTGTGGGAGCCAGTCCCGGGGAGTCTGGACTCCCTGTCCAGTGCTCCTTCCATCGCCCCATGCTGTTTCCCGGCCATGTTAGTAACCTGAGGGCTGAGCTACAGCACGAGGGGGGAGGCCAAAGACAGCCAGCGTGGCTAGCCACGGGGGCAGGCAGCTGGGGGGCTCAGAGAAATGCTCCCCAGCCCCACGGACCACCATCCCTGGGCAAGTGAACCCGAACCTGGGACTCTGGGCGACCAACATGACTCAGCAGCCTCTCCTCACTCGCCCAGGGCTCCTCTCTGGCCCCCCAGTCCAGGCTGAGCTCAAACTGGGGTGCCAGCACTGAGCACCCAGAACCCTGCACCCAAGCCCTCCTCCCTCCCACCTCCACCCCGCTGTGCCTGGCCCTCTGCTTGTCACTCTCTCCGGCCACAGGATGGGGAGGTGGAAGCAGGAGGCAGCCGCGGGGCTCCCGACACCCCGACAGCACCAATTAAAGAAAATAACTAAATAGAAGTCAAGTGACATTTGCTTTGCATCCCAAGGTGGCTCTCGCTCTCCCTCCTCAAAGCCCAGTTCAAATGACAAATAGTTTGTAGCCGAGTATCAATACCATCTATTTATCCATCCCAGCGGGAGGGCTCACTTCCAATGTCATCTGGGGGGAGGCTGTGGGGTGGGGGGAGGGAAGACAGTGAAGAAAATAAGAGAGGGGGGGTGCGGAGGGGGTCGGGGGGAGCAGGCGAAAGAAAGCATGAAGCAGGCTGAGGAGGAGAGATTGGGAGCAAATGGCCCATGAACTGAACCATGATGTAGAGGCATGATCGATGCTGCGGATGGTTTATTCATCCGTCAGCCATGGCGGCCGGCGCTGAATGCGCTCTTTCACTGTGGGCCCTATGAAGTTAAAGCAAGTAAATTTCTATCTTTCTTCGCATTAGCTGCCTCATTGCTCTTCAATCAGCCCTCACGGAGGCAGAAAATGGCTCCACCATCTGCCTCCGAACCCTCCCTTCGACAGGTCTCCGGCTCTTTTTGGAGAGGGGGAGGGGGCCCCAGGCCCCGGAGGCTGTCTCCCAGCTCCTCCCGAGGGGGCCGGGCAGCTCAGGGAGCAAGGTGTCTCCCAGGCCCCTCACTGCTACCTCCTCATTTCTGGGATCAGAGGATACCCGCCCCCCACACACACGCACATCAGATCCAGAGATGCAAGAGGTGGGGGGGGGGGGGGACCTGGAACAGCCTGGGAGCAGCGGCCAGCGCGGCCCTCACCCTGCGGAGGGCCGGCTGCTCCATGCGCCGCAGCGGGAATGAGGTCTCCCCCGGACCCACCCGGCCCAGCCTGTCCTGATGAAAGGGGATGATGGCCCCTTCCTCCCAAAGGTTCTCGGGGGCGGGGGGAGGGTGGACCCCCAGCTCCAGGACTGAGGCCGTGCCCCGTGCCCCGTGCCATGAGCAGGCCGGCGGCTTTCAGTGGCTTAGTAGGGCGGCGCTGTGGTTTCCCACTGTGCGCACGAGCAGCCAGAGGCTCAGAGGCTGGGTAACTTGCCCAAGGTTGCAGAGCAATGGGAGCAGACTTGGGGTTCAAACCCGGGTTTCTGATCCCTGGGACCCACACATGAACCTTCCCGCCTTGACCGGGCGGCGGAATCCTTAAGAAGACCCTCTCCGACGCTGACTTCTCCGTCCGCCGTCCTCACTGGACAGGAGGCCTAGGGGGCGGGGGAGCTGCCAGTCACACAGGGACTGCACCCCACCACTGCTGTTCTCAGCTCTGCGCCCCAGTCCCGAGGGGAGGGCCCACCGGCTGCTGGGAGAAGGGTGGGGAGTGCTTTCCCAGCATGCTCGGGGCCCTGCAGGCTGGAGGACACCCTGCCTGGAAGCTGCTCTGCCCGGCTCAGCCTCCCCGCCCCCCCCCCCCGGGCGCTGAGTGACTGGCTAATTAGGGGTGGCTGGCCTGAGTGTCGTGGGGTCAGCAGAGCATGAACTGGAAAAACCTGTGGCCAGCAGGCAGCAGCCTCATGGGGCCATCAGCCTCCAGGGGACAAGGGTGCGAGCCTGTCTTGAGTGACACAGTTGGGCTGAAGGAACGAGAGGGGTGGGGGAGCTGTGGGCAGTGGGGAAACCAGAGGCCAGAGGGCCAGCTCCTGCGACGGGGTGACCTGGCACCTACTCGCTTGCAGGGCCTCGGTTTCCTCATCCATGCGATCACGGTGCTCACAGCCAGGACCAGGGAAAGCAAGCGAGAGAAATGCTAAACCCAGGCCCGGCTCCAGGAGCAGCCCCTGGCACATGCTGCCCTATCGCCAACACAGACGCGGAGGCCTGGCCCGCGGGCAGCCAAGCTGGGACCCCCGGCAGGGGTCCAGCTCTCCCCACCCGCACCCAACCCACCGGGCACCCTCCCTTCCAGCTGGCCTTCCTGGATCCCACAGACCCAGCTGCCTGAGCACCCCCATCCACAGCAGCCCACCCCACCCCACCCCCAAACCAGCCCCCGGGTGTGGGGCTCAGCCAGGGCGTGGAGACACGTTTCCTCGGGGACAAAGAGATTTTTCTCTTCGCAGGATAGATTTCACCCTGCCTCCCCCACCTCCCACGGTGCGCGGGGGACATACAAAGGGAAACCCCCCCGGGAGAGAAATCCTAAACTTCAAAGGGCAAGGCCCAGCTGGGAAGGAAGGCTGGGGACAGGGATGGGGCGCAAACCCAGACATGTGGGTCCCGGGGCTCTAATCCCGCCCACCCCCCCATTGAGGGGCGGTGGCCTGAGAGCTGGTGGGCACCGGCTGGGCCCTCCCACAAGTGTCTCATCTGCCTAATTGTCTCTTTATTGTCGCACAATCGCACCCTCTCTCCGCGCTGCCCTGAAATATTTCCTTCCCCTATTCACCCAGCAGCCATTAGAAAGAGAGCACGGGGTAGGGGGGGGGGGTCTCAAAACGCAGCATGGCGGAGGCAGCCGGTGGGGAGGGTCGGGAGCACAGGCAGGGCTCGGCCTCAGCCCCACGCCCGCCCCCCATGAAATTTCCAATTAGGCTACGAACACATCCGACCGCACGGGCGCCGCGCAGCTCCCACCAGAGCAGAGGAGGGCTTACCTTGGGGTTCTCCAGGATTCCGGCCTCGTAGCTGCAGAGGGGAAGGGAAGACAGAGGTTACCGGGGAGGGACCGAGGGACATGGCTACACCCCGACACCCCCACCCCACGACACAAGTTGGGCCTGCCCTGCTCTCTGCCGGGGCAAGCGCTGCCGACCTGGCCCCGCACATCCTGGGCCCACAGCCGGCTGCGGGAGCTGCAGGTGGCAAGACAGGGCCTGGGTACGTCTGTCTTCCGGGGCACGGGCCCAGGGCTCCACATGGGGGGCCTTCGCACATGCTGTTCCCTCTGATTTCCATGCTCTTCCCTGCACCCTGCTGCTCCCTCCTCATCCTTGAGGTTTAACCTCAAAAGCCCCTCCTCGGAAGGCCCGCCTGCGACCCAGAGGAGGCCAGGCGCCCGCATCTCCCGGGCACCCAGCAGGGCTGCAGGGGGAGCTGGGAACAAGCGGGCCCGACGTGGCCTGCCCTCCCCCCACTCCGTTAGGGCAGGGACCTCTCGTGTCCGGCCACCCGGACACCCTGGCCCGCCCGGCAGGCGCTCCCCACGCCGGGCAGCCCCGTGGACGGGGCTGATGTCGTACCTGATGTGCATGAGGTTCTCGTCCATGCTCCACGGGCTCTTGGGGGTGACCGGGATGGGGATGCCGTGTTGCTGCAGGGCGGAGACAGGGCAGCATGAGGGAGCTTGGAGCGGAGTGGAGGGCCAGGCCAGGCGCCTCGGTTTTTTTCAAGGTCACAGCCAGCCCCAAACCCTGGCCCCCTGAAGCAAGACCTGGAGCCTCGCCGTCCACGCCCCGCCCCCCCCCCCCCCCCCCCCCGCCCCGGGCCTCTGCCGGGTGTGCCGCACAGAAGCAGCAAGACCGAGCGTCCGGGATGCTGTAGAGTGGACGCTGAATTTGCAGGTTCCTTCTGGAAAATTCTGGACTGACACCTCCAGGGCCCCTGAAGCACGTAGTGTGTGCCACACTGTACCCCGAAATCCCGAGGAACAGCGTAGGCAGGCCCCTCCCCCCACTGGTTCTGACTGTGCCTCCTTCCCCAGCGGCTCCATCCCTGGCTCAAGGGCCGGGCCGGGGGGGGGGGGGGGGGGGGGGGGCTGCTGGCGGCGCTCTGAAGGGGGCACCTCCCTCGGCCTTTTGGGTGAAAGATGAGGCGGGTCCCGGCGGACACCGGACACCAGGCTGGCTGGGGCACCAGGGCCTGCACCGTGTCCTGCTCTCCCTCCCCGCTTCCTGCCACGGGAGGCAGCTCAGGGCCCAGGCTGGCCGCTTGAAGCCAGCAAGACTGGACGCTCTGCCCCCTGAGCCCCGTCAGCACCTCGCCCGGCGGGTCCCGGAAGCTCGGAGGCCCAGGCCCGTCGGGTCCCACCGGCATCACCCCCATCTCTCCTGGTGCGGCTCCCCCCGGGCTCAGCCCTCATTCCCAGGAAGGAGGGAAGGAGGGAATTTCCAAAGAAATGAGGCGAAAACCCTCCGGGGCTGTTTTCCAAGCTTTCCCAGGAGGTGGTCCACGCTAGAATGTTGGTGTTCTTCCATTTAAACCACCCGGGGGAATGGGAGAGGCTGCTCAATGCTGGGGGGCAACCTGGTCCCCCCAAGGTGCCCAGAGTCAAATCTACCCTCGTCCTGAGCTCTCTCCAGCAGAGGGGGCCAGGTGTGGGGACCCGGGCTCTGGGCAGACGGAACCCCCGCCAGGCTGCTGGGCTGAGAAACCAGTGGCCCTGCGGCCTTTGTTGAGGGTGGTGGAGGTTCTCATTCCCCCTGGGCCTGGGGCAGGGAGAGGAGAGGGAGGGAGGGAGGGGAAGGAGGAGAGAACAGGACGGGCAGCACCACAAAAGCCCAAAATAGCGACAGTCCCCGACCAAAGACTCTCGTGTTCCCTCCCCTCTCTGTCCTGATGCCCCCGCCCCCCAACCAGGACACGCATTGCAACTGAGGACAGGAAACAAACCATCTTCACGTGTACACGGAACACTGCCCTGCGCCAAACTCAAACGCTGGCTTAGAAAAGGAAGCTGGTCGAGATCAACCAAAGGACTTGTACGCACGCGTATAAGCATGAGCAATGGACACAGACAACAGGGGGTGAGGGTGAGGGCAGGACTGGGGGGATGGGGGGACATTGGGGGGATAGGACACATTTGTAATACCTTAATCAAAAATAAAAATAAAAAAAAGATGGTGAGCCCGGCTGGCGTGGCTCAGTGGTTGAGGTCACGGTTCGACTCCCGGTCTGGGTTATGGGCTTGATCCCGGGTGTGGGGCGTGCAGGAGGCAAAAGATCAATGACTCTCTCATCATTTCTCTCTCTCTCTCTCTCTGAAATCAATAAAAATATACATTGAAAAAAGGAGATGGCGACAGTGAAAACGGTGAGGCCGTTCCCCTGCGCGTGGCGAGGGCGGCGGGCGGCGGGCGGCGGGCGGCGGGCTTCTCATGGGCTCCCGCGGCCCCTCTGGCTCGGCACTGGCGTCCTGGGAGCAGGGCTTCTCAAAGCCGTGGGTTCCTGTCTGAGCCGAACCAGATCCTGCCTGGCCCTGCGTTCCGGACAAAGCCTGGCTGCTGCTCAGTCATTCGGACCATTTCCTGGGCGCAGGGACACTGCCCCCCCCCCCCCCCCCCCCCCCCGCTCCCGCCTAGGAGGTCAGACCGGCCTCCGAGGGAGGGCGGGTCGAGGAGGGACCCGGGCTTGACTTTCCCGGGCAAACTTTCTATTGGGGATGGAAGCTGAGCACAGCGCCTTCCCCCACAGCCTGGACGGGGGGGACAGCGACACCCCTGAAATTCACCTTTGCTGGGGAGCCCAGGAGCAAGCTAGCTTGGCTTGGGGTTGAGTGTTTTACGCGCAGAGCAGCATTTGGGTCAGCCCGGCCCTGTCTCAAACCCTGACGGGCAGGCGTGAGAACACGGGCGGGGCGGGGGTTCCAATTCATTATTCTTAAAGATGAAACATGCTCCAGATCCTGTCCGATCGGGGAGACGAGAAGGCCTCGCCAAGCCGTTCCCTTAATAGCTCTGCTATTTGACAATTTGTTTGGCAACATATGGCTTGCTCTTGTAAACTCCCCTCTTAATAATAAAACAACAGATGGTAGGAGATCTCTCCTCCGAGCACTCCAGGTCTTAATGGGATGCTGGCGGCGGGGCAGGGCTGCGTCCCCGCCGCGTCCCCCGCCACGTGGCACCCGGCTGCAGCGAGCGCACACAGCCAGCCCGGGCGGCTGCTATTTAAAAACCCGAGCAATTTTCTGGTGTGTGCGCCGCGTCGCTCCCCCCCCCCCCCCCCCCCCCCGTCTGATTGATTGAGCCTGTTTGTCAAGGGCTGCCATCGAGTCGCTAAAAAGAAAGGTTCCCTGGGAGAGGCTAAGGATCTTGATGTAAAACTTCTAATATGTTTTATTGCAACTTGTACTTCAAAAGGGCTGGCTCCACACAGCCTTTGTGGGCCGCGGCTCCTCAGCGCGCCTACCTGCTCGCGGGAGGGCCCGGGGCGACAATTAGCCGCCAGGTAATGAGGGGCAGAAAATGGCCTGGCTCCCACCCCCGGCTGTCCCCTGAGTGACACACACAGCAGAGGTGGCAGGAGAATGGGAGGCAGAGGGAGAGGCCCGGCTTAGGCAGGGACCACACCCCGTGGGGCTGGCTGGCCCAGGGCACAGGTGCCCGGAAAAGGGGGGGCAGCTGGACAGAAGCGCCATCCCCAGGCATGGGGGTCGGCCCCAGCCTCGAGCGGGTGGTCCACGCGGCCCCCAGGAGGGCGTGCGGGCAGCAGGCGAGGCCAGGGGAACACGCGGCTCCTACCTTCGCGTACTCCATCAGGTCGCTGCGGCCCTGGAAGCGGTTGTAGAACTCGGGCATCCTCCAGGGGGCGATGACCTGGACATGGGGCGAGGGGTCAGACCGGGGGGGCCCTGCTGCGGGCTCTCCTCGCCCCAGAGCACAGGGCTGGCCTCTCTGCTAAGGGGCAGGAGACTCGGATGGTCCCCTGGGGCCTCCTGCTGCTCCCCAGAGAGGATGCAGTCCCTGGGCACCCCGTTAGGCAGGGAAGGATGGCCCCCCCACGTCGGGGGTGGGGTTCAAGAGGCCCAAGCTCCATGGCAGGATGGTCGTGTGTCCCCAGGCGGGTCCTGCCCCCTGGGCCCCAGTCTCCCCAACTGAGCCCTGAGGGTTTGAGCTAGACAAGCACCCCTGGTCAGAGGACCAGCCCCCACCCCCAAGGGGTCCACGGACCTGCAGCTACCCAGTGGCCCTGCTCCAGGGTCGTAGGGACCAGAGATGACACACGCCATCTCCCAAACCCATCCTCCTGCTTCCCTTCTCCCGAACCTGAGCTGCTCTCGGCGCGGAAGGGAGGGGAGCCAGAGCCTGACCGGGGGACTGAGCTCATTCCACCCGCCTGGAGGGGGGGCAGGGCTAGGCCCTCAGAGCGAAGAGCCCCCACTCACCCCGGAGGCCAAGCAGGACCCTGCCCCCTGCCTCTCACACAACGGCCCAACCAGATGCAGAAGCCGGCGTGATTTCCAGGCTGTGGAGCTGGGGGGTCGGGGGGTGAAGGTGGTGGGGGGTAAAGACCCCCAACCCTAGGATGAGCATCCCTGCCCTCACCCCAGCTCCGAGCCCAGCTTGCACCCCTGCCTGCACCCCATCCCAGCCCCGGGGCTTGGCCTCTGCAGACAAAGACTCGGAAACCAGACACCCCCGCACCGGCCCACGGCAAGTCCCGACTGTCCGAGCCGCCGGTGTCTGTGGTCAAAACGGATCATTAGAGCTCGTTCCCGCTCACCTCCAGGCCATGGGCACCCCGCCAGGCCATGGGCACCCCGCGCAGCTGCGGGGTGGTTAGAGGGACAGAGAAAGACGGCCGCGTGAGAAAAAGTGGAAACCCCTTCGGGCCCCTTGGGGCTTGGGAGGGGGCACATCTTCCGTTGCTTCAGCCTGAAGCGGCCTCAGGGAGCTCAGCCCTGCACCTGTGTGTGTGTGTGTGTGTGTGGGGGGGGGGGGCACGGCAGCCAGGAGCCGCTGTGGCCGCGCCCAGCCTGGCCGTCCCTGTCTCGAGCTGAGCTGGACGCGTAAAGCACACGCTGGATCTAGAAGACTCAGCACGAAAAGGGCCGTGAAACACCTCAGTGATGCTACGTGGATGGCATGTGAACACGGGGTGCAATGCCGCGTCGTATTGGAAAGATGTCACCTGTCGCTTTGTCTTCTTTAACGCACCACGGGGCTGCGTTGGTGGCGTGCATTGTATGCCTACTGCTCAGCCTTGTGCCTGGAGGCTGAGTGAGTGAATGAATGAATGAATGAACGAATGAGGAGATGAAGGGGTGGATGAATGAATGCACAGATCGGCTTGAAGGGGGCGGGGCAGGGGCGGCAGGCTAGGTAGTGCTGCTGACGTGTGCTCTCATGACCGGGTGGCATCGATGGGCAGGTGTCCCCAAGGTCCTTCCCAATCCCAGGAAAGAATCCAGGACACCGGAGGTCAGGGCCCAGGAAGCTGCGAGGAGCCGGGCCCTCGTTGAGGGGCCGACCGGGGGCCGGGAGGGCTGCGAGGGGCCTAGACATCGGCCACTTGCACCCGGGAAGCCAGACCTTGGGGTGCCGAGGACACGGGCTGAAGGACAGCGACATCTGTCCGTCCAGCGCCCTGACGACCCAGACACCTGGGGCAGCCCCTTGGGAGAGAGTGCTGTCCGCTGGCAGCTGGTGGAGGGAGGGGCACTCTCTGTGGGAAATGAGGGCGCCCCCACCCCCGGGAGGCTCAGGTGCACTGTCCTGTCCTCGGCACCTCCCAGAACCCCAGGCCTCGCCCCGAGAGGAGCAACTTCTTACCTTAATCTGGGGGGCCAGTGAGTAGCAGGTGAGCTCAAACCGGACCTGGTCGTTGCCCCTGGAACACAGAACAGGGGGTGTCAGCAACCACAGCTGGGTGTGGGGGACGGGATGGTGTGTGTGTGTGTGTGTGTGTGTGTGTGTGTGTGTGTGTGTCAGGAACCACAGCTGGGTGTGGGGATGGGGGGGCTGTCAGGAACCACAGCTGGGTGTGGGGTACAGGGGTGGAGTTGGGGGGGGGGCTGTCAGGAACCACAGCTGGGTGTGGGGATGGGGGGGCTGTCAGGAACCACAGCTGGGTGTGGGTACAGGGGTGGAGTTGGGGGGGGGGCTGTCAGGAACCACAGCTGGGTGTGGGGACGGGGTGGGGTGTGGGGATGTGTGTGTGTGTGTGTGTGTGTGTCAGCAGCGCGGGCTGCTCAGTGCCGGAGGCTGGACGGCTCTCTCAGAACCTTCTGGAGCGGGTCCTAGAGCTGCTGTGAGGATGGAAATGGCTTTCTTGGAGAAGGAACGCAGCTCCTGCCCCACAGGCAGCCAGGTCTCGAGCACAGAGCGGAGCTGGGGTGCAGGACAGGGTGGCCCTGTGCCCGGCATGTGTGGGAATGCCATGACTTCTGGGCATGCGCTGGTGTGTCAGCGTGGGCACGGGGTGGGGTGCAGGGGATGCAGAAACACAGCAGACTAAATGAGATGTCGCACATGTATGTGTGGGTATGTGGTGAAGTGGAGGGCATACATGTCTAGGTACTTAGCAGGGATGCACACTTCTGGGGGTACGCATGCGTGCAGGGCTGGGGGGCCTTCTCCAGGCAGGGAGAGCTGCCCACACCTCAGCCTCTTCCCGAAGGTCCCCCCCTGCGTGGCCCTGCCTGGCTCCTCGATGCTGTGACCTGCCTCCCTCCCTCCCCCACACCATCCGGAATCCGACTCCTCTCTGAGCCTCAGCTTCCCGGCTACACAACGGCTGGTTGGAGGGAGGGAGGGACCAGCTCACTGCCCAGGGCCCTCTGCTCCTCGGCTCCTCTCTGAATAGAGGGAAACTGAGGCCCAGAGATGGAAGGCCTGGCCCCCCTGCCCCACCACCCTGTGTGGGGCGCCCTGCCTCTCCGCACCTGTGTCCCCTGCAGTGAAGGGAGGTCCCACGGCACCCCAGTGAGGGGACATCGTCCTAGACACCGACGACGATGATGGAAGAGGCCACCCCAGAGCTGGCCCGGCCGCACAGCCCAGACCCGCAGACAATGGCTGCCAGCGCCCCGCCCGCCTCCCACCAGCTCAGCGCCTCCCACCAGCTCAGCGGCCGGGAGACAGCGCTGCGGGAATAACGGGCCTGGCGCCTCCTGGGAAAACCGCAGGGGCCACGGGCCAGGCGGGAATGACATGCTATGTTCCAGAGTCTTGTCAGGCGACATGGGGACAGGGCTTCAGCCCCTCAGTCCCTCTCCGCGGAGCCAGGAGCGGAGGGCGGGGCCGCTCCTTCCTCTACCCCCTGGGCCTCGAGCGGCACCCGGTCAGCCGCTCCCCTCACCCTCCATCCATCCCTTTATCCACTTTTTTTTTTTTGGTTAACCCTCACTGGAGGATATTTTTCCATTGATTTTTAGGGAGAGTGGAAGAGAGAGGGAGAGTCAGAGAGAAACATCGATGGGTTGCCTCCTGCATGAGCCCTGACCAGGGCCTGGCCCGGGGAGGAGCCTGCAACCGAGTTACATGCCCTTGACTGGAATAGAACCCGGGACCCTTTGTTCCGCAGGCCGATGCTCTATCCACTGATCCACACCGGCCAGGCCATCCAATCCCCTTAGTGAGCACCTACCTACCCTGGTTGTCACCCGGGAGAGCCAGCTGGGGCCGGTGGGATGCTGAACCCCATTTCACAGATGAGGACAGTGAGGCTCAGAGAGGTGAAGCCACCTGCCCAAGGTCACACAGCCGGCGGGCACTACCGATCCTCACAGCCCACACGCCCTCCGTGGCTCCACCCGTCGGGAGCTCACTGCACCCAGCGGCCTGCGAGGTGGGCTCTATGTAATGCCCATCGTGCGGACGGACGCGGCGCAGTCCCACCTGCCCGGGGCCCCGCCAGCACGGCCCGGCAGGAGCTACCATAACAAGCAGACTCGTCTGTCCGGCCCGAGGTCTGGTGTTGCACATCCTGGAGACGCTTCCCCACGGCGTCGCATTTCCCCGGAACAATGGTGGCTGCTGCCTGCTCCCACAGGCACCCGGGGCCGGTGTCTGCCCGCCGCGGGGACACCCATCTGTTCCAGAGCCAGAGACCCGCCCAGAAGCCAAACAGGTGGCCTTGGCTCAAACCCTGCCCCGGACCAGGGCCGAGACCCATCGGATCCTTCCACTCCCTCACCCCAGGACCCTCACCCCAGGCCAGCCCCTGGCAGCACCCCAGGGGGCCGGGGTAGAGCTGTCACACACACACCATGTGCATCCATGTGCGGATACACGTGCAGGCGTGTTTAAGTGTGGGTGCGGCGCCCACCAGGACTGCAAGGGCTGGGAGGGGGGTGGCCCATCTGCTCCCAGGCCAGCCATGCAGATGGCGCCATTTACCAAACTCCTGTTCCCCGCACCCCTGCCGAGTCTGAGGCTCAGATTTCCAGGCTTCTCTTTTCCAAAACTGGTGGGAAGGAGGCGGCCCCGGAAGAGCCACCCCAGCTTCTGTGCAGCCCTCTGGGGGGGGGGGGGGCGGGGCCAGGGCCTCCGTGGGGTGTGGAGGGATGGACCCCAGCTTGGGCAGGGCCTGGGCGGGAAGCTGCCTCTTGGCTCCAGGCCTTTGCACAGTCTGTTCCTGCGGCCTGGGTGCCCTTCGCCCTCGACGTCGCTGCTAACACCCGCTCCATCGGATGTCTCGGTGCCACCGTCCCTCACTCCCTGCTCGGTCAGGGTCCCAAGTCCCCAAATGCCCCCATGTGTGGAGGGAAGTCCGTGCTGGACGAGTACTCAGCGCCCAGAGCGAATGAACAGATGCGGGAAGGTGACAGCCCTGTGGCGGGAACAAGGACCCGGGTCCCTAGCTCCCTGCACCTGAGCGAGGCCAGCAGCAGACACAGCCATGGGCCAGAACCTCAGGACCGGCCTCTTTCTCTGCAGGGTGAACCCTTCCAGAACGTTCTGCCAAGATGTCCTACTGAGATCCGCCTCTGGGGTTGCCAGCCTCCCGCCGGCCCAGGCCCCCGGCCCTGGTTCTGCCTTCAGGGGCCCCAGGGCCCTCTCCTGATGTGTGATACCCGCCCCCAGCCAGCCAGCCCTCAGCCCCTGCAGGTGGCTGGGCTCGCCGGCCCACAAATTTATAGTTTTCTGGACTACGCTGGCCCTGGAGGCCCCCAGAGATGTTCCAAGTCCGGCTGCTCCTCTTTTGGACACTGAGTGTTAACTGCCGGGACAGCCCCAGGTCCCAAGGGGCCACACAACCGCCGCAGAGGGTGCTGTTCTCAGAGCCACAGTCCCCCGGGACCAGGCTGGGGACCAGAGGCCCCTGTGCAGCCGCCTCCTTCTCCAGCCGCTTCCTCCAGGGTCGGCCCCAGAAGGTCTCAAATACAAGCCTCTGGTGCCCTCTGGTGGCCAAACGGAGCAGTGCACACAGCTGCTGGTGGCTATTGCGTGTGGGTTACTCTGGGGGTCTCTCCCGGGACCCCAAGAGCCACTCAAGCCATGGCCAGACCCCTCACACACACACCCGCTCACTCTACCAGCCCTGAATGCCACCCACCCTCAGTCCTGGTGGCACGGGAGGAGGGACCTTCTCCCGGCAGGCGCCCTTGCAGAACCCCGGTCTCCTGCTCCCCCCTCGAATACCTCCTGGAACGGGGATCTCACTGCAGCATGGACAGAGGCGTTTTTCATTCTGCGCTGACCATTGTTCTTACTGACCTCCCCCTGCCTGCAGGCGCCCCTAGGTCAGGTCTGATAATCGTACGATCAGGCACGTCCCTGTCACTGAACGCTCACTACGTGCCAGGCCTATGCTGAGCCCTCTACAGGGATTACCCTACTCATGACTCCCCACGGCCCTGAGCCGGTCCCATTTTATCGGTGGGGGTGAAGTCACACAGCGTGGAAGCGGGGGAGCCAGGATCTGAGCCCAGCTGTACGGGCCCTGAACCTCTGCGAACTCGGGGTTTCTGACCCTTTCTACTGCACAGATGGCGACGCATGCCCTGTGACTTTGGCCAGAGGCCATGTCCCCCAACGCTCAGCCTCAAGTTGGCCAGACGGGGGTGACGTCACTCCCACCGCACGTGGAAATGCACGTGCTAGCAATATTCCTCTTATTCGGCCTGTCCACTGTGCACCCGGCGGCGATGTGGGGGAACCCACAAGTGACCAAGGGCCACCTGTCCATCGCCCGGCGCCTCCGCCTCCCTCTGCAGCCCTGGCCTCCGCCCTCCGCCCGGCGCCCCCAGCCGGTCCACCCTGGTCTCACCTTTCCTGTGGCGCCGTGGGACACGTACTTGGCTCCCCTCTCGCTGGGCGATCTCCACTTGTTTGCGGGGCGATGCAGGGCCTGGCCAGAGAGGTGCCCAGGAGGGTAGCGGTCCTCGTACAGCGCACTGGACTGGACGGCGGGCCAGATGAACTCCTCCACAAACTCCTTGCTGACGTCCTCGATGAACACCTGCGGGGGAGCCCGGGGGGCGGGGGGTGGGAGGCTCAGCAAGGGGGGCCCTCGGCAGGAGGCAGAGCCCCAGGCCACGTGCATGGCCTGCGTCTAAGGCAGACACGACCCATGGACCCTGGCAAGCTGCACCTCTGCATCTGGGGGAGGCATCGCTAATCAATCCCAGCCTACTATACCGTTACCCTCTATGCTGTACTCGGGGCAGACATTGTTAATCAATCCGGATACGCCATCCCACTGCAACTAGCTGTGGTCCTTCAGTCCCTCCCAACACAGCATTCTGGGCCTGAAATGAAACTCAGCTGCCACCTAAGATCTAGAGCCGTAGAGAGCTGCCATCCACAAAAGCCAGCTATGACTTTGTCCCCAGGCCCGAAGATAGTTTTGGTTTGGGTGGGGCAGGGGCTCTGGCCTCCAGTGGGCAGAGGACAGAAATGCTGGCGAGCATCCTGCAATGCACAGGACAGCCAGCCACAAGCCCGATCTAGAGGAATGGCCCTCAAAATGTTCACGCCGGGGGTCCCCAAGACCCTTTCTGGGGGACCCTGAGCGGAAACATTTGCTATAATGATACAATCATCACATGCAAACGCCATGACGGGCAGCAGCGTGCGCCCCGAGCACAAACGGGCTGTGGTGTGCCACGCGCCTTGCTTCCGGTGCCAACGGCACGTAAGGACGGTCTGGAAGTCGTGACGAGGGTTCCTTTTGCTAAATCTCAACCCTTGAGCGGGGAATGTGAGACACACACACGCAGCACATGGGCTGCCTTCCGGAGCGAGTTACACGTGGCCTGCAGAGGGACCTGCTTCTGATTGGGGTGCCAGGGACGCCCCCCCAACCCCCCGCCCCTGGAGGGGCTCACACTTGCATTGTAAGCCCAGGTGAGCAGGGACCACGCTGGCCCATTCACCATATGGGCCCCGCACCCAGCACAGGACCTGCGCGCCACACAGATGCTCAATCAATGTGCTGAACTCAGTGGAGTTTCCTGAGGCTGCTGAATGGATGGGAGGATGGGTGTACGGATGCGGATACACGAGGGATGGACAGGTGGATGGGCAGATGAAAGGGTCGATGGGTGAGTGGATGGGCAGGTGGATGAGTGAGTGGATGGGCAGGTGGATGAATGAGTGGATGAGGAGAAGATGGATGGGTGGGAGGTGGCTGGGGGGAGGAGGGCGGAGTATGTACTCACACCCGGAAGGGATTTATTTCACTCTTGGAAGCAGGAGGGCCAGTCAGAAGGGAGCCCGGGGACAAGGAGCTTTGCAGCAGGAAGGCCGCTGCTACCCCCACGTCCAAACCCCACTTCCAGCCCAGACCCTGCCCCCCACTTGGTACCTTTTTGGCCCCGAGCTTCAGCGCCTTCTTCCTGGCTTCCTCGAAGTCTTCCTTCTGGCCGATGTTGGCCTGAGGAGCGGAGCAGAGGCCCATCAGCCTGAGAGGAATGTCCACCCCGGAGGTGAGCCCCGGGCAAGAGCCGTCCACATAACAGCCCTCAAGTGGAGGGGTTTCTGTTGGAGGCTGGGGCCCCAGGGAGCAGAGAGGGCACGAGCCAGGGCGTGGAGAACCCGAATATTCCCAGGAGCTACCACTGTGCGGGGGGGGGGGGGGGGGGGGGGGGGGGGAGGTAGGACTGGCCAGGCCTGGCTCCGGGCAGCACCGGCCGCTGGGCCGCAACTTTTGCTAACACTGCCTTGAAGGTCAAAGGCTGCCCTTGAACCATCTATCTCTTCCCGCCACTCCCCTGCCCCCTCCCCTGGCCACCCCCTGCCACAAGCCAGGACAACTCCCCAGCTCACATCCCAGTCAAGTGCAGCCACTTGACCATCCACGGAAGCCGGCGGGCGGCAGGGAGGCCTGTGCCCGGGCTCCCGGCTGCCCTGCGCCCCAGCCTGACTCCAGGTCCGGGGCCCCCGCCCAGACAGACGTGGCTGCAGGCCGGCCCTGGTTCTGCTCAGGTGAGCCCCCCAGGAGAGCGGCCTGTCTGTGCGCTGGGGGACACCCCCAGGCCTGGGGCACCCGGGCTCCGTTTACGGGGAGAAAGGGAGGCGGTGCAGGGAGCGCTCCCCACAGCCCGAGACAGACTCAGGGGGAGCGGGCGGGAGTGACGGTGAGCAGCGGGCAGCTGGGGGGCGGCGGGCGGGATGGCAGGCCCTCGGCGCCTCCTCACCAGGTAGGCAATGACGTCATAGCCTTGTTCCTTCAGCCACACGAGGATGCAGGAGGTGTCCAGGCCACCACTGTAGGCCAGAACCACGGAGCCTTTGCCGGACATGGTCTGGAGGGAGTGAGGAAGAGTGTGAGGGATGGATGCGCCCGCCCCGCCCGCCAGCCCCAGCCAACAGCGCCCTCCTGGCCCGACCCCAGCCCTCGCCCTGGGCAGCCTCATCCCCGACAAGCTGCCACGGGATTGGGAACAGGATGTTCGCCATCGCCAGGGCCAGCTGAGGACGCCCCCTTCCTGAAGCCACACCCCTCCACACTCCGCCATCAGCACCAGGATGCAGGCGCCTGAACCCTGCCCATCGCCTGGAGGCCGGAGGTGAAGTGCGGCCCCCGGCCCCGCCCTGGGCAGCGGAGCCTGGACACAGCCGGACGCTGCGGCCAGACACGTCCTCCCTGCAGTTCCTCACGTCTCACAGTCCCCCCCTCCCCCCACCGCTGCCCCGCCAGCCCCGGGGGCCCCGTCCCTACTGCCCTTGGGACTTGGAAGAGAAGGCCTCTCGGGACAGTGAGGTTGGGGGTGGATCTGATTGATACCCACAACTCTCCCCTCCACTGGCCATTCAACCCCCTGCCAGGCCCACCCCTGGGGCCAGCAGAGGTGCCATGGCAACCTCAGCCACACAATAGACCATTAAGGAGGAGGGCGGAGGGCGGAGGGAGGCAGGAAGTACCTGGGTGAAGGTGTGGGTCCCTGGCTTCTGGAATCTGTCGTCACTGCTTGGCGAACCACTCTGCAGAACCAAACGCTGCTCAGTTTCCAGGCGCAGCAGCCTCAGTGGGGGGGTGGGGGGGAGGGGAGGGGAGGGGGGATGTGACAGAGGCCCTGAACTAGCCTTCCAGCCACTAGAACCCCCTTCTAGCAGCCTGGCTGAGCGGGCAGCTTTGGGGAGGCGTGTGCTTGGGATGGGGCACACGAGGGCAGCTGGAATACAGCATGACCTGTGCTGTGATGGGCCACGTCCGGGGCCTGGTGGGACCACTGAGGCAGAGCAGGGCAGACAGTGGGTGGTCTGTCTGTCTCCGGGGAGCTGCCCCTCCCCACCCGGGTGCCCACCCTGTTGCACATTCAGACAATAAACTGCATATACCGAGGGCATTCAATAACACATCCGAGCACCCTGAAACCATCACCACAATCAAGATAATGAACACGTTGCCCGGCCGGTGCGGCCCAGTGGTTGAGCATCGATCTGTGAACCAGGAGGTCACGGTTTGATTCCCGGTCAGGGCACACGCCTGGGCTGCAGGCTCGATCCCCAGTAGAGGGCGTGCAGGAGGCAGCCGATCAGTGATTCTCTCTCATCATTAATGTTTCTCTCTCTCCCTTTCCCTTCCTCTCTCTGAAACCCATAAAACATATTTTTAAAAAGATAATAAACATGTCTATTACAAACTGAGCAGTCCACGTGTGTTACCTCGTGTTAGAGACAGGGAAACTGAGGCTCAGGTTAAAGAACGCGCTCAACGTCTTGCTTGGCTGGGAAGAGGCAGAGCCAGGATTGAAACCCAGATCAGCTGGACGTGTAAGCACAGGCTACCCACCCCTCTCCGGGGAGGCGCAGGGAAGGGACTCACAGGAAGGGACTCACGTGTGGTCTGGGAGCCCGCAGGTGGCTCAGACACCCGGGGTGGCCGGGATGGGCTAGTCACCCCTGCTTTGCCACCTCCCAAATGCACCTGGAGCCAAGAGGGTGGGCATCAGGGTGGGAGAGGGCGGCTCCATGGAGCTACAGACCACCCCCTGTCTGCCTTGCTCTGCCTCAGTGGTCCCGCCACGCCTCAGATGGGGCCCATCACAGCACAGGCCATGCTGTGTCCTCACTGCCCTCGTCCCCCACCGTGAGCTCCGTGGGGACAGGGACCATCTGCCAGTGCCTGGCACGTGGCAGGCACTCAGGACAATGCTGCCTATTCTGTCTGGGGATCCGTTCCTCACCTACAGAGAGAGAGGGTTGAAATTCCCTCCCCGCCTGGAGTCCTGTGCGTGCTCCTTCAGCGACCAGTGAGCTCCCCTGCCTGCCAGGCTGCGCCCTGCGGGGGCAGGAGGCCCTCAGCCTCGGGGCTGAGCGGTGTGCAAGGCGCATGCATCTAAGGGTGAACGTGTGTGTGTGCGTGCGTGTGGTGTGTGTGTGTGTGTGCGTGTGTGTGCGTGTGTGCGTGCGTGTGTGTGTGTGTGTGTGTGTGTGTGTGTGTGTGTGACCAGAGATTAGGAGCTGGGCGGTGGCCGGGGAAATGATGCAATCTGACACTGGCCTTGCTCCTGCCCTCCCAGCATCTGGGGAAGCTCCTCCCGAGCCAGCAAGGCCCCTGCGGCAGAAGCTGGAGGAAGCTGAGGCCTCGGCGTGGGGGCGGGAGACAGGGAGGAGAAGAGAGAGCAGCCGCGGCCAGGGAGCCAGTCAGCGCACTGAACGGGTCCTCCGGACCCAGGTTCACGTTACTTAAGCTGCTCATCTGCACAGCAGTGGCGCACAGCCCATCTGCCCCAGGCCTGCCAGGGTTCAGTGAGATGTGGGGCGGGGAGGAGGGGGGTGGAGGAGCCCAGAGCTGGGCATTGAGCCTGTGCCCGCTGAACTCTCCGCCCCCCGTCGCGGCTGACCCTGGGCAAGCCCCCCAGGCTCCAGGCCTCCATCTCACCATCCACACAACCAGAAAACCCTTCTGGCTCTGACACCGGGCTGCCTGCCTGGGGGAGGTGCCTACAGATCCTGGCTGGACTCAGCCTCCTCCAACCCCAGCCTTGCCCCATCCCACATGAACTGCCCGAGGCAGGTTCCTCGGCTCCCGAAGCCAGCCCAGCCGTCCTTTGCCAGCGGGAGGAAGGTGGCAGCAGGACAAGATGCCTGGCCTCTGTTGGAAAGGCAGGGGGCCTCCTCCGTGGCCCCAGCCAGAGCCATCCCACCGGCCTCCCGGGGAAGCACCGGGCCCGCGTGGCACTCGCCTGATGCTGAGAAAACCCGCACACTCTAACATGTGAGAGCCGGGACGAGGACAGGAAGAGACGGTGTCCGGGCCACGTGCAGGAATTCACGTGTGCGATACTCTTACAGGTGCCGTGACCTGCCCACGGCAGTGCTGGGCCAGAAGCCAGGCTGACTGCGGGCTGCCTGCTCCTCACTGCCTGTGGCTGGTCACTTGGCCTCTCTCCCTCACTTACACGGCTTCCAGAAACAAAGTCCCCGCTGCATCAACCCGAGAATACCAATCAGTATTCTCCGTGTCGCCATGTCAGCGCGACAGCCTGGGGAATGTTCTGGAGCCCCTCTCCGACATTCTAGCTCAGCTGAGCTGGCGTCATTAGTTGGAAGCCCTCCCTCCACCTAGGCCACAGGAATTCTCCTGGACTCTGGGATTTCCTCATCCTAGGACGGCAGCTTCTGTCTCTCTGCTGCCCTCATCAATGTGATAGAGCCAGCATGCAATTCCACACTTTGACCAAAAGGTGGCGCTGTCAGGATTCAGCCTGAACAGTTGCTGGACAGACCCCACTCATTTCATCTGCATGTTCTTGGGGGGTGGGGGTGGTTCTTCCCAAATGACAGGTGAGGAAGCTGAGGGCAGGAGGCTTGACCTGGGCTCCAGCCCTCACCTGGGATTCCTGAGGTACATACATCTCATCACTCAACCCCCCCTCCTGGGGGCATTTGGCTGCGGGGAGAGTGCATGCACTCATGTGTTTATTCTACTAATAGCATTGAACTGCCTGGCCTACCCAAGAATGGGGAGGGTGCCCGCTGAAGGAGGGAGGGAGCCAAGGCTGGGAGATCCACTTTTCCCAGAGTATTACAGCAGAACCAGCGCCTCAGGCCCCGGATTCCAGCATTCCAGCGGGCTCTTCCCACACGGGTGCCCACAGGCAAGACGCTCGCTTCTGGGGCTGAGTGCACCGAGGCAGGCATCCGGCTGCTCTGGCAGCCTCCCCGGGCCCGGGACAACTGCCTGCATAGCAGGTTAGTCTGGGCCTGCCCCCTCCTCACCCCCCCCCCCCCCCCCCGCCCCTGCCCAAAGTCAGGCTCCTGTGGCCTGGGCCAGGAAAAGAAACGGTTACTCTCAGAGCCAACCGAGCCCAGAGCAGGCAGGCAGTGGATGGGGGCACATGTGAGCACTTGGGGGAGCCCAGTGCTGAGGGGGAGCCTTCCTCCTCCACGCTCCCGGTGCCCGCCCAGCCTGGGCACTCAGCGGGCAGGATGCACCACTCCTTCGCCAGAATGGCTTCCCCTGGCACAGCCCCACCCAGGCCCCCTGCCCAGGCCGAGGGGGCGGGGCAGGCCGAGGGGTCGGGGAGGGAGTTAAGGGAGACTCCTCCAGTTCCTGTCCCAGTCCCCATCCCTTGTGCAGTTTCTGCCTCTGCCTCCTCACCTAAGGCAGGAGGGCAGGGAACCTGTGTCCCGACCTGCCCCCAGGATGGCACCGCCCCAGGCACAGCGAGCGAGTGGGCCCAGGCACTGCCTGCAAGTCTACAGAGATCTCCCCCTGAGCCCCGAGCCCGCGGCAGCTCTGACAGAGAGGAGGAAACTGAGGCAATCCTAGGAGAGGTGGGTTCTAGTGGCCAGGTAGATGCACCTGCCCTCAGGGCTCAGGTCCCCGGGCCGCAGAGCCTGCCCGCAGCCCTGGGCTGGGGAAGGGATCAAAGCCCGGGCCGACCTGATCCTTCTCTGGATAGAGGGCAGGTTTGTTCCTGCCCAGATGTGCAGCCAGGCGGCCGGCTCGGAGGAGAGCCTCAGGCCCAGAGAGGAACACTGGGGGGGGGGGGGGGGGGGGTCAGGGGGTCACGGGACCTCCCCAGGAAGAGCCCAGTTGGGATGGGAGAGGAGTTTCCTCCCTTTCACAATGACCCTCCCTCCCTGCCGGGCTCAGCCGCCCCGAGGGCCAAAGGCAACAGCCACCCGGATGGCGGGCATTTCCTGCGGGCGGCCCCTCCCACGCCCAGCGCCCAGTGCCCAGCGCCCAGCGCCCGCCGGGACCCACCCACCTGGGCAGGGGACTCAGCCCTCTTGGAGGCACAGACGAGGGACGCCCTGCAGGGAAGACGCCCAGCCACCCCCCTCTGCACCCTCCCTCCCCCCGGCAGCGGCGGGCGGTCCAGGGAGTAAACTGAGGCCGGGCTGAGGCGCCCAGGCGGCGGGTGAGGGGGGCGAGGTGGGAGGAACCCCGGTTTCACCGGAGAAAAGAGGTGGAGACAGAGCGGCGAGTGAGCAGAGGGCCGAGGTCAGGACCCTCGCACCCTCTTGGGGCGCCGAGGAGCTGGTCAGAGGGGCATCCGGGAAGGACCTCGCCCGAAGGGGACTCACCCCCGACCTGACCCCGCAGACCGGCTCTCCCCGTCACCGTCCCCACCCCCGCGGCCCCAGGGACCCGGGAGCCCCGCGGCGGCGCCTTCCCTCCCGTCCAGGTCCAGGTCCAGGTCCCGGTCCGGTCCGAGCCCAGGTCCGGTTGGAGCCGGGAGAAGGATCTTACCGGTCCCGGCGGGCGGCGGCGGAGCAGGGCCGCTGGCAGCGCGGATCCCGGGTTATAAGCGGGCGGCGGGCGGGAGACGGACACGTGGGGACGCGCGGTCAGGCCCCGCCCCCGGCCCGCCCCTCCGAGGCGCCGCTCCCGTTCCCTCCACCTGCGTGGGCCGAGCGGCCTCGCCCTCGCCCTCCTCCTCCTCCTGGGCTCTCCCCCTTCCCCCGCTGGGCTCCCCCCCCCCTCCTCAGCCCCCCTGCTCGCCCGGCCCCCCTCCCCAGGGGAGCGCAGCCCTGCAGCTGAGACTTGCCAGCCTGCCAGGCTGGGCGTGGGGAGCGCTTCCCGGTGGGAGTGGGGATCAGAGTGGGGACCAAAGCGCAGTGAGTTTCCTGCCACTTGAGGCTGTGCTGGGCTGGACTGTGCTAGGCTGAGGCTGTCCTGGGCTGGGCTTTCTGCCCCCCTCAGAGCCCCCCCTGACCCCCACTGTCCCGGGAGCCACACCCCATTGTACCCGGAGGCGGAGGTGGCACTAGGAAGTCTGGGTTTCATCTCCCTCCAGGATGGGGTCCTGGCTGCCTCCCCAGAGCCTGGCACCCGCCCACACTGCCCAGGGCACCAGGACCTGGTGACTAGAAGACTGGCTGACTGCTCACCTCGGGACAGCAGGGAGGTTTCGGTTCCCTCCTGAGCTGTGACCTGGGTCTGACCTCCAGAAGCTCTGTGCCTCCCTCTCCCAGCCCCTGTGAGGCCTCAAAGCAGCAACCACTACACCACAGCCCAGCACAGCCCAGCTCAGCACAGCCTCAGCCCAGCACAGCCTCAGCCCAGCACAGCACAGCCCAGCTCAGCACAGCCTCAGCCCAGCACAACCTCAGCCCAGCACAGCCCAGCTCAGCCTCAGCCCAGCACAACCTCAGCCCAGCACAGCCCAGCTCAGCCTCAGCCCAGCACAGCCCAGCCCAGCACAGCCTCAGCCCAGCACAACCTCAGCCCAGCACAACCTCAGCCCAGCACAGCCTCAGCCCAGCACAACCTCAGCCCAGCACAGCCTAGCCCAGCCCAGCTCAGCCTCAGCCCAGCACAACCTCAGCCCAGCACAGCCTCAGCCCAGCACAGCCTCAGCCCAGCACAGCCTAGCCCAGCCCAGCTCAGCCTCAGCCCAGCACAACCTCAGCCCAGCACAGCCTCAGCCCAGCACAGCCTCAGCCCAGCACAACCTCAGCCCAGCACAGCCCAGCCCAGCACAGCCCCAGCCCAGCACAACCTCAGCCCAGCTCAGCCCAGCCCAGCACAACCTCAGCCCAGCACAGCCTCAGCCCAGCACAGCACAGCCCAGCACAACCTCAGCCCAGCACAGCCGCAGATCCAGGCCAGCCCAAGACTGCGCCATAGGATTCCCCAATACCCCAGCTTCCTAAGTCCTCCCAGCCCTGGACCCCGCCCCGCCCCAGCCCCCCTTGGAGGTGGGAGCCTGAAGGCCACTCTGCTGCAGGGAGCCATCTTGGAAAAGGAAGTGTGGGGACAGGTGATGTTAAGGAGGCAGCCCTGGCCCGGGCCCTTTCCTGCAACCAGAAGCAGCCAGAGGTGGGGACCCTCAGCAGAGGGGGCCAAGGCTGCTGGCTCAGTCCCTGTCCCTCTGCCAGCCAGTCCCCCCCCCCCCCCCGCCCCCAGCTCCGCTGGCATCTGTCTCGTCACTCAAGCCCACGGGCCAGTTTAGTAGCTGTGAGTCCTTCGAGGAGGGAAAAGGCATCAAACCCATTTCCAAAGCCACAGCTTCACGTCTCCGCCAGCCCCCAGATGTGGCAGTGATGGTGACCCCGCCCCTGTGAGCCCTGGGGGGCTGCATGCCACCAGCGACTTGAGGCACCTCCTGCCAGGAGGCGGATGGCAGCTGGCCCCTAGGCCACTCGCCGGCCACCTCTGGGCCTCCCACACGCGCAGGAGGCCGGGGAGGCGCATTCCCAGGCAACCCCGGCCCAGGACGGAGGCTGGGCAGGTTCCCCCAGAGCCGCCCCACGCCTTCACCCCGCGACTTGGTGCTCCGTCCTCGGGTCTTCTGTTCAGATGTCGCTGTCCGGCGGCAGTGGAGAGGAAAACGGAGGCCATCAGGCCCGATGCTCCCCAAGCTCCCCGTCAGGGGTGGCCCCAGACAAAGCCCCCCTACCCAGACCTTAGAAAGAAGGCAGGCGAGGGGGGTGCCCGGCCAGGCGAGGATGGCTGGTGGGGGACATGGGCACGGAAGAGAGGTCAGGCCAGCAAGCCCTCGGGTTGTCACCACGTGCCTTTACTCTCCTGCTGGCGTTTGCTCTCACGACCACCCTGCATGAAGTTGCTACTATCACCCCCGTTTTGCACATAAGAACCTGCAGTACAGAGAGCGTGTTTTTCCCCAAGGCCACACAGCATGCCGGTGGCAGCACAGGCCCAAACCCTCTGCTCTAGTTGAGGCTTGAGCTGAGCCGGAGGAGCCAGGGCCCGGGCCCAGGGCCACGGCTGTGGCACATGTGCTCCTTGCATTGCTGCAAAATGGCTGCAGCCCAGGGCACTGCCCCTCGCTGCGGTACGAACGCTGGTGACACGGGGCGCGGTGAGATCACAGCTGTCCCGAGAGGAAAACAGGGCCCCAACTGCCAGCAGGGGCCCTGCCCACTGGGCACGGGGTCGATGTTTGCCCGGAGGCAGAGATCAAGGTGAGAGGCGACTGGCCGGCTCCTGCATGAGCCGCTTTTCACCTCCCCCCTCCGCGGGCCAGGTGGGCATCCATATGCTGCCCAGCCCCACCCTGCAGAGCGGCTCCTGGTCCGGGGCTGGGGCACGACCAGAGGGGATCCCCGACCTGGGGCTCAGCCACCATGGCCTTGCCTTTCACTCACACCCGGTCAGGGCTCCTTAAGGAGCTCCCCCCCCCCCCCCCCGCACCCAGGGAAGTGACCTTGGGCAGCACCTCTAAAAGCACAGCAGCACCCAGGCCTGACCAGGTGGAGAAACTGAGGCAGTGGAGGCCGAGATGCTTTTATCTTCTAAATATACCCAGCACCTGCCCCTCTCCCCCTCCCCTCCTCCACTCTGGTCTGCCAGGTCCTGGCTCAGACCTTCTCCACAGCCTCCTGATGCTCTCCGGCTTCTCCATCCCCTCCCCCGCCCCCCCCCCCCCCCCACAGTCCTCTCTCCACCCGACAGCAGGGAGTTCGTGAAAGTGTGAGACAGAACAGGTCACTGCTCCTAACGCCCTTTGACGGGGCATTTTCCCACATCGAGTCCCGGTTGTTCCAGCAACGTTAGTGGACGACCCCTTTTCCCAGCGAATCACATTGCTGGAAATTAATCGGCCATGTACGTGTGGATCCCATATTTTCCGGCGTATAAGACGACTGGGCGTATAAGATTTTCCTGGGTTAAAAAGTCGTCTTATATGCCGGAAAATACGGTAGTCCAATATATCTAATCCATTACATCTAATCCCATCAATATAGTCCAATATACCGTATGTTCCGGCGTATAAAACGACTTTTTAACCCAGGAAAATCTAATACGCCCAGTCATCTTATACGCCGAAAGTACGGTATGTCTGGTTTCCCGCTTCTGTTCCATTGATTTATTTCTCCTTACACACCAACCTGATTGCTACAGCTTTACACCAAGTCTCCTTTTCTGTTTGTTTTGTTAATCCTCGCCTGCGGGTATTCTCCCATGGATTTTTAGGGAGAGTGGAAGAGAGGGAAAGGCAGAGAGAGACATCAACATGAGAGAAACACATCGATGGGTTGCCTCCTGCAGGAGCCCCAACCAGGACCTGGGCCGGGGAGGAGCCTGCAACCGAGGTACATGCCCTTGACCGGAATCGAACCCGGGACCCTTTGGTCCACAGGCTGACGCGCTATCCACTGCACCAAACCGGCGAGGGCTACACTAAGTCTTGACATGCGTGTATGTCTTCCAACTCTGTCTTGCTTCAAACTGTTCTGGCTATTCTAGGTCCTTTGCATTAAATAGTAGAGACAGCTTGTGGGTTTATAGAAAAAGCCTGCTGGGATTTTGATTGGGGATGTCCGTAAATCTACTGGGCATCTTAACATAATGAGTCTTTTGATCTGTGATCACGGCATAAAGCTCCGTTTTTGTATATCTCTAAAATTGTTTCAGAACTAAAAAATAAATTAAAAACACCCCACACCTTAAAACTGTTTATTCGAAAGTATTAACTGCTATTGACATGAGCAACGGAAAAGAAGCGCAAACCGTTGGCCCGTCTTTCGGCGGCTGCGTCTTGAATGATCTTCAGTTGGGGTGAACTTCATTTTTGTTTTAAATCAGAGGCGTAGCTCTAAGATAGCGCGGAAATATATTCCCCGAGCGCCATACCACAGCTCCTTTCTTTGAAGCGAAATCCCAGGTAGAGTCGTTGAAGGCCTCAGAGCCAGAAGAGCTGGAGCTTCATTAGGTCCCTGTAGGTGCCAATGTCAGAAATGCTCAAGCCTCTAGAGAATTCTTATGAGTTTATTTGAGCCAAACCGACGACAGGGACCGGGAAGCCAACTCCCGATGGATTGAGGAAATGCTCCGGAGAGCGGCGGTTTGCACCTGTTTTACACACTGGAATCAAAGGGGATTTGACGGGAGGTTGGACGATAGCAAGGAATTCGTTCATGTCCCGAGGCATGATCATGGTGTTGTGGATATGTGTTTTGAAAGGTTTTTTCAGTTCAGAGATGTATTCTCAAATATTAATGATTAAAAGGATCTTTAGAAAGACTTGGCTGGGCCTCCGTCACGCTTAGGGTCAAAGCTAGCGCCCTCGCCCGCGATGGCCCAGCTGCGCTGAATGCGTGGTTTCTCCAATGTGTTGAGCTCTTTCTTGACGTATGGTCCTTGCACATCCTGTGCCTTGGGGGTGGCTCTGACCCTCTCCCCTCCTCCACCAGATGGGTCCCTGTCATAGCCTGTCTCCTGTGCTGGCCCATGTGGGTGGATGCCGGACATTTCCATCAATAACATGGAGGAACGTGCCGGCTCTCCTTCCTTCTCTCTCTGCCACTGCTGTTATCTTCCCTTGGGCCGCCGTCTCCTCTCGCCTGTACCTCTGCAGGGGACACCTCACCTGTCTCCCACCTGGGCTCGCCACCTCTTCCAGGCCACCCCGCACTGCAGCCAGGTGGCTCTCCTAAGGGTTGGCGCTGACGTGCATGGCCACTTGTCCACCTGCTGAAGGGCACACTCGGTGGACGTGACCTCATTGACTCCCCCAGCAACCAACAGACACTGTCTCCCCGCTGCCACTCCAGGGCTCTGCACCGGCAGGTCGTGCGGGGGGCCTGGGTGTGCAGAGACCCACGCACCCTGTCCTGCGGCCACCTCACGGTTGGCACCAGAAGCCGCGTTGCCACTGCCCAGGCTGACCTGGCCCGAGGAACAGAGCGTGTCCTCCAGGCGAGACCCCACCCAGAAGGAACACAGAGTCCAGTCATTGGGTTCTTGGAAAAGCTGCATCATGGAGTTTAATAAGTGACCTGCAGGGTTGTTTTCCAGCCCCGATGGCTCAGAACAGCCTCGGAGGTCAGGTGGCCCCGGGGGCTGGGCCGCTGGCTGGGGCCCTGGCCCATGACAGGCAGCCGCTGGTGGAGCAGAAGCGGAGACACCCCTCGGAGCTGGCTCCTGTCCTGGCTGACGGTCCCTGTGCAAGTGGGTGGGGGCCGATGGGGCGGGGGAGCGTCAGACTGGGAATCACTGCCTGGATTCAAGGCCAAGGCTGCCACGGGCTTGCTGTGTGACTTTGAGCAATCGCTTCTTTCCCCAGCCTCCGTGTCAGAGCCGCAGAGGGGAGATTTAGGAGAAGGTGTGGAGGGGGAGGTCAGGCTGGCCGGGACGCCCTTGGGAGTCTTGAATGGCTGCAGTCCCTCCTCTTCATCCCGCTCCTGCCCTCCCTGTCTCCCTCCTCTGGGCGTGGAGGCGGGGCAGCCTGGCGGCTGGAGCCTTGGGCTGTGGAGGCAGGGGGGTCTGGATTGAGTCCCCCTTTTCTCCTCCAGGCTGTGGGAGCTTGGACAAGTGGCTCACCTTCTCTGAGCCCCATTCTCTCATCTGTGAAATGGGCATCCTATTTTTTGTTTCTGGAATTACAGGGGCTCCTGTATTAAATAAATTAAACTCAGATCCACGGGGCCCTGGACATTTAACAAATGGGGGTGTTGCCATCACGAAGGGCCAGGGTGAGACGGGAGAGGAAGGCAGAGCGGGCAGGGGCGAGAGAGGCCTCGGTCCCTCCACTCCGCAGAGCTCGCTCTGCTGCAAGTCTCCTGGGCTGCACGCCCCAGGCTCCATAAAAAATTAACAGCCCAGCGGAGGGCAGGGTTCATAGGTCACAATGTGAACCCTCGAGCCCCTGGGGTTGCACAAAGGGGCCTGTTCAGCCCAAGGAAGGGCCTCCCGGTGGGGCCCTGGACAGAGGGGTGTGGGAGGGCCTGGGACGCCCTTCCCCCACTTCTTGCCAACTGCCCCCGTCTCCCCTCCACCCAGCCTGAAGCTCCACCAGCAGAGACTTCTGTGGTTCCAACCACCTGCTTCTGCAAAGCCTGCTCGCTAAGCAAGGTTTTTGCACTTGTAAATGGTTGGGAAGTCAAAAGAAGATGATTCCACCACCTGTGAACATTATGTGAACTTCAGATGTAAGTGTCTGTAAAGCAACTTCATTGCTCCGTGTGCTGACGGTGGCTGCTCCGGTGACGCAACGGTGAGGGGGGTAGTTTCGACAGAGACTCTGTTCTGCGAAGCCCAAACTATTCACTGTCTGGCCCTTTTACAGAAAACGCTCGCAGACTCCTGGTTGAAAAGAACCCAGCTCTGCAGGTGGACGTGCTCTGGGGAAGATTGAATCGGGCTGCTGGGCTGGAGTCAGGAGTTAGACTGGCCTGACCTTTAACCAGGCACCTATCAGGCAAGGGACCAGGCCCTGTCTCCTCGCTGAGCCTCCTTTTCTCCATCTGGAAAATGGGCACAGCGATTTCTTCTGTTTACCCCAATATTGCTGGGACAGTCTGATCGTCATTGACCCCTTAAGGAGAAATAACAGGCGGCTGTCCTTGTCATCGACCCGATGAGAGGCTGGGGATGCCAGGGGAGGTGACAGAGTCACACGGAACCAGGGGGACAGCGAGACAGGATCCCTCCTCTCCAAAACCACGTGCAGAAAACACAGCCTCTATGGAGGGGCAGTGGCCCAGGGTGGTGGGTCGCTGACACAGGGGCTGCCGCCAGGTCAGGAAGGAGGGCGGGGACGGGAGTGAGAGAAGCCACGCTGGGACTCAGACCCTGTCCCCGAGCACTAGAGACACGCCAGTGCACACGAGGGGTTCTTACCCTGTCCCTGCCCAACTCACTCCTCAAAGCCGAAGTCCCTACAGCGGCCCGAAGGCCACAGGATCTGCCCCAACCCCTTGGCCTTTCGGAGGGCGCCTCCCTCTTCCCCACCCCCTCCCCTCCCATTCCAGCCCCCCTACCTGCAGCCTCCCCGCTCCTGGTCAGACCTCCCCCCCCCCCCCCCCCCCCCGCCCAGCACCCTCCCTGCTGTGTGCGGTCCCTCTGCCAGGAACACTCTCCCCGATGCCTGCGGCTTCCTGCCCCCCTTTCTGCAGGCCTCAGCCGGAGTACCACCTTCTCAGGAGGCCCCCCGCCCCGACTGGTCTGTTAAAAACTGCCCCCCAGCCCTGGCCGGTTTGGCTCGGCTGATAAAACATCGGCCTGCGGACTCGAGGGTCCCAGTTTTGATTCTGGTCAAGGGCACGTACCTCGGTGGCAGGCTCCTCCCAGGCCAGGGCCCTGGTTGGGGGCTTGCAGGAGGCAACCAATCGGTGTGTTTCTCTCACATGGATGTTTCTCTCCGTCTTTCCTTCTCTCTTCCACTTTCTCTAAAAATCAATGGAAAAATATCCTCGGGTGAGGATTAACAAAAACAAAACAAGACAAAACAACCCCCTATGGCTATCGATGCAATGCCTTTCCTTCTCATGTAATTCTCCCCACCACCCTGTGGGGGTTGGGTGGCTGCTGTCATATTCATATTTTTGGACGAGGGCCCCCCTACCCAGAGGGAGCCAGGCTGCTGGGCTCCTAGTCCAGCGCCCCTGGACCAGAGGGTGGAGGTTCTACAGCCCCTCCTTACCAAGCAAAGAACTGGATGGAGAAACCGAGCTGGTAAAAAACAAGCGTTTTTATGATATACACATACACACCCCGGGTCCGGGGACAGTGCGGGTGTGGTCAGGAGGCAGGTGCTGCCTTCCCCAGAGTCTGCCCCTGCCCTGGGGTGTCCTGGACGCTGTGTCCTCCCCAGCCCAGGTCGCTGGGGCTTGGGGCAGGCCTGGAGGCAGTCAGACCTGCAGGCTTCACCCCATTTCTGCTTGTGGGCGTTGTCACCGGCCTTCGGGCCTCCGCCCCCACGGGGAGCAGGGGAAGTAGGGACAGCTCGGGTCCTCGCTGTCCGGGGTCAAGGCTGCACACAGGGTCGTGTTGACTGAAAGTCCGGATGACGCATGGAGGCGGGAGAAGAGGACACCCCTTACGCAAGGGCCACCTGTCCCACCAGCAGCCGGGCCTGGGCCGAGCGGGTTATTTCAGCTCCTTCCCACCCCTCTCTCCGGAGGTTTGGGGGGCTGGTCACCGCTCGGCCCCGCCCCGCCCCGCCCTCAGTAGGGGTAGGGGGACACGGCGATGAGCAGGACGTAGAGGCTCTGGTGGCGCGGGGCCGCGGCGCGCACGGTCAGGCGGTAGAGGCCGGCGCGGGTGAGCGCGCGGCGGGTGTAGACGGCGCCGTGGCCCGCGCGCAGGAGGCGCAGCTCGAAGGGGCTGCGGGGGTCGGGCTCGAGCACGCTGAGCTCCGTGCGGTTGGCGGGGACGCCGGCCTCCGAGAAGGCGGTCAGGCGCGCCACGTCGTGGTGGGCGCGCACGCCCAGGGGCAGCGGCAGCAGCCTGTACTGCAGCGTGGAGGGGCCGGCGCCGCAGTCCTGCGAGCAGCGCCGGAAGCACGTCCTGGGGGAGGGACAGACGCACAGACTCGGGGCGCCATCCAGCACTGGCTGCCCAGAAACCGGACCCCTCACCCCTGCCCCTTACCGGCCCCCCCCCCCCCCCCCCCCCCGCTCCGCAGTTCTCCCGACCGGAGCGTCCATCCCCTGCTCCCCAAATGCCCTCTCCACAAGTACCACTGTTAGCCCATTTTAGAGATCAGCAAATGAAGGCCCAAGGAAGCCAGAGTCATGCCCTTTCACATTGGGGCAGGTCCGAGCCACGGCCTCGGCCAGCCCACCCCCCAGGGCAGCCCAGCAAGCACAGTGGTGGTGGAAATGTGTCTGTGTGTCTGTGTGTGTTCCTGTGTCCAGGGTGGTGTGTGTTCCTGTGTCCCCACACGTGTACATCGTCCCGCCTCCCAGCCCTCCGTCCTCGCCCAGCTCCGGCCTCTCCGGGTCCCCAGTGCTCCCTGCTCATCTGACGCATCCCTGCAGGAATCGACGGTGCCCAGGCAAGCTGGCACCCAGAGTGTCTGCAGGCAGGTGCGTTGCACGAGGGCACCCTGCCCAGTGGGCACAGAGGCGCTGCCCTGGAGTTCAGGCAGGGCTGACCCCACTGGGTGGAGCAGGGCCTGGAGGAGGGGTCCAGCCTATAGGATCCAGAGTGTAAGCTACAGCCGCTGCAGATAACACCCTCCCCCAGCCCCCAGCCCCCAGCCCCCAGCCCACTCAGCCCGTACCCTGGGCTGGAGCCCTGCCGGTAGGTGGCGGGACACGGCGTGTCCACGCACTGGTAGCTGCCGCGGGTGTTGAAGCACATCTGGCCGGGCCCACACTCGATGCCGTCCTCCTCGCACTCGTTGATGTCTGCGCGGGGAGGTGGTGAAGGAGAGAAGGGGGCAGTGAGAGGCAGCAAAGGGGAGGGCGAAGGCAGGCAGCAGGGAGGGCACGGAGGGCTGAGTGGGAGAGACATGGCTGTGGAGGGTGAGGGAGGTGGGCAGCCTTCTCTCCTTGTCCCCGCCAGCCTGACCCGAGACAGCCCAGCCCACAGGCTCTAGCACCCCCGTCTCCCCAGGGCATGGCGGTGGGTACCCTGGGAACCTCTGAGCCTGGGAGCGAGGAGGGCTGCCCTCTGACCCGGAGTGCCCACTGTCCATGGGCAGAGGGCCCCGGTCCTTGTCTGCGCCGGTGGGTGTCCCACCCTCCTCAGAGGACAGCCCCTGACCCCATGGCAGAGAGTGAAGGACAGAGGCAGGCAGGGCAGGCAGGCAGGCCTCCCACAGAATGGCAGGGGGAGCAAGGCCGCCCCCCCCCCTCCCCAGAGCGAGCGGCAGGGGAAGTGCGCGGACTTGGGGGCCGGAGGGCTTCACTGACAACACACGCAGCTGGGAGCGCTGGCTCTGAGCTCACCTGCCACTGGTCTCATCCGGGCCCTTAGGGGAGGCCTGTGTCAGCCCCTCACCAGGAGGCTGAGGCTCAGAGAGGGGCAGTGAGTTGCCCAGGGACACACAGCCAAGCTGCGGCGGACCCCCAGGGCGTGGAGAGCCTACCGATGCCATCTGAGATCTGAGCTCCGCGTGGCGTGTGGGGCCCAGCCTGGCGGTGGGCACCTCCGAGCCTGTCCCCCTGCCCTCCCTCAGATCACATGGGGGAGGTGGTGGAGAAGGAGCCGGACAGCGGGCTGCGTGAGGTGCCCCTGCCCACAAAGCCCTGCCCTGGCCCCTCTGGCGTCTGGGCAGCAGCTCACCCTGGCAGTTCTTCCCGCTGGGGAGGAGGCGGTAGCCGGCGGGGCAGAGGCACCGGTAGCTGCCCTCCGTGTTCCGGCAGGCATGTTGGCACAGGCTCCGCACCTGGCACTCATCCAGGTCTGGCCGGGGCATTGGTGGTGGTGGTGGATGGGGGGTGATGGAGGCAGAGATACACGCTGAGTCACAGATGCCCACGTGGCCACTCGCTTGCCCGCCGTGACTTAGGTGGCCCACCCCTTCTCCCTGCCCTGCCCCACTGACTCTGGATTCGGGGGTTAGCAGGGTCCGGGGTTTGGCGGGCTCGGGGAGTGGGGAGCTCTGTCCTGTCTGCCTCAAGGCCTTGGGGGGGGGGCACCACCCCCAGCCGAGCCCGCCATCCAGGCAGGAGCGCCAAAGCACGTCCAACCTCGAGGCCACCGCCCTTCGCCTCTGCAGCCGGGCTGACCGGGTCCCCACCGGTCTCTGTTCACATCCTCGTGTCAACCCGGAACACACTCCTTCATCCTGCAAACCTCCCTCCCTGCGGCGCCACCTCCGTGCAGCCAGAGGAGTGTTTCTCAAAGTGGGTTCCTGGGACTCTGGGCCACGTGTCCCGAGCTTAAATGGTTTGGAAAATCCTCCACCCCTTCTGGAAGCCCCTTGCCCACGGGCACGGCCAGGGCTCTGAGAGCACCCCCACACCTGCCCATGAGCCCTGGGTTTCTGAACACGGGGCGTGGTGCCCACGCCCCTAACCTAGGAGCCCGAGACAACATCGTGGGTGCGTCCCCGGTGCGTGGTCTTACCCATGCAGACGCCGTTCTGCCGGATGAAGCCAGGGGGGCACCAGGCCCGGCCCACGCTGCTCGGGGTCCCGGGGCGTGGCCTCAGGGAGACCCAGGCGTGGTAGGCACCACCGGGGAGGAGGGCTCGGGGCCGCAGCCAGGGCACCAAGGGGCCCAGGTGGCTGACGGTGGTCACGTTCGGTGCACTCCGCTCCACCGGGGTGCAGGCCTTGCCATCCGGGAGGAGGGTGTGGCCCGGTGGGCACAGACAGCGGTAGCCGCCCTGGAGGTTGTGGCACTGGAAGGGACAGGTCCTGGGCAGCCGCAGACACTCGTTGATGTCTAGGAGGAGGGGGCCGGGCAGAGGGCCAGGAGAGGCTCAGGGCTCGCACAGCTGCCTGGCCTTGCCTAGAGCCAGCTGCCTCCTCTCCCGCCCCCCTCCACGGCTCAGAGGCCTCAACCCCTCCAGCCCCCCAACTCTGAGCTGAATCCCAGAGTCCCACTGTCCTTCAGCCTCTCCCTTCAGGGTCCTAGAGAGGCCCCTCCTCCTTCCTGAGCTTCTCGGAGACCCGCCCACTTCTCTCCACCCTCCTCCCCTTGGGCTCCCCGGGAAGGTGACCTTGCAGGGCAGGGGTGAGGTCTGGGGGACAGGCGGGCAGGGATCCGGGCACATGGCGAGTGCACGACAGCACTGGCTGCCTGGCTATTGGGTTATTCGTGGAACTTGGCTCTTGAGGTGAACACTCCCTGCCTGTGAGCCAGGCTGCGCCGCGAAGGGCCCCAACGAGGCGCGGTGTCCCCTACCCAGGCAGGGCAGGCCGGGGCCCTGGGTCCGGAACCCCCGGGGGCAGCTGCAGCGGTGCCCGCCCGGGGTGTTCTCACAGATCTGGTTGTAGTGGCATTCGTCAGACTGCTCCAGGCACTCGTCCACATCTGGGGAGGCAGGGGTGCGGGCAGGGGCGGGGATGAGCCCGGAGCCCACCCCCAAGGGGCACACCACGTCCCTGCACAGCTGGGCCTCATCCTGCCCCCTCTCCGACGTCAGGGCCTCCCGCTCCTACCAGCTCTGGAGGGTGAGGAGGTTATGGGTCTGAGAGAGGAAAGGGGCTTTGGGGGCAGTCTGGGTGTGGACCGAGCTCCGCCCTCTCCCTTGGCCCTTAAGTAATCCTCCTCCTCTCTGAGCCTCAGTCCCCTCAGCTGTACAGAGGTGTGGGCCCGGGCAGTGTGGCTCAGTGGTCGAACATCGACCTATGAACCAGGAGATCACGGTTCGATTCCCAGCCAGGGCACATGCCCAGGTTGCGGGCTCGATTCCCCAGTAAGGGGCCTGCAGAAGGCAGCTGATCAATGATTCACTCTCATCATTGACGTTTCTATCTGTCTCTCCCTCTCCCTTCCTCTCTGAAATCAATAAAAACATATTAAAAAAAAAAAAAGAGGGGTGGGACAAGCCCTCTTCATGGGCCATGGTGAGAAAATGGGATCATGCATGTGAAGGGCAGAGGGGCCTGGCACATGGTAGTGGGAGAAGGGAGGGAGGGCAGAAGGAAGGCGGGGCCGGGAGCCCAATAAACAGGGCGCTGAAGGCCCATGAGCCACTGAAGTCAAACGGCTGCCTCTTCTGAGTTCACCCGCTGTCCCTCCACTGACGGCCTCCGCTGGAGGCGCACGGAGGACCCTGATCACGAGACCACGGGATGATGGGCGGGGAGGACCCTCGCGGTCACCCTCGCACGCGTGGCACCTGGGCGTCATCTCACAGGCCAACTGCCCGTGATTCCCAGGGGCTGCGGGAGAAGCTGTGCTGAGGACTCAGAGGCTGTCTCCAGGCCGGGCCAGGACCCAGCAGGGAGGCAGGGGACGCGGCAGCGGATATGGCACGTGTCCGCCATCCCTGACCTGGTCCCCCTTCACTGGACAGATGGCAAGCCTGAGGCCCCGAAGAGATCCTCCAGGTGCCAGCAGCCAGGCCAGGCCCAACGCAGACCCCCGGGACCCAGCTCCCTGGCCTCACTGTGCCCCCTGTCAAGAGGGTACCGTTTCCCTGAAGGCCCAGCGTCCCAGTGACACAGTGCCCCGTCTGCTGAATCCTGGACAACCCCACACTGTGCCCCTGTCACCTTCACAATCAGCCCCGTCAGCGGCCACCCGGAAGCCAGGCCCACAGTCAGGGAGGCAGCGGTAGGACCCCAGCAGGTTCACGCAGCGCTGTCCCTCTGGGCAAAGGTCAGTAGGCCACGCACACTCGTCCACATCTGGGGGCGGACAGGGACAGGGGCCACATGAACACGTGCCCCCGGGCCCCCCAACCCCAACTCTGGTCTGGCTTCCCCACATAGGCTTCGTGCCCAGCCCCAGGAACCCCAGGGACGAAGGTCCTGCCCCTCCTGTTAGCTCTGTCACCTGGGCACCCCCACAAACACAGAGCCCCCTCCGGGACCTGAGGGCTGCCTCTGATGGGAGGTTTCGGACAATGCCCCGTGGGCACCCAACGAGATGTAGCAATGCCAGATCCCAGTGTGGGAGTGGAGGGACACAGATCTGGGGGTCAGAGCGTGTCCCAGGGTCAGATTCGTTGTCTAGCAACTTGGCTGAGGGGACAGGCAGAGCCAGCAGGGGGCGCAGGGGTCAGCTCACCTCCAACCCCAGGGGACAAAAAACGGCTGCTGCGTGAGGGGAAGCTGGCAAGGCCGTGTCAGGCTCAGCGGGCACGAGCGCCCTGAGCCCAGGGGGGCCACGTGTATGTCTCTGGGATCCCCATCACCCCCAGCACTTGAGCCTCTCCACCTCTGGCCCTCATCACAGGAAGTGCCAGTGGGGACAGGGCACAGAACACCCAGGCTGGCTTCCAGTGACCCCGGAACAGACCATCCCCTGGGTGACCCTAGAACGACCCCCCCACATACACACACACTCGGGCGAGGTCCCAGGGGAGCCTGTGCGCCGGGGCCACCCACCTCTGCAGTGCCTGACGTCCCCGGCCAGGGCGAGGCCAGCCGGGCAGGCGCAGGAGAAGCGGCCGGGGGCGTTGTGGCAGGAGTGGGAGCAGGGGCTGGGCCCCCTGGAGCCCTCGTCCCCGTCTGCGGTGGGACAGCTGCTGGGCTGCCACGCACAGTCCCTCCCGACAGCTGCCCGACAGCTCGCCCAGCCCGGGCTGAGGGTCCTCCCTCCCCTCTGCCAGGGCAGGGACAGGGTGCTCACCCACGCAGAACTCTCCCTGGGCGTCCAGCTCAAAGCCCTCTGGGCAGCCTTCATGCTCTTCTGCAAGGCAAAGGGGACAGGCCTGAGGACACGGGATGCCAGGGCCAGAGCGGCCCCGGCTCGTCCTTCCCTCCCGCCAGCTGGGCCAGGCCGAGGGCCCCTCAGCCTCTGTCCCGGGTCAGGCCAGCACCCAGCTGTCAGCAAGCCCACTCCCAGCCCAGGCCTCGGCCGTGGGTCATGTCGTGAGGGCCTCACGCGGGCTGGCCCGACCGTGGCTGGCAGACACCGAAGTCGTTAGTAAGTGCAAAGCAGGAGACCGCCCAGGCGAAGCTGCGGTCCTGACAGTGCAGACGAGGGGCCCGGCCTCTGCCGGGTAAGTGAGCCTCTGCCGGGGCAGCGGGCCCGAGGCAGGGTGGGCACAGACTGTGCTCTGGGGACGGAGGAGACCGGACTGCCTTAACCATCGGGGGGAAAGCACCCTTGATCAAGCAGCCACTGGGTGCCGGGGGAGGGGAGGTGTTAAAGAGACAGCACCTCTACTCCCGCACCCCGCAAGGCAGGCGATGCCGTGCCCATTTCACAGATGGGCACACGGAGGCTCAGAGAGGGCCGGGCTCTGCCCCCCGGGTCTCACAGCCGAGGAGTGGGGCGGCTGGGTTGGAACCGGGGTCTGCCTGACGTTGAAGCTATGCTCTTACCATTGCCCCATGTTCAAGGTTAAACCATGCAAACAGGTGTATTTTTAGCCTCCAGGGAGTGAGAATATGGGGCGTGTTCACACAGGCCGCCAGGGGTTCGGAGAGTGGCTCCCAGCCCCCTGGGTGGGGTCTCTGGTGGAGGCACCTTGGGAGGAGGTAGGGGTGACTCAGGTCTTGACCATCAGCGTGGGGGTGGTTTGGACCTTGACCTTGGGGCCCCAGGGTTTGGACGGGAGTGGCCTGGACAGCGGTGCCCCGTTGGGGTGTGGATGGATGGATGGAAACAAGGGGGTGAGCTGTTTCAGTCCTGAGTCTCTGGTCTCTGGTCAGAGGGTACAGGGGTGGGCTGTCGCCCGGGCCTTCAGCCAGGTGCACGTGAGGCTGCCTCCGGCTGTGAGCTGGGGCGTGGGGTGGGGACAGGGCAGGGCCCTCACCAGCGTGCAGGGCTGTGGTGAGCTGGAAGCGCAGGGCCTCCTCCACAGGGTCGAAGGCCGCGCTAACAGCCGAGGCCTGCAGGTGCTGCACCAGCTGGGGCTGCGGGCCCCGCGCCGCGTCGTACTGGATGCTGTGGTTGCAGCGCAGGGACACGGGCCGGCGGTCCTGCAGGAAGCGCTGCGTGGAGCCCACGAAGAGCCGGCCGGGCCCCGTCTGCACGTAGTGCTCCTGGAAGTCCTGGAGGAGGAGCAGGTAAGGGACGGGGAGAAAGCCTCCAGAGGCCGAGAGGCTGGGCCCCGAGTATCTTCCTACTCGCCCCCCCCGCCCCCCAAGTCCAAGGCTAGCCCATGCCCCAGCCCCTGCGGGGTGTCAGGATGGTCGCAGACAGGACACCCATTGACTCTCACGCGCCCCTCTGGGCACCCCGGGCTCGCCCACACCTGCGCTCGGAGCTCTGCGTCAGCCAGGCTCTCGGGGAGGACGCCGTGGACCGCCACGTCCAGGAGCAGGAGGCCGTCGGGATCCAGGCCCCGGGCCACCTGGGTCATCGTCAGCCGCTCCCCTGCAACCCAGCCCCATCCAGCCCGGAGTCACCACGGGAGCGAGGCCCTGGGCTCCGCCCCAGCCCCCCCCGCCCACCTGGGGGCGCCCCCCTCACCTGTAGAAAACTCCATGTGCGACTCCTGCCGGAAGCTGCCCCCCGTCAGGGAGTGGCCGTTCAGGGCGTCGCCACGCTCTCTGGCCAGTGCCCAGTAGAGGGGGGCGATGGCGACCACGAGAACCCGCATCAGAGGCCCTGGACGGGGCGGGGGGGGGGGGGGGGCGGAGGAGGCCAGATGCTGAGGGCAGCCACGCTTCTGCTCAAGGTCCCTCTGTGACTCCCCAGGACCCCCAGGAGAGCTCAGCCCCAAGATGACCTGGGCCAGTGACTGAATCAGAACCAAGTGGCAGAGGCCAGTAGCTACCTCTTGGAGGAGTTGTGAAATTAGCAGAACTTTTATACAAAGAAGTGCAGGGAACTTGCTGACATTTTACTCAGTTCCACCAACACTGGGGCTGCTAGGTCACCCCGGAGCCTGGGACTGCACAGACCGTCTTTATAGATGTGCTGGACCGAGATGAAAATGAAACCAGTGCACCCCCTTGCAGGCACCTTCCAGAAAAGTCCGGGAGAGGAAGGGTGGTTCTAACCACTGACTGAAGAGCTAAACAGTTCCCGGGACGTGGATGTTCAGACCTTCCCATGATGCTCTGCTCTCCTCTGGGGCCTTGGGCTAGGGCAGGGGAAAGGCCACCCTCTTGGGGTCCAGACGGTTGAGCTGCTCAGCTCAATTGCGGGCTCTCAGAAGAGAGATGCTAACCCTGGCCGGTGTGGCACACTGGATAGAGCGCTGGCCTGCAGACCAAAGGGTCCCTGGTTCGATTCCCGTCAAGGGCATGTACCTCGGTTGCAGGCTCCTCCTTGGCCCGGGCCCCAGTGGGGGCGCATACAGGAGGCAACCAATTGATGTGTTTCTCTCACATTGATATTTCTCTGTCTTTCCCTCTCTCTTCCTCTCTAAAAATCAATGGGAAAATATCCTCAGGTGAGGATTTAAAAAAAGAGAGGTGCCAGCGGACCGATGTCCACGGGGGCCGGGAGCCAGCTGGGCCCCATGCGTGGAAGCCACACCTTCTCAACCTCCGTGTCCTGTTTCCACTGGACACAGCTTGGCCCGCCTGGCCGGGGCCAGATGCTTCCCCACGGCTCCGGCAGCGGGGGAGGCAGCCACATCTGGGCAGGGCCTCACTTTATTCTCTCTCTGCTGACAGCCAGCTCCGAGCGACCCCCAGCCAAAGTCCCCGCCTGCGCTGATCACACGGGTCTGTGGTCCAGAGCAGCCTTGGAGGAGCTGCTTCCAGCAAAGACCCTGCCAGCCCTGTGCTCTCTCTGCTCTGAACCCACACGAAGGGCGAGGTGTGAGGGGCTGCAACACCTCTCTAGAACGTTCCATAGGCGTAGGGCACACTGTGTTATGAATCTGTCTGCAAATGGGTATTGCTTGGTTCTCTGGACCTTCTGGCTAAATACCTACTGTACTCTCCACGTCTCTCGCTTCCTCTCCCCTCCTGCCCAAATCTCACAACTGTTACTGGCCAAGCCTTCACTTGTCTCTCAGCTCTTGCTTTAACAGTGGGGAAACTTCATTAAGCAGTCAGTGGTGTGAAGTTCACGAGCTGGCCTGCATTCACCTCGTCTGATTATTTCACATGCTCTTGGTGTGTGTGTGTGTGTGTGTGTGTATGTGTGTGTGTGTGTATGTGTGTGTGTGTATGTGTGTGTGTGTGTGTAGAGGGGGGGGCCTGGTGCACGAAATTTGTGCACTTGGTTGGGGGGAGTCCCTCAGCCCAGCCTGTGTCCTCTTGCAGTCTGGGAGCCCTTGGGGGATGTCCGACTGACGCCATCAGTCAGACATCCTTAGCACCGCCACAGAGGTGGGAGAGGGTCCCGCCACGGCTGCTGCACTCGCAGGCCCTGAGCCCGGCTTCTGGCTGAGCGGCACTCTCCCTGTGGGAGCGCACTGACCACCAGAGAGCAGCTCCTGATTGAGCATCTGCCCCCTGGTGATCAGTGCACGTCATAGCAACCAGTTGTTCTGCCGTTTGGTCGATTTGCATATTAGGCTTTTATTATATAGGATGTATGTACATGTTCCTCATCTGAGGACATGCTTAGAGAGAGGGAGAGAGGAACAGAGAGAGAGAGAGAGAGAGAGAGAGAGAGAGAGAGAGAGAGGAAGAGAGAGACAGACAGACATTGATGTGAGAAACATTGATTGGTTGCCTCCTGACCAGGAATCGAACTGGCAACCTTATAGTGCACTGGACAACACTCCAACCGAATCATTCCAGCTAGTCTCTGTCTGCCTTTAAATGCACTCGCTTTGTTTTATTTGGGGGTTCTGGGTGGCTTGGGCTCAGCTCTTAGAGGTGTCTGACTTCCTCTGGGAACCGGGCCTAGAGCAGCCTCGGAACCCAGCTTTGCCTCCTCCTGGCTCCAGCTCGGGTGGGCTGGTCCCCACTCACCCACACTCGCAGGGATGTGGTCGATGCTGCTCCGGAAGGTGGTGGCCCCAGAGCGCGCCTCCTGCTGCACACTGGCGTTGAGAGTGGCCATGCCTAACTCCTGGCCATTGATCACCCCGATCATGCTGCCCCGGCCCCCCTGGGGCTCCCCTGGGAGGAAGGAGGAGAACATCTGTGACATTATCCACCTCTGTGCCCTCAGTATAAGCAGCTACTGCACCTGTTTCCCGGAGGAGTAGCCTGAGGCTCAGAGAGGTGAGGTAACTTGCCCAAGGGCACCCAGCTAATGGGTGATGGTACCAGCTTCTAACTCTGGCTCCACCATCACCTGCCTGGAAACTTGGGCTAGTCCGGCCTCCAAGCCACACCTGAGTTGGCTTGTCTATCAAATGAGGGGGTGGGACCAAAGACATGCCCCAAACCTGTTGGCATGCTGGAGGAGCCAGGCTGAGGGGCAGGGCACCAAGCCAGGTGCTGAATGCCACCCCCGGAATGTGCCCCATTCCAACAGGGGCCCTAGCTCCAGCTGCCCTGCAGGGGACCTGGCTGGCGGGTAAATTGGGGGGAGACACGCGGGGGGCTGGTTTGGAGGAGCCGCCAGGCTGTCTGCAAGCAGACGCTCTTCCGCACTAATCGGATGCATGGCGTGGGCACGGGCTGCTTCCTCCGGCCAGCTGCCTCGTTCGGCAGATGGCATTGCAGGGGGAGGGAGGCAGAAGGTAGCCTGCCTCGGCGCTCACCAGCTCTCCGGGGAAATTAGCAACAAATTGCCCACCGTCTGTCCAAAAACATAACATCAAACAGAACCGCCAGGCTCCTAATTGGGTAAATTCGGGGCTGGTGAATTCTGGAGTCCAGGAAGCGGCGCCGTTTCCTGCAGCCCAGAGCTGGGGTCTGACGAGATGCTGCCCAGCAGGGATGTCTCTGGTCAGTATCTGCTGCCCTGAGGTCATGGCAGGGCCAGGAAAAGGCCACGAACCTGCCCTTGGCCTTGTCATGAGGGGATGAGGCAGAAAGTGGGAGCTGCGGATAAGAGAGCAACAGCATGGCCCCTGGGCTCATGCAGTCAGGCCAGGCCCAACCTGGGAGCTTAAAAAAGGGGGTGGGTGGGTGGAGAGAACTGGAGGACAGGAATGACAAGCCACTGGCGACTTTCTCAGACATGGGGTGACTCAGCAGCCTCTGTTTCCCACAAGGCCAGGATGGGCCCCCCAAGACTCCTGGAAAAGGAGGGAGAGAAGACAAGTCCCTAGTGAGGGGGCCTCAGAGCCTTTGCACACCCTTTACCTGGCGATGCCGCCTGAAGAATTATTATTTTTTTCCCTTGAAGACATTGACCCTGTAGGAAGATTCGGGCCAGCACACAGGGTGTGCACCACAGTGTGGTTTTGGGGGGACACTGGGAACAAACCTGTGGCTTATTTCACAAAGCCAACAACAATGACGCTGGGAAACGCTGCTGTGGAATGGCATGGAGCCATGGAGAAGGTGTGGACCGGGCTTACTGCCATGGGGTGCCGTCCGGCACCCAGGAACCATGGCCTGTCTGTGCGATCTCAATCGTAAGAAGAAAAGCCTCTCTCTTTGTATTTGGAGAAAAAGAGAGCAGAAAGATATACCCCAGATAACCGTGGCCAAAGCTATTTCTGGTCATTGAATGACGAGAGATGATTGATTATTCCTTTTTCTTCACAGATTTTTCTAAATTACCAGGCCTTTCGACAACGAACATATATGAAGTAAAAAGCAGTTGTTTCCATTAAAAAGGTAAGGAGACCCAGCCGGCGTGGCTCAGTGGTTGGGCATCAACCTATGAACCAGAAGGTCACAGTTCGATTCCCTGTCAGGGCACCTGCCCGGGTTTTGGGCTCGATCCCCAATGTGGGGCGTGCAGGAGGCAGCCGATCAATGATTGTCTCTCATCATTGATATTTCTCTTCCTTTCTCTTTCTCTCTCTCTCTCTCTCTCTCCCTCCCTCCCTCCCTCCCTCCCTCCCTCCCTCCCTCCCTCCCTCCTTTCCTCTCTGAAATCAATAAAAATATCTTTTAAAAAATATAAATAAATAAAAACGTAAGGAGACCATTATGTCCCCCTAAAAAGGTATGTTGGGTTTTCCTAAGTGTCAAATCCCAGTTCTAAGTGGTCCTGAGCTGCTGCCTGGAACAGGGTTCTGTGGGGAAGGAAGCTGCCTCGTGTGCAGCGATAGATTAGTGATGTCTGCCATGGACAGGGCCGGAGATACAGAGCCACAAATGGGGAGTATTTACAGAAACAACAAGAGCCCAGAAATAATACTCAGCGACTTCCCATCTGTCGGGCTGGGCATGTTATGGTTTCTCAGGGTAGCCACCTTCTCCGTTTTAAAGTGTGGGCTGCCCCAAGGGAGGAGGATGCTGACTGCAGAGGCCGACCGGCAGGGGTGGTACTGCTGGCAGCATCAGTGGCTACTGGGCACCTGCCCGGCCAGGCAGAGCTGCAAAATGTCCAAAGAGAGGACCTGGGTCTGTGCCAGGTGAGCTGAAGAGCCCGAGTCCCTGGTCCAACATGAGCTGCGAACACGGAGCATCTCAGACCCTCGGTTCTCTGCACAGGGAAGGGCAGACACCATGACCCACGAGGCCCTCCCAGCAGGTTCATTCAATGTTGGTGACTCTCCGCAAAGAGAAGAGTTGGGGAGCTAGCAGGGCAGGGGGCCAGGTCCCCCACAAACAACACACAGGTCCCCATTTCGCAGGAGATCCCGCCTCGGCCCACGGTCTGGGCAGGGACGCCTCGCACCTTTCACAACCAAGGACGCCCGGGCGGTGGCGGAGCCCAGGAGGTTGTGAGCGACGCACTCGTACGTGCCCGCATCCCTCATCTCCACTCGCTCCAGCCACAGGCTCCCATCCGGCAGGGGCCGCAGCCGCCGGCCGGCCCGCAAGGGCTGCCCCGCACGCAGCCACTCCACCGTGGGCGCCGGCTCGCCAGCGGCCTGGCACCGCAGGGCCACGTCGTCCCCGGATCTCACTGTCACGTCCTGGGGCTCCACCTGGAACACCGGGGCACCTGTGGGAGGCCCAGGCAGCTTTTAGGAACATTCTATTCCTTCCAGGTATTCACGCGATACCCACTCATCTCAACAGAATAGAAAGCATAGAGGCAGAAGGCAGAGAATCACAGATGACCCCCAGGCCAATGCCCTTCCCGTATGGCCTTCTAGACGCCGTTTCCCTGTGGGAATGTGATCGTAGTGCCAGGGGGCTCAGTGGCTGAGCGTCAGCCTATGAGCCAGGAGGTCACGGTTCGAGTCCCGGTCAGGACACATGCCCGGGTGGCGGGGGCTTGATCCCTAGTGTGGGGTGTGCAGGCGGCAGCCAATCAATGATTCTCTCTCATCATTGATGTTTATAGCTCTCTCTCCTTCCCCCTTCCTCTCTGAAATCAATAAAAATATATTTAAAGAAAGGAATGTGGCCAGTGTCCTCCCTCCCTCCCTCCCTCCCTCCCTCCCCCCATTCTAGTAGAGATCATGATCCCCTTTCATATCAGTAAATATCATCTCCGGGGGCTGCGTGGTGCTGCATGGCTGGCTCTATCGTGGCCCCCTAGCCACACCCCCTCGCGGGACATTGGGGTGGTTTCCAATGAAGGGGTGCCACTTGCCGGTGCTGCCTTTATCTGATGCCACGTGAACGGGCACTGGGCTCTGTGCCCGGCGAGTGCTTCTCGCCAAGTCGCTGCTTCACCCTCGGCGTTCTCTCTGAGAGATGGTCGTTCCTGTCCACGTACGGCCACAGCCCGCGGGCCGCCGCCACTGTGGACGCTGGGAAAGGCCGTGCTGAGGAGGCAGCGCGGAACGCACACGCGGGTGCAAGCGGACACTGGTCCACGTGCCGTGGGAAATCGCTGCCCAGTGCATCCGTCTCCGTGGCCGCTGTAACCCACGGCCCCAGGCTGGGTGCCTCACGGTGCGTGCTGGAGGCCGGGAGCCCCACGCCAGGTGTTTCCCAGGGTGACTCCGGGGCTCCAGGGGATCATCGCTCCATGCCTGTCCTCGTAACCATGAGGGCTGCAGCAAGTCTGGCTCATTCCTGGCTCATGCCTGTGCACGTGCTGTTCTTTTTGCTTGAACAACATCCCCCCGATTGTCACATGGATGCCTCCTTCTCATCCTTTGGATCTTAACTTCAATATCACCCCTTCTGCAAGGCCTCTCCTTATCACCGACCCCCCCCCCCTCAGATTGCCCGAACTTGGAATCACCCCACAGCCACACAGATGCCTCGATGAAGCCTTGTTTCCTTCAATTTCTGCCAGTTTGACTGTGATGCATGTGGGTGCGGACTTCTGAGTTTTTCTCCGTTTCTTGAATTTGTGGGTCCATGTCTTTTGTGAACGTTAGGTCACTCTGAGGCTCAGCCTGTGCTCTGTGCACTGCACGCCGCCTGGCAAAGCCAAGGGCTGCCACGGTGAGCTTGGTGCAGCTTTGAGTTTTGAGTCCATGGTCCCCCTGGGCTTGGCTGTGGGTCCCTGGTGCTCATAAGCCCCGACCCTGACTCCCGTTCCGCCCCGGGGGACATTCCTCAGGACTGCGATGTGTCTTCCGAATAAACGTTTTAAAGGAATTCCAAGTCCCAGCCCTGCCTCTCGCCCTCCATTCTTATCCGAGAGCCCGGGCCATACAAGCCCCGGCCTTGGCACAGCCTTCCCTGGACGCCCACTCAAACCGTCCCACCCAGGGGGGAGCGGGGAGGCGGGTACTCACTCTGCAGCAGGAGGACCACCACCTTCTCCACGGCACCCATCTCATTCTCTGCCAGGCACTGGTACCGCCCCGAGTCGCCCATCTGCAGGTGGGCACAGGAGGGGGACATGGTGTTCAGGAGGACGAGGGGGAGAGGAGCAGCTTGGGACAGCGGGGCATAGAAGGGGGGTCTGGAACCAGGCCCATCTAACCAGGAAGCAGCTTAGAGCCTAACCAGCCAAGGGCTCACAGACTCCTCACAATGTCGCATCAGAGGGGCCTGTGTGGCCACGTGTCAATAGGCATCCAAAGAGAATCCATCCCCTCTCACACCTGGAACCTGGGGATGGGGTGGGGGAGGGGACGACTGAGGCCACGGACTCGCTGGGGAGATGCGTGCTGCAAAGGAAGATTTAGAGCGCCTCTCCCAAACGTGTACATTGAGGTATTATCACTCCATGGTGCACGCCGAGGGATCCCTTTAGGAAAAAAGGCCCACGGTCGAGCAAGTGTGGGAATAATGAGTGAGCAAAAAGGCATCCAAGTGTCAGGCCTTCTCAGGGCGATTCCTGGGCCTGTTTGCACCACCAGTCAGGGTGACAGCCCTCTAGGACTCCCAATGGGGTTTTCTTTTCAGATGCCTAGAATTCATTACGAGGGTGCTGTTACCAGAATACACACAAGAGGGCGCTATTGAAACACCCTCTTACTAGAGTGCTGTTCTCTGAATGTCCAAAGGGGCTGCTATTGCACCTAATCCCATACTAATGTGCCACAGAGTAAGTGGATGCTGCACAGACAAGGTCCCAGGACCAAACTGGAATTTCAACTAAATTACAATCATCCTGAAGTTAGTGATCAGAAGGCAGACACCTCGGTTCCCTGTGCTGAGTCATTCCCTCATGCTGGGGAGTGTACCTTTCTCAGGCAGACCATTGCTGCCCAGGAGGTTTTTGCCTGGGGGGAAGACAGTTGACCTACCCCAGTGGTGGGCAAACTGTGGCTCGAGAGCCACATGCGGCTCTTTGGCCCCTTGAGTGTGGCTCTTCCACAAAATACCATGGCCTGGGCGAGTCTATTTTGAAGAAGTGGCGTTAGAAGAAGTTTAAGTTTAAAAAATTTGGCTCTCAAAAGAAATTTCAATCGTTGTACTGTTGATATTTGGCTCTGTTGACTAATGAGTTTGCCGACCACTGACCTGCCCTATTGGAAACACACCTAGCCCCACGGTGTGGAGTTTCTGAGGACCATTAAGAGACTGAGAATAACCATTAGCCTCCAGGCAGAAGCAATTGCCCCACCCTGTTGGAAAACCTCTCACCACACCTGTGGACAACTGCCTGAGGGCTACTCAAGACTGAATCCAATCAGTCTGCAGGCAGAGGTCTCTGGATGCTTTGGGTCTTTGCCTGATCTAATTAGTCAGAAACAGTGTCTGACACTGTCCCGCTCTAGAGATTGAGAGGCATAGCTGATCTGAGACCCTAGAATTCATTACCAGGGTGCTGTTCTCAGAATATCCACAAGTGGGCACTATTGCAACACCTGCCTGCACACAGTTAAAAGTGTAGACTTGGGGGTCAGACTGATAGGGGATAAGATCTTGGGTCCATTGTTAACCATACTGAAGCCACTACTTGACATCACCATGTTTCTGGGGCCTCAATTCCCCCATCTCTAAAATGGGGATAACAACAGCTAGGACTGTTGTGGCATCAAACGAAATCATAGTCATCCAGTGCCTGGTACGTACGTGGTACATCCTCAGGTCATAGTAGCCATTATTCCTGCTGTGGTTACTGCTACTGCGCTGTCAGCACCAGTCCTATGATTATTACTATCTAGGGACAGGCTCCCAAAGGGGCAAGATCAAGGACCCCTAAGATGAGCCTGACAGGAGTGAATGGTGGATTTCCGCATGACCATGGGACTTGGGACACAGAAGGGAAGGTGAGGGGGGCTGCCCAGGGCACAAGGCTTTGGAAATGGCGTGAAGTAGGAGTCAGGAGAGCCGGGGTATGCTCCTGGTTGTGGGCCTCTCTGAGCCTCAGTATCTTCCTCTGTAAAATGGGCACTCTTACCCATCTACCCTGCCCCATGGGGTTGTTGTTATTAATAACCTTTACTGCCATTACCGAGGGGCCAGTCGCTCCTAAACACCTGGTGTGGGTCATCGCACTGATCTCTGACTGTAAAGCTCTGAGGGAGAAATGATCATCAGCCCCCTCAAATGGGTGGGGTCATCGAGGCACAGGAAAGTGAAGTCACTGGCTGGAGTCACCCTAGTTAGTGGGGGGAGAATCTCTGGGTAACGGGCAGGACAGTGCTTTGCAGACTGTAGGGTGTGGTGCCAACCTCAAGAACCCTCCTGAGCAATCAGAAAAGGCCACGCCTGTCCCAGATGCCCCCGCCTAACGCGCCAGGCCCCTCCTTGCCTCTGTCCTGCGGATGGTCAGCGAGCCATTCTGCAGCTGGTGCCGGAGACGGCTGCCCCGCAGCGGAAGGCCGTCTTTGATCCAGTGGATGTCAGGCGCCGGGTCTCCGTGGACCACACAGTCCAGGCGGACGCTGCCCCCCACAGGTTCCACCAGGTAGGAGAAGGCTTCCCCTTGTAGGACAGGAGCCTCTGCACCAGGTGACATTAGACAAGGGGTCAGAAAGGAGGTGCCCTTCGGGTTCAGCCTCCCATCATCCCGTCCCCAAAGACCTGTCCCCAGACCCCAGGAGGGTTTACAGTTAACAGCTCCACGTGATGGGTCACGTGAAACAGACCGGCAGCGGCTGCCAGGAACACTGCTGAGAAAGATCTGAAGCCGAGTGGGAACAGGGCGGTGATTGATTAGTGATGTCTGAGACAGTGATTGATTAGTGATGTCTGGGACAGGTGCAGGAGGGAAGGCAATGTAAGGAGTGTCCTATTGCCGCTCTCATGGACAGATACCCCAGCTGCAGAGTGCCTGCTGGGGACTTTGGAAAACAAGGACCACATACGTGGTCATGAGGACACCTCTGCTGTCCACAGCAACACCAAGACGTCCCTGGTCCTCATCTCACTCCAACCTTCAACCACTCTTGAATGGCTGCACCAGTTCCTCCCCTTCCTGGTTTCCTGAGGGTGACTACCAACAGCAGCCGCTGTGTCCTGGTGCCTGGGGCTGCTCATTGCTCTCCACCAAGCCCCACCCTACCCATCCTGAAGTTGAGCAAATGGACACATGGTCAGCACCGGTTCCTGTGCCGCTCCTGGCTGAGCAGGGCACCACGGGCGGGCTGGCAAGCCTCATGCATTTTCCTGCCAGAGTGCCCTGGCCCCCGGGCCTGCCTCCCGCACGGGCCCCGTCCTGCTGCTTGGTCGGATCCTGCAGGCCGACCGGTCAGATCTCCATCCCACCCGCAGCCAGGCTGTCCGGGGGATTAAAAATCCCTCTGCTGCGGCCCCGCCCCAGGGAGGCTGGGCTACTGAATTAGGGTGCACCCGGGTCCTCGAGTTTATGAAGTCCCACGGATGCTAATGTACTGCCAGGGTGGAGAATTACTAGTTCCGAGGTCGGGAGGCCAGTCAGACGGAGCCCAGCCGGTCTCGAGAGCAAAGCCAAGGGCTGGCGCCTCACCCTTCACGTGGACGAAGCTGACGGCCTGCACGCGGCCCACTCTGTTCTCAGCCCAGCAGACGTAGGTCCCGCTGTCCTCCCTGCTGACCGCCACCCTCTGCAGCGTGCTGCCCCCGTCCTGTGCGGACACGCCCTCTGTGGCAGAGAAAGAGACCTCTCAGGGGGCTATGCACTCCGGCCTGAGCACCCAGCAGGTGCCTAATCAAGACACAAAACAGGTGCCCTTCTCCCTGGGGGCGCCTGGCCGGGGGAAGCACAGGGGGGCCGCCTTAGAGGATGTGGGTGAGGGGCTGGCTCTCTCATTTCCAGGTCCACACTGTGAGCTGGGCGAGCGGTCGGGGCAGGTCTCTGGGTGGCTGTTCCCGTGGGCCTCTGCATGGACGCGTCGCCCTCGGGACGCCTGCCATCTCCGCTTCACGGGGAAGGAGCGGGGCTCAGAGAGGCTGGATCACTCGCCAAGCTCCCACCCGGGACGCGGGGGGAGGGGGATAAAGCCTTCTCCTGGGTTAGGAGGGCCTGCAATGTCATTTTGCAGTGACTTCCTGCATTTCAGCAATCCGGCAGACATTTACTGAGCACCTACTACATAGCCTTCAGGCCCTAAACACCACCTGGGCCCCGGTAGGCGCCAGAGCCCGAGCCCTCGGGAAAGGTTTGCCGAGGGCCCGCAGTGGGCGCCGCAGCCCCGGGTGGAGCACCGGCCGGCTCCTGGCCCGAGTCCCCAGGGCTGAGTCTCTTTTGCAGGTGGCTTCCTGCCAGGCCTGACGTGTGACCGTCACCTACGGCCAAACACGCGTTTGCCCCAACCGCCCTGCCCAAGTCTGGAGACCCAGGACCCACGGCACCGACTAACACCCTCGTCCTCCCTGCGAGCGGGGGCTCCCCCTGCCGGCCCTCCTCAGCCTCCCCGGGTCCCGTGCTGTCCACCGGCCCAGGCCCAGACCTGTGACCGGCCGGTCGTTGACGGTCCAGCCAATGCGGGGGGTAGGGCTGCCCCGGGCCGCACAGCGAAGCCACAGCCTGTCCCCGGGGCGCAGGCTGCGGTCGCCAGGCAGGGTGGTGAAGACGGGCAGCGCCAGGATGGTGAGGTGCACCCGGCGGCGGGCGCGGCCCACGGGGTTCTCGGCGGTGCAGGTGTAGGTACCAGCGTCCTGGCTCTGTGGGCGGAGGGAGGGGTCAGCCGAGAACTGCCCCTGCCCCCAGCCTGGGCCCCGCAGGTGCCCAGGGGGCAGCCAGCCAGCTGGACCCAGGGCTGGGCCGCACCCCTGCGGCTCCGCAGCTTCCTCATCCGAGCCCTGGCCACGCCCGCAGAGCAGTTTCCATTCACCGACCACCTACTACGCGCCGAGCTCTGTGCTCAGAACCTGCCCGGTGCCAGCGCATCCACGTCACCCCTGTCCCCGAGGACGCTCCTGCTTTTGGCGACTTCTCCAAGAGGAGACGTCCCATCGTGCATCCCGGCAGGGCCGGTGCCTCCCCACTGCACCACCCGGCCTCCCGTGGGGCAGGGTCTGCGGTGCCCTGAGCCCCCCCAGGTGTGTCCGAGCAGCCGCACATCTGGAGAGCAGCCCGTTGGGTAATCACAGAATCGGGCCAAGTGCCGATGGGGAAGGGGGCGGGGTTCCCCCCTCCCGTCCACATCAACACATCAACCTGAGGCTGAGAACCACCAGGCGCAGGCTGGGGACACAGAGCCACGGCCATACCCCTGCCCCGGTCCGGGCTCCCTCCCTCCCTCCCTGGAGCTCGCCAGGAGGTCCTTGTTCAAATCGTGGTTCTGCCTGGGAACAGCGTGACTTGGGGACACTCAGAGCCTCGGTGTCTTCATCTGCTCCCGGGGACGATGACACCTATTTCCCCAGGATCCTGGGCGGAGACTGCACAGCGCTCAGCATGACGAGTAGGGGTGCGGCCGATGCTCCCCTTTTGCCATGGTTCCCCTCAGTGCGCCAGGGCCGCAGTCTCACCTCCGAGTTCTTCACCAGCAGCTGCCCGGATGGCTGGATGCTGAACTTGCCCTCAGCTCCGGACACGGGCTGGCCGTCCTTCTCCCAGGTGATGTCTGGCTCGGGGCTGCCCCGGGCGGCGCAGGGCAGGAGGGCGTGGGAGCCTTCGGTGGCGGCCAGGTCGGGGAGGCCAGTCTCGATCACGGGAGGAACTGTGGGGACACGAGGGCCCACTCGGGGACTGGGGCTGGGGAGGGTGGGCTGCCCCTGCCCCCGGGCCCTTGGCACACCCCTCAGCCCCCTCCTGCACCCCCATCTGCTGCTTCCACCAACTCTCTGGGCACAGACCATGGCCCGTGGTCTGGACAACTGGGGGACTCGAGTTTTCGGAAGAGCTGTGAGAGGGTGACCTCCATCCACACACGTGACTAAAGCTTCCGGACAGAGGCCTCCCTGGCCAGGCTGCACGTGGGCACAGGTCCCTTCTGCCCGGCGCCTTCCTCCCCTGGGGAGGAGCTATGCGGGGGCAGGGGCAGGTCACTGGCCTGGCAGGCATGTGCCGGGCCCTCTGGTGACCCGCAGTGATGCTCTGAGGCGCAGGGACGAGGAGCGCCCTGGACAAGGAGGCCGGGGAGGAGGCCCGGAGCCAGGCGCCCCTCGGGGCTCCCAGCCAAAGTCCGAGCCCAGCTGTACCCAGCCGCCCACGGGGACAGCCCCCAAGACGCCCCCAGAGCTGGCCCTGGGTTAAAGCAGGCCCGGCCCACACTGAACATTCCTGGGTGCCGTGCGGACTTGGGACCAGTGATGTCTCCTTTATCTTTGGAGACCACCATGTCAGACCAAGGCGAGGACACGTGTAACTGCTTGTGCAGGAGAAGGGACAGAAATGAGCAAGCCACAGGAAAGCTGAAATGCACGAGGGCTGACGAGATTAGTGTCCCCTGAGAGGCTGGGGAGTCAGAGGCACCCGAGTTACCACCTGAAGTCAGACCTGGGCGCAACATTCTCTCCAAATTCCTTCTAGACCCACAGACGGTGCCGGGGTAGGGGAGATGCAGGGGCTCCCCCCACCCCGGGTTCAGAGCCAGGGGAGAAGCGAGGGGCCCTGGGGAGCCTCGAAGCCGCTAGCTGGCCGGGTCCACCGCGGCCCTGCCGGGCCCACCTTGCACCACCAGCCGAGTTTTGCCCACGGCGCTGCCCGCGCTGTTCTGGGCGATGCAAAAGTAGTTCCCGGCGTCCTCGGGGCGGGCGTGGGTAATCCGCAGCTGTCCGCCGGGCAGGACCTGGGTATCCCTTCCTGCATTGGGTGAGAAGAAACCGGGGGCTGAGGGCAGGAGGGACCCCTGAGGAGGGCAGGAGGGGTTCAGGCTGTCCTGTCAGGTCAGGCAGCAGGTGACACCCTGGCCACGGGGTGGGTGATGCGGGGACAGAGGGCGTGTGGGAGCTGGACCCAGCGCCCAGCCAGGTGTCCCCTCTCCGACCTCCAGCCCAGCCCCCGAGCGCTCAGGCCCCGTCTCGGGCTCCGGGTGCAGGAGGTGAGGGGGGTGGGCTGTCTGCATCTCCCGCAGGTCTGCAGAGGCCTCCCGGGGGAGGAGGACCCCAAGCCATTCTGCCCTCCTCCCTAAGGCTCTGGGCTCAGCGCAGACTCACCCTCAGGGATGCTGAGCCCCTCCTTCTGCCAGGTGATGCGGGGCCGGGGGACGCCCCAGGCCGTGCAGGGCAGCAGCACCTCCTCCTCCACCAGGGCCCGGACCGCGCTGGGCAACGGCTTCACCACGGGCGAGGCTGTAAGGGAACAGGGCTGGGGACCTTCACACCCAGGCCTGCGTCCAGGGGCCCTGAGCACTGGAGAGAGAGGACTCCAGAGAGGACGGGAGGTTCTGGAAACGTGGGCACGGAAGACCCGGGTGGGCTGCTTTCCTCCCAGAGTGCCTCCAGGAATGAGATCACAGGCAGGTATGGGCTTCAGACCTGGGTCCTCAAACACGCCCCCCCCCCCCCCAGGCCCAGCTGCCTCTCACTCTTACCTGCTCCCCTCCCCCAGGGCCACAGCTGTCTGAGCCGAAGGACCGGGCACCCTACCTTGCACGGTCAGGACCACGTGCTTGCGGGCCACGCCGGCGGAGTTCTGCGCTGTGCAGGTGTAGCGGCCGGTGTGGACGGGGAGGGCCTGGCCGATCTCCAGGGCGCCTGGCGGTGGAGGGGGCACAAAGAGGTGAGGGCTCTGGAGACACGTCCTCAGGATGGAGGCACCCGTCTTCCACGCCACGACCCGGGGTCTCTGGTCCCGGCCAGTCGGCCCGCCTCCCTGCCGCTGACATGTGGGCACCTGGGTCCCGGCCCGGCTCTGCTCCTGCCCGAGCACAGCTGTGGGCAAGTCTCTTCCACGCTCAGGTCCTCCGTTTCCCCATGTGTGCAATGCGGCATCAGACACCCTCTGGCTGCGATGTCCCAGGACCTGCACTGCCCGCCGGGAATCCCTGGCCACCCACAGCTCCCCAGGCCCCAGCACTTGCCTCCTCCAGGAAGTGCCCTGGATTGCCGCCTCCTCTGCCCTCCCTCCGTCAGCCTGGGCTTCTCAAAGAACATCTCTCCCTCCCGAGACCACAGGCTGCCCCTGAGCAGTTACGTGAAGTGGTTTCTTAACCGTCTCCCAGGGAGCCCCGAGAGCCTGCGGGGTGAGCGGGGGAAGAGGACGCCTGGCTCCCCCCGGCTCCCGCCCCCAGGCACCGCGGCTGTGCCACAGGCCGGCTTCCCGTGACCGCTGCCTGAGGCTTGAAACCCACAGACCCTGCCAGCGGTTCTGACTTGAGGATTTCACCAATGAACCAGCAAATTCGCTTCATTTCAATCCCCATAAAGTTGCCAACTTTTTAAAAATAAATACATTTTGTAAGTCACCACCTGCAATCACCCTGATTTCATAGAAGAAAGAAAAGCTAAGAGAAGAACAATTTCTGCATAAAGGACGACGCTCTAAGGCAAGCATGTCAAACTCGTGGCCGGCGGGCCGCATGCCTCGTTTGTTCACATGCTCGCTCCAAGGAGATCAAGCTGGCTGCGCGCAAACGCTCGTCGCTATTGGTGACGTCGCTTTGCCACGAAGCAGCACTCATTTGCCAACTGCCATCATCGAGCCACTGAAGGACAGCAGCACCCCAGTGCGTAGAATGGGAGACTGAGGCCCAGAGAGGGCAAGGGGTTTCTCCCAGGCCACACAGCCAGGGAATGGCAGAGCCAGGTTCCAGCACGCGGCCCCAGGGGCTGCTATCACACCCTCTGCCCAGGTCCCTGGGTCCCCTCAGCAGCAGCTTCCCCGCGGTTCCCCCTGGCTTACCCGAAGGTGAGACACGATAGCCACTCCCCCGGACCCCCAGGGGGGTGCCTGCCTTGCTCCAGGACACCACGGGGGCCGGCACGCCGGAGCTGTGGCACGTGAGGACCACGGGGGCCATCCGGGTCACCGTGAAGTCGGTCTGGTCGTCGGCGATGGTGGGGGGCACTGAAACCCAAGCGCAGGCGTGAGGCCCCGCCGCGGTCCCGGGGAGCACACGGCACGGCCAGGTGGAGGGAAGCCATGAACAGAGACTGGGACCCGTGGCGAGATGGATGACGAAGGGCCACAGAGGGAGGGGCCGCAGAGAGAGGGGTCACGCTCGCTCACTCAGGACCCATTTTTTGACAGGCACGGGGAGGGTTAGGAACTGCTTTCTGTAGACACCAGCCAGGCACCTCAGGGAGCCGGGAGCTGGGGGCAGCTCAGAGCAGGGGGCGTGGCATTTAACCCGAGACCTGGGGCGGCAGGTGTCGGCTGGGTGAAGGGCGAAGGGAACAGTGTTCACGGCAGAGGGAACAGCATGTGTGAAGGCCCAGGGGTGAGGAACAGGAAGCTACCCAGCCGACTGGATCCCAGAATGAGGCAGGCCCTGGGGCGAGCTTAACCTGGGGAGGAGTCAGTGCAGCCAGACCCCAGGGGACCTCGTGGGCCAGGGTGACACCTCGCATTCTATGAGGGCAGTGGGCAGTGGAGAGGGGGGTTTTAACCAAGGTGTTGACAAGGTAACTTTTGGGGTTAGACCATTTTGGATCGGAAGAGGTGTCTCCTGCGAGCTCGCACGTGCCAGGGGCTGTGCTGGAGCTGGGGTTATGTCGGTGTGGGCGGGGTGGGATCAGGGAGGGCCTCCTGGAGGAGGTGGCCCGTGCAGCACAGGAGGGCCGAGAGGCAGCAGCTCAAGTCGCTGGCCCCTCCTGCCTTCTTCCTCTGCCCCCGCCCCAACTCACCGTGGACGGTCACCTGGTACCGCCTGCGGGCCTCGCCCACCTCATTGCTCACCACGCACTCAAACTGGGCTGTGTCCTGGGGGCCGGGGGCTGCGAGGAGCAGGGCGTTGGAGGGCAGGAGCCTGGGACAGACAGACAGACAGATGGCTGGCTGCTGAGGGACAGGCCTGGCTGACCTGAGACCAGCCAGCCATGGCCTCCCGGCCCTGTGACTCTGGAAGGTTGAGGGGGAAAAGGGGGGCAGAGTGTCTCATGACTATTTTCCTTTCCTGTCTCTGGGCCCCAGCCCCGGTTCCAGAAGTTTCTCTTAAAAGTTTCCGCCTCCAAAGGTCTAGTCAGGGGGCCGTTTCCACCCTTGTTTCTCTATAACCTCCACGTTGCCTGCCCTTGGGGACCCCTTCTCTAACAGCAGCCGCACCCCTGGTTGTCCCGCTGTGTCTCCTGAGACCTGCCGAGCAGCGGCCTCCGCGGTGACCGGGCACCGGGCACAGAGAACGCCGGGCCAGTTGACCGGTGAGCTGGCCCCTCCCACGCTCCCAGTGACCGCTCCAGCATCAGCCACATTCGAGAAGCGGGGAGACCCAGGTCCAGCGGGGACCCTGGGTCCGGCTCACCAGCATGAACTGGGGCTTCCGGGAATGTTTCTAAGCCGTGACTGCCGTGGCTTTAAAGGTCGTGCGTGTTCTGTTTGGCTGTGTCCCAAATGCCTCCCCCGCCCCCCCGCCCTGCTGGACATCTCAGTGCGAAGTCTCCCCGGCCCCCCCCCTCACCCCGGCCCCCGAGGATGGTGGTGGCTTTGCTGAGGAGGCCGGAGCACATCCCTGACCCGGTCGCCCTCGGAGATGGGCATGCCCTTCCCACCCCGAGCGGCTCAGGCTCCCCCAGAGGGACGCTCCGTACCGGTAGGCGCCCTGCTGCAGGTGGAAGTCCAGCTTCTGTCCGTCCTTCCACCAGGCCACGAGGGGCTTGGGGGAGCCCCTGGCCTCGCAGGGCAGCGAGGCGGGGGTGTGGGCTGTCAGGGTCAGATTGGAGGGGCTGGGGGCGATGGCGGGAGGCTCTGGGGAGAGAGCAGTGTCAGGAGACAGTGTGCAGGATGGGGGAGGCCCGGGGACCCCCACCATTTCGACCCACACCAAGAAGCAGGGGAGAGGAGGCGGGAGAAACTCCCCTTGGGGAACTCCCACGGGCTCCCAAAGTTTGGGTGGTGGGCCTTTGCTCACCCCCGAGGCTGGCGACCCCTAACTACCTGTCCTGGAAGAGACCTCCGGGCTGTCACAGCCCCATCAGCCTGGCCCAGGCCAGGGCCCAGCACGGCCTCCACCCACAGGATGGGGGAGTGGGAAAGCAGACCAGAGCGCCCGGCTCAGCGATTCTGAGTCTTATCCTTGCACCTGTTTTATATCTGTGTGATTTATCACTCGCTCAATATAACAGCAGAGCCCAGGGGCTCAGTGATCGAGCATCAACCTATGAACCAGGAGATCACGGTTCGATTCCTGGCCAAGGGCACATGCCTGGGTTGCGGGCTCGATCCCCACTGTGGGGCCTGCAGGAGGCAGCCGATCAATGATTCCCTCTCATCACTGCTATTTCTATCTCTCTCTCCCTTTCCCTTCCCCTCTGCAATCAATAAAAATATTAGATATATATAATAGCATAATAGTGAGTGTATGTCACATACGTATAAAAATAACCATGCATCTTTTGAGCATATTTTACTAATGAGCTTCGTGGTAAAAAACACTGCTGTTGGCCCCTGATGCTGGGATGACACAGACACTAAGCAGGACCCGGTCCAATCACGGGGTGGATGCCGAAGGCAAGGAACACACCGCCCTCTGTGCACCTACCGAACACCCGGAGGTCACGGCCCTGCCGGTCCGAGCCCGCAGAGTTGGACGCCAGGCAGAGGTAGTGGCCCGAGTCCTGGGCAAGGACTGGCTGGATCCTCAGGGAACCCTCGGGCAGAACATGCAATCTGGAACCGGAGGGAGGGGTTGCCATGGAGACCCAACCCCGTACCCTGGCTTTCCCAGAACCAGGGTGCTAACTCCGGAGTCCTGCCTCTGTGAGGCTGAGGTTAGCGGGGCCACAGCTCTGCACCCCCAACTGTCTGAGAATGGCCTCTAGATCTAAGAACAGCCCCTTCGAAAGGGTCATGTCAGTTCTGTGTAACCCGCCCCCAGCCCCAGCTGATTGGACTGAGGAGGAACACGTCACTCAGGCTGAGCCAATGGAATTCCCTGCCCTGGGAATTTGGAACTGGGGCTCCCAGACAGCTCTCTAGGCTCTGCAGGTTGTGTGAACTGAGGACTCTAACTTGGGGGCCACAGGGAGCCATTTCTGTGAAAGAAGGTGCAGAAAAAATTGAGAGAGAGAGAGATGGGAAGCATCCCCCCACAGAAACAGAGATGAGCACCAAAGGATCAAACCAGACAGACAGACAGACAGACAGCCACCAGGGGTTCGAGATGCTCTTAACAAACAGGCATGCGCATCCTTGGGCTCTGAGCACACCCGTGACCTAATGATGCATACAGCCACCTCCTGCTCCAACTGCGCAGGTGGGTTTCTGTTTATAACCTGCAAAGTGGCACCTGAGACCTGCCCCTGCCAACTCTCACCTGGGGCTCCCAAGATCCAGGGGGGCCCCGTCCTTCCGCCAGCTCATGAGGGGTGGCGGGGCGCCCTCCGCCCGGCAGGGCAGCAGGGCTGTCTGGTTCACGGAGGCGTTCACTGCTGGTGGTCCCGGCTGGATGGTGGGCACCGCTGGAGGGGGGCACAGAGGGAGCGGGTTCCGGGAGCCTGCGCCTCGGAGGGGGTGGGCAGGGCGGGCGGGGCAGGCCCACTCACTGTGGATCTCCACGCGGAAGGCCACGCTGGTGCTGCCCGCGGCGTTGCGGGCTGTGCAGCTGTAGTTGCCGCTGTCGGCCGTGCTCAGGGCCTGCAGCTGGAGGAACCTGCCCTGCTCTGGGAACTGGGTGTGGGCGTCTGCCTGCAGACCCCCCCGGGGTGGAGAGAGCCTCGTCAGCGCTGGGCTGGAGCGGGCATGCCCCCAGGCACCAGCCAGAGAGGACCAAGAAATGGGGGGGGGTGGGGGCGGGCAGTGGCCTTGGCCCGTTGTGGGCTGGCCTGTAGCCCTGGCTGGACGCCCTGCGGAGGACCCTCCCGGGAAACAGGCTCTGCCCTCTGGGAGGGTGCAGGGGGGCTTATGCTCATATCAGGAGTGGGAACTTCCACCAGAAGGTCTACACTCCGTGGGTGCCCAGCAGCAAGCTCCCCGTTTCAGGGGTGAGCCCGGGGCACACAGCCACTCAGTGTCGCTCAAAGCTACAACGGGAAGAACACGGGAGTGCATCAGGAACCCTGCGTGCAAATCCGAGCCTGGCCTCAGGGTCCCCATCCATAACGTGGGCACAATAATGGCGTGGAGAACATCCGCAGGGCAGGGTGCGAAGTGCTGGTGCAGAGCGGGCCTCAGCACCTGGGTGCGGGCAGGTCAGGGTCTGGGGCCTGAGCGGGACAGAAGGAGGTGTCCCTGGGCCCCCCAGCCGGGCACCCCACCTGCAGCAGGATGCCGTCTCGATGCCACTCAATCTCGGGGGCGGGATCCGCCTCCACGGAGCACTCCAGAACCAGCTGCCCCGGGGCCAGGCCAACCACAGAGCGGGGGCCTCGGGGCCCAATAACGTTTGGAGGGGCTGGGGGCAGAGAGAGAGCATGAGGGATGGACCCGCCCCTGCAGGTCCCACCCTGCCTCCCTCTCCTGCCCGCCCCTGACACCCCTACCTTGAACCCTGACCCGGAAGCTCTTCTCGATTTCACCGGCAGGGTTTTGGGCCAGGCAAGTGTACAGCCCATCATCGCCCACCTGGGGACGGGGCAGGGTAAGCAGCCACCCCGGGCCCCAGGCTGCCTACCTCCTGGCCTCCTCCCTTTACAACTAAGGACCCCGCTGAGCCTGCCCTCCCGCTTTCCAACCAACCCATTCCCCTCTCTGGGATGCTTCTTCTCTATCTCCCTCTCACCCTTGCTTTCGGGCTAGGGCAAAGCCTGCCTCCTCCAAGAAGTCCTCCCTGACTGCACCAGCCCTCCTCTGGTTATATGGTTTCTGCATCAGCCTTGGCTCTGACAGGGCTGGGAGCTCCTGAGGGCCCAGGAGGGTCATCTCCACACCCTTACCCCACCCAGAGGAGCTCCGCCAAACCTTGCCAGATGCTGCTGGGACCCCCTCCTCCCCTCCCCCCCCCCAACAGCAGGCAAGATAGCAGCACCTGCACAGCCTCCACCCGGAGCCGCTGCCCCGTCCCTCTGCTGTCCTCCTGGCTGCTCAGGACCTGCCCGTCCTTATGCCAGGTGATGTTGGGCAAGGGGGTGCCCCGGGCATCACAGCGAAGCTCCAAGGGGGCCCCGGGGGTCAGCGACAGCTCTGCAGGCTGGCCCGAGTCCTCGATGTGGGGGGGATCTAGGAAACGCCACACCCATGTCAGCTGTGCGGCCCTTGTTGGAGAAGTGGGAGCCGGGGTGCACCCCCCTCCCCCACCGTCCAGGCGCTGACAGTGGACAGAGCAGGCAGAGCCATACACAGGCAGGCGGGGTGGTGCGGGAGGGTCCTAAGGACAGGAGACACCATGGCCCCTCTGCCTGGGACAATGATTCCCGCTTTAAAACTAACAAGGACCAGCATGGACAAGAAGGCACGATGGACACACGTTTTTCTAATCCACAGCGACACTTGAGAAATCGTGCGCTTGAGACGTGAGACTCCCCGCCCTCCCAGATTTCAGTGGCTCCTGCCCCGGCTTTCCATGGTTTGGGGACAGGACTGAGGAGGCAGCCCCAGGAGAATGGAGCATCCCCGATGCCTGTTCCCCAAGCCCTGCTCCAGGCCCCTGGGGCACCCCCGTCCCTCTCTTCCTCCTCCATCCCCCCCAGAGGCCCGCCCGCCCCTCCCTGGCCCAGGGATGCTGGTGCGCGGGCGGGGGGGGGGGGCAGATGACCCACCCATCACGGTCAGCTGGAAATGCCTCCTTGCTTCCCCCGCCTCGCTCACGGCCACGCAGGAGTAGGTCCCCGAGTCCCCAGCCCCCGCCGTCTCCAGCTGCAGGCTGGGCCCCTGTTCAAGACTCTGGAGAAGCAGGGGCTCCCCGTCCTTCATCCATGACACCAGGGGCAGGGGGTTCCCCTGGGCTTCACAGGGGAGGGCCACCGGGGAGCCACGGGCCACCGCCACATTATTCCGGAACTCTGCCGGCTCCAGGACAGGGGGCACTGTGCAGGGCAGAGGGTGGGCACGCGTCATTTCACCCCGTGCCCGGTGGCCCTCCCCCTGGACCTTTGCTCTGGACAATCCCTCCTCCTCGCCAGTCCTCGCCGCAGGCCTCACCTCCTCCAGGCAGCCTTCCCGGAATGCCTGAGGCCGGGTGAAGTGCCCGCTCTGTGCTCCCCCAGCGCCCTGTCCTTCCCCTTGCAGCTCTAGTCCCCCGGGATTGTGGTCACCTCTTTACAGAGCGCTGTCCTGCCCTGACCTCCTAGTGGGAGGGGCCACCTCTGCTCACTGCTGTACCCCAGTGCCCGGCGAGTTCCTGGCACCCCACCGTGTCCAGCGACTACTCGGGAGGTGAACAGACCAGACCGAGTGGCCGTGTGTGCTCACCCAGGCCTTCGTTCTTACACCCTAAGGCCGAGGCCAGACCACGGCACGCCCCGGCTCCATACCGTGCACCTGCAAGGTGAAGTTCCTGTCGGCCACGCCCGCGGGGCTCGCAGCCACACAGGTGAAGACGCCGGCATCTGCCAACTGCACCCGGGAAATCCTGAGCCCCTCGAGAAAAGGGGGAGAGAGGACAGGGAGGGGGGCTCAGTGCAAAGGTCCCCCCCCCTTCCCCACTCTGTCTCCCCAAGGCTTGCCAGTCAAAAGGGCGGCTCTGAGGCACAAACTTGAGCAGGCCCAGCCTCTGTTTCAACGCCTTTACTGGCTCCCTGTGCCCCCAGAAGAGAGGCCCAGACGCCCCGGCCCCGATTCGACCTCCACCATCTCATTCCACAGCCCCACTGCCCTCCCAGGACGGCCTGCCTCCCCCACCACCTTTCTTTTTAAAAAAAAATATGTTTTTATTGATTTCAGAGAGGAAGGGAGAGGGAGAGAGAGAGAAACATCAATGATGAGAGAGCATCAGTGATCGACTGCCTCCTGCACACCCCGCACTGGGGATCGAGCCCACAATCCAGGCACGTGCCCTAACCGGGAATCGAACCCTGACCTTTTTCATAGGTCCACGCTCAGCCACTAGGCCATGCCAGCCGGGCCTCCTCCACCCCCTCTCTTCTAGATAATTCCTCATCTTCTGGACTCACCAGAGTCGTCCACTGTCTGTCCCCCGCTTTCTGTCGAGCCCCCTTTCACCTCACCCACTCCTCCTGAGCCGCTGCTCACATGGTGGCCGGGGGTGCAGGCCACACTGGCTCCGGGGCCGCAGCCAGTCCTGGCTCCCAACACCACCTGCTGCTGACAGTCCCTCCAACGCCTGGTCACCATCCTGCCCGGACGCCGGAGAGCCTCTCAAACCCGCCATGTTCAAACAGGACTCGGGTCTCTCCCCTCACCCTGTCCCTCCACAGCGGACCCATCTCAGAACACAGGGCCCGCAGCCTTCCGGGTCCCGGTGGAGGCCTCGGATCAAGTCAACTCCCCCCCCCCCCCCCCCGGTCTCTCACCTCTGCCCGCCTCACCGCAGGCTCGGACCCAGGCCGCACGGGTCTCACCGCTGGCTGCCGTGACCCCACCGCCCTCCCTGCTCTGCCCTTGACCCCACCGTATACTGAACGACACACTGACGATGGCTGAGAGGCTGAGTCTTAGATCACGTGTATTTTGCCACAACAAGAGAAGGACGCCGCATCACGATGCCTCGCTGCCTCTCGGCCTTCCCTCTCCTCAGGGAGACACATCTTCCTGAGGACCCGCAAGGTCCTATGTCCTCCGACCTCCCTCCCCCGCACCCCTCCCCTCTGTGCTTTGAATACACAGGCACACGCTGTCCCCTCTGCCTGGACGCTCTTCCCCACGGAATCCACTCACCTTGCCTTCTCATCCCTTTGGTCTCTGCTCAAGCGGCACGTTGAGCGCCTTTCACTGACCACCCTAAAACAGCACCCTCCATCCTGCCTCCCATCCCCTTACCTTCCTTTATTTTTCAGGGCACAAAGCCCTCGCGAGATTTCTTTTTTATATCTGTTTGTTTTCCACCTCCCTCCACCTCCAAAACCTCAGGTGCAGGGGTTTTATCTTGCTCACGACTCTATCTCAGTGCCCAGAACTATGCCTGGAACAGTAAGCACCTGTAAGCACTGCTGAATGCGTGAAGACTTTGCTCATGCACCTCCTTCCAGGAAGCCTTCCCTGATTTCCCCCACGCCAGGCCAGGCTGGGTCGTCCCCTGGATCTGTGCCTCCCCCCATTGGGCTGCGGAGCCTCCGGGAAGAGGCCCCTTTCACCTCTGGAGTTTCATTCGGGGGCGGGTCCCTCTCACTTTCCCCATCATAAAACTGTATGTTTATGTAATTTCTATTCTAAAAACCATCCAGGTGTGTTTTAAAGCCTGTAAACAATGACATAAATGGAGCCACTTCAAAACAGAGCCGGAGCGGAGCGGCTGTGCCCGAGGAACTGCCTTGGATGTCTGATGTCTCAAATCCTGGGGATGCTAGAACAGGGCAAGGTAACTTTGGACTGGGCCTGGGGCAACACTGTGTCCCCAGAACTGTTTGCAAAGATAACAAGAAAACAGTTGTATGACGGCTGGGCTGGAACAACACTGACATCCCTGTGTTACGTTGCTGCCCATGGCGATGCCGTCCTCCCATGGACCTAACCGCGCCCCTTCCCTTTCTCAGAAATACCCATCGCCTCTGTCTCCTAACGGAACGCCCTTGGGGATGCTGCCTGGATCAGCGCGCCCTGAAAAACTGCTCTCATGATCTCACTAAGGGCCGCTGCCCCCCACGCCGAAGGCCTGTCACGTGGAGGTGAGCAAGGCCACGCTGCCGGAAGGTGCCGGGCCTGCGACCCACGGGCCAGCGGGCCGGGAGCTGCTCCCTCACCTGAGGATGCGGCCGGAGCCGTGGAGGTGGGTGCGCTGGGAGAGCGGGAGGGGCAGGCCGTCCTTGAGCCAGCTCATGTGGATGGGCGGGGAGCCCCGGACGGGGCACGCCAGAGTCACCAGCTCCCCAGCCCTGCGCACCAGGGGCCCTGCGCCCTCGGTCCCCTGCTCAATGGTGGGAGGCACTGGGGGTGGGGAGAGAGAAAAAAGGGGCAGTGAGGGGGTCTACAGAGGGGCTCTGGGGAGGGCAGGGGTTTCTCCCAAGGAGGAGATGCCTAGACTTTTGCCCCATCCACCCGGGGAAGAAATCAGGGCCATTGCCTGGGGGCCACAGTCTCAGCCCACCCCCTGCCCTGTGGCTCCCTTCTCATCATCCTCTATCCCCCATTCCCCGCTGACCCCTGGCTGCAGCGGTGCCGCTGGCCTGAGGACGCGGCCGAGGCCCAGAGAGGTCACACGTGCCCGGGCTCACACGTGGGCATGGCTGAGGCTTGAACCAGGCCTCCCGAATCCTACACTCGCATCACCCTCCAGACGCCCCGGTCAGTGCCCGGGGAGGCCCCACGGTGGCCAGGCTGCCACAGTCTGTGGAGCGGGGCCGCCCGCCGCCCCTCGCCCCTCGCCGCTCACCCAGCACGTTCACGGTGTGCAGCCGGGCGTCCTCCCCCGCTGTGTTGTGGGCCACGCAGGTGTAGGCGCCCGAGTCCGAGGCCATCAGGCCCTTCAGCACCAGGGAGCCGCTGTCCAGGTAGAACCTGCGCCGGGAGGGGGAGCCAGGAGCAGGTGCGTGAGGGGTGGCGGCCCTGCCGCCTGGAGCGGGGAGGGCACAGGCCAGGCCTTACCGGAGGTGGGGGCCCACGCCCTGGCCCAGCGGGCGGCCGTCCTTCAGCCAGGCCACCTCGGGCGGCGGCTGGCCATCGGCTTCGCAGTCCAGCCGCACCTCCTGCCCCTCCAGGACGCTGTGCTCCTGCGTGGCGCCCGCGCTCCGGATCCGGGGGGCCGCTGCGGCAGGGGCTGCGGTGAGGCCCGGGCCGTGGCGGGGGCAGCGTGAGGGTAGGGCATGCGGAGGGTGCAGGGTGCACACATACCCAGCACAGCCACCGTGAAGTCCTTGCGGGCCTCGGCCTGCGCGTTCTCGGCCACGCACGTGTAGGTGCCAGCCTGGGCCGGCTGCAGGCGACTCAGCTGGAGGCGGCCCCCACGGGAGACCACGCCGTGTGCCACGCTGCTCTCTGCGGACAGACGGGCAGGCCGGGCTGTCACCTGCGCGGACCCGCCAGCCCAGGCGCTGCCTCTGGGCCCAGACACAAATGTCATGTGACTTCCTGAGAAGGTGTCCACCCCCCACACGAAGCTGGAAAGACCCCAGGAATCCTTGCACCACTCCCGCTTCTTGTTCATGGGGAAACTGAGGCCCAGACAGAGGCAGGGCCTCCTCCCATCCACCTCACGACACCCTCAGCCTGGCCCTGGTCTGTTCCTCAAAGCCCCTCCTACTGCCTCCCACCGGGACTTTTCTTCCCACGGGGCCCCACTTCCTAGTGTCTGGGACTTGGTCCTCTTCTTTTTTAAAAATATGTTTATTGATTTCAGAGAGGAAGGGAGAGAGAGAGAGAGAAACATCAATGATGAGAGAGAATCGTTGATCGGCTGCCTCCTGCACGCCCCACACTGGGGATCGAGCCTGCAACCCGGGCATGTGCCCTGACCGGGAATCCAACCGTGACCTCTTGGTCATGGGTCAATGCTCAACCCTGAGTCAAATTGCCAGGCATTGGTCCTCTTTCTGTCACCTCTCAGGCCCGCTTAACCTTCCCTCCAGCTCCATCCGCCCCTCCCACTGAGCGAGGCTTCCGATCAAGGTGAACCAGCCGCTCACTGACCCTGACGCAGGCCAGCTTGGGGCTTCCCTGGGCCCCAGCTCAGGCTGCACGCCCACCTCCCGCCTAAAAGGCCTCCCCTTCATTCTCCCCAGCTGCGCCTCTGCCCTGAAGCCTCCTCGAACTGCACCAGCCCAGCCCTATCCGTCCTCCCCCAGGTCATCTGTGCATCCAGCCCTTCAGCACAAAATGGAGCAACTACTACATGTCCGACGGTGCACTTGGGAATGGAAGGTGCACGAAACAGTCCCTGTCCTCAAGGCGTGCACAGTGCATGAGAGACGGGGACACAGGCACCATCCTGGGTGGAGCCGGGAGCAATCAGGCAGGTCTTCTGGAGGAGGTGTCTCAGCGGAGACGTGAAGGTAAGAACCAGCCAGGTGACAGTGGAGGTGGGCAGGGGAGTCGGGGTGGGTGTTTCAGGGAGGAAGCAGCTTGGCCAAGCGCTGGAGGTAAGAGAGAACAGGGCCCGGGCAATCCCACGCCCGGGTGGAAACCCGAGGAAGGAAAGTGCGCGCCACACACACACTCGTCCGTGAACGCTCACAGCACACGGGTCATCACAGCCAAAGGCGCAAACAACCGGGTCCACCAGCGGCCGCACGGATGGAGAAGATGGGACAGGCTCACGCGATAGTCATTCATGAAAAAGGAAGAACGGACCCACACTACAACACGAATGAACCTGGGAAACATGATGCTGAGTGGAGGAAGCCAGTCATGAAAGGCCACACGCTGTGTGGTTCCATTTGTGTGAAATGTGGAGAAGAGGCAAATCCACAGACAAAGCAGGTAGTGGCTGTCTACAGCTGGCGGGGGGGGGGGGGGAGGGAGGGAGGGGCGGTCTGAGGGGAAATGGGGAGTGAAGGGTAATGGGTATGGGGTTTCCATTGGCTTTCACTGTCATTTCATTAAATAAAGGGATATTTAGCACTGAAAAGATAAGAGGAATCCGATGCACTCACCAACGGGCATTCTGTCCTTCAGCCAGGTGACACTGGGGGCAGGAACCCCGGTCACATCACAGGTCAGGACCAGGGGGCTCCCCGCCACCTGGCTCACTGTCTCCGTCTTGGGGTTCTCAAACGTTGGGGGCACTGCAGGAGAAAGGCCAGATGCCCAGAATCTTAAGACTCTGCCCTCCCTCCCTTCCTCCCAGAGAGACGAGGGATGTTTGAGAAAGCCCTTCCCGTGGCTGGGAGCTGGTATTTTAGGCTTTGCCATTGATGGAGACGTGCGCTGTTTTATTCACAAGCAGAACCCGCCGCTGGCTGTTTCAAAACATCTACAGAGCCGAGTCCAGGAGGGGCCACTTAGCCCAAGGATGGTAAGTGCATGGCTCATGGACCAGCAGTTCGAGCTGATGCCAGGACAGACATCACTAATCGATCCCTACACTCTCCTGCTCAGCCAGGAGGAAGTCACCTACCCCAGGCAGCCACCACCAGTGGAACAGAGATGGCTGTGCTGAGGATGAAATGCCATTGCCCTCAGGGACCAGACATTCCTCCCCCTCCCCGCCCCCCCGGCACACCGTTCATCAAGGTAGCCATCAGGTGAAGGGGTGTGAGCTTTGAGCAGCAGGCATGGTATCAATAGTTTATAACAACGGTATTCCCACTACTCCCCTGGTGGGGACGCTACTGCTTTGCTATTTGCGGCCAATAGCTGGTGCCTGCCCAACCTGTCTTGTCCATCTTGCACAGCAATTTTAGTGAGCACATGGTTGCTCAAGTGGAAACTACATTTCCCAGCCTCCCTTGCAGCCTGCAGTGGCCAGCTGCCTAAGTTCTCACCAAATGGAATGCAAGCGGAGGGAACAATTCTACTTCTGCTCTTTTCTGCTTCCTGTGGGCTAGGACAAGATGCAACGTGTCCCCATTTCAACCACAAGGACAGGGGTAACACCCTGGGGACAGGAGAGCAACAAGATGGAAGGATCCTGGGTCTCTAAATTTCCACATGGAACCCAGCTACCCCAAATCTAGACACTCGCGTCTGGGTTTATAGATGAGAGAGGTTAAGTCCTATTCTGATCCTGCTCTTTTCTATTCCAGATCTTGTTCCCTCAACACTGGGCAACCCCACCTCTTTCCAGCGACTGCCCTTCCCACCCTCAGCAGCCTGCGTGTTGCTAAGGATCCCATGAAAACGCTCACAGACTGGTCCCCGCTTACCCTGGACCGTGAGGACGAACGCCCGCATGGCCTCTCCAGCCGCATTGCTGACCTTACAGCTGTACACACCTTTATCTGACACCTGGACAGAGAGCACACGTGGTGACGGTGTGCATGGGGTTGGGTTCCTACCGCTGCCCCAAAACACCCAGGCCCCCGAACCTGCCAGAGCAGGGACTCCCCAAACATGCTGGTCCTGCTTGGGAAATCAAGGGGAGACCTGACCCTCTGACCTTTCCCACGACCCTCAAGAAGCAAGAGGGCCCCTGTAAGGTGAAGACAGGCTCCAGACCCCCACCCCCTCCCAGGCTGCGTGCAGGCAAGCCTGGCCGAAAAGCCCCCCTCGCTGTGGGATGGGGCGGAGCAGGAGGGAGGAGCCCAGGATGTATTTCCAGAGGAGCAGCCAACATCCAACCGACGCTGTGAATGTCTAATCCACACCAGCGGGGTGGGCAGAACCGACTCCCAGGAAGTGAGGACGTGAGGGCCTGGAAAAAGCTTCCAGACCCTGTGGAAACAGAGGCAGGCGGCGGCGAAGGGACCCGCTCACGGTCGTTCTGTGAGTCCGCGTGGAGCCTGTACTCTTCCCCCCTCCAGCCCCAGAGGCTGCCAATCAACTCGGTTTGGGGTCTTGCAGGCTGAGGAGGCAGCAGCCCCCACGTCCTGCCACACAGCCGCCCGCCGGGACCAGGAGGTGGCGCTGTATGGCCGCCCACGGCTGCCTCTCCCCCTGGGGCGCTCACCTGGGTGTCCAGGATCGCCAGCTTCTGCCCACCCTGCAGAGCCTGGGTCCGCTGTGCCAGGACCAGGGGCTGCCCATCTTTGTACCAGGTCACGGCTGGCTCAGGGAGCGAGTCTGTCTCACAGCTCAGAACGGCCTTGTCCCCTGCCCTCACCAGGAACCCATCCTGGGGGCCGCCGAGAGCCTGCCTGAAGGTGGGGGGAACTGGGCCAGGGGACAAGCAGAGTAAGGCGCCGCGCCTTCCCCGTGTCCTCCCCGGCCCCAGCCACCGTACGCAGTCTATGGAAGCCCACAAGGGCCACACGGTGGACCCCACCCCAGGGATGGCTCAGACCCAGGGAGTCAGGAAGAGAACCAGGCCAGCATGCCAACGACCTGCTGGGTGACCTGGGAAAAGCCGCCTGCCCTCTCTGGGCCTCAGCCTCCTGGGCCCTTTCCCACACAGGGCGGGCCCCCCTGTGTTAGAGCCCCTGCGGGTCCCCACAGCCCTGTCCCTCCAGCAAACCAATGTAGAAGCCCCAGTGCCAGCTGTGAGGCCACAGGGCCTGGCAGTGTCCATCACATGGTAGGTGAACACACAAATGAATGAACCAGCCCCGGGCCTAGAAAGAACCTTCCAGTGAGTCCTGCTCAGAACATCTTGGGCCAGCTTTTCCCCAAGAGGATCCTGAAGACCAGGAGCCCTGAGACAGGCTCCCTGCCGAGAACCCGTGGTCAGTCAGCGCGGGCAGGGCCCTCCCCTCAAGGTCAGAGCTCACTGCGCCAGGCCCGGGGCTAGGCGCCCACATCCCATCCCATCGGTTAGTCCTTACACCAACTGTCACCTACAGATGAGAGTTGAGGCTCAGAGAGCGGTCATGACTCGCCCACGGTCACTGAGCGAGTAAGTGCACAGCTGAGTTTCAGACCCAAGTGCATCCAGTCTGCAGACCCTGACCTGAACCCCCCAAGTCTGCAGGGGGGCTCAGCACCCTAGGCTCCCCGGGGTCCTCTCCCAGCTGTGCTGCTGAGGGGTGTGGGCTGAGGGCTGACTGAAGGAGTGGGGACGGTGCAGGTGGGGGGACAGACAGGACGTACCCAGCACGCTGAGCTGCACCAGCTTCTGGTCTCGGCCGGCGGCATTGAGGGCCTCGCACATGTACGTCCCGGAGTCTGCCGGCTGCACCCGGGCCAGCTGCAGCGTGTGGGTGCCTGCCGTGGTGGGGGGGTGGGGGGCGGTGTGTCAGCCCCTCGCACCAGCAACTGGGCTGCCCCCCAGACTCCCAGTCTGGTCCCCACAGAGCTGGACCCCGAGCCTCAGTTTACCCACCAGGCAGGAGGAAGACGTCTTCTCCCAGGGAGAGGGCCTGGCTGTCCTTGTACCACGTGACCTCGGGGCTCGGGTGAGCACGGACGTCACAGGGGAGGGACACGCTGCTGTTGAGGATGGCGGTGACCTGCTCGGAGTCCAGGCCTGTGATGTGCGGTGGGACTGTCCCCGGGGCCACGGGATAAAGAAAGACACTGAGAATGCACGCCGGCGGGGGAGCGGGGAGCTACAGACGAAGCACAGGACCTCGCGGCTCCCGGCTCCGGCTGGGCGCGTTGCCGAGCAACGGTGTGCAGCAGCCCCTGGTCATCATCACGACCCCCAGATGGGAGCCCGGGGCGTGGGGACCAGAGAGGGGAGTCACTTCCCCACGGCCACTCAGCCGGCCTCTGGCAGAGCCAGGAATCCATTCAGGTTTGAGTCCTAGACCTTGAGTGCTCAGCGCTGTCATCCCTCTGTTCCCGAGGCCACAGCTGCCCACCTCTGGAGGCCGAGCGCACAGCACTGAGCGGCATGCGTCACAAGAATGTGGAGGTCAAGAGGGCCAACTCCGGGGCGGTGACCCCCACTGGGTGACCTCTCTGTCTCTGCAGCTGTGGGGTTGGGCTAAGCCCCGAGCTCTGCGGGAAGGAGTCAGCCCCATGCCAGGTACACAGTCAGTGCTTAATCATGGCGCTGGAAGGCCAGAAGAGCAGCTCCCTGACCACCTCCAAAAGGCTTAGAGTCATCCGGGGATGGCCCTGGGTGATCAGGGGCCCCCAAATGCTCTCTGTACTGGGATGTGGCTGGTGCCAGGCCAGGATGACTAACCTCTGGGTGCAGCCTCGGGGCCTAGGACACAGGAAGCACAAGGTGGTGCCCTCAGGGAGGGACGCGGTGCTGTGCCTGCCCCAGAGCAGGGGGAGTGGGCCCCGAGCACCAGCCCCTCCCCAGCTGGGGAGCCCTAGGGGGGCCGCCTGCTCTGCCCAGCTCACCTTGCACCCTAAGTGTGAAGAGCTTCTCCACGGAGCCCGCCGGGTTCTCGGCCACACACATGTAGCTGGCAGCGTCGGCCACCTCTGCCGTGGAAACCTGTGGTGCAGAGAGATGGTGCCCGATGGCTGTGGTCCCCCTTCCCAGGAACCACTGGGAGGGACCCCTCACCATACCAGGCACGGCGGGCACCGGGAGGAACCCCGCAGAAGGCCGCCTTTGTCGACATGGAGCAGTGCGTAGGGGCGCCACTGATGGGCACGCACACCCCACGTCTGTCTAGGGCTGTGACATTCGGGAGGGGAGTGCGAGGCTGGGCTGGGTGAGCCCCTAGAGCAAAGGAGATGGTCTCCCCCCGCCCCGAGGAGGCTGCCCTATGCTGTGTTGAGCTGCAGGGGTCCCGGGCAGCTGTGTTAGAAACGGGGTGGCCAAGGGTGCTGCCCAGGGCCCTGGCCACGCTGGCTGTAGCTGTGACATCGGCGTGTGTCCTTTTCAGACATGAGCAGGATTTCCAGGCGCTACGCATGCCCTTGCCTGCCCGCGAGGCACATGGTGGTGGTTGGCACGCATCACTTGGGGGGATGAATGAAAGCCCGGGAGCTCCCCAGGCTCTCAGGCAGGGACCTCGTTTGGCTCAGGTAACGGCAGTCCTGGGCCCAGGCCAGCAGCACTGAGCCTCGGCAGCTGCCGCCTTTCGCCACGTCGGGGGACGCCCTGACCTGCAAGACTTGCCCGTCCTCCAGGACCTGCAGCCGTGGGCTCGGGGAGAAGGGCAGCCCGTTCTGGAGCCATGTGATGGTGGGCATGGGGTTGCCCAGGGCGGGACACTGCAGGCTGACAGTGCTGCTGGCATTGACGGTCACCTCCTCCACCAGCTCCTCCGTGTCCCCCGGGATCACAGGTGGGGCTGGGTGGGGGAGAGGAGGGTGAGGAGCAGGCAGCCTCCCTGGGAAAGGCCCCTGGGGGTGGGGTAGGCATGGAGGAGAGAGCAGCGCTTGGTGCCAGGCGCTGGCTGGGGCTCCTTGTGCCCCGCTCACCAAGCCCTCCGAGCCTGGTGCAGCTAAGGAACCTGGGGCACAGAGAGGGCTGTGAACTGCTCAAGGTCACACAGCTAGGAAGCAGCTCACTTGGAGTTTGAACCCAGTCCTGTCTGGTTTCAGAGCCCAAGCTCGCAACCCCTACATTATCAACCTCCAAGCCCTGCCAGACTGACCATGCTCCCCACCGTGACCCCTGGTGGGGCGGGCCTTGCGGGGCCTGCAGACGCGACACCCCCCTCCCACCGCCAAGCCGGCCACTCACTCAGCACCATCAGCTCGTAGTGCAGCCAGTCCTCGCCCACCTCGTTGGAGGCCTTGCACGAGTACCTCCCGGCATCCTCCGCGCGCACCAGGGGGATCTGCAGGACCCGGCCTCCTGCGGGGACAGGGACGGGGATGGGGGGTCGGGACAGAGGCCTGAGCAAAGGCGAGGAAACCTGCTCCTTCCTCGTAGGGGACCTGGAACACATCACGCCCCCAACCCCCCATCTGTGAAATGGAGAGCATCTGCCTGCCCCGCCCAGCTCTCGGGGCCAGGGCACCAAGCGGAGGTCAGGGAGGCTGCCATGTGCCAGGCCTGGCCGCGCTTCCCTGCTCTCTGACTCTGTGCTGTAAACACTCCCATCTCACAGATGGGAAAACTGAGGCTTCCCAAGCGCACCCCGCAGCGCTGAGCCCAGCTCCTTGATGAGGGCAGAGGGAAGGGCCAGAGAGCTGGGCAGAGGCTCTTGGGAGGCAAAGAGGCAGCTCCGGACTGTGGTGGGTGGGGGTGAATGTTGCTCAGGTGCCATCTGAGACCCTCTGTGATCCAGAGCCTGCCAGGCCCAGACCCTGGCATCTCTGGGGGCCTGGAGCTGGTCACTGTGTGCTCACGTTCTCGGTCGGGGGCCCGCTGGCCCAGGCTGAGGGCGGGGGGGGGGGGGGGGGGTGTGTGACCAGGGTTGGAACTCGGGGCTCGTTACATGCAGAGCCAGGGGACAGCGGTCACGATTAGGGAGGGAGCGAGGGGCCGCTGTCAGGGTCCTTTGTGTGTGAGGTGAATCAATGTGCTCGGGATTGGGAGTCAGTGGCCAGGGTCAGAGTTCAATGGTGGGGTTGAAGGGTTATGGCTTGGACAGAGGGGTCGGGGCTGTGGCCAGGGATCAGCATGTGACTGAGGTATCTGTGTACCCAGGATTGGGGTCAGTGTCCAGGTCCGAGAGGAGGCGGGGGGGTCAATCCCGGGGTTCGGACAGGAGCAAACGGCTGTCAGCAAGCGCTGCCTCTCCTGGATCTAAGGCCGCCTTCTTTCGCAAGAGCCAAAGTACAAGCCCTGGGGTGACCCTGCTCAACGCACACCGCGCCCCCGCCCCCGCCCCCACCTCACCGCCCTCGCCCCGCCCTCAGCAGCCCCAGCACTGCCCTCGCCTGGCAGGGCCTGGGGCAAATCCTGAGCCGGGAGACCACCGAATCCCCGGAGACACAACAGGGCTCTGTGCCTGGAATCTCTCCCGGGTCTGCTCTACCCCAGGGGGCTCGGCCAGCCGCCAGGGAAGCCAGCGTGTGGAGCCTTTTAATTCAAAGTCCTCCACAAAAAAACAACAAAAAAACTACTCTAAATAAAAGGGTTGTTTTTTAAAAAAACTAAATCACCTTCAATAAATACATAAAGCAGTAAAAAGCAAGCCAAGGTCACTAGGGCCTGAATTTGGCCCCGGTGTGGCCCTCAGCCCAGGGGGAGGTTCTTGCCCTGCTGGGATGATCACGAGATGCCAATAAAGAAGCGGCTCCTGCCCAGCTGGGGCTGCTCAGTGGTTGAGCGTCGACCTATGAACCAGGAGGTCACGGTTCGATTCCCGGTCAGGGCGCATGCCTGGGTTGTGGGCTCCATTCCCAGGAGGGGGTGTGCAGGAGGCAGCCGATCAGTGATTCTTTCTCATCATCGATGTTTCTATCTCTCCCTCACTCTTCCTCTCTGAAATCAATTTAAAAAAAAAAAAAAAAGAAAAAAAGCAGCAGCTCCCTCTAAGAAAGGCGCCAGCTTCGGGGGGTTATTTCAGGGCATCGCAGCCCTCGAAGTCCAGGGAACTCCCAGCGCCGGATTGCAGGCGGCGGCTCAGGCCAGCATGGCCACAGGCCCTGCCCGAGGTCACACTGCAAGCAGCACACAGGGGCGTTCAGAGGACTGGCAGAACAGCAGTTGAGGGGACCGGCTCTGATGCGGGTGTGACCCCCGTCCCTGCCTGCAAATGCCCCGACTTCTCCGTGCAGCCCCGGCCTACCTTGCAGGACAGACACCCCGTCTGTGGCGGAGAGGGGCTGGTCCTCCCGGTACCAGGTGAGCTCCGGGGGCGGGACCGCGTTGGTGTCGCAGGACAGGTATGCGGGGCTGTTCTCCACGACCTCCCGGTATTCCGTCACCCCACCCCGGGCCTCCTCCTCCCGGGACGGGATTTCGAAGGTCGCACTGGCATCGCCCACCTTCTGGAACATGGGGGGCACTGGGGAGGGGTGACAAAGCCATTACGACACACAGCGTGGGATGGAGAGGCGCCTCTGCTCAAAGAACCCGCCCCTCCCCCGCCCCAGCTCCCCCAGGAGAGAACACGGCACTGAGCCAATCCCGTAGGTCCGTGGTCGGCAAACTCATTCGTCCACAGAGCCAAATAGCAACAGTACAACGATTGAAATTTCTTTGAAGAGCCAAATTTTTTAACCTTAAACTTCTTCTAACGCCACTTCTTCAAAATAGACTCGCCCAGGCCGTGGTATTTTGTGGAAGAGCCACACTCCAGGGGCCAAAGAGCCGCACGTGGCTCTCGAGCCGCAGTTTGCTGACGACGGCCATAGGTAAAGGCGTTTTTAAAATTCACTCATCCCTTCAACTAGTGGTTTTTTGTTGTTTTTTGGGGGGTTTTTTTTGCAACGAGTGTTTATTGAGCAATTACTACGCTGGGCACTGGAACAAGGTTCCTGCCCACCGCAGCTCATGCCTAATGGACGCCAGACCTCGCCAGATAGGGTGGTATTTTTCAAGGGAGGAAGCCAGATCCTGAGCTTTGGCCAGCCTGTTTACTGGAGCCCAGAGGCCTAAAATCATGGGCTTTTAGAACTGAGGGGCCCCTCAAGGCCACCCCACTCAACCACCCACATGTTACAGAGGCAAAACTAAGGCCGAGGGGGCGGTGATGTTCCCACGTCACAACGGCAGGGAGCGGAAGAGCCCAGGCCAGGCTCCGGGGGCCGGACATGCCGGACGGTGGTGAGAAAGGGGACAGGAAGCCCGGCCGGCGCGGCTCTGGTTGAGCGTCGACCTATGACCCAGGAGGTCACGGTTCGATTCCCGGTCAGGCACATGCCCGGGTTGTGGGCTCGGTCCCCAGTAGGGGATGTGCAAGAGGCAGCTGATGGATGAGTCTCTCTCATCATTAATGTTTCTATCTCTCTTTCCTCACCCTTTCTCTCCGAAATAAAAAAATATATTTATTTTAAAAAGTTGCCGGGGGGGGGGGGGCGCGCGGGGACAGGCAGCCGGGACAGAGCCCTCCTGCCAGCGATTCTGGAAGCAGACACTCCGCCCCCAGCCATGCTGCCCAGTCCCCGGTCCCCTGCCCCCCTCCAGGCCCTGCTGGTCCCACACACCCTGGATGAGCACGTTGAAGTCCTGGTCGTCCTCGCCGGCCACGTTGGTGGCCACGCACAGGTACCGCCCCGAATCTGAGACCTGCGTGGGCTGGATCTGGAGCAGCCGCCCTTCACCCAGGACTCGGAGCCGCTCGTGGGGGGTCACGGGCTGGGGGGGAGGCAAGGGGGGGACAGGGATCACAAATGGGGGGAAGCACCCAGACAAGTATACGTAGATTCTAACAAAGTTTTAAACACACATCAAATTGGTATGACACCCTGAAAACCTGGTAAAACCAAATCCGTGTGACAAAAGTCGGAGAGAATTAAACGGGTGAAAATTACAGGGGGAAGGTTAGGGAGAGGTGGGGGAGATAAGAGATCAATCAAAGGACTTGTATGCATGCATATAAGCATAACCAATGGATGCAAAACTCTGGGGGGGGGGTGAGGGCATATATGGGAGTAGGGTGGGGGGGGCAATGGTAAGATATGTACACATATAATACCTTAATAAAAAAATTGAAGAAAAAAAAAGAATTAAACGGGTGAATATAAAGTTTAATGCTTATGGGACCTGTTCCCGTTTAAAAGAGTAGGGTTCCCTATTAACGTGCAAAGGGCGAGGCGGGGCCCAGCCCAGCTCTGGGCCAGGTGCTCTGACTGTCTTTACTGGAAGGTTCCGAGCAGGGCCCGGGGGACCCAGAGGAGAGACCCTGAGGCTGCCCCGGGGGCCCAGCTCACCCGTCCATCCTTGTACCAGCTGATGGCAGGTGGGGGCGCCGCCCAGCACTCACACTCCAGGGTCAGGGTACTGTTGACCTTGGTCTTCACTTCCTTCACACCGACCTCCCCCATGGAGTCGTCTTTGGAGATGGAAGGGGGGACTGCAAATCACAAGGGGGTCTGAGGAGCCAGCCTGGGAGGGGGCTCACCCTGGTCCCAGGAAGGGGGGGCTGGCTCCAGACGGTGGAGGAACAGGGGCCTGGAGACGGATCCACTCCTGGGGCCGTCTGCTTAGGGCAGGGGTGGGGAACGTCCGGCCAGCGGGCCGGGCCGTGTAAGAGCCGTGAAATCATTTGGTCTGGCCCTGCCCATCTGGGGGCTAGACATGTCAGATGGTGGTGAGAACGGGACAGGCAGCCGGGACCGAGCCCTCCTGCCAGGCTGGAAATTCAATCAATCTAGGAGCTTCAGGGGGCCAATGGGGGGAAGTAGAGGACATGTGATACTTTCAACAGTAAAGAATTATTAAAATTAAAAAATATCTAGGAGCTTTCTTCATAGCAACATAAATTTATATTAAGTGAATTATATTAAGCAAATGATGTTATAAATATCCAAATGGCCCTTGGAACCCTAACCAGTTCGGCTCAATGGATAGAGCATCAGCCTGCAGACTGAAAGATCCTGGGTTCGATTCCGGTCAAGGGCACATGCCCGGGTTGCAGGCTTGATCCCCAGTAGGAGGCGTGCAGGAGGCAGCCCATCAATGATTCTCTCTCATCACTGATGTTTCTATCTCTCTCCCTCCCCTTTCGTCTCTGAAATCAATAAAAATATATTTTAAAAAACCCACAACCACCAAAAAAACCAACACCACCAAAAGCCAACAAATGGCACTTGGCAGAAAAAAAGGTTCCCCACCCCAGCCTTAAGGGAAGACTGTTTATCAGCGATGGTTACGGGACAGGGCAGGTCGGAGGCAGGGGGATTCCTGGGGTGACCTCTGGGGGCCCCAGGTCTCAAGTTGTGGAGACTCTGACCGCATCAGAGCAGAAAGAAGCCAGGACTGGAGTGGGTGTGGGCATCCACGTGGCCAAGTCCTAGCTCGCCATTCCCCGCTCCGAGTGTCCTGGGCCCTAAAAGTGGGGAATGACCCAGCCGGCCCGGCTGCCTGGCGACTGCCAGAGCACACAAGGCCATGAAGGCGTCTGGGGTGTCAGCTATGGCCCAGGCGCCAGGGTCCCAGGGCTCCCGAGCCTCCTCCGGCCTCCCACCAGCGCCCGGGGTCCCAACTCACTGAGGACTTCCACGTGGTAGTTCTTCACGGCCTCCCCAAGCTCATTGGTGACCACGCAGGTGTACTGGCCTGCATCTTCCTTCTGGGCATTCAAGATCTGCAGCCCGTGGGTACCTGCTTGCGGGGCAGTGGCCAGGGTCACCTCAGGCACGAGCTGGGGTTCACCAGCCCCGTCCTCTGACCCCTCGCTCCTCCCCGCCCCCCGAGGGCATCACCTGGGAGCAGCTGGATGTTGTTTGAGGCCTCAAATGGGGACCCGTCCTTCATCCAGGTGATGGTGGGGGCGGGGAAGGCCAGCGCCTCACAGATCAGAGAAATGGGGTTGTTGATGGTCACGGTCACCTCCTCGTCTGCACTGTCCTCGGTCACCCCCAGGATGGAGGGAGCCACTGTGATGGGAGGCCAGGGGGGTGCTCGTGAACAGAGAGCCCGGCCCTGGGCGCGAGGACCCAGGAAAGCCTCAGCCGCCGTGCTGTGCTAGTTGCATTGCACAGGTGGGAAACGGAGGCTCAGCGGAGCCCAGGCAGGTGCGGCCAGACTTCAATTCAGGCCTGGGTGACCCAGAGCCCCAGCTCTCCACCACTGAGCAATACCACGGGGGAAGCTGGACAATTTCTGCCTCCATTTCCCCAACAGCCTCTTAGCATCCAGGGTATCTAGTAATTTAACCAGAGTCTCCTCAACTCTGTATTTCCAATCTGTGCCACGCCCGGAGTGGAGGGGCAGGGGATGGGGAGGTGGGGTGATGTTCCCTGCTGAGTAGACGCTCTCTGCTGTCACTGACCCTAAAATGTCCTCTTCCGGGCCCTGCAGGGACCATCCATTTGGCCGCCAGCACTTTTAGAAATGGATTTTCCGAGACCAGCCCGTGCCCCTCTCGTTTTCGAATCCCCGTTTCTCCAGCCCAACAAAACGGTGCTGCATCGCCCTCGGGAGCGGGCGGCCTGGAGGGAGCCCTGTCCTCTCTCTAAGCCACAGAGCTCCATCAGTGACATGGGGACAGGCGCGCCGCCCACCTCCTGGGGTTGCTGTGAAGACTCCACCAGGACGGCCTGTGCATCTGCCTGGCCTATAAGGGTACAACCACTAGAGCCGCTGCTGTTTGTTGTTGAACATGGAGAGCTCTGGGGAAGCTGCCTGTCAGGTCACCTTGGTCCTGCCTCCTGCCAGCACCGGGAGTGGCCAGGAGATGCCCAGCTCACCCAGGACGCTCAGCTGCACATGCTTGGTCCTCTCCCCCGCGGCGTTGGCTGCAATGCAGGAGTAGTGGCCGGCGCTGGACAGGTTGGCCTGGAGGACCTGCAGAAGGGCTCCGTCTGGAGAGATGTGCTGGGTGTCTCCACCAGCCAGGGGCCGGCCGTCTTTGAACCACGTGACCCTGGGCTGCGGGTGGCCTGTGTGGGGAGGAGAGAGGCAGGTAAGACAGTTCAGCAGGATTGGACCAGGTTGAGCAGAGGTCATTCCAGGAAGGGGGCCGGCGGGGGGGGGGGGGTGCATGGTTTTCCATCTCAGTCCAGAGGCCCATGCAGCAGGGCAAGACACAGAAGCAGCCACCATGCGCCGGGGCCTTTTCCTAACTGAGGAATGGACAGAGATGGCGGGTACAGACAGAAGAAAGACAAGATATTCCTTCCATCCACCCATCCATCCACCCACCCATTCATCCATCTAAACATACATATATACATACATGCATACATACACCTATCCATCCAACAATTTGTCCACCTATCCACCTCCTCATCCATCCATCCATCCACCCACCCACCCACCCACCTATCCATCCATCCATCCATCCATCCATCCATCCATCCATCCATCCATCAATCCCAGTTCATAAGCATAACTAAGGCACTGGGGGAACCACGGTAACAAGGTAGACCTGGGGTCCTCAAGGAGCTCAGAGTCCAGCTGGGGTGCACAGGTGTCACAGGCCACCATGGATCAGTGCGGTCAGTGCTGGGATGCGGAGCAGAGGGCCGGGATAGGCAGGCAAGATCTCCAGATCCCCCTTTTTCACAGCTGCCTTCTCACCTTTCCCCAGCCCGCCGTGTGGCCGTGTGGCCTTACCTGTGGCATTGCACGTCAGGTTGGCTGTCTGTCCCTCAGGGACCTTGACCACCTCCTCCAGGTCCTCGTTCTCGATACTGGGAGGAACTGCGAGAGCAGGGAGACAGCCGGTCACTGACCGGGGCTGGCTCACTCGGGCTGAACCACTGAGCAGGGAAGCCCACAGCATCTCTCTTCAGGCTCTTGTGCCTTGGTTTCCCCATCCCCTTGTGCCTGCTTCCACAGGGCCGAGGGAGTACCAGTGCCCTGGGAAAAGGCCCTGATCAGGGCAAGGTAGTGTTAGAAATATTTTCTCCTTTCCACGTTGGATTAGTCCCTGCTGCTTCTAGAAAGTTCCATGATGGCCTCAGAGTAGGGACTGCTCATGAGGAAACAAGCCTTGGCCTCTCCCTCCTTCCTGAGCGGACCTCCTACTACAGCAAGAGCTCTTGGTCCTGGACTCGCCCCCCGTAAGCTCCCCGGCCGGAGGAAAAGGATTCGTGGGCGACGAACACGGGGCTGTGACATACCCAGGACCTCCACGCTGAAGTTCCTCCGCACCTCCCCAGCCTCGTTGCTTGCCAGGCACGAGTAGAGGCCTCTGTCTCGCTCCTGGGCCCGGGTCACCTTCAGCATCCAGCCCCCTGGGGAGGGAGGAGAGTGAGCAGCCTTCTGTCCCGAGCCGAGCCCAGGCTGAGCACCAGGAAGAGGAGCGTGCCAGGCGTCTCAATCAGATGTGTCTGCCTACCCCAGTGTCCCATTCCTCAGGTGGGAAAACTGAGGCCCAGGAGGGTGAACAGATGGGTGGAGCCCCCTGGACATTAGACATGCGCAGGGTAAGCCTGAGGCCCCGTTTAAGAAGAAGGATCTGTCACCTGGCTACCCCCACTTCTGGAGACCGGCCACGGCGAAAGGAACAGCCATGGGCCTGGCCCAGGTCAGACCGCCCTGCTACGCTGATGGACCCTGGAAAAGGCCACCTTCTCCCAAGACCAGCCCGGGGGAGGCACATGCACGGGACGCGTGATCACGGCTGCTCCTACGCCCGGGGCAGACATCGCTAATGGATCACCGCTCTCCTTCCTGCTGGGCCCTGATGCAGTCCCTGAGTCCACCTCATCGCAGTGCATCTGGCAGCCCCACCGAGTGCTCAGAGGAGGTGCCCAAGGGGAAGCTTACTGCCACCCCAGCTTTGGAGCCACCGGAGCATCCCTGCGGGTCACTGAGGGTGGGCTCCAGGGGGCCCTGAAGTCCTTACAAGCTTTGGATGGGATACTGCCCCCTGGGCCTCAGTTTCCCCGTTTGTATGCCAGCAAGAACGATCACAAACCAACTCTGTGAGGAGAACGACTATGCAGAGGCGAAGGTGCTTAGACCCTATGTCCATTCGCCCACCTGCACTGCTCTGTGAGACGTTCTGTAAGCGCCATGAGAATTTTTGCTGCAGGGCTTATCGGAACCTTGACTACCAATGGTCCCTGTGAGTCTCTAGGAGGGGAGCAGAGCAGGAAGCCTTTCTAAATGTACTCAAATCTAACATGTTTCCTGGAGCACGTCGCCTGACCCGTGTTTGGGGGTGCCCTCTTGGGGGACCAACCGCCGAAATGTTTATCCCACCCAGGCTGGCCGCTCAGGGTCAGAAGTCACGGGCGTGTGCTGAGCAGAGGCAGAAGCGGAGGGCCAGGCCCGATCACCGGACACTCCCCTGGCGGGCACCTTACCGGCCAAGAGGTAGGTGTCCTCCCTGGGGCTGATGGGCTCCTCCCCGCGGAACCAGCGGACCCCGGGGGGCGGGATGCCTGTGGCTTCACAGAGCAGCGTCAGGGGGCTGTGCAAGGCGGCCGTGACGTTGGTCAGCGGGTCTGAGTCTCCGATGAGCTCTGGGGGCACTGGACACAGAGAAACGGCCTCATTCAGGACGCAGCCGGGGCTGTGTGCGCCTTCCTCCACCCCCAGCACGGCCCGCCCCCAGGAGCCCCACCCCCACCAGGAGGGGCTGAAGAGCCGAAGTGACACTGGAAGGGGAGAGTGGCGACCACGGGCTGGGCTTTGGGTCCGGCAGACACCTTGGGCCTCAGTTTCTCCAACCCCCGGGAGGGATGCCAGGAGGATTCAACCAGAACACGTGCTGAGATGCTGGGCAAACGCTGAGAGCAAAGGTGAACACAGGTGCGTCCCCCCAGATCCACACGTCAGAGCCACGTGGCGCTCTGTGGTGTCTAGAGCATCCACTCCCAAAGGAAGCCCGCTCTATCAGGCTGGGGTGAGCGGGTGAGTGGGGTCCCAGCCACACTGCCCATCTCTCCCATCTTCTCGCTCACCACTCTTCGCTTCTGCCCCGAGGCATACAGTAGGAGCTCAATAAAAGATTGAAATTACAAGGCTGTTCTAGCTACCCCTCCAGGCCTCTGTGGGGTCTGTTCCCTCTGCCTGGCCCATTTCCCCCCTCACCCTGGCACCTGGTTAGCTCCCATTCTGCTTTTACATTTCGGCTGAAAGGCCACCTCCTACAGGAGGCTGCCCTGACTTCCCACGACAGAGTTCAGGCCCCTGAATTCCCCTATCACATGTCAGTCATGCAGGAGAGAGTTGCTGATTTCCACAGTGCCCAAAACAGAGTAGGGGGATAGACAGTAAGGGAGGGAAATGTGTGTGTGTAGGCGGGGGGGGGGGGGGGGGGGGTTAAGGCTATTTGAAGCCAGTCCTGATTTGGGAGCAGTGCTAAAGGCTTCCTCAGAGACCTCACCAGAGGCCTGCCTCTTGGGAGAATGAGGCGTGACCCCCGGGCACAGACTGAGGGCTGTGCCCGGAGATTGAACTGGCCTTGCCTTCTCCAGCCTGGGCCCCCTTCCCGCCCTCCTCCGGCAGGCCCCCGGTCCTCACCCAGCACGGAGAGCGCAAACCTCCTCTCGGCCCTCCCAGCCACGTTCTCGGCCACACAGCTGTAGCGTCCCGCGTGGGCAGCCTGTGCCCGCTCCACGTGCAGGCTCTGCCCCTGGTTCTGCAGCCGCAGGCCAGGTTCGGCTCCCACCGGCTGGCCGTCCCGCTCCCACGTCACCCTGGGTGAGGGTTTCCCCGTGACGTTGCATTCCAGAGTGGCCTCCTCGTCCTGGACCACGGAGACCTGTGTGGGGGGCTCGCGGGGGCCAGCGATCTGCGGGGGAACTGGGGTGGGGAGAAAGTTGCTGTGGCCGCCGGGCAGCAAGCACTCACATCAGGCCCCAGGCTGGCCTGTGTTCCCCACGGCCACTCCCTGGCCGTGTGACCTTGGTCAGGTGACCTCATCTCTCTGGGCCTCCATTTTCCATCCTTATAATGGGGCCATACGGCGCTCCACTCCTGCCTCTGTCTAACCCTGGGGATCCCGGGGAGGGGCCTGCTGTTTGGAAAACAAGCTCTCAGCACAGCCCCGAAGATCTGTGGGAGGTTTCCTTCCTCAGAAACCAGGCCTTCCCGGAGTTCAGACAGTCGCTGGGGCCGGCCGGGGTCGGGGTTACTCTCTCCAAAATGCTTTTCTTGGTCTTACTTACTTTCTTTCTTTTTTAAAAAAATATTTTTATTGATTTCAGAGAGGAAGGGAGAGGGAGAGAGAGATAGAAGCATCAACGATGACAGGGAATCATTGATCAGCTGCCTCCTGCACGCCCCCTACTGGGGACCCAAGCCCGCAACCCAGGCATGTGCCCTTGACTGGAATCGAACCCGGGACCCTTTAGTCCACAGGCCGACGCTCTATCCACTGAGCCAAACTGGCTAGGGCTCTTGGTCTTATTTTCTAAGCTGAGATATTTCATCTCATCACTGCAGGACGCGTAGCCGGAGACTTAGGCTTCCGTTATGCACAGGAGCTTCATAGAAATTTTACATTCCTTTCCGTTTCTGTTTCAAGTTGCGTTTTCCTCTCTGGGTCACTGGGGGTTCTTGGGGTCACGCTGCCCCTCTCAGGCTCAGGCCCGGAGCCGCAGGAGCTGGCTGGGGGGCGGGGTGTGTGTGTGTGTGTGTGTGTTAAGGAGATGCCTGGAATCTAAGAGGCCAGGGAAGTGCTCTCATTATCGCTGTCCCTGTCTTGGCTTGGATCCTGGGGGTGGGGTCTCCCCTGCCAGGTGCCTGCCTGCCACCCTTCCGGCCCCTTCTGCCTGGCTCAGGTCACCCCAGCCCCGCTCACCATGCACCTCCAGCTGCTGGTCCTGGCTGCTATTTCCGGCCACGTTGCTGCACTCACAGGTGTACGTTCCCTCCTGGGCCGGCTGGGCGGGTCCCAGGTACAGCAGCCGCCCCACCGCCGACACGGGCTCGAGGCCGGGCCCCTCCCCGGGCACGGGCTGACCTGGATGCAGCAACAAACAGCCCCCGGTTCCTGGTCCCCCCACCGGGAACGCTTGTCCCCCCCACCATCCTGGCCAACTCCTGCAGGAGGAGGCTGTCCCTGCCCTCGATGGGTGCCCCCACCCCAGAGCCTAGCGGAGAGGGAGATGGGTGGGCCTACAGCCCTGCGGTGGGGGGGGGGGGGGGGTCCTGGTTACAGAAATGACAGTGTCCTCAGTCCCATTCTGCTCGGTCCCCAAGTCTGCTGGGCACCCCAGCCCCTTCCCAGCCAGCAACCCTACCGTCCTTCCTCCAGGCGATCTTGGGGAAAGGGACACCCCGGCATTCGCAGGACAGCCTGGTGGGGTGTCCCTCGGTCACGGTCAGGATGCGGGGCTCCCTCGAGGGGAACACTGGAGGGACTAAGAGCAGAGAGGGTGTGAGGGGGTGGTGGGCTGGGAGGGGAGCGGGCTGCACCCGGGGGCCCAGACAAGGCAGCAGCCTCCCCCCCCCCCCAGCTGGCCGCGTAGGGGAGGGCAGGAGGGACCGCAGCCCAGCCCAGGAGACCCTCACCCCACACGTTGAGGTTGTAGTGCTTCTCCGAGCGGCCCGCCTGGTTCAGCGCCTCACAGGTGTAGCGGCCTGCATCCCGCACCTCCGCCCTGTCCACCTGGCCGGCAGCGCCATGAGCCATCAGCGGGGGCAGCAGAGAGGGGTGCCCCGGGACGGACTGCGTGACGGTGCCCCAACCTCCCCACCTGGCCCCTGGCACCGCCCGCACCCTGAAGTTTCCGGAAGCCGGTGCCTGCGGGGCCTCCTGCGGGTCAGGCACATGGAATGGGCTCCCTAAGTGGCAGCCCTGCCAGCCACGCCCGCAGCCCAGCCCCGTCTGACAGAATGGCCCAGAGGAGAAGGTGGAGGGTGAAGAAGGGTGGGGCGGAGGGGCCCCTGACCTCAGGTGTCAGAGCCTGACATGGTGGTGACGGCTGCGGCTCCGAGGAATGAAGGGAAGGAGAGGCAGGCTTTCCAGACAGAGCAAGCCAAAGGAGGTGCTCAGGGTTGGGAATGACCATATCACAAGGTGTAGGGGGGTGGGAGGAGGAGGAGCAGGCTGGAGTGCAAGGTTCTCCCCAGTAGCAGGAGAGGCACCGCCCCTCCCCGAGCTGACGTGGATGAGCTGTGCTCTGGGGCAGGGTGGCCTGCCTCTGAGAACCCTCCCAGCCTCCCAGAAGAGAGGCGCCAATGTGTCTGCGGGTGAGAGACCCCGGGCCAGTGTGTCAGGACGCTAGGGGGGAGGCGCAGCTGGAGGAGGTGGAGCTAAAGTTTAAATCCAGGCTGACTCGAGTCCCGACCCCACACACCCCTGCCTTGCTGGGCCAGATGCCGATACAGGGGCTTAAAGGCCCAAAGGCGAGGCGGCTTTGAATCAAGGAGTGAAAAACAAGTAGAGAGAGAGCTGCCGGCTTTGTGGGGGGCGGAGGGCCCCGAAGGCTCAGTCCCCGTTGGGCTGGAAGTAGCTCCGATGGGTCGGGAGGGTGCACCCTGGGTGTTGGTCTGGAGGGGCCTGCAGGGCCCTCGCCGCTGAACGGCGCCTCGCAGGGCACCCACGGGCCCGCCCTGCCCGGGACTCGGCTCACTCACCTCCAGCAAGGCCTGGTCTGCAGAGAGGCGGGCTCCGGGCCGTGGCTCCAGCGGGCGGCCGTCCTTCCGCCAGCTCAGCACCGGCGGGGGCACGGCGTGGCTCCGGCACTCTAGGGCCACTGACTCGTTGGCCACGACGGACACGTTCAGCTCTTCCCCGAGGATGCTGGGTGGCACTGGGGAGGGGGGCGGAGGGGGCTACCTCAGCACTGGGGGCGGGGGGCAGCAGGATGGAGCCGACGCCCTGAGCCGAGGCCCTCTCATCCCCCCTCGACGACCTCCAGCGCCGGCCTCAAAAGGAGGCCCAAGTCCGAGGGGGACGGTGGGGTGTAACAGTGGCAACATCCTGACTGAGGGCACTTCAGGACAAGACGTTACCTCGGAGGGACAGGGGGGAAGGGACCCGGGATTTCTCTGTGTTATCTCTGGCAACTCACGTGAATCTACAGTGATCTCAAACTCTTTTTAAAATTTACAACATTTTTACTTTTTTAAATGTTTTTAAAAGCAGGACCTCAGCCACCTTTCTCCTGAGACATGAACAACCCTGCAGCATAGGGTCAGGAAGGCAGGGTCCCGAGTCAGAGGCCCTGGCTGGAGCCCTGGGACCTGACACTTGGCCACTGTGTGATGATGAGGGTAGCCACTGGCCACTGTGTGATGATGAGGGTAGCCACCGGCTGGCGCCACTGGAGGTTAAATGCAATGACACAGGTCGCTGCGCCCTGGGGCACACAACGCCTGCTAACCATTATCCGGACTCCAGCAACGGGAGGAGCTGGAATGGAACGCTCTCCCCGCCCGCCCATACCCCCCACCCCAGGCTCTACATTTCCCAGAGTTCCCTTGTGCACCTCCAGAGGCCCCACAAGATCCCGTACGAGGAAATTTTAAAACCAGAGCAACTGTCACTATGCTGAGTGTGGAAGTGAGTGAGTGCCACCTTCGCCCATTTCACAGAACAAACTGAGGCTCAGAGAAGCGAAGTGACTAGCCCGCGGTCACGGAGCTAGGAAGTGGCGGAGGCAGGATTTGAACCCCAGATCCATGAACTGCAGAGCCAGTCCCTAACCACCACCCCACACCACCTTGCCCCAATGCACCATCACCCCCATTCGACCCAGGAGAGTGAGCACGTCTGATTGCCGACTCTGGGCCGTGTGCACCTCGTGCCGCTTCGGGCTCCTCTACCTCTTCCCCGGACTTGGATCACCTGGCTGAGCGGGCCACCCACCTGCCCACCTGTCCACAAAGGGGCGCTCACACTCCAACTGACCCCCACGTGAAGGCAGCTAGGTCTCAGGCCGCAAGTCTCACACCCACCACCCTTCCTTTGAACGTGGCCAGACACCCCCCTGCCCACGCTCTTGAGCCGCGGCCTCTGGGGCCTGACACTCACCGTGGACGTGCAGGGCGACGTCCCGGCGGTCCTCGCCCACGGCACTCACGGCCACGCAGGAGTAGGTGCCCGAGTCGGAGGCCCGGGCACTGGCCAGCGTGAGGCTGCGGCCCCCGGGAAAGACCTGCGCCCCCAGAAGGAAGCCCACGTGAGGTTATGCACCCCAAGGCCAGTTCCACACCTTCCCAAGCTGGCCCTGCTGCATGGCTCGCCCGGGGAGCCTGCTCCAGATGCCCAGAACCCCCAGACCTCGGCCCGGCTGGCGGGCAATCACATGGGTCCTCCGAAAGGACCCCCTATAGCTTCGCTGTGGCTAGTGAGCCCTTGGGATGGGGCCAGCCCGCGAGCGTAGGATACACAGCGGGTCTCAGAGTTAGCACGAAAAGAAGGATGCAAAACGTCTCGCTCATCACTTTCCATATTGATGATGATGGAATTACGCTTTTTGGATATACTGGGTTAACCTAAATGTCTATTAAAATTGCTTTCACCTGTTTCTTCTTACTCACTTCCTGCAGCTGCTGGGCATGCTAACTCACACGCACTTGTGGGGGCCTTGTTTCTGGAGATGATGCTCGAGACTCTCCACTCAGCAGTCCCTTCCCCCTCCCACCAACTGTCCTGGGCGGTCACTGCTTCTCCCTCCCCTTGGAGCTCCAGGGCCTGGCCTCTGCTCCCAGCACCTCCTGAGGCGGCAGGGAGGTAGCGGGCCACCCAGCCCCACTGACCTGGAGGCCGGAGGTCCCTGCCGTGGACACGGGGTTTCCCTCCTTCAGCCACAGCAGGGTGGGGCTGGGGCTGCCGGTGGCGCTGCAGGTCAGCCGGACCGGGGCACCGAGCAGCACGGGGCCCGGCAGGCTGGGTGGCAGCGTGATGCGCGGAGGCACTGCAGGGGCGGGGGTAACACAGAACATAGGCTGAGCCCCACTCGGGACATAACGGGGAGGGCACCTGGCTGGGCACCCCCTCCCAGGCCACACACAAAAGCACAGGGACAGCCACTCAACATGGGCATACCCCTGCACAGTGCTCAAGGCTGCTCATCTCATCTGTTAAAAAAATATATTTTTATTGATTTCAGAGAGGAAGGAAGAGGGAGAGATAGAAACATCAATGATGAGAGAGAACCATTGATCGGCTGCCTCTTGCACGCCCCCGCACTGGGGATGGAGGCCACAACCCTGGGCATGTGCCCTTGACCAGAATCAAACCCGGGACTTTTCCGTCCACAGGTCGATGCTCTATCCACTGAGCAAACCGGCCAGGGCTCATCTCATCCTCTCCAGGCCACCCTGAGGCCTCTGCAGAGGAGAACCAGGGCTCCGGGAGGCAAGTCACCGGCCCGAGGTGGCCAGCCAGGAAGCGGCAGCAGCAGCACCTGAACTTGGGCCTCCTGCTCAGCATATCCCGGGGACGCTGTGGGGTAATGAGGGCTGAGGACCCCGGGCAGGTTTTGTTTTCCAGCTCAGAGGCATCAGCTCCAACGCTCGCCTGCAGGCAGCCCCTTGGGGGCAGATGATGACTCCGTTGTATCTGGGAGCCACGAGCCAGGATGCCCAGGGCCCCTGCCCAGCTCCCCACTGCTCTTAGGACAAAGACCGGAGCCCTCCATGTCCATCTGGCCATCTCCCCAGCCCGGCCCCTCTTCCTCTGGTTCTATGAGCTCCGGGCCCCCAGCCTCCTTGCCTTTCCTCAGCTCCCCTGCTCCCTGCAGCCACAGGCCGTGGCAGGCGGTCTCTCTTTCAGCATCCAGCTCTCCGAGACGCCTCCTGGACTCCCAGGCCAGGTCAGAGCCCGGCTCCAGGCCCTCAGGTGTATGTACCTCGCCTTTACCAGCTCTTGTCACAGCATCAGGAAGCCGTGCTCTGGGTAATGACCTACCACTGTGCCCTCCACCAGCAGAAAGCACGGGCCTGCCTTTTCAGGGCTGCAGCACCAGGTTTGTGGTCCCAGAGCGTGTCCTTAATCAATGTGGTTGCAGAGAAGATGGGTACATGGAGGAATGGGTGGCTCAGTGGATGGATGGGTGGGTGGGTGGGTGGACAGATGGCTTGTTAGATGGGTGGATGAATGGGCAGAGAATTGGATGGATGATTGGATCAATGGGTGGACAGTTGGGTATTTCCAGGGATTGATAATGAATGGATTAAACAATAGATAGATGAATGGATGATGGATGGGTGGATGGATGATGGGTGAAAGACAGGATGGATACATGGATGAATGATGAGTGGGAAAAATGAATGGATGATGGATGGAAGGATGGATGAATAGATGTATGGATGATGAATGGATGAATTATGGATGCAAGGAAACATAGATGGATGAGTGGATAATGGATAGGTGGATGATGGGTGGAAGGAAGGGAGGAAGAGAGGATGGAGGAGTAGATGGGTGGATGGTGAATGGATGGTGAGTAGATTTGTAGACAAATAGATGGAAAATAATTGTTGCACAAGGACCCCTTTAGTCCCAGGGCAGCTCACCATTGACCCGCAGGCCATACTGCAGCTCTGTGCGACCCGCCACATTGGATGCCACGCAGCGGTAGCTCCCAGCATCCGAAAGCCGGGCTCGCTCAATGAGGAGAACCCTCCCGTCAGCTGACACCGTGACTCCCTCCCGAGCAGAGACAGGCTGGCGGCCCTTGAACCAGGAGATGTCTGGGGGGGAGAAGAGAGATACTGGGGGTCCTGCCAGCCCTTCAGACTGTGCTCTGCAATGGGCACTGGATGAACAGCTGTTGAGAAGGAAGAGAGGAAAGTGCGAGGAACAGAGAGAAGGGCCTGCTGACGCCATCCTGTCTCCACAACCAGAGCGGTGCCTGGCACCGGCCAGCCTCACTAGGTGGGGTCTGGGGTGTGGCCTTCCACCACCAGGAGGGGTCTTACCTGGAGGGGGCACGCCGGAAGCCAGGCACTCCAAGGTCACTGAGGCATTTTCCAGCACTGCCTTGTTGGCCAGGACCGGCTCAATGTTGGGGGGCACTAGGGGAGAGAGGGAGCGCCCTCGCTTGGTGGGTAGCTCAAATCTCAGCCATTCCAATGTCTCTCCCCAGCCTTCCTAAAAGGCCCTGGGTGACAAGAGCCCCCCAATGGCTCATGCCCTCTGACCAAGGAACCCCACTCCTGAACCACACACAAGAATAAATCTTCATTTGTCCACCATCCAGAGCTGAAATGTCAGTGCTGACATGTACACATAAGGAACTGGTGGACATTGAAATTGGGTCTCAAAAGAACTGTTGGTCCAGAAAGAAACTCACTACAGACTGATTCATTTGCCTGTCAGCATAACTATTATTGCTCGTCTCACATTTGGTTCTTATAAGCATATTTCTAGTGACACATGATCTCACTCATCTAGGGGAAATGATGAACAACATAGACTGATGAACAAGAACAGACCCAGAAACAAGGAGGCATCAATCGGACTGTCGGGCTTCAGAGGGAGGGTAGGAGAGGGTGGGGGGAGGGGGGAGAGATCAACCAAAGGACTTGTGTCCATGCATATGAGCCTAACCAATGGTTAAGAACAACAGGGGGGTGGGGGCATCCGTGGGGAGGGGTGTGGGATGGGAATGGGGGGATGAGGACAAATATGTGACACCTTAATCAATAAAGAAATTTAAAAAGAGAGAGAATAAATCTTCATTGCAATCACACAAGGACCGCCCCAGCACCCCCCACAGGAACAGCCGACCCCAGTGGGAAGGCAGAACCCAGAGAGCCATGGAAAGTGGCAGGTGCAAGGACCTGCCCACATGTACAAGGATGTAAAGGAACCCCCAAAACGAGTAAGGCAGCAAAGGTAAATATGGTTGCGGACAAGGGTGTCCCATAAAATCCCTCAGAAAACCACCCGTGGGGGCCACAGAGCAGACTTCCTTTTTGCTTTTTTAAAATGTGTTTGTATTGATCTCAGAGAGGAAGGGAGAGGGAGAGACAGACACATCAATGATGAGAGAGAATCATCTACTGGCCGCCTCCCGCATGGCCTCCACTGGAGATCGAGCCCGTAACCCAGGCATGTGCCCTGACCGGGAATCGAACCCTGACCTCCTGGTTCATAGGCCGACACTCAACCACTGAGCCACCCAGGCCGAGTGAGCAGATGACTTTCTACTTCTAAAGTCAAGTGCACGACTAGATTTTAAACCCCACCCCCTCCTCACCCCCACAGCAGCCCCGAGGGCCCTCAAAGGATCCCCCACCATCCGTCACCCGCGTCCTCACCCAAAACCTTGAGCACCGCATCCCTTCTGCTCTCGCCGGCCAAGTTACTGGCGACACAGGTGTAGACGCCTTCGTCCCTCAGGTCCACCTTCTCAATCTGGGGCAGGGGGGGCAGAGGTGTGTCATGGGGAGGTGAGGGTGGGGGCACGGGATCCAGAACCGGAAGTCACTCAGAATGGTGCTGGGACATGACCAGTGGCCAGGCTGCGCTGACCCCAAGAGCAGGAGAGGGGAGGCATGGGGACGAGTTTGGCTCTGGGTGCAGTTCTGAACCACACACTTAGACTCCAGGGAACCCCCCTGATCTTGGGGACCCCCCTTCTGCCCACTTTCTCCCTCTGACAGCTGAAGCTCTGGGGACGTGGACTAGGTTAAAGGTGCCCCCCCCCCTCTTCAGTCCACTGAGAACTCCCAGCTGAATGGGTTCTTTGCGGGTCCTGCCCCCAGGCTCCCAGGGCCCCTAGGAAGTGGCTCCTCCTTCTATGCCAGGTTGCCCGCTAGCCCTAGGGCCCCCGCACTGTACCTGCAGGGTCCCCCCCGAGGCTGCCAGGGCCACCCCATCCTTCCACCAGCGGAGGCTTGGAGTAGGCACCCCAGTCCCTGCACACCGGAGGGTCACAGGCTGCAGGAAGGGGGCTGTGATGTTCTCACCGCCGACGATGACCACCGATGGGAGCTCTGGGCAGGGGGAGAGGCAGGGAGGACCCGGTCAGGGTCAGGAGGGCGCAGAGGTACCCAGCAGCCCCTTCATGCCTTGCAGAGCTGCCCTCTAGCCTCCCCCCACTCAAGCCCCTAGAGACCTGGCTTTGGGGAAGAGGGCCAGACTGGACCCAGCATGGCAGGTCTTTCCTTTCTTTAAAAATCCTCCCATCCACCCACCCACCATCTACCCACCCACCCATCCACCCACCCATCCACCCATCCACCCACCCATCCATCTACCCACCCATCCATCCACCCACCTACCCATCCATCCACCCCTCCACCCCTCCACCCATCCATCCATCCATCCATCCACCCACCCACCCACCAACTACCCACCCATCCATCCACCCACCCATCCACCCATCCACCCACCCATCCATCCAGCCACCTACCCACCCACCCACCCACCCACCATCTACCCACCCACCCATCTACCCATCCACCCACCCACCATCTACCCACCTACCCATCCATGCACCTACCCATCCACCCATCCATCCACCCACCTACCCATCCATCCACCCATCCATCCACCCATCCATCCATCCACCCACCCACCCACCTATCCATCCACCCACCCACCCACCCACCTACCCATCCATCCACCCACCCACTCACCCACCCACCCATCCATCCATCCATCCATCCATCCACCCATCCATTCATCATTGAGCATCTACTCTGAGCCCGAAGTGTACTAGGCACAGGGATACAGCAAGGAATGGTGGCCACTGTGTTGTCCTCTCAGAGCTCCCCGAGCTGGGCTGAGGGATGGACAATGAAACAAGCACTCCCAATACAGTGAGTGGTGAGCGACAGCCAAGAGAGGGTAGGCAGTGTGGGTTAGCACCACAGTGAAATCAAGGAGGGCTTCTGGGAGGAAGGGGTGTTTTAGGACAGACCTGAAAAATAAAGAGGTGCTGAGAGGCAAAGAAGGAGAATGTTCCAGGAACAGAAACAGCATGTTCAGGCACGGAGGTGAGAGAGCTGACGCATGTAAAGAGTTGAATGAAGTTCGTGGTGGTCAGTGGACAGAGAGGGAAGCCTGGGGAGAAAAGTGAGGCCTGAGGACTGGACAGGTGACGAGTAGGGTGGACAGCTCAGACCAGCCTCTCTGCCTCTTCTCTCTGGGGAGCTGGGAAGCACAGCCCAGGAGTGCTGTCTAGAGAAGACCAGCCCCCAGCCCCTCCCAGGTCCCCCAGGCCCGCCAGAGGCGCGGATGGCCTCGGTCCAGGCTCCCCGCCACCGGCCTCGGCTGCCCGTGCAGCTCACCGTGCACAGACAGCTCCACCTCGGCCCCTGCGGTGCCGGCCTCGTTGGTGGCCTGGCAGGAGAAGAGGCCCGCGTGGCCCGGCCCCACATGGTCGATGTGCAGCGTGGTCCCCTGGGCGGCCACCTGCACCCCCGCCAGCTCCTCGGCCGGGCGGCCATTCTGCAGCCATCTAAGGTGGGTGGGAAGGGGGACCCCTCAGCCTGAGGCCAGGGGAGGAGGGCCAGCAGGACAGGCAGGGGGCCCCGCAGCATCTCCGCCTGCTCGCACATCTCTGGCCTTTTCCATGCCTCTGGGAAGGGGGTGTCTCCTGACCCCACCCACCTCCAAAGCATGCGCTCTCTGCCCACACCCCCAGCCCCAGCCCTGGCCTTCACCCCCCCCCCCCCCAACACATACGCACTGGATAGTGGGCGCCGGGGAGCCTGCGGCCTCGCAGGGAATCTCCAGGGGCTGGCCCAGGAGGGTGGTCACCTGGCCCAGGCCTTCAGCCACCAGCAGCTGTGGGGGCACTGCAGGCGGGAGCCCCACTGGGTGGTCAGCACTGAGCAAAGCCCTGCCTACAGCCCTCTAAGTGCCCTGTGCCCCGGAACAAGGCCCAAGCCACACCCCGCCATTCCAGTTCCCCCATAAAGGGCCCCACCACTGAGGCTTGTCCTGTTCGTTCAACGTCTGTCTCACCAGCGGACCCAGGGCTCAGGGGTCCCGCCTGCCTTGCCCCCTGCCTCATCTCCAGCCCCACCGGGCCAGCCCGAGTCAGCCCCCGAGAGATGTCTGTCCAGGGGAAGAAAGCAGGGGACGACCCCTCCCCACCCGTCCCCAGGACCACTGCCCACAACCCCGCGTTGGGCCTCAGGGATTTCTAGGTGAACGTCCATCCCACTGACCAGAGGTGGCTCCTAGGACGGGCTGCGGGCACTGGCACGTGGTGGGGGTGGGAGGAGGGGCCCACAGCCGGGTGGCTCGGGCGGGACAGGTCCAGGCTCACCCTGCACGTCCACGGCGTATTGCAGCACGGCCTCCCCCGCGGGGCTGCTGGCCACGCAGCTGTACAGGCCTCCGGACGCCTCCCCCAGGCTCTCCAGGCTCAGCAGGCCGCCGCCCGCCTCCAGCCACGTCCCGTTGCTCTCCGCCAGGGGCAGCCCCTCGTGGTACCAGGACAGGGTGGGGGGTGGGTAGCCTCTGGCCACGCACTCCAGGCCCAGGGGTCTCCCAGCCACCGCCTTCACCAAGTGCGGCCCTTCGCTGGCGCCCTCGATGGTGGGCGGGACTAGGGAAGAGGCAGGGGCTGCTCAGGGACGGAGTTCCCCACCAGCCCTGTGCAGCCCCCCGCAGACCCCACATCACGGGACAAGCCTCCTCCCGCACCTGCACTGGCCCAACCCTTTGCTCAGAAGTCAGCTCCTGCGGGGAGCCTGCCCCAGGCCCCTGGCCGGAAGCATCCCTCCCTCCTCTGCCCCTTGGTGGGTCCCCTCCTGACACGGCTTGCATCTGCTTTGACCCTGCTTCCCCTGCGGGCTCATCAGAAGCAGAACAATGGCTTGTCTGCGTGTCTCTGGGAACGGCACACAGTAGGGCTCGGTATCCACTGCACTCAAAGCCACGGGCTCCCTGGGCTTAAGGTCAAAGCCACTGTTCCTACAAGTGCCCCCTCTGGCCTGCGGAGCAGACGGGACGACTGGGGCAGAGCCCAGCCCCGACGGCCGTGATGGCCAAGGGGGCCGCCAAGCCGGGGCTCCTCCCTTCCTCTTGGGGAAGGCCGCCGCGGTGCTGAGCCCACAGATCCCTCGCAGGGGACATGGGGCGACGATGGCCTAGGATGTGCCTCTCAACCTTGTTTGGATCACAAGCCCCTAGGAAAACGCACACACGCATTCCCCAGTCAATTCCCAGGAGGTGCTCAGATCCCAGAGTGAGGGTCCCCAGGCTGCATCTGGCTCACCCTCAAAGACCCCACACAGCCCAACATTCCTTTGGGGTCCCAAGTGTCTGTATCTTTGGGGGCCAGAGCTCCTGAGTCGACTCCTCATTAGGGGCCAGGACGACTCACTGGCCTGCACCCCACCCTCCAAACCTCACCAGGCCCTGCCCGGCCTCACCCCGCCCACCTCCACTCAGCTTTCCTGAGTTCTCTGCGGGGCCTCAGCTCTGGCAGGAAGCCTGCCCCACTGAGCCCTCCTGTGTGCCAAGCCCCTCGAGGCAGCCATCGCCAAGGTTAACCATGCAAAGGGGGTTAACCGTGCAACCCCCAGGTGTGAACTGGGGGGCCATCACATCCCCAGCCCAGAGTCCACTGTGCTCATGGGTGGGTGGAGAGACGAGGGCCGGGTCCCTACGGCTGACAGAGGAGCTGATGCTACGAGGGCCCGGGGTCTGGCTCAGTCCGTGGTTCACTCAGAGAAGTTAATTACTAGTAGAGGGTTCCGGTGTGGTTTCGTGAAAAGCCCTAAACCTTGAGGGGAGACCTGGGTCCTCCGCGTGGCTCTGCCTGGGCCCCCAGACAGGCCCTCTGACCCTGGCCTCAGTTTCCTCGCCTGTAGGCGGGAAGGTAGACCGAGGTGACCCTTCTCTAGCCACTCCCTCGCTGACCTATGGAGACAGGAGGCCTTCGCAGCCCAGAGTCCCTCCCTCCGTGCGCCCGGCTGACCGCCGCTCACGGCTGTCCCATGGCCGCTCACCGTACACCTCCAGCCTGGCGGCCTTCTCCGCGACGCCCACGGGGTTGCTGGCCTGGCAGGTGTAGATGCCCGCATCCGAGCCCTGAGCCCGCCCCAGCTGCAGCTGCCGGCCGCCCCGGGTGTAGGCAGCCTCGGGGCTGGGGGGCAGCGGGGCCCCGTCCTTGAACCAGGTGATGTCAGGAGCAGGCACGCCGCGGGCCTCACACAGGAGCCGAGCCGGGTGGCCCTCCATGACGGCCACCTCGCTTGTCTCGTTGGAGCCCCAGATGGTGGGAGGTGCTGAGGACAATGGGGGGTGGGGGTGGGGGGTGCGGTCACAGGGAGCCCCTGAGGCAGCTGGTGCCCCCCTCCCGCCCGCACCCCCAAGTGGCTTGCACGTGCCCGTGCCCCAAGCACCGCACACGTCGCAGCTTCGGCTGCAGGAGAGGGAGAGTGGGGAGACAGGAGAGGCAGTGCGGGACACGCTGACGTGGAAAGCAGGAGGTGGAGGAGGCGGGGTGGGGGGCGCCCTTGGGGCCCTGGACCCCACTCTGCCTCTAACTGGCTGTATGACCAGGCAGGCCACTTCCTCTCGCTGGGCCTCAGCCTCCCCATCTGTAAAATGAGGGGCTGGACGCCATCAGGGGTTCCCACGGGCTGGACGCAGGCCTCTCACAGTGGCCGGCCCCGTCCGCCCAGAGCTCCTTCCAGCTGATCACCCAAAGGAGAGGCTCCGGTGAGAGACTACGCACCGGACCTTCTAGAACTTTCTACCAGGCCCTCCACCAGGGAGAGCAGGCAGCTCAGCGCCCTCTGCAGGCAGCTGGCGCCCCAGCACTTCCAGGGCCTTCCTTTCCATGGTCGGGTTTTACAGCTTCCTCCCGGGAAGGCCAATGGGCTGGTTTCCACTTACAGGTGAGGTAGGAAATGTCTTTCTAAGTAAATTCATTCCATGTAAAGGGACTTGATTTTTTAAAAAGTTAAAGGAACGATCACCCCCAGAGGTATCAGGTGCAGGACAACTTGCGAGGTGGGATGGGACCATGGGGTTTGGGGAACGGTGGTCCAGATTCCCTGTCCCCCTCCTCCCCAGCTTTACTGGCCTGGGGCGCGTCCCCCAGCCTCCCGGCTCTGCTCTCGCCCTTCCTCTGTGCAGTGGGCCCGAGGGGAGCCTGGCCAGCAGCCCAGGGAGGGGCCTGAGCAGGGGCCTGGGCAGGGGCCGGGCTCACAGTGGATTCGGAGCTGGAAGTCCTTGGCCTGCTGGCCGGCGGGGCTGAAGGCCACGCACTGGTACCGCCCCTCGTCGCCCAGGTGGCTGCTGGCGATTCTGAGCAGCTGGCCGTCCTCCAGCAGCTGGACGTGCGGGTCCCCGGGAAGGACAGGCCTGGGAAGGAGGTCAGGACAGTGCGACTCAGGTCGAGGCGCGAGCAGGGGCGGCCGCCTGCACGGCAAAGAGGCTGAGAGAGTCACAGTCGCCGGAAGGTGCCAACAGTCCCAGTGCCCGGCGCCGGCGATTAGACACAACGTGTCTGATCAGCAGAGCGCTTGGAGACGTCAGCGCTGAGCCCGGCCACACCATGGTGAACCCAGACCGTGTAAGTGGGAGGAGCCGGACACAAAGGCCCCCGCGGTGTAGCCGCGTGGAACGTGCAGGAAATGCAGGTGCATCTGCAGACAGAGAGCGGGTGGGGGAGTGGCTGCCAATGGGCGTGGGGTCTCCTCGGGGAGACGGAATGTTCTGGAACTAGACAGAGTGATGCTTGTGCAACACCGTGGATGTGCCAGATGCCACTGAACTGTGGGCGTTAGGTGGTTGATTTCAGGTTATGTGGATCCCACCCACCCCCCGGCCCCCGACACCTCAAAAAAAAATTTTTTTTTTAAAAGAAAGGCTGAGTGATGATGAGAAAACCCTTCTGGGTGAGAGTGAGGTCTCACCTGGGTGACCCAGGCTGGGGTGGGAGGTGCCCTGGGCCCTGGTGGCATGTGCAATGCCTGTCAAGCCCCCCCAGAATTCAACCTCCCCAGAGCCCCCTATCCACCCGGCCCAGGCATGGGCACCCTCCCTGGGCTGTCCGCTAGGCAGGCCACTCACTGCCTGTCCTTGGTCCATTCCACCTGGGGCGTAGGGACCCCCGAGGTCCGGCACTCCAGCTCCACCTGGGCACCAGCCAGGCCCAGCACCTCCTGGGCAGCCCCGGCTCCAAGCACGGAAGGTGGGACTGAGGACAAGAAGGGAAGGGGGTGCAACGGCTCACACCTGCAGCCCTGCCCACCGCAGGCCCTTGCCATGCAGGTCCCCCTCCTGGTGCGCCCTTCCCTTCCACGTCCTGCCTGGGAGGCTCCCCCAAAGCCCCGGCTGGACCGGGCCCCACACTGTGCTCCCCGCACAGCCTGCACTCCTCACGTGACAACAGCGGCTGCTTGGCTAATCATGTGACTGTCGAATGTCCGCCGAGAGCTGTGAGGAGCTGGGCCTGGTGTGGGCCCCTCTGTGCCCCTGCTCTCAGCACACACAGCGTCCCCTTTCCCATCCCCACCCCCCGCCCGCCTCAAAGGGGAGGGGCTGCGGCCAGACACACTGGGTGCCGTGGGCTCCGGCCTCACTCACTGAGCACGAGAAGCTCGAAGTCCCGCTGCGCGGTGCCCGCCTGGTTCTCCGCCCGGCAGGAGTAGAGGCCAGAATCGCCCGCCTGGATCCTGGGGAGGTGGAGGGCCCGGGCCTCGCTCAGGAGGCGGTGGCTGCCCCCCTCGGGGATCTGGGCAGAGAGGTCAGAGGGAGCCGGTGACGGGGTCTGGTACCCCGTCATTAGCAATAAGGGAACTAAGGTCCACAGAGCTGGTTGGTAACAGGAACCTGGGGCTTCTAACTCCTAGAAGGGTGCCGTGCCCTCGCCACCATGCAGCCCTCCAGGCTTCCCTGTGAGACCTCAGTCCTCCCCTGCCCTGAGCCCCAGGGCATCCCTAAAGAAACCTGTCACATCTCCCTGCCATGACTTGGCACAACCCCACCCTCACCTGGCCGCCCCGGGGACACCCACCAGCTGCCCGTCCTTGAACCACGCGATCTCAGGGGCTGGGAAGCCGCTGGCGTCACACTCCAGCGTCAGGGACTGCCCGGCCATGCCTGACACGTTGGCCCTGCGTCCGTCTTCCCGGATGCTGGGGGGCACTGGGCACAAGGAGAGGTAGAGGAGCCTCCCTCCCCGGAGCCGCAGCTGCCTGGCCGGCAGCCCCAGAGTCTGGGGTCCCCGGCCGTGCCCAGCCAGGGGCGCCCCTCTCGGACACTCAGCTTTGCAAGATGCCGGAGGCCTGACCCATCCAGCTCTACACTCAACCCATCGTCATGGTCACCTGCGAGCGCCCCCAGTCGGAGTCTCCTGGGTGTGTCTTTGTGACCAACTTCCAGGCAAGTCCTCACAGGGCGAGCTGGGGTGCTGGTCACAGGGGGGCCGAAGGCGGCCCATGAGGAGCCATTAAAACTGCCCCCCACCCCTCCAGGATGGGCACGTGGAGGGCAAGGGCCCCTATCCTCTGCACACAGCACCTGGGTGGGGGGGGTGAGCCTCGGTCCCCTTTAGCAGGTCTCAGTGGGGTGGCCCGTGGTGCTCACCGTAAATGAAGTCACCCACTAGACCATCCACAGCCACTGATGGAGCTCGGGGCTCGCCCCCTCACACTCCGGTGTGGGGGTCTCTTGGGGGAAGGGGTGCCCCTGCCGCTCTCCCGCTCTCCCCTCGCCCTCAAGCGCCCCCCACCCCCAGGCACCTGCGGTGAGCTCTGTCCCCGCGGAGGTGGGTGCCAGCTGCCCCGCGCGGGGGCCATGCTCACCGAGGACCACCAGCTTGGCTCTCCGGGACGCGGAGCCCGCCTCGTTGGTGGCCTGGCACTCGTAGTCTCCGCCGTCGCTGGGAGAGACCGAGGCCAGGAACAGGGCGCCTCCGTCCAGCAGCGCCAGGCCCGGCCGGCTGCGCAGGGGCTCCGAGGACGGGCGCTTCCGCCACGTGACCTGCGGCGTGGGTGTCCCTGGCCGGGGGCAGGGAATCCGCGGCATGAGCGCCGGCCTCTCCCCCTCCACACGCCGCTACCCTCCCCACCCAAAGCTGCAAGGCCACGGTCTCCATGGCTGAGAGCCCCTGGTCCCCCTCAGCGCCCCGCCTCGCCTGGAACGCACCCTGCCCTGCCCTGCGGTTCCCGCTTTGCCATCACCTCCACGTTCTCAGGGACATCGGTCCACTGGCTTAGGTTTTTTCTCTATTGCCTGTCTCCCCGACATGGGCCGGGCCTTTGCTTTGTTCCCTGCTGCTCCCCCAGCGGCCAACCCGGTGCCGGGCACACAGTAGGTGCTGTGGAGGAGGGGGAGCCTATCGGGGCCGCTCCCCCAAACTCACAGGTCAGCATCCCGGGCACCTCGGTCCCCCCAATCCTCCTCCGCCACCACTGGTCACGGGGCTCGCCATCACTGCTGACACTGATCACCATCAACAGCTGCACTTCACCTGCCAGCTGCCTGGCAGCGGGGGCCCGGGCAGACACACCCCCTGGGTCTCCCTCACTCTCAGAGGAAGGGCCATCGGAGGGAGGGGTGGGCCACCCCATTGGGGTGGGCGGGGCGTGGGGGCAGGATCAAGCTGTGACACATTCCAGGCGCCCTCGGTGTCACCTGTCAGGAGCACCCCTGCCCCCCTCCACTCTGCACGGGCAGCTCCCCCGAACGTGAGGGACCCTGCCTGCTGCCTGTGAGGCAGAGGGGGGCCACAGCCGCCCCCTGCACACCTTTGGGCGGGCTAACCCCACCCGGGGTCTGTTTCCTCGTGGGGTCTCTGCGGTTTCCTGTCAGAGGGTCCCACTGCTCGGGGCCTGCTCCCCTACTGTGGGGTCATGTGCACGAACATACGCAGCATAACACATGCCACTCCACACACCACACACCACACCCCACACCCCCCTCAGCACCTTCAGCTTCTCTGACAGCGCCCCCACCCCCCACTCCCCCTGCTCCCCCGAGGATCGGGACTTCGGAGCTGTTGCCTGGAGGGACACTGGGCTCTGAACCCTGGAACTTTCCCTCCATTAATTAAGACACTTATTTTTATTTTTTATTCCAGCCGTACGGAGGCTAGAGGATCCACTGGGCGCACAGAAAGGCAGCCCTCCTAGCTGGCGGCAGGGAGGTTCGAGGGGGGAGGGGAGGGCGGGGAGGAAGTGCCCAAACTGGAGCTTTAAAGCAAAAATAAAACAGAAAGTCTACCCTGCCAGAGCTCTAACACAGACTGCACTGCGGGGCGAAGACGCCAGGGCACTCGGAGCTGCCCCCCACCTCCCCGCTCCCCCTTTACAGGGGCCAGCATCCCCATCCACCCAAGGAGGCGGCGAAGGTGCCACCCACCGCAGGGACCAAGGTTCCCTTAGCCTCTGAGCCCTCCAGCCCAGTCACGCGGCTGGTGATGCCGGAGCCCAACACTGCCCACCAGGCAGCCGCCCACACGAAAGGAAGGCAGCCAGGGGGGCGGTGCCGGCCAGGCCCAGCAGTGTTTACCAGAGGGGCTTCCCGCTGTGCTGATGCGGCTGAGGTCCAGCCCAGAGGCCAGGACCCCCCCTCCCCCCCCACCCCCACTGTGGGCAGCGGGAGGCACCAAGCACAGGAAGCGGGCTGGGTGGCTGGGTGGGACCCACCTCGAGAGAGCGCAGAGCGGCTGCTTGCTATTACCAGAGACCGACACGAGGTGGCGCCATGGTCAAGGGCAGGGCCACTGGGTCCCTGCAGGTGGGCAGCTGTGCAGACAGGACCCCACCGGGTGCCTGCCTCCCACCGGCCTCCCCCTCAGTCGTGGTCCAGAGACTTCCCTGGCCCGTGTGGTTCGAGGAAGCACAGCTGAGACCAGAACCAGCCCCGGCTCCCGCCAGGCTTCAGTAAACTGCCACTTGCCCCGGGGACACCCCGACCCCAGCCTTCCTGAGAGCGCCATCCATGCACAGGGCCCACAGTGTGTCCTCTCACGGGTCCCAGAAGAGCCCACAGCCAAGAGAAGCAACTCGGCGGGCGCGGATCTGCCCGCGCGGCAGGGTAAAGCCTCCCTTCACCCCCATTCCTTTACTCCACACTTTCCCTTGGGCCCCTCTCTGTGCCAGGCACGGTGCCGGGACCTGAAACTCAGGCTGCCTCCCGGGCCCTCCCAGCAGCAGCCCTGCGTGGAGGGGCTGGCTGGCCCCACTCTACAGACGAGGAAGCCGAGGCTCAGGAGGGAGGGGTCCACTGCCCCAGCTCACAGCCGGGATGGTTAACGCGGGCAGGTGGCCACAGAGCTGGCTGTCACCTCCCACACAGCTTCCGCCCCAGAGGGGCCTCGGGGGGCTGGTTTGCTCAGGGCTGTGAGTCCATCCTCTGGTAGGAGGTCTGGGGCCTGGGAGAGGCGGGCCACTGAGCCCCGACCCACCAGGACCTTGGGCTTCCTCAGGCCCAGCTGTTACAATCCCGGGTGCAGAGGGGCCGGGGCTTAACGGGGCCCTGGGGCTGGGGTCACACCACGCCCACCTTGTGAGCACCTTCTGGCTGGGCGATCTTGCCTGTGACCATCCCCCCTCTAGGCCTGGACTCCCCTCATTAAAACGAGCGAAAGCCAATCCCATCCTATTGGCATGGCCCCGGCTAGAAGTGAGGATGCCATGCCCACCATCACCCCTGGCACTGCCCACAGGGTGTGACCCAGGGCGCTGGAGCGGGAGGGAAGCCCCGCCCAGCAGGCCCACCTGCCCCAGCCTCACCTCTGGCCGGGCACAGCAGGCTGGCGTTCTCTCCTGCCACTCTCTCCAGCAGCCCGCGGGTCTCGTCGGCTCCCCAGTGCGGCGGCTCTGGTGGGAGGTGATGTGGCCACACTCACTCCCCTGGCCCAAAGCTTGGTCCAGGGCCACTGGGGAGGGCGCCCCCCTCCAGAGCCCTGGCCGGACATAAGGGGGTGCGAGCCCTGTGCGGCAGCCCCCAGCCTCAGGGGGAGTGAGTCAGGGCCGTGGTGCTGGCTGGCCCCCCACAGGGGGGCCCACGGAGAAGCCACCAGGGCCACGCAGGGCCCCGAGGGCTGGAGAGGCTGGGCTTCCCCTCCGGCTGCGCTTTCCGGGTTTGTTTTAAATCCACAGCAGAGGGAATGGAGCGCCGCCGGCCCAGATCTTTCCACGCACCAGGGGCGCTGCACACAGTCCCTCGCTGACCCCTCACATGTTATCAAACCCCTTTTACAGGTGAGAAAACTGAGGGTCAGAGAGTGTCAATGACTGGCCTACAGCTGTCCAGCTGGTAAGTGGAGGGGGCTGACTGGGGCCCAGGCCCTGCCTGTCAAGCACTTCCCCAGCGGACAGAGTTCCCACGGGGCTGACAACGGCTCTGGGGCCTGGGGAGGGAGGAAGGAGGGGCCGGCAGGCCCTGAGCCCAGGGGAGCAGACAAGCACCTCGGAAGGCCAGGCTGCGGTTGGGAAGGTGGGGAGCGGGGAGATGTGGGGGTCAGGGACTCACCCAGCACCCTGAGCTCCAGCTCCCAGGCGTCCACCCCGGCGCTGTTGGCGGCCTCGCAGCGGTACATGCCGGCGTCAGAAGGTCGGATGGCTGCAAAATGGACGGAGCCCTCGGGCCCCCCGCCCCGCAGGGCCTCCCCATCCTTGGACCAGTTCAGCCTGGGCTCCGGGGTGCCCTCAGCCACACAGTTCAGGTCCACAGCTTCACCCGCCAGGACCTTCAGGACCCGCGGGCCTGGCTGCACCTGAGGGGGGACTGACAGGGACATGGGGAGGGGGGCTCAAGGCGGGGGCCCTGGGTGGGGAGTCACAGAGGCCAGATCCATGGAGAGGACTCCCCCAACCCCTTCTACCCTCCCCACCCCCTCTTCAACGATCCCCGCTCCTCACTCCCCCGACCCCCACCCCTCCCTCAGCCCCACCCCAGACCCAAGTGCAGCCAACATCATTCGAAAACCAACAGCTGGGAAATTCGGGGTGCCCCCCCCAAAATGTATACACACTTAGCAGCAGAGAGCTCAACTGATGCCTCTTTGTTTTCAGATCTAACCCACTGGAATGAATAATCATTCAAAGTATGTATACCTTTTGGGGGACACACCCTGCATAATAGTGCAGGATGGGGAAACTGAGGCCGGGGGCAGAGGGACTGACTCTGGGTGGACGGCAAGGTTGGGAGGCAGCACACACAAAGGGGAAGGTTCAGATCCCAGCTCTGTCCTCGCAGCCACAGGACCCTGCACGGCTGGGCCGGAGCCTCCGTGCCCCTCAGCACAGCTGCCCGGGATCGGAACAGCGGCTCGTCCCGGCCTGTCCTGGCGGGTCACTCCCATCGCTCATCTCCATCCCTCCTGCCCTGAGCTCAGGGCTGCAGGGGCTCACCTCCTTCCCAGGAGTGTTTTCAGGGGCGACCCCACCCTCCCTCTCCCGTGGGCCTTCCCAGGGGCAGGTAAGCCACTCCCGCCTGCAGTCACCCACACCCTCAGCGGGAGCAGAACAGTGGGCATGACCGGAGCCACCAGCCGGGCCTACCTTGCACCCCGAGGACGTAGTGCCGCGCAGCAGACCCTGCGGGGTTACTGGCTCTGCACTGGTACAGACCGCTGTCCCCGACCTGGGCCTGGGCCAGACGCAGGGAGCCCGACGGGAGAAGGCGATGCCTGCAGGAGCGAGGGCACCGGTGAGACCCCAGCCGACCTCGGGCCTCCAGACCCAACTCACACCAGCCCCCGCCCCAGGAAGCCTGCGGAGGAAAGCGTCCCAGCACCCACCTTCCCTGCTCCCCCGCCCACCTCCACTTCCCTGAGCCGCCAGCCAAGGCCAGGTCTCACCCACCCGGTGAAACAGAGCACGGAATTAGGAGTCTGCCAGCTTGGGTTCAAGTGCAAACTCTGAACCTTTCCTAGCCGGATGAAGAAAGGCCCTTTACCTCTTGGAGCCTCCATTTCCTCATCTGTAAAATGGGCAGCTAAGAGGGACTGGGGCTGGGGAACCGACCCTGCGTTGGCTCGAACCCGGGCCCGGCACCGGCTCGCCGCTGGACTCCCACTGACTCCCCCTCCTCTCACACACACACGTGCCATCCCTCGACCCTTCCCCGAGTGGGGGCGAGGGGTGGGGGGATGGGGCTGCATTTGGAGGCCCTTCCCACGGCTTTGGAGGAGAATCTGCCGGCCCGGAGGCCTCTGTGGCGAAGTGCCGGGTGCCCTGCAGGGTTCTACTGCCGGGCGCTGTGTTGGGTTCTTAGGAGGAAGCTGGAGGCCCCGTCTCTGCCTTCCCCCATCCCGCCCCCCTTGCTGAAGCCGCCTAGTCCCATCCCACAGGGATCCGGGACCCCCAGCCAGGCTCGTGCAGCTGGGCTGGACCCCAGGGGCCCCTGCAGACATGATGTCACCACCCATGTGTGCTGGCTCCTCGCGGCCCCTGCCCCCATGAACAGAGAGGGCAGCTGTGGCCACTGGCCCCGGCTGGCCCCGAATGCAAGTGGCCAGCAAGGGGGTGGGGACGCCACGGGCCAACGCCCCAGCGTGTGCTCACCAGGCTACAGCTGGGCTCTAGAGCCCGACATTTCTGGTCCCCACTCCCACTTCCCAGTTTTCTCCCCTGCAAAATGGGGGTGACAGTCACCCCCACCTCCCAGGCAGCTGCAAGCGGAGTGCGGGGCGTGCGCTTGTCCCACAGGCCGCTGCCGCTGCAGCTCACTCTCTGGACGGCCTTGGGCTGCTAGCTTTGCCCTGCTGAGCCCGTCTCCCCATCCGTAAAGCGAGGCAATAGCCCCGTCCGGCCACCCCCTCCTCCGGTGTGTCCGGGGCACCCAGCCGGCACTTGGGCAAGTCCTCCGAGGACACTGTACATGGTCCGTTGGGTGGTGGTCTCGAGATTCCCGGGACTGGACCGGGCCACCCTCTCCTGCCAGGGCTCGCTCTGTGGGGTCGGGCAGGTCACCTAACCTCTCGGTGCCTCAGTTGTCTCCTTTTGGAAAAGAGACAGCAGCAGTGTTCATATCCCACACAGACTTGTCCAGACAACGAATGACCTAATTCACAGCCCAGCGCCTGGAACAGAATAGGACTCCACAAAGGTCAGCTGTTTCCATGGTGACAACAGTGCGTCCAGAAACAATCCACGGTGCAGTTTCGTATCGTTTAAAACACATAATGGCATCGTGTGTGTGTGTGTGTGTGTGTGTGTGTGTGTGTGTGCGCGCGTTTGTAGGGCTCACCCACTCACTGTTCACTGTTATATAGTATTCCCTTGTGTGATCACGCCTCCGTTGCTTAATTTATTCCCCTTTGGGCGGGCGTTTAAACACTTACATATTTTTCTTTCCCTCCTTCTTCCTTTCCCTCCCTTCTTCCCTCCTCTTGCTCTTTCTCCACCAGAGCTCTCTGCACCGAGCCGTCTGGTGTCCCCCACGCACGGAGCCGTCTGGTGTCCCCCACGCGCGGAGCCGTCTGGTGTCCCCCACGCGCGGAGCCGTCTGGTGTCCCCCACGCGCGGAGCCGTCTGGTGTCCCCCACGCGCGGAGCCGTCTGGTGTCCCCCACGCGCGGAGCCGTCTGGTGTCCCCCACGCGCGGAGCCGTCTGGTGTCCCCCACGCGCGGAGCCGTCTGGTGTCCCCCACGCGCGGAGCCGTCTGGTGTCCCCCACGCACGGAGCCGTCTGGTGTCCTCCACGCACGGAGCCGTCTGGTGTACCCCACGCACAGAGCCGTCTGGTGTCCCCCAAACACAGAGCCGTCTGGTGTCCCCCAAACACAGGAGGACTCCCAGGCCACAGACCTGAACACCGTCAGCTCTCGCAGGTGGAGACCTCATCACTCACACCTGTAGGACAGGGCTTCTCACCCGAATCTCCTCGCTGTGCCTGGCGCTGTGGTTCAGTGGTTGGCTACTAAACTATGAACCAGGAGGAGGTCATGTGGGCTCGACCCCCAGTAGGGGCACTGAAGGAGGCAGCCAACTGATGTTTCTCTCTCATCATTGATGTTTCTATCTCTCTGTCCCTCTCCCTTCCTCTCTGAAATCAATTAAAAAAATATTTTTAAAAAGAATCTCCTAGCTATCTGGGAAACATGAGCCCAGGTGGCTCTGAGACAGGTGTCAGGGGACCAGGCACACAAGGAAGTGAGTGCCCCATCCTGAGAAGCGGCCGGCAGAGCAGACGGGAGCCGGGCTGTGATGGCAAGTGGTCCCGGCATGAGCCACCCTCTGCCTCTCACAGGCTGACCGTGGGCCAAGGACTGCTTCTCCCTGAGCCTCGGCGTCCGCATCGGGAGTCACAGGAGAGGGTGAGCGCCCAGTGACATGATGCCTGCCGAGCCCACGGTGCCCGGGACAGAGTACGTGCTCAATGAACGGCCCTCCCTGCTGTCAGTAAGAGCCCCACCCACCCTGCCTGGGCCTTGCCCGTCCCCATAAGCTGGGCAGCCCTGAGAGGTCCAACGTGGAGGGCAAAGGCACACGGGACGGATTTGTCCCAGTGACAGGCCAACGTCTCCCCTGCGAGGCGCCACTCTCCCGCTTGGCTTTTCTCATCTCATTTTCTCTTTTCTAAGCAGATTAATGTTGACATCCCCCAGCAAAGGCCGAATCAGTTGGAGGCTGAAAGGCACACCCCATCACCCTCGGGGCAGGGATGCGGCTTCCTCCAGGACTTCACAGCAAACCTCAGCCGGCAAAGCAGGGCCAGCGCGGGTCCATGCAAAGAGGTCTGGGCTGGGAGACAGAGTTCTGTGTCTGAGGCCCAGTGTTTGCTAAAGACACGCTGTGCACCCTCAGGCAGGGCGGTCGACATCTCTGAACCCCAAGGACTTCCTATTCAAAGGGGCAGCTCTGGACTCCTTTATCTCAGAAGTTCCTTCTGGGGCTCGAAAGACCACAGAACCCCTTGCTTCCTCCCTCACCAAGCCCTTAAAGGGACAGGAAGTGGGAGCGCCTGGAAAACACACACACACACACACACACACACAAGAACGAAAGAAACTTCCAGAAATGTAAACAACTTGTCTTTCCTGGGAGCAGCCCCAGGTCACTTCCTAGAAAGAGAATGCTGCTCCCTGCGGCACAAAGGAAGAACCGGAACAAGTGAGAACCCATTTCCCAGATGGACAAGCTGAGGCCAGCCCCACAGAGCCTGTGCCCGCTTTCAGTGCCCGTCTGGCCACGTCGCGCTTCACTTTAACCCCCGTCCCCTGGGGTTGCCCACTGCTTGCTGGACAAAACCCAAGCACAGTCGCAGGGCTTGTACGGACCCACAGGCCAGTCCCCCAACCCCGCCCGGCCTCCCCGTGCGGCACTGGACCATGCTCTTCCTCAGGGGGAACAGGCCCTTCCCACCTCCACTCCTTTGCACATGCTGCCTCCCTGCCTGGGACACTCCTCCACCTCCTGTTCACCCGGACCACACCTGCTCACACCTCAATACTTAGACGTCACCTCCTCCGGGATGGCCGCCTTGATGCCCAAGGCTGGTAGGTGCATCCTGTGGACTCCCACAGCTGCCTGCCCTTTCCCCCATCGCAGCCCTCACCAGCTGGCTTGTGACCCAGCTCTCCCTCCACGTTCCCAGAAACTCGGCAGGTTTGGGGGCTGCAGCCCAGGGGTGGGCTCAGCCGCCGGGGGGCGGGGGGGCGGGAGTGGAGAGCCGTGGGGAGCACGCTGCTGTGGTGTGCGTGTGGTGTAATTAGCGGCAGCTGCTCCGTCCTGGTGGCGTGAGTGTCCAGATGGCTCCGTGTGGCGCCCAGATTCCCGGGGAATTTCCTGTTTATGACATCCATCGGGCTCGAGCCTTCGCTGGCTGTCAGCGTCCAGGTTCCCACAGCCACGCAGACGGGGGATGTGGACCTGAGAGGGACCCACTACCCCGCTGGGTCCCCCTGGCCCTGCGAGCTCCAAGGGGACCTACCTGCCCAGAGAGACCAAAGGGCCCCTGAGAGCGAGTGCCCAGAGCAGGCGGTCCCAGGCCGCACCTCGCTCCCAGCACACACCTCCACTGCGATCCCGCCCGTCACCTGCCAGGCCCCTCTCGTCCTCAGTGCTCAGGCAAGCCACCCTGCCGCCCAGGCAGTGCCCTGCTCCCGGCTGACGCTCCTGGAGCCCTTACGGCCCTTACCGCACCTGTGATCCCATCACTGTCAGACGGCTCGGTGCGGGGGAGGCCAGGCGTGCCCAGTTCCTGCCGTGTCCCAGCCCTTAGCACAAGTCCTGACCCACAGAAGGTGCTCAAGGAATATTTGGCGGCAAATCCGAGCAGTCCACACACACGCTCCCCTTCCCACCTTCGCTCACACTGTTCCCTGCCGCCCAAGGACCCTCTCCTGCCCTCCAGACCCCTTCCAGGCAGCACCGGCTCCGGCTCTTCCATGGAGCCCTCCCTGCTGAGTCCAGGCAGGTTACACTGCCTGGCGCTGAGCTGCGTGGAGCCCAGTTCAGCCAATTGCTCATCCACCCATCCACCCATCCACCCACCCATCCATCCACCCACCCATCCATCCATCCACCCACCCATCCACCCATCCACCCATCCACCCATCCACCCACCCACCCATCCACCCATCCACCCATCCACCCATCCACCCATCCACCCATCCACCCATCCACCCACCCATCCATTCATCCATCCATCCATCCATCCATCCATCCATCCATCCATCCACCCACCCATCCATCCACCCACCCACCCATCCACCCACCCATCCACCCACCCACCCATCCACCCATCCACCCATCCATCCACCCACCCATCCACCCATCCACCCATCCACCCACCCACCCATCCACCCATCCACCCATCCACCCATCCACCCACCCACCCATCCACCCACCCACCCACCCATCGATCCATCCACCCACCCACCCACCCACCCATCCACCCATCCACCCACCCATCCACCCATCCATCCACCCATCCACCCATCCACCCATCCATCCATCCATTCGCTGGACAAAGAGGGGGTCCAGGTGGGCCGGCTGCTGCGGATTGAGGAAGTGCTCCCTCCTCAGTCAGGTGCGTGTCTGCACCCAGTCCCTCCTGCTGGGTCCCATGCTGTTGGTACCACTGTCCCTGTTTCTAAAGGACCCATCACCCCGAGAGCACAGACCCTTCCAGAAGGAGGGTCAGTGGCTGCGGATGCACAGCCCTCCTCACAGACACCCCCACATACCCGTCTGCTGGGACCAGAGCGGGGCCTAAGCCTGCACAGGGCAAGGGCCTACCCACCTGCACCAGGCAGCCGAGCCTTCACCCGCCAAAGGCCGCTGGACCCTCATCTCCTTGCTGGGGCCTCCCTGCATCCCAGGCCTTTCTGAGGAAGCCCCGAGTGGAAAAAGCAGCTGGGGATCCAGGCGGAGGGGCCCGAGACCCACCACATGACAACTTACGAGAGAGCGGGAGAAGGCGCCATCCCGCGAGCCCCAGAAACCTACACCAAGCCATGCTCACGGTGGCTGCCGCCTATGGGGTGGTCCTGTGTGGCCCCGCACAGCTGAGCGTCCCCCATGGACATTCTCACGTGAAGCTCCCACCAGCCACCCCTGCACGCAGGCGGGTCCTGTGCCATCAGCCCGCTTTGCAGAGGCCTCCACGGCCACCAGCTGGTCAGGGCAGACCCGGGACGCGCCCCACTCTCTGCTACCACCCGGCCAGCCACTGCGGTGACCTAACGGGTCAGCTTGGAAGCTTAATTCACTGCACTTTTCCAGAAAGAGAGCTGCTGGTCATAGGCTGACAAGACCAAGACCTCAGGGCCACCAGGTCGGGCAGCAGCCTGAGCTGTGAGGACCCACCAAGGTGAGCACCCCACGAGGGGCCCCGGGCAGTCCATGCCGTGCCGGTGAGGGGATGGCTTTTTTTCCAGGGTCCCTAGAACCCCAGCTGCAACCCCCACCTCGGTGCCGGGGGGTAACTGGGCCAGTGAGGGGTTGGGCGTGTTGAACACCCGCCCTTGCCGGCTGCCCCCTCCGCTCCCCCGTGATGTGGCTGGATCTGGCCCAGTATGGGACCCTGGCCGGCTGCCCCCGGGAGTGTGAGCCGGGCCAGGAGAGCTAGCAGCTGTCCCGGCTACACATCAGAGCCACAAACAAACACTGTTGCCTAGAAACCCCGCCTCGCCCCGGCATTCCCGGGTGGACCAGGGGACCAGAGCCGCAAGATGCTCTCTGGCCACTGTTGCCGGTCCAGCCCTTTCATTTCTCAGACGGGAAGACCGAGGGCCAAGTTCACCCAGCGAGCCGGGGCGAGGCTGGGGGAGGAACCCAGGTCTCTGGCCCTGACCTCGCACAGCCGGGCCCGTGTCCTCCGCGGCGTGGTTTCGGCACAGCCCTGGGCACAGGAGTTGCTCAGGAAATCCTGCCACCTTCAACTGTGAACTCGCAGCTTGCACGGGCTGTTTGCACACGGCTGTCCGCAGGGTCAGAGGTCCTCACTGACCACCCCCAGCCCTGGGCTCGCCGCCTGCTCTCGGGACTGTCCCCCAAGGAAGTGACCAGGAGATAGAGGAGCATTTGTGTGAGGATGTTCCAACGGCCCCGCTTCTTAGCGCCAACAGCGAGCCACGCGCGTGCCCCAGAGAACAGCTTAGCAACAGGGAGAGACAAACGCCCGGAGTGTTATTTTGTCCTTTAAAAGACAAGCAAGTGACGCGGGCCGGGAGGAATCAAGAAAATGGGTAAACGGAGAGCAGTTGTCGACGATGAGGCAGATGGAAGACGCACACGTTTAGTTACCCAAAAGCCTGCACGTGAACACACGGGAAAGGGCGTGCCCACAGGCAGGTGGCTGAGGGCGTCGGCAGCTTTGAAGCTGAGCCTTGGGGCGCCCTCAGAGAAGGGAAAGGCTTGCCCGGCCGGCGTGGCTCAGGGGTTGAGCATCGACCTATGAACCAGGAGGTCACAGTTCAATTCCCAGTCAGGGCACAGGCCCGGGTGGTGGGCTCGATACCCAGTGTGGGATCCCCAGTGTGCAGCGTGCAGGAGGCAGCTGATCAATGGTTCTCTATCATCGATGTTTCTCTCTCTCTCTCCTTCTCTGTTCCTCTCTAAAATCACTAAGAATATATTTTTAAAAAAGAGAGAAGGAAAAGGAGGAAGAGCAGGCAGACAGCAAGCCTGTCCCCCACCCACCGCAGTCACCCCGCCCCCCCTCGGTGTGTTTCCGTGCGGTTTTTAAATCTCCAGTTTCTGGGTGAATGGCTGCGTGTCTGTGAGAAGACTGAGCTGGGCTCTGTGTGGGGAAGCTGTCCGCGTGCTGGATGTTCCACAGGAATGGAACACGGGGGCTCAGGAACCACAGGACCCGGCGCCTGCGAGTGAAGTTCACATCCAGCTTCAATGCCATCCGAAGTCGGGAGGTCGTCCGCAGTCACCAATAAGTGGAAACCCAAGTGCCCCCCCAACGGTGCACGGATCGACGCCCGGTGGCCAGGCCGCACCGCGGAGTATTACTCAGCCACGGAGAGGAAAGGAGCTCTGACCCACGCCACAACACGCAGGAGCCGAAAAGCAGGCTGCTGAGAGAGGAGCCAGCCGCTAAAAGCCACACACACGGCAGGATTCCATGGACACGGAACGTCCAGGATAGGTCAATCCTAAGGCAGAAAGCAGGCTGGTGCTGCCAGGGGCTGGGACAGGGAGGGGGAAGTGGCTGCCAGCGAGGACGGGGGCTCAGGGGGCGTGAGGGAAGCTGGAAGCGGCCTAAATTGATGGCGATGATGACGGCACAGCTCCGAATGCAGCAGGACTAGACTTGTACAGCATGTGAGTTACATCTCCATAAAGCTTTCGTACTTAACAAAAGGGAGGAGAATGAAACGGGATCACAGCTGTGACCTCTTTTAAAAGCCCCAAGGGATGCTTCGGGTTGTGAACAGCAGCAGGCAACTGTCAGGGGGAGCGGCGCGCAGGCGCTCAGGGCGGACTAAGCATCGCACATCCATCACCACGCCGCGCGAGCATCGTTTAAACCGCGTCCACGCTGCAGATGGAGACCCGCGGCCACACGACTTGGACGGGCCCGCTGGGATCGGCGCTCAAGTCTGGTGGGCTCCAGGGTCTGCGCTCCTCACCCCGCCCTGCCCCGCCCCAGGCCTGTGCTCCTCCTCGAGTAGATCCTCTCCCGGATCTCATAAATCTCCAGAGAAAGCTGGAAGCCGGCGAGAAGTGGAGAGGGCAGGGGAGAAGGAACAGAGCAGAACTCCGATTGCAAAAGCGATTTACGGCTCCCGGCTGATCCGTCGCACATCACAGCAGGAGGGGTGAGCACGTGGGAATTGCGGTTTCCCGTGTCAGCAACAAGTCGTAAATTCACAAGCACCTGGCCGCCGGCCACCGCCCAGCCAAGGGGCTGGGACCAGGCTCTCTGGCCAAGGGGCTAGGACCAGGTTCTCCGGGGAGAGCTGGCCACCCCACGCCCCCCCCCCCCGCCCACCCTCACCACCACACACCACCTGGAGTTGCAGAGACACCCACAGGGCATGGGGTGGGGGGACCCAGCCCAGGCACAGGACCCCGGCTGCCTACAAGCTGGAGGTTTGGAAGGGCTCAGCAAACAGATGTTCTGAGATCGAGATCCACATGTGGGTGTCAGAGGGGTGGGGGCGGCACAGACCTTAGTCTGGAACTTCTCAAAGGCCTTGCCAGGGCTGATGTCACCGGCCTGAGCTGCAGCCGCCCCCCCCCCCCCCACCTCCGAGGGTCAAGGGCCCCAGGAGTGTTGAGGCTCTCTTGTCTGGAACCACCACCCCCACACCCCGGCCTGGGGGCGTGCAGCCTGGCTTTGAAGGACACCCAAGCCGGCCTCCTCTCGCTCCCAGGACACCTGACAGTTAGGGAGAAGCCTCAGTTCAGCTCAGGTCACGGGGGGTGGGGGCTACTGTGCCGATCACAGGAGAGTCTGCGGGCAGCTCCCAGCAGCCGGGTGTGAAACGCTGGGCGCCTGCTATTTCCGAGGGGTCTCGCCCTGGGCGTCACGGACCCTCTGGAGGTCCTCGGAGAGGCTTCAGGGGCCCCGGGACCGAAGCGCTGCGTGCAGAAGCGAACACACACCCCCTGGAGCATCCACAGGGTCCTCACACGACCGGCCACTGGCCACTGGCCACCTGAGGCCAGGTTTCCCCTAAACCCCAAGCCCTTCCCCTGCCCATGCACTGGGGTTACCTGTCAGGGACGGCTGGCACAGGCTGGGAGTCCTTGGTCCAGGCGACCAGTGGGGGTGGGGAGCCATGGGCCTCGCAGTCCAGGGTCACCTCGTCTCCGGCCTTGGCTGTGACTCTCAGAGGCTCGTCGGAATCATGTGAGACGTTCCCGTGGATCCGGGGCTTGGCTGTTGGGGGAAAACAGGCAGAAACTGGGAGCAGGTCAGGGGGCCACGGGACGAGGCCCCGAGGGGACCAGGACAGCTCCCCCAGGAAGCTGAGGTGGCACTGCCTCCCCGGAGGTGCGGGGGATGGTCATCACGGGGGAGTGCCCATTTGGGGGTGGGCTTGGACCCGACGGTTTCCCCAGTCCCTCCCCACAATCTCTCCACCACCACCCTCCCTCTGGAAGCTTGTTCTGCTGGGATGACACGGACACGTTGCCCCCGTTCCAGCATCTACGTTCCTCCAGCTTCTCTTCATCTGCTCCTCCTTCCCCGGGAGCATTAGGGCAGGTCCTGTCCCCCACCTCTTCCCTCTCCACCTTGTCCCCCACGCTCATCCCACTTCCTCCCAGGACATCAGACACCAGGTGACACCCAGTCTCCCTCTGCCTCCTCCAACCCCATCGGGGGGTGACACTACCTGTGCCCATCACCTGGCTCTCATAGGAAGCGGAGGCTCCTGATGGCAGATTACCCTGAACCCCTCCTTCTTTATGCCCCCCGCCCCACATTTCCAGCCATGTGCTCATACACGGAAGGCACCCAGGACCTGTCCGAGCACCCGTAACTACACCAGCCAGCCAGCTGGGGATGTGGAGGCCCAGGGAGCCTGCATGGAGTTCCCTGTACATCATGACTCTGAGAGAAACCCCCGCTTGCAAAAAAGTGTTTGCAACATGAAGATACTGGCTCCGAGAGCAAACGACGGAAGACTGGCCGTGCACCTGCTCACGCGGCCAGGCAGCTGCTGAGGGCCCGGCTCTGCGGTGCCCGCTGGGAACAGCAGCCAGGCCAGGCCCCGCCCGGTCCTCACAGCGCCCAGGGCCACAGGCAGCACCGTGCCCAACGGCTCATGCACAGTATTCGCTCACAGCCGTGACGGGCATTGTGCAGGGTCTAGTCCACCCTCCACAGCAAGGTGATGTGACTCAGCCCGAGGGGTCGGGGAGAACTGAGATCTACGGATGGGAGAAGTCGGCTGGGCCAAGAGGTGGGGGAGGGCATTCTAAACAGAAGGAACCGCACGTGCAAAGGCCCTGAGGCACGATGGCCCATTGGAGGGATTGAAAGGAAGTCAGAGGGTCTGGGCACAAAGCACCCGGAGGAGAGGCTGGCAGGGGGTGCCCAGGTGGGGGCCGGGGCCCAGCGTAGGGCTGTGTGTCTTTCCGAGGCTTCCCCACACTGGCTACCAAGGCCGAGACGGAGGAAGACAACTACCCCACGATTTCACTTCTACGCGAGTGGGAGCCGCTCTCAGAGCACGTCCTCCCTGCTAGGGACAGTGCTCCGAGAGGGCGGCTTTGGCTGGAGCGTTCCCGTGGGGGGAGTGTAGGGCGGGGTTGATCAGGGCACAGGGAAGATGCTGTGCGGTCAGAGTGTCCCCGTCCTGACTCCATGCCTGCCGAGCCCCACCCCCAGGACGGGGCAGCCTTCACTCACTGTTGACGGACAGCCGCATCTCCTGGCTGGAGAAGCCCACGCTGTTGGTGGCCGTGCAGACGTAGGCCCCTGCATCCCGGGGGGACGGCCGGGCGATGACCAAGGTGCCGTCCTCGCTCACGTTGTAGTGGGGCCCGCCAGTGGTCAGGGCGTTGGTCTCCTGCGGTGGAGTCGCTGGTGAGTGGCACCAGCAGAGCCCACACCCACGGCCATGCGCATCGTTCCCCTCCCCATGATGCACTGGGCCTGGCCCTCTGTTGCCCTCAGTGGTCACAGGCTCCGCCTACCTTGGTCCAGGTGACGGTGGGGGTGGGGACTCCTGAGGCGACGCAGGGGAGAGAGGCCGGAACCCCTTCGTTGGTGACGTGGTGGGTGGCAGTGGACTGGATTCTAGGGGGCACTTTAAAAAACAAACCGGTTTTGTAAACCACAGCTCACAGGAATACCCACACTGGCCCAAAGTGGAAACAATCAAATATCCATCAACGGATGAGGGACGAACAGGATTCGGTGTGTACACACTGAGTATTTTCCAGCCTTGACAGGGAGGGAAAGTCTGATGCTGCACCAGGCATGAACTTGAGGGCATAATGCCAAGCGAAATAAGCCAGACACAGAAAGACAAATACTGCATGACCCCCTCTATCCGAGGTGCCCGGAGTGGGCAAACCCATAGAGACAGGACGTAGAATGCGGGGCGCCGGGGGCTGGGGGAGGGATGGGAGTCAGTGTTTCATGGGGACAGAGTTTCCATTTGGGAAGATGGGAAAGTTCTGGAGATGATGGTGGTGATGGTTATGCAACAAGGTAAATCTACTTCATGCCACTAGATTGTGCCCTTAAAAATGGTTATAATGGGGCCCGGTGAGTGTGGCTCAGTGGTTGAGCATCAACCCACAAACCAAGAGGTCACCGGTTCGATTCCCAGTCAGGGCACATGCCCGGGTTGCGGGCTCGATCCCCAATAAGGGGGCGTGCAGGAGGCAGCTGTCAATAATTCTCTCTTGTCATTGATGTTTCTATCTCCTTCCCTCTCCCTTCCTCTCTGAAATCAATAAAAATATTTTTAAATGGAAAACTCTGTTATGTAGACTTTTTAAAAATATATTTTTATTGATTTTTTACAGAGAGGAAGGGAGAGGGATAGAGAGTTAGAAACATCAATCAACTGCCTCCTGCACGCCCCCTACTGGGGATGTGCCTGCAACCAAGGTACATGCCCTTTGCGGGAATCGAACCCAGGACCCTTCAGTCCGCAGGCCGACGCTCTATCCACTGAGCCAAACCAGTTAGGGCTGTGATGTAGATTTTAACACAATTTAAAACAACAACGTCAGCAGTAGAACCCAAAGGCGTGGTCCCACAGCCGCCGCTGCTGTGCGGTCAGGCCCCAGGCAGAGGGCAGCCCGTGCTGGGAACCCGCCGTGCCATTTCTGTGCTCTGGGACTTTGGATAAACCATTTAACCTCTTGGCACCCATACTCCTTGATCAGCAAAAACAACTAAATTAACCCCAATTCACTGCCCACTCTCTGAGGGTGGACAGATGAGAAATGGCAAAAAATAGAATTCACACAACAAGGGAACTTGGGAACCAGTGCCACAGCCATCCTGGGCACCATCCAGACCCGCAAGCGTAGAAACGGGGTCTCTAAGAGGAGTGTGGGAGAGGGAGGGGCAGACCAGAGCGTGTTCACGCACCCACCCGACCCTCCCCCCCCCCCCACCCCTGGGACTGGCTCTGTGAAGGCAGCCTGGCCGCTGGCCCTGGGACCTGGAGGCGTTCCTCCCCTCTCTGAGCCTCAGCCTCCTTAACTTCAGGAAGCCCACCTCTAGGAGCAGTGATGAAAAGGAAGCGAAACGTACGCAGCACCCCACAGAGGTCTCCGTGTGGCCTGCGCCCCACCTTTCACCCCTGTCGGAATTATGGGGACACAAGACACTTGGGCTCTAGACTCAGCCTCCGCCTGAACGTTGGTTTTCCCCTAAAAAACGGAGAATAGTGGATTCTTCCCACTCGTCCCGTGGGGATTTTATGAAACAAGATTTTTTTAAAAAGAGGGTATTAACAGACTTGGTACATGACAAAATATAATGAGGCTTCCTTTAAACGTCTCGTCTTACACAGAAGAGAACGGGGGTACCTGGGTGGGAGGGCGAAGGGAAGCAGGGACCCCAGCGCTGTGCGTGGGAGAGGAACGGGGAAAACACACACGAGAAGCCCTAACAACGGGCCATCGCCGTGACTCGGCCTCAACTCCACATGACGGGGTTTATCCTAAGGACAGAAGCGGCGCCGCGGGCAAAGCTGGAGGCACGGGACGTTTACCCCGGGTGCTCACGCGAGGGCACAGGCTAGAGGCTCACGGCTCGTCCAAGCAGGGCCCGCAGCCTGAAGCCGATGCTCCTGGGAACTTACTGATGGGAACCATCGTAAAATCCAGTGCCTGGGAAACACGCGGGCTCAGAACAGCGGCATGATAACGTGGCCCTAGCGTGGCTTTAAAATACGGACCAGTATGGTATGTGTTTATAAGGAATTCATACACAGGTGGATGGAAATATAGATGCATAAACAGTTTATGCTCAGTCAGTTGGGCATCGTCCTGTGTACAAAAAAATTGCCCGTTTGATTCCTGATCAGGGCATATGCCTGGGGTTGTGGGCTCGATCCCCAGTAAGCTCAGCAATGTTTTGCTCTCACATCAATTCAATGTTTCTCTCTCTCCCTCTCCCTTTCTCTCTTTCTCTAAAAATTAATAAAACTACTTTTTAAAAGTATATAACTTATATTATGTAAAATTTACTATATATATATATATATATATATATATATATACACACACACACACACACACACACACACCATATTTATCCCATCAATATAGTCCAATATACCGTATTTTCTGGCGTATAAAACGACTTTTTAACCCAGGAAAATCTTATACACCCAGTCGTCTTATACGCCGGAAAGTATGGTGTGTGTGTGTGTGTGTGTGTGTGTGTGTGTATATATATATATATATATACACACATATATACATATATATGTATATGTATGTGTGTGTATATATATATATATACATATATATATATATATATATATTGGTGTGTATACAGTATGAAAGATACACACTAAAATGTAAAGTTATTCTAGTTATTCTTAGCTGTGCGTATTATAGGAGTGTTTTTTATTTACCGGTCCGGTCTCCAGATTTCCTACAGTGACTATGTATTACTTGTGCCATTTTTTTTTAAAACAAAGGTATTCAAGATCAAGTTCCCCCCACGCACCCTCCCCCATCCCGGCCAGTCCCCGGCCCCACCCCACAACCTTGGGCCCCAGGACTCACCCTGGACGACCAGCCGCACATCCCTGTGCTGGGAGCCCGCCGTGTTGGTGACCACGCAGCTGTACTTCCCCGCGTCCTCCTGCAGCGCCCGGTCCAGGTGGAGGCTGCCATCAGCGCGGACAGAATGCCGGCTGCCGGCGGGGAGCTGTGAGGGCGGGGAAGCATCAGCTCGGAGCACAGGCCCCTTCAGAGAGAGAGCCCTCAGAAACCACACTGCCCGCTGGACCGAGAGAAGGTGGGGGAGCTGGCGGGGGGTGGGGGGTGATGCTCCAACTGCTCAGCCCCCAGTCCTTTCCAAAGACTCATTCAGGGGTAGGTGGGCCTCACTGTGGGGCGCAGCTACAGTGTTTGCACAGGTTCAAGCCTCGGACTGATGAGAGGGCACAGTCCTCTCGTGGCCACGTGCAAGTCCCAGCCTGGAGGGCAGAGCCCTCCCAGCACAATGATAGCCAACAGCTGGAGTTGTGAGCTTGAACCTGTGGTCCGAACACGTGGCCCCGCGTGCCTGAGTGATAGAGGCTGCAAGTAAACAAAGCTGGATCAGGTGCATGTAGTTGAGTGGGATCGAAACCCACGAGAATGCTGTGAACATCCTGACCCGCCCTCACTGTGCCTCGGGCATCGGCTACAAAATAAAGACACGGCTCTTGGTCCGTGGCGCTGCTGGGTCCCATCAGGGAAGCAGCGTCCCACTGAGTCCCAGCTTTCCTTCTCGTCTGTCTTTCCTCATCCTTCACCGCCCCCACTCGGGGTCACTGAACCTGGTGGAGCTGGCGTGGCACGTAAGGCGCCTGGGGCTGAGGATGCCATGGCGATGCCGGCGCCCCACACCTCACCCCACTCGCCCATGGCCAACTGGACAGGGCGAGGCACCTGACCCAAGCCGGGTCGATGGGGTCTCCCCGGGAGGTCCCCCCTGTCTCGAGAAGCACCCTGTCTGCTCTGCACCGGGGCCCAGACAGCGGCGCCAGGACGGGGCGGCGGGAACAGAAAAACAGCCCCCAATCGCGGCAGCGTCTCCGGTGAAGTTCAATGGGGGTGAGGGCACCCCTTTAAAGCCTCAGGGCACAAGGACCCCCCATGTGTCTGAGGACAGTGTTGAGAACCGAGGGGAAGGGAGGGAAGGCGGCACAGGACGGGGGAGAGAAGAAAGCGGGGTAAAGAGCCACCGCGCGCCCAGCCCCGAGCTAGGCAGCGGGCGGACCTTCAACCGCACAGGTCACATCTCTGCCCGGAGCCAGGACGGCGCTGACCAGCGCGTAGTGTCTGTGCCCCGGACATTCCGCTGCCCAGACCTCAGCACCAACGGAGGCCAATCCCCCTGCTGAGCTCCCCGGGGGGCCGCGGGCCGCACTGAGCCTCGGTAGGACGTGAGAGCAGGGGTGGGGAACGCCCGGCCCGCGGCCCACCTCAGGCCCTCGAATCCTTTGGTCCGGCCCTGCCAGGGCACGAGGGGCGGGTTAATTCAATGTCTGACCGAACAGAGCGGGCTGGTTTTTAAGATGACGCTGTTGTATGGCCCCCGGACGATGTTATAAACATCCAAACGGTCCCTGGCAGAGAAGAGTCTCCCCACCCCTGCTGTAGAGGGTGACAGTGCTCTCAGCACGTTATCAGAGAAGGTTCTGGAAAGAGGCAGGAAAGAGGGAGGAAGGATGAGGCCCTTCTAAAACTGGGGAGCAGCTGAGTGGAGGCCAAGATGTGACTGTGACAGCCCCTCCGTCCCCGCTGTCGGGCCCCAGAGGGCCCGCACTCACGGGCTGCCCCGCCCCGGAAGGCCCGCACTCACCGACTGCCCCGCCCCGGAAGGCCCGCACTCACCGACTGCCCCGCCCCGGAAGGCCCGCACTCACCGACTGCCCCGCCCCGGAGGGCCCGCACTCACCGACTGCCCCGCCCCGGAAGGCCCGCACTCACTGGCTGCCCCGCCCCGGAGGGCCTGCACTCACCGGCTGGCTGACCCTGGAGGGCCCAGCACTCACCGGCTGCCCCGCCCCGGAGGGCCCGCACTCACCGGCTGGCTGGCCCTGAGCCAGCGCCTCTCGGGGAAGGGCCTCCCTGCCAGGATGATGCAGGGCAGCGACACAGGCTGCCCCTCCAGCACCCGCACGGTGGGGGCGCTGCTGGCGATCTGTGGGGGGGCTGTGGGGAAGGACAGGGTGCTGGTCACACTGGATCCCCGTGGGCATCTGTGGGGACAGAGGCTCCACCCTCCCCGCCCCCGGGAACCTGCCCAGGAAGCTGGCTCCCCTCGGATACCTGGCCATGGACACATCTGTCCCAAAGGACGGGTGGTCATGGGGGGGCCTCCCTGGGGTGTCCCACCTCCCACCTCCCCCGCCTCCCCAGATCCACCAGCGAACCGTGTCCAGTCACCAGGAGCCGGGTCTCCACCTGGACCTTCCCAAAAACATTCTGTGCTTCACAGACATACGGGGCCTGGTCTTCAGGGGCCACACCTGAGGGGCAGGAAAGAGGCGGGCCTGACTGTTGGGGGCCAGGGCACGGCTCCAGCCCCCACAGGCTCGGCTCCCCAGCACAGAGGGAGCCTGTGGCACAGCCTGGCCCTGCCGGGGTCAGGTGGGAGGGCTGGGATGGCAGAGAGGAGAGATTGGGGGATACGGCCGGGCTGTGGAAAGGTGAGAAGGCCTCAACCTGCTCATCTGTAGAATGGGGCTAATGCATCAATACCTACACCTTGTAGTGTGACTGGGAAAAGGGTCAAGAAGATGATGTGGACACTGTGCCAGCATCCAGCCGCGCACATGGCAAAGTGTAGCTTTAGCAGGGGTGGCGGTGATGGCGATGATGGTGATGACGGTGGTGGCTAACACCCATAACATTAAACCCAGGTGGTAACACCGTCACCGTCATTACCATGACCAGTTCAGGGTAGTGAAATCACTTGACCAGCGTTGCCCAGTTAAACATGACCCCAAATATCACCCACGGTCAGTGCTGGGCTCCGGGTCCTGCTCCCAGCCACCCAGACTGGGGCCACCCCGTCTCCCTGCCCACCTCCCCCAGCTCCAAGCTCTTACTTTCAAAAAACAGCACGCCTGACTCGGGCCGCCTGGTCCTGCTGCCCCGGCCGGGCTCCAGAGGCCGGCTGTCCCCACGGCGCCAGGTGACTGTAGGGGGCGGGCGGCCTGTGGCCCGACAGGCCAGGAGGGCGCTCCTGCCCAGCTCCACGGTGACATCGCGCGGCAGTTCCATCAGCCGGGGCGCGTCTGCAGGGAGGGGACCCGTCACGGCGGCTGGCCCTGCCCGGCCCCCAGGGGGCTGCTCCCCCTCGTCCAGCCAGGCCGTGCGCCTGGGGGCTGACGGGTCAGGGCCCCAAGGCCACCCTGAGCTTGGCGGGACCACTCCCACCCCACCCCGCCCTCGGCGCGCTCTCAGGGGCGTGAAGCTGCCCACACGCCTTAGAGGCCCGTGCGGGGCTCCCGGCAGAGACGCCTCCGGGAAGCCCACCTCGGGGGGCTGCAGGTCACAGCCTGGCCACAGGAGCCTCGGAGGCCCCGTCCCCTCCTCCTGGGACAGGGAGCTCCGTTAGCAGGTGTCCTGGACTTGAGCGACCATCTCCACGGCCCCTTCGGTGAACGCCACCCCAACGGGCCGGCTTCGTGGGGGGCTGGCTGCCATCCTTAATCTCCTCTCCACATCTCTCTGCGGGACTTTTTGTAACGAGCATACAAACACTACTCCACAACCAAAACGTGCTGTGTATGAGTAACATGACCTGTGCGCTATGGTCCAACGGGCACGCTGGGAGAGGAATGGCTGCAATTAATAATCACTATACCTGTGGGGAGGGTTCGGGAGTGGGGAGGAGCGGGGTCAACGGGGGGGAAATTCGACATCTGTAATACTGTAAATTATAAAGATAATTTTTTTATTTTTGTTATTTTTAAAATATATATTTTTATTGATTTCAGAGAGGGAGAGGGAGAGAGACACATCAATGATGAGAGAATCATTGATCGGCTGCCTCCTGCACGCCCCACCCTGGAGATCGAGCCGGCAACCCGGGCCTGTGCCCTGACGGGGAATCGAACCGTGACCTCCTGGTTCATAGGTCGACGCTCAACCACTGAGCCACGCTGGCTGGGCATAAAAATAAATTTTTTTAAAAATGACACCAGGACAACATTTCTGCACAGGCTTCCCTGCTCACCTGAGTTATAAAAAATGTAAACACACACGAGGATTCTCCCTCATTTCTGCCCCTCGCATCCCCAGATCCCGTGCCCTCCCCACGGTTAGTAACCACCGCTAACAGATGGCAGTGCTGCTTCCAAACGTTTTCTCCAAGCACCGTCTTATTTTACAGTCGGGGAGGAAAGAGGAGTTATTTCCCAAAACAGACTCTCACAATCCTCTCGGCCCTGCAGCAGGCCAGAAGCAGGTCCAACTCCAGCCAGGGCCCGCCCTGGCCCTCAGCCGCTGGCCCCTGGCCCCGGTCCTGGCCCCAGACCCCCAGCCAGAAGGCCGCCAGCCTTTGTTCCGCTTCACATCCAGCGCCGCGGAAAACACCCCACCTCTCTGTTCCTTCCATCTCTTTCCAGAAATGCCCCCGTCCATCCAAATCATGACGTCAAACTCCCTCCGGCCTCAGGGATTAGGGAAGTTCCAGGGAGGTGTAAACACAATTTGGAAAATTACAGGGAGGAAGATGGTCTTGGACTCCACCTCAGACGCCACCCGAGCCTCTTTCTCAGCGGGCCTGGCAGCCGAGACTCAGAATCCCAGAAAGCCTCTGCCCCAGGCTCGTCTGGGATGGGTCCCTGGGCCTGCAGGGGCCTGGGCCTGGGGGCACGGCTCTGCCATCCTCCCACCCCCCAAAGCCTGCCTTCCCCACTCCACTCCGCCTGCCTGCAGGACTCAGCTCCAACCTCCCTCCTCCAGGTAGGCCTCCCAGCTCCTCTCTCTCGCTCCCTCCTTAGACCCCAGACAGCCTGATTGTCTCCCGAATCTGGGCTATTGTGAGGCGCACTCTCTTCCTCCTCCTCCTCCCAGGCCCAAACTCCCCCCTGAGACAGGCAGACCCTCATCATGATAAGCAAAGAATACGTATAAAGGGCAGCATTTCAAATGCCTACGAAGTGACAGTAATGGCGAGCGTGCTTCCAGGAATGTGATTTCATTCACGGCCTCAACAGGCTTAGGAGGTGGTATCGCTGCACAGTGCCCCATTTCACAGATGAGGAAACTGAGGGTCAGGGCGATGAAAGAACCCGCCCAAGAGCACGACTTAAAGTCAGTGGCAGAGCCCAGGTCTGGCTGCTGCGGAGGCCCAGGCTCTCAGACACCGCACCCCTGCATCCCCGATGCACTCGGGGACAACGTGGCCGAGGCCCCGGCCAGAGCCGCACCCAGCTCCCGCATCCCCTCTCGGGGTGAATCCCAACGCAACCAATCCCAGACTCAGACTCTGCCCAGAACACTGTGACTCACCCTCCTCGGTAGCTGCCCCCCACCCTCACCTGGAGCCTCCAACAGGCGGGACCCCAGAATCTTCGGATGCCAGAAGGTCCTCTGGTCCCCATTGGCCAGAGGAGGGGCAGGTGGCCCTGAGTCCTGCAGCACCAGGGGGGCTGAGGGCCAGGCGGCCGCCCAGCGTTCTCCCCAGGGCCCCGCACGTGAGGCTCAGCCACCTCGGTTCTCAGCCTCCCAGCGCCCTCCTCACAGCTCCTGGGTGACCCTCGGCAGTAACCCAGGGGGGACAGTGAGTGGCTCCCCTGCCATCTGCTCTTCACACTGGCCTCGGGCAGGAGCTGCGAATGCTCAGAGATAGCAGTGGCGGCAGCCGCCAGGGCTCCGTGGGCAGGCCCGTCAGGGGAGGCTGCAGCTGCGTGTGTGGGGAGGTCTCTGTGGCGACCCGGGAGCACCCAGGAAGAGAGCAGGGCCCCACGGAAGGACACCCGCCCCCAGCCCAGGAGGGGGCAGGACAGGAGGGCCTGGCCACCTGGAGGGCTGCCCGCACCTCCTGCGGGGCCTCCCAGGGCCCCCTCCGCCTTCCCCCTCCCCGGCCTCTCATCTTCAGAGGAGCTGAGGGTGCTGCTGACTGGACCCAGCTGCGGGGGCCGCTCCCCGCCCCAGGAATTTCCCGGGGGAAAGACCCCGTGGATTCCAACAGCTGCCAAGAGGTAACCATGAGAGGTGCTCGCTGCCCTTCCTCCCGCTCGGTCCCCAGGCCAGGGACCCCGGCCTGCAGGCCCACAGCCTGGGCAGGCCCCACGGGGCACCCCGGGTGACCCCTTCCCCACTCTGGGCCTCAGTTTCCCCACTAGCTCGAATACCTTAAGGTTCTGGGGCTTTCTCATCCTTTGAGACCCTGTAGCCACCCCCAGTCTCCTCGGCCAACGCCCCCACCCCATGGCCTGGAGCCCTGGGGCAGGGTCGGTGGGAAGGAGTGCACAGTCAGCCTTGACTCAGTCTGACCAGGAAGAGGGAGAGGTCTCAGGCCCGAAGACGATACCGATGGGCAAGGTGGACCCCACAGCAGGTGGGACTAAGAAGCAGGGACTGACGCCGAAACCGGTTTGGCTCAGTGGATAGAGCGTCGGCCTGTGGACTGAAAGGTCCCAGGTTCGATTCCGGTCAAGGGCATGTACCTTGGTTGCGGGCACATCCCCAGTAGGGGGTGTGCAGGAGGCAGCTGATCAATGTTTCTCTCTCATCGATGTTTCTAACTCTCTATCCCTCTCCCTTCCTCTCTGTAAAAAAATCAATAAAATATATTAAAAAAAAACAACAACCAACAAATGCATAAATAAGTGGAACAAATTGACCTCTCTCCCCTGTCCCCCTTCCTTTAGCCTTTCTCTTTCTCTCCCTCTCCATTTCTCTAAAACTCAATAAATAAAAATTAAAAAAAAAAAAGAAGCAGGGACTGAGATGAGAGGGCAGAGAGAGAGGTGGGTACTCATCCATTTAGAGAGAGATCAGCGGGCGAAGATAACTTACCTCGGGGCACGTCTTTCAAGTCACAGAAAAGGCACTGAACTTGGGGAGGGGTGCCTGCCACGGAGTCAGGCCCCAGCCATGGCACACATCAGCGTACCCCTCTCTGTCTCCATGGGCCCTCGTCGCCCCCCTGGCTACTGCAAGTGTACCGAGTATTATCCACGCAAGCCCTGAACAAAACACGTTATCTCGTTCCACCTCCCAAGGACCCCGTGAGCAAGGTCTGCTACTATCGTCCCCATTTCACAGGTGAGGAAAGCGCGGCTCCGAGCGGTAAGTAATTTGGCCCAATAAGCGGCAGAACTCGACGGCTGAAGGCCAGGTCCAGGGCGGATGCCAACCCCTGCAGCTGGTCCACAGCCCCAGGCCTGCGCTGCCCCACAGCGGGAGGCCGCCCTCCTTCAGCGCCCGAACGCCACCAGGGGGGCAGTTCCCAGGTCCCCGGCAGGATGTGGGCACGGCGCCCACCTGTTCTCGGCGGGGGACGCCTCCGCCAGCCTGGCCAGGAAGGCTGGACCGCAGCTGCCACCCAGATGGGCAGGACGTTCAATTTCCCACCCCTGCCGCCAGCCCAAGCGCCCGGCACACAGGTGCTGGGCCACCGTCCACCACTCCCCTGACCTAAAAGCCAGAGGCCACGTGGCACAGTGCCCCAGAAGCCCGCCTTGAGGATGCCCGCTGCCTACTCTCTCCGACGTGGGGAGGTGGCCCAAGGCCAATGGCTGGCAGGCAAATGACAGGACCGGGCCGCAAGTCGGCCTGGGCCCCACAGAAATAAGGCTCTGCTGAAAAGGAATCAGACAGGGGGCAAAGGACGATGCCCGCAGGAATGCCCAGTGCCGCCACCCCCGAAACAGCCTCTCTGCCCACCCGGAACCTACCGGCTAACCGCTAAGACGGCGGCACTGAGCCGGCCTTTCTTCTCTCTCCCTCGCACAACATCTCAGAGACCTCAGACGGGGAGCCCGAGCCTCAGCGTGGGGAAGCCACATCCGAGCTCACCCTGCTGGGGAGCATCAGGATCAAGTCCAGGGGCTAAAGGCTGGGGCCCTGGGTTCAGATCCCAGCTCTGACACTTGCCAGCTGTGTGACCTTGGGCAAGTTACTTAACCTCTCTGTGCCTCATTTCCCCATCTATCAAGGAGATAGTGCTAGCCTTCACCCCAACGGGTTGAGAGGATCACATGTTAGTACATGAACCCTGCTTAGAGCTAGCCCTGGCACACGGCCGCTCACAGGAGTGTTAGCTTCTATTTTTATCATCATCAGGCTCTCAGCCCGTGGCTTTCCACACCCACCCTGCCCCACCCAAGAGCCCAGCCATCAGGGAAGGTCTGAGTCCATAGCTTTCTTCCTTAAAACCTCTCGCCGCCCCCGCAGGACAAAGCCTGAACCCTGCCCAGCCCCCGAGGCCAGGCCAGGAGTGACCCACAGCAGGTAGCAGCCGCCTCAGCCGCATCCTCTCCCCACCGTCTCTATGTCGCACTCCCGGCCCGGCTTCTCTCGTCACGGGTGGGGGTCTGCACATGCTGTTCCCTTTGCCTGGAACACTGTTCCACAGCTTGTCACCTAAATGACTGCTCTGGGCTCAGCTTGGACATCACCTCCTCCAAGAAGCCTTCCCAGACCCCCAGTGTTGGGTTAGCCCCCTTTCCAAGGCACCCACAAACCCCCAAGGTGCCACTGAGTATCCCCACTGACCCTACCAGCTACCCAAAGGCAGATGCCACTGTGTCCCCAACACCGGCCCCGGCCCTGGTGACCACGAATTGGAGGAATGAATGATGGAACAAATGAATGAAGGCTAAGGGTACCCCAAACCTGGGAGGATCCCAACCCTGATATGCACAGTCCCCACCAGGGCCAGACCCTCCTAACTGGGCCGGCTCCATCCAGGGCTCTATCTCCTGGGGGGGTCCCCAGCCCGACCCACTCAGCCCAGAAAAGCACACTCCCGGTTCTCTGCACCTCCCAGATCTCCCAGCACCTGTCTCTCCGTTGCGGCTGCAGCAAACCCGCAGAGCCCAACCCGTCCCGGCTCAGCCTGCCAGGGAGCTGTGCCTACGACTTCCGGGCAGTTTCCAGTGCCGGGACCCAGGCCTGGGACTCAGACATCCCGGCCCTCACAGCCAAGGCCATGTACAGCCACAGAAGAGGATAGACTGCCCTCTGTGAAAAGGGGGTCATCGGCCCCTCGTTTATTAATCAGTCACGATGGGCCGACCATGTGCAAAGCATTATGTGCCTGATGTCACTGAGCCCTCACAGCCACCCAATAAAGAAGTAGTTTGGCCCGGCGCCAGTGTGGCTCAGTGGTTGAGCATCGACCATGCACCAAGAGGTCACCAGTTCGATTCCCGGTCAGGGCACATGCTGGAGGTGTGGACGCAATCCCCAGTAGGGGGCATGCAAGAGGCAGCCGATTGATGTTGATGCTTCTCTCATCGATATTTCTGTCTCTCTCCCTCTCCCTCCGTCTCTCTCAACAATCAATAAAAACATTTTTTAAAAAGGAAGTGGTATGGTCAGCTGGGAGAAACTGAGGCTCAATGGCCTGACCAAAAACATAGATGGTAAGTGATGGAGAGGAGCCTGGAGCTCAAGTCTCAGGATGACAATGTCCAAACTCGCCTCCTCGCCTCCATGGTAGGCGGCCTCCAGGATGACACCTGCCTCCCGGTATTCACATCCTGGGTAGCCCTCCCACCCTCTGTGGTCCAAGGCTGGTCTGTGTGAGCCACAGAATATAGCTGGCACAGTAATGGCGGGTCACTTCCAAGGCTGTACCTGATTCTAAGGATTTATTCCCCCCCCGCCCCCCCCTCTCTCCTTACTCCTGGGGAAGCCATGTTCCGAGAAGCTGCAGAAGCCCATGTGGTTAGGATCTGAGGCCTCCCACCAGCAGCCACATGGGCGAGCTCAGCGGGGATGCTCCCGCCCCAGGCAGGCCTCTGCTGAGCCAGAACCCCCCAGCGAAGCCCCTCTCAGAACCCGAGCCCTCCAGAACGGAGAGGGAAAACATGTTTATTATGTTAAGCCACAAAGTTTGGGGGCAATGGGGACCCAGGGCGAGGTAATACAGCAGGGAGGGCATGGGGGGTACATGGCGATGGACGGGGACTTGACTTGGGGTGGTGAACACACAGTACTGTGTACAGACGACAGGTTCTGGAATTGTGCACCTAAAACCTGTAGAATCTTGTTCACAGTGTCACCCCAATAAACTTCATAAAAAGGAAAAAAAAGAGCCCTTGCCGGTTTGGCTCAGTGGATAGAGCGTCAGCCTGAGGACTGAAAGATCCCGGGTTCGATTCCGGTCAAGGGTACATGCCTGGGTACATGCCCCATAGGGGGCGTGCAGGAGGCAACTGATCAATGATTCTCTCTCATGATTGATGTTTCTATCTCTCTCCCTTCCTTTCTGAAATCAATTTAAAAAAATAAAAGGGAAAAAAAGAGGTAATGCATACACCATCTCCCTTGGACCTCCCTCATCCCCAAGTGTTCAGGACCCACATGACGCAGACTCCGCACTGGCCGGAGGGGTTCTCTCCTCCCGGCTCAGCAGGAGGGTGGAGGGGGCGGGCAGGCGGGGACAGGCCAACACTCACGTCCAACCTCCAGCCGGATTTCTGCAGAGGCGGCGCCCAACTCGTTGACGGCTCGGCAGGTGTAGACGCCAGCATCCCTCTCCTGAGCCACCGGGATCCGAAGCGTCCCAGAGCCGGAGTCCTCAGGGGCCAGGATCATCTCGAGACCCTCTGGACCAAAGAGGAGAACGCATCAGGCACGGCCTGGTCGCCGTGGGAGGCTGGGGTGAAGCCTCTCCTGATCCCAGGCTCCTGCCACGCACAGGCTGGGGCCTGGGGCCGTGGGGGAAGGTTCCCCCAGAAGTCTGGGAACAGAGTTTCGGTTTTGCCAGAGGAAAAGAGTTCTGGAGACAGGGGAGAAGGTGGTTGTACGATGGTGTACAATGGTGGGAGTGTCCCTAATGCCACTGAACTGCACCTAAACATGGTGAAGATGGTAAATTTTTTCTGTCTTTTACCACAATTTAACCTTTTAAAGTCAGCACCACTCAGCCAGTCCCCTGAGCCCCTCTGTTGAGCCAGAGTGAGGCCCAGTCTGTCTCCCTCCAAGTAACAGGCTCTTCACCCAAAAATTCCTTGCCTGGGCCTCCCTACTGGGTCCCCACCCTCTGCCCCAGGTCCAGACTGAGGCTTGGATCAGCTCTGGGAGGGGCCCGGTCACCCTGAGATGACCACACACCCCCACGCCTGCCTCTCTGAGGCCGCCCCCAGGCATCCACCCTGAGGCCCCCCATTATTTCTCCTCCAGGCTGCTGGCTGACAGACTCCCTGATTCTGAACCCCTTTTAACGTGTAATTTAATTTTTCATTTGGGGTAAAACATACATCACACACATTTTTGCCATTGTAAGCATGTGTTGGAAGCTGCCCATTGTCTTCACTAGCAGAGAGGTGTGGACAAGGAGCCCGGAATGCTGGTGAACCTTGAGCCCTGGCAAAGGTCAGAGCTATGCACCGACTGTTTAGTCAATGGTAGCTGAAGCAACTTCCCCACCAGACAGTCATGTAAATCCTTACTGATAAGATAGTCTGCCTGTTACTGGAATTGCCTGCCTAAGGGCTATAGGAATTGAATAAAAGGATGGCAAGGCCTGAGCACAAGTGGAGTCCTTCTTCTTGCGTTGGGCTCCCGCCTGGCCCCCCAATTTCCAAATTATTATTTCTTGTCTTGTCTCTGTCATTTGCACGCAGCCCTTCTCCAGAGCCCGAACCCTGAACCACGTGGGACGTGGGTCATCACAAGCATGTTCAGTGCCCAATCCGTGGCATGAAGTGCATTCCATTGCCATGCACCCATCACCACATCCCTCCACCAAACTCCTTCATCTTCCCCAACCGAAACTGTGCCCATTAGACACGAATCCCCCGCTTCACCTCCCTGCCCCCCGCGACCACCATTCTACTTTCTGTCCCTATGGATGAGCATGTTCTAGGGACCTCATGTAAGTGGAATCAGGTACTATGTGCCTTCCGTATCTGGCTTATTTCACTTAGCATGATGTTTTCAAGGATCATCCATGTTGTATCAGAATTTCATTCTTTTTTTTCTTTTTCTTTTCTTTTTTGTCTTTTTCTGATTCTTTTTTACAAATTAAAAAAGCTGTAGTAAAAGAACATAAAATTCACCATCTTCACCACTGTTACGTGTACACTTCTGTGGGGTTAAATATACTCACACTGTCACACACGTGAACTTCGTTCCTTTTTAAGGGTAAACAACATGCCCCTGAGAGAGCCCCTTTTAAAGAGGCTCCAGGGCGGGGCTGGGAGGGCGCTCAGCGGGAACACGCAGGGACACGGGCCCTGAGTCAGGGGTCCTGAGGCCTCTGCCACCACGGGCTGGGCCCCGGGACAGGATGCTCAGACTCTGAGCTCTCGTGCCCGCGGGTAGTCTGAGTTGAGGCCGGCCTTTCTGAAAGCCCAGGTGGCAGACAGTGCTGCAAAGGATGGAGTGCGTCCAGGTGGGGGCGCTACGGGGGCTCTGGCTGATCCTGGAGAAGGAGCCCAGTGTCTGAGGCAGCAGCCCCGCACCCACGCCCGCTGGTGGGTGCGCACAACAGCTCCTGCCAAGCCAACTGCCAGCTGGGCGTCCAGCACCGAGGACACACTCCACACCGGTGAACCCCAAGAGCCCCGGAGCAGCCCGCGGCTAGTCCTCCGTCTCTCCGGCAACCCCGCACTGCCGCCACCGTCTCCAGGAGCACCGAGCGCAGCCCGTGCGCCGGGCTCGTCCTAGACACTTTGCTTGTGTGGACTCATCTCATCCTCACCACCATCTGGGGTTTCCTCGTTTTCCAGACAGGGAGCCAGCTCAGAGATGCCAAGGCCCTCGCCCACGGGCGCCCAGGGAGCCGGAACCAAACCTGCTCCTAACTCCTGAGCATGGACTGTGGGTGGGGGGTGAGGGCTGCTGAAATGGGCCGTTTCTCCCCGGACACCCCACCCCAGTGGCTGTTCCCCCAGAGCCCCAGCGGGACAGTTCCGCAGGCCCCTCTCCCCTCCCCACGTACCTCGATACCAGATGACCCGGGGCGGCGGCACCCCGGACGCCTCGCACGCCAGCACGGCCTCCTGGCCCACAGCGGCGAGCACCACAGCATGGACGGCGGAGACCGAGGGTGGGTCTGCGTGGGGGGCAGATGGGAAATTTGGTATCAAACTCCCTAGACGGAGGATGTGGCTTCCCCAGCCTGGGGGTGGGGAGGGGATAGAGGGGGTGTGGGCACTCTGCCTCCTCCCCATCCCCCCCCCTCGGGGACAGGCACCCCAGGAAAATTTAGCCACAGCTCATTTTTTGCAAGCTTCGCACCCAGGACCTGAAGTTAAAGCCAGTCACTCCTGGACCAACCCCTCCCGTTCCTCACCGAACCTGCCAAACCCTACAAATGCCCTCCGTGGGATGCCAGCCGCTCCCCGGGCCCGCGCCCCCCACCCCACACCAGCCTCCTGGCAGCCCCTGGGGCACCCAGGACTCATTCGGGCCTCAGGGCCCTTCCCCTCCGGTCCCTCTGCCTGCAATCCTGTCCCATCCCGTCCCTCAAGGAGGCCTCAGCGGGTCCTGTGGGTGACAGGCACTCCCCCGCACCCCCTCCTGCACGGCACCCATCACTCACCCCACCCTGCTCTACGCATCCTCCCCACCCAAAGGTGCCTCCCGTATCTGTTTTGTGCCTCCCCACTAGACAGGGACCTGTGTCACGGCTGTGTCCCCCCTGCCTGGCACGTAGCAGCTGTTCAATAAGTATTTGTGGATGAGAGGGAGGGAGGAAGGAAGGGAGGGAGGGAGGGAGGGAGGGAGGGAGGGAGGGAGGGAGGGAGGGAGGGAGGGAGGGAGGTCCCTCTCCCCAGATGCCCGTGGCCCAAGTACCTGTGTGGTAGAGGGTGACCGTTTCCTCGTCTGTGCCAACCTCGTTAGCAGCCCGGCAGCTGTAATTCCCAGCATCCTCTGGGGCCAGTCCCTGAATGATGAGGGTTCCCTGGCCATCCACGTGGACTCTGGAGTCATGGTCAACAGCAAGGGGCTGATCAGGTTGGGTCCCTCCAGTCATCATCAATAACAAATTCACCACCCCGCACTGCCCTGCGCCGAGCTGTGCGCTCAGCACTTTACACGCATTGTTTGTTTTCATTCGTGAGGCTCAGAGAGGTTAGGTGATTTGCCCAAGGTCACACAGCCTGATTGGCAGAGGCAGGATCCAAGCCCAGGTCCGCTGGGCTCTGTAGCTGTGGCTCCTGACCCTGGAGCCCACCCTGAGGCATCGTCACGTTTCCCAAGTGACTGGGCTCCTGAGCCTCACGTGATCCCAGGAGGAAGGCAGCACAATGCTACTCCCCGTTTAGAGGTAAGAGGACTGAGGCTGGGACAGGTCCCTGGGGGTCCTGGTCCCCCCCTGTTCCCAGTCCCAGAGCCCCAGGCCCTGGGCCCCTCACCTGCTGTCCTCTTGCAGGGTGTGACCGTCACGGCTCCAGGAGATGTGGGGTGCAGGGTACCCAGATGCCGAGCAGCTGACCCTCACCTCCACACCCTGGGAGAAGCGCTGGGACCTGGCGTGGATGCTGACCTTCGGGGCCTCTGCAGTTCAGAGTGGGCAGGCAGGACAGAGCCTGTCAGAGCAGCCAGGCTGTCCCGGCCCCCAGCCCTGGGACCCCTGCCCTCCCACGGCCACGGCCACGGCCACCGACGGCAGAGACCCAGGAGGCAAAGGCCCTGAATCCCCAGGAGTGGCCTCCCTGGGGACGAGGGCTGAGCGGGCAGCCACCCAGGCACAGCCCCGGGGCACACGGGGACTGCGAGTTCCCCTCTGGGCCGAGCACCTCAGGGAGGCGTAGGGAGATGCCCGCAGATGCCAGGGCTGGGATGGCTCTCACGTCCAGTGACCCTGCGTGACCCCAGGCCTGCACAAGTACTGGCCCCAAACAGAAAGCACACCAGACTTGCCAGGCTCCCAGAGAGCCCTCGGCCCTCGCCTAGAAGTGGGAACACGCCCCTCCCATACCAGTGGCCCAGATCTGGCCTCAGAATCCTTCTCCACGCCCCCCAGGCGCCAAGCAGGGGTCGCTGGCGCCAGAGAGCACACTTTCACACTTGGGGAAACAGCACCCCAGGGGGCAGCTGTCTGAACCCTGGCAGACCTGAGGCCATGCCTAGGTCCTAAGACTCCCAGACAAGAGCTCTTCCAACTGTCTCCTCCGTCCCTGTCTGGTCAGTGCTGCCCAGCAATGACCTCTGGCTTCAGCAGTTTCCAGTGTTCCATCCCTATCCTACATATTGGGGTAGGGGTGGGGTGGGGGACTCAGGGGGGAGCGGCAAGGGAGGTGCTCAATGGCTCTGGAAAAGGTCAGCACACAGTGAAATCGGCTTGGCCTACAGCAGTAGGAATTTAGGTTAGATAAGAGGGTGAACTTCCCAAGAGTGAGCACCACTAGACATAGGCTACGAGGCTGACTCCTTTCTCTGAAAGTTCAGAAAACAGGGGAAGGGTTGAGGTTACCTGCCAAAGGCCATGTGTGGGCACACAGGGATGGATGGAGGGATGGAGGGATGGAGGGATGGAGGTTTGGATGGATGGATGGAGGGATGGATGGATGGATGGATGGATGGAGAGAGGGATGGAGGGAGGGAGGGAGGGAGGGAGGGAGGGAGGGAGGGAGGGAGGAAGGGATGGATGGATGGATGGATGGATGGATGGATGGAGGGAGGGATGGATGGATGGATGGAGGGAGGGATGGATGGATGGGGGGATGGATGGATGGAGGGAGGGAGGGAGGGAGGGATGGAGGGATGGATGGAGGGATGGATGGAGGGATGGAGGGATGGAGGTTTGGATGGATGGATGGATGGATGGATGGATGGATGGATGGAAGGATGGAGGGAGGGAGGGAGGGAGGGAGGGATGGAGGGAGGGAGGGAGGGATGGAGGGATGGATGGAGGGATGGATGGATGGATGGATGGAGGGATGGAGGGAGGAATGGAGGGAGGGAGGGATGGAGGGAGGGAGGGAGGGATGGAGGGAGGGAAGGATGGAGGAATGGGCTTTGGGGGTAAACACTGGATAGTGTGTGGACCTGGGAGGACAGCCACGCAGGAAGAGCCTCACCTCGCACCAGGAGCCAGGCGGATGCCCTCGTGACCCCGTTGGCGTTGCTGGCGATGCACTGGTACCGCCCGCCGTCGCTGGGGACGATGGCGCTGACCTCCAGGGACAGGTCGTCCAGCTGCCTGACTCTGCCCGGGGAGGCCGGCAGGACTCGCCAGTCCCGCACCCACGTCAGGTTGTAGGGGGCGTCTCCCAGGACCCGGCAGGACAGAAGGGCAGTCTCCCCTGGGGACACGGTCACGTTGGGCGCAGGGACCAGCTGTGGCGGAGGGTCTGCAAGGTCACAAGCGTGGGAGGTTCGCAGGGGCTGACTCGGGGAGGACAGCCCGCTGGCCCCCGTGGTGTCGCAATGCCAGACCCAGCACCGTGGCCCTCGGGAGACCCCGGCCAGCAGAGAGGTTAACCGGTGTCTGCTCACCATCGGGGACGGTGCCACCCGGGGAGGGCGCATTCCCTGTCGCCACCCTACACCCACCGAGGGCTGCATGGCGTGTGTGCGCTCTGCTCCCGGCAGCCAGCTGCAGCGTTTAACAAAAGCTACACGACTCCCCACACGCTTGGAGCCAATATTTGCACCCTTGGGAATAAAGCTTGGGTTTTAAAATAACCCTCAGGAGGGAAAGATTAATGAGTACAAAGCCACGCTCCGTGCCAACAGCAGGGCTATTATTACACACAAATGTAGAGAGAAGGCCCCTGCCCCGAGAGACGGGAGAGCAGAGAAAACCGCTGTCTCGCCAAGAAAAAGCCACAAGAAGTGGCAAGCTTAGAGATCCGCCAACCAGGGGCGTGGGCCTGAGCACCTGCAGGGGGAACGCTGGATCCACACGGGCCACGTGTGCCAATGACCGTGACGTCCAGGCCAGGGGAGCCTCGGACCTCCGCAGCCGATAGGGGCAGAAATAGAACCCTGGGGCCCAGCTAGAACTGTAGGAAACATTAACCAAGCTCTGTGAACCGTGACTGCTTTGTTCCGATTCAAGAAGGCACATTCCAGCCTGGCTGGGAGTTCACCGCGGGACCTGGGGGCTCACCCGGAGATGCAGCCCATCCTCCCCATCCGGGAGCTGCCTGTTATCACGGGAAGATGAGCATCCTTGTTGCAGAACCAGAGCCCCAGCCCTTGGAAGACCCCCAGCCTTTGCACACCCACAGGCCTTTGCAAGTCTCCAGCCCCCATGACCTGTGACCTGCCCATTTGACCTTCCCTTGGCTACTTCCCCAGGTCATCTCTGTCCTTCTCCCCAACATAAGCAGCCGGCTGATGGTGGGGGCAGGGAAGACTTCTGTGGATGGCCTGCTGCTCTCCCTGCTGCCGGCAGGATTGAATAAACACTCAACCCTGTCTGCTGCATTGGCTCAAGTAGTGACAGGCAGCCCAGACCCACTGACTGGTTACAAGATGAATACTGACATGAATTTCTCTTTAAATAGTTTTACACCAATATATTATGCCAATGCACCCCGATATGCCAGCGTGCGTATCATGGCATATCGGGCCACCTGTGTGCTGTGGGGGAGACCAGCAGTAGACGCTGACTGTAGGGCATTAGGCAGTGACAGGGACTTGAAAGTCGAAAGCCCGGAGTGGTTCAGCCGAGAGGAGAAAGCAGATCGGGCAAACGGTTAGCCACCGCAAAGTCTCAGGAACAGGTGGACACGTTTCCCAACGCTGTTCTACTTCTCTTCGCTCATCATCATTTATAAAAAGCAAATTTTTGTTCATTCCCGCCCTAAGCACGTGTGCTCGCATGCTATATTGTGAGATGATAACAGCTCGGGTTGTTGTAAGTATGTACACTGCTCTCCCATTTTCGTTGAAACGCACGCGCAGATAAAGGTCTGAAAGGAAGCAGGCCAACATGCCCCGGAGGGCGCCTCTGGGCGGGAGCCCGGTCGCGGCGCCCTCCGGCCTGTGGTTCCCAGTCTTCCCCCGGGAAGCACCGCTCTGCGTAAGATTCGAGGATGCAGAAGGCCCAGCTCTCCGCGCTGTCTGGCTCCCTCCCTTCTCCTCCAGACAGCTGGGGTTCACAGTTCAAAAAATAAAGCCAGCCCTGGCCAGGTTGGCTCTGTGCATAGAGCGTCAGCCTGCAGACGGAAGGGTCCAGGTTCGATTCCGGTCCACAGCACATGCCCGGGTTAAGGGCTCGATCCCCAGTGAGGGACGTGCAGGAGGCAGCCAAGCAATGATTCTCTCTCAACATCGATGTTTCTCTCTCTCTCTCCCCCTCTCCCTTCCTCTCTGAAGTCAGTAACATTTTATTTTTAAAAAATAATTCAAGCCCTGACTGGTTTGGCTCAATGGATAGAACATCGGCCTGCGGACTGAAGGGTCCCAGGTTCGATGCTGGTCAAGGGCATGTACCTGGGTTGCAGGCACATCCCCAGTAGGGGGCTGTGCAGGAGGCAGCGGATCGATGTTTCTCTCTCATTGATGTTTCTAACTCTCTATCCCTCTCCCTTCCTCTCTGTAGAAAATCAATAAAATATATATATATATTTTTTTTTTATTTTAAAAAAATAAAACCAATTTCCTTTCAAGATGGTCGGTGGCATTTCCAACCTTCCTGCACTGAATGGTGCTCTCCCGTGGGGACGTGGAGGCACAGGTGCCAGGACTACAAGATGGACAGTGGCCCCTGGAAAGGTCTGGGGGCCGGCAAGTCCCAAAGGCCAGACCAAGAAATCAGGGAAGGGAGGGAGGCTGGGCAGGGAGCGTGGCCAGAGCCGAGGTTCCCAACCTTTCTCCAACTGAGACCCAAGAGGGGCTGGCGGGCAGGGGGCAGCGGCACCCAGACTCAGTGATGGACAGTCCCAGCCGCTGGCTGGCACGCTCCCCCACAGACAGAGACACCCTGGAAGGAAATCCTAGAGGGAAAAGTCAGGAAGGGGGTGGGGAGAAAATACTCGGAGGGACAGACCTGTGACGATGACCTGGGCCTGCGCCCGTCCGGTCCCAGCCCTGCTGACCGCTGTGCACTCGTACGTGCCTTCCTCGGCCTTGGAGGCCCGTGGGATCTCCCAGCTGCTGTTTCCTGACTCCCTGCGGACACACGACAGCCGGGCACACGCAATCACACTGCCCCCAGTCAGGGTCCCCCGCCTCACCCACCCTCTGGGGCCCCGTTCCTCTGAACCCTGCCCAGGGGGGAGGCCCAAATCCTCTTGGAGGCTTGGTAAGAGGAGGCGGGCAGCCAAGGACATGCAAATTCCACAGGACGCTGTGTGGCTCTGCGCACGTCCCTGCCCCTCTCTGAGCTCTAGACTACCATCCATAAAGGGGAGAGTCTTTCCTACCCAGACCCCATGGAGCAAGGCCTTCATGAGTTGAGTTTTCTGCAAGCTAAGGGAGCCCCGTGATGGCCTAGCAGTGGCGGGAACCTTGGGGACCACCTTCCCCATCCCCGGCCCCACTGAGAGGTGCCCAGGCTGGGCTGCCCTGGAGGACAATATGACTGAGCCCGAGGTCCCTCTCCTGCCACCCGCTCCCCTCAGATCCCCGCAGGAGCCCAGTGGCTGAGGACAACGGGCTGGCCACGGGACACTCACTGTAAGTGCCTCTCCTCGCCCAGCCTGGCTCCATGCCGCCGCAGCTGCAGCCGGAAGGGGAGGGCGCTGTGCACCGAGCAGGAGACCAGCAGGGGCTGGTGCAGGTAGCCGTGGATCCTGGGGGGCATGCTGACCAGGGGCCCGCCTGCAGGCAAGGTCCAGCGCTCAGCAGGCCGCCCTGCTCCCCACAGCTGCCCGCACTCCGCCCAGCCACACACCCACGGGGAGGAGCCAGGAGCAGAGGCCTCTCCAAGCCTCAGTCTCCACCTCTGTGAAGTGGGGCTGGTCGCAGCACCGACCTCATCAATCTCATCGTGCTGTTGTGATTCCCTCAACGGTATCAGGCCCGAGACCTGATGAAATGCGGCCCAGACGGGGCGCCCCAGGGGTGGGGGTGGGGCGTCAACTGCTCGTCTGCCCCGAGGGTCAGTTCTCCCCAAAGATGTTGGAGGGGAGCCTTTTTTATTCAAAAAAAAGCATAGCTGGAGCACAGGCTGCAAAGGCAAAATTCACACGCATTTTTGAGATAAAATAAGAGACTTCAATGAAATCTCACTGCTTGTGATGAGCCCCTGGGGTCCCCCAGCAGACACCACTGCCCCCCTCGCCTGACCCTGGTCTTGGGGGTGACACATTCTCTCCTTGGCTATTGGAGTTACTTCAATGGAAGTCTGAGAACCACCGCACAGGGTCCCTGGCGGCGCGCCCATGCCTCGAGGGGTGATGGCGGGCATGTGCTCAGCCCTGCGTTGCCCTCTCCGCGTCCCCGCCGCTGGAGATGCTGTGCGGGCTGGACAATGAGCCAGACCTCCTCTGAGCACAGGGCCGGGGTGGGAGGATGGCGGTGACATCATGCTGCAGGCTCCCCGCCACGTCCCAGGGGAGAGGGATGCTGGACCATCCAGCCACGTCCTCAGCTGTGTGCAAAGCAGCCAGCTCACCCCCCCATCCCACACACCCCCCCCCCCAGCACACACACACACCGGAAGCCTCTGCAAGGCCTGCTCGGGCTTTCTCCTCTGTGAGTTGCAAGGGCCCAGCACCCCCAGGCCCAGCCCTCACACCTCCGAGTCTCCAAACCCAGAGCCTCCTGCTCTCAGCCAAACCCGGGAGGGAGAGTAGGAAGCAAAAGCGCCAAGCCACGCCGCTCCCTGCCCCACAGACACACTTTAATCTAGAGCTGAGGTGCCGACCAAGAGCCAGAGCTAAACTCCACACTCCTGGATCCATCGCAAAGAACAGGAGAGAGACACAGACGCTGTTATTCTGCTGCTGAAATTTCTTTCTGGAAAGTCCTCTCAGAGCTGTAAAGGCCAAGGGAGGGGGTGGCCGGGGACCACTGTGGGGAGTGGAGGCCAGCAGGAGGCTGGAAAGAAGGGTCCTCAAGTCCTCACCTCACCAGGGCGCCTTGGTGGCCCTGCCCCCCCTCCCCATTGATGTGGACAGAGGAGGCTGCCCCTCGCTGAGATCCCCAGCAAAGACCCGGAATGTCAGTGACAGCTACCTCTGTGCGCTCCTCCCAGGCCGCCACATGGGGAGGGGGAGGGGGCAGCAGGAGGGAGTGGAGCCCAGTATGGAAGCCAGTGGCCATACCGAGATGCCCCCGCCAGGACCAGAGAGAGAGCTGGAGAGCCAGAGACTCCACCCTGCCCTCCGGAAGCTTCCAGACTGATGTGAGACCTCAGGGACACACAGAAAACCAGCAGAAAGCCAACCCGTGTGGGACCAACCCAACACGGCCACAGATGGGACCACAAATGAGCTGTGCCTGCGAGGTGTGGTAGCAACGGCAGCTGCCACGCGTGGAGGGCCCTGGTCCACAACCCCCACATCCTGGGTGCAGACCCTGAGTGGCCCCAAGAGCCGTCTCTTTGTGTGCATTAGCTTATGGAACCTCCAAAGCAACCCTGGGAGGGGGCTGGCCTCCGTTTCTTTTTTCCTTTTCTAAAATTATTTTTCTTTTGGTGGCCTCAGTTTCTTCATCTATAAAATGGAAACACGTCTCAGAAATGGTATAAGCATCGAGGAGCTAATGTGTGGCAAGTGGGCTTGGCCCAGGCCTGTCCCAAGGGAAGTGCTCAAAATGATGGCTAAACAGTACTAGCAAGATCATGATTTTACAGTGATCATAATAACAAAAGACCATACCCACACCCACTGCCCTGCCCACTGCTGTGTCCACATTATGAATGACACAAAATGGACAGGTAGTTGGATATTTGGATGAATAAATGGGTGGATGGATGGATGGATGAGTGGGGGGATGAATGTTGGGATGGATGAATGGGTGGATGGATGGATGGGTGGGTGGGTGGGTGGGTGGATGAATGGATGGATGGATGGATGGATGGATGGATGGATGGATGAGTGGGGGGATGAATGTTGGGGGTGGGTGGATGGATGAATGGATAAATGGATGGGTGGGTGGGTGGGTGGGTGGGTGGGTGGGTGGATGGATGGATGGATGGATGGATGAGTGGGGGGATGAATGTTGGGATGGATGAATGGGTGGGTGGGTGGGTGGGTGGATGGATGGATGGATGGATGGATGAGTGGGGGGATGAATGTTGGGATAGATGGATGAGTGGGGGGATGAATGTTGGGATGGATGGATGGATGGGTAGGTAGATGTTTAGATGGATGAGTGGGTATGATGGACAGATGCATGTATGGATAAATAGATGAATGCATGGGTGGAGGATGACTTTGTACTAAATATCTAGGCTGGGGGCTACACCGGAAGCATCTCAGCACTCAGCATAATCCTTGCAGAGCTCGCTGCCCACAGAAGTTAATGAACACACTCCCTAATCTAATCTAACCAGGAGGGCTCCCAGAAGAAATGGGTTGGCAACTGAGACAGAAATCTAGGGGTGGCAAGAGCCAATCACTCACCTGGGGCCACCCCACTATAGGCAACTCCAGAGACACGAAGGAGGGGGTTCCCCTCATGGTCCTCGCCCTTCACCTTGAGGTAGAAGCGCTCCTGGGGGGCACGGAAGGGCGGCCCACCCCACAGCTGGTGGGTGGATCCGTTGGAGAGCAGCTGCGTGGGCAGAGTCAGGAGGGGCTGCCCTGAACTGCGTGAGAGCTCCACCGAGTCCACGCGGCCAGGGGCCTGCAGGCCCGTGGAGTTGATCACCAGGGAGATGGGCACCCCTGCAGAGGGAAGGGCGAGGGAGGAGGTGCTGGGCTCCATGATCCTCCCCAAGAAGCAGCCCTAGGTCTGTCGGTCAGTCGGCCAGGGATCAGCCCACTTGGTCCTCCTTCACCAGCTGCCTCACCTTCCCTTCCCTGTGACAATTCACACTGGGGGTGGGACTAGGAGAGAGGGGGGCCTGCTCCTGTCCATGGTCCTGAAATGCCACTGTTCATCCAGCCAGTGGTTCCCCGAGGCTGCAGCACCTCCACTCCACACAGAGTAACAGTGGAAACTGGAGGAGCCGGGCTCTTGGTAAACAAGTTTTGACACAGAAGAAGGGGAAGGTGCGAACTCAGTAGTAATGGGAGCAGCATACGGTCCTGAAGGCCTGTGGGGGGTGGGAGCGTGTTCTAAGGGGGAAAATGGCCACTATGCCACCTGGGCCGGGGTGTGGCCCTGTGGTGTGGGAACCCAGCCTGGGCCACCTGTCCCACAGTCGCTCACGCACAGTCGGCGCCCAGCGCTCCCACTGTGTCCCACAGGCACGCCCCACCCCTCAGCAGGCAGCTCCAGGAGCCCGTACCTTGCAGGGGCCACTCGATGGTGTGGTTGAGGTCCAGGGAGGGCTGAGTGGAGAAGCCAGCGCGGAAGTTGATGTCGCTGATGCCCGTGATCCTCACCGAATGGCGGCCGCTGCTATAGACCTAGCACAAGCCCAGGCCCACGTCACTGGGGCCCTCGACCCCAGCACCCCAGCTCCAGGAGAGCCAACCCGACCCGCCAGAACTGTTCCTCGAAGCCTTCCCCCCAAGGTCACCCTTGCTTCTTTTGTGCCTTCTCCCTGCACAAGGTTCCGTTACCCATCTCAGAACACGCAAGTCATTTCTCCAAGTCCTTCACAAACATCCCCTAACGAGCCCAAACTACTCCACGTCCTCTCACCGGTGCAAAGCAGAAGACCCCTCCTCTGTTTTTGACCCCTTACTTCTATTGATATGCCCACATCACCATCCACGCTCCAGCCCTCAGCTTCCCAGGACCCCAGGCTCCCCACAGCCTGGGAACCCAGCGCCCCCTACCTTGATGGACCAGAGCCCAGGATGCTCCGGCTTGAAGGCCACCACCTTGGCCGAGTCAGGGATGTTGAGAAGCACGTTGAGGCCCTCGTCCTTCTGCAGGATCCTCCCTGTGGGAGCCCCCGTGACTGTCCTCAACACTTTCCCCAGGAGCCCGTGGCTCTCCCAACACCAGCCTCAGGCTTCCCAGAGAAACTGACAAGAGGCCTTTGGCAGTGCTGGGGCCTCCCCCTCATTCTGCACACCCCCTCCCCCCCGCCCCAGGTGTGGGATGCACTCCTGGCCTACAGCCTGGGCTTCTCATGACATCCTCGGAGCACCGGGGAGCCGGGTGGCCAGGTCCAAACCACACTGACAAGCCACTCCACCTCCCTGAACCCCAGCTTCCCATCTGTGCTATGTGCCACTAATCCGTGCCCTCACTGACCCGCCAGGCTACTGTGGGGACCACTGAGAGAGCGTGGGGAAGGACTCCGTGGGAGCCTCCCACCCCAGGACTGTCCTCATCTTAATTCCCCTCACCTGGCCTCTCCCAGCTTCCTGCTTCCTCACCCACCATGGGACCCTCTCTGCCCTCCACCTGGCACCCCCGCCCTCCTTGCTCCCGGAGCCGTGTGTCCAGGAGCCACCACGGGTCTCTCTCTTTGTCCCATCCTGACTCCCAGCTTAATCTTGGGGCCAAAGAGGAGGGGCGCACATACCCAGCGGGTCTCGGACTTCGATCTCGGGGCCCGGGCCGCTCAGGGAGATGGTGACCTCCTTCAGGCTCGGGTCGAAGGGGATCTTCCACGTGTGCTCACCCTCTTCCTCGTGATCCGTGGACAGCAGGTGCACCTTGGAGGCCTGGATCGCTGACTCCACCCACTTCAGCACCTGGGAGGCAGGTGTGAGGAGCTGACGCCAACATGTTACCTTGTCCTGCGTGTGTCTGGCCCACTGACGGCGGGTCCTTAACAGGCTGCCAGCTGTGTGCAGAATCTGGCTTCCCCATGGGTTTCGGGCAGCACACAGGCTTTCCACGTCATCTGGAGGCCATCCCATGCCCCCCCCGGAGCCCCACCAGGCCCAATTCACAGGGCATTACCCACATCCCCAGCCTGTGGGCTCAGAGCTGTGACACCTGAACTGAGGCATCCAGAGGACTCAGCTCAGAGGGAAGGAGCAAGGAGTGCCCTTCTGCTGGGAAGACTCTTCCCTCCTTCTTCATCTGGCCAACTTCCATGGCCCCCATCACCTCCTCCAGGCAGCCCTCCTGATGCCTCCTCCACACAGATGAACCCTGGAGATCTGGAATCTTGCCCCAGACCAATGTAGTTCACCATCAGCCCCCCAAGGGACCTCAGACCACACCCACCACCCCCCATCCCAGGTTTACCCAGTGGATGCAGATGGCTCCCTCAGTTCCACCAGCACCCACCCCCGATTCACCCTGTAGACAGACGGCTCCCTCAATTCCACCAGCCCCCACTCCCAGCTCACACCTCCTCTTCAACAGCCAAGCCTCCCAGGTCCCAGCCAGAAAAGAGGCAGAGGAGGGGCCCCTCGAGTCAGAACCTCTCCTTCCCCGCCAAGTTACTTCAGGAAGCATCCTGCGCAAACCCTAAAACTGAAACACGGAACACGCACCTGGCTGGAGGAGAGCTGGGTGCCATGACCACCGAGGAAAAAATAACCTCCAGTGAGTTGAAAACCCAGGGGCTCAGGGAGGCGCACGGGGCACAACGGGACCTGCACAGAGACCTCGGCTGCGCGGCGTGAAGCTGACAGCCTCTCGGGACTGCGCTGTGGCGCTGCCCTATGTACCTTGTAGGATAAAGCGAAGCGGTGAGGAGGTTGATGTTTTCTGAGCCCAGATTTTCTCTTACAGCGAAGTGCCACAGAGAACTGCGGGTGTTTCGTTCTCTATAAATCCACTCCAGCCCTAGCAGGTTTGGCTCAGTGGGTAGAGCACTGGCCTGCAGACAGAAGGGTTCTGGGTTCGATTCCGGTCAGGGGCGCATGCCCAGGTTGCGGGCTCAATCCCCAGCGTGTGCAGAAGGCAGCCGATCAATGATTCTCTCTCATCATTGATGTTTCTCTCTCTCTCTCTCTCCCTCTCCCTTCCTCTCTGAAATCAATAATGTATATATATATTAAATCTACTCCGAGTGAATTAGAACCTAATACCATTCCGAACTAGGGTTCCTTGGAGAGATGGCTGATTCTGAGTCTGGGCAGGCAATTTACAATGCAAACCTGGGGCAACCGATAACTCCATAAAGCGAGGAAGTTCTCGAAACAAAAGGGGACACATCCAGAGGACACGGCCACCGGCTTGCAGCAGCCCGCATTGGCTAAACTTAGAAAAATTTGAGCCCCAGATAGAGTCACTGTAATCGATCAAAACACACTGAATTATGGAATCCACATGCCCATAATAATACTCCAAAAAGAAGTGCAAATTCAAAACAGTAAAACCTCACTTGTCACCAATGAAGGCGACTTCTTCATGACAGAGGACGAACGAAGTGTGATCCCTGCCCTTTCAATAGGAACTGGGCTCCAGACACACCGAATCCTTCCTCCTGATGAGCAGAAGCCCTTCTTCCTGGAAGAACGCCCACATGCGGAAGAGATGATGCAATTAGGAAACCATCATTTTGCAACCCCTAATGAAATAAGTGTTCCGGGCAAACATCCTCGCGGATGCTAACACCGGGGATGAGAGGTCAACGGGGAACTGGATGTCCACACGGAGCCCCAGCGTCACCCCACAGACCACCTGAGCCACGCGGGAAACGCACGGCCTCCCGATGCTGAGAGCTGGCTGTCATCACCCCAACCAGTCATCACGCTCATCTCCCGGAACAGGACAATCAGACATTATCCGCCTGCCGGTGTGATGCAACAGGAAATACTCACAGCACCAGCTATGAAACACTCCTGCCAAGCATGTTCTCCTCCATCTGACAGTCATGCAGCGCTAAACCCCCGGTGTAGGGGAAATATAGGAGACCGAGTGAACGCCATAAGGAAGCCATCAGCTGGACCCGGAACGCGGGACATTGTAAAGTCAATGCCTCTTAGATAAGCCGGTGGCATGTACAGAAGGGTAGCCTGCTCCAGATGTCAGAGGGCTCGGGAGACATAACAACCAGATGACATGCACCGCCCATGATTAAGTCCCATTGGACACAAACGGTTATAAAGACATTCTGAGGGCCCTAGCCGGTGTGGCTCAGTGGGCAGAGCATCGGCCTGCAGACCACAGGGTCTCGGGTTCGATTCCGGTCAAGTGCGTGTACCTCGGTTGCAGGCTCCTCCCTGGCACGAGCACTAGTCGGGAGCGTGCAGGAGGCAACCAATCGATGTGCTTCTCTCATATCGATGTTTCTCTCTGACTTTCCCTCTCTCTTCCACTCTCCCTAAAAATCAATGGAAAAATATCTAGTGAAGATTAACAATAACAAAAAAGACATTCTGAGGGAAATTTGAATGTGGACTCAACATCAGATGATACCAGCAAAGTACTGTTAATTCGATAATATTGTGGACTATTTTTTTAAAATCCATGCTGGATTATTTATGGATAAGGTGTCATCATTCAGCAGAAAGTAAACAGAGAGATGAAGCAGGTGGAGCTAAAATGTTAATTGCTGGATCTAGCTGGTACCTATATTCTTTTTATTTTTCTATATCTTTGACATTTTTCACAGTAATTTTTAAAAGACTTTTTATTGATTTTTTAAAATATATTTTTATTGATTTCAGAGAGAAAGGGAGAGGAAGAGAGAGAGAGAAACATCCATAATAAGAGGGAAGCATTGATTGGCTGCCTCCTGCACACTGGACTGAGCCCAAAACCCAGGCATGTGCCCCTGACCAGAATCGAACCTGGGACCCTTCCGTCCACAGGCCAATGCTCTGTCCACCGAGCCAAACTGGCGAGGGATTGATTTTTAAAGAGAAAGAAAGAGGGAGAGAGAAATATCGATCGGCTGCCCCTTACCAGGGATCAAGCCCAAACCTGAGCATGTACCCTGACTGGGAATCAAACCAGCAACTCTTCCGTGCACGGGACGATGCCCAACCAACTGAACCACAGCAGGCAGGGCTGCGCAGTGATTTATTAAAGTAAAAGTCACTTATAAAGAATACACATGGTATAATTTTCCACACCAACAACTGTAAACCTTCTTTTGCCCCACCCTGTAGTATATATATCTGAGCAACCATAGTGGTATCCTGTTGCTTGGCAACTCTAATCAACAGGAATCGGCTTCCTGGAATACTGTTTGAAGAAGAAATGAGAAGCCACATTCTGCCTCGATTTTAAACAGCTCTGTGATTGATTAGCAATGTCTGCCATGGGAATGGCATTAGACAGTGGTGTCTCGCATGCTGTCTATTGCCCATGCTCGCTCTAAATCATTCTCCTTTAGCTCTGCCTCCCATGCGATCTTCCAAGGAAAGGCAAGAAATTGGAAGAATTGCCCAAGAGTTAGAAAATGTACATGATTTGTTTAGACTGAGCTAGAACCTGTGTGCGTAGAATTCACAGCTACATTTAAGTTAACACAGGGTGAGAATGCTGTGGTCTGGAAGAGCATCTGTTTTTAGGCCTGGACCTACTCCATCTTTTGTTCTGCCTGGCCTTCGAAGCGATGTTTCTCTTGAAAAGGTCCCACCTGTCTTCACCCACATCCTTCATGCATGCGGGGGCGGGCTGGGAGGGAGTGCCGCCAGGGCTCCCAGCTGGACAGAAGCTGGCGAAGCGAGGGAGGCAACTCCCCCAACTGCGAAGGAACGGCGCTGGGACCACTGCCTTCCCCCGGGCCGGGCCTCGTCAGGGGCCGGGGGAAATCAGAACTGAGCAAAGCCGCCAGGAGGTGGTGGCAGCACAGTGGACAATTACCCAGACAAGTCACACCGCTACTGTGTTGCAACTGTTATTGTAAGCTCACTCTCGAATGTTCTGCTCAGGGAAGAGGCCCAGGAGTTTAGGCTACTGAACCGTGGGGAGGGCGGAGATGGGATAGAATGTCAGTGACCTCGCCAGGAGGCGGCCTGCCCTGTAAGCATATCACCACTCAGGAGCTGGGGAAGTATGGGGCAGGGGCAGGGGGGATGGGCTGACCCTCTTGCCCATATTGAGGTCAGGCCTGGAGGCAAGGCCTCCTGGCCCCCGCGGTGCCCCCAGGGCTCAGAGTGGAATCCAGGGAGCCTTCCGAGCAGAGAGCCTGCATCTAGCGAGCTTAGTGTTTATTCGGTGAAAGCAATGGCTTCCAGATGTGAGCGGGACCGGGGGCCTGGGAGCCAGCAGCGCATCGGGGCGCGTCTCCCTGTCACTGACGGGGAAGGAATGAAAGAATCTGGGCTTGCTACCCTGGCCAGATGGCTGCTGCTCAGCCCTTCCAGGCAGATCGACCGTCCCCCAAGGCGCCTCCCACAACACTTGACAGCCAAGGGAGCTGGAGAAGCAGGGAGGGGAAGCCAGGGCCCCAATGGGCCTCAGAGCCACAGACTGGAAAACTGAGGGCCCCATCCTGGGCCCCGTAGCCTCAGGAAGCTCGTGGGCGTGGATGAAGAGAGAGTTCTAGCCCCTGCCAGCGGGGCACCCCGGGCACCTGTCCCAGGCCCTGCTTTCCCGAGGACCCTGGCCTCCCTGCAGCCGGGGGTGGACTCTGGGCTCCACCCCAAAGCACAGGGCTGCAGTCACAGCCTTCGCCCACCCTCGCCAAGGGCTCCCGCGCCGGGCCCTGCGCCCAGGGCTTCCCATGCGAGGCTTCCTCGCACCCTGACTGCCGTCTCACCAGGCGGGGGCTCTCATAGCGCCGCTGTGCGCAGGAGGACACGGAGGCTCAGAGAGAGGCTGACGCTGTGCTCCGGGGCACACCGCCCACAGGTGGCAGGCGGGCGTCGGAGCCAGCGCGTGGCCCTGACGCTCCCCCGCACCCCCTCCTCTGGGAAGGGTCCAGGATGAAGTCATCTCCGGGGCCCGTACCTCCTGATCCGTTAATCAGAACCACCTGGGCAGGACCTCCCCACCCCCTCACTGTCCCAGAAGGCCCTTCACCTTGCCCCTGGCCGAGCGGATGCACAGAATCTGGGCACTTTCCCTATTCGTACCTGCCGGTGCCAGACAGGGGAAGGGCCTGGGTCCCCGGAACGGGGCTTCCCAGGACCCAGGCAGGCTGCAGGCTGATGGGGACTACCCACAAACTCTGACCCAGTGTACTGAGCGGGCAGGAAGCCTGGAGGACAGCTGTGCCGGGGCAAGTGGCTTCTGGGACCCAGCTCAGTCTCCATCAGAACTGCCTACTTCAGGACAGGCCCCGGGGCCGTGTTGCCTGCCTCCCCCGTCTGCTACAGGATGGCAAAGGAGGGGGTCTCCATCACAGGGGACCCCTGGTACTGTGAGGCCAACCCCACAACTGGAAAAAAGTGCAACGCTCAAACGCACTGGGACCCACGCCAGATGCAGTATCCCTCTGTGCCCGGCACCCACGGCTGCCCTGGCCCAGAGCAGGTGCGCAGTAAGCCGGGGCGGCGGGAGCGGAAGGTGTCCCCGCCACGCTGGACCTGCTCTGAGAAGGTGAGAGGACGCACGCAGGCACGGGGACCGCTGCAGCTTCTGAGAGCTCCTCCCAGCTGGCGCGCTTGGCCGGGGCGAAGGCCTGTTCCCCCTCCTGGAAGGATGAGCGCCCTGGCGGCCCCGGCCGCGTTCCCAGGCTTGCCGAATGTCTGGGAACATCTGGAAGCGGCCAGGTCCAAGGCATTAAGCTAACAAATGGCAGAGCTGTGTGTCCAGGAAGGAGAGGGATCCAGGCCCCTACCCGGAGGCGGCTAATCCTAGCCGTCGGCCGTCCCACCGAGCGCTGCGAGCCAGGCTCCCGGGCAGGAATCTGGCACCATGGCCATGAGCGGGTGGATTCGCCCAGGTTCCCTGCTTCAAGGGAGAGAACGGGGGTCCCAGCCCCACACCTGGGCAAGCCGTCCGCGCCCACCCGCCGGTGGCGCTGGCAGGAACCCAGCTCCCCTGCAATTGCCCAAGCAGGTCTCCCCCCAAAACAAGGACAGGACCAAGCCATCCCCACACTGCGAAATGCCTTCCACCCTGACTGGGCCGGCTCCGTGCCAGAACAGACGGACAAGCCAAAAACACAGCCTAACGGGTCGCAGAGAACCACGAACGCCATCTGCCAACAGGGAGTTAAGGCCGCTAATCCAAACACGCCTGGCCCGTTCTCTGCAGAACATAAATATACAAGACAGGAAACCCTCTCCCGGAGGAGACGCGGGGCGGCCTCCAGGCCGGGCCTCCCTGCCTCCTCCTCCCAGGGCCTCAGGCGCAAGGGACCCCGTCTGTCCACTCCCCGGCTCTTCACCAAGCACCTGCTCTGTGCCGGTGGCTGGGCGAGGTGCTGGGGATACAGTAGCACCCGGCTCAGCCTCGGGGAGCTCACGGTTGTAAAATTACAGCGATGCAGAGCCGCACGGGGCGGGCAGGAAAGGAGACTTAATCTTGACGGGCGGTCAGCAGGCCTCCCTGAGGAGGTGCATTTCCGCTAAGACCGGGAAGATGAGAAGGAGGCAGAGTGGAGAGAACAAGTTGCATTAGCAAAGGCCCTGGGGTAGGAGAGACAGGGACACTGCAGGAACAGCAGAGGCCAGCAGGGCGGGGGCAGCGGGCAGAGGGGGGAACCGAGGTGAAGGATCAGAGAGGCAGAGGTCAGATAAGGTCTGCAGCTTCCCAGGGGCCGACAGGAGGGCCTGTGTGTGGGATCCGTTTTAGACGAACCCAGCGGGATGCCGGAGCCAGCTCACGGGCTCACGAAAGTCGGCGTGAGCGCCACTTTCCAGCTCTGCTCCGTGAGCTCCTGAGGCAGCGCCGAGTGAGCAAGGCAGGATGTACACCCCGGAAGTGAGTGTCCTGCTCTTCCCAGGGAGAGGCCTGTGAAAACTGGCCGGAAGGCAGGTCCCTGGAAGGACCCCTCTGGCTCCTGGGAAGGAATGGCCTTGTGGGGCAGAGGGGAAGCGGGGGGGAGCCCTGTGTGGCCGCTGGAGCCCGGGGGCCAGGAAGGGCAGGCACAGGTCCAAGAACAAGACCAGGGCGCACACACCTGGTCGGTGCCGACCTGGGGGACTCCAGACCGTGGCCAGCCCCACACTCCGCGCCGCTCACCTATGACGGCGACCTGACGACCGGCAACGCCGCCCGGAGACACGGGATGGTCGGGGGAGGCTCACCTCGGTCACCTGCTGCTTGTCCAGGTGGAACACCTGCCCGGAGCTGGTGGCCGCGATCTCCTCGTAGGCCAGGTAGCCGGGATGCGTGCGGTCACCGCAGTCCCCCGTCAGCACGAAGACCACCTGGAAGAGGGACACGCAGCCTGGCTCAGGGCCTCCCCGGCCACCTTCCTCGGGTGCGAGTGGCAGGGACGACGCAGGGAGGAGTGACTGGGCGAGCCCTTTCCTCTCTCTGGGCTCAGGTGGCACATCTGGAAAATGGGGAGAAGAGCACCCACCCCGTGGGGATCAGGACTGGCGCAGGTCAAGGGTCAGCGCAGGGCCGGGCAGGCGAAGGTGCTCCATAAACCGGAGCTGTTATTAAGCTTACAAGGAAGCCCCTGGACAGCGACTCTGCTCCGAGGGGCCCCGGAGGCTGCCGAGGCAGAAGAACCGAGCTTGTCCTTGACGGGACAACAGAGGAGCTGTCCCGGCCCCCGGATGTCCAACAGCAGCCCTCTGCATCCCACAATACCCCGCCCCCACCCCTCAGCCAGCCAGGGCCCAGCTGGCTTCCAGGTCTGAGACAACGGAAAAAGGGCGACGCGCAGAGACGGGGCGCAGAGGCGAGGCCCGGAGGAAGATGGATTGTGCGGACGTTGACAGGGCGTGGACGGCGAGAGCGGTGTGGGCTGCGTCAAGGACAGGCCTCACCAGGGAGGCGCGGGCCCTGGCGGGCGGGGACCCGGAGCATGAGAACACACTTGGAATTCACCGGACCAGCTCGGGGCTGGGGGTTGGCCGGCGTGGCTGGCGGGGGCTGGACCCCGGGTGGTGGACGAGAAGCACCCGGACTCTGCCGTCGTCGGGGCTCAGGGATGCGCCGGTTGGGGACCCCGGCTTCCCAGAGTCCCCACACGCCAGCCCCAGGCGGTGCGCTCACCTGCGACTGTTTGAGCTGCAGGAGCTGCAGCAGCTCCTCCTTCCTGTGGAAGTCCTTGGCCCGGGCGTCCGTGAACACGAAGACGAAGGAGCCGGGGCGGGAGACTTCCACGGCCGCCTTGATGGCCCCCACGCTCATCTCGGGGCAGTCGCCGCCTCCCTGCAGGAGAGGGCGTGTGAGCAGCGGCGGCCCACCTCGCCTAGGGGGGCCCACTAGGGACACCTCCGAAACCATCGGGGGAGGGGGGGTCCCTTGAGCTGCCTCCGTCCTGCCCAGCCAGGGGTCAGGCCAGGCCCCGGTCAGTCCCCATCCTGACACACAGCGCAGCACCCACGGGCTTTGCGTCTAGATGCTCAGCATCATGCATTCCCTCAGCATCATTCATTCGAGCAGCCGTGCAAGAGTGACGGGCCCTCCCATGGGCTCAGGTGTGGGCGGCAGACGCCACATCAATAAGCACAACACGATGATTTAATTACCATCGTGATGAGTGTTACAAGTGGGGGAAGAGGGAGGGAGCCACGGGGACATCCGATAGAGGCCCCAAAGAAGCCACGTGTCAGCCAAGGCTTGGAGGACTGAGGGGTAGAGGGGGACTGAGGGGTAGAGGGGGAGGCCAGGAGGAGGAGAGGTGGACGCTGGGAAAGCACTCAAAGCTGCCTCCCTAAATCCTCTGTGTAGCCTGCCCTGAATGCATCCCAAATGCGCGCACACACACACACACCTGCCTCCCCTCCCTGCCACCAGCCGGGCGCTCTCTGGAGCAGGGAGCCGGCCCTGTACCACCCGAGTCTGCATGTGGTTCCTTTGCAGCAAACGCCTCTCTCCTGGGCTCACACGTTCACCCCACCTTCACCCTCTCTGTCCCGGCCTGTTCTGGGCCCTGGGGTCCCTGCCTTCAGGAAGCTGCTGGTCTTGGGGTGCGCGGGGGGTGGGGGGGCGCAAGGACAGGTGCTGAACCAGGGTACGCAGTGCAGCACAGAAGCTCAGGTGGCCACGGGGCATCTGGTCCAGTCTGGAGCCTGGATTTGGGGTCTGAACTGGAACCTCGCGGATCCTCTCAGCTACCACACCCTCCTGCCACCCCTCTGTCCATTCACTAAGCCATAAGCACCTACTATGCGCCAGGCCCAGGGCCTCCTCCTGCGGGGACCTGGTCACCGAATAAGAGGAAGGACCCCCAGGCACACGGTGCAGGTCCCGGGCAGAGCTGGGAGGCAGGTACTGGCCCTTGCCGGAAGCCCATCTTGGCCCCCGGGTGGCAAAGAGACCTTGGCCTCTGGCGCGGCCTGGGAAGAAAGGCGCAGAGAGCCAGCAGCCAGGGGCAGGACCGCCCACCTGCACGTAGAGTTCTCTCAGCGCCCTCTGGAACACCGCGGGGTCCTCGGTGAGGGTCACGGGGCCAACATCTGCAGGGAGAGAGGGGCCGGGTGGGCGTGGACTCCAGGTGCACGGCCTCCAGGGGCTGGAGCAGCAGTTCCACGATGCGCCCCAGCGGTGAGAGGGGCTGAGGTCTGGGCCTCAGAGACACCCCCCCCCCCTGCAAAACGGGACGTGGTGAGGGAGCAGCTCCCAGGCCCATTGAGGGGGCCAGGCCACTCGGGCCCTGCGTGCTCCCAGCAGGCCCAGAGCTCCAGGGGAGCGCAGCGCTGAGGCACAGGGCAGCCCAGCTCCCCCCTCAGAACCGCAGTGCCCCATCTCTGGTGACCCCAACTCCCCCAGGATCCTTGCTCATCGTCGGTGGGAAAGGAATTCTGGGAAGACCAAGGAACAGAATCGAGCACATCATGTTTTGGACCTCCCGGCAACCGCGCAACACCCCGCGGATCAGCCAGGGGAACGTCTTCCAGAAACCCCGCCCGTGTGTGAGCTCATTGAAAACGAGCAGGATGCAGCGACCAGGGCTGCCTACCCCCGACGCTGGGAGGACCCGGAGCCGAGGCAGCCTGCACCCCCTGCCAGTGGCAACGCGGGACGGCCAGCCACTTCGGAGACAAACGGAAATCGCCAGAACGTTCACCGTGCACCTGCCGCTCGACCCAGTCCTTGCGCTTCCAGGTATTTGCCCGGGAGACGTGAAAACACGTGTCCACAGACGTGTGCTCGAACGTTCGCGGCAGCTGTGCTCCTAAGAGCCCCGACATGGAAGGGAGCCAGCCGCCCGTCACTGGTGAGCGAGTAAACAAACTCCGGTACGTTCACGTCATCACCTACCGCTCCCGAGGAGAGCGAGCGAGCGACCCATGCAGGCAGCCGCCCGGGGAACCTCACAGACGTCACGCTGCAAGAGAGAAGCCAGGCACACACGTGCATACTACACGGTTCCACTTATAGAAAGTTCTGGAGCAGGCAGAGTCACCTACGGTGAAAAAATCAGGGCAGGGCGTCTGGGGGGCAGGGAGGTGGCAAGGCGCCGCCCCAGACGGCAGAGATGTTCCGTATTGTGATGGGAGTGTGGGTTCCCCAGCTGTATCCCTGTCAGAATGGAAAGCGGAGACTTGTGCATTCCAATGTATGTAAATTTCTCCTCCTAAGAAACGAACTATAAAAATGAACCCTGGTGAGTAGGGGGGTAGAGACAAGAATGGCAGCGTCTTCCTGATACTCAGTGATGCAGGGTGATGCGTATGTGGGAATTCATTATACTTTCTGCTTACTTTGTATTCGGAATGTTTCCTAGTAAACCGCCTTCTCTCCCCCACCCCCCCACCCGCAATGGCAAATGGCAGTAATTGAAAGACACAGAAACAGGACTAGAATTCCATCGGCCGTGTTGGCCATGTGGGTAATAGGGGTTTGCAAAGTTTTTCAGACATCTGATTTCTCTGAAAAATTGTTGCCTGGCCAGTGTGGCTCAGTGATTGAGCATCAACATAGGAATCAGGAGGTCACGGTTCGATTCCCAGTCAGGGCACAAGCCCTGGTTGCGGGCTTGATCCCCAGAAGGGGGAGTGCAGAAGTCAGCTGATCAATGATTCTTTGTCATCATTGATGTTTCTCTCTCTCTCTCTCCCACTCTCCCTTCCTCTCTGAAATCAATAAAAATATATGTTTTTTTAAAAAAGAAAAATTGTTCATTTGATTCCCTGGTGAACTCTAGTAATGGGCTATTTTTTAGTTTAAGAATTCTAAATTCCAGTCACCCCAACGTTCCCACACTTATTAACTGGTCAGCAGACCTCAGAAGGAAGCGGTTGGAATTATCCAGCATTCATCCACAATCGAGGAGGCATCTAAGAGTCACCCCGGAGGCCCCAGCCTCTGTGCTCTGCATTTACTCATCAGGCCCAGCACCCCCTTCCCTGCCTGCTCTGGACTTCACCGAGCCTTCCCTGTGCCCCGCCGCCCCCCTCCCCCCTCAAACTCTGCAGCAATGCCTGCAGCCAAGCTCTCGGCCCTTGACCTCAGACGGAGCTGCCTGGACTCCTGGCTCCGTCCTGCGCCGGCCACGGGGCCTCTCGGAGCTTACTTCACCGTCCCTGGCTTCAGTCTCCCCCTCAGCAACGCGAGGCGGAGCATCCCATTCCCGCTGAGAGCCAGGCAGGGGAGCGCCAGGCAGGGGAACGCCAGGCAGGGGAACGCCTGGCAGGGGAGCGCCTGTCAGGGAGCTTGGCACGGGCGGAGGCGCAGCCAATGGGGCTGGCCCTGCTCACACGAACAAGTCCTTGTCCACGCTCCAGCCCGCAGGCTCACGGGAGGCAGACAGGCCAGGACAGCCCTGCTCCAATAGGAGTCCTCGGATTCTGGTTTGACCGAGAAAAGCAACCATTTGACTCAACGTTTGTTATTTCTGTATGACATAGTAATACTAATGCATGTAAATTCACAGTGTATGACATTGGTGATACATGGACTACGCACTTACTAAGTACCAGGCCACGTGCTGAGATGCTTGTTGAGTATGAGCTCACCGAGTCCTCCCTGGGACCCCAGGTCCAATGCTCAGGCACATTTTACCGAGGAGAAAACGGAAGCCCAGAGAGGTTAAGTACCTGCCCAAAGACACACAGCCAGGAAGCGGCCGAGCCGGGATGGGCGTCTAGGTCTATACAACTCCAGAGTCTGAGCTCTTGGCACCTCCCCGCTGTGAACTGGACACTGAGGTTCCGGACAGGCAGCCACACAAGGGGATCCCACCAACCAGAAACCGTCCTTTCTATTTTTACATCTAACCTTCAAAACTCCGATGCTTATTTGTAAACGTGTATCGTACATAAATGCAGACCCCTGTAAGCAGAATTCCTATGTACGTGTAAATAACATACTATTTTTAACTTGGTTTTTTTTTTGTTTGTTTGTTTGTTTGTTTTCACCGAACAGCATATTATGAGCATCTTTCCAGGAGGCCAAATCCTCGGCTCAAAATCACCTGTAACGGCGGCCAAGGCCTTCCTTTGGATAAATGTCTAAGAACGGGCTTGCCTAATCCCAGCTTGTTTTCTCTCCAATTTTTATCACGAACGATGTCGCTCCGAACATCTTCCCACGCCTCACGTGGGAGCGCCAGTTCATTTCCTTGGAGGGGGGCCCCTAAGCAGGACATCGGGTCGGAGACAAGGCCGTTCGGAAAGACCCCGGTTGCAGATTCAGTCACCTCAGTACTGTCTCACCTTCCCAGGTGTTCCCGCCTCCGGTCCGTCCACCTGCCAAGGTGGAGCCACCACCCTGGTGCCCGGTTTTGCTCACGTGACCCTGCTCAGGACTCGGCAGCGACGGCTGGGGGGCTGCCCGCGGGATGAGGCGCCGCAGGGCGCGGCTGGGACTATCGGCCCTGCGCCCGCGTCATGAACTGTCATCCGTGTCAGCCTGTCCCGACCATTCCCAACGCTGGAGCCGTTCTCCCCGCTTTGCAGCAACATGAGACATGAAGCTGGGACTGTGGGCTTTCATCAATGGAACGTCCTCCAGTTGGAAGGACCCCCCGCCCCCCCCCCCCCGCCTCTGTGCTTCCTGCCGGGGGAGTGAGGACTGGAGGGTGTTGCGCTTTCTTTCACGGAAGATCAGGTCACAGGGAGCCGATTCTGGCCCCGGTTCTCCTTGGCAAGTCACTGTTCCTGGACTTGCAGACACATCATCCCTCCAACTCTGCCCATTGTCACAGGCCCTCCCTTCCTCCCTGGGTCTGCCGCAGTCTCTTCTCTTCGCTTCTTATAAGGCCCTCAGGCATAAGGGCCCGCTCCACTCCAGTGTGACCTCATCTCCATCCAGGACATCTTCAATGGCCCCGTTTCCAAATAAAGTCACATTCTATTCAACTTAGAGCAACGCCCACGTTTGGTTCCAAAGCCTGTGCCCTTTGCCACAAGCTATATACTGGTGGTAATGGTGGTGGTGGTGGTGGTGATGGCGATGGCGATGGTGATGGGGGTGGTGATGGTGGTGGTGATGGTGGTGAAGGTGGTGGTGGTGGTGGTGGTGGTGATGGTGGTGGTGGTGGTGGTGGTGATGGTGATGGTGGTGGTGGTGGTAATGGTGGTGGTGGTGGTGATGGTGGTGGTGGTGGTGATGGTGGTGGTGGTGGTGATGGCGGTGGTAATGGTGGTGGTGGTGATGGTGATGGCGATGGCGATGGCGATGGTGGCAGCTACCACTGTTTTAATCTTTACAAAGCCCCCAGTTCTCTTCTACACACTTCGTATGTACTCACTCAGAAAAACACTTACAGCAGCCTATGAAGTCCACCATTACCCCCATTTCATAGGTGCGGCTTTGAGGCCCAGGGAGGCCAAAGGGCCCGCCCAAGGTCGTACGACAAGGAAGCAGCAGAGATAGGTTTAAACCTGGGCTTGTCTGACCCCAGATCCAAGCTCCCCAGCCCCCCGGGAAGCCGCAGATGCTCAGAACCTGTTCCCAGTCCCTCCTGCCGGATCCTGCGGGGGGAGGGAGGTTCGTGACTGGAGGCAGGCATGTGCCAAACAGCTGGGCAGATGTGGCAGCCGTCCTCGGAGCAGAGCCCGCGGCGCGCAGCTCAGACCTCCAAGCCTCCACGCAGAGGAGCGCTGGGGCCAAGGGGCTGGGTTTCCCCCCTCAGGGCAAGACGGAGCGTGTCTATTTCACGATGAGAAGCTGGTTAATCGTCATGTCACAGTAAACACACACACACACGCAGACCGTGCAGCCAGAAGCCGAGCCGCCCCGCTCGCAGGCAGGTCTGCAAACGGACCACGTTTGCTCTGCCTGTTCCACCCGCGCCCCCGGCTGGTTGAAACCACCGAGCAAAGCTGGCAGCGGACCTGGGGCCCCGAGAAGATGCTCAGAGTCCCCGACAATCAGACACTGGCCTGGGTCACATTTCTCACCGGCCACATTCACCAGAAAGGGAAGCGTGAGGTCCCCACGCAGCAGAGGTGTGGGCAAAACGCAGTCTCCGGCTCTGCTGGCAGGAGGGCATATGGTACCGTGTGCGGGGAGGACAGTTTGGTGCCCGCTGTCGAAACTGAAAATGACCAGAGGCTTTCATATGGTGATTGCATTTCTGGGGCCCTCGCCTACAGATCTGTCTGCCACTGTGTATGTGTTTATTATAAAGAAACTGAAAGCCACCCATCTGCCACAATGTGGGAAGGACTGGGTAAATCCAGATCAGACTAAGTTAAACTGAGGTCCCTTCGGTAGCATCTTCTGTGGTCGTTAAAAACAGTGACGGGGGCCTAGCTGGTGTGGCTCCGTGGTTAGCATCGCCCCATGAACCAGAAGGTCACAGTTCGATTCCCAGTCAGGGCCCATGCCTGGGTTTGGGCCCTATCCCTGGTGGGGGGCGTGCAGGAAGCAGCCAATCAATGATCCACTCTCATCATTGGTGCTTCTCTCTCTCCCCCTCTTCCTTCCTCTCTGAAATAAATAAAAATGCTTGTTTTTTTAAAAAAACAGAACAAAACAGTGAGGTGGGTCTCTATTTCCTGACAGAGAAAGAAATCTATGATTCATCATGTGGGAGGATAGTAAGCTGCAAGCAGGATGCATAGTACAATCCATTTTCTATAAAATAAAAAAGATAAGTGGAGCCGAAACTGGTTTGGCTCAGTGGATAGAGCGTCGGCCTGCGGACTGAAAGGTCCCAGGTTCGATTCCGGTCAAGGGCATGTACCTTGGTTGCGGGCACATCCCCAGTAGGGGGTGTGCAGGAGGCAGCTGATCGATGTTTCTCTCTCATCGATGTTTCTAACTCTCTATCCCTCTCCCTTCCTCTCTGTAAAAAAATCAATAAAATATAATTAAAAAAAAAGATAAGTGGAAATACACTGAGTGGCCAGATTATTATGATCTCTGAACGCATAATAATCTGGCTACTCAGTGTGTGTGTGTGTGTGTGTGTGTGTGTGTCCCTTCCTCTCTGTAAAAAAATCAATAAAATGTAAAAAAAAAAGATATGTGGAAATACACTGAGTGGCCAGATTATTATGATCTCTGAACGCATAATAATCTGGCTACTCAGTGTGTGTGTGTGTGTGTGTGTGTGTGTGTGTGTGTGTGTGTATTAGAGGCCCGGTGCATGAATTCGTGCATGGGTGGGATCCAGCCAGCCTGGCCAGGGGGAGGGGACATGGGCGGTTGGCCGGCCTGCCTGCTGGTCGAACTCCTGGTCGAGGGGACAATTTGCATATTAACCTTTTATTATATAGGACATACACTGAGTGGCCAGATTATTATGTGTTCAGAGATCATCATCATCTGGCCACTCAGTGTATATGAGTGAATTCCACACACAGTCTGCAAGGACTCAAAACTATTAAAAGTGTTGGTTGGCATCACTGGAGAGTAGAATTAGTGGAAGATTCACAAGGTTGTAAAAATTTTGCAATATGGATGGAAACTGAATTTATTCATTGAAAGCGCTAAGCCCGGATACTAAAACAAGAACACAAAGGAAGAACAGCACTGATGGATTCTATGCACTGAGATACAATGCAAAACTCCTCAATACAACACTGGCGCATCCAGTCCAGCTGTATCTTACAGAAGCACCCACCCGACCGACCAGCAGGGCTTCTGCAAGAAATGTGGGAAGAGTTCAAAACAAGGAACTCCAGCCATCGGTCAGCAGGAGACCGGCTCAACGCAGACGGGAAGCCCCGGGCCAACAGTCAGCGCCCAGCCCGCGTGGGTGTGTTCCCGTGTGGGGGTATTTCTGCTTTGCGTTACCCTCGGTAAATCAGGAATGGGAGCATGTCCTTCACCTGGTGAGGAAACCACCAACGAGAGCCGACATCACAGGACGGTGTGAGGTCACGAGGGGGGCGAGGGCAGCCCAGCCACCCCCAGCATTCTGCAGTGCCCCAAGGGTTCCCGCCGGTGACACCCCGACCCATTTCTAGCAGGGAAACCCCGACGGGGGGGGGGGGGGGGAGAGGAGGCCGCGTTCTAATTTGGACACGCTGCGCTTGTCAACCTAGAAAACTCAAGACATCACACACACACAAAACAGAACTAGTTTTTTTTTTTAAAAAAAACTTCAGTTAAGAAAGTTGGAAGCAAAATAAATGTATGAGAATGAATTGCTTTCCAACATGCTCGCAATACTCATTTGCAAAAAATGTAATGGGAAAGAAATTCGTGGTCAAAATAGTAACAGAAAAACCAAATATTTAGAGATGATTTTAAAAAGGAAAGGGTGGAGGGAGAAGAGACTATAAATCTTCACGAAGACTATAAATCTGTGGATCCAGGGAGAGGCATGTGTCCGGGATGGAAACAATTGACATTTTTAAAAAATGACAACTCTTCCCCTAATCAAGATTGAACACGGTCCCAAGCAAAATCGCGGTAAGCATTTCTGGGGAAGCTGATTGGGTTTTTCTGTTTTTCATTGGGAAGAAGAAGTGTTCGAGGATATTTTGAAAACGAAGAAGAGGCACGGGAAGAACATGCATGTGGTGCTGGCCTCGGGGACCCTGGAAAGGAGCAGCCTTCGGACTCAAGGCAAAGACCGGGGCTCCCCTTAGCCAAGCTGTTCCCGGGGGGGGGGGGGGGGCGAACAGTGCTCACACCAGCACCCCAGCGCGCTGGGAGGGAGCAGTTAAGTGAGTGGGGCGTGCGTGGCGGGGGCCAGGTCTGCCACTGCTGGGATGGAAGGTCACAGGTAGGCAAGGGCAGGGGGTTAGAACAACCCGCATAGTCACAGACCTAGAGGCATCGGTAGGAACGCATGTTCAGCTTAACATGGATACAGATGGTTGCATAGAGATTTATTTTATTTTATTTTTTTTAATTTATTTTTTTAAAATTTTTATTGAGGTATTATATGTGTACATATCTTACCATTACCACCCCCCACCCCAGGTTGCATAGAGATTTATAGACGTAGATGTAGACACCAGTTAGATATACAACATCTACCTCCTTCCTCTCTCAGCAAGGTCTAGTAGCAATGACACCCTATCGAGCAGCAACCAGCACCCCAAGCCCTCAGATCCCCGTTTCTAATACTATTATAAAAGGAACCAGGTGCCTTAGAGCAGTGGTCGGCAAACTGCGGCTCGCGAGCCACATGCGGCTCTTTGGCCCCTTGAGTGTGACTCTTCCACAAAATACTACGGCCTGGGCGAGTCTATTTTGAAGAAGTGGCGTTAGAAGAAGTTTAAGTTTAAAAAATTTGGTTCTCAAAAGAAATTTCAATCGTTGTCCTGTTGCTATTTGGCTCTGTTGACTAATGAGTTTGCTGACCACTGCCTTAGAGAAATTGCTAATCCCAGGACAGGGCAGGACATGTAGCAAAGGAATCTGGAACAACTCGCAGTGCCAGAAAGTAAGAAAGTGCTTAAAAAAATATACAACCATGGGGTATGTCTAAGGCACACGGGAGCCAAGGGCAAGAGCTTCTGCCGACCGACCACCGGTGGGAAATATTGAGCAACTAAGTAAGGTAGTATTAGGTGATAGCCCAAAGGGTACGATAGATATCCACGAGCCACACTGAACAAACAACTAAACGGGAGAAGAGAGCAGTCTCTCCAGGAGAAGAATCCCACATGAGTTATATACCGCTCCGTCCTCAGTAAGTGGAGCACATAGGGGACAGGATGGAAAGAGGACAGTATGGAAACGGAGAAGAAAAATAAAAAAGTAACTTCACAGCAGAGACACCTGACGACCTCAGCCAGGTGATCAAGGTCAGCATCAACCGTGAGAAGTCATCTTGAGAGCACCTGCCCTCGATACGATGAGAATGTGAATGAGAATGTGCCTCCCATGGCCCAGTCTAACTGGAGAAAAAACACCGGACAAACCGCAACTCAGGGACCAAACCTCAGAGCAGCACGGGTCAAGGTCATCAAAGACGAGGTCTGAGACGCTGTCACAACCAAGAGGAGTCCAAGGGGACATGAGAACTAACCATAATGTGGGACCCTGGATGGGATTCTGGGGCAGAAAAATGACATTAAGGAAAAACTCGAGACAACTGAATAGAGAACGGGCTTTGGTTGCTAAGAAACGTATCTTTATTGATCCTTTAATTGTGACTAATGTCCAACATACGATGTTAATAACAGGGGAAACTGGTTGTTGGGGAACTGGGAACTTCCTGTACTGTCTTTGCAATAATTCTATAAATCTGAAGCTGCTCTAAAATTTAGAGTTGATTAAAATGGTTAAACTGTGCGCTGATAACTAAAAGCTAGGAGAAGGAACGCCTGCTGTGTGTGCCAACGTGGAGGGCACTGTGCCAAGTGGAATAAGTAGACAGAGAGAGACAAATACTCTACAATCTCCCTGATGTGTGGAATCTAAAAAGAGCCGAACTCATAGACACAGCCCGGGTGTTTACCAGGGGCTGGGGGGTGGGGAGAGATGGGGAGAGACGGGGAGATGCCAGCAAGGGGGACAAACGCCCCCAATGATAAGATGGGTAAGTTCTGGGGATCTAGCGGACAGCATGTGATTGTCGTTAGCAACACCGTGTCACATCCGTGACTGTTGCCAAGAGAGCAGATCTTAAATGTTCTCACCACAAAAAGAGAAATAATTATGTGACGGATAGAGGTATTAGCTAACGCTACTTAATCACTTGGCGATTTACAAGCCTATCCAGTCAACACTTCTACACTGTGAACAAGCCCAAGAGTCTGTGTCAATTATACCTCAATAAAGCTGGGGCGGGGGGGGGGGTAATTTTAAGAAAAAGGAATACAAGGAAGGGCGTGCCCTATTAGTAGGTATGATAAAGCCACATGGTGAATATAATGTGCTCCCAGAAGAACTGCCCCCGATGGGACAGAAGGGAAAGCCCAGATAAATGCTTATCAGCGAGGTCCTGGCAGGTGGCTGCGTTATTGGAGCATCGTCCCAAGCACCAGAGAGGATGCCAGTTTGATTTCTGGTCAATACGGGAGGCAACGGATTGATGTTTTTCTCTCACATCGATGTTTCTCTCCCCCTTCTTCCCTCTCTAAAATTAAAAAAAAAAAAAAAGCATATCCTAGGGAGAGGATAAAAAAATAATCATTAAAAATTTCTTAATAAACTAATCTGAGACAAAGGCAGGATCCAAATGAATAAAAAAGAAAGGATTATTCAACCAAATGTATCTAACCAACTCATTACCCCATTCTAAAACAATTACATTCGATTATTTTTTACACCATGCACCAATTCTTTTTTATTTCAGGTTAAAGAATCCAATGCAACAAGAAAAAGAGAAAACAGATGAAAAAGCTTAGAACATGTACCTAACTGATTTTGTGACAGAAAAAAAAAAAAAGATTTCGTAAGCATGAAAGTGAAGAAATGACAAAGGGATACGTCGGCAGATTCCACTACATTTAAAACGGAAAACATAAAACATTTAAACTTCAGGGCATCAGGAACGACCAACAATGCAAAAAGCCAACCACCAGGAAAAATACCAGCCGCATAACAAAATCCAGTTAATATCATCAATACCAAGTCCTCCTCTCCACGGAGGAGAAAACCACGAAAAACCCAGTGGGGAAAGGAACTCACATTTACAAAAGAAGAGGGTCACCCCAAAAACAACCTCATGGCACGTGACAACACACTGAACCTCACTAGCAATTAAAGCAAGAAGAGACCATTCTCCATCCTTTGAATTGGGGGGGGGGGGGGAGGAGAGGGGTGTTTTCATCCTAATTCCCAGTGTTAGGCACAGCTTCTCTGAAAGAGCCCCTCAAATGCTTCTGGTAGAAGTTTAAACTCTCAAAACATTTTGTGAAACCATTTGAAGGATCGCCCACCTACTCCGTGTGCTAAAAACGTCCTGAGAATTCCACTCGGAGAAACTTAATCCTAAAAAAAAAAAAAAAAAAAATCCAAGATGCAGACAAAAGATGAGCGTGCCTTCCGCAGTGTTTTAATAGAGAAACACTGAAAACCATCGGAGTTTTCAGCCAAAATGAAACCATTAGCAAAATTCTGACTTTCTAGTTTGGGAACTTTCCACGCTTTTCATTTAAACACTTCAGACGTCTTGCCAAAGCGCAGGTCCTGGTTTATCTCCACGCGAGAGCAGGCAGGACCTCTGACACCTGCCCGCAGAGGCAGGTCCCGGGGGTTAGGACAGGGCTTCCTTGTAGAGGTTCCTGCAGGCATGCAGCCCTGGGGTGGGGTGGGGGGAGGGGGGAGTCAGCTAAAACCCCCGTTTCTCCAGCTCCTCTTCCACCAACGGGATGCTATTGGCTGATTCAAAAGACACAGCTAACCCTACACCACAGCTCCAATCGCTGCTCAGAACCTGCAGCGGCTGCTCACAGCCCATAGAAGGAAATCTACGCGCTCCAGATCCTCAGTCCCCAAGTCAGAGCCCAGACCCAAAGTCTGTGCCCAGACCCAGCTGGCCTCTCCCCGCTTTCCCATTTCAGCCCTCCCCCCCACACACACACCGGTCCCCACATGTCAGCCACCACCCGGCGCGCTCAGGAAGTCCCCAGGTCCCCAGCGCCTGGCATCGGCCAGGGAAATGCTCGAAAGCGGGTAAACATTCCCCCTGTGCTCGGAGCGCGTTCCATCACTGCTCCCTCAGCCCTCCGTACACCTGAGCCAGGACAGGACACTCTACTCTCAGTCTGCCTGTCTCCAGCGGGCCACTGGCTCCTTGGTGTGAACCCTGCCCCCTTCACAGGGACCCTCACAGGCTGTGCACACAGCAGGGGCTCCATAAACACTGAGCCCCCCCCCGCCCCCCGCCCATGCCTGGACCTGGGGGTGTCTGTAGGGAGGGAGGAGGGCTGGGTTCCCTGCTTCACCGAGGATGGAGTGAAGGCTGGAGGGTCCTGCACCCGCTCAGCACCCAGGAGGACGGGAGAGGAGGGGGTGGAAGGGGCTTGGGGCAGCTGATGGCCAGGGAGGGGGCAGTGAGGACAGCCCGCGGTAGCCCCAGCCCGGGACTCCGGGTCGGGGTCCAGCAGGCTGCTCCCCTGCCCTGCAGCCAAGCATCTTAGGGACAAATTACATCACCCTGGCAGGTGGCCTGGGGTGAGTCCCACCCATGTCCTGAGCCTCAGTTTCTCCAAGTGTAAGAGAAGGGGGGTGGCATTGGAAGCCCAAGAATGATCCAGAAGGGAGAGTTGGGGGGGGGGGGTGACCTATGTCTAAGCAGAAGGCCCAGGACACACCTCACATCTTCCCAGCTCCCCCACCTGACTGCCCCCTGCCCCTGAGGGGGGAGCTGTGCTTTGGATTCTCCCAGAAATGTCTTTTTAGCTCCCTGACTCTGGGCTTTGGGGAACCCCCCCTCCGCCGGAACCGGAGTTCCTGGAAGCGGAGGGACCTTCACACTCAGCCTGAGGACTACAGGGTCGGGTCACACCCACCACTGCCCATTCTTCCAGAACCGGGAGTGATGCTGGGCTAGCGGGGCGCAAATTCTCCCCACGGGGCTGGCTGCCTCCTGCCTGGGCGCTGTGGGTTTCTCAGCACACGAACACTTTGCAGCACAATTCTGCAAGGAATCTGCCCCTTCCTTGTTAAGTGTGGCTTTCTACAGCTACCCTCTGACAGAAAGGCAGGTAGATGGGGAGACGTGATGGAGCAAACAGTGAAACAGGAACGTGGGATCCAGCGGGCCGGCAGGTGCTGGGTGTGCCCCCTCCCGCGCTGAGCTACAAGTCGGGATGTTTTCATTGGGAAATGCTGGGAAAGCAGTCCTCTCGCTCAGAGGAACGTGGGGAACCACCCTCAGCTGTCTCTCCTGAAAGGCCCCACAGCGGGGTCTCCCAGGGGCCCTGGTCAAACTCCTGTCCCCAACACTGAGCTGAGAGTTGGGGGCTGGAGGAGACAGGTGTTGTGGCGCGGGGACCAGGCAGTGGAGCAGGGCTGTCGGTGAGGCGGGGAGCTGCTGTTTGCCCTGGGGAAACGGGTGAGGGGCCAGCGGGCAGGACGGAGTCCACCTGGCTCAGCGGCTCTCCTGGCCTCCCCGCCGGGTGCCCAGCGCGAATTCTAAGAATTAACACAAAGTGAAAACGCAAAGGCTCCTTGTGTGCCAGGCTCGGCCACGATGCCTCCTTTCAACGTCTCAGCAGTTTGGGGGGCAGCTCTCACCCCATTTCACTAATGGGGAAAGTGAGTCTCCGGAAGGTGGGGTCACTTGCCCAAGTCGCACAGCCAGGAAGTGGCTGCGCAGCATTTGAACGCAGTGCCCCGCAGTTTTCGGTCTGTCGCCCGACCTGGCAAGGTGCACGGCGGCGCGGGAGCGGGGGCGGCGGCTCCCGGGGAAGGAAGGGGCGGTGGGGGGCGGTGGGGGGCCTGCCCCAGGTGCCCGGTGGGGCCGCGCGCCAGTGCTGAGAAGGCGCCCGCCCGCCTCCGCGCAGCGCTGGGCCTCCAGGTGCGCCCTCGCCGTCGCGGGCGGGCGATTGAGCGCTGCCACGGGGCGCGGACGGGGCCGCGGGGGGCGCTTCCTGGGTCGGGAGAGGGCACCCGTGGGAACGCTACCTGGGTCGTGGAAGGGCACCAGCGCATAGTTGGCGATGGCCCGGCTGCGGTGGCTCAGGCTGCGCTCCAGGATGCGCGAGGCGCCGTCCATCACCTGCACCAGGTCGTCCCACATGGAGCCGGTGACATCGAAGACGATGGCCAGGGTGGCGTCCCCCGTAGCAGGGGCCAGCGCCGTCCCGGGCTCGCTGGCCGCCGCGGCGGAGACCGCCAGCAGCAGCCGCAGGAGCAGCGCCGGGGGCATCGTGCGGAGCGCGGCCCACGGGCCTCGGCGGCTGACGCGCGGGTCGTGGCGAACGCGACGGTCCCGTGCGCCCCGCGCGCTCAGCGGCCGCCCAGTGCACGGCTGCGGCGCGGCGTGCGGACCGTGCGTGCGCTCGGGACAGGGGCTCAAGGCGAGGCGGGGTCCCCCTGCTGGGAGCCCGAGGCGGGTCCTAGAGCCCACCCCGTTCAGGGTCACGGGCCCGCCCCCTACGGTGACTCAAACTTTCCCGGCCCCCGCGGCTCGCCAGGCCAGACCCAAGGTTAGGGGAGGACGCGGGGCGGACCGACCGCAGAAGGCGGCTGGGGGGCGGCCAAGGCGGCCAGGGACGGGGATGCACGGGACGCCGCGGACACCTGCGCCTCTGACACGCGCCCTGCGGCGGGGGAGGGAGGGGGAGGGAGGGGGAGGGAGGGGTGACGCAACAGCCCCTGTCCTGGGGGGCCGGCCGCAGCGGGGCTGGCTTAGTTGTTCCCTCCACCCCGCTCCCTATAAATGCCCCGCCCCACCCCACCCCACCCCACACATGAACACATGAATCCAATGCTTTTTCTCTCCACTGGGATCTGTGCTTCCCAGTTATTGAAACTGTTACTGTTATTGTAATCAAGCACCAGACGTTGAGCACCTACTGTGTGCTAAGCGTTTTCACAGGGTTCTTTCCTCCAATGCTCCGCTGCAACCGTAGAGGGAGGCACTAATTCTAACCCCATTTTACAGAGAAGCAAACTGAGGCTCGGGCATTTTCAAACTGAGGTAAGTCATTAGCCCAGTCACTCAGCTCTCAAGTGGTGGAGATAGGACTAGAAGGCAGATCCAGAAAGATTCCAAGGACCCTGGCCTCTGCGGCCTGGGAGTGCTGTAGGATAAGGTCACAGGTCATCTGATGACTCCAGAGGATGGGGCGCGCCTCTGCCCGGCTCCCGCAGCAGGTCCCATGGACCGGTGTGAAGGTTCGGGGGCTCATGGGCGGTGCGGGAGGTGCTTCCTGGGCTCTGGTCAGCCACCCCTCCCTGCGGCCGCCATTGCTCATCCCGGGCTGTGCTCTCCTGGTTTATTTCTACCTCGGGCGTCTCTCCCCATTGGCCTAGGAGCCCCTTGAGGCTGGGACTGTGTCTGGGTTCCGCCCCCCATCAGTCCCCAGTTTCCGGCCCAGTCCCTGGCACATGGTGGGGACCTCACCAAATGCTGCCTGAATAAAGAAGAGCTTTCGCGCCGGCCGGCCGGCGTGGCTGACTTGTTTGGAGCATCATCCGGTGCACTGGGCGGTCACAGGTTCGATTCCCAGCCAGGGCTCATATCTGAGTTGCAACCTTGGTTGGGATGCGTATGGAGGCAACCAATGGATGTTTCTCTCTCACATCAATGTTTCTCTCCAACCCCCCCCCCATTCCTCTCTCTAAAATAAAGTGTGTGTGTGTGTGTGTGTGTGTGTGTGTATCCCATAAGTGTGGCTCAGTGGATAGAGCGGCGGCCTGTGGACTGAAGGGCCCCGGGTTCAGTTCTGGTCAAGGGCGCGTACCTCCAGGCTCCTCCTCGGCCCTGGTCAGGGCGCGTGCAGGAATCAACCAATCGATGTGTTTCTCTCACATCACTATTTCTCTCTGTCTTTCCCTCTCTCTTCCACGCTCTCTAAAAATCAATGGGAAAATATCCTTGGTTGAGAATTTAAAAAATAAAAAAATTAAATTAAATAAATAAAATTAAACAAATAAAATGATAAAATGAAAACTTGTTAAAAAAAAGAGAGAGAAAAGAGGAGACGCTTTTGTGGCCTGAGCCTTGGGAGACAGAGCAGTTCCCGCTCCTCCCTCAGCCCCTCCTCTGGGGGGGACGGTGCAGGCAGCCCCGCAAACATGGCGGAGGGCTCTGCTCTGTGATGGGGGCGGGGGGGGGAGGGAGGTGAAGAGGGGAAATCTCTCCGGCCCTTGCCCCTCCAGAGCCCCACCCCCTCCCCACGCCTCCTGCCTCCCCTGCCACCTCAGGTCACACCCCACCTTTGCAGCTGCTTGCCGTGGGACCCTGCAGCCCGTGTTGGCCCTTTGTCTAGCGCTGATCACACTTTTCCCAATGTCATCCGTGTCGCAGGGCTGTTCCTCCTACCCGACCTGTGAGCTCTGGGGCAGCAGAGACCCGGTGCCTGGCACAGAGTAGGTGTCCAAGGAAGGAATGCCACGTGAATGGGTCGGGGGATGTCAGATGCTGGTAGCTGAGCGCTGGCCCTGGCGGGGAGGCCGCACACATCCTCGGGGACCGTGTTCTGGACCAGGGCGAGGCCCGCGTGTAAGAAGGGCTGGGGTCTGGAGGAAATGGGCTCCGTGGAGCCGCCGGCCTGGCGGGATATGGGCGGAACCAAGTGCCCAGACCCAGGTGAGAGCAGAACTTCCGTCCAAGCTCATGGGAGGTGGAGTCACCTGTACTTCTGGACACTGGCCCTTTAAATCTCACTGGGCGAAGGCCATGATGGGCCCCAGGGCCTGGCCAGGGCTGGGCCAGCTGTTGGAGAGAGAAGAGAGGCCCCAGCTGTGGAAGGCAAAGGCGGACAGGAGCCAGGAATCAGGCAGGGCTCACAGACAGTGACATATCAGGTAGAGAACAGGGGACAAAGTTTGGGGACGAACAAGTCCTTCAGTCATTCACTCTACAAACACTCGCTGAACCTAAGCCGGGTGTCAGGCACTCTGCTAGGCACTGTTGGGGGAGGGGGGGCCATACAGATGTGCAAGACACGCTTTCTACCCTGGGGAGAAGATCCACGTAAACAAATAATTCCAAGTCCATGACATAAGTGCTAACAGAGGAGTTACCAAAAGCTCTGGGAGCTCAGAGGAAGGAGCGTCTGAGCCTGAGGGGTCAGAGGAGGCCACAGAGGGAGCCTGAGAAGCCTGCAAGGACAAGAGGGGAAGGGCATTTGAGGAGCAGGAACAGCATGTGCAAAGGCAAGAGGACAGGAGCCACCTCCTCTAGCCCCGTGAGGCTGGAGGGTGACAGCAGAGCAGAGGACAAAGGCCAGATCTTGAAGGACCTTAAGTGTCTTGGGAGGGTTGTGGGTTTTTTCCAGAGGCACTGAGAAGCTACTGAAGAAGGAGGAGTGGGGTCAACATGGTCCAATTGGCGTTTTGGAAAGGTCACAGCGGCAGAAGGTCAAAGGGGAGATCTTAGAGACGCCAAGGAGCCATAAACCTACTCCCGGAGGACGTAAGAGCAGAGCTGGCCCCGAAGAAAGTGAGAGGTTTCTCCTAGGACCGATCCCAAGGGCAAGGGGACCATGGATTTGAGTCCTGAAATAGCCGTGTGACCTAGCGCAAGGCCCGCCCCGCTCTGGCCCCTCGTTCCCCCATTGGTGGAATTATTTGAGATGGACGGGGCCTCACGCGATGACCTCCCGTGGTTCCTGCAGCCCCACCACTCTGCACCCACCACCAGGGGTCCCTTGGAGACACGGGCAGGGTGCAGGAGACCATCTGAGCTCACGTGGCGAAGCCTCCTCCAGTTGCCGTGGACGGGAGCCTTGGGTGGGCACCACCTCCCATCCAGGTGGCCAGGGGTGCTGCCCCAAGCATGGACCTCTCTGGGTGCTCCGTGCCTCCCCAGAACGTAACCATGGTAGCCCTGAGCAGGAGCACAGAGGAAACAACCAAAGCCTCATCAATCATCTCCCATCCTACCACCTCGGCTCTCCAGGCCACCTGGGACCCGAGTTTTGAACTCAAGATAATCCACATTTTTCTTCTGTTGCCAGCAGGGCGGTCTCAGCGGAGCTGCCTATTTCCTAACATACCACATGTCTGCTGTGGGGAGACCAGGGCCTGGCCCGTCCAGGCCTGTCCACTCTGTCTACTCCAGGGATCCGAGACCAGCTGGGGGGCTGGATCAGAACCCAGTCCTTGGGCGGTTAAAGAAAGGTGGGCCCTCACTACCAGTGGGCCTTTCTTATGCTTCCCTAAATCTATCCCGGTCTCAGCCACCTGGGATCCTCTGAGGTTCTATCAACCACCGCCCCCCCCGTGTCCCACCCAGCCCTCTGCCGGAGGGAGCCCGCTCCGCTCCTCTGCAAGAGTAAGGGCTGGCGGTGGAGAGCATCTGCCCAGTCCTCCCTGAGGGCCGATCACCCTGAGGAACGCCCTCTCATTAGATCCCCCCAACAGCCCAGCCACTCACGTCAATGTCCACTCTTCACCTGACAGGTGAGGACACTGAGGCAGAGGTGAAGTCCTGTGTCCAGGCTGGACTTTGCTTTCCTATCTGCCTTTCCCCAGAGCCCAGGATGGATCCACCCCTCCACGCTGCCTCAGACACAGGGGTGGGGGTGGAATTGGTACAGAGCTCCCAGCTGCAGAACGAATGTGGAGCTTGGGGAGCAGTAACTCGGGATGGACTCGGACTCAAGTTTTAGACATTTAGCACCTTTGAAACACTGAAAACTCATCTCCTACCCACATTCAACCAAACTTCCTGGGCAAAATGAGAGGAGAGAGAGAGAGAGAGAGAGAGAGAGAGAGAGAGAGAGAGAGCCATGTGGAGAGCAGGTGAGTCAGCCCCTCCGTCTGTAGACACACACAACCAGGACCTGAGAAGTAGAAAGAGTCTTACAGCCTCATTTCTCCTCTCTGGGAAGGAATGAAAGAAATAGGCGAGGGCCCAGCCGGTGTGGCTCGGTGGTTGCGTGTCGACCCATGAACCAGGAGGTCATGGTTTGATTCCTGGTCAAGGCACATGCCCGGATTGAGGGACCAATCCCCAGTAAGGAGCATGCAGGAGGCAGCCAACTGATGATTCTCTCTCATCATGGACGTTTCCAACTCTCTCTCTCTCTCCCTTCCTCTCTCTGAAATCAATAAAACGTATTTTTTTAAATCTAAAAAAACAAACAACAAGAATTAGGCGAGGGCCCGGAGGACGGGACCAGCAGAGCGTTGAAGGAACTGACAAACAGCTTGGAAAGATGGAGCTACTGAGGACCAGGAAGAGGAGCCAGGAAGCTCCACTCAGCGCCCCTGTGCGAGGGCTCCGCGCAGCCAGGCACGAGTGATTTACTGCTGAGCCCGGTCCCGCGCTGGGACCAGCCTCCCAATCACATGGGCCACGAGGAGTGGCTGGAGAGCGTCCCAACAAATATTTGAGCCGCTCCGAGACACAGGAACTGCTGCCCATCCCCATGTTTTCAAAAACAAACAAATGAGCTAAACCAGAGCCAGCAGCTAAGATGCGCTCCCCACCACCCAGACCTGGCCCAGAGTCCTCCGGATGGAGCCCACGTGTCACTGAGCCCCTGATGCCGTCCTGGGTGGAGAGGGAGCCAGCCTCATCAGCAGGGGGTCCTTGCTCCCTGCGCTGCCGCGTCAGCCACGATGTCACCTTTGTCATTGCCATCGGTGGCTGGCAAGAATATCTGGAATGCGCTGAAATGTACTCAGTCCCTTTTATTCTTTCTCTCACAATTAAAAATCCCATTTTGGCAGATCCTTTTGGCGTCTTACCCTAAAGGCTCCCACACCCCTCCCCGGCCCCCGCTTCCTGGAGAGCCTGGCTCTGCCCCAGCTTTCTGATTCAGGTGCCTGTTCTTCTTCCAGGTGCCTGGAGGGAGGGTGATCCTTTCCCCTCTCCCAGGGAGGTCCTGATGGGCCAGGTTACCCCGGTGGGTTGGGAAGGGGCATTTAACGCAGTTCTGGCCAATGGGACATGCAGGAATGTGGGCTAGCCTGGCTCCAGAAGAGACACAGAAGAACAAACGACATGCTCTGAAGCCTTCCCCTAAAGCAGCGGTAACGACGGTGGTGTGGTGCCGGCAAAAAGGAAGAGGAGCAGGCCAGTGGGACAGGAAAGAGAGTCCAGAAACGGATTCGCACATACGTGGGCGATTGGTTCTCGACAGAGGTGCCCGTGGGGAAAGGAAGGTCTTCTCAGCGAATGGTGTGGGAACAGCTGGATATCTACATGGAAAAACAGGGACCTGGATCCCTACCTCACGCCATACACAAAAATCCATTGGAGATGCTTCCCGGGCCTGAGGGTAAAAGCTAAACGATAAAGCTCCCGGGAAAAGAGGCTCCAGGAAGAACCGGCCCTTGCTCTCCCACCTGCCGGGCCTGCGTGGGAACCCCGCGCTGTGCAGCCTGAGACCATGAGGAAGCCAGCCTGGCCAGAAGGGAAACTAAATGAGCGCTTGGCCGAAACCGGTTTGGCTCAGTGGATAGAGCGTCGGTCTGCGGACTCAAGGGTCCCAGGTTCGATTCCGGTCAAGGGCATGTACCTTGGTTGCGGGCACATCCACAGTAGCGGGTGTGCAAGAGGCAGCTGATCGATGTTTCTAACTCTCTATCCCTCTCTCTTCCTCTCTGTAAAAAATCAATAAAATATATTTAACAATAAAATAAAAAAATAAATAAATGAGTGCTTGGAGCGTCCCTCCAGGTGGCTTTCTCGCCACGTGGCCCATGCATTTTCCTCAGAGGTCAGCCAGGTGGGTTGCATTCTCTGCCATTCGAAGCCCAAAGCATTCTCACGGAGACACGCCTATCCTTTTGTTTTTTTCCCGGTGCGGCGTACAGTTCTACACACTTACTTCTACTCCAGCAGCAAACAGAAAATCACATACGTGCCTTTTCATGAGTAATTTAAGTGATTATCAAACAATTTTTTCTCTACCTAGATTTCTTTTTTAAAAATATAAATTTTTATTGATTTCAGAGAGGGAGAGAGAGATAGAAACATCCATGATGAGAGAGAATCATGGATTGGCTGCCTCCTGCACGCCCCCACCCCCACCCCTTCACTGGGGACCGAGCCCACAACCCGGTCATGTGCCCTTGATCAGAATCAAACCCGGGACCCTTCAGTCCACAGGCCGACGGTCTATCCACTGAGCCACACCAGCCAGGGCCTAGATTTCTTCTTTTGTGTTGACTTTGGAATTCACCCCCCGGGAAGGGGCTGAGGTGCCCCAGGGGGAAGAGCTGCGGTTGTCCACGGCAGGAAGTGTCCCCAAAGGACAGCGAGCACCTGACTCAGTCTCATTCGTCGCCAAGCCCTAGCAGAGCACCTGGCACAGAGTAGGACCTCAGTAGATAAAGGGCGACTAGGACAAGGAAAGCTCTGGCCCTTTCCTTCATGGCCGTATAAGCCCACAAGCTTAACCAGTACAATTAAAATACTGCTTAACTTAGACTCTCCTCTTGGCTCAATAATCTGACCCCGGAGCCTGAAGAACATGCTCAGAGTTGGATGGTTTTTGTCTTGGGGACAGAGTCGTCAGAGCCAGCGATTCTATACGGGCCCACCTGCCCCCAGATCAGGACCCCCACCGTCACAGCTCGGCTTCCCCTCCTGCTGGGCACCTCTCCTCTGTGCAAAGCAGCAGAGATGAAGCGATTTCATTCCAGAGCCTCTGGGATGCAGCCCTTGGCTGAGACACGACGTCCCCAGCCCTTTCCCATCAGAACATTAGCTTGGACTGTTCCGCAGACTGGCTCTTGTCAACAAAAGATTCTGAGAGCCCGTCTCCAAGGTAATGGGAATGATGCATGACGGCCAGGAAAAACCCCGGCACAGCATTGAAGGACGCCGGGTCACAAAGAGCAGGGCAGCGGGGATGTTCGGCGGGGCAGCCGCTGTGGAAACAGTTTCGTGGTTCCTCAAAAGTTAAAAAGGCCCGGCCAGTGTGGCTCAGTGGTTGAGCGTTGACCTATGAACCAGGAGGTCACGGTTCGATTCCCGGTCAGGGCACGTGCCCGGCTTGCGGGCTCCATCCCCAGGAGGGGGCGTGCAGGAGGCAGCCGATCCATGATTCTCTCTCATCATTGATATTTCTATCCCTCTCTCCCTCTCCCTTCCTCTATATGGTCCAGCAATTCCACTCCTAGGTATGCACCCCAAAGAACTGAAAATGAATCTTCAAACAAAAATGTGTACAGCGCCCTGGCCGGTTTGGCTCAGTGGATAGAGTGTCGGCCTGCGGACTAAAGGGTCCCAGGTTCGATTCCGGTCAAGGGCATGTACCTTGGTTGCGGGCATATCCCCAGTGGGGGGTGTGCAGGAGGCAGCTGATCGATGTTTCTCTCTCATCAGTGTTTCTAACTCTCTATCCCTCTCCCTTCCTCTCTGTAAAAAAATCAATAAAATATTTTTTTTTAAAGAAACAAACAACGTGTACAGCCATGTTTATAGCAGCATCACTCCCAATAGCCAACAGGTAGAGACAACCGAAATGTCCACCACAGGCGAATGGATAAACAAAATGTGGTCCATCCATACAACAGAATATTCTTCAGCAATGAAAAGGAATGGCACATGTTACCACAGGGGTGAACCTTAAACACGTCATGGTAAGTGAAAGAAGCCGGCACAAAAGGCCACATACATGGAATCTGGAAAGGCCCGCAATATGGAACAGGCAAATCCCGGGAGACAGAAAGCTGAGTCACGCTGTCTAGGGCTGGGGGGTAGGATCGGTGTCTCTTTTTGGGGTGATAAAATGTTCTGGAACAAGACAGAGGTGATGGCCCTGGCTGGTTTGGCTCAGTGGATAGAGCATCGGCCTGTGGACTGAAGGGTCCCAGGTTTGATTCCAGGCAAGGGCATGTACCTTGGTTGCAGGCACATCCCCAGTAGGAGGTGTGCAGGAGGCAGCTGACCGATGTTCCTAACTCTCTACCCTTCCTCTCTGTAAAAAATGAATAAAATACATTTTAAAAAAAAATAAGACAGAGATGATGGTTGCCCAGCACTGTGCATGTCCTAAATGCCACTGAAGTGTACATTTTAAAGTACGTTGAACGGTGGCCTTTACGCTGTGTGTATTTTACTACAATTAAAAAGGAACAGGCCGGGCGTGGCTGCCGGGGGAGGCGGGGGGGCGTGGGGGAACCAGAGGAAGGCTTTCCCCGCGGCGGGGGACCTGGGAGGCCAGCGGCAGTGGGGCCGATGGATTCTCCCGCCGCCCCGCACCCCTGCCCGGTCTCCTTTAACGTCCTGCCCACTCACTTTCCCCGCAGGCAATCTCCCCCGAAGGGTCCAGGGCCACTAACGGGATGTCAATCAAGAGAACAGATGGAGCCGGACAACGGCAGCCGGACAGCTGCCCTCTGATCACAGCGGAGATTGCAAAAGGGTTTCGATGAGCGGTTTTTCAATTAATGGCGCCTGGAGCTGCTTCCCGAGAAACCCCACGTGGAAAATCCGAAGGAGAGAAATGGTGCTGCCCGGCCCAGACAGCAGGCCGTGACCTTCTCGGCGTGAAGAGCAGCTGCTTGCCAAGTGCCAAGATTGATGGGGTGGACGGCATCACAGAAAGAGATCTGATTGCGTCTCCTCTGACATTTAGTAAAAGCAGGCCTGCATCGCAGGAAAAGGCCTCGGGAATACAGTGGTGAGGGGTCGCTGCACCAGTGGTCCAGTATGTGCCCGGTAGTGTGCAAGCCCTGCGCGTGCTGGCCACCCAGTGTGCTAACTGGCCCACCCGTTCCTGGATCTCCGACCCGCCTGCGGCTGAGGCACGGGGTGTGTCATGGGCTCTGCCCATCAAATACACTGGTGCTGGCCTTCGGGTCCAGAGCCAGGCACAAAGAAGCTGGTGCCCCACCCCCCCCCCCCCCCCCCCGCCCCCTCACCTCCACCCGTAGCAGTGGCAGCAAGATCAAGTTCCTGGCATGACGGGGGCTGTGGTACCAGCCACGGCCTCTAGTGGTCAGACTAGAGCTGTGATGGAAGCACCGAGCATAATTCTCTAGCTCAGTGTGAGGCCTGCTTTTACTAAATGTCAATCGTGCTGCTTGAAGCAAGGTTAGCTTCGGTTGTCTACCATTAAGAACGCTGCTCCGTTGCTTCTGGTAATGGGTTCCAACAGACTTCCTCCAACCAAAGAGTGGTCACATGACCCAGGCTGAACCAATCATGCTGCCCCATTTCTCCAGCTACAGTGATTGGTCATTCGACTCTAGAAGAGCCAATCAAAATCCTTCCCTGGGATGTTTTCACTGTTGCCTCTGGGTGATGGGACTCGTGGGTGATGAATTGGGGGGGGGGGGGGCTGCCAGCAGCCCTGTTCCCACCTCTAGGGAGGAGGCCATCTGCAGGAGGAGAGCGTGATGCCAGCGGAGACAAGAAGCAGAGAGGAAGAGAGAGAAAGCCAGGCGCCCGTTGAGTCCCTGCTCCCCCCAGACTTTCTGTGGTGTGATTAAATTAGGTGGTAATTTCTCTCTTCCTGCCAAGGCTCTCTTGGGTTGGGTTTCCACCTTTTATAACAAAGTCCTAAATACTGAAGGCGTAGAAATGTTACTTCATTCAGGAAATGGCTTCATGAGCCTTTCTCTTGAGATGGCAACTGGCTTATGGTTAAAAGGAGCAAACCCCCTGAGCATGGAGACGCCATTGGCAGAACAGGTCAGTGTTCCGTCAGTCAGCAGACGTTCCCTGAGCATCTTCCTGCCCGGGCACTGCACTGAGGGAAGTGATCTGGCCTCCAGCAAGCACGAGGTAATGGCTGGGCTATTATCTGGGCTCTAATCTCCTTCCCACTTACAGCCCCAGGGGCTGGGGAGGGAGGGACCGCAGAAGGCGAGTTCAGGATTTGGGTTAGGTTGTTTCCCCTTTTCTCCCAAATACCTCCAATTCAGGCCCCACCCCAGGGGCTCCTCCGAGCTCTGTGACCTTGAACTGAGGGGAAATATGTTTTGATTATAACCAGAAACGTGAGCTCTCGGAGGAAGCGATGCACTTTAAATAGAGCTCTTTCGACATCAAGGAGTTCCCTGAGCTCCGGCTCCTACCGCCGCGGCCAAGTCTCCCTGCTGGCGGCGGGAACACGGTTCTGCACCTCCTAGGCCTGGAAAGAGAGAAAACTATCCCCAAGTTCCTGTAGGGTGTCCAAAAATTTATGCATTGAACCCGACAGCTGGGGCTCTGTCCGACCTTCGGGCCCAGCTGGGCAAGAAGTCACGGCCAAAGGGCACACAGTGGGGCTCCAAGGCATCACAGTCAAGTCGGTATTCACTCCTGGGCACTCTGGCGTATTGGCAAGGGGGGGGGGGTATGCCACCCTACAGCCCCCCACTCAGCCTCCTAACAGTCCCTTGCAATGAGCCTCCCTCGAAAGCCTCAGCTCACAGTCCCACTCCAGGTCCCTTTCCCTCTCCTCACTGCCGCTCTCCTCGCCCTTCCCAATCGATTCTTTTCTCTTTCCAATAGCATGAGAGCCCATGAGACATGTTCAGTAAGTTCTGGGTGTGTATGTGTCTGGATGTACATGGGTGGTGTCTGACACCCAACCACTAACCATGAACTCCCCTTAGGGAGCAGGGGGACTGGTGAGATTCAGACCCACGCGTGTCTGCCTCCCGAGACCGCGCATGAGCGACACCAAGGCAGCCGTGAGGACTCAGCCTCCTGGTGGCCAAGCCATCTTGTCCTTCATAAGCAGCATGTTGTCCCCTGCTTAACCAACACCCACACGGCGGTGACTCAGCTTCTCTCAGTCCACCGGTACCCAGTTGACATTTATAGAACATTCCATCCAGTGATGTCAGAACGCACAGCCTTTTCGACTGCAAGTGGGACAGTCACCAAGAGAGGCCGTATCTGGGTCACTGGGAACCGTAACAAATGTAAAGGAGTTAAAGCACGCCAGGCATGCTCTCACCACAGCGGAAGTGAACTAGAAATCAATAAGGAAAATAAAGGGGCAATGTGCCAACATATTTGGGGGGAAGGTAAAGTGGAGCTTGGGGGAGAGTTTATAGCATTAAATGCTCATGTCAGAAAAGAAGGAAGGTCTCAAATCAGTAATCTAGGCTTCCCCTTTAAGAAACTAGAAAAATCCCAGCCGGCGTGGCTCAGCAGTTGAGTGTCGACCTATGAACCAGGAGGTCATGGTTCGATTCTCAGTCAAGGCACATGCCCAAGTGGTGGGCTCAATCCCCAGTGTGGGGTGTGCAGGAAGCAGTCAATCAATCATTCTCTCTCATCATTGATTGTTTTTCTCTCTCTCTCTCCCTTTCCCTTCCTCTCTGAAATCAATAATATATATCTACTAGTATAAAACAGATATATATATATATTTTTAAGAAACCAGAAAAAGAAGATCAAAATAAGGCTAAACCATAAGGAAGAAAATAAAGAATTAAAATTGATGAAGTTGAAATCGGAAAAACTGTAGAGAAAAACAGTAAAACCAAAACTTGGTTCTTTGAAAAGATCAGTAAAATGAATAAACTTCTAGCAAGACTTGCAAAGCAAAAAAGGAGAGAGAAATTACCAATAGCAGGGATGAAAAGGGGATATCATTACAGACCACACAGACAATAAAGGGATGAGAAGAGAATAGTCAGAAAACTCTGTGCACATAAACCCAACCATTTGGATGGAATGGACAAATTCCTCAACAGCTACCCAGTACCGCAAGTCCCCGAGGTGAAATACATAACCGGACTCATCCTATAGAGCAAAGACATGGAATCTGTGGTTTTAAAACGTTCCAAAAAGGAAGACTCCTTGGCCTAGATCACTTTCTGGTGAATTATACTAAATATTTAAAGGGGGACAACATTCTACCTGATAAAAGAAAAGGGAACACTTTATACTCATTTTATGAGACCAGCATTCATTACCAGATAAACACATACAATAAAAGAAAACCACAGCCCAGTGTCGCCCAGCGGTTGAGCATCATCCCATCCACCAAAAGATTGCTGGTTGATTCCCAGTCAGGGCACATGCCCAGATTGGGGGCTCCATCCCCAATAGGGGGCATGCAGGAGGCAGCTGACACATGTTAATTAGGGCCTTCAGAATCCTCAAAAATTAAAGTGGGTCTCCCACTATATTGCAAAGACGTCGCCTCGCCTCTGGGGCAACCAGCAGCCCAGTGACTACAGTAGGACCCACCCTCCGGGGGGCGACAACGGTACCAACGTGACTCTTCCCTGCCCTTCCTCGCACTCTCCAAACGACGGTATTTTACTCTTGGTCACATTTGTTACCTCTGAGGTCTGCGTGTGCCGGGGAAAGGGCAGGCGTTTGAAGAGATCACGGGAGTTCTGGTCTCCCTGTCCCAAGGCTGCTGGCAAGGTCCTGCGTCCAATGTCAGGCCAGGCTGCCAGCACCCACACTGTGGTTTCCCCGGGGAAAACCCAGCGGGCCTAGTCTCCTGGGGCCTCGCACCTTATCCAGGGCCAACTCCCCCCTGCCCCCCCTTCCCAGGAATCCTTCCCACTGGGACCCTCGGCCCTGAGCCCTGGAGGAGGGCAGAGGGGAAGGAGAGACGGGAAGGTGTGAGTGAGCAGAGGTGATTTGGGGAGCGCGCAACGGCACACGTTTTTACTACAGCGCTTTGGCAACCACGGAGACTTCAGAGGAAACATGTGTAGGTGGCACCTGAGGGTTTAAAATGAGCCAGTGGATCCCTCAGTGGATTAGGCAGAGTATAAACTTGGCTGTTTTTGCACAGAGACCCCGGCTGGCTCAATCACGTTAGCGGTGTGCTTCTCTCCCTCCTGACGGTACCAGTGTTAACGGTCCAGGGCTGGTGGCCGCTCCAGGTGTCCGGACTGAGGCTACAGGAGGGCTTGTTTCGTGGTCCTTGGTCCCTACAGCAGGAAGGGGTAGGAGGAAGGGAAGTTGTGCGCATCGCTCTCATCCCATTGGTCAGAACTGAGTCACATGGCCTCGCTCAGCTACAAGGGAGGCTGGGAAATGTAGTCCTTTATAACGTGCAGCCCTGTGAGCAGCTAAAAATGGGGAAAGAGGTGTCCGGGCGGCCTTCAAAGCCCCCTTTCATGCCACCCTGAGGCCCCTCCGGACCCGGGACCCTGGAGGATATAAAGTTGCTGTTCCTGGATGTGGCCTGGGCACTGTCAGGGGGCAGGGCAGGCTGCAGGGGCCCACGCCAGGAAGACAGCAGCGCAGAGGTCCACGTGGCGTTCCCCACTCTCCCCTTTTTCTTCTGTGTGCGGTGGTACCCCAAGCCGAGCTCTGGGGGGTAACATTTAGGGAGACACTTTCTAGCATGCAGATGTGACTTTGGGGTTTGGGGGACAGAGTGAAAGGCCCACAGTGGGGAGAAATGGAGCCAGCTGGGCGTTCACCCGTGCTGTCATACCCAGGGAACGGAGGCCAGTCTTAAGGGGTGGCTGTGTGTGAGTTGGGGTCCGGGCCTTCACTGGGCCTCACCTCGCAGTAAGCCACCCAGGGCAGGCTGGGCAGGGGCAGGTGAGTGCAGACTGATCCAGAACAAGAGATTATGCTGTCCTGTGCCCACAGGGGCGCTGGACCTTGTCCCCTGGACGCCTCCCCAGGCTGTCTGGGAAAGACTGAGTCACCTTCAGCGACAGCAAACGCCCACTGTGGGCTAGCCTGATGCCGGGCCATTGCTCCAGCATCCCTCGCATAGGCTCCTCGAGCCAGATCTGGGTCTTCCCAGAGAGAGGTGTCCCGAAAACTCAGTTTCACCACATTGGCAGAATGGAGTTGTGTGTGCGTGTAAATTACCTCCAATCTCCACCTCAGGGACAGTCCCTCGGTATTTGAAATGCCCTGATCAGGAATCCCTCTCCAGAAGGGGTCACATTAGCATGGTAAATATAGATTGTTATTAAAAGCCACACTAGCGTTTGTTCATTAGCAAAAGGATGTTAGAGGTCCTGGCTCCCCTCCCCCCACTCCTGGGACGGACGGGTCCCGGTGGATGACTGTGTGGGTACCTTGTTTGCTAGTAAATGTTCGGACACTTGGCAGAATAAGACCTGCTTCTGCTGAACTATTCCATCCGGGGGCAAGGTTGTTGAGGGGCCATGGACCGTGGCCTGCCTCTAATTGGGGGTGCCACATTTCTATGAGAAAACCCTGTCAGTGGGAACACATGCCCAATGCCGGGTGGTGGAGCCCGGCTGGGGACCGGTCTGAGTCTGAACCTGCACCCCTAACCACTGCCCTCCCACACTGCCTCTGATGCGCTGCCGTGTGTCTCCACCCTGCCGCAGCGAGGCAGGAAGCGGGGCGCCCGGCGTGGCCGTGGAGGCCGTGCTTGCACCCCCTTTTCTGTGGCTGCTTCAGCGTCGACTGGAAGTTTTCCTGGGCCCAGCAGCTCTGTCTTAGGTGGTGTGGTGTTGGTCTGACAATCCCTTTCACAAAACCAACTCTGAAACGCAACCTATTTTCCCAGGCTGGGGGGGGGGGGGGGCGGGAGGCTCACTCTAACGTGGCTGCTTGACCCACCAGCCTCTACGTCACGCGTCTCTCAAGAGCGATGGCGTGTTTCTCACGGGCACGTGTGCACCTGCGGCCACACTGCCTGGTACTGTTCCCCGGACTGATGTGTCCTCAGTGGACCGTGCCTCCTCTGACGCCCTCCCCGCAGGCACCCAGCGCCTGCAGGCCCCATGCGTGTTGAGCAAACACGGGGTCACTTACCTGGAGGGGAAAGAGGAAACCCCACCAAGATCCCAGGGGCCAGGCTGAGGGGGACCCTGCCAGAGGCAGTCACGTGGCTGCCAACCTCGGGGTGCCTTTCTGAGAGTCCCCACAGGAGCTGCTCATCTACCTACCCCCCCACCCCCCCCAATCACCTCTCCACGCGTGAGCGACACATCTCTGGGTCCTCAGGGCCCACACATCACGGTGGGGGGAGGGGGGCACATCCAAGGGAATGAAGGATTAGCTGGACCCGGGCGAGTGGAGGCAGGACTCCCCTTTAGGACCCCGCCGGATGTCCCATAGTGCAAAGAGCCCCCCAGTTCTCAAAGTGTGGCCCCCCAGACCGGCAGCACCAGCCACGGGCGGTGAGGCCGGCAATCTGGGTTAACAAGCCTCGGGTGATGCGGACACCCACGATCTGAGAGCCACTGGCCTAGGCCGCTTGCTTTCACACATTCTCAAACCTTTAGAAAGCCCTTTAGACTCTGAACAGACGCCACAGGCCGGAACGGAGGTGCTGGGGGGACGCGGGGGTGGAGGCTCCCCGGCTCAGCTCGGCCTCCCTCCGAGAAGCACTCCTCGACGCGCCTGGCTGGCCATCCTGCCCACGGTTCCCCCTCGCACAGCACTTTTCCGGGGGAAAGGCACCCCGAGCGAGAGAAAGGGTGTCGCCGGAGGAAGAAGAGACCTAAAATGAAACGAAAAGGAACAGAAACAGACGAAGCAACAGGTCCACACAGGGAGGCGAGCACAGCAGGAAGCGTGTTTAATTGGCGTGACACGGACGACATACAGAGAAGCACGAGGAGGCCTGGCGTGCCCCGTGGCGCCTGCCCTCCCGGGGCCTCGCCCTGCCCCCCCCCCCCCACCCCCCAGACACAGCCAGCAGAGTCAGACAGGACCGCACCCCAGAGAGAGGCCGAGGGGCTGGGGGGGCGAACAGAAAGAAAACACCGCAGCGGGGGGCCCTGCCTTGTTTGTGTTTTGGGGTAAGAGTTGCCCGAATTCCTTTCCTGAGCTTAGGCTCCCGTGGGGGTGCCAGGACAGCCCGAGCCCTGCCCTGGCCGCGCACCTCGGCTCGGCGCTTGGATGGCACCTGGTTCCGCTCCCACCACGCCCCGAGGTGGGCTGTGCAGACGTCCGCACCTCCACCTGAGGGATGGAGAAACTGAATCCCACTGGACCGAAACGACTCGCTCAGAGTCCGGGGCAGGTCGCTCTCCAGCAAAGGCCTGTGGGAAATGACCTTGGACAGCCCGGGCTGGGGGGGGGGGGGGGGGGGCGGGGCGGGGGCGGGGCGGGCTGCAGTCTCCGTCTGTCCCAGTCCTCAGGAGTAGACAGAGCCTGGGCCCGGATGCCAAGACAGAGATGGGACCAGCTGTTTATTCAACAAAAGCCTTTTATTCATTCAAAAATCGACCATTGGGTTTATTCTGCAGATATTTAAAAAAAAAAAAGGGGGGGGGGAGATGGGGAGGCGTCTCATCACAGTGCCCGTTATGCTAACTCACTCCTCCCTGGGGGACACCTAGCAGAGGAGCGTCTGGGAAACACACCGTCAATAAAGTGGGGCTGGAGGCCAGGGCTGAGGGGAGGTCACAGCCCCTGACTCACCTCCCTGCCTCCCCACCACCGCAGCCTCCCACCCACCCATCCACCCATGGGCATCACCTGTCTAGCCAGTTGGGGGCCCCCACATGCCTTTGCAGCTCACCGCCACCAGGGGGCGCTCCCACATTCCCTTCTTGGATCCCTTAGATGTGGAAGCTGGGGTGGCACGCATGAGGCTTTCTCCAGGGAGACGCTGCCTCTGCCCAGGAAACGCGGGCCCCCCAATCTCTCCCTCCCCCCCCCCCCCCCCCCCTCCACACACACAGAGAGATAAGAGACAAGTCCCAGAAAGCTCAGGTGTGTCTGTCGTCTATGGAGCTGGCTGTCAAACAAAAGCATCTCAGGGGAAGAGAGGGACACCTTACCCTGAAGGTCGCCTGGTAAACCCATGGCCTCCTCCTAAGTACCATCCACACGAAGGGGGCGCAGAGGCTGCGAGGATGAGCTGGACCGTGCTCCTGGGCGCCGGGAGCGAGGGTGGCAGAGGGACCAGCTTCCGGCTGGTCTGGGGTCCCAGGGAGCAGCATCTCACGGGGTCACAGGGCTGGGCCTCGGGTGGAAAAGGGAGCGAGGCCCGCGGGCTGCTCTGGGTTCCAAGGTGCCGCCGCCAGAGGCCTGGTGAGGGAAGGGGACAGAACCGCCCCTGCCTGGCAACCTCGGTGTCTCGTGCACTGCCGGGAAGGGGGCCCTCAAGGGGGGCCTCTGGCAGTCAGCTGTCTCGGGGCACGTACCCAAGGTGCGCCCTGAAGCCTGGCCCAGGGCACCACTCGCTCAGGCCAGAAGGCATAGCCATGGCTCCAAACCGAAGGCCAACCACCTCCCTGGACGGTGGAGGAAGGTCCCGCACACAGAGGCCCGACAGATGCCTGGCAATCGGCGTCAGCCCGAGGGGGCCACACGCTGAGTCCCAGAGAACGTTCAGCCATAGCCCCTTTCCCGCGATGCCTCCGGGTCAGGCTGTGCGACAGCATCCTTCCCGCTGGACCGGAGAGGCAGCCGAGGCTCCGGCAGAGGCCGGAAAGCAATCGGACCTGGGAGGGGCCCACTCTCTCTTCCTCTCCAGCCCCCAGGGGGCCAAGCTCGTCTCCTGCCCTGGGGTCCCAGGTCAGGGCCAGGCAAGGGGACTGCGGGATTGGGAGGCGGGTCCTGGGCCTCCTGGGCCAGTGGCCGGAGCAGAAAGGTGAGCACAGGGGCCTCGGAGCGCCCGGCCTTCCAAGTCACCTGTGAAAACTGCCCTGCTGCTCCGGTCCCCGCGGGGCCTGGGGGCTGACAGTGGAGGCCGCGTGCGGCCAGCGGGCCTGCGTGTGTGAGAAGGGCAGGCTCCGGGGTCGGCAGGAACTCCACTCAGGTCCCAAACCGGCCGGGAGCTGCCCCGCACCCCACCCCTCCTGTGGGCGAGGACCAGCTCTGGGCCAGAAAGACAGCTCAAGAGCCGTCGGGGCCCACACACCACACAGGCTGCCATGCCGGAGACCTGTGCCGAGACAGAGAGCCGCAGCCGCCCCGTCTGCTGGGCGGGCGCACTTAGCCACACGCCAGCGGATCAGCACGCGCAGCCAACTCCCACTTGGAATCACACCGTGTCAGCATGGAGGGACCTTCCACACCCCTCAGCCAGGCCTCGGGGGGCGGCTGGGGCACGACAGGGCCGGGGGGCCCACCGTCCGGGAGCCGGAGCCAGCCTCGCGCTCCGGGACTCCGTCCAAGGTCGTCTGACTTCCCTGGTGGCAGTTCTGGGGCCGCCCTTTCGAGGGGCAGGCGGCGCTAAAACTCTTCCCGCGAGCGCAGGTGGGCACAGCCCCGAGGGCAGCCACCACCCGAACGGGGTGACCTGCACCCTTCTCTTCCCTCCGGTCCAGCGTCGGGCCAGGCGGCGGGCAGGCAGGAGAGCAGAGAGGAGAGACTGTCCACCTGGAGGGAGGACGGGCCCCCACTTCTGCTCACCTGTGTGCAAAGGCCCCCCCTCCCTCCACGTCCTCAGTCTTCCCCGCTGTAGCCGCCCCGCCTGGCGCCGGTCCCAGGCAGGACAAGCCGTCCACGCTCCTCGCCGCTACAGACACCAAAGCAAGAGCCGAGAACCCGAAAGATGCCCCCTGTCCGTCCTCAGAAAGACGCTCAGGACCCAGGGAGGACACAGGACCGGCGGAGTGTGGACGGGAACAGAGAAAAGGGGTGCCAGGAGGAGGCATTCGGGGAGGGAACAGTGCGGTAGCCAGTTAAGAAGCCCGCCTTCCCCCTCTCCAAACATCAAGCACAGTCTCTGAGAAAACAAAGTTTTTGGCGTCTCAGCCGCTGCTGGCAGGTGGGCGAGGGCTGCACATGTAAACGGGGGGGGGGGGGGGGGGGACCCCGCATCCCTGGGAGCTTCGGACGCAGAGGCAGCAGCAACAGTTAACAACCAATAAATAACAGGGTGGTTATATACGATATAAAAAGCAACCTCTTTCCCCACGAAAAGCACAACACGCCGTCACAGAAAGTCATCGTCCCATCAATCCTCCCGGCCACGCGGGTGGCTGGCTGCCCGAGGGCGGGGTGACAAATAACGGGCATCATGCAGCCCCCGACACCCCGGCCCACCCGGGGCCAGGCCGGGGCCTCCGCGTCCTCCCTGGTGGCCCACGGACAAGGCAGAGTTCTCCAAGGTCCCCAAGGCCTTCTCCCCATCTGTCAGTCCGAATCTTCTAGAACAGAAGGTAGGTGTGTGGTGTTTTTTTCTTCTCTTTTTCAATGTCTGTTTGAAATAAAAAACAAAAGCAGGCGCGCGGGAGAGCAGGGGACGGAGCGCGGCCTGCGAAGCAGCTGCATCCTGGGCTTCGCAGACGGCGGAGGCTTTGCCGTCTCCTGTTGTTTTCTGGACAAGCAGAGGTTGTGGGCGACTGGAGCCGGTGGCGTCAGGCGGCGGTGGGTGCAGCAGGCGGGGGAGGAGGGGGAGCTGGGGGTGGGGAGAGCCGGGCCTCTGTTCAGGGGCAGCCCCGTGGAGAATGGCTAGGTGGACACAGGAGGGCGGCGTCGGGGCCGGGGCTGAGGCGGCTCATGGCACGGGAGGAGGCAAGTGGTTCTCAGGCATCTGGAAGACACAAGGAGGGGAGGCGGGTTCAGAGCGGCTGCAGGGCGTGCAGAGCCGGCGGGAGAGTCAGCGAGAGGGTCCGCGCGAAGTCAGGAGGCCTAGCAACGTGCACACCCCCTGACCCACCCATTGGGGGGCGCTTTGCATTTACGCTTCAGAAATAAATGTTTCCTACAGTATCATCTGTAACAGCAAGATTACAGGGAGGGAGAGAGGGAGGGAGGGATGAAGGGAGGGTGGGAGGGTGGGTGGGTGGGTGGGAGGGAGGGAGGGAGCCCAGTGTCCACACTCAGGGCACTGGCTGGATAGGGAGGACGTAGCCATAGGAAGAAGCAGTTTGCAACCATTAAGAACAAGGTGTGGATGGCTGAGAAGCACATGAGAAGGTGAGAATCAGTGATGGGGAAACGCAAATGGAAACCACGAGACACACCACGTCGCACCCACTAGGATGACTTATCATAAAAAATTTAAAAAAAAAAACAAAAGAAGCGGTGCTGGCAAGGGTGTGGAGAAATTAGAACCCTTGTCCGTTGCTGCTGGGAACGTAGAAGGTGCAGCTTCTGTGGAACAATTTGGTGCTTCCTCCGAAAGTTAAACTTGGAGTTCCCATAGCACCCAGCAATTCCGCCCCCAGGCATCTACCCCCCCAAAAAATGTGAACATAGAGACTCAAATAAGTCCCTGCCCCCCAATGTTCACAGCAGCGTCATGCACAATGGCCAACAGGTGGAAACGGCCCAGGGGTCCCTCGGGGGATGACGGATACACACGTGGTCCATCCATCCAGGGGACTGTCCCTCAGCCCGGGAGAGGGATGAAGAACGGACGAGAGGGTCCGCGTGAAGCCGGGAGGCCTAGCGACGTGGAAGAACCTTGGAAAAAACCATGCTGCGTGACAGGAGCCAGACACCACAGCCCACGTGATGCGGGAGTCCATTTCTATAAAATTTCCCCAACAGGCAGGTCTCTACGCAGACAGCAGATGCCTGATGGCCAAGGGCTTGGTGGCGGTGGGGTGGGGAGAGAGGGCGCAATGGGGAGGCGTCATTGTGGAGTGACGCAATATTTTAGAACTAGATAGAGGTGGTGGCTGCACAACACTGTGACTGTACTTTATGCCACTGAATTGTTCACGTTAAAATGGTTAATTTTCTGTCTTGTGAATTTTACCTCAATCAATTAAAAAGAAGAAGAAGAAGGCAGCCCGGGGAACAGCCTGTGACTGTCTGCGCCGCCCACGCACCCTTCCCATCACCTGCTCCACATCCGTGTGGCCTCGCACGTCCCCGCCCCCAGCTGGGACAGGTGTCCGTGTCTGACTCAAAGGGGCCCTCTCCTGATGGGCGTGAGAGGATCTGAAACGTGGTCAGGGCCAGGCAGGAGCTGTGTGCGGGCGGCCTGGGCGAGTCAGAAGGCCCCACGGGGCCAGGGTTTGGGCGACCATTGGGGGCAGGGACAACGGGAGATAGAAGACAGGAGCAGCCACCCCCAGGGAGGTCAGAGCACCCCGAGACAGGCCCGTGTCCTCCCGGCCTCCCGGTGCCCCCTGCCAGCCCCCGGGGGCTCGGCGGACGTCCCAGCCCCGCTCTTCACCTTCCGCAGCGACCCGTGAGCCCTGACGCTGGGCAGCACCGTGTCTGCCGGTGAAGCCACAGACGTGATGGAAGTCCCTGAACGCATTTATCCAGAGAGTCATGATACGTGCACATACATAGACACAGTAACGGCACTGGTCAGCGCTGAAGGCTGTTAGAAATCCAACTTGGAAAACTGGTCAAGAGACAGACTCAAGTATCTACCCTGCCTTTCCTGTTCAAGCCTAGGACTTGGGGTAACCAAATCGCGACTACAGGGAAGCCCGCAGCTCGCACGGGGCAGGGACAGCAGCCGGGGCGGCACCATTTTGCACCACCTGTGAATAAAGGAATGAATGAATGAATGAATGAATGGGGCTGACAGCGCCAGCCATCACGTGCCGCCTCGTGGTCACACACAACCCCAGCCGTGGGGTGTTCTCCCCGAAGTGGGTCACACGGATGCGCAGCCAGCCTGCAGGTCTAACCGCCCCTTTCCGGGGAGAACAAGGAGCAGAAGGTGGTGTCACCACCACCACGGGGCGGCGTCAGCAACCGGCCAACCCCACACCGTGGAACCTCTATAGAACGTGTATCTGGACCCACAGCAAGAAGAAGAAGAAAAGGAAGAGGAAAATGTATACATCAAAATACACTTAAGAGACCTATCGGCCAATTGCAACATGTGGCCTTTACTCAGATTCTGATTCCAATAAACAAAGTGAAAAACAAACAAACAAACTGGGGAGGTAACAAGAAACTGGAAAACCCACTGAAGATTGGGGAACGTTAGGAATTAATCTTGAATTTGGGGCATTATGGGTTTTTTAAAAGAGTCGTTCTTTAGAACACATTTTGAAATTATTTATGCATGAAACAATATGATGTCTTGAATTTGCTTCAAAATACCCAGTGTGGGGGTGTGTGTGGGGGGGGTACGGATGGCACAGGATCGGCTGGGAGTTGGTGACTCTGAAGCTGGCTGCTGGGTACACGGTGTTACACTATTCTCTCTACCGCTGGGCGTGAATGCTTCCATCATAGAAAACTTCCTTAATCCACCCCCCAAATTCTCAACAACCCAAGGTCCCACACCACGGCACTGGTTAAATGAAGGCACAGCTCTCTGACGGAATACTACGCAGCTATGAAAAAGGATGGTCTCAGACAGCATTTGCTGATGTAGAACACTGAGTACGACAGTGAATTCTAGAACAGTGACTTATCCAGGAACGGGGGGACGTCAGGAATCTGAGAAGGCAAGTCAATCACACAAATGATAGAACGCAAGACGGATGCGATGACTATCGGGCAGGCTCGGGGAAAGCCGCGGGGAAGAGGAGGGCGGTGGGGGAGAGCTGGCGGAGGCTGGATCTGGTCGCTCAAAAGCCCATCCTGGAAATAAAGGTACACCTTCTTGGCCGACATGTTGCTGGTGCGGATACGATACGTGTTTACACAAACCGTGTGAAGGAAAGCCTGTGGACACGACAGGATGTGAACATCAAGCCAACTAGGGTGAAACATTTGAAAAACCTCTTTGCTTGGCGCTGTCTCCAAAAGAAAAAAAATAAATGTTTTCTATAAATTGTTCATTAAAAAAAAAAAAAAACCTGAACAACATATGGTTCTGAACTCATTGTTGCTGCGGGAAATATATACACACATATTTTCACAGAAAGCTGTGAGAAAACAACAAAGAGTGTGATTAAATAAATTAATGACACCATCTGACTTTTTCCTGGGGGACAGGATAGGCCTCCTAAACGGAGTATTCGCACATCTTCGTGAGTTCTAGAAGTGTCTGCCCACCATGCCGTACACCTGAGACTAACAGCCAGCACGCGCACACGCACGCACACGCACACGTGTAGAGTGTTCATGGCCGGACAGGACCTCGGGGTCACCCACTCCCTCCCCCGCCAACATGGGGTCTACCAGGGAAGGCAGAGCAGACGGAGGAGAGGACGAGAAAGAAGCCAGGAGGAGCCCTCGCTGGTTTGGCTCAGTGGATAGAGCATCAGCCTGAGGACTGAAGGGTCCCGGGTTCGATTCCAGCCCAGGGCACATGCCTGGGTTGCAGGCTCAGTCCCCAGTAGGGGATGTGCAGGAGGCAGCCGGTCAATGATTCTCTCTCATCATTGTTTCTGTCTCTCTCTCCCTCTCCCTTCCTCTCTGAAATCAACAAAGAAATATATTTTTTTTAAAAAGAAGAAGAAGCCAGGAGGACAGTCGTCGGCCGCAGCAGAGGCCTTGGCTGATTCGAAGGCCCTGCCTCGGAGGCGGCCCCCACGCGCTGTGCCCGCACCGCGAAGACCCCGCGTTGGGCAGGTACTTCTCTGCCGACCCTCGGCGTCCTGTGGCTGGGATTCCGTCCTCCCCCCCACTCCAGGCCCCGAGTGCCCCCTGGACTCACCCCAGCTCTGGGCGTGGACTATACCAGCCCGTCGTAAAGGGACAGCGCCTGCACGATGGAGGGGTCGGCCTTGGACCCCTCCTGGAACTCCTGCAGCGTCAGCTTCCCGTCGGCGTTCTGCAAGCAGAGAGGCAGCGGCTTAGCGGGGAGGGACAGCCGCCTCCGAGGACAGGCGCTGGCCTGGCCCCTGGCCCCGGGCCCCGGGCTGGTCCCAACAGAGCTCCCCAAGCGAGGCCAGGAGGAGGCAGCGCAGCTCGCCAGGTGAGAGGAGTCGGGCGTCAGACCGATGCTGCGTGGCCGGCCGCACTGAGCCCAGCTCTCTGGGTCTGTTTCCTCGTCTGGGGACGAGACGACTGCATGGCCTCCGCAGGGCACCGAGCTTGAACCGGAGGCGCCCTGAGCTCCGTAGTTACCCTATCGCTGCTGTCAATTCCCTGCACGGTGGCTAACCCCAAAGGGTAGGAGCCTAATGCGTCTCTCCGGGTCACTCTTAGAGGGGCATAGCGGTCCCTGGAGCGCCTACCCTGGACCCCGGGAGCCCTGGGGGAAGGCCGGTGGAGCTCACGCACAGGGACTTAGGGGGTGTCTGGGGAGGGGTGGTCTTGGCCAGTATCCCTTCCCTGGAGCGTCTCTCCAGGAGACCTGTGAGCAGAGACCTCCGGGGGGAGAGCATGGCCGGGGGTCCCCCAGCCCAGCAGGTCGTCCTCCCAGCTCGCCTGCCGTGTACCCACACGTGCTAAGTGCGCGGGCTGATCTCATGGGATCCCCACGCCTGCCCCAAGAAGAGGCGCTGCTCTTACCCCCATTTCACTGTGAGGAAACTGAGGCTCGGTCACCTACCCAGAGTCCCCTGGCTGGTAATGGGGGAAGCCAGAATGAACACCCTGTTGGACTCCAGGGCGGGCTTGGTTTCCCCGAATAAGGGAAGTGTGACCTGGAGATTTAAGGGCCTTAGCACTGACTTCCACTGGCCCACCTGTGACATGAGCTCTCCCTGCTCCCCACTCTGCACACGTTTTATTATCAAGAGAGCAGCAGAGTCCGAGCCTGCATGTCCTGACCCCGCTCTGCTGCGGGCTAACCTCTCCCCTTTTAAAAAAAAATGTTTTTATTTATTTTAGAGAGGAAGGGAGAGGGATAGCGAGAGAGAAACATCGATGAGAGAGAAACATCAATTGGCTGCCTCCTGCATGCCCCCTACTGGGGATTGAGCCTGCAACCCGGGCTTGTGCCCTGACCAGGAATCGAACCAGGGACCTCTTGGTCGACGCTCCACCACTGAGCACACGGGCCAGGCTCGTCGCCCTTTCTGAATGAAGGAAGCACAGGCCTCAGGCTCAGAGCTTCCAGGCCAGCGCTGTCTGAGGTCCCTGTGACTGATACTCTTTCCCTGAAGGCGAGCAACGCGGGGCTTCCCGACCACCTGACATCAGACCCCCATTGAAAGCAACGTTGTTCAGGGTCACAGGAAGTTTGACAGAAAGGGTTCCTATCCAGCTGCGGCCCGAGGACAGAATCCAGCAGGGCTGTGAGCTCAGGTGGGAAAGATGAGGTTGTTCTGTTCACCTTCCTCTCCCTGAAATGCAGCTTTTTCTCCCAGGATGCACCTGGGGGACGGTCCCCATCAGAAGCAGGGGTACCTGTGACCTTGCCAACTGTGGAGATCACGGGAAGGTCAGAACACGTCACGGCTGCTCCAGGCAGCACAAACGTGTATCATTGCTTCAAAAATATGGGGTGGTGCCCTAACCGGTTTGGCTCAGTGGATAGAGCGTCGGCCTGCAGACTGAAGGGTCCCAGGTTCGATTCCGGTCAAGGGCATGTACCTTGGTTGCGGGCACATCCCCAGTGGGAGGTGTGCAAGAGGCAGCTGATCAGTGTTTCTCTCTCATTGATGTTTCTAACTCTCTATCCCTCTCCCTTCCTCTCTGTAAAAAATCAATAAAATATATATTAAAAAAATATATATGGGTGGCTAGGCCCAACGCAATAGCTCATCATTAATGTGTTCCTAAAGAGGCTCCTAGAATACTACATCCCCGGTTCTTCTTAGAACATGTTGACAGCTGTATTCCAGAATAATCCGCTTCCTTCGTGATCCTACGCACTTATTCGATGGCCACAGACTTCTCCAGAATGCCGAAAGGTCTGTGGCCCCAACAGAAACGGTTGAGAACCTTGGTTTGTGAAAGAAAAACTGTCCGGCAAACTTACTTAAAACAGGTGCCTGATGGGGATGGCTGCCCACCAGACCTCTGGACACCTCACCAGGCCGTGCCGCCTGCCTGAGCCAGCACCTGGGGACCAAGGCCTGGCCCCCAGCTCTGCACCCGCCTCCCCGGTCAGCCCGGCTTCCCCACGGCCTCACCTTGTCCATCATGGCGAAGATCCGGTCCACTCTCTTCTCAGGGGTGTTCTCCTCCTCGGGGAGCTCCACGGTGTTCCCCTGCCGGGGATGGACAAGCTGGGGGCGGGGCTCCCGCGCTCCAGGCTTTGGCGTTGGGCCAAACATTGGCCCCGCACACCGGGCTGCTTCCAGGCGAGGACCGCCTCTCCCTCCCACGCCCAACGCCCCCACCCTCTCTGCCCTTCCGCGGGGACATCCAGCCTCCACCTTTCTCCCAGGAAGGAGAAGGACAGAGTGGCCCCAGGCAGTGGCCCTCACCTGGCCGGCTCACCCCCACCCGCCGCCGGAGAGCGGCCCCACCGGGGTGGTCCCTGTGAGCCAAGCCGAGCCACTCAACTGGCTGCCCCCCAGTCTCCTACCCGCAGCACCCAGAGCTCTCACCACCATCTGGTAAATGGCGTCCACAATGTCCAGCATCTCGGTCCTGGTGATGTAGCCGTCGTTGTCCAGGTCGTAGAGCTTGAAGGCCCCTGCAACCAACCAGCCGGCGGGTCACCCGGGCCCAGCCCAGGGGCAGCTCTGCGCCCGCCTCCTGCCCTCTGCCCCTCAGCAGCGATGGGGACCCACAGCCATGCCTCACCCAGCCAACGAATACTTACATCAGGACCAGCAGGCAGACACACACACACACACACACACACACACACACACACACACCATTTCAACTGGGACTAGGAAGAAAGAAACTGGGAGTAAAAGGAGGGGGCCTCGGCCAGTGGGAGGCCTCAGGGGCTGGAGCTGGGAGGAAGGACTGGCCCAGGAGGCGTCCTGGTGGTCCCCCTCTCTCCCCCGCACCCCTCAGCCTCTCCCATCCCAGTTACCCAGAGTCCCTGCTACTCTTCGGCCAACTCAGAAAATAAAACAATACGCCCAGCCCAGGGGACAAGGAGCTTTTGCATGAATAAAATCCTCTTTTATTCTTTCTGCTGCTGTTAATCCTCACCTGAGGATGTTTTTCCCATTGACTTTTAGAGAGTGGGAGGGAGGAGGGAGGGATAGAAGAGAGAGAGGAAGAAGACATCGATGGGAGAGATGTTCCCCTCGGCTTAGAACCTGCAACCCAGGTGCGTGCCCTGGACCGGGAACAGAACCTGCAACCCTTTGGTGAGCAGGCCGATGCTCTAACCACTGAACTACCGGCCAGAGCAATCCTCTTTTATCCTCAAAAAAAAAGAAGAGAAAGAAACGGCAGGGGTTTCTCGCTGCTGAGACAACACAATGCCAGCGTCTTAGTGAGCAGTGAGCTCTGGCCCAGCTGTTTCCATCTTCTCAATAGCTTCCCTTCCATCAGCCCCGGGCCAGTGTGGGCCCGCACGTCTGCCCTCTGCATCCTCCGTCCCAGTCTCCTCGGCAGTCCCCTGCCGGGAGCCCTCCTCCCTGCTTCCTACCAGCCAGCTCCCTCCCCGCCCAGCTCGGCTCTGACTCACCACGGGGTCAGCTCCCCTCCTGCCAGCTCTCACCTCCCTCTTCCTGTCTCGGTTTTATGGGATTTTAAAAAATCACGTTTCCATGCTAGACTGAGCCGTGAGAGCAGGTGCCCGTCGATCTGACCACCCCTCCTATCCCACCCCACCCCCCCGCCGCCGGGTTCCTGGCCTCCTGCCCAGCACGGACACGTGGCCCTGTTTGGTCAATATCCGTTGGGTGAGCGAGGATGTAAGTGAATGAATGAGCACAGTCATCAGAACAGCGGCCTCCTACGCGGTGGGCCCGGCACCTGAAGTGGGTCTTTAACTCCAGGCGGCAGTGGCCGAGTCCACGTCTGCACCCGCCTGAACGCCCCTTCGCTCCTGCCCCATCTGTCCACCCGCCTAAGTGAGCCACGTTCCTCCCGCACGGCCACCTCCAGGCCCTCCTCGGACCTGAAACGGCTGAACGTCTGGGCCACGCTCTCAGCTGGGACAGGAGGCCTGGGCCCGTTCTCTGGCCTCGCCTGGCCGGGGACCGACCGCCCAGCGGCTGCCCAGCGGAGCCCGAGGCATGGACTTACACCGCAGCTTCTCGTCCAGCGTCCCCCTCGAGGTCACCGACAGCGCCTGGATGAACTCCGAGAACTCGATCCGCCCATCCTGGCAGGAGACAGAGGGGCAGGTGGCCTCGGTCAGTCGGGCCACCTGGTCAGGCCAGACCGTGGGCAGGTGGTGGGGAGCGGCAGCAGGCACCCGAGAGCGTGGCAGACAGACGCCACACGGAGAGGGCGGCGGGGAAGGAACGAGGGACAGAACCGGGAAGGGGGAGGGGAGGGAGTCGGATTAGAAATGGGACAGGTCGGGCGGGAGGGGCAGGAGGAAGGGGTGAGGCCACGGGGAAGACCACACACAGGCACCATCTCTGGGCGCGAGCCGCCTGGAGGTCCCCTCCCCCTGGGCCTAGACCCACAGGCTGGGGCTCTTGAAGAGGATGGGGCTCTAGGCTGTGCAATCCTGCCTATTGGTTTTGCAAATGGGGAAACTGAGGCCCGGAGCTCCCTCAGGGCCAAGTAGAGTGACTGTCAGCCTGGAGTCACCTGGGGCGGAAGCCAGGCCTCACGGAACAGAAACAGCCCAAGTGCCCAAGAGCGGGGGCGTGGGAACAAGTCGCAGTGAATCCACCGTGAGCACCAGGGAGCCAGAGACGTGCTGGCGTGGGGCAGAGTCCGGAGGACAGCGGGCGCCCCAACCAGGGATCCGCCAGCTGCCGGCGGCCACCGCCAGGAGGGGACACGCGACAACTCAGATAAGCCTTGAAACCGTGGTGCTCCGTGAAAGACTCCACACTGTCTGATTCTCAGACCTCAGTTTCCTCATCTGCAAATGGGAGTATTCATATGACACGCCTGTGGGCTGTAAGCTTTCACGTGAAGGGCTGTACATGTCCAGTAAACGTCTGTGCCGATTATAACGCCTGTTATTGCCCCTGGAGGCATTTGCATTTGGTGTTGGTAAGAAAAAGATCAAGGTATACATGTGCATGCATGTATGTACACATACAGGTGTGCACACATGGTATAGATATGCACATGCATTATCTCCGTGTGGTGCCTGTGTATGCTTGTGTGTGCATGTGCACAATGAATGTATGCATGTCTGGGTGTGCATGCACTCATGTGTATCTGTGTATGTGTGCTTTTGAGTGTGCACACGTGTTGTTCCTTCTCCCGGAGGGAACACCGGGGGAGAGAGTAGGTGTGGAACCGCTGCGGGAACCCCGGAGCTGAGCAGCAGCTGGGGGGGAGGGGACTCACCAGCGCAGGCCCCGCCCTCCCCAGCTCACCTTGTTTTCGTCAAAGACGTTGAAAACAAACGTGGCGAACTTGGTGGGGTCTCCGAAGGGGAAGAACTGCTTGTAGATCTTCTGGAAGCCCGCGGAGTCCAGCTGCCCGCTGGGGCAGTCCTTGATGAAGCCCTTGTACCTGAGTGACAGACAGTGAGGGAGGGTCAGGGACCCCAGCACCCCCCCCCCCCCTGCCAGGAGCGCCTGCCCTCCAGGCTGTGGTCCCTGTCCAAAGAGACCCACACACGGGGGTCCCGGGCACAGGCCTGCGTCACAGGCACGGCTCTCCCACTCTGCCTCTCCCTAGCTGTGTGGCCTGAGGCGGGTGACTGTGCCTCTCTGAGCCTCGTTTGTCCAAGGGCTAAGAGTCGCAGGAGAAGTCACCCAGACAGTGTGCACAGAGCAGCCGGCCACTCAACCCTGCTCCCCACAGGGGGGCTGAAACAAAACCCACCACCAACATCCCCAAAGCCACACTCCTGCCCAGAGCAGTTCTGCCCCCCACCCCTGCCCCCCACTTTCTCCACGGAGCCCCTCCTCCCCCGGTGCTGGCAGAGTTGGTGGGCAGAGCCACCATATGGGGCCGGCAGCTGGCTCCTCCCACATGCCTGCACCCCAATACACATACACCCTGCTCCCAGTCGGTTCCCAAAGACCGTGTGACAGACGCGGAGCGGCAGGGCGAGCTTGGAGGGAACCTGGTTTGTTCCAAGTGGCCTTGTCCACCGTGTATCCCAGTGCCCGGCACAGGACCCTCCGGACTCCCGGCTGACGGCAGCCTGGCTTTGCAGCCCAAATCCCGGCTCCGCCACAAGTTAGCTGTGCAACCTCGGGCAAGTGGCCTCCCCTCTCTGAGCCTCAGTCTCCTCATCCATAAAGAGGCAGTTATCACACCCATGTTGTCGGGATTGAGATGGTGCATGCAGCTCACTTGGCATGAAGAAGCGTCACCAGCAGGACCTTCAGGATTATGCCCGGCGGTGCCGTCCACTCCTCTGGGGAGGGTCCCGGCACAAAGGGAAGCCAGGGAGCCGGATCACCATCACCAGCCACGGCTCCTACCTCCCTGGGCAATTCTGTGCGGGCCCTTTGCCAACCTCCGTCCCCTGGAATAATGCCCTCACGGCCCCGTGAGCTAGGAACTACGGTGAGGCCCACTGCATGGATGAGAAAACTGAGGCTCACAGAGGGTAGATGTGAGTCCCCACGTCCCAGACTGCAGCCAAGGTGGGGACTGAGGTGAGGAGCCCAGATGCTCGGAGACTAGATCGCTGGGGACCTTCCCGACGTGCGCGGGGGCTCCTCTCACCTCTCTCACGAGCCAGGGGAGGACTCGGGGAGAGTGGTGCTTGAAGTCGCTGGTGGGGCCGTGACCGGGGTCCGGGGCTAGAGGACGCCGTGGGGAAGCCAGGGCTCCTACCCGTTAGAGAGCATCCGGGGGCCTGGGACGGGCGCTGGTCACAGAGGACCCGGGGCACCGAGGCCCTGGAGCGGGAGCCTCGGGGACGGCGCCCAAATGAAGGAGGTCAGATGTCTCGCTAACGGCAGCTGTGCTGTAGGGGGAGGGGGGAGGGGTGCTGGGTGAGAGAGAGGCTGGGAGGAGAGCAGAGAAGAGGGAGTGGGGGTGGGACATGCCCAGATTTGCACACAGGGCCAGGACACAGCGCGGGGAGAGCTTTTCGGGGACAAGACCTGATCCATGACCCCAGGCCTCCAGGCCTCCAGGCCAGGGTGGTCCCTGGGCAGGAGGAGGGGCATGCCTGCCACCAGGACTTGGTGATCCAAGAGGGGGCACACTCCACAGTCACCCCGTGGCTCTGGGTGCCGGGGTAGGGGCCACACTTCCCCTGGGCTCCCAGAGCTCCTCATTTCTGCAACCACGTATGTCGTATGTCGCTGAGTATTTCTAAAAGCATTTAAAGCAATCAAGAGAAAACAAAAGGCTCCCATCGGAGCCTCCTGGATGGTCCCTGCGGGGGGGGGGGGTGAGGGGGGCACCTCACAGGCCCCCCTGTCTCTCGCCTCCAGGGAGGGGAAGCTGTTTGCTCAGGGCCTCAGCCGCAGCCATAGCAGTGGAGCCGTCAGCACTGTGAGCAGCTGTGGTGGGGCCGGCAGGGGCGTCCTAGAGCATTAATGAGGGCTGGGGGGCTGGGGGGCTGGGGGGCTGGGGGGCTGGGGGGCTGGCGAGCCCAGGGAGGTGGTCCCAGTGGGGAGTCTTCAGGGGCCTTCTGGTTATCCCTGCAGAGGCTGTCACTGTCACTGTGGGCCTGGATGGTGGGGGCCTGCCCTATATGGCCCCTCCGGGGACAATAGCTGGGCCCGGGGCACTGCCCCAGCCTCTTTTTGCCCACTGGCCCCATAGTTCATACCCAGACACACTTTCTGGAACTTGCCATGCCATGTCCAGCCTCCAGACCGTTGTACCTGCAAGTCATTCTGCCTGCAAAGCACATCTTCCTCCTCTTAATCAGGCTAATCCACTCATCCACCAAGTCCCAGCTTAGATGCCGCTTCCTCCAGGAAGTCCTCCCTGGCCGCCCAGAGGCCACATGGCTCCTCCACTCCCTTGTATGTGCCTAGCACAGTACGGACCACACCTCCAGACGGGGTCCCCCACCTGAATGGGGGCTCCCTGACACAGCGGCGCTCCAATGCCTGGGATGGGGCCTGGCATTTAATGGGGCTTGGCAAATGTCCAGTGAGATAAACAATGGGAAAGAAGGAAGGAAGGGAGGGAGGGAGGGAGGGAGGAAGGAAGGAAGGAAGGAAGGAAGGAAGGAAGGAAAGAAGGGAGGGAGGGAGGGAGGGAGGGAGGGAGGGAGGGAGGGAGGGAGGACAGACACACAAACTGCCAGGGTCCCTGGACAGAGCCGAGAGCTCCCTGCAGCTGATTAGAGAACTCCTGATGTGCTCCCACCTCCATGGATGGATGGGGAGCTGGGTCCAGAGAGGGGGAGAGACTGGCCCAAGGTCACACAGCACGTTAGCAGCAGGTCAGGGCTCAGACCCAGGGCTGCCTCCCAGGCTCCCACCTCGCCTGCTCCTCTGGGAACTGGGCTGCACCACCCCGGTGTCAACACACAGGCAAAGCGCCCTCTACCCCAACATTGCAGAAGGCGGGGGGCACCAGCCTCGCTGTCCCAGACAACCCAGTGTCCCCGGGCCCCAAATCCACCCTGCAAGTTGTCACAGCTCCGAGGCCAGCATTCCATGCCGCTCGAGGTCCAGTCGGAGGGGCAGCCCATCCCCCACTGGCTGGCTGAGTCGGGACACCCCACACAGGCACACACACCCCGCCCCCCCGCCCCCCCACTGTGGGCACCCGAGGGAGCTGCTGCCTCATAATAAAGTTCATGCCCAGAAATTTCTTCCCCACCTGGGCCCAGGCCTCAGGTTCCAACAGGCCCGGGCCTCCTCCCTCTCCTCTGCACGCCCCCCTCCTCTGTAACCCCCCCCCCCCGCCCCAGACTTGGAGCCGCCAGGAAGCCTGCTGCTCTGCCCAGCGCTCAGAAGACCTGGTCCTGCCCCGTCCTGTCTCGCTGTGAGAGGGACCCTGAGCAAACCCCTTCCCCACACGACCCTTGACCTCCCTCCGGCATAATAGGTGGTGTAGCCTAGACCAGGGTCCCTCCAGCCAGCACCGCTGACGTTTGGGCCTGGATGGTGGGGGCCTGTCCTGCGTGCTGTGGGGTGTCAGCAGCACCCCTGGCCTCCACCTGCTAGATGCCAGGAGCACCCCTCCCCCAAGTTATGACAACCAAGAGTCCCTAGACGTTGCCAAAGGTCCCCAGGCGGCAGAACCACAAACTAGCTGGTCTCTGGGGAGCCCCACAGGCTTGGGGGTGTCTACCGCCAGTGACTGCCTTTGCCGTGGTCTGTGATTCTGAGTAACAGCCACCCTCAGGCACCTGCTGAGAGCGGGGCTCGGGCCTATGTGCTTGCCAGGCACAATCCCCCCAAACTGTCCCCAAGCCCAGCAGGCGAGGACCACTGTGCCTATTGTACAGATGGGGAAACTGAGGCTGCAGACAGTTAAGTCCCCTCGTGGCCCAGGGCCTTCCCACGGCATTTCCTCTGCTCGGCCCACTCTGTCCCGCCTCCTCGCCGACTGACTCCCGCTCCCCCTTCGTTTCTGGCTCCAGTGCACCCCCCGCAGAGGAGCCCAGGGTGGCGATGAAACAGGAGAACCCCAGAACCGCCAGCTGCCTTCTCACGCGTCTTGGGAAGGGAAAGGGAAAAGGAAACCTGCTTTTCACAAAAACACGAAGGCCCCTGACAAAGCACCCCCCGCTGCACGCCGGGCTTCCTCCCCGGGGCCTCCCACGGCCTTCTGTTCCCACTGCGCCAGCCGGTGTCCCCCAGGGAGTCCAGGCACTTCGTGTCCCTCCGTCCCCGCGGCCCCCAGAGCCCAGCACTGGCTTGGCACATGGCAGCTGCTCAGCAAAGATTTACTGAACAAACCACCCAACAGACAAATGATTGAGTGAATGAATGAATGAACAAATGAAAGACGGTGAATGCACGAATGCACGAACCCTCGCCGGGACACCCGGGTCCAATTCCGACTTAGCTCCTCGTTCTCCGGGGGCCCTGAGGAGGCCCCAGCACTGCCACGGCCTCCGTTCCCCATGGGCCCGGCCTGCCAGGACTTTCCGGAACTCACCGCCCTGTCCCCACAGAACACTGTTCGCTGGGACCCATCTTGCACCGAGCCCGCCCCGCCCTCCATGCCCATCGCCCCCTGTGCCGAGGGTTCGGCCTTGCAGCTGTGCTCTCCGCGGCGGGCACGGCGGGAACGAAGTAGATGGACGGGTACGTGAGAAAGCCGAACCCCAGCTGCAGTCAGCCCCACGCAGCTGGGACCGCAGCCTCCCGCCCCCGGGACCGCTGTATTCTCTCTTCAAACCGCTCCCTTCCCCTGGCATGCCCCCCAGCGCTGCCTGGAGCCCGGACTTCAGGGCCCTGGAGGAGGGTTCCAAACACATCCAGGCGGGTGACGCCTCCTCCTTTCTCCTCTCCCACCCCCACACCCTGCCTTGGACTTTGTGGGGTTTCCCAGAGCAAGAGCCAGCAGGTCTGAGCCCTCATAGCCTGGAGGAGGCGTGAGCTGGACCCAGACTCCACACACACACACACACACACACACACACACAGCAGTGTGACCTGGGCACGTGCCTCCGGCCCTCTGAGCCTCAGTTTCCTCATCTGTAAAATGGGGCTTCCCCTAGACCGGGGGTGAGGATCATCTGGCCCGGGGGCTGTGTTAGGCCTGCGCAATCCTTTGGCCTGGCCCTGCCAGGGCTCTAGGGTGAGTGAGTGAAAGGTCTGACCCAATAGAGCAGGCTCATTTTTAAGCTGTTCCTTCTGCAGGGCCCGCGAATGCTGCTGTAAACATCCAAATGGCCCTTGGCAGGAAAAAGGTCCCCACGCCGGCTGACTGACTTTCCCGGCCGCGTTGACTGAAGTGTTAGCACAGTGCCCGGCCCCCAGGGGGCGCCCGAGGCCGTGCACTGCGAGGACGGCCCAGGAGGACGGACAGCTGGCCCTGCTGGGGCGGCTGCAGAATTCCTCCTGCGCCAGCCACTATTTCTGTGACTGTACCGCCAGGTTATTTGGCTACTATAAAGGTGATAATCGCATTATATAAACACTGCAAAACAGGAAATGTAAGAGAAAAAAACTACTAAATGCCGGCATAACACAAGACGATCCTGTCTCGTGCTGGAGACACAGGCCCGGGGGTCCGTGCTGACCTCTCAGCGGAGGTGACAGGGGAGTGGAGATGCCAAGATCTGGGGGCAGAGGGAACAGCAGCGGGAACAGCAGGTTGCATTCTGAGGCAGGAACGAGCTCAGCGTGGGTGAGGATGCCATTGTGGCTGGTGCCTGGTGAGCAGGGGAGAGGGTGCAGGCATAGAACCGGGGAGCCCCGAGGGCCGGAGGAAGGCAGGGTTCAACTCTCTCCTAGCCCTGAAGGCACCGCCGTAATGAACCGAAGGACAGTGACTCGAGGTCCATGGAACTTTCTGGCAAATGAAAGATCATTTCTTTTCTACATAAGCTCTTTAGAGAGAGTTCCCCTGCGGCAGGACGGGGTGTCACGGGGCCTAGGGTGCCAGGTTTACTGAGGGAGCCTCACCACCTGCCCCCCTCAAACACGCCAGGCCTGTCCCACCGCCGAGCCCCTGTCCTGGCTGCTCCCCGTGCCTGGAACACCCTCACGTGTTAGCTTGATGAACGAACGAAAGTCCCTCCACCGGTGTGGGCCTCAGTTTCCCCACCTGCATCATGAGGAGGGGCCCTCAGTCTCAGGACTGCTCCCTGGGTGGCACTGATGAGGGGATCAGGATTGTCGTGGTTGTCTTAGCAACGCCAACAGACAGGAGAGGACTAGGCTCTGCTCCAAACATTTTCGATAAATTAGCTCATTTATTCCTCACAATGTTCCATTAAAGGGTGACTATTACTACCCTCACTTCTCAGTTGGGGAAACTGAGGCGCTGAGAAATCCAGTAACTTGTCCAAGGCCACTCAGCCAGGATGTGGGGACTCAGAACCCGGCCTCCGGAGCCCACCTGGCCACTCTGCTCCCTGCCTCTCCTGGGGGAGGCCCAGGTGTGAGCAGGGGAGGACGCAGGGGGCTCATCTAGGAAATGCCATGATGGGATGGTGGCTGTGAGGATGAGAGGAACAAGGACGCATCTCTAGCCTTGGGTCCCCGTCTGAACAGTGGAGGGAAGACCGTGGCCCCGTCTGTCTTCTCTTGGGCACCGTGCTAGGACCTGTCCAGGAAATGTCTCCCCAATGCATCACCATTCCTGTCAGACACACGGGGAAACTGAGGCTCGGGAGTTAGATCGTTCAAGGTCCCTAGGACAGGAAGGCACAGCTGGGCTCTAGCGTCCATTCCTAAACCACCAAACGTTGCTAGAAGGTGTGCACACTCAGCGAGCTAACCTCCTTGCTCTCCTAACCATGCCCCCAACTCAGGCTCACCCTGTCTGCTCCATATCCCACAATGACTGAAAACCTGCCGCCTATGCCCGGCCCAGGGCAGGCATCACTAATCCATGACAGAGCTCATTCATCGCTCACTGCCATCCCTTCCGTTTGCTCCGTGACATACAGCCGGCGAGGCGACGCTGCGGGCAGCCACTATGGATGGATGAGAACTGCCATCCAAGAGGAAACTGTCACCCCTGACCCCATCACGTTGCAGAAGGGACTTCTCAAGGCGACAGGATGGTATGGCCACGAGGCTGGGCCTGGGACCCCGAATCCTCACTTGTCTCTGGTCCCAACCTCTCTTGTTGGCGGGCAGGGCCGGCATTAGCCCTTCCCGGCCGGGTGGTCCTTAGAGATGTCACACAAGGCCAGGAGTCACCAGCACCCATCCCCACGCCGCCCAGCTGCTTTGGGCCTATGTCAGTCCGCCGTGGGCCAAGGCGGCCTGGACGGCTTGTGGGTGAGCCGCTCCCAGAGGCCCCTCCACGTGCCCCCATCCTGGGCAACAGGACTGCTGCCCCACCAGCACGAAGCCGATGCCCCTCCCCCACAGCATTCTGGGAAGAGCAGCTACTCACCACTGCTGGACTTCCTTCTCGGTGACTGCAAGAGAAAGCAGAGGAGGAGCCTGTTAGTTCAGGGAGGCGCCCCGGGGACGGGCGGATGCTGGGAGCCCCCCACCCCGCCACGCCCCATGGTCTGCCCGTGCCGGGCACCGCTGGCTCTGACCAAGGACATGCCCGTGAACAGACCCAGTCAGGAGCTCGGTGTCGGACCACACAGCAGGGGACAGCACCGGCCCAGTCCCCCCGGGCTGCCGGCAGGACTGCCAGGAACAGCCTCTTGGGCGCAGGGATGGCTTCTCCCTGCCCTCCTGGGGGGCCGTGACCCCGGTGAGCATCAACACACATTCTTCCCGCCGGGTGGACATGTAACATACATTCTTCCCACCGGGTGAGCATTAACACACATTCTTCCCACTGGGTGAATATGTAACATACATTCTTCCCACCGGGTGGACATTAACATACATTCTTCCCACCGGGTGAACATGTAACACACATTCTTCCCACTGGGTGGACATGTAACATACATTCTTCCCACCGGGTGGACATTAACATACATTCTTCCCACCGGGTGGACATTTAATACACATTCTTCCCATCTCTCAGTCCCGGGGACAGCACAGTCAGAGAAGGTGCTGGCTTCCCCAGATGCTCGGCTGCCCCGCCTGCTTGTGGGGGGGCAGAGAGGCTGAGCCCCCCTCAGCCCAGCAGCGCCCAGCACCTGCCCCCGCGGCCATCCCTGCCGCCCCCCGCCGCCGTCAGCCCCGAGTCCTTCCACGAGCAAGATGGGAGCGGCGCCGGGAACCAAAAGCTGCAACGCGCCGAGTGAAGTGGCTGGACCTCCCGCCAGGCCCCGTAGTCATTCTTCGCTGAACCGTGAAACAAACAAAAGAAATGTTTCTTCTGGAAAGTACTGAGTCGGTTCAAGTTGGAACCAAACCAGTGTTCCCTGAGAATTCACTGAATAGGACGGTCCAACCACTGTCCGCGGGGCTGACCTGGGAGAGCAGCGCCAGCCCGGGCCTCGGCCTCCTCGTTTGTGACGTGGGAAGAATAGCGACAGAGCCTGCCACCGGAGCTGTCCTGAGACGTCAATCAAAACAGGTGTGAACGCTCCGGAATCCCGGCAGAGGGCCGGGGAATGTGCCCCATACAGGCTTGTGGGATGAACGTGTGAGTGAGTGAATGAATGAATGAATGCGTGAATGATTGTATGAATGAACAAATGAATGAATGAATGAATGAATTGTGACTGAATGAACAAATGAACGAATGCATGAATGAATGAGTGAATAAGTGAGCACATGAGTGAATGAATGAATGTATAAATGAGCAAACGAATACATGAACTAATGAATGACTGCATGGACAAACAAATGGACAGGAAGGAGGTGTTAGGTGGAGGTCAGGTGAGGAAAGAACCTGGAACCCTTCCCAGGGAAGGGGAAAAGGAGGCCCTAGGGGGTGCCCCTGAGCTGTGTGCGCCCGATCAGACTGGAGGCCGCTTTTCAAAAACGGCGTAAAGCCAGCTTTTAACAAGTGCCAAGGACCACGTGCCCACTGCAAGCCCAGGGTGCCCAGGGCCTTCGTGCTTTGGCTCAGCAGCCCTGATAACAAACGCTGGAAGGAGGGAAGAGAGCACTACTCTGTCCTGGTTCCAAACAGGGAAACTGAGGCACAACGGGGCCAGCACAGGACGTGGTAAGGAGAGGGTCTGAACGGCCTGACCCTCAGCCTGGAAGCTTCACTAGGCCCCTCCTCATCAGCATGCCCCGCCCACAGGCACAGAGATGGAGACCTGTCCACCAGCAGCCACTGCTCAAGGGAGAGTCGGGCAAGGACGGGAGATGCTGGTGGCCTGGAATGGCAGACCTGGTTTAAAAAAAATAATCGCAATTTTCCAAGAAAGTATTGGCAGAGGATAGGGGATGGGAAGGGGGTCAGGCATTGGGGTGGGGGGGGGGCAGAGAGGGAAGGCGCCCCTGTTCTAACAGGGGTGGACTGCCCTAGACCTGTTGCAGTGAAGGGCAGCAGGGGCTGAGGGACTAAGGCCCGAAGAGACTCATCACAGCACAGCCAGGAGCCTAGGGGCCTGGCCTCTGGACTAGACCATCTGGGTTCAAATCCAGCTCCACAGTTTATGAGCTGTGTGTCCTTGGACAAAGTGCTTCCCCTCTCTGAGCCTCAGTTTCCTCATCTGTAGAATGGGCTTATTGTAAAGAGTAAAATGCTTGGTGCTCTTCACCTGCACAAAAGGTATGATCCCATTTTCCTGATAAGGAGACTGAGGTTCAGATGGGTCAGCTAACTTGCCTGAAGTTCACCAGGTCACCCGGCCAGGAAATGACAGGGCCAGGACTAGGCCTCCAGAGCCCCTGCATGGATGCCCAATTAAGTGCCCCCCCCCCCCTCAACTTGAGTCAGCCAGTGATCTGTGTGACCTTGTGTGACCTTGGCATCACGTGGCATAAACAGCAGGAGCTGGGTGACAGGGCTTGGGTGCGGCCTCCCAGGGCCAGAGAAGCCTTCCCAGGAATCTCCCAGCTCAGAAGTCCTCCCCCTCCCCTGACCCCACAGTCACCCAGCAGCCTTCCCTCAGGGCCTCCCAGCCTCCAGCCTCCCTTCTCCCCCAGGAAGAGGGGACATGGTTGGCATGGGGGCAGAGAGGGTGCCCCTGGTCTAACCGGGTGGGGACCTCTGTAGTTGAGGGATACACAGCTGCTCACTGCACTGTTATTTCAATGTTTCTCTTGATTTTCCCAAATAAAAAGTGGGGGAGAAATGTTTGTTCTCATCAGCACACAACCCGTGTGCCCCCTTCCCCAGCGCCAGATGGGCCGGGTCCTGTCCAGGGTGCTGACCCTGAGCAGCTCCGACCACCACAGGCCCTGGGAACGGAGAGCGGTCTAGGGGACAACGATGGGGTCCCTCTGCCTCCCCCTCCATCCAGACCCCCAGGCTCAGGCTCCCCAGCTAAGCCTCACCGCCCCCCAACCCCAAGTCTCCATCCATGTGTGAAATTAACAGGCAGCATTTGCCCTGGGCGGATCCACGTTCAAGGCTCAGGGTTCAGGGAACAGGGCCGGGCAGGAAGGCCGACCATCCTCGGTGCAGCCAGCGCCCACCCCCATGTCCCCTGACCACACCCAACCCTGCAACCCCCCAGCTCCACTGACGACCCCACCTCCAGGCCTTGGTACCTGCTGCTCCCTCTGCACCCACGCGGCACCCGGTGGCCCTTTCCCAGGCAGCCCTCCTGACCCTGTGGCCCCTCCGAAGCCCCTCGCCTTGGGAACCACTGCTTTACAGAGTCTGTCTTCCCACAGGCCCACAGCAGGGGGTCAGACAGGGCACTGCCTGGGGGGGAGGGGGCATGAGGGGCGGAGGGGACAGGGGTAAAACCGAGCGGTCCACAGGGTGACTGTGGCCTTGGGTAATGACCCACGTGGCTAAGCCTCAGTTTGTTCATCTGCAAATGGGACACACCACCTCTGTGTCACAGGAGGGCGCGCACACAGGGCTGGCACGATGCCTGGCGCCGAGTAGGTCCTCATTAGAAGCCCTTTTTGCCCTCATCTTCCCAGCTGGACGCTAACCCCCAGAGGCCGAGCCCCTCCCGGCATGTCCTAGCATCACCCTCGGAGCCGGGCCCGCGTCCTGCCCGCGGGAGGCAGAGAGCAAACCCTTGTTGACTCCCCCGTCACCAAGCCACCAGCCGGGCTCGGGCCACATCCTCAAACCCGCGCCTCACGACACGATCACCCTCGCAGTTACAACGGGCTCTGGCCCATTTCAAAAGCGAGCTGCCTCTCTCGGCACACCCCTGCCCCGGCCGGGGGGCCCCGGCTCTTTAGGAAACCGGGATTTACACCGGATGTGGGCCGTCCTCTGTGCATGGGCCCCGCTCCACACGGCAGCACCGCTGGGAGGCTCTGGGCGGGCACCCTGACTTGGCTATTTGTTGGCTGTGTGACTCTGCACAAGTTCCCTAACCTCTCTGAGCCTCCGGGTCCCCATCGGAAGGCTGGGGTAGAAACGCCGACCAGGCTGGGCAGTGGGAGGGGCTCCGGGGAGGTGGATAGACAGCTCCCAGCTTGGAGCGGGCACAGAGCCCGGAGGAGCGAGGGCTGGGCATCCATCGCCCCCTCCCACTGGCTTCCAGAGAACCAGGGCCTGCTGCCCGGCCCGCGCCCCCAGTGCCCACCCCGGAGCCCCTGGGCCCATCCCGCTCCCCCTCCTCCTCCCCGCCGCCCCCGTCTGCCGGGAAGGAACACGGAGCCGTCCCCGGAGCCCAGGATAAACGTGAAGTCTGGTTTGGATTTCCCCAGAGCAAAACAGCTCTCTCCCGAGCAAAGCTCGGCTCAAACTCGGGGGAACAGACAGCAGGGCTGGCGCCCCCACAGAGGGGCTGGCTGCCGGGGCCCCAGGGCAGACCTCGAGCACTGTCCGCCCCTTCAGCCACCCTCCCGTGGCCGAGCCAGACCTGATTCCATCTCTAGGGACAAAGGCCACACCCAGGGCCAAGCGTCGTCACGTGCCCCCCAACCCCCATCACAGCTCCAGGTCAGCAAGGGGGCTCGGTCTGACTAACACCGAGAGAGGAGTGGTCACTTGGCCCGGCCACCGGCAGCCCCGTCACCCCCTCCCTCGGTCTGAACACCTCTGACCACGGACTGCCCCCTTCCACAAGGGCTGGCCCCTCGGACACTGCTCCCCAGGCTTTTCTGCTCAACCTGCCAATCCCGGGGTCCTGGAGTCTCCTCACGTGCACCCTGCACCCCTCACCCCAGGCTCCTCTCAGATGGCCCAGGGCTCCCCGCACTCCACATGCACAAAGGGACGCCCGCCCCAGCCCAGCCCTCCCCCTCCTGGTCCCCCTCCTGTGAACACCCCTCTCCCTGCCCCACCCGACAGTCCCACCGGCCTGGCTGCCTGGGAAACACCCCCCTGTCCAGGGCACTGCCAGCCCCACCCTGACACCCAGCCTCCCACCTCCCCCTCCCCCTCCCCCTCCCCCCTATGCCCCTCCCAGCAGCTGTCAGCACCCCTAGTTTAGTCACGTCCCTGCCCTTGTAGCAAAGCTGCTTCAGAAGGGAGGGGCCCTGCGGTGGGCCCCAATGCACCCTCCGCCCCGAGCAGCCTGCCCCTCCCTCCATCCCAGGGGCAGCTGCCCGCCCCCCTCCACCCCCGACGAGGTGCAGTTTCCTGTAGAGAAGGCGGCATAGCATGGTGGCCTCACAGGACCTGGGCTCCAGGGTCTGCCAATGACCTGCCACTTCCCCTGCCTCAGTTTCCCTGTCTGTGAAAGGGGGAATGGCTTGCCCACTCACAGCGGACATTGCCTGGCTGTGCGCGCTGAGAAGTGCCCCACGCAGGAGGCGGGGAAGGACAAGAATGAGAATCAGACGCCTGCGGTCCAGGTGCCACCAGCTCCCCAGCCCCACATCACTCGCCACCCCCCGAGGTGACAGACCCTCATGTCACAGCCCCCGAGGCAGCTGCCAGAGGGCCCCCCGAAACGCACGGGTGCTCCTGGGAGGGGCGGGGGACTCCAGGCTCCCCACCTGGGCCAAGCCCTTCCCCTCAGGACTGTAGACTCCTGCAATCTCCAGGCACCCACTGGGGGGAATAAGATTTGGGGTGCACAGCCCAGCTCCTGCACCCCACATGCTGACCTGCAAGTCAAGGACCAGGAACCCCACCTGCCTGTGCACCCCGCTGAGGGATGCTGTGGAAACGGGAGGGGGGGCCACGCCCTGGGGCAGACAAGCTGGGCAGGCCCCAGATGCACGAGCGTTGGGTGACCTTGGATGGGTGACCTTGGACGGTGGTGGCAAGCTCATCGGCAACATGGAGTCCTTGGGCAGAGCTGCCAAGATCAGATATAACGCAGCCCGTGCACAGGGGCCGCGAGATCACGGTTGCTGTTGTGATTTTTTTTAAATATATTTTTATTGATTTCAGGGAGGAAGGGAGAGGGAGAGAGAGAAACATTGATGATGAGAGAGAATCATGGATCGGATGCCTCCTGCACTCCCCCTACTGGGGATGGAGCCCACATCCGGGGCATGTGCCCTGATCGGAATCGAACGGTGACCTCCTGGTTCACAGGTCAACGCTCAGTCACTGAGCCACGCCGGCTGGGCTCCTGTTGCTGTGATTATTATTCGACGCCTCTGTCAGGGTGGGAAGGAGAGAGACAGCCCTCCCTGAGCCCCATTCCTGTTTTCCATAAATGCCAGCTGGGGGGCAGTGGCCTGTGTTTCATCAGAAAGGACACCTGGCCCCCTGCCTAGAACCGCCCAGAACTGCCGGGCACTCGGGCTGAGCACTCCCCTCGGGGCTCCAGGCCCCTCTCCCCACGCGGGGAGGCAGCAGCCCGGCCTCCTCAGCACTCACCGCCTCCACCGGCCGAGGGCCGGCCAGGCCACAGCAGCCGCAGGGAAGCGAGGCGGGTCCTGCCGCTTGGCTCACCTGCCCCGCTCTGGGCAGGCGGGACGAGGACATCACACGGCCACCCACAGGCCCCTCCCCGTGAGACCTGGGAGGGGCTGCGTGGCTGCGGGCCCCGCCCTGAGCCCTTCGTGGGCAGAACTGCATGGAGCCTCACAGAGCCCGGGGTCCCAGCGGGGGCCAGCCCGGCCAGCCGAGTCCCCCAGCTGCTGAGACCGGCCCTTTGGCACCCTGAGCTCAGGCCTGGCCAAGCTGCCAGCCTCTCCCACCGAGGCCTGTGCTGACAGGGACAGCGCGCGGCCCTCGCTGAGCCCTGGTCTCCCCCTCCCAGCTGGGACCGCTGTTACAGGAGGAAGCAGGTCAGGAGCACTGGCCCAGCGTGACGAGTGCTGGCCACCGAGCCCCGGGCCGTCGTGCTGACTGCAAGGAGAACAATGCTTTGGGGCAGCAGGAGATGCAGCTGGCGGGGCGGGACGGGCACTAAGATGGGAGAGTTCCTCAGACACTGAGAGAAACGGGTGAGAAAGGCAGCTCAGAGCCGCTCAAATCCCAGTTCAACCCCAGCCCCAGACCGCCCCATGGCCCAGCTCCTGCGTGCACCTGTGCTGAGAGGCGGGTCCCGCCAGGCCACGTGCTGAAGGACCTGGCCTTCGCAGAGCGGTCAAGGCATGCATGCGAGGTCGCATGGCCAGGGGTGGAGGAGAAGAGGGGAGCCAGCACCATCTGACTCCCGAGCCCGGGCTCAGGAAGGCTTTAGCCTGGAGATGATCATCCCCAGGACAGGGGCCACCCTCTGAGCCCCCGCGGGCCATGGCCAACACTGGGGGGCATGAGACTCGGGGTGCACAGCCCAGCAGGGAACAGGCGGCTCCTGCCTGTCGTCAAAGTGTCCTGACAGCACTCCCTGGACAGCCCGGCCCTGTCCCGTCTGTCTCCGGGACGCGGCGACCCTTCTCACCTTCAGGTTTGCAAGTGCAGCTTGAATCTTTGTGACTTTCCCTGACAAACGCGGTGAGACTGCGCCCTCCGACCACCTCACAGGTAGGCCGAAGTGCTTCGTCCCGGAGAGAGCCCTGTGGCCGGCAGTCCAAGGGTGCCCCTACAGGCACCCCGCAGAGCCCCTGGGGGAACAGGGCCGGCGCCCCCTGGAAGCAGGGTGCAGAGACCCAGGCAGCCACCAAAAACAAGGCTTAGCTCATGTCTGTGTTCTAGCTCAAACAGTCCCACAAATTTTGCACTCTGCTCCCTCCTTTACAGGTGTTTGCTTTACTCTAAAAATAACCTTATCAAACACATTGCATTGCATTTCTACGTAAGTTAAATAACTTCCCCCCAAACTCTCCAGTAAAACGCAGGACGACATGCTTTGTCTCGTGGCACCAGGAACAGCAACATGAAGAGAGCTGCTGTTTCCCAGGCACGCGCCGTGTGCCCGCCCTACGCTCAGCACTCTGCGTGCACTAATCCCAGTCCGAGCGCCAGGCCTTTGATCATCCCCATTATATGGATGAGGAAACTGAGGCTCCCAGAGGTGAAGCCACTCGCCCAAGGTGGAGTGAGGACCGGAGCCAGCATCTGTGTGGTTCCACCTTTGGAGACGTACGGTGTCTGAACCATCACACAAGTGCATTCTGGGAGCTGACCTCTTTCAAGTCCTGCCTGACACCTGCACCAGACGGGTCCTCTCCAAGAGGCAGCGCATCTTTGGTTTCTCTGGCTCCCCGGCGAAGGGCTGCTGGGCTAGGAGCAAAGGCCCTCAATTAAGGACTTTGTGCCTGGGTGGCCCGCAGCGAGGCACACGGACGCCCCCACGCTCCAGCTGTGTGACGTCGGACAAGTCCGTTAACCTCTCTGAGCCTCGGTTCCCTCAGCAGAACACTAAGGATGATCAGACCTGCCACAGCGGCATGCACGGGAGGAGACGGAAGGAACGGGGCGCAGTGTTGAAAACAGTGACTGACCTCAGAGAAGCAACAGGAGGAACGGTTCGGTCCTCGCCTGTGACTGGAGTGTTTTCCGATTTGCCTTTCCCCAAGGGCGGGGGCCCCACGGCAGGATCTGTCTGCCTAAGCCGCAGCCCTATCACAGCGCCCGGCACGCAGTAGGTGCTCGTGTCTCTGTTCCTGCAGGGGCACGCGCTGTGCTGGTTTCGGGTGGGCACTCCGGAAAGTACGCACGGCTACCGGGAGGGGACCCACACCTTCCGCTCCCCGGGGCTGGGGGACTCGGCTCAGCTGGGACCCCTGGTCCACAGGAAGGCGCTTTTTCTGAGTTGAGTCATTCGTTAGCCCCTGTGTGACCTTGGGAAGCTGAATTCGCCTCTCTGAGCCTCATTTCCTCATCTGTAAGATGCCGGGGGGGGGGGGGGGGGTGTGAAAATACCTTCCTTACGGGGTGGTTGGAAGGAACAAACTGGATTTCTCACCCCTCCCTCCATCCAACAGTCACCGCGCACTCCCAGCAGGCCAGGCCTGCGCCGGACTCAGGCTGCATAACGGTGACCCGGACGCAGGTCCTCTCACAGGCACCCCAGACCAGCTGGGCCCCAGCTGTGCGATGCCCCGATGCTTATCCCGGCCTGACAGCTGTCCGCCTCCAACGGTGAATGCCAGGGGCACTGGAAATGCGCCCGCCCAATCTGCCCCGTGTCCTAGAGCCTGTGGGCCTGGCAGACAGGTGTCCCACCAACACGTGCTGAGTCAGGGAGCGAGGGGCGGCCAGAGGGCACGGGGCCTCCTGCCCTCCGTCCCCAGCTGGCCGGTCCTCCTTCCCCAGCGGCACAGGCAGCAGGGGCGGGGCGGGCCGCGGGCTCCTCTCCTCTGCAGGGACGGCTGCTCTTAGCTTTCATTGAGATCCTGTCCCGCTCGGGCCCAGCGAGGGCCTCGGCACAGGCCGTGTGGAGACAATAACCGCCCGACGTGGGCACGTGGGCGATGAGCCGCGGAGGGAGGAGGCCCGCGGCCGAGGGGCGGGAGCCCAGGGCGAGGCTCTGAGCGGTGGGGCTCCTGTCTGCCCGGCTCATACACCATATATTTTTGAACAGAAGCGAGGCATTCGCTGTTTCCCCCACAGTGCCAAAAATAGCCACCTCCCGGCTTCGAACAGGAGTCTTCTGGTTCCTCAAAGAGACAGGAGCGGAGGCCTGGGGGGCGGGGGGGCCAGGCTGGCTGCTGGGACCCTCCTGGTCTTCCCAGCCCAGAAGGTGCGAGGAGCCTGGGGTCGTTGCTCGGCCAGTCCTGCCCGGGGCCAGCCGCCCAGCACCTGACTTCTCAGGCCCCCCCACAAACCCTCCCCCCGCAGCCCCGGAGGCAGGAGTGGGCTGGCGGCAAGCAGAAAGCCAGGACCCGGGATGGATGAGAAGGAAGCTCGTGCATGATGGATTTGATTGTTCATTCGTTCCAACAAATCGCACCAGGCTCTGTTCCAGGAGCCGGGACACAGCGGTGACCCCGGCCACAAGGCGCGGGCCGGTCCTCACGGCCCTCGCAGCCCGGCGGGAAGGGGAGAGCTAAACGCAGCGGGGTCACTGGCCCCTCGGGTGGGAGGGCCCGGTGGGCGTTGGCACGAGGTGAGCGTGGGCGAGGGTGGGTCCTGCCCTCAGAGGGACGAGGAAATGAAGGGTGGGTCCCCCAGGGCACGGACCCCACTCCACCTGGCAGGAGGCACCCAGGAGACGGGTCCCTTGCATGTGGAGGCCGCCAGGGCTCCGAGCTGGGATTCCAGAGCCCTTGGGCCCAGGTCTTCACACTCATTCCGCCCCCCATGCTGGGAGGCGGGACCAGCATCGCTGCCCATGTCACAGATGACACTGGGGCTCGATGGAAAGGGCTTGGCCGAGGTGCCAGAGCTCACGAGAGCCGCCGGGGTTTCCATCCAGACCCGCTGGTCCCCGGGCAGGAGCGGTGGCACCACACGGCCCGTCGGACAAGCCGCCCAGCTCCGCGGAGGTTCGGAGCGGGAAGCGGTCACAGGGCGGCGACGTGGAGGCCCGGGGGCCTTGAACCCAGCCTGGTTGGCCTCCAAATCTGGGGACCCTTCTGGTTCCCACAGCAGCTCCTTGGTTAAAAAAATAGAGAGGCCACTTTCTGTCCCCAAAAGGCCAGAGCGGTGGGAGAGAGAGAAAGAGAGAGAGAGACACGGGAGCCCCTTTCTATGGAAGCCCAAGCCTGGAACGAAAGCAGGGAGCTATTTCTGCCTTGGGTTAAACATTCCTCAAATCCGCATTCCTCCAGCCTCCTCCTTCCCCCGCCAGGGAGTGCAAGCACGGTGGCCCGCCGCCCGCCCGCTTCCTGGGCCACCAGGGAGACCAGGACGCCATGGCCAGCAGCTGCCCGGCATCCCTTCCTGGGCACACCCCCCCCCCCAGGTGACACGGTCTCACAGACAGTGGGACAGATGGGGAAACTGAGACTCAGAGAGGGGCAGCCCAAGGCCACAGCAGGTCAGGCTAGAACCAGGAACTCCCTAGCAACGCCCTTGCCCATCAGACTGCAGGTCCAGGGCACGGGTGGGTCAGCCAAGGAGCCAAACAAAGCAACACCCGGTCGAGCACACGGGCCTGCCCCGTGCGAGGCTCCCGGCCGGCACTGCACAAAACCCAACCCCCCAGGCGTGCCCGGCCCTCAGGGAGCTCCCAGGCGCCCGGGGCACTGCGGCCAGACCTCCGGGTCCCACGGTCCCATCCACCCCTGTGCCCGAGCCCCCACGGCACCCGTGAGGACACAGACACTTCGGAGGCACCTGGGCCTCGCCAGGCGCGAGCAGGCGGGTCGGCCCAGGACAGCCGGGGCAGCCTCGCCCTCCACGGCCTCACCCTCGGCTGCCCTCTGCCTCCCAGCCCGCAGGCTCCCGGGGGGCAGGGCTGGTGCCAACACTTTCTGACGGCTCACTCTCCTGGGCTCACGGGTTGGGAGGACTGGGCGAGGCCAGCACAGCACCGGCACGAGGTCAGCACCCCGGGCTCTGCCGGGATGGGGCCGAGGCTGAGAAGGCCTCAGAGGCCCGAGTACCGGGCAGCTGCCCGCTGCACGCTCCTACCGCCTTCCCACGGGCTTTTCCTCCCAGAGAAAGCCAAGCCGAGGCTGCCCCGAATCCTCTACAGGGATCAGAGCACCCGGGACAGGAGGGCTGTGTGCCCACAGCCAGAAGGACCCACCTCCCCTTTGGCCAGGAACCCACGATGCCGGGCCAGTGTCTGCCGCTCTAGCGGCTGCTTGAATGCCTCCAGTGATGGGGCGCTCACTACCCTCAAAGCAGCTGCAAGGTTACAGGCTCCCGGGATCTGGGGAGGCAGGCACGTGGCAGGGAGAGCATGGCTGCGTCCGGGTGAAAATCTGAGCCTGGGCCCCAGCTGGGCCGCTGGCTGGGGGCCTGGGGTATGTCCCCGGACCTGCCTGGGCCCCCTTTGCTGCTTCTGTGAAATGGGCATATAGGCCCTACGCCCAGGGCTGCGGTGAGACCACACAGGGGAGAGCTGTGCTCGGGGACACACTTGGTCAATGGGAGGCATCATTACTGTCACTCCTCCCATTGGTGTTCCCCCACTGCCGAGGGCAGGCGGGCTCCGGGAATCAGCGTGGCCGGGCAGAAGGGCGCCGGGCAGAAGGGCGCCGGGCAGGGGCAGCCACGTCACCTGGCCCCGAGCGGGCCGCTGAGCAATCAGCTTTTTATTCAGGCTCCCGGCCTGTCTGTGCCCCGCCCCCCGCCCCATGCATGTCTACATTCACAACCTACACAGAGCTGCCTGTGCACACACCGTGCACACGCTTGGCACAGACATGCCAGCTCACCCACTCCTGACACATGCCATGACCCCGTCACTCACACTCAGAGCATGCCCACGGGAACCAGGGCTCACACATGATTCTCAGCACACACCCCCACACACCGCACACCCACACCAGACACCCACACTCACTCACGCTCACCGCACACCTCCACAGCGGCTCCTCAGTGGCCCCCACCCACACGGGGCCCCTGGCCACCACCCAGGGGCAAACTCCAGCTGCACCACTCACCCGAGGTGTGGTCTTGGGCCAGCTCTGGCCCCCTCTGAGCCTCAGTTTCCTCATGTGTAAAATGGGAACTACCCGGGGCTCCTGGGAAGGGTCTGGGATGAATACATGTGAGCCCTGAGCTGGGCCTGGATCACACGAACATGCCATTAAGCACCATGGTGACAGCCTCTGACCCTTACGTTTGATTACAGATCCCCCATCACCACGGATGAGCCGAGGGGAGCACCCGAGACACGCTACCATCTCGGTGTCTCCACTAGGCCTCACGTCACACAGCAGCCCCGTGACGGAGGCAGTACTGCCCCAGCTTGCAGATGAGAGCACGGACGCAGGAGCAGACTGCGGACTGAGCCTGGTCTCAGTCACCAGAGCCCAAGCACGCTCCGTCGGGGGCCCCAGTATAGCTTCCCCACGCAAGTCCCACCATCTGGCAACCTGAGCATCGTACACAAAGGGAAACTGAGCCCCCGGGGGACCAGCGACTCCAGACTCACTATGCAGGCCACACTGGTTCTGGGGCTAAAGCCCAGGCAGCTGTCTCTCCAGCCCTCCGAGCCCACATCCACGCAGGATCCTAAAATCCGACCTCCGGAGCAGGCCCGCCTTCCCACCCGGAAGAGCCGGGGCCTGTGGGGACTCACGCAGCCACCCACCCACCAGACACAGAGGCCGTCCGCGGCTGCCACTCGCTCCCCATTCAGCGGAGGGCCTGTGGCCGCTCACCCCGGGCCACGCACCCCGGTCTCCTGACTCCGAAGGCCAGGCCGCTTCCTCCCTGTAGGAGCGTGTCCTGAGCACCTGCCACATGTCGGTCCCTTTGTCCACCTGTGGGAAAAGGCGCCCAGAGGGGGGAGGGGCTCGCCGGACTCTCACAGCCAGGAAATGGCCAGCTGGCCACCCCCCCTCAGCACCGGTGCCCGGCCCTCAGCTGGGACGCCCACCCCCACTTGTTACCTGGGCCCCTGGCACGTGAACTTGTGACAGTCTCTTTCCTGCCCAATAGCCCACACCCGGGACGCGCCGGGTTCCCTCTTGTAATGACAGCAAAGGGGACCCTCTGTGTATTCCACTCCCTGACAGCAAGAGATACTGAGGACCAGATGAGCCAGGTCTGAAGACACTTCAGTGACGAAAGCAAGACACCCCCACCTCGACCCCGACGGCTGACCCACAGGTCATGGCACAGTAGGGGTGCCCCCAGGGGAGGCACAGCCCTAGGCTCCTGCTATGCGACTCTTGGGGGAGAGGTTTCACCCTCTGGTCCTTGGTTTGCCCATCTGTCAAACAAGGGCATTGGACCACGTGACCCCAAAGCCTCCCGCAGCTCCGAGATCCTAGGATTCTACCTAACGGTAATCAAGGAAACGGGCCTGGAGGCGGTGAGCGGCCCGCTTCTCCCCCAGCGCGTTGGCCACGGCGGGGAAACGGTGCTGCCCCGTGCTGGCCGGGACGCAGGGAAGGAGGCATCGCGCCCACTCTTGCTCAGAATATAAACGGGAACACACTTTCCGGACAGCACGTTACGTTTCCAATCACACGCCTTTTCAGACGTCCCAGCTTCCCTCCGGGGCTTCCTCGTGGGGGATTTCTCTTTAAGAAGAGATATGTGCAGAGATGCTTGTCACAGCTCGTGTATATTATAAAAGCAGCTGAACACCCCAGGCAGGGGATTAAATAAAACGTTTCATTCATGGGATGCGCCATTTAAAAGTCACTTTTTAGCCCGGCTGGCGTGGCTCAGTGGTTGAGCGTCGAGATCTCGGTTCGATTCCCAGTCAGGACACATGCCCAGGTTGGGGGCCGAATCCCCAGTGGGGGGCCTGCAGGAGGCAGCCAATCAATGATTCGCTCTCATCATTGATGTTTCTATATCTCTCTCTCCCTCTACCGTTCTCTCTGAAATCAATAAAAAAATGTATTTAAAATAAAAATGAGATAAAAGTCATTTTTTAGATGAATGGTTAATGGCGTAGGCCAGTGGTTGGCAAACTCATTAGTCAACAGAGCCAAATATCAACAGGACAACGATTGAAATTTCTTTTGAGAGCCAAATTTTTTAAACTTAAACTTCTTCTAACGCCACTTCTTCAGAATAGACTCGCCCAGGCCGTGGTATTTTGTGGAAGAGCCACACTCAAGGGGCCAAAGAGCCGCATGTGGCTCGCGAGCCACAGTTTGCCAACCACGGGCGTAGGCAAACATTCTCAATCGTCAGGTTCCAACAAGTTAGAAAATAAAGAGTATATAATCCCAAATATACAAAATAACAAAACCTCTGTATGGCGTCCTATTTAGTCTTCCTCCTACATATACGTAGAATCTGTCCCTGGCATCATCGCCGCCGGCACCATCATCACGTGCCGGGATTACATCCCTCTCCTCCCCTCCACCCTCTGGACTACAGGCAAACACCACCTCCAAACCCAGACCGAACATGTCTCCACCGCCTCCTTCCTATGGGACCTTGGTGAGGGGTGGCATGAGCCCGGCCCCTGGCCAGCTGCATCGCCCTCTGCCCTCGACCTGCCCCAGAGGGGCTCAGGCCGGGCCTTGGGAGCAGAGGAAGCCGGGTCCAATGCCAAGGCCACGGCCAGGGGAAAGTGCCTTTACCTGACCCGTGAGAGGCGCAATGCCAGAACGCTCCGGGGCACGGGTGGGACGGGAAGGGCCAGGTCACATGTAACCTGGAGCTGGAGGAGGCAGATGGAGCTAGGACAGGCGTGAGAGCGAAGCCTGGGCTCTGCGGCCCCTCTCTGGCCTCCTCCGCTTCTCTCAACAGGGGGTCAGGCCATTGACCACGTAGCCCGTCCTGCTCTGGAGAACGGAGGACTTGATCCTAAAACCAGTTGCCACCAGGCGAGCTTCAAGTTCCCCTCAGAACCAGGCTCCATGCTAAACTCTCCATGTGCCCCGAATCCTCCCCATCTTTGGGGCTACTCTGATGCCCCCCATTTTCCAGAGAAGGGAAGTGAAGCTCCATGAGACGGGGCTCACCCAAGCCAAGGACCAGAACCACTGCCCACCCAGCCCCCAAGGCCTCCTCCCATCCCTGAGGCTGCTGTCCAGCAGTCCCCACGCCTTTTTTTTAAATTTATTGACTGATTTTAGAAAGAGGGCGAGGAAAGGAGAGAGAGAGAAACATCGACTTGTTCCACTTGTTGGCTGGTTCTTGTAGGTGCCCTGACTGGGAATTGAATCTGGAACCTTAACGTATGGGGATGACACTCCAACCAACTGAGCTACGTGGACAGAGTCCCCCACCCCTTTCTGACCCACAGCCTGGACCTCAAAGCACTCGCCCATTTGGACCCACGGAGTCACATGAGCAGGTATTACAGCAGCTCAGAAAGGGTAAGCGACTTGCCCAAGGTCACAGAGCCTGCGTGGGGCCCAGCCCCGTTCTCCAGTATATTGAGTTCTTTCCTATCAACAGACTTGATGCTCAACTTCGTGTCAGAATCTAACCTCGATTCCTCTTGCTGCTGCCCTGTTAGCCGTGTGGACAGGAAGCAGGTCTCCGTGACCTTCCCCCATGCACGCAGGACGCACAGGGGCTGCCGAAGCCGCCTCCCGCCGGGCCTCCCCTCTCCTGGGGGCTCCCCGCTGGCTCCCCAGCCTCACCAACAAGCTGGGCGAACGCGGGCCGGACCTCAACAAAACACCTGGCTGTGGGGCCCCTCCACACCCCAACTCCATCCTGTGTCCCCAGATGGGTGCCGGATCCGGCCTCCCCGCCTAGGCTGGTGGAGCAGAGCTGGGTGGAGGGAACGATGATCAGAGAATATTCCTTATCCTACACGAGGGACCTTCCTGGGACCTCCCCAAAGCCAGAGGCACCCTGGAGCTCAACCAGTGACACCCCGCATCTCTCAACCCGACTCCTGGCCCCAAGCAGGGGTCCTGCTCTCTGCTCTGGGGTGCAGCCGACTAAGGACAAGGCTCGTCCCCTCCCCAAGCTACCACAAACCGGGGCCATTCTGGGCGTCAGGGAAAAGGCCAAAGGGGCTCAAGGGAGGCAAGCGAGACCAAGGCAGAGCCCGGGCTGTCCAAGCAAGAGGGAGGAAGCGGGCGGAGGTCCCTGAGGAGCACCCTGGGGAGAGGGGGAGGAGGGGCGGGGGTGAGGCTTCTGCCTCTTGGGGAGCCTGGCTTGGGAGCCTTTAAGTGGATGCAGCTCAGACCAAGGCAGACGGCTTGCGCCCTCTGGCTCGGTTTTCCAGCCAGCCTGGCTGTTCCCTCCTGAGGGCAGGAATTACACCTCTGTGGGTCGCGTCTCCCTCTCCGTGCCCAGCACAGAGTGAGCGTTCCACGAAAGGCAGGCCAGGGCAGCCTAAAAATCACCAAGTGCCGGGGAGAGGGAGTGAGGGGACCTCAGATCTTATTAAGATTCGGGCAAACTGAGCCCGGCCGGTGTGGCTCAGTGCTTGAGCATCAACCTATGAACCAGGAGGTCGTGGTTCAATTCCCGGTCAAGGCACATGCCGGGGTTCCAGGCCTTTTCCCCAGTGTGGGGCATACAGGAGGCAGCCCATCAATGATTCTCTCTCATCATTGATCTTTCTATCTCTCTTTCCCCCTCCCTTTCTCTCTGAAATCAATAAAAATATATTAAAAAAAAGATTTGGGCAAACGGAAGATCCCAGCTTTCTATGTGTGCCAGGCACAAAGACCAGGGCCGAAGGAAGACTCCTCTGTGGACCAATGAACTTCGTCCAGAAGATACATCTAAGACCAGTTCAAGGTGAAGCTGAATTGTGTAGTCAAAACAATATTAATAACGGTCGCCAACATGCCTCCTTGCATTTTTGACAAGTGTTTGCCATCGTTAAGGATGGCTCCTTACCATGCCACTCACTAGGCTGTGTGCGAATTATCCTGTTGATGCTTACGTCCCCTAGGAGTCAGGCACCTTGAGCAGGCCCATTCCGCAGATGAGGAAACTGAGGCTCAGTTAAGTGAGGGTCTGGCCACAGTCTGGGCACACAGGGATGACAACAGTCTCACCAACAAGCCGGAAGGAAGTGGGCCAGACCTCGAAAAGACCAGGTTTCGGGCCACACTACTGAGTCCCAGCTGGGAAGGCGCTTCCCACTCTGGACCCCCCTCGTGCTCTGAGATACGAACCGTGCGGGGAAGGGTGAGGATTGGGTTCCAAGGCGCTGACGACTCACCAAATCTTATCTGCAGAGGAGGGTGAAAATCTGCTCCAAAGACAGAGGGCCATGCCACGCTGAATCCAGATGTGTCTGGTAAGGGCCACACAGCTGGAGCGTTCAGACCGTCTCCTGCTTCCTCACACACACACGGACCAGCAGGACAGTCTTCCCCAGGGGCAGGAGGTACAGGTGGACCCTCTGGGGGACCCTCTGGGCCCCAAGCGGTGCTGCAGCCAGCTGTGCTGTGCCCGAGGTGACCTCGGACACCGGGTGATGCCTACATACTCCACGGACCCCGGAACCAGCTGTGGGTCTCCGTGGGGTTCCTGGGAACCGCGATCTACATGACAAACACTTGTCAACGATGCAAACTGCTGGGCCCAGACCAGACCCAAAGGCCGCCCCGTGGCATTTAACAAGCGCTCCGGGAGGCTCTGACATTTGAGCCTCCTTCCCAAGCGCTCCTCTCTTGACCCCACACGCTGAGTCCCCTGAGCAGAGAGCAGATGGCTCCGCTCCCCATCGGAGGAAGCCCATCTGGCTTCCGGTTAAGTAAACGAGGCAGGCGGCCCGCCGGCCGCGAGTTTGACATGCTTGGAGAGGCTGTCTCTGGCCTTCTGCTGGGAGGCTTCTCATTCAACAAAAACCTGTGGACCTACTAAGTGCCAACGCAACCGAACAGACAAGGGCCTGCGCGGAGGGAGCTGGCATCAGCAAGGAAGACACACGGGAGGCAAAGAGGCCACCGCCAGTCCCCCAGCCTCCCCTAGTGAGGGCTCCGGGAAGAGAGAGCTGCTAACGGTCTCCCTGAGAGAAACTGTTCCATGTCTCCAAAGGCCTTTAAAAATAGCCCAGCCCAGCACCTCCAGGCCAGCTCCTAACAGATCCTCACTGACTCCACTTCTCCCAGGGGTGACAGACGTGCCCAGAGAGGGGGGGGGTCGACAAAATGACTGCCAAGGCCCCTTTCCATCCGGAATCCACCAACATGGCTGATAGCAGAAGCCAGAAAGGGACGCGAGGAAAAGCCCCCGACCTCCCGGCGTGAGCACTGAGACGTAACTATGGACGCACACAGACCTGAGTTCAAGTCGCGATGCCGCCTAGCGACGGGCCGTGGGGTCTTGGCATGCCGCTCGCCTGTCTGAGCCTTGGTTTCCTCATCTGTCCATGGGGACCGGCACTCCCCGTGCCCAGGGCGGCAGCGAGGATTCACTGTTACCAACGCAAAGAGCTCAGTGTGTGCCGCAAAGAGCTCAGTGTGTGCCGTGCCCTCTAAGCAGAAAACCTGGCTCCAGGCAGCTCTCGGGCGGCTCCCCTGCGCCACCATGCTGGAGACGCCCCGGTGCAGCCCGAGCCACGTCTCCCAGCACAGGAGCCCGGAATTCCCACCTGCAGCCTGCCTGCTCACAGGTTCTGATGGTGCCTAAAGAAAGGCCCAGCAAATCGCACAAAACAGCAGCCCAACTGGGAGGGGTACCCACCCACCTTGGAAAGAGGGTAGGAGCAGCAAGGAGGGAGTCCCGGGTCCTAGGAGCTCGCCCCTTGGAGGGCCAGCTCCCGGGATCTGAGCTCCTGGCTGCAGATTCCTCTGGAGAGGGGCCAGGACCTGTCAGCAGACCGGCACCCACTCAGGAAAGTCCCCTTTGTTCCAAGCACACGGGCGCCAGGGCCATGGACCTGAAGCAGGGGCTTGGACAGACCTGCAAACGTGCCCAGAAGGATGGAGTGTGTGCGTGTGCGTGTGCGTGTGCGTGTGTGTGTGTGTGCATGTGCGCGTGCGCGCTGGGGGAGCCGGAAGCAGAGGTTGTGCAATGCACCATCAGAACCTGCCTCCATCGCCTCCATCAACGTGGGGCTGGCAGTCGATCTGCCGACTCCAGGGAGGGTGCAGAGGGGCTGGACCCACGCAGCTGCCCACGTTGGTTCTGAATTCCAGCCCAAGCCCAGGGCCCCTGCACAAGCCCGACCAGAGGATGCAGGTGCCCGCCCTCCCCCCAAGAAAAACCGGTGGCCAGGACCCAGTGCCATCAACCCCCAGCATGCCAGAGCATCTCGCTGAGGCTGCGGGGAGAGGGGTCTGCAGGGAGAAGCTGTGGAGTGTGGAGCTGGGCAGGAGGAGGGAGACACTGGATAAGTCCGAGATGGACAGACCCTCCTCTCAGGGGTGCTCCCAGGGGTGACATGATGGCATGGACCAGATCGCCCGGGGCTGTATAAACCCACTTCCCAGTGTGGCAGGTAGAGACAGAGGGGGGAGATGGACATCGGAGCCAGAGGAGAATTCAGCCGGAAAACCCAACAGGGCGCCCGGGACCCTTGGCCGCCCCTGCTGCCGGGAGCTCTCCGACAAGTCTCCCCCCCCCACCCCCCCACCCCACCACACACACACACACACGATGGGGCCAGGGAGGGGGCGACAGGCCAACCTCGCAGCGGCATCGTGATGCATGAATCACCCGCCCCGCCGCGCTAGTGCCACGGGCTCCGCGCAGCCGGAACCACCGCGCCCCCGGGCGCCCCCTGCTGGGACCACCACCCTGGCCCCGCACGCCCTGCCCTTCCGGACCGCCGCAGAGAGGGGGCTGCGGGGCGGCTGGGCTTTCCCTCCCGGCCTGGGGGGGGCTCCTCGCACCCTGACAGGCGACAGCCGCCCCAGGTGTGGGGGGCCGGGTGCCAGAACAATAGGGCCAGGTGTGGGGCCGGGAGCTCGGTCCGGTCCGCGGGCTTCCGAGGGGGCCCGGGCACAGGCGGGGCAGGGGATGGCCGAGGGGGGGGCTGCGGCGCTGACGCGATGGGGTTTGGGGAGACCGGGCGTGGAGGAGGGGCTGGGGCGGGGGTCCCGGCGCACTCACAGTAGGTCTTCCTGGTCAGCTCCTCCACAATTTCGGGCTTCAGCTTGCTGTTAGATTTCCCCATCCTCGGCGGCCGCGGCCCCTGCCCCCGGGCCGGACCCGGCGGGGCGCCCAGCAGGAGCGGATCGGGCGGGCGCGGGCCGGGACGGCCGGGGCGGGGCGCACGGAGGCCGGCGGGCGGGCTGGGCCGGGCCCGGGCCGCGCCTTTGTCTGCGCCGAGCCCGCGCGGCCCGGGCTGGGGGCTCCGCGCGCTGCGCTCCGCGGCGAGTGGCCCCTCGGCGGCCCGGGACGCTGCGCGGGGACCGGGCGCGGGGCCGCCGCTGGGCAGGCCGGGCCGGGGCCGCCGCCCTCTCCGGGCGCCGCGGCGCGGGCTGCGCTGGGCTGGGCGCCGACGCGGCCGCGGTGCTGCCGGTCGTCCCTGGTTACTGGGCTCCGCGGCACATGCTCGCTGCGCGCCGCCCGCGCCGCCGCCCCTGTTCCCCGCCTCCCGCCGCCCGCCTCCCCCCGCACCGGCGCGCCAGGGGTGGGCCCCGAGCCGCCACTCAGCGCTGGCGCCACCTCCCGCCCCCGCGCCCGCCCCGCCGGGCCTGCGCCCGCGAACCCCGCCCCGCGAGCACGGAGTCCAGGCGATGGAGGGGCTCCCTCGCGCCTGGTCGTGTCCCCGGGCGGAAGCGGGAGGTCACCCCTCCACCCGCCTTAATCAATCTCGGGCGCTCCAGTCGCTCTCACACACACCCCTCCCAAGGAGCCCGGCGGGGGTGCGGGGGTGGGGGGGGGCCCTAAAGATCTGCCTGAATGAGGCCAAGGCTCTCCGCCTGGCGGGATTCATTCATTCGACCCGGATTCGCTGGGCGCTGGGGACTCGGCGGTGAGCTGGACAGGCGACCGCGGGAGGGCTGGGGCGGGCGCTGCTCTGCAGGATGTCACACATGATGGTGGGGCACCTCCCCCGGCCTGGGGGAAGGTGACCTCCAAGCCCGGGGGGAGGAGGGTGGGAGGGAGGGAGGGAAAGTGATCAAGACCCAGAAAACCTGGAGGAGGGGAGGAGGGGAGGAGGCCTGCGCCCACAGGGAGCGAGCGCTTTCCTGCTCTGAGCCGCAGGGGCGGGCAGGTGAGCCGCGAGGAGGCCGGAGGGAAGGGGGAGGGCCAGGGGAGCAGGCCTCCCCGCTCCCGCAGGAGCTGGGCCTCGGGAATGTCAGCTTTCCCGGCTCCCCTGCTTCTCTGGCCTCCGTGTGCTGTGTGCTCCCAGCAGGCAGAGGCTGGGCAGGCGTGGAGGCCAGGCCCGAGGCCAGAGGCCAGGGCTCCGCCTGGCTGGACAGAGACCAGTGGGGTGGGGGAGGTGCGGCCACCCCATCCGCAATGTCAGGCAGTGGGACTGCTCCCTGTCCCAGCTTTGTCGTCTTTCTGCTTAGCCACGATCACAGACTTCACAGCGTTTATTCCTCCTGTGTTCGCGTCTCCTCCACTAGAAGATGAGCCCCCTGCGTGCAGGGATTCTCGTCTTATTTGCAGTTGTATCTCCAACGCCTAGAAGGCACTGGCTTGCAGCGGCTGCTCCACAAACCTTGTGAATGAGGAAGAAATGGCAGAGCTGGGGGTGGGGGGCAGGCTGAGCTTGGGAGGAAGCAGGGCTGAGGTTTGCACAGGGTCTCTCTCTCCCCACGTTGGCACAGTGTTCAGACCTCAGGGGGTTCGGGAAGCACAGAGGAGCTGGGGGGACTGAGAAACTCTGCTTATGGCCCACAGTGTTTCTCAGCCCCCAAACGCCGCCCCCCTACCTCCAAACATACTCCCCCCCCCCCCAGCTTTTCCCCAGCGCCTTGCCTGGGCCCAGCCCAGGCCCCAGGAGGCCTTCAGATGAGGGAGCGCCTACGGTCTGGCCAGAGCTCACTCTATAAAGGAAGTGGGGAGGGAACGGACCCCAAGAACCGGGGCTGGGCCACAGCTGGCGGGACCCAACTGTGAGGACCCTGGCCCAGAGTGGACGCCAGTGAGGGGCTCCTGGTTGGCCAGACCAGCCTGAGCACCCTGCCTGGGCAGAGGGGGAGCCTGCGTGGGGACCCGGCCGGGGTGACAGTGACCGCGGTAGCGTTAAAGGCCTACAGAAACCAGGTGCTCCTGGTATTTCTTGCCCACGCCCGTGTGCCAGGCACTGTCACGGCCAATGTGGCCATGTCCTTGGGAGCTCACACGCCTCCCCTCTCCCCTTGGCCTGCCTCACAGTGGTCCCAAGATCACCCAGGTGACAAACTTCACCAGGGGAACAGAGCGGGCCCTGGGGGGTGGATCCTACACAGAAACACCTGTTGAGGGGAGTCAGGGAGGTCCCCAGGGGCCGCCGTGGAGTTTCCGGTTCATCCGGGGGAAAGCGATGCGACCGTAACCAAATGCGTGCCTGCCCAGAGCGGATCCGCCGGCGATGGTTGTCCTGTGCACCGAAGGGTTGCCGGGTCAATTCCCAGTCCAGGGCGCACACCTGGGTTGGGATTTGATCGCCCGTCAGGCCACATGGGGGAGGCAACCAATCCATGTTTTTCTCTCACATTAATGTTTCTCTCTTTCTCACCTTCCTCTCTCTAAGCATGTCCTTGGGGGAGGATTAAAAAAACACACACACAACAGTAACCAAGATGCAGGAGTAAATATAAATGTCAGCGGTGAAAACATCCCAGTGAGGCGGGGAAGGGGGGGGGGGGGGGACGGGAGTGCTGGGTGGGAGGGTAGGTGCTGAAGGGCAGGAGAGGCCTCAGGGAGAGGCGAGGTGCTGTTGGGACCGGGACCTGAAGAGGAGGTCAGTCTCCACGGCTCGCCCAGGGCCACCTGCTCTCCTGCCCTCGCTTGGTTCCTCTAGGGAACGCCTAGACCTGTGGCCCTATAGGAACCCCCCACGCATATGCACACGCACATGCACACGCGCACGCATACAAGTGGCCGCTGAAAGGTGACCAGTCCCAGGGAGATGTGCTGAAAGCATAAAATACACACCGGATTTCGAAGGTTTGTACAAAACAAAGAGAATAAAAAAATAGCTCATTAATATTTTTTTAACAATTTGGTCACCTATTAAACAGATCGTTTTTTATATAATGGATTAAATGGATTATAAAATCTATTCCACCTGTTTCCTTTAACATTTTTTAAGTGCCCACTGAGCACGTAGTGACACATGTGGCTCACATAGTGTCTCTGTTGGACAGCACTGTGTCGGACAAGTTTCAAGTCGCCCTTTAAACATCATCTCGTGGAGCCTTCCTGGACCCCCGGGTGAGCTCAGGCCCCAGTGTTTGCAGCTACCACGGTCCTGGGGCTTCGCAGCCCTTTCTGTGACGTAAGGACTTCCTTCGACAGACCTCCTGAAGCCACATACAGAACAGAGATGTGGAGGGAGGTATGCCCAGCCCAGGGTAGAGTCAGCTGCTAGGGGTGAGGCTGGGAGGGTGCTGGCCCCGTGGAGAGGGGAGGGAGAGAAGAGGACGGGTCCCACTGAACCCCCAGCATGGAGCACGAGGCCCCGAGGCCCCGGTGGAGCCCGGTCCTGTCCCTCTGCACTGTGCGGATTTTGGCAAAGCCCTTCCCATCTTCTCAGGGGGAAGGGTTTATACGGATCTAAAATGCTTCGCACAGGCAACGGCAGAGTCAACATCTCTAACCTCGTAAGAACGTTCTAAGCTCCTAAGAACCAGATGAGCCCTCGACAGAAAGGTGGGGAAGGAGCCTGAAGAGGTGAGACAAAAGCAAGTGTCCAGGGAGAGACAGCCCTTAGCAGTCAAAGAAGCACCACACACGTCGGAAAAGATGACAGTGTTAATGGCCCGACCCAGTCTTGGCAAAGGAGCGAACACGGGCCGCCGGGCCCTGCCAGGCAGGGTGCTGTGGGTACCGGCTTTCTGAAGAACAGTTTGGCAGTGAACACCCGTGGCCTCTGACTCGGCAATTCCACTTCTAGGAAATTCTCCTCAGCCAGCAATTGGAGATCCATAAGAGCAGACGTCAGGCTCAGCGATGCCACTCCAGCGGCGTTAAAGCGCAGCCACAAATGGGATCGACCGACGTGTGGGCAACGAGGGCTGAGGCTGTCGCCCATGGCACCCTCATCCTGTCAGCAATGTCCAGCACAGCGCGCCGGACCCCAGGTCGCCTGGCAGAGGTCAGTGTGCCGCACAGGAAGCGCGAAACCCTTGTAAAAACCGACAGAATCAGGCTGCCGGGCTCGAGGGGCTGTTGGCAGAGTGAGCTGACGATGAGCACCAGAGGACTTGGAGCTCAGCTAAAGGACAGTATTCCAGGTACCAAGCGATCAGCAAGTGCACCTTTGGGAAGTCATGATCTTCTGCAAAAAGGTTTTCTTTGTGTGAAAAATGAACTTTTGCCCAGTCATCCTCTTGAATTATCAGAAAAAAATGTCCAGCTCAACCAAGATAAAATGAATTTTTCCACACTGAGAACCATCCGGGGTCTGCGTGCTCCACTAAAATTGCAACAGGCTCAGCGTCTTCCATTTCTTCCACGATCACACCTTTCACTGGGTATTTTGAGGGGTGATGATGAGACTACTGCATTTGAAGATATTCTTCATGACCCATCACAAGGTGAACTAGTGGAAGAACCACACTTGATGGTGGAATATAAACTTGGTTTACCGTAACGCACTGAGCTGACCATGGAAACGGAGGGGCTACATCTTGTTGATAGTCGTCTTTTTGCTATAATTTTATGTATACAACATTAAAAGTACTGACACCTGAGAATTGTGGCCTACATAGTATCATCATTGGAAATTATTTGTGTCTTTGGTTTACGTCCATGTGACAGTTGAAGGCACTAGAGATGATTTGAAAACTCCTGAATTATGTTGAAACAATAACCTTCTGTATCTTTAAAAAATTGTTGCTAATGAATATTATAAAACTGACAACAGGTTCCAGTTTAACCTGTTTCCTAGGCATTCCATAAATTGAATTTTGAACAACCATTATCAGTATTTGAGTCCGTAGTCTTCTAGCCTGTTCAGAGTAAACATCTGTGATTGATTCCAGTGATCACACTTCAAATTAAGTACAAAATCAGACATGTATATTTTACCTTGTTTCCGTAGCCCATTAGTACCCATAAGAGTAATATTTGTGCCCTGGCTGGTTTGGCTTTAGTCGGCCTGCTCTTCCATTCCGGTCAAGGGCACATGCCCGGGTTTGGGGCTCGATCCCCAGTAGGGGGTATGCATGAGGCAGCCAATTGATGATTCTCTCTCATTATTGATATTTCTATCTCTCCCACTCCCTTGCTCTCTGAAATCAATAAAAATATATTTTAAAAAAATAAAAATAAAAACCTACAGAATCAGCCCTGGCTGGTTGCCCAGTGGTTAGAGCATCGGCCCATGGACTGAAGGGTCTGGGTTCGATTCCTAGTCAAGGGCTTGTACCTTGGTTGCAGGCCTGATCCCAGCCTGGGTTGGAGCATGTGCAGGAGGCAACCAATCGATGTGTCTGTCTCTCTCACATCGATATTTCTCTCCTCTGCCTTCCTCCCTTCTACTCTCTCTAAAAATCAATGGGGAAAAAAATATCCTTGGGTGAGGATTAACTAAAAACCTACAGAATCATCCCTACTGTGTGTGTGTGGGGCGGGGGGGGGGGGGGGGAATTTTCATACATCACTGTGTTGTTGTTTTTTTAATATATATTTTTTATTGATTGAAGAGAGAGGGAAAGAGAAAGAAACATCAATGATGAGAGGGAATCATTGATTGTCTGCCTCCTGCATGCGCCTCCTACTGGGGATCGAGCCCACAACCCAGTCATGTGCCCTTGACCCTGAATCAAACCGTGACCTCCTGGTTCATAGGTCAACACTCAGTCACTGAGCCACACTGGCCGGGCTGTTTGTTTGTTTTTGAAATCCTCACACAAGGATATTTTCCTATTGATTTTAGAGAGAGTGGAAGGGAAGGATGGGGAGAGAGAAACATCGACGACGTGAGAGAGACACATTGAGTGGTTGCCTCCCGCACATGCTTCTACCATGGCTGGGAACCTGCAACCGAGATACATGCCCTCGGCCAGGAATCGAACCCAAGACCCTTCAGTCCGCAGGCCAACGCTGCACCACGGAGCCAAACGGGCGGCACCCATTGGGGTTTTTTTGTTTGTTTTTTTAATATATTTTTATTGATTTCAGAGAGGGAAGGAGAGGGAGAGAGACATAGAAACATCAATGATGAGAGAGTCATGGATCGGCTGCCTCCCGCATGCCCCACACTGGGGATCGAGCCCGTAACCCAGGCATGTGCCCCCGACTGGGAATTAAACCCGCGACCCTTCAGTCCGCAGGCCGGCGCTCCATCCACTGAGCCAAACCGGCCACGGCCAGAACCCACTGTTTCACCAGCTCCACTCCCTCCCCTGGGAGAAACCATGTGGAGAGCATTTCCTCCGGGTAACTGGGACGACCCTGAGCCTGCTGAGGGCTAAGTGGGTGCAGGTGCAGCAGCTGGCATCGCTGGAGAGGTCCTCCGGCGACCCGCTCCTTCGCCATCTCAGACGCCCCGCAGCCCGGCCACCTCGGGAGCTGGATCACCACGCACCCCGGGCTGCTCGCTCCTCAGCCCTGCCCCCGTGCACTTGGGCAGGAACGGGTCATCCTTCCGCATCAGGGCTCCCCGCCTCTCTGGGCCTCTGCACAGCCTTGTCTCCGAGGGGCCCGTGGAAGTGGCCAAATGCTTCCTCCCTGTGGAGGGAAGCAGGGTGGGGCAGTGGTTAGCACAGGCCCTGGAGCTGGACCACACTTACTGGTCGTGTGGCCTTAGTTAGGTATGTTACTTCATCTTTAGCCTCAGTTTCTTTATCTGGAAAGTGGGTGTAAAAAAAAGAAAAGAAAAGAAAAGAAGCCGAAACCAGTTTGGCTCAGTGGATAGAGCGTCGGCCTGTGGACTGAAAGGTCCCAGGTTCGATTCCGGTCAAGGGCATGTACCTTGGTTGCGGGCACATCCCCAGTGGGGGGTGTGCAGGAGGCAGCTGATCAATGTTTCTCTCTCATCGATGTTTCTGACTCTCTATCCCTCTCCCTTCCTCTCTGTGGAAAATCAATAAAATATATTTTAAAAAAAATAAAAAGAAGTGGGGCCTGGCCAGCATGGCTCAGTGTCGACCTATGAACCAGGAGGTCATGGTCAGGGCATATGCCTGGGTTGCAGGCTTGATCCCCATTATGGGGCATGCAAGAGGTAGCCTATCGATGATTCTCTCTCTCTCTCTCTCTCTCTCTCTCTCTCTCTCTCTCTCTGTCTCCCTCTTCCTCTCTGAAATCAATAAAAACATATATTTTTTAAAAAGTGGTTGTAGCTCCTCCCCACAGGGTCCTGATGAGAACTGAGTGAGGCGATGTGTGTAAAACACTTACCACTATTCAGTGAGCACTGGCTATGATATTATTCTATTATCGATGAGTAATACATTTGTCTTAATATAATTACTGTTATTGAGAAAGGAAAAAAGAAGTCACCTACTTGAACTTCTGAGGAAAGGCCCGCGGCCAGGAGCCTGAGCGCTCGCCCTGCCTGTGCACCTGGGGCCAGGCGCGGGGCCTCTCAGCCCCGGTGTCCTCACTTGTAAGTCGGGATCTCGGAGCCATGGAGCCCGCTGCCTCGCAGGGCTGTCTGTGGGCTTGAGGCCCCGCTTCCCAGCTGCAGGAGGCACAGGTCTTACGCGGAGCAGCTGCGCACGTGGGTTGGTGAGTGAGAAACAGGTGCAAAGCCCCTCTGGCCGGGGGTTCCCTCGGGCCCTGGGGGCGAGAAGGGACCTCCTGCTGCTGGAGCCGATGCCCACCCGCGGCGGGACCACAGCAGCGAACGGCCCCAGAGCCCTCACTGCCCGGTGAGCCTGGGAGACGCCGCCTCGGACCCGCACCTTCCTCAGTGAGGCTGTTGGTGGGGTCTCCGGTGGGCAGCTGGCCGCACCCTCTGCGGTCCCCGCTGGAGACAGCGTCCCCCGAGGGCAAAGGGGAGCGGGCTGTGCTCCAGCACCTGCCTGTCCTTTCCAGTCCCACGAAGGCTATTCTCCGGGTCTGAGGGAAGGGAGGAAACGCCTGCTTGCCCCTGAGCCAGCTGAAGCGAAGGGGGGTGTAGCCGAAGGGCAGGTGATGAGCCAGGGCAGCCCTGGAAGGGGCCGGCTCCTGACTGGGGTGCAGGGACTTGGTGATGCGCCTACAGAGAGCTCCTGGGCCTCAAGGAGCAGCTGGAGGGTCCTGACCCAGGGGTTTCCAGTCTCTGCAGCCCCTGTCCCGGGAGGCTGCCTGTGGCCATGCCTGGGTCTCGGCCACACACGATGGGGGTGGGCAGGCAGCTTGCCCGCAGTTCCTCCAAGGCCGCTCCCAGTGCAGGAGGGAGACCCCCTCCACCCCCCTCCCCCGAAGTAAAGGGGTTGCTTTTCCCACAAGATTGGGGAATGGATGTTGGGGGAGGGACCAAGTCCTGTAAAAGCCCGTTTCCCGGCAGAGGGCTTCCCCAGGCCTCCTGCCGCAGCCAGGGCCTCACCTCCCCGCCTGGTGCGCCCAGCCCGTTCTGGAAGAGGATCTGATTGGCCCAAAGGAGTCATTGCCATGGTCCAATCAGCCTTGGCCCTCGAGGGTGAGGTCACGAAGGGGGGCTGGACAGACACCCCAAATACCAGTGACCGCCTAATTGGAGGATCTTCAAAGCGGGAGCCAGCCCTTTGGGGATCACTGATGTGTTCCTCTCGGGAGGGAGAGGAGGACGCTGTGGCCGTGGCTCCCGCCAGGTGCGTGGAGGGCTCTCCCAGGGCCAAGGTCAGACGCTCAGAGCAGGAGCAGGGCAGAGGCCCAGCCCTGGAGCCCATCCCCAGCTGGAGGGGGGGCGGGCAGGGAGCCGCTCAACCCCAGGCCTAACCCCGGCTCATCACCAACGCGTCTGCGGGCTTCTGAGCCAGAACCAGCCCCTCCTCTCTCCAGCGGGGCCAGGATGCGGACTTCCCCGAGGCCCCAGGGACAGACGGCCCAGGGAGCCCCTGCTGGCCTCCCGCCTGCAGTCAGCTCTGAGCCAGCCCAGGGCCCCAGGAGGGCAGGGCTGGGCCAGAGAGGCAGAATGGGGTACATGAGGCACCGGACTGAGCGTAGGGAGGTGGGGTTTCCTGGGCTCCCAGCCTCTCTCCTGGGGGCTTCATTTGTAAGAGAATGGCCTCTGTCCCCTCCGCTCAGAAAAGCACCCGGAGCTGGGCTGCCTCTCCCAGCTGCTTCAAGGTAGGCTGGGGGCAGGGCATCCCTCCCCACGCCCTCCCAGCAAAGTGCCTGCCGGGCCAGCGGGCAGCAGCTTCCAGGTAGCAGGCAGCACGTTGGCCTCTCTCCCTTCCCCGCCCACCCGGCCCCCAGTGGCCCCGGATTCTCCCCGCTCTGCTGCGTCTCCCAGCAGCCCCAGGCCCCGCCAGAGGAGTGAACGCAGCCTCCAGCCTCGTTAACATTCTGCCTGAGTCACTGCGGCAGCGGCAGTGGGATGTGCCTGCGAGGAGCGTTCCCAGGCGCCCGGGGAGAGTCCCCACGTGGAGGAGGCACCTGCGGAAGGGCTTTCTGAGGCCTGAGCAGGCCACAGGCAGCCCCCAGCAGGGAGGGGGGCACAGGAGCTCCCGCCATTCTAGGAGGGGCACCGGGGCTCTTCCTCAGAAACATCAGCATCACCCCAGGCCCAGCGGGGAGGTTCTGACTTCCAGTCAAGCCCGCAGCGTGGTGGAGAGGACTCGCGTGCCAGCACTGAGCCCAGGTCCGGAGCGCGCTGCGTGGCCGGGGCAGATGGAGCAGTTGCCTGGGACCTCGCCTTGGACGCCTCATCTGTGGGACAAAGGAGCCGAGCTAATGGGGGCATGGCCCGTTCGGCCCCTCTCGAGCTCCCCGTGCTGGGCCTGGTCAGGGCAGCCCTCACCTGTGGAACAAGGTGGGCGATTTGCTAATGGGGCTCCCAGTGCTGGGCCTGGCCAGGGCACCCCTGACAGGCTGGGGAAATACCGGGCTGCGTGCCCCGGGGACTTGATGATGAATGACTGTCATTAGCAGGTTCTCGGGAAGGACACTGCACATAAATCCTCCCCTCCCTCCCGTGACAGCCGCTACTTCCTCTGCTAACTACCCGGTTCTTGTTTTCCGGGGAGCCTCCCGGGACCCTCCGGGGAGCCTGGAGAGGCTCCTCGGGCTCCCCGACGCCTGTGCATCTGTCTGTCTGAGGGTTTAGCTGCGGACGCACTTGATAGCGGCAGGAAACCTGACCTAGACTGGCTAGAGCGAAAAGGGAACTTGTGGACTTGTGTACCCCGGAGTCTGGCAGTACCTGCCGCCTTCAGGCAAGGCTTGATCCAGGCATACAGGCTGTGAGGATCTGGGTGTCCTCTCCCCATTTCTGGCCCTGCTTCCTGGGTGTTGGGGCCACTCTCAGGAAGGCTCTCCACCGTGGCTGCAGGCAGCAGCACAGGGCTCCCCATTTGTTCACCTCTTGCTGAAATTGACCCACTTCCTACACCTCCACAAGAAAAAGCCCATTTCAAAGATGGGAATGCTGAGCACAGGCCGAGTGAAACAGGCCCGTTACGGAGACCGATGCTGTACGATTCCACTTACGCGAGGCATCTGGAGCGGCCAGGTGCGCAGAGACAGAAAGCAGAATGGTGTTCCCCAGCGGGGCGGCTGGCCTGGACCGTGGCAGTGGGAAGAGAAGTGGGTGGACTGGGGCTGCCGGCCAGGACGGGATGGGGGGAGGGAAACTGTGGAGGGCTCATGTGGTCGGTGCGGAATGGAGGGGCACGACGTCCGGCGAGCCGAGGGTGAGCATCTGGAGAGAAGAGTCCCACCGTGTCACAAGCTGCGCAAGTCACGGCAGGTAAGAACCGAGCCCCAAGAGGTGGCGGGTGACTCTGGCCAGAGGGAACCAGACTGCCGTGCGTTGGGGGTACCGGAAGTAGAGCCGACCTGAGAAGTGTGGCCTGTCAGTGGGGAAGGAGGCTGCTGCTTAGGTGTGTTTTGTTTTCAATCTTTATTGTTGAAAGCATTACCTAAGTCCCCCGTTTTCACCCTTTGACCTCTTCCAGTGCCCCCCCTCCCCAAGGCCTCACCACACTATTGTCTGTGACCGGGGGGCATGCGTATATGCATACAAGTGCATGGGTTGATCTCTTCTCGCCCAGGTTTCTTTTTTTTTTTAAACGGGAAAAACTTGAACATGCTTTATTGCTGATGGGGAGGGGCCAGTTAAAATGCAGAGTGAAAAAATAAATAAAATGGAAAGGGTGAGAGGGAAGGAGGAGAGGAAGTAAGTGGAGGCAAGGCTCAACTCTTCCCCATGGCTGACGCCTCTCCCCACAGTGCACCCCGGTATCGTCCTCCCACCAGGGTGTGAGCCCGCCTCACCACTGATGGATGTGCCCGGGGGACCCCAGCTGGCCGGACCCCAGCGTGCCGTGCCCAGGACCCTTGCAGCCTCAGCGGCAGCGGCTGGCTCTGAGGCCCTGAGCACAGACGGAGTGTGGGTGTGATGAGGGGCCTGGGGCTCCGTTCCTGCAGATGTTCTAATGAGCAGATTCCTCATGTGGATGAAGGTCAGCACTCCCTTGCAGACGGGGCATGAGCGAGCTGCGAGGCACAGCTCCTGAGCGGTCACGTGGATCCTCAGTAACCCATTCCCCAAACTGCGGAGGCAGCTTCTCTTCAGGGGGGCAGTGCTGAGGGGCTCCCAGGAATTCTCGGAAACGCCCCACAAGGCTCTGCAGGGAGGAGAGTGGCCAGGCCAACAGGGTCTGCGAAGTCAGCACTTCCCTCACTCACACCTCTTCCCCGGCCTCATTGTCACGTAGCCCTAGGGAATGTGCAGCGATCCATCTGCAGACCTGACAGATCCCTGGGCAGGACACCCGAAGGCAGCTGCCCCAGTGAAGGCGCCCCGTGGGCGCTGGGAGGGCTTGGCGAGGGTCGTGGGCCGGAGCGCGGCTGCTCTGAGCAGGCATATTTGGGTCAGTGTCAGCTCCTGACTTGCCTGCTCTGCCATTTCATTAAAGAAACCTGCAGCCAAGTACGCTGTGGTCACACTCACAGGCTGGGCCTTCCTAAGGCCGAGCCCGGGCCTGGGCGGCTCCCTGGCCACGTGGTCACCCGGCCGCTGCACCTCTCACTGGGAATGCTCTCGCTTGGCCATGGGGAGGAGGAAGCCGATGCTGACCAAGGGGAGCAGGTCAGGCAGGTGCCCCACGAGCCCCTGCCTCACATGATCCATCCCCCCTGCAACCCCTCCAGGCAGGCCAGGGGCCGGGGCGGATCTTGCTGAATGACTGAGCCCTCGGAGGAGGAAGTAGGGTCACATCAGTGGTTCTCCAAGTGCGATCCTGGCATCACCTGGGAGCTGGTGAGCAACGCAAATTCTCAGGCCCACAGGAGACCTCCTGCCCCAGAGACCGGCTGCTCTGGGGCAGGAGGCCGCTCCGGCTCGAGGAGCCCTGGATGAGACGGTCCCAGGCCCTTCCTGAGCTGCCTCAGTATCCCTCACGCTGCAGTCTGGCCTGACTGCTGGGCTCCCCACTCTGACGTGCCTCCTTCCAGACACCTTGGTGATGCAACGCCTCCTGCCGGGCACGTGCGGTGGTGGGCACGCCACTGACGGGCAACCTTGGCCGAGTTGAGCCTCTGCTAGGGCGAGCTGAGGAGCACCCCAACATTAAGTTCAGGAGCAGTAACCAACAGAGCCCTGGCTGTGCCGGCACGGGCCAGGCCCTGACTGGATCCTCAGCAAGGTCCGAGTCAGGAGACCAGGATTCTCCTCTTGGCTCTGACACTGAGCAGCGGGCTGACCTGGATGTGTGTGTGTGTCTCACAAACCTCTCTAGACCCCAACGTGTGCAGCGTTACGGGCCTGGGCAGTGCTTCGGAGGGACACACAGCAGTGCGCCGCGGGCAGCCAGACTCCCGGCCAGCTGCCCGATCGCACCGCGTGAGGCTGAGAGCACACCTGAAGGGTGGTGCTGACTGAGAAGGGCCCAAGGGAACTTTACGGGGTGCCGAACATGTCCCGTGTCCATTACAGTGGAGGCTACAGCTGTATGTGCATTTGCCCAAATCCACTGCACCCACCGCTCATTTAGGAAGGGCGAGTTTCACTGTATGTAAGTTATACCTCAATTGGGAACATTCCTAATAAAATAGGAGGTTTGGGCTCCGAGGACTTCTAAAAAGGCTGAGTCTACATCTTGGGTTTCTGACTCTGTGGGCTCTCTTATGGGGCTATCTGATGACTGCTGGTAGACAGGGTGCATGCCAGCCTGTCCCAGTGTGGGCTCCCCAGTTGGCAGCATTCCCGGTCCTGATTCAGAAGGGCCCCCCGCCCCAGTGCAGGCAGGACATCCGCAAACCACAACGGACGCTCCGTCTGCTCTAAAACGCAGCCTCTGGGTGGGAGTCGGTGAGTTTCAGCAGCAGCTGCCACACACCTCAGATCCCCGGAACTTCGCTAGTAGGTGTCACTATTGTCAGTGGGAGCGGGTGGGAGGCAGTTAACTAATTTAATGAGCAAAAATTACAAAGAAGAAAATTACGAGAGGGAGGTGGAGAGCCAGCAGCTGGAGTCAGTGACTCCCTGAACACAAACATACATTCCGTCATAGAGTCTTTATTTTACATGTTTGCATCACAGCGAGAAGCCTTCCCCAACAGCACCCTGATCGGAAGCCCCACCCATCCTGTTTACATAAATGCTCTTCAATGATCATTGTTAAAAAAATACTGAAAGTGCCTTCTGCACCCCAATCTAACCCGGAAAGCAAATGATATGTACAGGCATTGTCTCCCCCAAATGTCACCTGATCCTGGATTCCATGTGTCTGACTTCCTTTGTGGTCGATGACGAGGAAATCCAATTCATGATCTACAAACGCCCCGAGGCGTCCAGAAAGCCCCTGTGGCTAGTAAGTACCTTCAACGTGAGGAGGCTGGCCACCACAAAACCTCACGCCTTGCCTCAGAGCAGCTTACCGTCTGGGGAGTGGGTTCGTTTTCCTATTTTGCTTGGACATTGACTGACTTTGTCCAGAACTCCCCCTTCCCAAAGGCCTGGGGAGTTTGGAGTGTTCAGCTCTCTGATCAGCCACTACATTCCAGGTGTGACAATGAAGGTGGATCCCTTTTTTTGAAAATACATTCTTGATTTCAGACAGGAAGGGAGAGGGATAGAGAAAAACATCAATGAGACAGAATCATTGACCGGCTGCCTCCTGCACGCCCCACACTGGATCAAGCATGCAACCGGGACATATGGCCTGACCGAGAATTGAACTGCGACCTCCTGGTTCATAGGTCGATGCTCAACCACTGAACCACACATGCCGGGCACAGGTGGATCCTTTTAAAAGACTTCCTGCCAAACACCCTAGAGAAACAGGAGCACAGAGCAGATCTGTGAGAGCCGTTGGTGTGTTCCACACGCACGCCTTTGTGATGTATCAGGAGGTGCCGAGTCAGAGCCTAACTTCCTTAGTGGGGAAGCCATTCATTTAGTGACTCCTGAGGGGGAAAGCAGCGGGTCCCAGGCACCCTGGACCCTGCACATTCTGAACTGGCTCCGAGGCCAGCCAACAGGGAGCGTGGGATGGAAGGGGTGGAGTTGGCAGCAGGCAGCATGGAGGGCTCCGCTGTCCCACAGGGTATGGAGCAGGGCCAACAACCTCACCAGACTGTCTGATGGGCCCCGGCCTCCCGGGGAGAAAAAGCTTCAGGATGGGGAAGTGGCCAGATGCCGCTTGTAATAAAAATGGGCATCTTTTCCCTCTTCGGTAAGGGCTGTAAGGGCCGGCTCCGTGCAGTAGACTCGTAAGTGCTAAGACATACGCTGGCATGCAGGGAGAACCCCATATACGGTCCAAAGCAATAATGTGCACGTTAGCAGCCCTCCTGGTTAAGCCTCCTCAGCTTAGAAAACGCACTCCAGAGCTTCGGGGAGAAAACGCTGCACTGCACCAAAGCCTGTGGCCTGTATCCCCAGGCCCGAGCCTCCACAGAATCAACAGATGTGGGCGGGGGGGGGGGGGGGGGGTGGAGGAGGAGAGGAGGGGGAGGGGGGCAGGCTGTGGGAGGAGAGCAGAGATCCTGATGAGACGGTACTCGAGGTGGAAATCCTGCCACGACAGTCACGTGAAGTGGCCTTATGAGACCCAGAGCTGCCTGGCTGGCTGGACACGTCGGGGAGAAAGCGCCCTGCAAGTTCACTCTGGAGTGGTTTCTGGAGAGAAAACCGGCCTGACTCGGGCTGAGCTGGGAAAGCACCTCCTGCACTAGAGCAGCTTCCCCCGCAGAACGGCGGCCGCGCCCAGCTCGCGTCCAGTGTCACTGCATCGCTACCAAAACTTTAAAGTCCTGAGGGGCCGGGAACTAGGCTGACGGCGTCTTTGGCCCCTGGGAAGAGCCAGGATTGAGAGACCAATGACCTTTGTTGTGGTCCGAGAAGTAATTTTCTACAAGACACAGACCTTATGACAGGCAAACAGCCTTCACTTCCTGACACCTCGCAGCAGCAGGCTCCCAGGCCCCGGCAGGGTCCTCGGAGGAAGCCCGGCTATTGGTGTGGGCAGAGCAGGCAGGGAGCAGATGAAGCTATAAACACCGAGGGCTCTGTGATGGCACCGTCCTGCCTGCCCAGCCCGGGACTCGGAGGCTTAACCGTTCGAGCTCCGCAGCTCCCGGAGCCACGGAGGGGAAGGCTGTGGCTGAGAACCACTGTGCTTTGGGCCCCGGCCAGTCACCTTGACTCAAGTGCATGCTGGTCCCCACTATGAAGTGACAGGGAAAGGGAAGAAATGCTCACAGAACAGCTCGGACGGCGTAGGTAATTCTGAAAAACTTGAACGACCACCTGCCTTCCCGGTTTTCCCTCACCATCGGCCTGACTGGAGCCCTGGCCGTTCCATGCAGGACGCGGGCCGACGTGCTGTGTGGTGGGAAGGCCGTGGCGGCCACTGCCCCCTCCCTGTGCTCCCGCCCTGAGGGCCAGCATGGGGGGGGGGGGTCAGGCAGCCCCCAGGTGCTGGGAGAGCCAGAGGCTCCTGGAGGTAGGCACAGGCTTTGAAGGACGCCCCGTCCCAGAGAAGCCAGCCCTCTGGCTCGGCCCGAATGTGGCTGCTGGGCTGGGAGCTGCCGGAGGGGGCGGGAGGCAGGAGCAGTGCGGGGTGGCCGCACACACGTTCTCGTCCTCCCCTGCTCCGCACGCACTCGCTTCCTGCGTGGAGCCCCTTTGAGGAGGGAGTTCTCACCTCACTTTGGTTCTTGCCAAGAAAGCTATGACTGAGTCAAGAACATGTGCTTGCAGGACAAACAGCAAATGGGTCCCCCCCAAGGGAAGCACCCTAAGCGTGGGTGAGACACATTTCTGCAGCGTTGGGATTGTTTGGACAGGAAAAGAAAGCTTTAAAGATATTCCCATCTCCTCTACAACTTCCGGCCCTGTCACACAGCTCCAAGTTAAAAAAGAGAAAGAGAAACGGACCCTTAGAGGAATACTTAGGCTGTACTTCCCTGTCCTGGGGACGGGAAGACGCGTGGTCCCGCCCGAGGCCTGCAGGGCCAGGACCAGCCCGGGGCCGGACCCAGCACAGAGGCCACTGAAAGTGCATGAGGAGGACGCTTCTTCCTCTCGGGCCAGCTGGGGAGTGGAAATGGCACAGCAGAGGGAAACCAGTTTCTGAGGAAAGACTTCAGGTTCCCAAACCTGGGATATTGAGCCACCCCTAAATCTTGTGGTTTCTGACTGACCCTCCAAGCCGGAGGTAAGCAAACCACACCAGGGACTCTCCCGTCCACCTGCCGGGAGGCCCCGGCACACCTGGGCACCCGAGCAGGAGGAAGCCTGCCTGCGTGGCCATGCTCATCGTGGGAATGATCGCGAAGCCCTCAGTCACAATGGCCTCCGGAGCGGCCCCGGCTTCCAACGGCTTAGGTGCAAAGCTGTTCACTGTGGGCAGCGCCCCTGTTGGTCCCCACGCTCGGAGAGGCCACAAGGGAACCTGAGTTCCTGTGAGATGCCTCCCTGCCCGAGCCTAAGCCGGCCAGTCACACCTCCTCACACACTCCAGATACCGCCGGGGCAGCCGCCCACCTCCTCTGTCCTGAACCCTCTGGTTACGGGGAAAGCTTGATGATGATGGCCGCTTGGACTTACGTATTTGCTTCAGCACCTCCTTTCCTGCCCCAGCTGCTCCTGAAGGAAAGTTCCTTCCCCTCCCCCCAGGTTCCCATCACACCAAGTAGATAGGAACCACGAGAAGAGAGGGGACCGAGACGTGCTGCTCTGGATGGTCAAGAAAACCCTACAGAATGCTTTTGAGCTAAAAATATATTTCTGTCCATCCTTTAGGCAACACAGAACACCCTTCCATCAGGAACACCCCCTCTCCCCCGGGCTGTGTCCCAGGGCTGGGCCCACGGTGACATCCCAGCCGAGCAGAGCCCCTGGGAAAGACACCCAGGACGCGGGAGAAAAGGCCTGAGGCCGCATTTGGGGACAGGATCTGGGGCGGGCTCGGCATACTAAATCAGGTTTTGACTCTGCTTTTTAAAACCACCTCATTCCATTCGGTTTTGGTCCCCAAAAGCTGCAGCGGCCCTCTCCATCCCCCGTAAGCCCGTGCTGTGACCACACAGGTGCCGACCTCCTCCCCACCCACCGTCCATTCTGATGTGCTACACTCTGGGGGTCACACTGCATGTACCCTAAGCGCTCCCAATTAAAAATATATGTATATAAATCAAAACAAAGCCTTCCTTTTATTCTCCTCCTCGCTACACTCCCTCTGCAGCGTGCCCACCTGAAGGAGAAATCCAGCTGCCTACGACCAGCCACAGATCAGTTTCCATAAGAGTAAAAACGGGCTTGCGGCACTCTGCTCCCAGCATGCGCTCTGTGGTGTCACTGTCGGGAGGTGCCGGCCGCTCTCGCTCACCAAGAGGACTGTGAATAAATTAAGTGTCTTCTTCGCGGGGCCAGCCTCGAGCGTGCTCCCTCACGCGGTGCATTCCCAGTCGCCCTGGGGCTCCACCGAGCCGTTGGTCACCTTCTTGACTTTCTTCATGTTCTCCATCACCCCTGACGTCGTCACGCTGCACGGGGAAAACACAGGGAGCGCGTCAGTGGGAAGCAAGGCCGTCTTCGCCACAGCGCCTCCCGGAGGGTGAGTCAGAGCTGGGCTTGAATTCGGACCGGCTCCTGGCCGCTATGTGACCTTGGCCAAGTCGCTTGAGCTCTCCGTGCTCCAGTACAATAAGCAATGCCCGCTTCCCAGAGCTACCGTGAGGGGAAATGAGGGTCTCCAAAGCGCCCAATCAATGCATGGTGCCTGTTATTGCTACAATCGCCAGCCTGTCACGGCCTCCACGGGTGCTCACGTTGCGTGCACGTCCTCCCGTTACAGCCGTGAGACTGCTCCGTTCCAGTTAACACCTGGAAAGAAAGCCTGCCAAGGCAGGCAGTCACCGTAACCTGCCACCCTGGAGCGTTTCTGAGTGACGGGCAGAAGCACAGGTGCGGCGGACCCGCTGGGCCCAGCCCGACAGAGCTGGGGAACGGGCTGCTTTCCGCGGACCAGGCCCTGGTCCCTGCAGGCCGCGCCTCCCCAGGCCTCCCAGGGCAGGGCCTCTTCTCTGCTGGTCCCTGACACTCAGGAGGGGCTGGGGAGCCCTTCACTGAATCCGGGGATCAAAAATGGAAGCACAGCCCTAGCCGGTTTGCGTCAGTGGATAGAGCGTCGGCCTGCGGACCAAAGGGTCCCGGGTTCGATTCTGGTCAAGGGCATATACCTTGGTTGTAGGCTCCTCCCCTGCCCGGGCCCTGGTTGAGGCTCACGCAGGAGGCAACCAATTGATGTCTCTCTCTCACATCGATATTTCTGTCTTTCCCTCTCTCTTCCACTCTCTAAAAATCAATGAAAAAATATCCTTGGGTGAGGATTAACAACAAGAAATGGAAGCACGCTAGCCTTTCCCTGAGTGGAGCACAGCCTCTGGCGTGGTGTGAGCGGGGCAGGTTCTAAGGATGTGTATCTATGAAGGACATGGTGGTCCCCAGCAGGAGGCATCGAGCAAACACACGGAGCTCCTCCTGGCAGGACTGATTTCAGGGCAGCGACACTATCTGTATGACACTATTAGGGTAGATACACGTCATCACACATTTGTGCAAACCCACAGAATGCACACCACCAAGCGTGGTCCCTAAGGTAAACTATGGACTCCGGGTGACAATGACTGTCAATCAGGTTCATCGACTGTAACAAATGCACCGTTCTGGAGGGGATGTTGCTAATGAGGAGGCTGTGCATATGTGCGGCCAGAACGCTGATGGCAAATGGCTGTATCTTCTGTTCAATGTTGCTGTGAACCTAAAACTGCTCTAAAAAATAGCATGTTAAAACAAACATGCCTGGCCCTGACGGGTTTGACTCAGTGGACAGAGTGTCGGCCTGTGGACTGAAGGGTCCCGGGTTTGATTTCAGTTAAGGGCATGTACCTTGATTGCAGGCACATCCTCAGTAGGGGGTGTGCAGGAGGCATCTGATCGATGTTTCTCTCTCATTGATGTTTCTAACTCTCTCTCTCTCCCTTCCTTTCTGTAAAAAACCAATAAAATATATTTTTAAAAAAAGCCTGGCCCAGCATCTCCTAAGTATCTGATGTCCCCATAGGAACCTCCTGACCAATAAAATAAGTGCAATCAGTCAACTCAACAGACTCTCCAAGGACCCTGCCCACCCCCCCATGTGGCACCCCCAGTTTGTCCAGGGGAGGGCGCCAGCACATGAGAAGTCACAGGCAGGGCAGGGGATGTGGGGCTGGTGGTGTGACCTGGAGCCCGTGGAGCTGCTCAAGTGACCTGAAGCAGATCACGGCCGATGGCAGCGATGCCGGCGGGCACAGCAGGCCTCTGGGAAGGAAGGCCGGCCGCTGCTGCTGCAGAGTGTGGGGCGTCCCCGGGCAGCTCAGCCGCTGCGGCAGTGAGAACGGGGCAAGGTCAGACCGACACCCTGCGGCCTCCCAGGCAGGGGCTTTGCAGCTTCGCAGGCACCTGCAGCACGGCCTCGTGTTGGTGCCAACACTGAAGAGCCCCCATCGGCCCAGCACTGAAAGGTCTCTACAAGCGTGGGGAGCAATGGGCAGCGGGATTTTCAGCCTAAACTCCCACTCCGGGGACAGGCACAGCCTCCTGGAGCGGCCCAGGTCGCAGTCACCACACTCACTTCACAGACGGGACAGCGAGGTCTCCAGAGGCGAGGCCTCCTCCGCCCGTCTGCTCCTTCGTGTCCTGGCTGGTGACGTGCCCTTCCGTGGCTCCAGTGCACGCCCGGACCGCAGGACTGTCTGCACCCCGTCCCACTGTCCCCGCAGCAGACTGGGCTCCCGGAAGGCCGGGCTTCTGCTCCGGCGGGCGCTCCACAGCTGCCCGTCGGGCACACGGCCAGGCTGGCCTCTCCGGCTGCCCCGCCCAGTGCCCATTCCAGCAGGAGCTGTCCCGCTTCCAGTGGCTGCTCAGGGAAGCGCCTCTGAGGCGGGGTGGCCAGCAGCTGGGAGCTGGGCCGAGGCCAGGGGGCCAGGGCTAAGGCTGATGCGCCCCTGTGGGATCAGTACAGGAGTCTGGAGGACGGGTGGGGGAGTGGCGCAGAGATGCCCGAGACAAGGAGCAGGCAGCTCCGACAGAGATGGCGAGGGCACATGGATCCGGGGCTGCCTCCCACGTCCCATGGTGACAGAGGCCTGAGTCCTGTGCTTGCACCCCACAGGGAGGGCCTAATGCACACAGGCAAGATGAGAACGCTGCTTTAGACAGCCACTGATCCCGCGGCCACCCAGGTCACAGTCACATGTGGTCTGAGTAAGACACAACTCTTTCTTTAACCAAACTAAACCAGAAACTATAACCAAACTAGAAACTGCTTTCTGGACTGGAAGGTGGAGAGGCCCGGCTGAGAGACAACCCCGCAGTCTCCCATCTATAGGCCCTGTGCCCACTGTAGGTGCCGCCCACGCGGGTGCTCACAGGAAGCAGTCCGAGTGGCCACAACCTTGGGGGTGGCACTGTAGAATGAAAACCCTGAGCACCCAGGATACGCACAGCACATGGGCAGCTGCGAAGTGCCGAAATCGCAGCCAGTATTTAACATGTTGAATTTTTTATACTAAATTTTGTTACCAAAATTGGTCCAAAGAGAGATGTTGAAAGAAAGAGAAAAAGACAAAGTCAGTGTTACCTCTGAGTGCGCCCTCACCTTGCAGGCTCGGGGGGGAGGAAAAAGGGTGAAAGCTCCCAGCCCCCACCCCCTGGGAGAGACTCACTCCCCAGGTGCACTACGCCCCTCAGCCGGGCCTCAGATGCAGGAGGTGAGGGCAGGGGCGGGAGAAACTCCCCCACCTCCCGGTGGCCACTCACGTGCTGCGGTGGTCAGACCCACCGGGAAGAGGGGGATCGGTTGGGCGGGCGCTTGAGGAATACTACTTCCCAGAGGTGCTGCTCTGGGACAAGGGTCAGACCAGCTCCCTTCGGTAAACCCCTCCAGTGCGATGGCAGAGAGCTCCCGGCCTGCTGGGCAACCAGGCAAGGGCGCCGCTGCCTCTGGCTGGTTGTTGGTGGAGGACTTCAGGTGCGAGCACCCCCACTCCAAGTGGCGGAGGGAGACGACAGCCCGGCGGCTGCCCTGAGCGGCTGCCATTAGCCTTTGCGCACCGGCAGGGGAACGGAGGCAGCGGCGCCAGAGCGCCCGTCCAGCCTGTTGTGCTGTCACAGCTTGTAAATTCCTAGAGCGCTCTCGGCAGCAGAGCACTTAGCCAAGAGGAAGCCCAGAACAATTTCCTTGCGGATTTAAAGGTACTTGACCTCAATCCGCTCCTAAACTTCTTTTCTGGCTAAACTGGGCTCGCGCTCCCAGGGAGTGCACCACCCTCAACAAACCCTTGGCTGGGTCCGCCCCCTCTCCGGCCGCTGCACAGGGAGAACCCATCCACTGGCACAGGACGGCTCCACTAAGGCACTGGAACAGTGTGACCAGAGTACTGCTGCCCTGTGACGGGTGTAAACTGAGGCAGCCCGAGGACATCCCAGCCTTCCCAAGTCTTGCCAGAATATAGAACAGGCTCTCTAGTCCCCATAGACAGCGGCCTATCTGCCCACGCCCTCTCCTTTCCTCCTGACCACAACCGCAGACCCTCTTGCTAAAATGATTACCGTCACCAAATACTGTCAGCGAGAAACCAGAACCAAAACAGAATTTTGCCAGGAGACGTACCTTCCTGACGCACCCCCACTTCCAGACTAGCGGCTGGCGGATGGGATGTGGGGACAGGAAATCTACATGGCTGGCCAGAACACCAACTGGTACAGCCATTTCGGACCACAGCCCAGTCAAGCGGAAGATGTCAGGAGCCAGCCATTCGGCTCCTAGCTGCCCACCCCAGAGAACAAGCCAGGGTCCCCAGCAGGGATGGACCGATCCCCCAGATCTCAGGGTGCTTCCTGCTGCTGCTCACCAGACTGGCTCTCACTTGTGCCTCTTCGACCAGTCACTGGCTCAGACCTGCAGCTTCCGGAAGAGGCACACGTGCTGCTTCTCCTGCCCCCCCCCTCACCACCAGCTACCAACAGGCCTGTCTCCTCTGCACAGGGAGGGGCTGTTTGCAGCCAACAGTAGGATCCGCCTTCGCTCCTTGTTCTCACAGTGGAGCTGCGCACCGGGGGCTGCACCAGGCTGCTCGCCTGCCTGGCAGCCCAGCAGAGCCCAGCGGGCCAAGGCTCAGCCTTTGAACTGGGAAAATCAAAGGCCATCCTGGCTGGAGGCAGTGCACCGGAAACTCACCCTCAGGCCAATCCTCAAACACAACCGGCCTGGCCCATCCCAGTTCACAGCAAAATATTCTTAATCGCCATTCACTTCTGGAAAGCGACTGCCTTTCCCAGAAACAGCACCTGGAGGCACTCACCCTGAGACTCAGAAGCCCGGTTACCGCAGATCTAGGTCAGACATGGTGCTGCTGCAAGAGCCACTGGCTATCTGAAGGTAAAGGACGCCTGACCTTCACTTAGCAGACTTAAGAGATTCAGACGATCGCATTTTCAGGCACAGGCTCCCATGGCAGGGGCCCAGCAGGAAGCGGGCTTGTCCGTCCTCAGCAGTTTGGAACAGGCTCAGCATGTCCCCAAGTTCATGCCACCCAGTTACCGAGCGCAGTGTCCATTTCCTTCTGCTAAGAATAGAGGGCCCACCTCTGGAGCAACCACATGTGCGGCAGCTGCTCCAATTCACACCCTGCTGCTCTGTTAGGCCACGGGGCAAGGGAGGGGAGGAGGGAGATGCTTACACAGATTCCATTTCCAGGTCATCGTCTTCCTGAGAAAGCTGCAGGTAGGGGTTATCTGAAGCGGGGCGGAACTTGTACCCGGTGAGAACAAAGAACACCAGAGTGGCCATTTCGTCCATGAGCTGCAAATTGAAAACACCCCAAACAAAGGGATGAGCGCCGCTGTTTTCCGGAAAGCACTGGAACTAAACACGCTGACCCCCACCCCCGCCCGGCAACCTGCCACTCCATGGCCCCTCCTCAAACGCCGAGCTGGCTGCCAGGGAGCACTTTCCTCCCAGCTGTGCTGAGGCCTCAGCCAGGCATTCTGCCCAGAGATGACACCTAAGATGCCTAGCTTTACCTGGAATGTCCACTGCTGTGCTTTAAGGGTCATTATATACCCCCACTTCCTACAGTGCCTAACGCATCAAGAGTACTTAAGAGAACAGTCTTCCAGACCATTCGATGGCCTGCCCTAGTGTTAAGCCAGTTCTAGTCACTGCAAAGATACTTCACTATTGACATTATAACAATGGGCAAAGGAGAAGGAAGGTGTGCATCCTAAGCCACTCTAAGTCCTGTAACGGACGGAGACCCGTCTCATCTGGGCTTTAATTACACAGAGTAAACCTTATTCTCTCTGTCTGAGGCTTTTCTCTTCAAAGACTCTTCACATTGAACGCTAACATCAATAATGCAACGCCCTCCAGACTCCTGCAATCCAGCAGTTCTCCCGGATAGCAGCCGGAACTGCAGCCCAGAAGAGAACGAGGTCTCACTGGGCACTGCCAGGTAAACCGTGACTTTAGGCTGCAGCCTCAGGCTGTCTCCGGGACCAGCATACCTGATAGAGCCACTTCCACTGGAACGGAACAGCAAATTTGAGGAAAAATGCAATGATCCTGGTGAAGTATATGTAACATACAATCTAGAGGAAGAGGAAAGAAACGAGAACATCAACACAGAAATTTGGCACCATTTTCTTCTGACAATTTGCTTTCAAATTAACTACAAAACAGACACAGAATGGCTCTGCTAGTCACACTGCAGCGCTTGTTGCTCTCTGGGTGACCACAGTCCGGGGAACAGCCACACACCCACGGGAGGACGAGCATTTCGGTCTGGTTTCTGATGTCAAGACCCCGGGGGTGGTATTTTCCCTCCCAGGTTGGAGGCGTTTTCCAGTAGCAACAGCAAAATAAAGCCACAGGAAGTGCTGACTTGCAGTCTCTGCAGCAGATGCCGGGACGTCCGAGGTGCACACAGCACAAGTGCCAACAATACTCAGTCCTCTAGCAAGGGAGGGGCTGCTGAGAGTGCGACTCGTGGGCCACTCGAGTGTGGCTGGTCGCTGGGACCAGGAAAAATACGTCCACAGGGAAGACAACTCAGAAACTTTCTGTTAGGAGTCAGGAAGCAAACTCCAGAAGACCCATACCTTAAATATTCCAAGAAATTCTGTTCCTAATAATTTAGAGTAAGACCCGCCTTTGGTGCTAATACTTGTCTGAGCCCTTCATGTTGATCTCAGTTCTGTGTTTAGGTGTCACCCCATTTTTGTAAATAAATAAAAAAGTCCCATCAAAGGAGCATCTAATCCTAGGAGAGAACCTAAGCAGTGGTCAGCAAACTGCGGCTCGCGAGCCACGAGCCGTGGTTTGCCGCTCTGTTGACTAATGAGTTTGCCCACCACTGACCTAGACTCTCGATTCCAATAATTACAGGCTGTTGTTGTTCCTTGTGATTAAGCCCCTATCCCAGTGGTCGGCAAACTCATTAGTCAACAGAGCGGCAAACCGCGGCTCGCGAGCTGCAGTTTGCCGACCACTGACCTAGAGAAATAGGCACTCAGCTGCCAACAGTGATCACCGAGGGGAGGCGGCGGCTCGGGGTCAGAGAGGGCGGCGCTGTCTCTATAATCCTGCACTGTAAACGCATCAAGCAGGGATTGCTTTCCTGAGTATGTAAAGCCAAATTTAAAACTAAACTTAAAAAAGAGCAGACACACAATTCCCATATCCAAGGACACAACCTGGTTGGTGGAGTGAAGCCATCACCCCAGGCAGCACCCACCTCATGCACCCACCCTCCTGTGGGATCCCATTTGCTCCACTCATTGTGTACAGATTTAGGATTTTTTTTACTCACCAAGACGTAATAATGTCTGAAAAGCTTCAGCTTTGCTAAGTTAATAGCAGCTAGGGAGAAGAAAGAACAAAACAGAGGCTCGTTAACCTTTCTCATTTGGAAGCGAGAGGCACTCAACACCCTCTCAGTCGAGGGGCCGAGTCTAACACAGGAGCAATGCCCGGGGCACATCTGTGTTTCTGGAAATGCAACCGCTGGGCCGGATCTCCCCCAGTCACTAGGAGTCAGGGACTGTGGGGACAGCAGGCGGGTTGCAGCTCCAGTGCACGGGCAAACCCGCATTTCCCCAGTCCTGGATTCAGTAGCTTCACACCGGCTATGCCAGGAGTATACTGACCCACAGAAACCAGCAGTCACTACAAATCATTAAACATTTCAGCTCTGCCAATGTGGCTGACAGAGCTGCCCCCACTAGGACCAGTCTCAGCGGGGTCCCTGAGCAATCTGGGGGAGCCTCCCACTAGTTCAGGGTGTAAATTCAATTAACAGGAGTGTATCTTGCAAATTTAAATTTCCAGTAAGTGCCTTGTAACAAGTCCTTTAAATACAACCTCCCTGGCTGTGTCCTACCTTTATGATGCTCAAGGTCAGGGAGCCAGGATAGCTAACTTCCTGCCACTGCCTATGGCCATGAAATATTGATGACCACAGAGGGTAGCCTGGCTCCCGCCCCAACGAGCAATCCTTTCATTCATCATAAACCTTCCTACAAGAGGCAAATTAATTTTGCTTAATAGCATTCAATTACTGGTTCCATTAAGAATGGGCCTGTGGATAGCGGAGGTTTGAATGTCCTCTTCCTCCCCCCTCGGCCTCATGCTTAGTGGGTGACAATCAAGCTTAGTTTCCAAAAGAAATTCCCTGAATCCGAAATAATCTTCAAGGTGATTATCGCTACCAGTATCTGCATGAATCTCTTCTGAGAAACCTAATGCACCGATGAAAAGATCAGAAACGCTTTCCGGGAAACTCTAAGTCCCCGACTGGAGAGGCTATTACACCCACCTCCAGCCTGCAAAGGACGCATGCGCGCAGCAGCATTTGCAGAAGCTCAAGGAAAGCACACAGTTCAGCACAGGCTCTTAACTTGTGCTTTCTCTGGTAGCCTTGTGATTTTTTAAATTAAATCTCTCTGGTTCTCAGCCGTTTTTCATTCGCTCTGACTCAGACCAGGCCTGGGATGCCACAGTGACCGGGCGGCGTGGGCTCTGGCCCAGGGGTGGCTGCCCTGCCTCGGGGAAGGTGCACTCACTTAATACTAAGTGCACAGCGTACCGGGGCATGTGCATGAACAGGTGCTCGTCCTCGTCTGGGGATGGGAGAGGAGTCGCAGAGGGCAAGGTATTACACAGAGAAGTGTGGAAAAACTAAATCCCCGCAGGTTTAAAGCTTCACTCATTTGTAGGATCCAGTGTTCCTTTTGTTTCTGTGTGCGTCTCCTGCTCTCCACGCCCCTCCCCCCCCACCCCCCGGGCAGTGGTCAATGAAACAGCAGCTCAGGCCACACCATCCACACACCCAGCCAGCCTCGGGGAACAGCCCTCCCCAACGAGCAAAACGGTTCCTGCACTAACACGGACTCAATCCTCCTCTTCGTGAAGAACTGAGAAAGAGCAGCACCAACAAGTAGACCATCTAAATAACAAAAGTGCTTTAAGTCTCTTGGGAATTTTGCTTGTTGAAATAAATCCTGACAAATGAAACGCCTGCCCTTGAAGGTTCACCAAAACCCATCAGCCTGGGGGGCTGGGGGGGGGGGCGGGAGGAGGGAGGGAGAGAGAGATATCACGCTTTTACTCCCAGATTTCAAGGTGCCGTGAGAGGAATAAGCATGGCTGCCATAGCCTAGCCACACGTGGGGAACGCGCCCAGACCAGGGGCACAGGGTGAAAGAGAGGATCCCAGAGGAGGCGGTGCTAAGCAGAGGCCTGAGCGGGGCTCAGTGGGGAACGAGAGTGGTGAGACCAAGTGGAGCGAATGCTCAGGAAGAGCCAGCATCACCCATGGGGACAAGGGCAGCTCAGCGCATCCGACGGTGGAGAAGCTGGGAGACCAAGAAGCAGGGCTGGGCTGAGGAGGCCGGAGCCGCATCAGCTGGCCCCCTTGTTGGCCAAGGGCCCCCCGAGCCTCTGAAGGGTCTGAAGCAGGGCAGTGCCTCGATCACACCTACATTTTAGACCAACCTCTCTGGAGAAAGGATGGAGAGAACCAAAAAGGAACCCAGTTGAGGTCAGAACCCTCGGATTTGTGGAGGGCCCTCCTGAAGGTGGTGAGGGATTTCTCAGTGCACAGCAGTGGGCGGGCAGGGAGCCAGGCTGATCCCGCCTGCTGGTTGGCTGGGGAAGATGGACGGACAAGGCAATGAGGCCGAGGACCAGAGAGAATTCTTCAGGTGAAGCCTGACGGGCCACTCCCTGTCACAGGGAAGGAAAGCCAGGGTGGGGAGGGAAGGCTGGTTGAGAGAAAGCAGAGGGGTTCCGACAACGTGTGCAGGGAGGGAGGGAGTGGAAGGCGCCGTCCTAACGTCTCCTGGTGTCACATGCATCACGCCACCTGCAGGCTGACTGTGAGGATGGCAGGAACCACTCTGCACCCAGAGGAGTCATCAGCACGGGCACGGATGTCACGCCATCCAGGACACGCGCTGGGACTGACAGATGGGCCTTGGGAACAACCAGTGTTGTCTTTCAGAAATGCAGCCACAATAAGCAGAGCTCCCAAACCCACCAGCATGACAGTCACGTGCAAGACTTCTGTCTACAAGACCGCTGGCCTTGGGACCAGGCTCCCGGGCCCACATGGGTGCTGTAGGCACAGCTGAGGCAGCGGAGGGAGGGAGGAGGCTTACTCTTTGCAGCAAGGACAGGAGTGGGTAACAGTGCAGGACCTGCCGCTTCCTGGCTGTGGCACCTCAGGCAGGTCTCCTAACCTCTCTGAGGCTGTTTCTTCATCTGTGAAACAAGAACACCAATGCCTACCACTGGGGCTGTTGGGGCAGCCAGTGAGCACCTGAGGAGTGGCTGGTGTCCCAGTACCAGGATTATATTAGGTTACACCTGATGAATCCAATACCAAATGTGGCATTTGCTGTGTTCCAGTGGCTGCCACCTAAGGCACAAATCCAAACTGGAATAATGGTGACCTGGGACTGCCAGAGGGCCCAGGGCTCCCCGGGCGGATGCAGTGCTGCCCGGTGCATGCGACATGAGTCAGCCCGCTGTGCCCGGGTCGCCTGCTCCAGGACGGGACACTTCACCAGCTGAACCAACGAGCACTGACACAGCAGGCAGCAGCCTGGAAGCCCAAACCTCCCCAGCTTCTTCCAAAAAAGCTTTCCCTGGAGTTAAGGATGCTGACAGCTTGCTGTTCGCTGGACCACAGCAGGCTGGGCCCGGGGAGTAAAAGGCTCACCAAGTCTGGGCTGGCTATTTCTGACCCACCACGAGGAACAGCAAATATGGTAAAAGAATGAGCATGGTGAGAAGAAAAATGCCTCCGACAGGAGCCAGGAGACCTACATTCCAGGGCCTGCACCATCATCACGCCGGGTGCCAAGTCCGGCTGGCACTCCTTCTCAGCAGCGTCTCCTCATTTGGAGAATTTCTTTAGGGCAGTGCTGCTGCTGCTTTTTTTTTTTTTTTAAATATATTTTTATTGATTTCAGAGAGGAATGGAGAGGGAGAGATAGAAACATCAATGATGAAAGAGAATCACTGATTGGCTGCCTCCTGCACATCCCACACTGGGGACCGCGCCCACAACCTGGGCACGTACCCTTGACCAGAATCGAGCCCGGGACCCTTCAGTCCGCAGGCCGACGCTCTATCACTGAGCCACACCGGGTAGGGCTATGGCAGTGCTTCTTAACCTCGCGAGCACAGAATCACCAACTTCACTGGAAACCTCCGGGGAAGAGGGAGGAGAGATGGGGCAGGGGGGCAGAGCATGTACACCTGCTTCAGGAGCTCCTGCAGGCTGACCTGCTGGGGGATCCCTCTTCCTCCCATCACTCTCAAAAAAATGGCCAGATGGGATAAAAGGGGACATATGTAATACTTTCAACATGACGATTAAAAATAAAATTTGTTTTTTTGGCATGTGCTTCTTAATGACGAGAACAGGACAAATGCCCACGGAGGCGGAAAGCGCCCGCCCTTCTGAATGCTAACAAGTCAGTGCTCGCGCTGACCCAGCAGCAAAGGAGCAAATATCCGCCATCTTGGGGGAGGTGGGGGCGCCTCCCCTTCCCTAGACGGCGCCTTCCCTCCCTAAGCCAAAGAGCAGCTCAGCAGGCTGGCCAGCAGACAGACCGCCGCCCCCACCTCCCAGCACACCTCCCTGGACGGCGTGGGGACCGTGACAATGAGAAGAACTGTGGCGCTGGTCCTCACCACCACGCGGTACTAACTGTGTGCCAGGCACCGGGCTGGTCACTGTCTGGGGTTCATCTCACTGACCCTCACGGCAGCCTCTAAGAGGGAGGGCATCATTACCGCTGCCTCACAGGTGACAGGCAGAGGCCTGGGGTTAGTCAGTTACCAAGGTCACACAGCTTATAAGTGGAGGCCAGTCCTCACTCCTACACTCTGCGCTGAGAAAGGCACCCTCACTCTGTCATCCACTGGCGGCTCAGACGCAATCACGGCTCAGAAAGCCAGGCAATGCCCAGGGGCTGCCAGCCAGCCATCTCGAGGAGTTAATCCTAACTTATTTATGGGACACTGAGCAAAAGGCCCACAGCTGCCACTTAAAGGGTAAAAAATTTCCAAAACAATCTTTCCCTGGTGTGGAAAGCCTCGAGGCTTAAAAACATCCCTATCTACCCATCATCCTTTTCTCCTGCTTTCTCCCTGCTGCACTGCAGAGGGACTTTTCAATCAAACACAAAAATGAAAGAAATGATGATGGCCCACGAATGGCATCAGTCGCTGTGACTCACCCCCACCCTCCGCGCTTCCACAGTCTGCTGAGGCTGGGGCTCGAGCACACTGCACAAGGGGACAGGTGGCTTTCCACATCAGGGTCCAGCACAGCCTAGCAAGCTGACCTGGGATCACACTGGTCCCAAGCCAGTCCTCTAAGGCAGCGACACTCTGGAGAGTGACTAGCCTACGGGGTGCCGTCTGGCCTCCACTAAGTGGATACCCCACTAATCCATCTCACAAACACGGGATCCAGAGCAAATATGAAAAAGGCTGTGATAGAGGATAAAATTTCTTGATTTTCAAAATGTTGTCACATGAAAAGTGGTTCAAAATACATTTCCAATATACATTTAAATACTTCTTAAAAATTGATTTCAGAGAGGAAGGAGAGGGAGAGACAGAAACATCAATGAGAGAGAAACACTGATAGGCTGCCTCCCGCACACCCCACACTGGGGATTGAGCCGGCAACCCAGGCATGTGTCCTGACTGGGAATCGAATCATGACCCCCTGGTTCAATAGGTCGACGCTCAACCACTGAACCACACTGGCCGGCTAAACATGGTAACTTCTTACATCCGTGTGAGCTTCACAGCTTTCAAAGTGCTCCCTGGGAAGCCGCAGGCAACATCACTCCACTGCCTGTGGCAGCCCGGAGTGGGAGGCTCTCCGTGAAGGCCTGGAGAGCAAGTGTTCTAGGCCTGTGGGCCGACAGTCTCTGCCATAACTCACTGACTCTGGCGTAGTCGCAAAAGACAACACGTACAGATGGGCACGGCGGAGTTCCAACAGAACTATTCACAGAAACGGGTGGGGCCCTTCTCCTTTCTCGCCAGTGGGCTTTTCATTAGGTTTGTTTCTATAAAAACACCCCAAATAAAACATTTTTTTGGCCCTGGCCAGTTTGGCTTAGTGAATAGAACGTCGGCCTATGGACTGAAGGGTCCCGGGTTCGATTCCGGTCAGGGGTACATGCCTGGGTTGCAGGCTCGATCCCCAGTGGGGGGCATGCAGGAGGTGGCCGATCAATGATTCTTATCATTGATGTTTCTATCTCTTTCTCCTTCTCCCTTCCTCTCTGAAATCAATATATATATATATACATATATATATATATATAACACACACATTTTTTTGGTATTTGCTGCACAGAACAAATGGATTTCTTAAACAGTCACAAGAACCTGACCAAGGAAGCTTGAAATGAGCTCAACAACACAGGAAAAAAGAACGAGGCAGCCTTTCAGGCCCATTCATGGTCATCATGACAACACAACGAGAGACTCAAGCTTCATCCCTAATACATGGTTCTCAAACTTTTGGTCTCAGGACCCCTTCACACTTTTAAAAAGTACTGAGAACCCCCAAGAACTTTTGTTTATGTGGGTAAAATCTATCAATATTTACCACATTAGAAATTACAACAAATTTTAAAAATCTACATATATAAAAGCCTAAGTGACCGGCCGACCAGTAGCTATGATGCGCACTGACCACCAGGGGGAAGATGCTCAATGCAGCAGAAACCACAGGCATGGAAACATGGAACAAACTGATGAATCTCAGAGGGAGGAGGGGAGGGGGGAGGATGGGAAGAGATTAACCAAAGATCTTATATGCATACTAGAGGCCCGGTGCAGTGGGGTCCCTCGGCCTGGCCTGCACCCTCTCGCAATCCGGGACCCCTAGGGGGATGTTGGAGAGCCAGTTTCAGCTGGACCCCCGCAGGCCAGGCCAAGGAACCCCACCGGTGCACGAATCCATGCACCGGGCCTCTAGTATTTAATAATTCATTTAAAAGTGACAAAATTAATAAATAATATCTTTCTTAAAAATAATGGAAATTTTCCTGAGAAGCGTGGGACTGTTTCCCACTTTTGTCACTGTCTCTCCTGTCTGGCTGAGTAAACACAGTGGACTCCCAGTGTGCTGGGAAGGAGTGTCTGGTTGAAGGAGATGGAGAAAGTATGGCCTTAGGAGAGATGCAGGCCCTGTCAGGTAGCTGTGAGCAGTCTTTTTTTTTTTTAAATATATTTTTTTTATTGATTTCAGAGCGGAAGGGAGAGGGAGAGAGAGATAGAAACATCAATGATGAGAGAGAATCGTCGATCGGCTGCCTCCTGCACGACCCCCACTGGGGATCGAGCCCGCAACCTGGGCATGTGCCCTTGGCCGGAATTGAATACGGGACCCTTCAGTCTGCAGGCCGACGCTCTATCCACTGAGCCAAACCGAGTAGGGCTGTGAGCAGTCTTTACACTAAAATTTGACAAATGGCAGCTGCTGGAAGATAGAGGGGACTCTGAGACTGCAGCCATGAACTTGCATGCTGTCACACTGCTGACCCCACTGGTCCCTGCTGCCCTCTGAAGGGACCTTTGTTATTGACGCGGCTGTTGTGTGACATGCGCTGATCAGGTGAAGAACACTGCTCCACTGTGCTCTACACATCTTGGAAACACGGAAACTTTGAACATAAGTACTTTTCTTACAGTCACTTTTGTTACTATCAGCCCTGCTCCCATCAGAAGTCTTTTAAGAACCAGAAGCTGCTGAGCTGAGCCTGCAGTCGTGGACCCAAGTTTTCCTAAATTAAAAACTGTGCTTTCAAGAGAGAATTAGGTCACTGGCAACAAATAGTTCGTTGTTTTCCTGAAGTGACATGCTTACTTTGATCATTTTCAAGAAAAAGTCGGATCCTTTGTGGTTCATAAGGGTGACGGCTGGGTGTTCACATCCCCGTGTGCGATGTGCCTCCCTCAAACCTTGTTGGGCACATTACCCGTCTGATGGAAAAGGAAAAGACTCTGCCAAAACGCAGTCCGAGTAACCACAATGTGACCGTCACCATTCTTTCAGACACCAGCGGTGTCCCAAAAGGAGAGGCCAGTTCAGCCTGCCACTCAGACACCCGCCCAGGCTTCCTCAGACAGTCGTCACGCTGCGGCACCCAGCACAAGTGCTTCCTGCAACCGTCCCGCCCCATCACACAGGACGTGAAAAGACGTACTCGTGCAGCTTCCACAATTCATCAAGGCCGCTCTTGAAACGAGCCTTTCCCACCCCCTGAAGGTAGGTGGCAATGAAGAATGCTCTGGCCCCTCACAGACTTTGGTGCTGCTGCCTTGAACCCCACTCAGTGCCAGCTGGTTGACCCACTTCTGCACCATCAGTGCAAATGCCAACAGCGAAAAAGGCTGAGCATCTTATTAGAAAAACAGCTTTGACCCCAAGGACCCTCTTGTGAACTGCTGCACTGACAAATACTTACGGCTACAGCAGCTCAGAACAAAGCCTCCATAAACCCCACTAGCCAATCGCTATCGGCTTACATGCTTTGGAAGCTCACATATAAAGGCTAAAATTTCTCAGAATACGCCCTCTAAATTTTCCTCAGAAACAAGAAAAAACAAGTGATCAGGAGCAGAAATAGTGAATAAATGTACGGTGTACACTCCCAAGCCAGTCCTCTAAGGTAGCGACACTGGAGAGCAGCAGACAGGGATGCAGGCGCAAGGGCAGTACCAGCCAGGAGAGCTTGGCAGGCAAACAGCGGGCCCGCAGCTAGGCGTGCCATGCGAGACTCAATTACACTTCCTCCCAGAGGACACAACCAGCACTGACTCAAAACGACAGGACCTGACAGAGGCGGGTCTGTGACAAGAGACAAAGATACAGCTTAAGCCCTAGCCAGTTTGGCTCAGTGGATAGAACGTCGGCCTGCGGACTAAAGGGTCCCAGGTTCAATTCCAGCCAAGGGCACATGTGTGGGTTGTAGGCTAGATCCCCCCCAGTAGGGGGTGTGCAGGAGGCAGCAAATCAATGATTCTATCTCCTCATTGATGTTTCTATTTCTCTCTCTCCCTTTCTCTTTGAAATCAATAAAAATACTTTTTTTTTTTTTTTTTAAAAAGATACAGCATGCCAAAACTGGTTTGGCTCAGTGGATAGAGCGTCAGCCTGCGGACAGAAGGGTCCCAGGTTCGATTCCGGTCAAGGGCACGTACATTGGTTGTGGGCACATCCCGAGTAGGGGGTGTGCAGGAGGCAGCTGATTGATGTTTCTCTCTCATCGATGTTTCTAGCTCTCTATCCCTCTCCCTTCCTCTCTATAAAAAAAAATCAATAAAATATATTAAAAAAAAAAAAGATACAGCTTAAGGACAGTGGGCAGCTTCATCCTTAATGTTAATGTTTCCCTCAGGTTCAGTCAAAAGGAATCCAGACACAAAGAAGTAAACAGAACCCAAACAAACACCCCCTGCCCGCTGAGTGCAGCCCCAGGCCCAGGAACGACTATACATAGCGCCTCCCCTGCTTGCAGTTAGTCAGCCTGGACTGCACTTACTCTGAGTCTTAAGCCCAGGTCAGTGTCAAGGTCACGCAATAAGTCAGTAGAATAATGAGCCTAAGAACAGGTTCCATGTAGCAACTGCTTCCAAATCCAGGAGAAGACATTCCTGCCCATGGTCTTCACTTTGCCAGTGGCCTCTAGGATGGGCTAGACCTCGGGTGGGGTGAGCTGAGGGGCACAGAGGGTCGACCACAGTATCCCGGAACCGTCGGTTAGTCAGCCACGGGCTCACTCCAGCTTTCATGCACCGGCCCGCTTCTGTCCTGGAGTGGACGGACACGCAAGGTGCCGCCACTCGGCAGTCACAGTCAGGCTGGCTCCCAGCACTGGGGTCGGGGTGGGGATGGATGTGTGCTGTTCCTGCGAGTTCTCTGCAGGGCAGACCTCAGCCTTGGGAACAGACCGCCCTGACTCTGGAAGTGTCACAGCGTAAGCATTTTTCAAAGTACGGACTGAAGTATGCACTTGCAGATTAGCTTAAATGCATCCCGTGGCCTAAATCAACTCAGTGAAAGAACATGAATCAAGAAGACATCCCTAGCCCTGACCGGTTTGGCTCAGTGGATAGAGCATCGGCCTTCGGACTGAAGGGTCCCGGGTTCGATTCCGGTCAAGGGCATGTACCTTGGTTGCGGGCACATCCCCAGTAGGGGGTGTGCAAGAGGCAGCTGATCGATGTTTCTCTCTCATTGATGTTTCTAACTCTCTATCCCTCTCCCTTCCTCTCTGTAAAAAATCAATAAAATATATTAAAAAAAAGAAGACATCCCTATTCTAATCTACTCTGTCCCTTTCAAAGGGCTCGCGGTATTTACTGATGAGGAATGGGTGCTTTCTTAACAGTATGTCATCCTGAGAATGGTGAATGAGTCCTGGCGTGCTTGCTTGCCTTCCAGTTTTCATATTCGCTCTCTGCTGTCACCTGGTGGAACAAACGAGGAACTGCCTCATGTGCCCCAGGTGAGGACAAAAGCTTGCCTTTCTCTTTACTACAGCTGCTGGGGGACAAGTAAGACCCATCCTGGGCTTCACCTGCTGTGCTACCGACCCCGCCAGAGCTTAGTAAGTCTTCAGCCAATGACCACCCTCTCACGGAGTAAACCGTCACAGAGACAGCTATCCCCAGGCCTTCTCAAAGCAAGGTAGAGAAGGCAGAGAGACAGAGGGGCCAGATGATGGAGGTGAGGAAGAATGAAGGGGGGAAGGATGAAGCCAAGAAAAAAAGCACAGATTACATTTATCAACCAAAATACATTGCCCTTGGGATTCTCAAACATTTTCAGCTGAACAGCCAGTCAAAAAACAAATCCAAATACTGAAGTGTACTATAAAGATGACAAATTAAATGTCTTATCTCTGTATAATAAATTAAGAGAAAGACCTATTCTTTAAGTTACAAGAACAATAAAAGCAACTTACGTGCACTGAAGAAGAAAAAAACAAAAACAAAAAACAACAACACAAGAATAGCTCCAAACTATAATTATAGCCAGAAGGTGGGTTCTTATTTTCAGCTTTGGATTTTTCTGTTTGTAAGGTGCTTTACTTAAATTCTAGTTTGTGTTTTATTTTTTGCAATTTTCCTTTACCCCTTCCCAGAAGGCAGGAGGGCTCTGGGAGCTCCATGGCTGGAGGAAGGCTATGCAGCATGATCTGAGCAGAAGACTGTGGGGTTGGCCTTGGGAGAGGGGCTTGAGCACTGCTCGGGCTCCCAGTCTAGGCAGAACCCTCACACAGCGGCTGCGCTGAGCAAGAGCGTTACACGGGCCAGACGGCAGGAATCTCAATAGAAGCTATTTCGGCCAAACCAGAATACTCCCGAATGCTGTGCTCTAAGAACCCCAGGATCTTGCCCAACACAGGTGTGAAGCTTTAATCGGGTTTAATTCACTTTTAAGTAATGACCTGACATTAACTGAATAGCAAGTGTGAAATAAGATTGGTACCTACTACTTGTTTTCCACATTTCCTAAACTGAATCCACATCTATAGATATAAAAGGCTAATATGCAAAGTGTCCCCTCGGGAGTTCGACCGGGAGACCAGGAGTTTAACTGCTCGCTATGACATGTGCTGACCACTGGGGGGCAATCACCAGCGGTGGCTGGGTGCTGAGGGAGTGAGGGAAGGAGGAGGCCGGGAGGCAGGGAACCTGATAGGCCCTGATCGCCGGCCAGGCCTAAGGACCCTAACTGTGCATGAATTTCATGCACCGGGCCTTTAGTTACTATTATAATCAGAAAACAGATCAGCAACTTACATTTAACAACAAATGAATAATCTGCCTTAAAGAACATCACTATCAGCCCTAGCCAGTTTGGCTCAGTGGATAGAGTGTCGGCCTGTGGACTGAAGGGTCCCAGGTTTGATTCCAGCCAAGGGCACATGCCTGGGTTGCAGGCTCGATTCCCAGTAGGGGGCGTGCAGGAGGCAGCCGATCAATGATTCTCTCTCATCATTGATGTTTCTATCTCTCTATCCCTCTCTCTTCCTCTCTGAAATCAATAAAAATACATATTTCTTTAAAAACTAGTAAAGAAAAGGTATAAGATCCTTTTTAAAAAAAAACCACCACCACTTGGAGACAAATATAAAATTTAAAAAGAAGAAGAAAAGAAAGAACATCACTGTCAGTGCTGAGTGATCTCATGGACCCAGAGGCAGCTCCGCCCTTCGAGAGCACTGCTCCCAACCCCCACCCAACCCCCGCCCCCCCCCCCGCCCCCCCCCGACAGCCCGCAGTCGGGACATTATTCCAATCAGCCCAGGAACACACAAAACATTTCCTTTGTGGCTTCTCTGACGGAGCAGGCGTGGTTGGAAAATGTAGGAGATGCAAAAGGGCTTTAATGGCACAACCATTTAAAAATCAGAGTTTAAAGGTTCTTTCCGCAGCAGGCTCACTTTAAATTAATACCAACACATCCACTTTGGAAGCGTGTTCCATCAGCAGGGATGGATGCTTTACACATAGCCACCTCCATCCATCAAACCACCTGCTCTCACAGTCAAGTGCTACCTGGTCCTTCCAAGACAAGATTTCTCTTTCTGACTCAGTTTAGAGAAGGTGAAAATCACACTCACGAGTGGGAATGACCTGAATCAGCTTATGATAAGCAGCGGTCACCCCCAAGTCTCCTCACGCAGCAGGGCTCTGTGTTGTGCGCCATCTGCGTCATCTTCACCAAACATCCCTCAGCGGCTCTTACAAAGCCCCCAAGCTCCCCAAGCAGGCGCCCCCATTCTGCTCCTGGGGAGACAGCCCAGAGACACACCCTTCCTCCTCCACCTCCCAGCAGTGCCCAGGCGCGTGGCTTTGGGGAAGGCTGAGCAGCGGGAAGAGAGCTCCAGGGAACTTGCCTTTTCCATCTGTTGCTGATGCTTCTTGTAAATGCCTGATTGACCTAAAAACAAACATTTGGGAACAAAAGGTTAGCTAACAAACCTGCACTCGTCTCTACTTCCAGGGCGAGTAACGAGGCCTGAAATCCTCGATTATAAACTCATATGGTTAAACTGGACGATTTTAGACTCTCCCTAACCATGTGATCCTTGATAATCACCACTTCAGCAATGTATGGTGCATAAGCCTAAGGTACAGATGCCCTGCTGACCAAAAACTGTCTGGCAGAGGCCTGGGCATGAGGAGACAAACATTCCTGATCTCTCTAATCTCTCATTCCTACGACTACCCCCCACCCCCCATCCCCCACTAAGACAATGGAGCATCATGGATCTCACCTGCTCCCGGGAGACACTGCGTTTGAAAGTCTAGGTCTAGGAGCTGTGCACGTGGCTTCATACAAACCCAGTCTTTCACTGACTAGAGATTTGTAACTTGGCTGAGAAATGCAGGCCTCCAGGGAGTCTCTTTTCCGGCTGGGATGTGCTGGTAACTAATGACTGTCATTACCGTTTGGGCAGGAGAACATTAATGTGATTAAAGCAGCTGCAGATCAGATTCTAGGCAGAGTTCAGCCAGGGAAAGACCATCTACGGATGAGCACAACACAGGCAGCTACGGGCCAGGGGGAAGACGGTCAGACCGGGCTGGAGGCGTAACGAGCCCACCACTCTCTACTGGACTCTGAATGAATCACTTCTCCTAAAGCCCCGTGGTCTGCCCACTTGTGAGAACCGAATGGAGCAACATGTGAAAGTAAGCAGGACAAAGGTGACACCAAACGAACGCTGCTGAATTGGCATGTCTTGTGTGTTTTTAGATAGGGGGAGTTTTAACTAGGGTGCTCAACAATGACTGATTTGAGACTCAGCATTTAAAAATGGATGTTTTTATGTAACAAAAATTAAACTTAAACAAATATTAGACATTAATTATAGTAAAGGATATGCTCTAAGAATGGGAGTAAAAGCTATTTGGTTCTCCGTGGTACCACCAGCTCAGATCTTAGTGATGATCAAGCAGGATGATGCAACCTCTGTCATAATTAGAAGTGTGTAAACCATGGCACGTGTGTTCCTCAAATAGTTTGCCAAATAGCTGTCCACGTCTGTTACAGCTACTGAGCAAATGGGTTGACACGAATCCTTAATGTGTACATCAAGCATGTCAAACTTGAGGCCAGCCGGCCACATGCCTCTTTTATTTAAATGAGACATAACGAGGCATTAAGAGATCAATACATCTCCTCATTTACTGGTAATTTCTCCAATTGATCTAGAGCAAGCATGTCAAACTCGCGGCCCACAAGGAATATTTTTGCGGCCCAGCCAACATAAAGGTATGTAAGAAACGTTTTAATAAAAATTTTGTAACTTAATTTTTACAATATCGTGTTGCATTCATTTCCCTTACACGCCTTAAGCGCAGACGCACCATTTCTCTCCACTAACACTAGCACCAAATATTTTAGCAGCCAATTGCCATATCATTAGTTTTGTACTGACTGGTTTCGTGTGTGCAACAGGAAATATTTCGCTTTGGAAGAACAAAAAAATAGGTTTATTTGTGTTACACTTATTAATTTGTGCAGTTATTCAGTGTCTGGTAAGTTAATATTCAATAAAAATATTGATTTTTTTAAAAAATGTTCTATTATTTTGTTAATGTGACTCATTTATTTCAGCCCTTTGTATTCAGCATGTCCCTATCGAAATAAACCTACGTTTCTATGAAAATGGAAGCTTTGGTTTGTTTGTGGCCCACATAACCTTAACCCTTGCTTATTTGGCCCATGTTAGCCTTTGAGTTTGACATGCTTGATCTAGAGCCTCTAGACCATCCATCACCTTTCCAAATACTGTGTACTTCATGTCCAAATGTGGCTGCTTCTTAAATCTCCTCTCTGGTACCTGACTTTTCTCACTGCACAGCCTTTCAGAACATTCACCTTACAGAAGCTTGCCTGCGGCATCGGCTTGTCAGTGCTGTAAGTGGCACGAGGCCGGCAGTGGCCCTCTGTACCTCTATAGCGTGTCTGGGTCTCCCCGTGCGCCCTTGACCCTTCTACTTTGCTGAGTGGCAGGTGTGAGTAGTCTTACTCTTCCCGAGCAATAGGCTGCTCTTTCTTTCTTTTGAAATGTTTGTGTTTAACCGATGATATACGCTGGGGGACATGATCTCAAAAGCTCCCAGGACACTTCCTGCCTGAAGACAATGCTGGCCATCTTGTCACAGAAACCTGGGTTAACTTCTTCGTGAGCAGGATATGAGGAGGCTGCAGAGATGAAAAATCTCATTCGAAATCTCTTCTCTGCTGAATTGATACCTGTACACGCATGATATATGATGGAATGAGGGTTAAGTATTCCCACGTGCTCTCTCCCACCAAGATGTCTCTCTGTGCTTGCTCCTGAGCCAATTAGGAGTGAATCTAATTGGCTGGAATGAGGACTACACTCCATTGGCACCATGTTCTAAGTCAGTGGTCGGCAAACTCATTAGTCAACAGAGCCAAATATCAACAGTATAACGATTGAAATTTCTTTTGAGAGCCAAATTTTTTAAACTTAAACTTCTTCTAACGCCACTTCTTCAAAAGACTTGCCCAGGCCATGGTCTTTTGTGGAAGAGCCACACTCAAGGGGCCAAAGAGCTGCATGTGGCTCGCGAGCCGCAGTTTGCTGACCACGGTTCTAAGTAATCAGAGTAAGTAAATGACTTATAAACCCAGGATCCTAAAAAATACTGACTTACGTGCATGGGGCATTGCAGTGTGGAACACCTCACCTCGAATAGGAAGCAGGAAAATCTACTGTTTTTAAAGTTTATTCCAAAATAATTCACTGCTTTCAAGGAGCACGGAACTAGATCATTGTAAGGGAAGTGTCTTATTTTTGCTCGCCTTTTCCCTCTACTGGCTTCCCAGAGGACCAACAATTTCCTTCACTTGCATGAGGCTGAATGAGGCATTTTCTCATCAAGCGCTGACCTGGCACTCACACTCCTTTACAAGCTCCGCACCCAACGCCTGCCATGTCCGGAGTAGAGCCACCATTCTGATGTCCAAACGTTTACATGCTGAGAACTAGCACTAGGTTTTCTTTTTTAAAATGTTTTTATTGTTTCAGAGAGGAAGGGAGAGGGGGTAGAAACATCAATGGTCAGAGAGAATCATTGATCGCTGCCTCTTGCACGCCCCCTACAGGGATGGAGCCCGCAACTGGCTTGATACCCAGTGGGAGGCGTGCAGGCATGTGCCCCTGGAACCTGACCTCCTGGTTCACGAGTCAACCCTTAACCACGGAGACACACGGGCTGGGCACTACCACTAGTTTCATGTTAACGTACTTCCTTTCTCCCCATCCACCTTGGCAAGAAAAGCTTCTTTATGGGCCTCCGTCAACCCCTTTCCTTCCAAACCCACGCTGCTGTTTACACTGCTGCTGAGCTCTCCTTCCCAGGCCCTCTCTGGGCCAGCCTGCGCTGCCAACCAGCCGCGCTGCCAGACTGGCTCCATCAGAGCCCCCGGGGAACCTGACAAGACACAAAGCCGGGTCCTGAGACGATTCAAACGGTCTGGGACCCAGAAAACTGTGTGTTACACAGATGGCTGCTGAGTCCCAGTTTGGGAATAGTTGGCCCAGCTGCCGGGTGTGACAGACAAGCCCCATGGGGTGCACACAGCCTCCCTCCCTGCGGGTACTCACCACACCACTGGGAAGAGGATGGCCCCACAGCACAGCAGGTCCACCAGAAACAGAGAATCCTTCCACAAGGCATACTCCGTCGTCCCCTCCTCGGTGGATTCTATGATGATGTAGGCCACATTTGCCAGGACCTACAGGGCAGAGAAGTCGGTGAGGCCCCAGAACACGGGTACATTCTCACAACAGCAGCCCCAACGGGGGAGGTGGGGGGAGGGGACACTGGAGCCAGTAGGCCCCCAACCTATGGCCACAGCAGCACTCCCACGTGCTCTCTCCCACCAAGACGCCGTCTCTGCTTGCTCCTGAGCTTGTGACTGCTCTGGCCAGCAGAGTAAGGTGGAGTGACGCCCGGCGATGTCCAAGGTACGTCAGACAAAGGACACAGCTTCTACCTGGCTCTCTAGAGAAACACCTGTGGAGCCCAGGGCCTTCTTGTAAGAAGTCTGCCTGCTCGGAGCTGCCATGTTGAAGAGACCAGGCAGAGAGAGAGAAGGAGCCCCAGGAGCCCCAGGAGCCCCCGCCCCATGTGATCAAGTCTCTCCAGCCCAGAGAAAGAGGCAAGTGGAGACAGCCAGGCGACCCAGCTCTGGCCACCGTCTGACTGTAACTGGTGGGACAGCAAGTCAGACCTCCCAGCTAAGCCACTCCCAACCCACAGAGAACAGAGAGAGACTGAATGGTGGGCTGTTGTACAGCAGCGGCTACCCAGGCCACGCGGTTTCTCAAGTACCCTAGGCCTCCGTCACCAGGCGCCGCACTTTACTTCCTGTTTAGCCACAATGCCCAGGCTCCTCAGTGACTGCACCTCTGCTAAGTGCCAGATGATGTCATCAGAGACCAGAGCGACAAGAGCGGCCGATTGCAGCCACTGGCTGAGGAGCCACATCGCCCTCCCGGGAGTAACTCCAGCCCAGGTCCTCTGTTCACAGGAACAGCTGTGCTTCCCACGGAGTTCAGCTGTGCCCGTGTTCTCCTCCCATTTCCAGTTAAGGCTGTTTGCGTGTTCAGTCTGTTAAGCTCTCTGCATGTTCTGAGAAGTCCGGCAGCTGCCTAAACCGAGACGGCAACATCTGGAAACCTGCGGTGCTCCTCAGCACACGGGGAACAGCCCATGAGATGTTCTTTCGAAGACCACGGCTAGGTGTGGACCAGTCCAATCCCACCCCCACCCCCACCCCCACCCCACCCCCACCCTCCACGAGGCCGTGCTCCCAATCCTTGCCTGACGTGCTGCTCGCAGCGGTCATGTTCCACTTTAATAAAAATGCAAAACCCGCTGCGCTATATTGGGAAGGCTCCAAGTGCAGTTTCTCTTTCCGTCTAGGCCTTACACAGCTAAGTCACCACAAAAGCCGTACGTCACTTGAATACTGATGCAAAAAGGATTCTGAAATGTCAGTCTCCCCCCGACACGCAGCATCTGGCTCCTCCTAAAGCCCAGTCCATCCTCGCCCCTGTCTCTGTGGCTCCACCTGCGAAGACAGAGTGGAGAACAGGCTTCCACAGCCCGAACCCCTCACTGCACGTCCTTGCTTCCAGTCCCCGAGGTGCCGTGTGCGGCAGGGGGCAGTGACGCTCTTGAAACGCCACTGTATGCAGCACTCACTTCTTACGGAAATGCGCAGCGGCTCCCATGGCCAGAAAGAGGCCGTTTTAACTCTTCAGGCTGCTGTGTAAGGCCTTCCTAGGCTAGTCCCCATGTTGAAATGTACGTTTATTTGTTAAATGCCATTTCTCCGAGTGACCTGCCACATGACCGTGTGCGCTGCTCCTCCGGACGAACAAATGGGGGGCAGTGGGGAGGACTGAGCCCCATCACAGCACAGTTAGGCCAGGAGGAAGTCCACAGTGAAGGAGAGAGAGTGGCTACTAGAGGAAAAGGGACTCAGTGAGCAGTGTAGCAGAGTGGAAAGAGGCCTGGGCGGCTCATCAGCTAAGACCTGGGTGGCTCAGCACCTCTGTCCACTAGACAGCACCTCATACTGCTGCTATCCCCCTGGGCCTCCGTCATCTTTCTTTCCTTAAGCATCGAGGCAAGGCCCACCCATCCACACGTAAAGCCTTCCAGGTCATTAGAATCTGGATGACCAGTCTTCCCTGGAAACCCTTCAGTTACTGGTGTGTACCATTTGTTTGGCGGTAACGTGTACCCTTATTACTGAATGTCAATGGCTTTGTGGCCGGAGCTGAGGGGCTGACCTGGGTGCCCGGGGCTGGCCTCTTCCTTCCCTCTCCTGCCACATTTACACTGGGCTCCAAGATGAGTCCGGGTGAGAGAACAACTTTACCGAGCAGACGCGCTTCGGCCGAGCAGAGGAGCTGTGCATCACTGCTAGGACCGCCGTTTACCAGGCGCCCTTTCCGCCCGGCTCCGCTCCAGTGAGACTGCCGTGCTGTGTGTGACAACACAAGGCCCCTCTCCTGCGGGCTCACTGGTGAGGCCCCAAGCACAGGGAGGCTTTAAGGAATGTTTGCCCCCAGGATCTACCTAGTGGGAACTCACTGGTGTCATTCAGAGTTTGAAAATAAAATCGCTATGTACTTGAGTCCCGCTGCTAAGAGGACCATTTGGTTACAGGACACACGGGTGAGGAAGAGAAGGCAGCAGGTCCTCCTAACTTTTCAGCAGCTCTCTAGTGAAGGGCAGGTGTCCATGTGCCGGTTAAAGATGACTGACAGTCAAATATCTCCCGTGCCGTGGCCTGAGGCCTAGGCCTGTCCAAATTCAGAAACAGAACCCCCGATGGAGAAGCTGGCGTTTCTGAGTGGGCCACCCCTCCTCCCAGAGAGACCTGGAGCGGCTAAGTGTGGAGACAGAGCAGCCCGCGGCGTGGCGCCCGTTACCTGGAGTGGGATGACAATCATGAAGATCTTTTTGTCTTTATCAGAGAGGATGTGCTTGATGAAAGCCCAGCCAGTGCCAATGAGCGCGATGGTGATGAACAGCAGTGCCCCTTTCAAACTGAAAAAGGAAAATGTCAGACACGAACGGGCCTCTTTGGAGTCCCACCCTGCAAGTTAGATTCCACCGCTCATGCTATGATTTCACGTGCTTCTTGCAAAAGATAGGTGGCCAAATCCAGGAAGTTCATCTTAAGTGAGCAACACTTTCCTCCGCACACAAAATAGTTAGCTCTGCAGCCCATCACCTGAGCAGCCAGTCCCCACAAGGAGGCACCCCCCTCCCAGGGGCACGCAACAGCCCCGAGTTCTCAAGTGTGGACAGCTACCTGTCCACCACACACCTCTGGCATGGCAGGAACCCAGCCAGGTGCCACAGGAGGGCGGGCCAGTCCACCTGGGGTGGGTCTCTTCCTGCCATGGCTTCTCCAGCACCTGGTAAGTCACGCCCCGGTATGAGTACGGCACGAGTCGCCCTGCACACTTACAGGTGAGTGATGTAGTACACAACAGCCCAGCCTTCGATGGGGAAGCCCTGGGAGGAGATGTAGTGGTAGTCGATCTGCAAGTGAACGGCATTTCAGAAAAGGGCCATGACCGGCCCCGCCCGGTGCAGTCAAACGGAAATGCCACCGAGACCTCATGATAAGGTGTCTAGTGACTCACTTGTCAATTCACAATAAAGCTAATGTCAGACGGTGTCTCTGTCTGGTATTCTGAGACTCTGATGTTTTATGCCCATGACCAGCCGCCCCCCTCCCGTCAGAGGCTTCCTGAGAAAAGCATTCTTTCACCTTTGGTTTCCCACGGATCTATCCCCTTTCTCCTAGTTGATTTTCCTGATCATATAGCATTGCACATCATTTCATAAATGACCCCAAAATACTAATACATACTGCATGGAAGACCAAAGAAAGAGACTTGGTGAAAGGGAGGGCCGCCATCAACCAGTGAATTTTAAATACATCGTTCCTATAAAAACAGAAAGAAAAGAATGAAAGAAATATTCCATTCTCCCACAGGACAGCATGCAGCTTCGGGCATCAGGCATTTTTATAAGAAGGCAGTAAATATAATCTAAGCAAACCACAAACATGAAGCCTTTTTAACAAGTCCTTTCTGTCGCAGAACAGGCTTGAAGGAGCCCTAGAGTCACCTCTCCACTGAAGTCCACATTGCAAATGGAACTGAGTCACGCACGGAAGCGTGAGGAGTCTGAGACCGTGAGACAGAAATCAGGACAGGCTTTCTCCCCAGAAACCCTCGGGAAAGGGCACAGAACAGCGGACTGGATGGGTCTGTGGACACGGAAACCCCAGAGCACAGGGTGAGGAGCTACAGCTCCCGGGGAAATGTGCAGCCCAGGGAGGTGGTTCAGCGCCAGGTGACAAGGAGGGCTGTGCCCTCTTCGCTCCCCTTCTTGGCTGGAACCTGCCAACACCCCAGTCAGTGGGGTAAAGCACCCACTTCCACTCCCACCCCCAGGCTCACTCAGGTGCCTGTCCACCTTTGGGCTGCTGGGCACTACATTCCACGACCCTTTCCCCCTTCCCCAGGGCTTAACCAATAGGACACACAAGACCATTCTGGAGAAAGATTTAAAACTCTATTAAAGAACACAGACTTCAGGAAGAGCCACGGGAAACTCACACTCGGGTGTCAAGACATTCTGCAAAGCCACAGCAGTACAAAATATGGACAGTGGGACATCAGACAAAAAAATCCATAGAACAGATATCACCATGTGAAAAATGCTAATAGTATCTATAGATAGTATAGTTTACACAAATTAAAAATACATGCAAATGAATAAACATCACTAATTTATACAAGTGCACGAATGTCAGAAAACACATATTAAACACACTTGAGTGGTTGGGGAGGAATGAGAGAGGGGATAGGAAATGAAGGGAAACGAAGGAGAGGGCCTTGCAAGAATGGTAAGGAGGGCGTGCCCTGAACTGACACATGCTCAGTTTCCAGAACGATTTCCTCCCTGGTCATTTCCTGTCCCAGTGCCCAACTACCTGAAGTCAAAAAGGAAGTCAAGGCCAGAGTAGTCTGTCACTGTGAACAGCAATGAGATTTACCACAGGTCAAAACTGCCCACTGTCACCACCGCCCCCGCCCACCCCAACCTCGACTAGCTAGCAGTCCCAGTTAAAACCTCCCTGCCTCCCGCCTGGGGCCTTGATGTGATGGAAAGAACACGGGCTCCAAAGCCACACAGAACTAGCTCCAATACTGGTTCTATTCCAATGACCTTCATCTCTCTAAACCTCAGTGACCTCTTCTAAAAATGGGGCTACGGCTGCCTACCTCAAGGAGCTGTGGGAACATTAGCTGAAATAACCATCACCAGGTGCCTGACTCAAAACGACCGGCTTCCCTCCACTGCCCCGGATTCCCTGCCCACGCTCCGGGGCTCTAGGCCCACAGCAGAAAGCAAAGAGCTGAGAGGAGCCACACATGCACAGCAGGAAATCTGGGTTCCAGTCCCAGCTCTGTCAGCTGACTGGCCATGGCTCTCGCTTAAGGCCTCAATAAACCCAGGCAAAGATCTCTCAACTCCTTCCAGTGGGAGGGGCTGCAAGCCTCTGAAAGGCAGCGGCAGCCACCGAGTCACATCCTTTCCATGACTTGAATTTCCAACTTCACATGACCCGACCTGCTGTAAGACTCCCAGGCAAAGAGGATGGGGTGGGGGGCTGAAATAATACATTTTGTATGTATACTATACTGAAGTTTAAAACGTTGTACAAAGTAGGTCAGCCTCATTTAACCACACATTTAAAACTGCTGCCCCCGTTTTTATTATTTAAGTGAACCGGTGGCCGTGGCTGTTGTATCACTAAGTAAAGGGAATTAAAGCACCTCACATGTGCCTCACATCTGCAGAGCCTCCTGATGTGCAAAGCCCTCATGCACATAATCTCCAGAGCTAAGCTCTCAGAGGAAGCCAGCGCCAGCTTCGCTGCCCAGTGTCATAGCCGAGCAAAAAGGACCGAGCGCGAAGCCAGGCACACAGGCGGCAACAGCGTTCACACTGGAATCAGCTCTCTCGCTCCTAGTTCTCACTTTTCTAATTAAAGCAAAGGCAAAACTTTCTTTAAACAAAACAAAACCTTTTTATGGCCTAACTTGATAGGATTCTTTTTGTCTTATTCACGGCTACTGATCGTCTAGTCCAAGTGATTATGTGGGGTCCTTCCCAGGTAAACAAGAAGCTCGTTCCATCTGCTGGTGTGCAGGGTATTACAACTGCTCCCAGCTAGCACGTCCAGCACACAGGCCGCAAGAGATGTCAGAGGCATCAATTTCTGCCCCAACGCTCCAGAGAAAGAGGTATTTGGGGTTCTTAATTATTACATAAATTTAAATTAACCCATATTGCAATACCATAGTCACACACCATCATTTACTTAGTTTATGGGCCTTATCCTATAACAAATACTTCACATTATCCTTTAACTGAAAATTGTATTTTGCTTCTCAATTTTGGGGGAGAGAGAGACAGAATTAAACACTAGCTCCACCGACATGCAGCTTGCAGCTGTTCTCCTCAAGAGTCAAGTACAGGAAGTTAAAGCCACAGGGGTTTCAGCAGAAAGGTCAACAGCCAGGCAGATGGGCTTTGAAGAGGTTTTCTCCAGTGACAAGCCCCAGGTCAGTATCGGAAGGACAGTAGCTCTCCCAGCCCAGCTCTGAGCTGAGGCCTTCTGTACGAAGTGTGGTTCCTGCTCTCGGCCAGGCAGTGGGTCACTGTCCCTCATCTGCTCTCAAGAACAAAGAGTCCCCGACTGGGACCAACGTGTTCACTTGGAGTGCTGCACTGTGATCTCTTCGCCATGGAAACGCTCAGCTTATATACATTTTATTTTGCTTGTATATTATTGAAATCTCTGGATTTGCCTTTTAAGCAAAACAATGGGAAGTGAGCAAACACCAAGGCATGCCAAGCTCCTGCAGTGCCCTACGTTTCAGGGAAGATGCCCTGGAAGAGAACAAGATGGCTGGCGCCAATCCTGCCCAGGTGCAGAGCCAGCCCAAGGGGAGATGTACACATACCACCCCTCTCCAAGCGGAAGGACTTAAGGAAGTAGTCTTTTACCGTCGTTTTCGAAGGATGTGAATCCAGATGGTCCCAGAAAGGAAAAAGAAAAAGGCCATAGAGATGTACAACTTAGGGAGAGGGATTTCTCCTGCAGAGAGGTAGCTCTCAGGATTCTTCTCCGTGATCTCAATCTGAAACCAACATGAAATTTATTTTTACTTTTCAGGAACAAATCATTTTATATTCAGCACTTTGTAATCTTAGCTGTTTAACTTAAGCTTACGAAAGTGAGTACCAGCAGAGAACAAACACATTCTTAGTGCACTGGCTGAAATGTAAACACACCCAATTGCTTTCTAGTTCCTTGTTTATGAATCCTCTGCTAAAGTTCTTGCCCACTAGCCACACTTTTACTTTAAGTGGTCTTAAGATCTGTTTTTATAGAGAAACTAGAGGCCCAGTGCACGAAATTCGTACCTGCACTCTCTCGCAATCCGGACCCCTCGAGTAGGGTCCCTAGGCCTAGCCAGCGATCAGGGCCTATCGGGGCTTTCCTTCCCCCGGCTGCCAGCAGCTGGCCCCATCCCCGCCGCTGCCACTGCTTGCCATCTGTGTGGAGCTGCCTGCCAACACTCCCACCCCCGCCACCAGTCGCCTCCCTCTGCGGGGCGATCGCTGGCTGGCCCCGCACACCCGCCACAGCATCACTGGCCCCAGATTGATCGCCCCACAGAGGAAGGCCCCGCACACCCAGCCGGGGCTCCACGATCACAGAGCCCTCCCCCCCCCCATCAATTGCCCAGTTGGCCTGGACCTCCCTCTGCAGGGCGATCATGGGGCGACGGCGGGGGCCCCCCGACCAATCACATCGCACCCGCCTTGGCTGGCCTGGTGCCAGTGTGTGTCATAGCCTGGTTGTCTGGAAGGTCATCCGGACGGTCGTTCTGCTGTTTGGTCATTCAGTTGATTTGCACATTACACTTTTATTATCTATCTATACACACACACACACACACACACACACACACACACACACACACATATATATATATATATATATAAAAGCCTAAGCGACTGTTACGACCGAATGACCAGAACGACTGGCCAGTAGCTATGACCCAGACCTTGCTGCTGGGGCCCTGACAGCCCTGAATCTGGTTAACCCGCACCCTGGACCCAGACAGGAGGGAGGAGGGAGCCCAATTCCTCGCAGAATTGGCTGTTGATTAGCTTGCTGCTGAGGCCAACCTCCCGTGGTCCCTCCCCCCCATTCCCCGATTGGCCCCAATCGCCAGCCAGGCCAAGGGACCGTACCCGTGCATGAATTCTTGCACCGGGCCTCTAGTTATAGGTAAATGCCTTCCATTTTACACGGCTGACAAAACTCACGTGGAACAGTTTCCATATGGTACTCACATCAAGGCTGAATGAAAACTTGTCATTAGACTGTAGTTTAGGTCCAGGGCATTTATGCAAATAAAGACTGTAGAGGCCTTCCTGCTCATTGGTGCTGATGTTAAAGAAAAACTGAAAGTGAAGAAGAAAATTAAAGGGTACCCAAATCTTCAGCTAAATTTTTAAGTCTTAGAAAGAAATCATAAATACTATGAACAGAAAAAAATATATACTTAAAGAAATCAAATTCTCCCAGAGCAGAATTTAAACAGATGTTTTCTTCTTCTATGATTCCCTCCCAACGTTGTTATAGCAACTTTCAAGCTAACAGAAAAGTTGACAGAATTATACAGCAAATATCTATAGACCCACTACCTAGATTCCACAATGAACGTTTACTATCCTTGCCTTATCACACACCTATCCACTGGTGATGGATTTTGGCAGAAGTCTTCCGAGGCAACCTTAGATGCAGTTATCTAGTTTTCAGGCCAACGTATTATTTTGCTCTTTAGGTAAAAACACTCCTGAAAACTGAAGGAGGTTCATTTGATACTTGACAAGGTGAGGAACCAATATTCCACCTTGGCCGATGTGGCTCAGTTGGTTGGGCGTCATCCTATGCACTGAAGGGTTGCCAGTTTGATTCCCAGTCAGGGCACATGCCAGGGTTGTGGGTTCAATCCTGGGTCGGGAGGCAGCCGATAATGTTTTACTTCCACACTGATGTTTCTCTCCCTGTTCCTTCTGCTCTCTCTAAAAACCAATTACAGCCGGAACCGGTTTGGCTCAGTGGATAGAGCGTCGACCTGCGGACTCAAGGGTCCCAGGTTCGATTCTGGTCAAGGGCATGTACCTTGGTTGCGGGCACATACCCAGTGGGGGGTGTGCAGGAGGCAGCTGATCGATGTTTCTCTCTCATTGGTGTTTCTAGCTCTCTGTCCCTCTCTCTTCCTCTCTGTGAAAAATCAATAAAATATATTTTAAAAAATAAAAATTAAAAAAATAAAAACCAATTACAAATTCTTAAAAAAAAAAAAGAACCAATTTCCCCTCATTAAAATTTACACCTGTGATTTTAAGCAACAGTAATAAATGCTACATTTTCTATATTCAGACATGTTTTTCTTACGTTTCATGTGTTCAAATGAAGTATAATGGAAATCAAAAGAAATCATACAAGTAAGATCACTGAAGCAACTCCTGGGTCTATTCTAGAGAAATTTTCTATGAGCCTAAAGTGTGTGGCTTAGGGCTACATAAACAGATGGCAAGCTATAAAGAAAGGTGAGGACATGATTATAACATTTTTTTCACGATCAGGGTTACTCTAGAATTGGGAAGGGATGTAACAGACATATGGAGTTTGTGAGGTACTAGCATTATTTCATCTCTTGTCCCAATGATGGTTACAATGGTGATTAACTACAACTATTTGTATTCAATATCAATATAGATACTAATACTGTTTTGTATATATGCTATACCTTACAATTTAAAAGGCTGGGAGGGAAAAAAGATACCTGACAAGAAGCTGGAAATAAAAGGCCAAGAATATTCAAGTTGAAATTGTTAAATCATGTCCCAAACTCATTCTTGTAAATGTGAGATGTGTATTTTAGTCCACACAAGGTAGCCAGAATAGAAAATGTTTCTAAACATATTAACTTCCTAGTTCTCAAAGTAAGACTCAGATGAAGTGAAGAAATATTAAAAAAAATCAATAGAATTATTAAAGAGATCAGAGTTGGCACTTGACCCTTAAAGAGAAAACAAAAATAAAGCAAAAATGTAAATTTTAGAGCTGGAATAAGCTCCGACAGTCCCTTTCCAGTCTGGGGATGAACGATCATCCTTGTTCTGTGGATGGAACAGAAAGGCTCAGGTGACTGCACTGTGCAAAACGGGGAGAACACTGGGTAGGAGAACAGTAAGGAGTCACCTACCGACTCCTTTGCAAGGAGAGGGGAGGCCAGACAGAAGGCAAGCAGCCCGGCACTGCCTGTTTTATGCATCCCAGGGACCCTACGAACTGGCCATTTCAGCCCGTGTTCTCATCAGCACGCATGCTGCTTTGCCCTTGACACTCACCTGACACACGCATTAGTACCTGACAATAGTAGATAGCCTATATGCTTTCCTTTTGAAATTATTTTTCAAAGGCTTTTTACAAAAACATTCAAAACACTTATTTTATGAACAAGCATTTTAAAGTGAGGGAAAAAAGAGAGAAAAGTATCTTTTGTATTTTCTTAAGGAGGCAGTAAAGCAAAGTGGTTAAACACATGGGCCTTGGAGTCAGAAAAACCTGGGTTTGAGTCCTCCCCTTAGGCAAGTTACTTAACCTCTCTGAGACTCAGTTTCCTCATCTGTAAAAGGGGAATAATAACAGTACCTACTTCATAGAGTTGTTGGGAGGATGAACTGAGATAATGATAACATAAAAGTATTTAGCACAACGCCTGGCATTCATTCATTCATGTCCATAATTACTGATGGAGAGCCTATTAGGGCCAGGTCCAAGGGTAGGAATTTCATATACATCAGTAATAAAACAGAAAATCCCTGCCCTTATGGTTACCTTCTACAGGGAGAGACTGACAAACACAGTAAGTAAGTACAATTACAGCATGTTGGAAACAAGTGCGAAGGGAAAAGAACGGAGAGGGGAGGGCGAAGGGGAGTGGCTGCATTTAAAACACGGTGATTGGGGAAGCTTTGTTAGACAGTGGTGTTTGAAAGACTTGAAGGAGAAAGAAATTAATCAAAAGGGATCCGAGGGACAAGTGTTCCTCCCAGTGGGGACAGTTAAAGCGGAGCCTGAGGCTTGATCTTCCCTGGGAGCAGCGTTAGCACAGGGAGGGGAGGGGAGGGGAGGGGCGGGGAGAGAACAGGAGCCAGGACAGAAATGACAGCGGCTGACCTGTGGGTTGCAGACAAGCGGAAGGACTTGGGCTTTCCCTCTGAGACAGCCGGAAAGCTGCTGAGGATTTGGAGAGGTGACTACACAAGCTCTCAGTTAGCTATTAATACTAATGGCTACTAAACTTAACATATAAAAACTGTTAGATGGGCCATATAAACCACGGTGAGAGAAACCAGAACAGAGGATGCAGGGGCGGGAGACTGCCACGGTGATACAAGCAGAGCATCTGGCAGAGTGGATTACATGGCCGCCTGCATTTGTCAACACTGATTGAGCTGTACACTCAAGACCTGTGCATCTCACTGTAAGCAAATTAGACCTCAATTAATAAAAATGGGTTAGGAAAGAGGCAGTGACTTTTACAAAGTAATAATAAAGGTTATTTGCATAGCACTTTACAGAGCACTTAAAAAAAAAGGATATGCCTGACAACCCTATGAGACAGGTCCCACCATTTTTCATGTTTAGATGATTAAAGAGTGAGGAGCAGAAGTGAAGTGAGTTGTCCAGGTCACCAGCTAGTAAGTTGGTGCTGAGATCCAGTCCAACCTCCTACCATATACATGGGCTGTGATGCCACCACAAACACTCACATGCAGTTAATAATGGTGACAGCTTTGCGGGTCACTCAAGGCCTCTGAGTCTCAGTGAACTCATCTAAAATTACATCACCCTAAAGGATCACCCATGGTCCTTCCAGGTACAGAATCCTGTGCTTCTGGAGCACTCAGAATGGGAGACAGCATAAGATTAGAGGCAAAGTTGTGGGGACAGCCAGGCAGAACTGGGTTGGAATCTGGGCCTTGTCACTCACACTGGACATTCATGAAGTTATTCCTTCTTAGAGACTTATGATTTGCTACGCGGCAGGTGATAATATCCACCCTTTAGGTTTGTTATGGAGAGAGCTACTGTATTCAAGTGACTGATACATAGCATGCCTGATTATTCCTAAATTCAAAAACGCTTTTACGTTTAAAAATTCACTGTTTACATAGTAGCGATCAAGCTTTACTCAAAGAAGATACATACCCAAAATGAAAGTGCCCCATTATTATTACGAACAGGAAAGGTTTTCTCTTCCATTGCCTAGAAAGACATAACAACCTGCTTTAGGACACTGGCAGGAAAAGTAAGCTAATAAACATAAAGATTTAAACACATTTTTCTTAAAGCCTACATTTTCGGACCTTTAAAAGCTCCCTAAAAATAACACCCACCATCCTTTTGATGTCTGAAATCCCCTTTCACAGAGAATGTTCGTTCTTCCTCACCCATTGCCTTTACTCAGCTGTCTTCTGCCTCTTCACTAACCCCACTCCTCACCCCGTCCCCCAACTTCCTGCTGGAGCACTTCTCTCCCACTAAAGCTTCAGCAAGACCAAAGGTGCCGACCCAGGTCACACCCTGACCATCCCTGGACTCCACTCCTGATTTCAAGTGAGTAACACATTGCCATTGGTCCAATGGATGAAGTAGTGAAAAGAACTACTGACATATGCAACCACGTGATGAACTAAGAATACTTATGCTGAATGAAAGAACACAAAAGAGCACGGACTGCATAATCCATCTGCGCAGAGTTTTATGAAACTAATCTACAGGGACAAATCAGTGGTTGCCAGGGGTCAGGAGCATGGCAACGGGACAGGAGCAAACAATGGGGCAGGAGCATGGCAATGGGGCAGGAAACACTTTTGGGGTGATGGATAATGTTCACTAACTTTATTGTGGTGACAGCTTCACAGTGTACACATAAACCAAAACGTATCAAATTGCCATTTTAACTATAGTCGTCCCTCCTGATCTGCAGGGGATACATTCCAAGACCCCCAGGGGATGCCTGAAACTGCAGATAGCACCAAACCCTACATATACTATGTTTATGCTTTTTCCTATACAACCATACCTATAATAAAGTTTAATTTATAAATTAGGCAGTTTCAAAGATAGGTTCAGTCTTACTGTCAATCTTAGCAACCTCACCATGGTGTTTTTTTCCTTTCCTTACTAAGTCAAGAATGTTCACCTTTTCAGGTAAAGGAAGCTTCCCTTTGGCATATCCGAATTGCCAGCATCACAACACTAGCACAGTGGGCCACTATTAAGTGAAATAAGGGTGACCTGACCACAAGCACTGCGATCACGTGACCGTGGATCTGAGGAGACAGCTAAGTGACTACGGGCAGTAGCAGCATGTACAGCCAGCTCTCTACTAGCTAAGATCCCTCTCTCTGCTCCCAAATGTGTACCTTTTACTTCAAACAGGCCAGTGCCCAGCACCTGTTATGCTCATTTCCACTTCCAGTCTTTGCTTATGGCAGTCTTCATCCCATTCCATCTCTTCTTTCCCAAACAAATCCAGCAAACTTCAAACCCTGGTGGTACTTCCTTCCAGAGGGTTCTCCAGATAGCTCACTTCCCTCTCCACCCGCTATCTGACCCGTTAGCACTTAAGTTCTTTACTGTTAAGTTGTTTCAGTGTGTCAACATTATGTCTCCAAACAGAAGGCAGCTTCCTGTACATTAGGCATTTGTATGTATATGTATGTACCTGTGTATGTGTGTTTAAAAAGAGATCCATATATGCACACATATACCACATATATAAACAAAAAAGTTGAGCACAAAAGGGAGCTTAGTTCTTACCTTTGCATCCACTGTACTTCTTTTAGACTTTCCACTCTCTAGAAGCAAAAACATTGAAAAGGTATTACTGTAGAATTCACCTCACATGTATATTATAGCATCATTTTATGAGACTCTAGTTTGTCTAATATCAAATAATTCAAACAAGCAAAAAAGGTGAGACCATATGCTATCTGGTGGACTGTCATCTCTTTAAAAAAAAAAAAGATTTTTTTATTGATATTTACAGAAAGAGGAGGGGAGAGAAAGAGGGAAAGGAAGAGAAAGAAACATCGATTGGCTGCCTCCTGCATGCCCCTGACAAGGGATGGAGCCTGAAACCAGGGCATGTGCCCTGACTGGAAATGGAACCAGCAACATTTTGGTGCCCAGGATGACACCTTAACAACAGAGCCACATCAGCCCAGGCTGGACTGCCATCTCTTTAAATCCCAAAATAATCCTTGAGCTGTAGAAGCAGCAAACTAGAACTTATGTTATAAATGTGATCTAATAAGTGATAATATTCAGTACCAACAGGGAACTCATCTGTTAATCTAGTGTATGTTACTGCCAGAGATGCCACATGGCCTGACTTTTCTATCTATCTAGGTAAGTATGTTTGAAAACAGGTCACTATTTAAAATAAATATATATGAGATCTATTTACATACATGGAAAAACTAATAGCATAGCAAGAAGTGTTAAGATTGCTAATGGCTTCTTTCATGGAACAAAGAGGGCATCTGGGCCTTATTTTTACTTAAGTTACTCTTCATGAGGAAGGCAGGATCTCAAACTCCCTGCAGGAAGGGAGAGGGTTTCAGAAGAAAAAGAAGGAAAAGAGTATTTCCTGCCCAGGAAATGGTCACTAGCATGAAGAACCTGGATGAGGAGACAGTGCAGACATTAAACCACACCATCACACAAATGCAGCCTTTCTGCAGGTCTTCTAATTTGGGTTAGAGTTTTGAAAAAGTAAAAAAAAAAGTGTAAATACAATAAATATTATTAATATTTATCCTTCATAATAAAAAGGCAATATGCAAATAACCATCACTCCGCTACGCCCACGATTGGGCGGTGGGAGGCTGGGGGGCGGGACTCGGGGTGGCATATCCGGCCATTGAGAGGCGCGGGACTCCCGCCCCCCCCCCCCCCCCCTGCTGCCTCTCAACGGCTGGATTGGCGGCCACTGAGGGGGGCTGCCTCGGACACCCTGGACACCCAGCTCCGCTGCCATCGGAGGCGGGGAGCCGGTGAGCCGGTTGTCCGCACCCGGATCCCCTGCCGTGCTCCCCTTCGTCAGCGCCTCAAGCCCCAGCAGCAGCGGCAGCGGCTGGGGATGAGCTGGTGATCCCAACAGCCTGGCAGCTCAGTGGCGGCGGCGGAGGCAGCATTGGGCCTGGGGACTGGCGAACAGGCAGAAGATGGCCCTGATCGCAGGAGGCTAGGCCTAGGGACCCTACCCACACGATTGAATCGTGCGCTGGGCCTCTAGTTAATAAATAAAATAGAATAAATATTAATTTGTTTTTAAAGACAAACCTGACAGTTAACAAAAGAGGTGGTACATATAAATTGGTTAGTCAACATAGGAAAAAAAGTGCAACCTAATAACGTGAATACAAAAAAAAGAATGCCTTTTTGCTTTTTGCCTCTCACTTTAACATTCACACACACAGTACTGGCTAGAACATGGTGATATGGGCACTATTGCCACATATTTTCTGATAGGAGTATATAAACCCACACAACTCATTTGGAAAGGAACTAAAAATATGCATCAATAGACGTATTCAGATCCTTTGAATCGGGTATTCCAATTCTGGGAACCCATCCTAAAGAAAGTTCTATATCTGAAAAAAAGTTTTACAAAAAAGAAGTCCAATGCAGCAATATTTATAACTAGAGGCCTAGTGCACGAAATTCGTGCACTGGGGTGTGTGTGTGTGTGTGTGTGTGTGTGTGTGTGTGTCCCTCAGCCCAGCCTGCACCCTCTCCAATCTGGGACCCCTCGGGGGATGTCAGTCGGACATCCCTCTCACAATCCGGGACTGCTGGCTCCTAACTGCTCGCCTGCCTGCCTGCCTGATTGCCCCTAACCGCTTCTGCCTGCCAGCCTGATCACTCCCTAACTGCTCCCCTGACGGCCTGATTAATACCTAACTGCTCCCCTGCTGGCCAGATGGCCCCCAAATGCCCTCCCCTGCCGGCCAGATGGCCCCCAACTGCCCGCCCCTGCCGGCCTGATGGCCCCCAAGTGCCCTCCCCTGCAGGCTTGGTCCCCCCCCAATTGCCCTCCCCTGCTAACCTGGTTGCCCCCAACTGCCCTCCCCTGCCGGCCTGATCTCACCCCCAACTGCCCTCCTTGGCCGGCCAATTTGGTTCTGATTAGTCAATTTCTATGCCAGTCAGCGTCAAAAGCTCCGCCTCCTAGGCAACCATTGGCTCCTCACAGTTCACCCGGATTTGGTTCTGACTGGTCAGTTTCAATGCCAGTCAGCGTCTCTGGGCCTATCAACAAGGCCTGATCAGAAAGGCAGAGCTGATCAGCAGCCCCAGTGGAGGCTTGGAGAGAAATGTAGGCACTGCTGCTGGCCAGGCTTGGAGAGAAAGCGAGAAGCAAGTGCTCACCAACAGCTGCCACAGAGGCTATGGATCAGACCCTGCTTCTCTCTTCAGGCCTCTCTCCAGGCCTGATTGGCAGCCCCCGCAGCAGTCAGTGCTGGGTCACCACGCCTGCTGCCATAGCATTCAGGGCTGGGTTGTCACAGCAACCCAGCACTGACTGCAGGACTGACTTCCGGTTGGTCAAGCCTCTGGTCGAGACAGACCCAGGGTTTTTATATATTAGGATAGCATCAAAATGAAAATATGCCTCCTTAAAGGGAGAGGTTGAATAAATTATATTATCCATTTAACGGGATATGTGATAAGTATAAAATATCTTAAAGTTAAGTGAACAGGGATGCTTGAAGTGGTACATGTAACTGTGAATTTTACATGTTCTACACCTAAAAAACAAACTTAGGCAAAACATCAATTTCTAAAATTTTAACACTGGGTGTAAGGAGAAATGACTTTTCTTTCTCTACCTTCTCCGTATTTTCCTCACTTTTCTTTAATGATTATATATTTTAGCATAAAATAATGCATAGGTCATGTTTGTTTTTACTTAGGAACCAAAAAGAATCAACCAAGCTGGGCAGTGAAGGAAAGTCTAGTTCCACCTCACGTTTACCTTGTTTCGTCTCCGTCTGGCTGCCCGCTGAAACCGGGGGAACAGCAGCCTCCTGGCTCTGGCCAAGGACTTTCTCATCCTTGTTGAAGATGATCTTTGGTAACTGGGTACCAGCTTCTGGTGGAGATTTTATTTTCACTCTACAGTTAAATAAGATAGAAGGGGGAAAGTTCAAGGTAATGCCTATGGCCCTTTAAGTGTTGTACATTAGGCATGGCTTCAACCTCTAAATTCATGATGTCATGTAATCCTACAATGTAGATTCTATCCCCTGCATCTTACAGATGCTGAAATGGAGGCTCAGGAAGGTTAAATACCTTGCCCAAGAGCAGTAAGCTAGTAAGGAGCTGGCGAGGATCCAGGCATTCTCCCCTTAGGGCTGAAATTCTTGACAACCACGCAATTCTGATGTACATTCTTTCCCACTAAGTATCTGTGATGTGGTCAACAAATTGGTGTACAAGGGAAACGGAACAAGAGATAAAACCAATGAAATGGCCTGGCTCCAGTGGCTCAGTGGTTGAGCATTGACCTATGAACCAGGAGGTCACAGTTCGATTCCCATTCAGGGCACATGCCTGGGTTGCAGGCTCGATCCCAGTAGGGGACATGCAGGAGGCAGCCAATCAATGATTCTGTCTCATCATTGATATTTCTATCTCTCTCTCCCTCTCTGAAATCAATAAAAATATATTTGAAAAACAACAATGAAATGTTCAACTGAAGTCTAGGGAACTTGGAACAGCATGCCTAGGACGCATTTCCTCCCTTCTCCCTCCTGAACAGACCCCACTGCTGTTTACCTGCCCTGCACGAGGGCCAGTGAGTTTCCAAGCCTGGGTGACATGGAACCTAAACTGGACAATCCAGCTGAAGGGAAGCACTTCTCGTTCTGCCTGGAGAGAAGCCTTCCTGTCCTTCCCTTACTGAGATGGGAGTAAGAACCCACTTTACGGAACACACCACACCATTTCATGCCATTCTGCCTTGGCATTTATCTGGGAGATGTTCTTCCCTTTCTTATTCACTGGTGAAGTCTCCTCACTAGAAGGGGGCTTGGGCCCCCAGTTACCTGAAACCTTCCCTCCTCTCCCACATCAGTCTCTCCGCCCCACCTCTCTGCTTTGCTGTGATCACTGGGATGGCTGTTTTGTCTCCCTCACCTTTGTGTTTAATCTCCAGCACTCAGCACAGTATTTGGCAAATGGTAGATACTCAATGAATGTTAGCTTAATGACCAAATTCCCCCTAACTTTACTCTAGGGTTGAACTGAAGGAATTATTAGAATTACTTACTCACTTCTGGAGAAGTTTAGGATTAGAAGGGGGACAGAGACCAACTGTTTCCTTAAAATACAGAAATTCACATCTTCATCCTAAGAAAGGAAGACCCAATTATACATCACCTTATTCATTCACATTAGAACAAGGAAAAAACATTTTCAGGAACAAGACAAATAAGGGGCCCACCCTCCACTGAAAACAATACAACTGTGGGTATACTGATACCCAGAAGTCCCAGCAGCCACCACCTCAAGCAAACAGCCCAACAACAAAAGCAGTGTTCCCACCCGGTGTCCTGAGCTCAAGTGAAGAGTGTGATCAGTCACGCATTTAATGCTCACCAGGTAGGAAGAAAATCCGTCATTCTTTGTACGGTCGAGGCTGAATCCAATCTAAGAGGGGTAAAGAGAGTAGAGGTAAATGCCCACATGATGGCCTGGCCTCCTCTCGGTTTTCATGGCGTTCATTTGCAAGAAGGATCACTAATTACTAAAATTATTCAAGAATTACAATTTAAATGTTAAAAATAAAATTATCTGATGCCTGCTCACAAGTTTTATTTTCTCCATATTCTGATACTTCTCATTCAAGTATGGGGCAAAGCTTTCATCAAAGAAACAGAGAAGCATCAACGCTTGGTGTCCGGGGAAGGCACTTACAATCAGATCCTTGTCTGTGGCTCCTTCAGGCGCAGGCACTGAAAGGCTGCTGACATTAACCACCATGTACCCATCCTTGAAGAATCCAAAGGTGTTTAGATGAACCTTATGCCTCACGTCATTCTAAAGAGATTTGCAGAGGTGAAATTAGTAATAGGGAAAAGTTAACTTGATTATTTAACCTATTCGTTTGCTTGAAAAACTAGTTTCCTGCTAGCTAACCAATGTTTCCATATACTTAGTAAAATATACAGCTGTGGTACCTGATCTTGTTTCAAAGCTGAAGATGACTCATCAGAAATGCATAAGATATCAACAGTTTTGCAGAAGGAAGCACATAATAGATGCAATTCATTTTGACAGATTTGTAATAGTCCTGACTAGGTGGTCAGCTGGAATGTGCATTCCAGGGAAGGAGGAACAATGTCTTAGTCATCCTCGCATCCTTCCTGCTAGTCCAAGGCCTGGCATCTAGTAAGCACTCAAAAATCATGCTGGCCCTGACTGGTGTGGCTCAGTTGGTTGAGTGTCATCCCATGCACCAAAAGGTCACCAGTTGGCCCTGGCCAGTTTTTTTCAGTGGTTAGAGTGTCGCCTCGCCGGCCAAAAGGTCTGGGATTCAGTGATCGATGTTTCTCCCCCGCCGCCCCCCATCCCTTCCTCTCTCTCCAAAATGAACAAAAAACATATGAAGAAAAACATGCTGGGGGTGGGGAGTAGGGGGTGGGAGAAAAACTGCTGAGAATACGTTTTTATAAACCTTCTTATAAATTGTGTGCAACTGGCTCCTCCCACTGCAGGATGACGGGGGACACCTGCACATTACTTTTCTAATCTGTAATTCATTTAAAAATATATATATTTTATTGATTTTTTACAGAGAGGAAGGGAGAGGGATAGAGAGTTAGAAATATCGATGAAAGAGAAAATCGATCAGCTGCTTCCTGCACACCCCCCACTGGGGATATGCCCGCAACCAAGGTACATGCCCTTGACCGGAATCGAACCTGGGACCCTTCAGTCCGCAGGCCGATGCTCTATCCACTGAGCCAAACTGGTTAGGGCTGTAATTCATTTTTTTTACATAGGTTCATTTGAATCTAAAAGTTATGCTATATATGATGGGTTTCAGGAAACAAAGCCTTATATGCAGAAGGAATCCCAGGAACTTGCCAGGTAGAGACAGGATCTTTTGGACACCGGATCATCCTGAGGTTTGCTGAAACTGAACGACCTGGGCAAATGCCTAGCACGCCAGCTTGAAATTGTCTCAAAGGGGTGATTTCAATCCCAACTAAGTCAGAAAGTTTTAAGGCTGATAAAGACTAACTGGAACTTTAGGCAAACAATCAGTCAGGAGGGTCTATAGGAGCAGTTAAGGTTATGTGGAAGTTCTCCCACTCTAGTAATCCAGAGACCCTACCAGAAGAACTGTTTATAATAGAGCTCCATGGTCCTCTGTCCCTTAACTTCCTTTTCCCTCCCAGAAACACCCCTCCATCTTGGCACGAAGGCCAAGTGTGCATGTGGCCTGCCATGTCTGCATGCACAGGGCTGCAACCCTTTCTTCTTCTTGAATAAATCCCTCTGGTGAGGAAGCACCTAAGCAATATCATTTTGCAACTGAGGCGGCCAACAGAACCAAGGTATTGTAACAGAGTGAAATGCTCAGTCTCTGGGACCCCCTCTTGTTGGGCCTGTGTTGCTCCCACGGCCCTCAGGCTAGTAGGTCCTGCTTGAGACACACTAATCATTAGAGGGATTCTGCTTGGGGCTTTAGTTTTTACAAAAACAGCTCCTCGGCTGAAACCGGTTTGGCTCAGTGGATAGAGCATCGGTCTGCAGACTGAAGGGTCCCAGGTTCGATTCCGGTCAAGGACATGTACATTGGTTGCAGGCACATCCCCGGTGGGGCTGTGCAGGAGGCAGCTGGTCGATGTTTCTCTCTCATCGATGTTTCTAGCTCTCTATCCCTTTCCTTTCCTCTCTGTAAAAAATCAATAAAATATATATTTTTTTAAAAAAACAGCTCCTCCCATTTCCCCTTCCCTTGACATAAAAGAAGCCTAAACTCTGTACTTCCTTAAGATGGATTTGAGGAACTACTAGGGCCTCCATCTTCTCGACTGGCACCTTCTCCATCAATAAGCTTTTCCTTCCTCCAGACTCTGTTTTGAGTTTTGGCCTTTTGAAGTGGTGGGCAAATGGACCTTGGGTCCATAACAGCATTAGTGAAGAAAGCCATGAGTTTCCTATTGAGAATTACTTGCCTAAATCAAATCACCTTCACTAAGTTTGCAAGAAGCCAACAGTTATTAACTCACTCCTAAATGCTAAGCACTTTCCTAAAACTTACATTTGGTTCTTCCTCAAATCTGATAGTCCTTTTTGATAGTGGTTTTGCTTCTTGCTCATATTTTTAAATTTCATCCTTTGTTCCTTTCCATTTTAAATATAGCTCTTTTACCACAGGTGTCAGGGGTCTAATTCTGCTCCTGGTCCTTGTCTCTGCTGATGTTCACAGCAGGTTGTTTCTTTGTGTGAGTGGTAATTATTCATTTCTAGACTTGGATCTTCTGGATATCAGACTCAGTCTAACTGCAAACACCAACGGCCTAGGAGAGGCCATGGAACAGATCTGCAGCAGAAAAATCAGAGACCACCCCTCCCACCACCACACACAGCTAATACATACATCTTATTGCCATTTTATTTCCTAGCCCACTCTTCCACTCAAGCAACATAGCTCTTTGAGAGTCCCATATTCAGGGCTGAGGACAGGGACAGTTCTAGCTCCCCTCCTGCCTAGTTCTAAGGCTTTGGCTCCTACTCCTCACCAGCTGTTCAAAATCCCAGATTCCAGGGTCCAGGTTCTGCCATGCTTCAGGGCAGCCCTAACTTGTGTTCTTTTACCACTGGAGTTTCAGCTCCTTCTTGCCACCTTTTTTATTTTTGGCCCCTGGGAATTTTCCTTATTTTCCTAGGAACCCAGCTATGCATTTAAAGCATGTTGGCTAGACTTCTACTTCCTGGTGGGATGGAGTAACTTACAGCAAATTAGCATTCCCAGGGAGAAGCAGAAAAGCCAGCTAAGATCATAGAAGTCATTTGCTGAGAGGCATCAGGGAGTTGCAAGAGCATAAAAACCAGAAAAGCTAAGGTTCGTGACCTTCCTCAGGATTGTGAGAGTGATTAACCCCTACAGAAAGTGATCTGGGTGACTATTTTCTCAATTCTCCCAAAGGTGTTACAAGGCTACTGCTATCCTAGACGTACAGAAGAGAAATGAATTCAACTACATAGGATGGATGTCTTAGGACACACAAAAAAAACAACTGGAGCCACTTAAAGGTGGGGTTGGAGCTGCCATCCCAGAGGAACTGCCTTCTTGACATTGGTCCGAGCAATGATTTTCTGGATAGAAAACAAAGGCACAGGTAACAGCAAAAAGAGAAAAATGGGATTGCATCAAACTGAAAAGCTTCTGCACAGCAAAGGAAACAATTACAGTAACACAGTGAAAAGGCAACCTATGGAATGAAAAATATTTGCAAACCAAATATCTGATAAGGGGTTAATCTCCAAAACACATAAGGAACTCAAACAACTCAACAGCAAGAAAACAAAAGACCTGACTTTAAAATGGACAAAGGATCTGAATAGACATTTCTCAAAAGACATATAAATGACCAACAGGTATGTGAAAAGATGCTCAACATCCCTAATCAGGAGGGAAATGCACCTCACACCTGTTACAATGGCTATTGTCGAAAGACAAGAGTTGAGGATGTGGAGAAAAGGGAACCCTTCTACATGGTTGATGGAAATGTAAATTGGAACAGCTGGTATGGAAAACAGTATGCAGGTTCCTCAAAAAATTAAAAATAGAACTACCATATGATCCAGCTATCCCACTTCTGGGCAAACATCCAAAGGAAATAAAATCACTATCTCAAAGAAATAGCTGCACCCCCATGTTCATTGCAGCATTATTCACTATAGCCAAGATATGAAAACAAACTAAGTAGTTGTCAAGGGATGAATAAGAAATACACACACACACACACTGGATTATCATTCAGCCTTAAAAAGAAGGAAATCTTATCATTTTTGACAACGTGGATGAAAATGTAGGACATTATGCTAAGTGAAATAAGCCAGACACAGAAAGGTAAACACTACATGATCTCACTTATATGTGGAATTTAAAATTGTTCTTGAAGCAGAGAATAGAATGGTGGTTACCAGGAGCAGGGGGTGGGAGAGGATGGTGGAGGGCTTGGAGAGATGCTGGTCAAAGGGTATAAAGTTTCAGATATGCAGGATAATTTCTCAGATCTAACTTACAGCATGCTGACAACAGTTAACAATGCTGTGTTGTATATCTTAAATTTGCTTAGAGAAATCTTAATTATTCACACACAAAAAAGTAGCTATGTGAGATGATGATATGTTAGTTGGCTTGATTGTGGTAATTATTTCACAATGTATATGTATATCAAACTATCACATTGTATATCTTAAATACATGCAATTTTTATTTGTCAATTACACCTCAATAAAGCTGGACAAAATATTAAATGCAAAGAGCAGAATCCAAACTATATACAGTAAGAGCTAAATTTGTAAAAAAATAAATTGAAAATTAAAAAGCTAAATATTTACATTTGTTTATTTATTTATAAAAGGTCTGAAAGAGCCAAAACCGGTTTGGCTCGGTGGATAGAGCGTCTGCCTGCGGACGGAAAGGTCCCAGGTTCGATTCCGGTCAAGGGCATGTACCTTGGTTGTGGGCACATCCCCAGTAGGGGTTGTGCAGGAGGCAGCTGATCAATGTTTCTAACTCTCTATCCCTCTCTCTTCCTCTCTGTAAAAAATCAATAAAATATATAAAAAAAAAAAAAAAAAAAAAAGGTCTGAAAGAAATCCACCAAACTATGAAAAGATTAGTACCATTGGAGTGGTAACAATTTTCTATTTTTTTTTATATTTTCTAAATTTTTAACAAATAATTACCAAAAATCAATCTTTAAGTATTACTATTTGCCAGTAATATATGTGGGATCCTCACCTAACCCACGCCCCATCTCCACTTTCAGCTATCATGTCACCATTCGGAATAAGATAGATGCATGCTGCACTCCACACACACCCTCCACTCCCTTCCGAGCAACCTGTCCTCACTGCCACTGCTCTATGACGCCGCCTCTATTGCACATCATGTTCTCATTAAGATGAGTTTCTCTATGTGCTTCCTATCCTGTCCCATCAATCAGCCTGATTCCCACTGCAGTATCATATGGCTTATTGTTATGAAACCGAGTAAGGCAAGACCTCTCTCATTTAGATCTGTGTTGGCTATTTCAGGACTTCGGGTGACCAAAAGGAGTACTGGGGGTGGGGGTTCTGGGGTGCTAGTAATGTCCTATTTCTTGACCTAGGTGCTGGTTACATGGTATGTAAAATTCACCAAGCTGCGCACTTATGAACTAAGAAACTAAAGAAAGGAAGGGCGATGAGACTAGAGAAGAGGCTGCTCACAGATAGACTGGCAGCCTCATTAAGGACTGTGAGCTCCCTCTTAAGGGGAAAAGGATGCCCCCAATGGGTTTTAAGGGGAGTGACATGATGGGATTGGGCTCTTAGGCAGATACTTCAGCTACAACGCAAAATGTGAACTGGAGGAATTCTGGAACACAAGTGTGAGGAGACTGCACTGGTCCATGAGATATAAGGATGGCCTGGACCAACGAGTTCAGGTGACGACAGAGCAGGGGATGGATGGGGGGTGGGGGGGGAAGCTACTTAGAACACCCATCTATGAAAAGTGAAGAACACACAGTTACTAAGACAATCGGGAAGAGTTTATAGGCTGAGAGTGAATGGAGTGGAAAGATGAGTTGGTTTCTTAAGCGCTTAAGAGACACCTAAGTGGAAATGAAGAGTAGGCAGTTGGATACATTTGCCCAAAGCTCAGAATAAAGGTCTGATAAGGAGATAAAAGAAAAAATCCCTCAAGACAACTACAATTTTGGCACATTTTCTCCTTTTTCCTTTGTTTCAAAACAATTGCTTTACAATGACAATTCTGCTCTTTTAACTAAACAGCAGAAGATACATACTTTTGCTTTAACTCCCTAAACAATTGCACATTAAAATGCCTTAAAACATAAAGCAAGTGGAGCAATGATACTTTTTCTCATAAACTGAACTTCAGAAAATAAATATGGTCACTCTTTTAAATTTTATTTACTGATTTTAGAGCGAGAAGGAGGGAGAAAGAAAATCAGTTTGTTGTTGCACTTATTTATGCCTTCATTGATTAAATCTTGCATGTGTCTTGACCAGGGATCGAACCCTCAACCTTGATGTGTGGGGATACCTCTCTAACTAACTAAGCTACTCGGCCAGGACTAAATGTGGTCACTCTTAACTGAACTAGCTGAAGGTCACATAGCTGGCCACTTCCTCATTTTAAAGCTCACCCAACTGGCAGTCCACAGACTGTACTGGTACATGAATGTTTAGATGGGGCCAAGAGTGTTTTGTTTTTGTTTTTGTTTTTTAATTTGAATTAATTTCTGGCTAACTTCACATAAAAGCCTAAATTTCTAGTTTTTCTTTATTTATTTTTAAAATATATTTTTATTGATTTCAGAGAGGAAGGGAGAGGGAGCGAGAGATAGAAACGTCAATGATGAGAGGGAATCATTGATCGGATGCCTCCTGCACGCCCCACACTGGGGATTGAGCCTACAACCTAGGCATGTGCCCTGACCGGCAATCGAAGCTCAACCACTGAGCCACGCCAGCTGGGATCTAGCTTTTCTTTCAAAAACAAAAACATGACAACACAAGACCCAGCATGTCTAGGCCACATTCCAATGCAGCCACAACCCGCTGGAACAGAGACGCAGCAGCCACGGCAGAAGGAGCTGGCCATTCTATCTCACACAGCCAGCTTCATTAAAAAGTATCTGCGTGGCTTCAAATACATCCAAGGTTGTGACCTCAGTAAGCAAAAGTACCTTTAGGCATCCATGATCAGTTCTCACTAATACAGAAACACAACAAGAATAATACCCCCTACCATTTATTGACTGCCTACTATTCATGGTAGGAAACTATCCAAGGAAGCTTAATATTCAATTTCTTGGATCACTGTATATAGAGAGTAATTCACAAAATGAATAGAGTCAAATTCTCTTAGACAACAGAAATATGACAGCTTAAGCACACGAGGACAGAGGAAAAATTACAAAGAGCTTGAAAGAAAATGCCAACACAGAAGTCTGAGGTCCTGGCAATCAGGGCTGGCCTCCTGGACAGGCACCGAGGGCTACTCAGTACAAGTGGCCGAATGGAAAGAGCATGGATGCCAGGTTCAAAGTTGGCCTCCTCCTCTTATGTAACCCAAGTTCTGTTTTTCAAATTTATAGACCAGGGATAATAGCATTTTCTCAAGGGGGGTCGCTATGAGGAGCCAATCAATAAAAAACATCAAATATTTAGCATTTAAAATTTAGATTCTGTAGGATACCTCATTTTCCCCCCGTGAGCCCAGAGCAGTTGTGACTGGACTGGGGGTCCCAACCTTTCTGTGCACACAGCAATCTCATATGCATACTAGAATTTTGGTGGCATGCTTAAGAGGGACGCAAGATCTAGCACAACACTGAGTGTGTCAACAGCATCTACCTCAGTGCCACTCTCCCCAGCCCTCTTCCCATCTTCACTCTGAGCTGCCCTGGGTGGGCTGTGGGCTGTCCTGACCAAGCTCCTCCATGCTCACAAGGCCAAGATGCTGGGCTTGACCTCACTGCTGCACGGCACACTGTGCCCTTTTCTAACCCTGCTCTAGATTTTGGACAGACACGGCACACTCAGAAGACCCCCATCTCAGCAAACATTAATTTTACATACTGATCAGTTGTGGAGACATGCCAAGGAGGCATTTGACGTTTACCAGGATGGACCAGCTAATAGTCAGTGGGCTTGAGATGAGGCACAGCAGGGATCATTTAATTTCCCAAAACTTTTCGGATACTTTTTTTGGGAGGGGGGCTAAAAGTCACAACGCAGTCTGTGCAGTGGAGCTGCAGGCACTGCACCTAAGGCCGGTGTGATCAGGTGGATCCCGATCCATGGGCAGTGCTTCTAGAGTGTTTTAACAAAGAGGGATCTGATTTATCTACTTACAAACATCACTCCATTGCTAAGGTGTTTTCTAAAAGTTACTACTCAGAAACAAAGTAATACCATGTTACTATGAAGGCAGAGCTTTGAAGTGAAGTTTAATGTATGTTGTATTACTTTCCTAGGGCTGCTGTAACAAATACCCCCGGACTGGGTTGCTTTAAAACAAAAGTTAGGCTCTCACAGTTCTGGAGGCTAGAAGTCCAAAGTCAAGGTGCAGGCATGGCCGTTCTCTCTCTGAAGGCTCTAGAGAAAAAATTCCTCCTTGCTTCCTTAGAGCTTCTGGTTGTTGCTGACAATCTCTGGTGTTCCTGGTTCGCAACTGCAGCACTCCAATCTCTGCCTGTCTTCACGTGGCCTCCTTCCCTCTCTGTGTGTCTCCTTTCCTAAGGACACTGGTCATATTGGAATTAGGGCCCATCCTAATCCAGTATGACCCAACCTTAACTACCTCTATCTGCAAGACCACGTTTCCAAGTAAGGCCACATTCTGAGGTTCTGGGTAGACATTAATTTTGGAGGGACACTGGTCAACCCGGTACATACTGGTATATCCATCTTCTTAATCATTTACATTGAAGTATTCTAGTGCTTAATTACCTGGTCCATACATATTTGTTATCATTCTTCAACTAAAGAGATGAAGGAAAAGAAAACCTATTGTAGGTAGTATTTCTTGACCCCAACTTTTTTCCTATTAGTTAAAAATAGAATAACCCATGTTTACTATTGTGTACTGGGGAGAGAAAAAAAAAAAGCAAAAATCTGTAACAAGAGCAGCAGTGGAAGTGGGAAGAGGAAGGGCAATAAGAAATAAAAGTGAGCCTGCCAGTGTTGCTCAGTGGTTGAATGTTGGCCCATGAACCATGAGGTCAGGGTTTGATTCCCGGTCAGGGCACATGCCTAAGTTGTGGGCTTGATCTCCAGTAGGGGGCATGCAGGAGGCAGCCAACCAATGATTCTCTTTCATCATTGATGTTTCTCTCCCTCTCCCTTCCTCTCTCTTAAATAAATAAAAATATATTTTTTAAATAAAGAAAAGTGGAGGGGGGGGGGGGGGGGAGAGAATAAAACTCATTGCAATTTTCCAGAGCTGCTTTATTAAGAAATCCTAGCAATCAAATATTTGATTATTCTATACTAGTATTCTCAGAAGAAAGCAACTTGGCATATATGCCACCAAATAGGCGTTGCTTAAAAAAGGCGTATTATGTGCTTACAGATACATATGCCCAAAAACAAACATTTAATAGATATTCAAACTTACAAGAGATGGAACCCTGAACTACCTGTATAGAGATAATTTAAAGCATATGCTGAGGTTAGGAGTCTTTCTTGTTCAAAAGGCCAGGAACTGGTGTTAAAATAATGTTCAAAGTGCTATGGACTATCCCACTCTGGTGCTTGAAAGTAGATAGAAAAAGGCAGAACAATGAAGACCCAGATCAAGCTACAGGTTCACATTAGCTAGGCCTACACAAAATGGAAACCTGCTGCCACACCAATTAACTGAAGAGCAGAGCATGTTCAAGTCCAACTACAAAGTCTCACTTGGGCCCTGCCGGTGTTGCTCATTGGTTGAGTGTCCGCCTATGAACCAGGAGGTCAGTGGGTTGATTCCAGGTCAGGGCACATGCCTAGGTAGCGGGCTCAATCCCCAGTGGAGGGGGGTGCAAGAGGCAGCCGATCAATGATTCTCTATGATCATTGATGTTTCTATCCCTCTCCCTTCCTCTCTCTCTGAAATAGATAAAAACATTTAAAAAAATTAAGATCAGGAGTTCTGAATTTGGGAGTCATAAGCTTGAGGGATAGGGCCTTTAGATAAGCTTCAGCAGGATTATAAAGCCCGAGAAATTCCAAGAAAGTTTCGTCTAAGCAGTTACCTGCACTTTTCTGGGGAAAGGTTCTATAACTTTTAGCATATTCTCAAAGGGAGTCAAGATTCACCTAACTAATTAAAAGAAGAAGAAAAAGAAAAAGAAAAAAAAGCTCACCTAATTCCCTGCGGCTGAGAACAATTTAAATCAAGATCATTTTTATTTACAAACCCAAAGTATGGTGTATGGGTCTGGCCAAGCTTTTTATCAGATTCTGTATTCCTTAAACTCCACGTTCACAAATATAACTTGTTTAATAAGACAAATTTTCTACCATCCCACAACTTTACACAATTGCGTATTTTGAAAATCACATACAAGGCTCTGGGTCATAATTTACTTTTCTATTCCCCAGATATATTGACCTGCTGAACCGCCCGGAGGCACCTTCTAGCCTTCGATGACTGCTAGCTGTGAGTTATAAAGCAAGGTCCAAGGGATCATCCTAGGACTCGCAGAAACCTCTTCCCTGGACAGACATGACAGGAGCGACGGATAAGACAGGTTCTCTCATTAGAAACATAATTTTAATGCTGGTTTTCAGCTCTCGGTCATATATTTCAGGCGAAACTTGACATTCCTCCGGGAGGTTCCCGCCTTGATCAGTCCAGAGAGCGCCCTAAGCCGAACCCGGAACCTGAGACTAAGATTCCGGGTATCCTCTAACCGCCGGGCACAAGGGGATGGGAAAGCGGAAGCCCGCGGACAAGTCAAGTCGGGGGTAAAAGTTGGAGGAAGAAGAGCAGGCTGCTGTCAGCGGGGAACCTAGGGAAGCCAGCAGGGGTTGCAAGCGCGGCCTCCCGGGTCCGCAGAGTTTCTTCCGCCGCAGTTCAGCCCCTTCCCCGGTCAGCTAGCGCCTCTCCGCCCCTCCCAGACGGCGCGCGGACCCCCGCCTTTCCCACTGGTCCCAACAGACCTCCTCACAGAGAGGCCGCGCCGGGAGGCAAAGGGGGAGGCAATTGCTCAGAGCCCCCCCCTCCCCGCCCTCCGCCAAAGTTGCCTCCAGCCCGGGGGAGCGGCCTCTGCCTCCGCCCCCCGGCCGGCCCCGGCCGGCCCCGCCCGGCCTCACCTTCAGCGCCAGGTGGTGGACGCGGCCCAGGCCGGGCTCCACCAGCAGCTGCAGCAGCCCCAGGAGCGGAAGCCACCGGAGGCCCGCGAAGAGCCGAGGACCGCGGGAGCCCGAGGGGCCGAGGGGCGCCGGGGCAGCCATGTTTGTTCCAGCATCACCAGCTGCTTCCGCTCCCTCCAAGCACTTCCAGGGTTAAAGGGCAGCGGCCGCCGGAAGGGCCTGGAAGTAGGGGGCGGGGCGGGGCAGCGGCGCGGCGGCCGCCGGTGTGGTTGCCCGTGGCTCTCCCCCAGGAGTGCGGGGCCGGGTCAGGCGCCGGGGGGCTGTTCAGTCGGCCTTCCCGGTGCGGATTTCGGTTTTGCTAGAAGAGGTGGGACCCCCAGGAGGAACCAGGGCGGTTGTCATGGGAACGGTCGGACCACACCCACCACCCGCCGAGCTTTGAAAGCGACCTGGACCTGCGAGACCCGGACCGCGGGGGAACCCCGGCTCTCCAAGGGTGGGGATCTCTTCAAAGCGCTGTAGCACCTTGCCTGGCGGTTGAGTGGACTGATTTCCCAGGCGGCATTGACTCGGTGGAAAATACCAAGTTACTGGCATGTTAGCGGTCCCTTGATTGTTATTTTTTGGAGGCACTTCACACTCAGATTTCAAACGAAATGGTTGCAGTAATAGGATGTATTAAGCCCTTATCAGGTACTTGGTTAGGCCTTTTGTAGGCATGATTGCATTTAATCCTTGCAGCAGTCTAATGAGGTAGGGGGTAGGTGTTATCCCCACTTTACAGGTAAGCAAACTGAGCCTCTGAAACATTAAGTCATTTGCACCAGGTTGACTGAGAACCACATGGCAACCTTTAACTGCTATTTTAAGTTGCTTCACGCTGTTTCATCCTACCACTAGAGTCAGGGTGCCAACATTTTTCTCTTAATTCTGTGTGGAAACTTTCTTTGCTTTTAACCTGTGGAATTTATGGAGAGATCCTTTTTCTTTTAATCCTCATCCTAGGTTATGTTTACTGTTTTTAGAGAGAGGAGAATGGGGGGGGAGGGGGGGAGAAATATCGATGTGAGAGACAAACCCAGGACTTGGGTATGTGCTCTGACCAGGAATAGAATCTGTATCCTTTCTGTGCACAGGAGGAGGCTCCAACCCACCAAGCCACCCGGCCAGTGGAAGGAATGGAAGGATTCAGTAGTTGGTTCCCTCCTCTCACCAGTTTTATTAAGTCGGTATAGAAGAACATGCTTATTCAAATTGCTAATAGACTAGCCAGATTTATTTAGTTTTTAGATTTTTTTTTTCAGCTTGCCACACACGTAATGCATGCTCTTTGTGTGCAGTCATTTAAGCTAAAGAGGAGAAAATAAAAACCACCCGGAATCCCAGTACTGGGTGACAGTCAGTGTATTAGTGTGTTTTATGACAGAATCAGATTCTTAAAGTTTTTAACTGGAAATAGGAACTGAAATTAACATATGTTTTTTGTTTGTTTGTTTTTGTTTTAATTTTTTAATTAAGGTATTATATGTGTACATATCTTACCATTGTCCCCCCCACCCAGGAACTGAAATTAACATACGTTTTAATGGAGCTAAAGTGCTGCACTCAGGTGAAAAAAAAAAAATACCAGTTGGGAAAAGACAGAATAGGTAGGGGTGGAGGGCGGGAGAAAGGAAGGAACCTAGATCTTTTAGCTGTGTGCAATCTTAGTAAAGTCATGAATCTATGAATTCTTCCCTTGAATAAAAAAACAACAACACGGTAAGGTACAAGTCACACCCTCTGCCAGGTCAAAAGTAGGGCACTCGTGTGGCTCCAGGAAGACAGAAAGGCAATGTTTACCAGGTGGTGGGCGGTGAAGAGTAGCCCTTCTCCTACCTCTGGTCTTTGACTGTATGTTACTAATATATAATCTTCCGTCTTTGAACAGAATTTTCCTCTGATCTTACTACCCCATTTTACAGACAAACTTATTTTGTGAATCCACACAGCAAGATAATCATAGTTAAATATATGTATTGAGTGATTAAGTTTGCCAAGTATTCTGCTGGTACTTTATATATACATTAGTGGCCCGGTGCATGAAATTCGTGCACGGGGCAGGGGGAGGGTGTCCCTCAGCCCAGCCTGCACCCTCTTCAATCTGGTACCCCTCGGGGGATGTCCGACTGCTGGTTTAGGCCCGATCCCACACCGGCAGTCGGACATCCCTCTCGCAATCCAAGACAGCTGGCTCCTAACCGCTCACCTGCCTGCCTGCCTGATCGCCCCTAACCACTCTGCCTGCTAGCCTGCTCACCCCCAACTGCCCCCCCCACTGGCCTTCTCGCCCCCAACTGCCCCCTCCCCCTGCTGGCCTGATGACCCCTAACCGCCTCTGCCTTGGCCTTGCCACCATGGCTTTGTCCGGAAGGTCATCCAGAAGGTTTCCTGGTCTAATTTGCATATTACCCTTTCATTAGTATAGACTAGAGGCCCGGTGCACAAAATTTGTGCGCTGGGGGGGGGGGGGGGGCGCGTCGTTCCTCAGCCCAGCCTGCGTCCTCTTGCAATCTGGGACCCCTCGAGGGATGTTGGGCCTAAACCGGCAGTCAGACATCCCTCTCCCAATCCGGGATGCTGCATGCACCAGTGACCATACTTTTCATACAGGTGAAAGGCATCTTGCTATTGTATGGGCAGCTACATTTTTTTTGCCCTGATTATAAAAAGTAGCATATAGCCGAAACCGGTTTGGCTCAGTGGATAGAGCGTCAGCCTGCGGACTCAATGGTCCCAGGTTCGATTCCGGTCAAGGGCATGTACCTTGGTTGCGGGCACATCCCCAGTAGGGGGTGTGCAAGAGGCAGCTGATCGATGTTTCTCTCTCATCGATGTTTCTCTCTATCCCTCTCTCTTCTTCTCTGTAAAAAATCAATAAAATATATTTTTTAAAAAAGTAGTATATAATATGAACCTTCTGAGGCAGTAGTACCATTTTCCCCATCTTATGGGTGAGAAAAACTAAAGCAGAGAGAAGTTAAGTAATTGGCGTTGTTGCACAGTTATAAGTGTCAGAATCAGGGCTGACCACAAAATGTTCAAGCCAGAGTCCATGCATGTCATCACTGCATCATCCTGTTTTTTTCAGTGTTAGAGTAACCTTTCCAGTTTTTAATTTTTAAATCTAAGAGACTGTTCCCAATATATAGGGTAGGGTCCCTAGGCCTGGCCGATGATCAGGGCCATCTGTGGGGCAACCGGCGAGTGGGGTGATGGGGGGGGGCCCCCGCTGGCACCCGCCTTGGATGGCAGCCTGATCGCCCCCAGTTGCCCTCCCCTGCCAGCCTGATCACCCACAACTACCCTCCCCTGCCATGACCGGCCTCCTCCACTGGGACCTGCCTCCTCCACGCAAGGGGGTGGAGATGCCGAAACCGGCCTCCATGCTCCACAGAGCCGCAGGATCCCCAGGCCCCTGCCTCCGCTGTGCGCATAGCCATCTTGTGGCGGCCATCTTGTGGCGGCGTCACTTGAGGGCATGACGACACCTAGGCTTTAATTATATAGGATAGGATAGGATTGTGTGATTTAACATCACAAAACCTTGTAAGATATTTCTTTTTAAGCCTTTTTTAAAGACGAGACTTCGTTAGATTAATTAATTCAAGGGTGTGTTGCTGATTTATCAATGACCCAGATAGAACTCTCATTCAAGACCCGCCCACAAAGCCCAATACTTAATCTGCCCTGCATTGTTGTGGAAAAATCATTTGCATATTAGGCTGGAAGGGTCCCTAGATAACCAGCAGATTCTTCTACCTTATTGAACAGCTATGAAAACAAATCCAAGGGACTTAAATGACTGGCTCAAGATCACACATATAGTGGCGTATTTTTGGCAGGCCCCTTTAACAACCAGGACTGGAGCCTCAGCTGCTTCAGAATTGGACCCGTGCCTCTCACACTATACCATGGCTTTCTAGTTCTTACCATTTTAATTTTTTCAGAAAGTTTAAAAGCCCAGAATCTGAGTAACTAATGTGTTAGCAAATGAAATTGTAGAGAAACTTTCCAGAAAGCATTTTAAAAATCAGCAGTTTGAAAGAACATGCTAGGAATGTGATCCTTTCTTTTATGTATCAAGAGAAATACCAAAGACAGTTAACTGATTCTCACTTCAGTATGAAACTGGTTGTTAAAGGGAAAGGTGGTTTTTAAGTGGAGTTTCATTTTTAAAGGCAGTTTACAATGCTTTGAAGTATTGTTTACTTTTTAAGTGAAGTACCATTTTTGAGAATCCCTTGTTTTAAATTTGTAATAATAGGCTTTTTAAAACGGAATGACCAGGAATAGTCTTAATTTCACTTAATAATATAATAGTGATCAAACATTTAAATCGTAGACTTCTGTCTTTTAGTTTCTGGAAAACAAATTTTAAGGGCTTAAAGCTGGTTCTTATTCCTTGCTTCTTTTCACTTAGAAATCATTATGTGACTTTTACAGGGTTACATACCAGTGGTGTCTGTCTAGAGGTTTAGGAGGTATATCTTTCTCAGGTACTTGATGGTGCCAGTCATCAGTTTGAAATTGAGAGAAATCAAAAGGGGAACACTAATTATACAGAGACCTAAAATGACGTACTTTTTTAGACAGTTACTTTTCAAATTCTGTGAAAACTACTATGTTGGTAATTCTGTTTAGACACATGATCTCAGTTTCAAGAAAAGATGATTTGCATACTTAAGATACTGTAACTGGAAACAGACATGGTGAGTAACAGAACAAGTTATGCCTGCTTGTCCTTGGCAACATTGTCAAAGGGGCACTAAACTGTGAGGTATTGGCTGAGAAGGCCTGGAGGGGCTGGGAAAACTGTCCTCCTAAACCTGGTGTTCAGCCTTGTTCCCTTAGTCAAGTGCATTTTATTTTTTTCTATTTCCTCTAACTTTGCAGGATCCACCAAAGGTTGCCACTAGTAGCAGAATTTGTAGTTTGGACCTAATGTGATTAATAATATTGGGCATCTTTTAAGTAATTAATGGGTTAATATTCTCCAGTTGTAATAAGGTATAATTGCCATTTGTTTTCTTATCAAAAGAGTTGATATTTCAGACCCAAAACTCTATCAAGACAGTATAGGAGACTAGAGATCAAATTGGAGCCTGGCAATATATTTATTTTTATTTATTTAACTTAAAATATACATTTTTATTGATTTTAGAAAGAGAGAGGAAGGGAGGAAGGAGAGAGGAACATTTATCAGTTGATCGGTTGCCTCCTGTATGCACCCCAACCCCCAACGGGGGCGCAAACCTGCAACCTGGGTATGTGCTCTGACTGGAAACAAACTGGTGACCTTTTGATTCATGGGACGTCACTCAACCGAGCCACACCGGCCAGGCCTGGCAATACATTTAGAAGTCAAATGTCACTTTCATTCTTTGACTAGAAATGTCATTTCTTGCAGCTTGGGGGAAGCCCATGGCATTTTCTTACAGAGAGTGAGCTTCATGGAAAGGCTAGGCCCTGACACATCTCCAAGCCTGGGGGTTGGGGGAAAAAGTTAAATTGACTTCTCCTATTCTTGGTGGCACAATGTGTCACTTGTTCAGCCACAGGACAGCTGGTTTTTCCTGATTTTGTGCACAACTTTATAGACCTTCAGGGGAAGTCCATTATCAGGTGCAAAAATTGGTTGCAGTTTTAAAATTCTCTTCCACAGAGTTCCTACTTTTATCCCACTCCAACTTTTCCCACTTGACTGCTTTCTTGGGTCCTTAGTAAGTAGTTCGAATGCTGAACAAATGGGAAATTTTAGGCTGAAACTGATGGAAGCTATTTGAAAAAGAAAAATCCTGAGAATTCCAATAGGAATAATACTTCACCAATAGACAATGATCAGTTGTAGTTTAGGCAAGCTGTCTTGCTGCATCAAAGGTGCTTAAAGGACTGATTTCCTTGATGCAATAAGTAAAAATCCTCCAGAAAACAAGAGGAAGGGAAAGGGAACCAATACGTATGCCCTCTGTGCTAAGCATTTTGCATGGTTTTTTTTTTTTCTTTTCATTTTGGCAGTAGCCTTTGAAGTAAGTAGTATTATTTCCATTTTATAGAGGGAACTGAAGATTAAAGCAGAAAAATAATCCAACCAAAGCTCCACATAGCTATCTAAATCTAGCTAACACCAGCTCCCTCATTTCAGCTTCGTAACAGTCTTTGAGGTCCCCGTTTTATGAACAAGGAACCTGAGGCACACGCAGAGGGTTTAAGGAACTTTCGGAAGGTGACACACCTCAAAAGTAGTAGAACACTAGGATCCCAGTTTAACAATTACAAAACCTGCCTGTGACAGTCCCTGAATTAGGTGTTTATTAATTGCAAGCACCATTACTTTTGCCAAAAAAGCCCTAATAGAATTGTTTGCCTCTAGCACCACAGCAGCCTATCCAGACACCTTCTTCCAGTGCCAATAATGTCCAGGTGACAGGATTATTCCCTGGAAATTTATGTAGCCTCCCACCCAGATCATAACTTTGTGAATCAGTGCTTTGTAGATGTCACTGAAGTGAAGCAGGTGTACAGAGCCCAGACTGACCCCTAATCATCCCAGCATTGATGTGGACAGGGTTTAGCATCCCTCTTGTGAAAATTGATTCCTAAGTAGTTCAGGCCACAGTAATTTCTCAATAGTGGTTATTCCTTGTCTTGGAATCACTCCCTCTTGTTATTAGGAAAAGTGAATAGATCCAGTTCTTTCTAAGTAATACTGTGCTGTATTTATCTTTTTCTCTGCTGGCTTATTTCTCTTTATCCCAAACCCTGTTTGTTTCCATGGTTTCAAGATCAGTGGTGTCTTTCTCCTTTATTTTTTAAAGATTCTGACTATTCAAACCTTTCCTAGTTGCCACCCAAACTTAATGAAGTTAGATATTTGCATTGTGGTATAATTAGCCCAGTTCCATACCTCTGCTGCTGTGGCTTTTCATGGGTTTCTGTTAAGTACTTCCTGCTTACTCATCTCAAAAGGTTTTCATCTTAATGTGGTCTCTCTTTTACTTCTGCTGGCCCTTCCTCCGTTTCCCCTTTTCTTTTTCTTCTTTAGATCAGCAGGTTGTTTTCCTCCTGATTAGCAAATTTTACAAGTGGTCACTGTTTTTGAAGTCTCCAAGAACTCAATAGAGAGATTAGATCGTTGTATTAGGTCATAGACAACCTGCTTTTTTCACTTACGGTTTCCAGATAGCAAACTAAACTCTGCAGGGTTTTGAATTTCTAACCCCTCCAACTCGCCCTCACCGTTAATCCGCTTGGGAGGTAGGTGGCTGGCAGTTCTGATTATTTTATATCTCGAAGTCTCTGGAGTAAAGCGTTCCCAGACCTGGTAACAGTGAGAGCAAAACATTTCAACACACGCAGTAAAAAAAACGAGGGGGTTGGAGGAAACTTACAAAAGACAGACCCAAACAGTTTTGACAGGTTAAATTTATTCTCTGTCCAACAAAGGAAGTAGACCTGGAGGTCTATCTACGAGAGTTTTTCGGCTCCACCCTTTCATGGCAGAGAATGATAAACTGGTTGCAGGTGGTGGTGGTGGGGGAATAGTAGGTATTGGAAACATGACTCGTGAAATATTTCTAAAACGGGACCCACTTTAGGAGTCCAGAGTTACTCAGAAAAGTCAGTAGCGGTAAGTGAAGTAGAGAGTTGGAAAGAGTTGGAACTCCAATAATTCTCCGCAGCTTGTCGAGAATATTTGTGTAGGTCTTTGGAATACAGCGAGGAGTCAGTATCTACTTAAGATTTAGCTCTCAGTTTACCAACCACAGGCCTGGGAGTAGGTGCTAATCTTGATCTCGCCTTCACACGCCCCGAGACGGATGCGTTACCTCCGTTCGGCAGACGGGGGCTCTGAGCGGCTAGAGGTGGAGTCCTGGTCCCAGGCCACCCAGCTAGTACGTGCGGGAAGCTGGATTGGAACCAAACCCTTATCTGTGGACCCAGTGCCTCTGTTTTTACCCACTGAGCTGCAACGTGATTTCACGTCTCAGCGTTTCTTGGCTGAACAAGTTGGAAACCACTGGTTTCACAGATTAGAAATCACTGGTTGTGCGCCCCTGGATGACCTCCCTAGCCACTCGAAGCTACTTGGTCGCTCTCGACTCAAACGTCCCTATCGGTACCGCGCACAGACATCACTATGCCGGACCCCACGCCCACCGCGCAGGGCTCCTGGGCTCCTGGGCGCCGCGGTGCCCGGGCGGTGCGGGAAGCGCATCCCGGGCGAACCCAGGTTGGCGTGAATGGCTGCCGGGGAAAAGCACTGTCAAGTGCGCAGCGGAGCTCCGCGCAGAGCGGCAGCCTCAGGCCTCGCGGGGCACCGGCAGTACCAGGGCCCGGCTCTGCCCGGAGGCCAGCGGTCGGCCTGAGAGCAGAGTGCGGGGGCTAATAAGTAATTCTTAGGAATCAGCGGGGACACTCCTTCCGCGTCCTGCCGGACCCCTGGGCGACTGGGTCCCGGCGGCGGGCTCCACAGGGAGGTGGGCCCGGCGCGTGCGCGAGCTGTCAGGAGGCCCCGCCCCCGCCCCTGGCGCGCGGCCCAGGCCCCGCCCACCGCCCCGCCCTCCCCGCCCCGCCCTCTCCCCTCACTGCCTGGGTGTGGGGCGGGCGGGCGCTGCGGCTGCCGGGGCTGCCGCTTCCTCGGGCCATTTTGCTGAGGAGCGACCGGGAGGAGGAGCCGCCGAGGGGACCCAAGGCGAGGAGAAGGCGGCGGCAGCGCGGGCCCGGGCTTTCCTCGATCGCGGGGATCGCGGGGATCTCGAGGGGCGAAGGGATCGCCGGGGAGGGGGACCGGAGAGCCGCGCCCGCCGCGCGGCGCGCCCCTTCCCGCCCCCTGCACCATGAGCTGGGGCACCGAGCTCTGGGTAAGTGCGGGGCTGGGCCCGCGGCTGCGGGGAAGGTGCCTGGCGCGCCGGGGCAGGGCACGCGGGCCGGGCTGGCCCGGGAGGCGATGGCGCGCGGTCGGGGTCCCCGCGGCCTGAGGGAGGCGCGGGGCCGGGTGCCCCTTGTGGGCCTCCGCCCGAGCAGGACGTGCGAGCCAGACGGGGGAGTCGGCGGGGGGAGTTGGTGGGGGTCCCCTCGGCGGCCTGAGCTGGGGGCGCGGGCCGGGGTCCCGGCGGCCGGAGGCCCGCGGTGCTGGGGGGGTAGAACCTTAGTCCCTCGGGTGAGCGGCCGGCGCGCCCCGGACCTGCCTCGATGGGGGCGTGGAAGCCTCGGGTTTGGGGGACTGCGTTTTTACCAGGGCGCCAGCCCCGAGTTCCCAGGGCTGCTCTCTCTGCGGGAAGGTGCGGGCCGACCGGCGCTCCTCCCGAGGGCGGGGCGGCCTCGCGGGGCCGAGCCCCACGTCCTGGGTTTGGGGGCCGCGGGGGCGCGAACTGGCGCCTTCCCTCCAGAGGCGAGAACTCTTGACCTGCCGCGGTCCGGGGGCACTTGTGGTTCTTGTTGGGGAACCCCGGCCCTGGATTTGAGGTTGGGGCTGCGGCGTTGGCCTGGAGAGGGAAGTAGCGGAGTTGGGGGAGATTCCTCCGGAGGAGGCACTCGCGGGGCTTATTCTTTACGTGGGGGAGGTCGGCGGGGAGGGGCGCTCCACCGCATCCTGAGCCGGGGGTGCGGTGGCTAAACCGGCAGCCTGGCGTCCGGAAGCCTGTGCCCCCAAACGGGGCGAGCAGGGAGGCCTGGCGGTGCCCGGGGTGTGGGGTGGCGCTCGGTGCCCGCCCCCCTCTGGGTTCCCGGGGAAATCAGTGGCCAGGGACGGGCAGTCAGCGTCCGGAGGGAGGAGGGTGAAATCTCAGTCATTCACTGAAAGGTTCTAAGACGAGACACTTCCATGGAGAGCTGGGAAGTGCCTCCTTCGGAACCCCCTTTGTGGAGGGTGTGGGGGGGAGAGCGGGGTGGAGGCTGCTGGGGCGGGGGGGGGGGGAGGAATCTCACCTCTCACGACAAGGTTAGAGCCACAGACCCGGAGCGCACCTCCCTTCATTATTGTTTGACTTAAATTGTCCTTACATAACCATTTCTGAGGCTCAGAAGCAGCTACTGTTATTAACCAAAATCCCGAAGGCAAGATCCCCCTTAAATTAAGATGATTTATTTTATAAACATCCTGTGTCGAAAGGAACCCAAGATGTTGGCTGATGTTTACAAATATTCAGTTTTAAAATAAAATAACAGATGGTTTAAAATATTTGCACACACCTAACTAGGCAGAATCTACTATTTTTTACTTTATACTTGCCTTCGCTCTATACTTTAGAGCTAATCCTGAGCATTTATTTCTTTCCTCATCTCCTCCTGCTCCACTCCCTTTGACTCTTTTCAGCTTATCTGGGGTGGGGGAGTAAATCAGAAGTAATTTTTATCAAGAGAATAGAAATATTGGCACGATTTTTTTTTTTTTACTTGTTCAAACAAGAGAAAGGGGTTCTGGGAGAAACTACAATGTATTTCTAAGTGAAATAGTGGCCAGTGGGCATTTATGTGCACTGGTGGGCAGTTCATGTGATGTTGGCGAATGTTCTCGAAGGGGATGCAGAAGAGGGAGGTGGCTGAGAAGGGACATGGTGAAGGAGGCCCAATGGCCTGCATTATTCTATACACTTCTTTTTGGGGGTGAAGGGGTGGGAGGGAAAGCAAAAACAAGGAGCTGTTGAAAATAAGTGGGAACTGGAATATATATGAGCGATATGAAGTCTTGGGTTTGCTTCAAAAGAAGTTGGGGTGGTAGTGGATGGGCGTGTTGATGAAAGAAAAGCAAGCATGAGTAGGTCCTTGTTGAAGCTGGGTGATGGGGACAGGAGGGCTCATGGCACTGTGCTTTCTACTGCATACACTTGAATTTTTCCAAATAAAACCGACTAGAAAAGATGTTTAAGGGAGGTGTGTCAGCTACTTGAAATTTTTTCACTTGGTGAGTTTATGAAGAAGAATGAGTCAGTTAGCAGTTGCATATATGCAAGTATATGTCGGTGGAGAGTTTTGTTGCTAAAAGGCATTCGCTAGAATATTCGCCTTTGCTCTGGAGTGGCTTAGAGTTTAATGGAGAAAAAGGAAAGAACTCACTTACTGGCACGTTAATAAGAGGGGTGCAAAAATCTGAGTTTTAAGATGAAGTGCCAAGAAGTACGAGGGCAACCAAATGTCTGTTTTCAGTTGCCTGATTTTATTAGTATTTGAGTGGTTTTTTAAAATGGAATAATGAAGGGTTCTGAACAACAAGCTCCAGTTGTCCAGTGGTGAGAGACTCGGGGATGTGCGGTGTGCGGGGCCGTGCTGGTGGCCCAGCCCAGGGCAGTGATTGAGGGTTTTCCTTGAATGGTGGCTTCGGGATGGCGCACATGTGTAATGAGATAATGATGGGGCTCGTGAGCCTAACTTGGCGGAATTATGCTTCTAGATGGAGAGAGACGGAGCTTTGGTTTGGGTGGCTGTGAGTTATTTGTAACAGGTGGTTGCAGCTTGCATAGATCTTCACAAATTCCACCAGGTCTGCACACATTTTAGGACGTTAGTCCAAGTCCATATAGGCTTTTAAAAACGACAGGTTTCTGATGTGCACTTTACACGAAAGGCTTACTCTTTAGCCACATCCTGCTTTGTAGAGGGAATAAAACCTTTTTTTGCACTCGCGCTCTCTCTCTCTCTCTCTCTCTCTAACACTGGTATAGGAGTAAACTTTCATATTCTAGGAAATTTTTAGAATCATGAAATGTCAGGAAGTTATCATCCAACTATAAAAATGAACGCAAAAACCCATCATTTGTAATAACTTTATTAGCTTAGTTTGTATTGAAATGGGGGCTCTTTTGTATCAGGTCAAAGTGTAAATGGCTGCTTTAACGGGATTAGGTCACAATAGCATTGTTTCTGTACAACTCTTCATAACAATGCCTTTTCATCAAAGTTTAAAAATTTTTATTGAACAGCTACTATGTACCAGTTACCTATCTGAATCTAAGTCACATTATATACATTGTGGGCTATCCACTTATTTCAGTGAACACATGCAAAGTAGGTGTTCACTCTGGCCTACAACATCAGAGTCAAAAGAGGAACGCACATTCGTTTGTAGGAAGAACCAAATGAATTTACTCAAGACAGTTTAAAAAGTAAGGTAGTGGGGTAAATAGGTTGTACTGATTTAGTGGAGTTGTGACTGGTCGTTGGAGAAAGGGCAAAGCAAGAGCTTCTTACATGTTAACGTTGTTGTTTTTCTTACCTGCTTATTAGAAAGAAGTGACACCTATCACAGTGTCAGTTCAACTTTTATTGGTTTAATCGTTAATGTGAAGTGTGAATAAATCTGTTGGAAATTTTAGCTTTCCTCATAATTCTACTCTTTGCAGCTAGCAAATTACTTGGTGACAGAAGTTACTTTTGTCTCCTACTGCCCTTTACACCATCTTTTAAAAATATTTTTATTTATTGATGAGAGAGAGAGAGAAACATCAGTTTGTTGCCCCACTTATTTATGCATTCATTGGTTGATTCTTGTATGTGCCCTGACTGGGAATTGAACCTGCAACCTTGGCGTATTGGGACAATGCTCTCACCAACTAAGCTCCCTGGTCAGGGCCTCTGCCATCTTAATTTCTTTATTTTGGTGCTAATAAGAAATGGAGGAGCCCAAAATACTAAGAGTAAGAAATTGAACAGAGAGACTTGAATAAGACATGCTGGTTATGCCCTAGCTGGTTTGGCTCAGTGGAGATAGAGCATCGGCCTGCGGACTGAAGGGTCCCGGGTTCGGTTCTGGTCAAGGGCACATGCCCCGGGTGTGATCCCCAGTAGGAGGCTTGCAGAAGGCAGCCAATCATTGATTCTCTCTCATCATTGATGTTTCTCTCTCTCCCTTTCCCTTCCTCTCTGAAATCAATAAAAATATATTAAAAAAAAAAAGACGTATTGGTTAACATAGTAAGAAAGCACCTGTGTTGATTGTATGTAATTTTTTTTTTAACCTGAGCTTTTAGGACAATGCCAGGCATACAATGTGCATTCACTCAGCAATGTGTTGACTATGGTGACATTGATTGTGGTGTGCACTTTTCAGAGGCAGCAGTCTCCCACTGTGCTGGGAACAATGCCTGACTCATATAGTAGGAGTTTGATAAATATTTATTGAATAAATGAATGAATCCCTTTTTCCTCCTTTTGTTTTAACATTTGCTCTTTTAAAGTATGGGGGGACAGTTCTAACACCTTTCTGCACTTGGGCGGTTGTAAACATTTTGTGTAATTCTAGGCACCTTTCCCTTCAGTAGGCTTTATTGATTCAGAGGGGTTTTGGTTTTGGAACAAAT